>NC_052402.1:10091708-12491708 GCF_009389715.1 Phoenix dactylifera
GTCCTCCTTAGGAGCTCGGTCAGGTTGAACCCCCTCCCGAGGCCCCGCAGGGCGTCCAAGACCCTCAGCTCCCTCCCCGAGGGCTCGGAGAGTCTGTTGAGAGCTTTCAACCGAGGGAGCCCCCACCTCGGGTTAAACTCCCACGGCACCTCGGACGCAAGAAAGAAAAATTTTCCCTTCCACTCATGAATAGAGGAAGGGGCACCCTGAAAGAGTGACATACCGCCCCGAAAGGCGAAGTATAGCCACCCCGCATCCGCCGGATTTTTCTTTAACAAAAAACACCGGCGGAAAACACTCACCGAAGTCGGGATCCCGTGTGCGAGACACAAGGATAAGAACCCGACTATAGTCCTCCACGAGTTCGGAGCAAACTGTGCTGGGACGAGTTGATACTCCACCAGCAAGTTGTTCACGAACTCGTGTAGGGGGAACCGCAGACCGGCCCAGAGCGTCTCGCGGTGAATCGCGATCCGACCTGGGGGCGGCCGCATCGCCCTATCTTCCAGCCCCGCAGTTTCAAGACGAAACCCGGGCTGGAAGAAGAACCGGGAGCAGATTAACTCCAACTCCTCCCCCGACAAACTCGACCCCACCTCATCTGGACCAAGACCCATTTTGCAGAAAAATGAAACAAACCAAGATAAAAGAAGTGAGAAGAAGGAGGAAGAAGAATCCTAGCTAACACAGGGTGGAAACCTACGGAGGAGTCGCCGGAAATTGCTCCGGGTACCGTCGGCAAGATTTTGTCGAGAGGTAGAATGAAGGTGGAAGCGGCGAAGATGAAAGGCAACCAAATAAAACTCTTAGGGGCAGATTCGTGGGGTTTATATAGACCCCCCTGACGGCCCAGATCGGCGGGTTCAGTTTTCACCCCCCGTCTAGATTGCGCCACGTGTCGGCCTCGAAAGCCGAAGCACCGCATTCATTCCAGATCAATATGTCGGGTACAAAATCGAAGCGTCGTCCCATCGGATCTCACGGCCTCATCATGGGTCCGCAAAACCGGACCGCCTTAAAAGACGAGCGAACGTCACCCCCGCTCCCTTCATTTAATAAGCCTCAGGGACGCGTGGAGCGCCAATATAACCTCAGCCTCCCCAGATCGCTATTCCGCCAATACGAGATCAAAAGCGTCCGACCTCAGATCATGCCATGTGCCCACTTCAAAGCGCAAAACGGTGTACCTATTTAAAAAGAGGGCCTCAACCACGAGATCGAGGCGCCGCCCCATCGGGCCCAGGGACCCCCATCATGAGTTCGCCGTACAAAGTGATCCCGGAGATCCAAAGGGCGCAATCTTCATTGTAGCTGCTTCGGGATGCGTAAGGACGCAGACCCCGTTATAAGTTCGCCATGTAAAGCGACCTCGAAGGGCCAAAGTGCGCAGACTCCGTTATAAAAGCTTCAATACGCGTAAGGATGCAGACGTGATCCCCCTCGGCCTCAATAACCACAATAACAACTTCTACTTCCCGCGTCCGAGCTTGCAAGCTGCTCGAACTCGGAAGTCGGGGGGTAGTGTTGGGGGAATGCGGTTTTCCCCCAGCAATATAGTAACCTCGCCGCTAGAAGGCCGCATAGCTGCCGACCTTGGACGACCGAGGTCGGCGCCCGACCTCGGAACGTCCGACCTCAAAACCTCCGACCTGGAGAATTCCCGACCTCGGAGGTCTGTCCTTGTCGACCACCTACCACGGCCGTACCCTTCCGAGGTCCGGCCGGGGGCCATATCCTGCCACTGCCCCAGCATTTATTACGCATGATCTCTGCAAACCCCCGGTTCACTCAACAATTAATGCGAATCTCCGGCTTACTCAACAATTAATGCGCATCTCCGGCTTACTCAACAATTAATGCGCATGGCTCCTATTATCTACGGATCCTCGGTTCTCCACAGCAAATCAACTCAGCAGGGTCCTGTCAGCCGTGATAAGTCTCTGACCCCGGCCTCACCCCCGACATCAATGCAATGATTCACCCGATCGCGTGCCAGCTCGAGTCGTACGACGGCCTCACCTCCGACATCAATGCAATGATTCACCCGATCGCGCGCCAGCCCGAGTCGTACGACGGCCTCACCTCCGACATCAATGCAATGATTCACCTGATCGTGTGCCAGTCCAAGCAACATGCCGAGCCGTATGACGGTCTCGCCCAATCACATCACAGGTAATCCGACCCCCCTATAAAAAGGGGACCCTTGCTTCTCAAGGGGGGTTGGACACAGGGAACTCTGAAAACTTCTCTCCTTTCTCCTTTAGACACAGTTTCCCCCCTCTGACTTAAGCATCGGAGGGCCGGCGCCGGAAAACCCGGCCACCGGCTTTTCCGCAGGCACCCCGACGGAGGACGCCGCTCGCCGACGGACCGCCACTCTCCAGTGTCCCCCGACCGCTCCCCCTCCTCAACCGACGACCGCCCCCGGGTCTAATTTCCAGCAACAGTGCCTAAAGTATATATGAGTGTCAATGGCAATTTAGGAATTCGATAGTGAGGGCGAGCCGCCCTATCCATGAAATTTGGCTTTTGAAACCCATTTAGATGGAGAAGGTGATTTTCGAGCTTGCTGACAGTATACATTTGCTGGGCTCGTAAACAAATTTAAGCTTGCAGGCATGCAATCTCCTTGATTGCATGGCACTTTGCTTCCTGAGTACATACATGGAGATTGCATGGCACTTTGCTTCCTGAGTACATACATGGAGACGAAAAAAGCATGAACCATACCTCTCTGCTTCGCTTCAATGAGAGACATTGCTAATCTATAATTATTTTTATTAAATCTTACATCGTGATCTATTTCGGGCAAGACACTGGGTTACCGAACATTAGATGTATTTGGCTAAAGTTGAAGCACGTAGAGGCCTCTTTGGAGAAATGAACTTAGAACGGGCCCGGCATTTTTCTTTTGGAAATCCTACACCTAAACTAGCATTGGCGGTTTCCAGTCGGGAAAATATATTTTCTTGTAGTGCCTCCCTTTTCTTCTCCTGCTTTTCTCCACTAATCGCTGTTGAAAATCACTTCTTTCTAGGGCATATTTAGTTGGTGACTGGAATTGGAATTATTGAAAGGGGAATTGGATTGGACATATGTTTGGTTGGTGACTAGAATTGAAATTCGAATCAGAATAAAATTTGAATACTAGAAAAGAGTAAGGATTAAATTTTGAGGGATTAGGACATTCTCGTTCCCTTTGTAATTGGAAAGGAAATGAGATTTCCCCTAGCCAAATGGCTGAAATGAGAGTCACGGATTTCCATTTTTATTTCGGAATCCAACTCTCCCCAACCAAATAAGCCTCCAATTCCAACGTCATTAGAGCTCTCTTTGCACTAACTTGGCCGAATTCGGAGAAATTATGGCCGAATTTAGCTTAACTTTTGTGCTTTTAAACTTCCTGAAAGATTATTTTCTGCAACAGCAGAATCTTGTGGAGTTAATGGGCTGGGCCGGATCTCCATTCAATGGCTAATAGGCTAAGACGAAAAAGATCTATGCAAAAGTACATCCTTGACCAGCGGCTGCTATAAGGGTTTTGTTCACTTAAACTGGCACAAATCCCAGGGTCTTTGGTCTAGTTACGTGTCTCCTGCCACACATGTGCACGATGACTTGTTTGTCTTGAATCTGAGCAGACCATTCTAGTCTGGCTCATTGCGCAAGATTTAGCATGGTTCTCAAAATCATTTGTTATGGCATCCGGAGTTATGATTTGCTATATAACACTATACTATACGGTATACTATCTCATACGACTCGTATCAAACCATATGGATCAGTTGTTAAGATTCCATATCTTCTCCATATCGAGTGTTGGTATCAAAATATCAAAATATATGCCATACTGATAATCAGTATGGAATATACTAGTTGACTATCCATAGATGATCCGGTACTAAGATTGCAAACTTCAGTACTAGCCTTCATCATTTAATCCTATCTCAAAACCAAGTAAAGTTGTAATCTCTGCTTGGTCAAAGAAGGTTAAAAAAAGAGAAAATTTTTTTTTCCTTTCTATTTACAAGAGAGCAAGAGAACAAACATTTTATTGCCACGCCCATAAAAGCTAATATTTTGAGCATGGAGACGGAAGATTTTACATGTGAAAAATAAAAAAATAATTAAAATATTACTTCCGATGCAATCGACAAGCTATCTTTGGACTTCTGTCAGCCATGCATGCTGACAACTGCTGCTTCCAATAGTTTCGATTTTTACACGCCTAGAGCATCGCTGACAGGAAAAAGAGAAGATAAAGGCCCAATGTCTCGAGCAGCAAAGTATAGAGACGTCCACCGGGCGGCAGCAAAGCATGACCAAGACGTTTCTTATCATGCGGGTGTATGGTTGGGCAAATACATTGTCTATACCCTTTCCTGATTATTACTGTTTTCAGCAAACTAAGGAGGTTACAATTTGCCACCATCTGAGCTAAAAGAGGGGCTCCGAGAGCAGTGATGCATAAAAGAATGCTGATACGCTTGCAGCTGGGAGGCAACACTACATATATACCCATGGCGAATGCAGTGCACATGCCCCCAAATGCCACCCATAGACAATTTTTAGCCCCCCAAAGGGCTCGTATGCGAGTATGTGTATCAACTATCGACGTTCCTGCATACATGAGCCAGCATGTGGCTACGATGGAGCAGACCAACGCGGTGGCATCTGAGACTAGGAATACCTTGAAGGCATACTCTTTTGCTAGAACTGCTGTGCCACGACCTGGATGATCATCAGCTATGTACCCCCCGGGGACGGTGAATGTCACGCCCCGAACCCAGCACCCGGGTCCGGTACGCGACCGGCCACATGAGCCCTAGAGCAGTGCCCTAAAGATCATGCATGGCCTATGATTAACAAAATTCCAATAAATCCACAATTATTTTAATAATTCAAATAGACAAATCCGACATGTCCAAATAAACAAATTAGTTCAATTACGAGCTCTTCAAATGTTCATCGACATCAAAGAAGGATAAACAAACTAACTAACTAATAACTCTGGTACTCGCACTCTGCGCCCATCCCATCCAAATCTGTGCATCCAGCAACTCTGATAAAGAAAAAGAAGAAAAAGGAGGTGAGCTTTACAGCCCAGTAAGAATCCCTACACATCCATACCAACACAATAATAATATAAATTTGAAACCACGACAAATCGATGCACATTTCATGAAATCATAAACCGGCTATCAAAAGGCCTTAAATAATCAACATAAGTATGTACGTCAAATATCAATGAAAGTCCAACCATGCAAAAATGATATAGCATATGATAGCTCATAAATCTTCATTAATATTTTCAATGCTTTTTCTTTCCATTCTATATTAACTTGATCCGGATCAATTATCTTTCCGACTTTGGGCTACATCCCGGTCACGTTTCCGGCCCGTGACGGGGCAATAGATAATATCACATTTCCGGCCTGTGATGGGGCAATCGATAGTGTCACATTTCCAGCCTGTGACGGGGCAATCGATGGTATCACATTTCCAGCCTGTGACGGGGCAATCGATGGTATCACATTTTCAGCCTGTGACGGGGCAATCGATAGTATCACATTTCCAGCCTGTGACGGGGCAATCGATAATATCACATTTCCAGCCTGTGATGGGGCAATCAATACTAACGAGATAAGCCCAAAGTCCCTACTCATTTAACCAATTCACATACACACATCAATTCCTTTTTCCATCTTATATCCGGCCTAGACTAACCATGGTCACGTTTCCGGCCCATGACAGGGCAACCAATATAACATGGTTAGTCCATACCACCACATTCATAAATTCAATTATGTAGGTATAAGATATACACATACATGCATCCATCATACTACCAATCACAAGCCAACACGATCAAATATAATAAAATATAAAACTATTTGCTTTGTCTGGATCATAGCAGATCAAACATGTATGATGCAAAAATATTTATATCATGCAGGATTGGCGTACAAGGATTCTTACCCTTTGTTGTAAAACTTAGATAGACTAATCACCCGCCCTCACGGCGATCTAGGAACTGGGATGCGCAGAACTTCGCTCAACATCCTTTTGTCCAATAGATTGTTCTCCTACAGAACCAAGATAATATTAAAAATTACCCAAGATATCTGACAACCCAAAACTCTCTATGGATCCTCTCAAGGGTCTACAAGTATCTAGTACCCCAAGACTAACCAACAATCCATGATCTCCCTGAATTAAACTAGAGAGAAAATAGACTAATAAAAGACAACAACTAAAGAGAGAAGATAAAATAACCAACACTCTCTCTCTCTCCCTCTCTTCCTTCCTCCTTCCCGTCAATAAAATAGCAAAGAAGAAACTCTCTCTCTCTCTCCCTATCTTCCTTCCTGATAGAAAGGGGGAGGGTGCTCGGCAGGCGACCCACGGCCGGCGACGCCCCATGGTCGTCGGCCTGTGGTGGTGCCGGCAGTGCGCCATGGCCGGTGACGGCCAGCTGGAATGAAAGAGGAAAAGCAAACCAAAAACAGGGGAGTTTGGTTCACATCGATCCGGCGGCTTGCCGGCCGGATTCCCAAGGAAATAGTGGCCCACGGCCAAAAGAGAGGAAGGAGAGGGACCTCACCTCGCCTCCGGTGAGCTCCTCCGACAAGCCCGACGGCAAACAACCCAAGCTTCTTACGGATCTCCCTTTTTTTTTTCTTTTTTTTTCTCTTGGAAAAGCTCTCGATTGATGCCCTAGGAGGAGATGAATAGATTCTTTTATAGATGGAGTTTGATGCAAATTAGGTAGGATTTGATCCCGTCTCCCTCTCCCTTCTCTTTTTTTTTTTTTTGTTTCCTCTTCCGATGGATTCGGGGGAGTTCGGTGAAGGAGGAGAGGAAGACTCCTCCTCTGCCTCACGGCTAAACAGCTGGGGCCCTTAGGCCGGCCCGAGCGCAGTGGCCTAGGATCGGCCCGAGTGCAGTGGCCTAGGATTAGCCCAAGCCCAAATAAAAAAAAAAATATGGGTTCTTACATTCTTTCCTCCTAAAAAAAAATTTCGTCCTCGAAATTAGCATACCTGAGGTTTCAAATAGTTGTGTGTGCTTGACCTTCATCTCTTTTTCGAGCTCTCAGGTAGCCTCTCTTTCGGTATGATTGTTTTATTGCACCTTCACAAAAGGAATGGTTTGATATCGTAGTACCTGATCTTTTCTGTCCGCAATTTGTATCGGAAACTCCTCATAGGTCAAATCCTCATGAAGATGTAATGGCTCATATGCTACCACATGACTTAGGTCTGGGACATATTTCTTTAACATTGACACATGAAAAATATTGTGCATACTGGATAAAGCCAGTGGTAAAGCCAGTCGATGTGCCACCTCTCCAACCTTGTCCAAAATCTCAAACGGACCAACATACCTAAGGTTCAATTTGCCACGAACCCCAAATCTCATCACACCTTTTGTAGGTGACACTCTCAAGAAAATATGATCTCCAATTTGAAATTCCAGTTCTCTCCTTCTATTATCAGCATAACTCTTTTGGCGACTCTGAACTGTACGGAGTCGTTCTCTGATCACTTGCACCTTATCAACAGTCTGTTGTACTATCTCTGGGCCTAACAATTTTCTCTCGCCCACGTCATCCCAACAAATAGGAGATCCATGTTAAAATATTCTAAGTCTAAGACCAACCAAGGAATCATCAACTGTTAACGCTAAATTTAAGATGCCCAAGTTTCTTCCAAAAGTTGTCAACAAAAGAAGAACCCACTGGTGAAAATTACATAGCTACCTCTAGGTCATCCATAGAATCAACAACATTCTCCTCTATTAGAAACTAACTCAAGTGTTCCATCATAATGCCTTTTAGATCAAATATTGTCCTTAACCAGTTTCAAAATAACTCAAACCACCACACTTTCGCTGCGCACTCTGATTTAATTCATTAAATACTCTAAAGCCTTCAAAGATTTAGGACCAAAATATCACTTTGCATTAGGAGTAGGAAAATTCAAATTTCAAAACTTTAATTGAGTAGAACCTCCAGATCTCTCTGTCCTCAATTTATGTAGAGTATACTAACCATAACTAACCTTCAAGGCATTAATCAAGTTTAACGTCACTACATGATCTTCACAACCATTTTAGGATCCAAAATATCTAGGTTTAATTTAAAATAAGTTAACCTTAGATTTTCTCAGCAATTCAATTAGACAATCTATATTGATTTTCTTTCCAAAAATATTTACTTCAATTTCAATGGGTTAGAAGTCATTGAGCCAATATTACTATGAATAGAATTAACTCCATTATCTTCCAAATCTTTCTTCACTAAGATTCTTAATGTTTAACATCAATGCTACATGTGATAACTCATATAATTAAGCATCTCAAAATCAAAATCTCTACTCAATATTGTATTTTACAAAGATTCCTGGTTAGATCATAAATCTAGACTTGCGTTCAAGTTAACACATCCAATAGTCTCCAACAACTATGAAAAAAAAAAAAATTCAGTAGCCCAATCTGAATATACAAATTCAAGTAATTAGAATTCTCCACCAATTTGCATACTAACCTTAAGAATTTAACCCACCAATAGAAATACACCTATTTAAAATATCCAAACATGTCAATACCAAATATAATCTCATATACAGATTTAACCTCGAAGAACAATCTGCTTTAATATTATGAAAAAATCGTTCTTAGCTCACTCCAATGCTATGATAGATCCATGCACAAACTTTACTCTAATAATTACCAGCAAAACCAAAAGTGCTATCACATCTACACCCATATCATGTTTGAACTTTCAGGTCACTTACACAACATCTAAACATGATATAACCAATGTGCCAAGGCTAACCTTCCTTGCCTTAGGTCTAATCCTCTTTTATCATGATCAAAGACAATTTATCCAGTCCTTCTATACTTGTAGAATATCAAACCCAATACTTACATTTTATCACAATGCCTAGTGATCTTATACATAAGCATTGAATTTAATTATCATGTCGTCCCAAGTGATCATAACCTTAAGCTATGATATATTTCTATCACAATCCTTAGTGATCTTAAACATATGCTCAGATTCCAATTTTGTCACTATCCCCAATGATCTTAAACCTCAAACTCAAATGCCACTAAGGCCACAGTCCCTAGTGGTATTTAAACCTTAGATTATAATATCATTCCTGTTACAATCTCAAGTGATTATAAACCAAGACTCTGATAGTTTTCCTATCATAATTCCCCACTCACACTCACCTGAACCTAAACTCTAGGATACCTTAACCTTAAGCTCTGATACCACTCTGTCACGCCCCGAACCCAGCACCCGGGTCCGGTACGCGACCGGCCGCATGAGCCCTAGAGCAGTGCCCTAAAGATCATGCAAGGCCTATGATTAACAAAATTCCAATAAATCCACAATTAATTTAATAATTCAAATAGACAAATCCGACATGTCCAAATAAACAAATTAGTTCAATTACGAGCTCTTCAAATGTTCATCGACATCAAAGAAGGATAAACAAACTAACTAACTAATGACTCTGGTACTCGCACTCTGCGCCCATCCCATCCAAATCTGTGCATCCTGCAACTCTGATAAAGAAAAAGAAGAAAAAGGAGGTGAGCATTACAGCCCAGTAAGAATTCCTACACATCCATACCAACACAATAATAATATAAATTTGAAACCACGACAAATCGATGCACATTTCATGAAATCATAAACCGGCTATCAAAAGGCCTTAAATAATCAACATAAGTATGTACGTCAAATATCAATGAAAGTCCAACCATGCAAAAATGATATAGCATATGATAGCTCATAAATCTTCATTAATATTTTCAATGCTTTTTCTTTCCATTCTATATTAACTTGATCCGGATCAATTATCTTTCCGACTTTGGGCTACATCCCGGTCACGTTTCCGGCCCGTGACGGGGCAATCGATAATATCACATTTCCAGCCTGTGATGGGGCAATCAATACTAACGAGATAAGCCCAAAGTCCCTACTCATTTAACCAATTCACATACACACATCAATTCCTTTTTCCATCTTATATCCGGCCTAGACTAACCATGGTCACGTTTCCGGCCCATGACAGGGCAACCAATATAACATGGTTAGTCCATACCACCACATTCATAAATTCAATTATGTAGGTATAAGATATACACATACATGCATCCATCATACTACCAATCACAAGCCAACACGATCAAATATAATAAAATATAAAACTATTTTGCTTTGTCTGGATCATAGCAGATCAAACATATATGATGCAAAAATATTTATATCATGCAGGATTGGCGTACAAGGATTCTTACCCTTTGTTGTAAAACTTAGATAGACTAATCACCCGCCCTCACGGCGATCTAGGAACTGGGATGCGCAGAACTTCGCTCAACATCCTTTCGTCCAATAGATTGTTCTCCTACAGAACCAAGATAATATTAAAAATTACCCAAGATATCTGACAACCCAAAACTCTCTATGGATCCTCTCAAGGGTCTACAAGTATCTAGTACCCCAAGACTAACCAACAATCCATGATCTCCCTGAATTAAACTAGAGAGAAAATAGACTAATAAAAGACAGCAACTAAAGAGAGAAGATAAAATAACCAATACTCTCTCTCTCTCCCTCTCTTCCTTCCTCCTTTTTTTTTTTTTTTTTGGTACATCGGCGGCTCACACCCTACGGGTGTGGATACGGCCTGCAAAATCTGAAGAAAGTAAAGCTAAAAGGGACTCCGGCACTGTGTCGGACTCCCTCAAAATAAAACCTCCAGTGTGATGAGCCGCATAGAAAGCGACCCAATCAGCTGCACAATTCGCTTCCCTGTAAACATGTGTAGCCTGATAGGTATCACACACCTGCAGAAGTCTACGAATGTCCAGAAGCAGCGGTCTGCCCTCACCTGCACGATCTCGGCCCCTGACCCAGTCAATCACAGTAGCCGAGTCGCCCTCAAGAATAATCCGGTCTGCACCCAGTATCTGTCTCGCATAAGATGCACCCTCCCAGGCGGCTCGGAGCTCAGCACACACCACCGCCGCATCGAAGATCCGCCGACCCCCCAACGCCACTAGCCTGGCATCGTGATCTCGAATGACGAATCCCACACCTCCACCTCTCCCATCAGCTGTCATGCTGCCGTCAAAGTTCACCTTCAGAAAACCAGGGGGTGGGGGTACCCAGGATACGAACACATATCTGGGCGCTACAAGAGCAGAATGGGTACCCCAGATGTCCCTGGCCAACCCATAAGGTGGCCTCACAGCAGTACTCAGGAACTCCTCTGCATGCAATAAAGCCCTGGCCACCACCACCCCCGCGGGCGATCTGCGGCCCTCAAACACTCGTGCATTCCTGTCTAACCAGGAGTGGTAAGCCAGGTATGCAACGCGAGTCCCTCTCTCCTCCGCCTCGGGCCCACCTCCCGGGATCTCTAGGAAGCGGAGGAACTCAGCAATGGACGACCACCTCTGCCCCGGGTCATAGGAGATCCGTGCCCCCCTCCAGATCTGAACAGCCCGCGGGCACTCGACTAGCACATGATAGATGGACTCCTCCACCTCCGGGCAGACTCCACAATCTCCAGCTATCCGTACACCCCGTCGCATCAGAACACTCCTAGTAGGTAGACAACCCCATGCTACCTTCCACAGGAAGAGTGCGACGCGTGGATGGACCCGTAGTCTCCATATCCAGGCACCGTCAAAATGTCGGGTCACGACTCCTCCTCTCCACTGCGCTATGTCGCGAGAACTCACTGACGTCCGCCCGGACAAGCTCCATATCCTCCTATCCACTGTCAGCCCCACCGAAATCTGCAAGGCCAGTACTCGCTCTGCGAGCTGCTCATGAAAGACCCGTCTAACAAGATCTGCATCCCATCTCTGCTCCCCCTGAACAAACAGAGAACTCACTGTGCGCCCCTCCAACCAAACATGGTCCATCAATGTAGGCCAGTCCCGCAGTATGCCCTCCAGAAGCCACCTGTCCTCTAGAATGCTGATAGTCCGACCATCCCCAATCTCCCACCGGATCATAGGCAGCACCCCCGGGGCACGAGAGCAAATCTCTCTCCAGATAAATGAAGACTCACGTCCAGCTCTGAAAGTGGCCGAAGAGATGGGGTCGCCATACTTCGCCCTCAGCAGAGAAGCCCAAAGACTCCCCGGCTCCAAAAGAAATCTAACTGCAAGTCTAGTGGCCAGTGTCTCCCTGCGCTCGACTAGAGAGTGGACTCCCAGTCCACCCCGGCTAGTTGGCTGACAAATGACCTCCCAAGCCAATAGGTGGATGCCCTCTCTATCCCCACGGTGCCCCCAAATGAAACTCCTGAACATCCTCTCTAGGTTGCGGATAACAGACACCGGTACTAGAGTATTGGACATTAGGTAAACAGGAATAGAACTCAAAACAGACCTCAGTAGGGTGACTCTGCCCATCATCGATAATGTACTCGCCTGCCAACTCTCCAGTCTCCGTCTGATACACGCCTCCATAACCGTGCACTCCCCCTGCCGCAGGCGCCGGCCAGTAATCGGAACCCCGAGGTATCTAAGGGTCCCCTCCTGCTCGGCTATCCCCAAACTGCTCACGATGGAGGCCTTCACCCTAGGGTCAGTCCTCGGGCTAAAGCTGATGGCTGACTTAGAAAAGTTGACCATCTGACCTGAAGCTCCACAGTATCCCTCCAGGATCTCTCTAATCGTCATAGCTGACCTCCGTGTCGCGCGGGTCAATAGTAAGCAGTCATCCGCAAACAATAAATGTGAGATACATGTCACACCCCTCGCCGGCCTATATGCCTCAATCTCCTGTGCCGCTGATGCATGGCGAAGTGCTCGTGACAGGTAATCCGAGCATATGATGAACAACAGTGGTGACAACGGGCAACCCTGCCTCAGGCCCACTGATGACTCAAAGTATCGCGATGAGGAGCCATTTATCAGTAATGCAAAAGATGGTGACAGAATACACCCCTGAATCCATCTAATCCACTATGGATGGAAACCAAACCTCTCCAATGCTCGCCTAACAAAGTCCCACCTCATCCTATCATATGCCCGCTCCATATCCAATTTGACCCCCATCAGACTCCTACAACGAGGAGCACACTGCAGATCAGTCATGAACTCATGAGCACAAAGGACATTGTCAGAAATCGAGCGTCCTCCAACAAAGGCTCCCTGCTCCTGACAAATAATCCTGGGCAAAACACCTCTCAATCTCTGTACTAGCACCTTCGCCACTACTTTGTGCATAGTCGTGCACAAACTGATAGGACGAAAGTGGCCCGGCTCAACTGGGTCATGTCTCTTCGGGATCAAAGTAATAAAGGTCCGCCTCCACTCCATAGGCATCGATGCCGATACAAAGAACTGTTGAATAGCCTCTATAGTCTCCTGTCTAATAATCTGCCAATACCTCCTGAAGAAAAGTGGGGAAAAGCCGTCTGGGCCTAGGGCTTTATCCTCACCTAGGGACCATAAGGCCTCCTGAATCTCCATATCTGACACTGGTCTGCTCAAAGCTGCATTCTCTCCCTCGGTGATCTGCACCTCTGGAACCAACCCCCACTCATAGCCATCCTCATCCGACCTCCCTATGTCAGTCCATCTGGCATGAAAGAACTGCAGTAAAGTCCTCCTGACAACCTCCATATCCTCTGACTCCTGACCCCTGCTGTCCCTGATCCTACGAATCCTGTTCTGCTGTCTCCGCATGATGGTCGACTGATGAAAAAACTTCGTGTTGCGGTCCCCCTCACGAATCCACTGAACCCTCGACTTCTGTCTCCAGAATACCTCCTGCTGTCTAAGTAAAGAATGATGCCTAGCCAAAAGCCTCCTGAGCTCCCCCTGGTCCTCCTCAGACAGTCCTCCCCCACTATCCTCTTGGGCCTGTGCCGCAGTAATGGATGCTTCAACTTCCTCCACCCTTCTAAATAAATTTCCCACTTCCTCCTTATTCCACCGAGTCAATCGGCGTCTAGTCAGCTCACTCCTACGAACAGGCGTCCTCCAGGCCTCCCTCACCACATCCCAAGACCTCGGATAGGACAACCAAATCTTCTCAAACCAAAAAGGACAATGAGACTGAACAGAGTGTGAGGTACTAACCAATATGGGGCTTCTTCCTTCCTCCTTCCCGTCAATAAAATAGCAAAGAAGAAACTCTCTCTCTCTCCCTATCTTCCTTCCTGATAGAAAGGGGGAGGGTGCTTGGCAGGCGACCCACGGCCGGCGACGCCCCATGGTCGTCGGCCTGTGGTGGTGCCGGCAGTGCGCCATGGCCGGCGACGGCCAGCTGGAATGAAAGAGGAAAAGCAAACCAAAAACAGGGGAGTTTGGTTCACATCGATCCGGCGGCTTGCCGGCCGGATTCCCAAGGAAATAGTGGCCCACGGCCAAAAGAGAGGAAGGAGATGGACCTCACCTCGCCTCCGGTGAGCTCCTCCGACAAGCCCGACGGCGAACAACCCAAGCTTCTTACGGATCTCCCTTTTTTTTTTCTTTTTTTTTTTCTTGGAAAAGCTCTCGGTTGATGCCCTAGGAGGAGATGAATAGATTCTTTTATAGATGGAGTTTGATGCAAATTAGGTAGGATTTGATCCCGTCTCCCTCTCCCTTCTCTTTTTTTTTTTTTTTGTTTCCTCTTCCGATGGATTCGGGGGAGTTCGGTGAAGGAGGAGAGGAAGACTCCTCCTCTGCCTCACGGCTAAACAGCTGGGGCCCTTAGGCCGGCCCGAGTGCAGTGGCCTAGGATTAGCCCAAGCCCAAATAAAAAAAAAATATGGGTTCTTACAGTGAAACCAGCAGCAAATGTGACCGTAGCAATCAACACCGTAGCAATCCCGAGATTTTTGGCGAAATTCACCTGTCTCCCGATTTCATTGCCCTCGTTGGATGATTTTTTTTTGAACTTACCATCGCCGGGCAGTTTCTCTTTGGTCTCATCTTCATACTCCCTCTTCTTTTTGGTCTCATCATCACTGGTTAATTCACCGCTTTCTAAATCATGCAATTTTCGGGGACTGGTCGGAGCCTTTATTAAAGCCAAGCAGCTAGCAATGCAAACTTCTGCTGTATTCTACAGTACAAGAAAAATTTTAGAACATAAAAAGGGAGATTAGTTGAAAGATTCAGTTTAAAAAAATATCGTAAGAAATGAATGTTCATTATCTAGGGCGTTCATATATACGTGAGTTGAAGAAAAAGTGCTTATGCTCCAAGCATAATCTCTCTATGTTCTCGTGTCCGTGTGCGCGCGCGCGAGAGAGACTACAGCTTGTGAATTGTGATGTATGGCAAGCAAAACATGCACGAGATCGTTAAGAGTTTTACCGTCCGGAATTGCAGGTCTTCACCCAACATTCCGTAAGCCAAGTCGAGAGGGGTGAAGCCGTCGTGGTTGAGAACGTCGACGCATACGGTTTTGTCCCGGAGAAGAAAATGCACGCACCCTTGGTCACCGTTTTTAACAGCCGTGTGTAACGGCGTATTTCCCTCGTTATCCTGGTCATTTAACAGCTTCCTCAGGTCCGGTCTCTTGGAGATAATTTTCTTGACCACATCAAACTTTCCCTTTTTGAAAGCGACATGAAGAAAATTTTTTCCCTCCTCGTCTAATAATTCGTCTGTATCCGGGCCCTGTTTTAAAATCTGATTAAGTATACGAACGTTTCCCATACTAGCTGCCTTGTGTATAGGAAATGAGCCATTGGCATCAGGTTGGTAGGCTGTAGAGCGATCGTGCTCTAATAATAGCTTCACCGTATCATGTCGACCACCTAAAGCTACATAATAAAGAGGATTTCTCCCAGAGGAATCGACAACATTGGCGAGCGTCGGCTCCCGATCCAATAAGTCTCGTGTAATTTCTACCACGTAATCTTCAGTAAAAGCAGGGTGGCTCCTTTTTGCCTTCCCTTTATATCAAAAAAGTAAGGTATCGTGAGTACTTGTGTTATACAATGTTGATGGTGCTTTCACAAATTAAAAGACGGAGCATTGTCTTCCATGCATATACTTGCTTTATATTCACTCTGTTTATGCATCTATTAAGATATTTAGTCAAATGGTGAATCATCACAAGAACACTAAAAGAAGAAAAAAATCCAAGTTTGTTATTTGTTATGAGGGAAGCTACACATGGTGACCAAAAGTTGGCGACTGGACCTCTATAAGCCAAAATGGGCAGGAACAGCACCAGCTAAGAAGGGAGCCAAGCCTATCCACTCGATCACATCTGGTCCCGACAACATCCTTGGTACTTCATTTTTGGGCCGATCTCTTAATTTGAATAAAAGCCAGTTGGCTCCCTTATCCTCAAAAAACAAAAAAAGCCCAATCTCTTAAGGCCCGAGCGTTGGGTTTTGACCCACATGACCACAACGTGGTCAGTTACAGAATGAAGCCCGTAACTGACTCCTAGAGAAGTGGAAACTCCCTTAATCCTTGATGGAAGGATAAGGCTTATGGGTCTCACCCTCTGCCCAATGATCGACACAGAACCAGCCATCGGGGGGTGTCATTAACGCAGGGTCAAGAGGGAGAAACGAGGACTGTAGTTGTGCAGATTACTCATGGATCCAGGTACGCTTTCTTGGTTCTACATATGATCCTATTTACAGATGTGATTAACATGTGGTATCAGAGCAAGGTTCATCCTAGAACCAGATCACAGTAAAGGGGAGAACCAGAACATGGTAAAAGACCTATTTTGACAGTCCCATGGACAGTCCTCCACGGCCGCAGGGATGGATCATCCCAATGTTGGATCTAGCCGGCCATGGCACCGAGAGCCGACACGGGATCCAGCGTCGACTCTCGGCCATGGCTTCCATCCCATCCAAATGCCGGATCGGGTCGGATTCATGGATTTGAGAAACAACCCCACTCGGGGTGACCCTGCTGACGCCGGATCTGGCCGGCATATGCCGCCGTGAGCCATCAGAGGATCCGGCGTAGCCGCCGGCCATGGTCTGCCTCCCACCCTTTTTTTTTTTAAAAAAAAAAAGGGAAAACTTACCGGATGATCGTCTTCCTCTGTATTCCTGCGGGTGACGCCGTCGGGCGGCGTTTCGTCCGGCGTCGGGCCCATCCCGGTGGCGCCGTCGGGCGGCACTTCGTCCGGCGGCATGATCGCCGCCCGCTGCTCCTAAGAGCCGACGGGTTGGGTTCGGCGGAACCCCAACCCGCCGGCGTTGCCCTGCTGGCGTGCGACCGCCGGTGGGCTCGCCATCGGGCGGCGAGTCCACCGGAAGGAGGCGGCGCGCTCGCCGCCCCGGAGATCAGAGGCAGGCGGGCTGGGTTCGGCGGAACCCTAGCCCGCCGCTAAAAGAGGAGGAAGACGGGTCGATCCCGACCCGTCTTCAGTTCTTTTAAAAAAAAAAAATATTAATTTATTTCTAACGGGTCCGGGTTTTGAGTTTCGACCCGAACCCGTAATCGTTAACCCGCTGCATTTAAAAGGGCATAACAGGCAAAACGGGTTCGGGTTTTTGGGTTTCGATCCGAAACCCGAGTTCGTTTAGCCAATAGAAGGAAAATTTTCAGTTAAGCCCTTATGAAACATTTTATTTTTTCATACAGCCCTCCCGGGGATGTTAAAAGAATGAAATGTTTCTGTTTAAGTCTCTGTGAAACATTCTATTTATACTGAAGTCTTAGAGGGCTGTTACAAGATGAGAATGTTTCTATTAAGTCCCTATCAAATATTTTATTTACAGTGAAGTCCTTAGAGGGCTGTTAAAAGATGAAATTGTTTCTGTTAAGCCCCTGTGAAACATTTTATTTATGCAGAGGTCCTCAAAATATGTTAATTTAGTCCCTATAAAACATATTATTTATGCGGAGGTCCTTGTAGGGTAATGTGATAAAAAATTTTGTCATTTATTTTACATTTTAGTATACTTGATAGCATGATATGACACATGTACTGATTGTGTAGATTAGTAAAATATTAAATACATGTTTTATTTTAATCTGTCATATTATGAATTGTCAATTATGTGCAATGTCATTATTTTAATTTGATGTCTATATTATGAAATAGTTTGGTAGTTGCCAAAGTAACCCAACTAGAATGTTTAATAGACATCAAGTCATCAAATACTCTAATCCCAGGTATTAAGATAATGACTTTGCAAATTATGACTTACAGTTTTTCAATCATGAGATATTATGGATTGGCCCAAAGGTGCACCACTTTCAAATGATTGATTTGCTGAGTTAGGATAATTAATGAGTATCCTTGATTTAATAGGTATTGGATGCTCAAAGGCAACAGACCTATTTGAATTTTGGACCTATATCATTAATTATTCCTAGGTGAATTGGGAATCACCATAATAGTAATTTAGTATTTCATAATTACAACCCAAAGGTGTATTATGGTAATACTGTTTATGTTATTCATCATTATTGCTAACTCAAAGTGTTAATGTTGTAAGCATTTTCTTATTGTTAATTTTCTTATTGCAGTATCTATTCCTGTTTCGCTTCATTCGCAAGCTTCATCTGTTACGATCTTTAATGGAACTAATTTCTCAGAGTGGAATGAACAAGTCCAGTTTTACCTAGGTGTTCTGGATCTTGATTTAGCACTCCGATCTGAGAAACCGGCTAACATTACTGATTTGAGCAGCTCGAAAGAAAGGTCTTTTTATAAGACTTGGGAAAGATCGAACAGATTGAGCATTATGTTTATGCGGATGAGTATAGCGAACAATATCAAGTCAACGCTTCCTGAATGTGACAGTGCTCAAGCATTATTGAGAACTGTGGAAGAACGTTTCCGATCTGCTGATAAGTCTCTGGCTGGCACATTAATGGCTAAACTTACCACCATGAAATTTGATGGTACTTGTGGGATGCATGAGCATATCCTTGAAATGACAAATATAGCTGCTAAGCTGAAGGCTCTTGGGATGGATGTGAATGAATCCTTTTTGGTTCAATTTATTTTGAACTCCTTGCCTCCTCAATTTGGATCATTTCAAATTCACTATAACACTATTAAGGATAAGTGGAATGTGAATGAATTGACTAGTATGCTTGTACAAGAGGAGACAAGACTTAAGCAACAAGGATATCATTCTGTCAATCTTGTAAGTCATGGAGCCAAGAAGAAATGGAAGAAGCCAAGAAAGGGCATGAAGAGTGGACCATCCAAGGGTAAAGAGCCTCATCATGATACCGAGGTTCATAAGAAGAAACAAAACAAAGATAGATGCCATTTTTGCAAGAAATTGGGACACTATCAGAAGGACTGCCATAAACGCAAGGCATGGTTTGAAAAGAAAGGTAAGCCTTTGGCTTATGTATGTTTTGAATCAAACCTTACTGAAGTTCCTTCTAATACTTGGTGGTTTGACTCAGGTTCTAATGTTCATGTTTCAAATACGATGCAGGGATTCCTTACAACCCAGATGCAAGATCCAAATGAGAGTTTTATCGTTTTGGGAAATGGGGTTAGAGTTCCAGTAACAGCTGTTGGAACCTATCGTTTGCTTTTAAATACTGGTTGTCATTTAGATTTGCTTCAGACTCTTTATGTTCCTTCTATTTCTAGAAATTTAATTTCTGTTTCTAAACTTGATGTTGAAGGATATTTCTTTAAAATTGGGAATGCTAGTTTGCGTCTTTTCAAAGACAATGTCTTTCTTGGTTCTGGTGTTTTGTGTGATGGCTTATATAAAGTAAATCTTGATAATCATTTTGCTGAAACACTTATGACCTTGCATCGTAATATTGGAATTAAACGAAACATGATAAATGAAAGATCTTCTAACTTGTGGCATAAAAGATTGGGTCATATATCCAAAGAAAGATTAGAGAGATTAGTAAAGGATGGGATTTTGTCAAACTTAGACTTTACTGATCTCGGTATGTGTGTAGACTGCATTAAGGAAAAGCAAACCAAACACACAAAGAAAGTTGCCACAAGAAGTGAAGAACTTCTTGAAATTATCCATACAGACATTTGTGGGCCTTTTGACTCCCCATCATTTGGTGGAGAGAAGTATTTTATCACCTTTATTGATGATTTTTCACGTTATGGTTATGTCTATTTGTTGCATGAAAAATCTCAGGCAGTAGATGTCCTAGAGATATACATTACTGAGGTTGAAAGACAATTAGATAGAAAGGTAAAAATTGTCAGGTCTGATAGAGGTGGTGAATATTATGGTAGGTATGATGAAACAGGACAACACCCTGGCCCATTTGCTAAACTCTTAGAAAAGCATGGCATACGTGCTCAATACACTATGCCGGGAACGCCACAGCAGAATGGAGTAGCTGAAAGGCGTAATCGTACTCTTATGGATATGGTTAGGAGTATGTTAAGTAATTTTCCGTTACCCATATCGTTGTGGATGGAAGCCCTTAAGACCGCTGTATACATATTAAACCGGGTTCCTAGTAAGGCAGTTCCAAAAACTCCTTTTGAGTTATGGACAGGAAGGAAACCGAGTTTAAGACACCTGCATGTTTGGGGTTGTCCGGCGGAGGCCAGAATTTATAATCCACATGAAAAGAAATTGGATTTTAGAACGATTAGTGGATACTTTATAGGTTATCCCGAAAAATTCAAAGGGTATAGGATTTACTATCCTAACCATAGTACAAGAATTATAGAGACCGGTAATGTCAAATTCATTGAGAATGGTGAAACCAGTGGGAGTGATAAACTACAAAATGTGAAAATTCAAGAAGTTAGGGTGCAAGTCCCTTTACCCATGACTTCTAAGAAAATTGTTGTTCCTACAGTTGTCACACAGTTTAATAACAATGAACAACAAATTAATGATCAAACACTCCATAATGAAGTTATCACCACTGAACAAGTTGTAGAAGAACCACAAGGGATGACATTAAGGAGATCTCAAAGAGAAAAAAGATCTGCCATTCCAAATGATTATATGGTTTATCTACAAGAATTTGATTTTGATATAGGGACAAGGAAAGATCCGGTTTCTTTTAAACAAGCCATAGAAAGTATTGATTCTATTAAATGGATTGATGCCATGAAAGATGAGTTGAAATCAATGGATCAGAATGAAGTCTGGGATGTTGTTGATTTGCCCGAAGGTTGTAAAACAGTTGGGTGTAAGTGGATCTTTAAGACCAAGCTCGACTCAAAGGGTAATGTTGAACGACATAAAGCCAGACTGGTGGCCAAAGGTTTCACTCAGAAAGGAGGCATTGATTATAAAGAGACCTTTTCTCCTGTATCTAAAAAGGACTCATTTAGAATCATTATGGCTTTGGTTGCACATTATGATTTAGAGTTGCACCAAATGGATGTAAAAACTGCTTTTCTGAATGGGAGTTTAGATGAAGAAGTCTATATGGACCAGCCCGAAGGTTTCCCATTAAAGGGAAAAGAATACATGGTTTGCAAATTAAAGAAGTCAATATATGGTCTTAAACAAGCTTCCCGACAATGGTATCGCAAGTTCAATGATACCATCACTTCCTTCGGTTTTAAGGAAAACACTGTTGATCGGTGTATATACCTGAAGGTCAGTGGGAGCAAGTTTATCTTTTTGGTCCTATATGTTGATGATATATTGCTTGCCAGTAGTGATCTTGGCTTATTGTATGAAACTAAGGTTTTTCTCTCAAAGAACTTTGAAATGAAAGATATGAATGAGGCAACCTACGTGATAGGCAATGAAATATTTAGTGATCGATCACGTGGATTGTTAGGGTTGTCTCAAAAGGCATATATAGACAGAGTTCTAGAGAGATTTGGTATGGAGAATTGTTCAGCCAGTGCTGTTCCAATTCAGAAAGGGGATAAATTTAGTCTCATGCAATGCCCACAGAATGAATTGGAACGTAAGCAGATGGAAAATATACCTTATGCTTCTGCAGTTGGTAGCTTGATGTACGCTCAGACCTGTACCAGACCGGACATCAGTTTTGCAGTTGGAATGCTAGGAAGATACCAAAGTAATCCAGGGATGGATCACTGGAAAGCTGCAAAGAAGGTGATGAGATACTTGCAAGGAACAAAGAATTACATGCTTACATATAGAAAGTCAGATAGCCTTGAGGTGATTGGCTATTCGGATTCAGACTTTGCTGGATGTGTGGATAGTAGAAAGTCAACGTTTGGCTATTTGTTCCTATTAGCTGGAGGAGCAATCTCATGGAAAAGTGCCAAACAGACAAGCACTGCTTCGTCCACCATGGAAGCAGAATTTGTGGCATGCTTTGAGGCCACGGTTCATAGTTTGTGGCTGCGTAACTTTATCTCGGGACTTGGGATTGTCGACTCTATTGCCAGGCCGCTGAGAATCTTTTGTGACAATACTGCAGCCGTCCATTTCTCCAGAAACGACAAATATTCTAATGGTGCCAAGCACATTGAGCTTAAATATTTTGTTGTCAAGGAGGAAGTTCAGAAACAAAATGTGTCTATAGAAAATATGAGGACAGAGCTCATGATTGCAGATCCTTTGACAAAAGGTTTACAACCGAAGACTTTTAAAGAGCATGTTGAAAGAATGGGTCTTAGTTGTAATCCATGATATTAGTTGAGGATTGTATTATGTTTATTTCTTTGACACTTAGATATAATTGATTATGTTTCTGATTTTTCTGTTCTTCAAATATATGTACATGTATGGTTTTGAATGTATGATTACAGGAATTGTCTCTGACAAAGACATAATGTTTGACCATTAAAGATACTTCTCATTTATGGACTGTGGTTAAATAATTTGCTAGTGTTGTAGTACTTGGAAGGAACTATGTCATTATGTTGATGTGGAACCGCCTTGACTCGCATTAGTAAGTTGTTTAATTATGGTATTATGATGACCCAAGTGACTATGGATTAGAATGATGCGCGCCTAATGTTTATATCATTCTAACTAAAGTATGGTCATATGGGCCAAGTGGGAGAATGTTGGGTTTTGACCCACATGACCACAACGTGGTCAGTTACAGAATGAATCCCGTAACTGACTCCTAGAGAAGTGGAAACTCCCTTAATCCTTGATGGAAGGATAAGGCTTATGGGTCTCACCCTCTGCCCATTGATCGACACAGAACCAGCCATCGGGGGGTGTCATTAACGCAGGGTCAAGAGGGAGAAACGAGGACTGTAGTTGTGCAGATTACTCATGGATCCAGGTACGCTTTCTTGGTTCTACATATGATCCTATTTACAGATGTGATTAACACCGAGTTCTTCCCAATGAATAATTGTAGTTAGCAATTGCTTAATTCCCACTTTCTGGATCTGCTGAGGTTGAGGAAAAGATTCCAAGGTGGCTGTGCTTTTTTTTTTTCTTTGTTTCATTAATTTTTTTATAGGTGATATAGATCTGTTTTGCTGGGTGTTTACAAAGGTTGCCCCTAAGCTTTCTTGTTTCTTTTGTATTCTGATCATTCTATAAATGAAATGGTGGTTTCATGCTTCGTATGAAAGGTGGTGATCTACGCATGTTCCTTCAAAAAAGAAAAAAAAAAAGCGAGATCAGTATGTAGGTCAGGCACTCGATTACCTCGACTCAGGAGGACTGCTTCATGCAACACCGTTTTCTTGTTAGGGCCTACGTAAGGTGCTCGAGAATGCTTCTCCCAGGAAGAAGACTTTAGCAAGGCTTTGGCTACATCCAGTGATCCTGTCGCGATGGCCAGATAGAGCGGAGACATGCCGGCTTCGTTCAGCATGGATGCCAGTTTGGCATCCTCATCCATCAGTACTTTAGCCATGCTCGCATGGTTATATTTGGCGGCCTCATGCAAAGCATTCGCCTCGTCCCTATTCCTCACCCTCAGCACTCTCCTTTCTTCGATCTCACCCTCCCTTGCAAACTGGATGATGAGAGAGACCATCTTGTCATCCCCAGCCCTTGCAGCGCAATGCAATGGAGTGTCGAGCCTCGTGTTTGGTACTCCCAAAAGAGAGATCTCTCTACAACAGATCTTCTTGGCAATCTCGAGATGTCCTCGGCTAGCAACTATATGGAGAACCGTGTTCCCCTCCTGTGTAACTCCAAGGATGCAGCTGATATCTTCTTGTGTTGTAGCATCCTCTCGTACTGTTAGTGCGGTCTCCCCCACCGAAGCTCCAGCTCTTGGTCGTAGTAACTCATCCAGAATATTTTTGTTTCCTGATCTTGCTGCTTCAAGCAATTTAGGATTCATGGCTATGCGAAAGGTCTGGACTTTAGAATCTGTTTGTGCTATTTTACTAGTCATGCTCTCATCGGCCATAGTTTCAGCAGCTTTGTGTGCTCCAAGGACTGCTATCTCTCTCTCTCTCTCTCTCTCTCTCTCTCTCTCTTAATTAAAGCGCCTCGGCTATAGTTTCAACAGCTTTGTGTGCTTTAGGGACTGCTCTCTCTCTCTCTCTCTCTCTCTCTCTCTCTCTCTTGTGAAGGGCAGGCGATAAACCCAGCCAAATTTATAGACGGGTCTCTAGACGGCTGTCATTTATTGCATCGTTGTGTCTAATGTGGTTGGTATATTTGGATGGGTGACATGTCGCCATCTCGACGGTTATCATTTATTGCATCTTCGTGGTTAAGAGATTGATAACCACTATAAATCTCCAAAATGGACAACATATTGCCTCATTTTATCCTTCATGAGAAGGAATGACACACCTTCTTTACTATTCTCATTTTGCTTTGAGATCTATGCAAGTAGATGAGTGATGGAGATCAAAGTAGTTTGAGATTTGTGCAGTGGATGATCCCATGGCCGATGGATGGAAGGGAAGGAAGGTGTATCCATCTTTCGCGCGAAGGATACAACCGAGACTTTCCATGCAAACCACATCGGGGCAGAAATGTGCGCAAACGAGAGACGTTCAAATCAATGGCATTTATCATGCGGTCCGTGGCCAAACCACACCAGCCAGGGCAGGTATCTAGCGACATCAGTGGAGGTCAAGTCAGTGCCTTTCATTAGCTGGTCCCTGGCCAAACCATTCCGACATAGGTATGCAGCGATATTAGAGGGGGCATGTCAATGTCGCTTATTAACTGGTCCGTGGCTTTCAAGCAAGTCAGCACTAAGCTTTGGACCTCGTTGGTCCTCCAATATCACGATCGGATTCCTAAGTAGCCTCATGAACTGGAAGATTCTTGCACTAAGCTTTGGACCTCGATAGGGCTTCAACAATTTAAACTCAAGCCTGACCCGGATCCTATTGGTACCATGGCAGAGAGTAGTTCTAAGTAATCATATCCAAGAATTCCGGATTATTGAGTGGAGTCCCCATAAAAGGCACAGATGAAATCCTATTTTAATATTTAAACTACAAAATTAATGCCAAACAAGATTGGTATGGATTTAATCAATTTTTACATAATGTAGATCTTCGAACTTCCTCTTTGTCCTAACAAGCATTGCCAACGTTTGCTATAACTGGTTGCCAATCACAAACCGCAAAAATATATAAATAAATAAATAAATAAATTTAGTCACTAAAAAAATCAAGGCTGACTATACTACGGTATACACTGAAGATATCAAAGCGAATTGAAAATTCTCAACCAGGGTCAATATTGGTATTATTGCGTCAATAACATTATAGACCTTCTCTTCTCAAAATAACATTATAGGCTTAACAAGAATCTTTTACACATGAGCTACAACATAGACTATTATGCAACATGTTCAGTGATGATACCGTCATAGATATTGCCAAAAAAGGAATTCACTCAGGAAGTTACAAAAGAATCACACGCTATCCTTTATGTGTAGCGTACAATGGGAATTATTCTTGAAAGAATTCTTGAATAGGGTAGGAGTACGAACTTTACAATCTCTCTTCTTATTGCACAAGTGTTGAAGAATTACTTGAGTTGTGGATCATTTCTTGGTGCTCATCCGTTCTGCTGTTTACAAAAAATTCTAAAAGACCATAGACCTGCAAAAAGTCCTCCCAATGAAGTCAGATGGGATCCCTCCCTTTCCCTCAAAGTATGGAAAAAGAACCTGCAAACAAGCACCAGAATTTGGAATAAAATTGTTAGTGTTGGGCATGTCATTTTTTATTTACCAGGAATCTGATGGTGGCAAATATGAACAAAGAAAGAGTTAATTCCACTTGCCAACCTACCTTATTTCAGCTGGTTGGCACCCCTCTCCACTTATGAGAGGCCCATGGTTCGAACTTTGGATGCGGATACCCACTGTATTTCTCGATTTTTATCTAATTGGCTACCAAAGACCCTCATGCCTGACGGTCATTATTATTTTGAATAAACAGAGAATGATTGACCTCAATCAACATAAAAACCAAAGCAAGATAAAACAACATATGCTTTCATACCTGAAGTGAATTTCCCTGTTCCGACTGCCTGTTCTCATTGGAAAAACATTTGTGTTCAAACCTCTGGATCTTCAACTATGAAAACCAGCCAGTCTGCCAGGTGGAAAAAGACTCGAAATATATACAAATCAGATTTTTGTATCAAGGACAGGCTTTAACTCAAATAATCTTCTCCAATCGGCATACCAAATGGTAATCAGTCTCCTCATCGTTCAAGATGACAAATAAGCTCTCATCTTTAAACAATGGTAATCAAGAATGTAAGGAAGAAGAAGAAAAAAAGAACAAAGGGAAGAGAGAGAGAGAGAGGTGGGGGAAGGGAAGAGGAAGAAAGAGGTCAAGGTCTCCATTTCCACCTGAAGCGCGAGGTTGAATGGAGGAAAAAAGAGCGGGGTGGCGACACGAACGGTTGCAATTTGGTAATTTCCTTTTTCTTCTCAAAAAATAAGGTCACTTGCACGTTAATGGAGGCAAATAACTAATCATTTAGTTCCGAAATCAACCTCAAACATAAAATTTAAATAGGAAAAATAAATTTAATAAATCATTAAATTATATTTGGATATCAAAATTTATTTTAAAATATTATTAGATTGGATTTAGGTTGCTATAGATCCACACATAAAATCCGAAACACGATCCAATGATCTGTATGCATACAAGCTGGAAGATAAGGGCATGATATTAAGCTTGCCACGAATAAACTAGTACTCCAGGCAACCTCATGCATAAGCCCTAAGTCTCACTAGTGATTCGATGAGTTGAATCCTTGAGGCACTGAAAGTAATAAATAAGATCAGGGGCAGATGTCTTATCCCTGTTAGATATTCTATTTGGGATGCTAAAGTAGTAGAGAATACGGGCACTTAAGGATTTGACCTTTGACCAATGATTTTGTAATGAGATGGTGTTTTGTTGAGGAATACATAGCAATAGTGGGCAGTACGTAAAAGAAAAGGAAGAGAGTGAAAAAAGATAAGCCATGATCTCTTTAGCATTCCCATCACCTTCTTTTATGACTTAAGTACTTTTACTTAATTGAAACTAGCTATGTGGGTCTTTTATCTGAATTAATATTCTAGTATATATGAACTTTTTGATTAAATGTGAATCCGAAGAATGATGTATATAAAAGCCAACAAACCGTAACTTGTTGGCATCCCTCTCTCCATGTAGAAGAGGTTTAAAGTTTGCACATATACTTATTTGTGGATATAATTTATTATTGGATTAGTTATTTGATTATTGGTTTGGATGTGGGTCATAGATCCAATAAGCTTTCATTATTGTATTATTAAGCTATCCAAAGTGAATTATTTTTATTTTTTTAATTGTGAAAATATCATTTATGGCTCTAATTTTAACTCCTTATTTTATGTTTTAGTGGAAATTTTCAAACTGATCCTCAAATGTGGAGGGATGAACTCAGCTTCGATCTATTAAATAATTAAACCATTGCCGGATGAACAGCGGCGGTCCGACAGTTTGGCCGAGTGGTCTAAGGGCGTGGGTTCAAATCCCACAGCTGTCAAGGTTAATTTTGAAATTTTGAACAAGATAATTTTTTTAAAAATAACTTTAAAAAAGATATTTTAACTTTTAAACAATTATATTATTTTTCTAAACAATTAATAATACATGGAACTTCACGCTTTTCTAAACCAATTCATAATACAGATTTTGAGGCAGCGTGGTTCTTGTTACGATGGCTTTATAAAAAATCAAAAATTCAAACCAGCTTTGAAAAATATTTTTAAATATTTAACAAAAAATATTAATTTTTATTTTTTAATATATGAATAGATTAAAGTTAGTCCAAAAAACCAATTTAACTTCTCATAATATATTATATCTTTTAAACAACTTACAATACAAAGTACGTGTAAAACTATGCGAGGCTCTTTGTGGAATTTAGAGTGCATCTTTCCTGCAAATCAAAGAGGAACTCCACTGCTATGCCATAGTCCAATTAGTTTTCTTCGGAACAAGGGAGCTCTCATTTTGTCTCTTGAATATCTTCCACGAGTTATTGCTTATAATGTCAAACAAAGTGGACAGCTCTTGTATTCATAAGTATCCTTCTTGTCCAAAGTGGATTTATTTTTTCAAAGCAGGTGTGTGGCATCACTGGCATGTGGCCAGTGCTAGTTATAGTATATTAAAATAATTGAACCTAGTCGGATGACGAGCTGCAGCACATGAACGCGTGATTGTGAGGCTAGACCTTCCCAACCGCAAATTGGAAGTAATTCAAACTAACAATTATGTATGGCTAAAAGCTTAAGATAGGAAATATGAGAATGTTGGAGATGTTTGAAGAATACCTAGGAGGTGTAAGCGTGTGGGAAATAGAGCTTGGAGTCATTGTCTGACTCTTTTATATATCCTTAATTGGAGCATGCCTAGTATACAGGACATAAGACTGTTTGAGCAGAGTATCATACACTACTTAAAAGTTTGCATTTAACAGTAGACATAAACACGTACATGCACACACGTGAGAGAACATGACATAACAGACCCCTGTGGTAAGAGTCAAGCAGATTTGAGAGCACAAGAGACTAAGAAGAAGAAGTGCATTAAGGTAATATTTAAAGGAATATTGAAAAATTAATAAAGTTGGAGTTCAAGGAACCGTACTTGGAAGAGTTTTGCTCCGGTATGATTTTTCTTTTTTGCCAAAAAATAAACTTTAAACTCAGCCTTCAAAATTGTTAAGCATAAAATGTATTTATGCGATTATTAGATGTTGCAAGACTTGGCATAAGTGAATCCAGCAATATCTCTTTTCTTTATCTCATGCGCATGCTGTCTAATAATCTGATCGCACAATCTTTCTCGGGATAGAGAGAAAGTATCCATGAAGGACAACCGACTATAGTTATATATTGAATATAGGGTTGCAACTGGTTCGGGCTTTCATGCAAGGGGTGGGGGGGGGGGGGGTGAGAGAGCAAGTCTGTGTGTGTGTGTGTGTGTGTGTGTGTGAGAGAGAGAGAGAAGAAGAAGAAGTGTGGAGTTGTGTGTGTGTGTGTGTGTGAGAGAGAGAGAGAGAGAGAGAAAGAAGAAGAAGAAGTGTGGAGTTGTGGGGTGAGGGAGATGGACAAGAGGATGAGGGACGAAAGGGCTAGGGTGGGATGGGGGAGAGAGAGAGAGAGAGAGAGAGAGAGAGAGAGAGAGGGTGGAGTGGAGCCGTGGAGGGGGGAGGGATGGGCAGGAGGAGGGAAGGGAAGTCTAGGGCAGGCTACATGGGGGAGAGAGAAAGGGAGGAAGGGAGGCTTAGAAATGGGGCGTTGGTTAGGGTGGACCCATGGCGTGGGGCTAAATGGAGTGGGCCTAGTTGAATAGGTCCTCAAGATATTGGTGGTTGGATCAAGCTTGATCTGTTTTTAGGCTCTACAATCAGAATCTAAGAAAAGCCACTTTCTCTGGCCCACCACAGCCCAATTCGAAACTGCCCCAAACTGACAGATCTTAGGCTGAACTGCGCCCAAATTTCAACCCTAGCTAGATTTGAGAAAGATCAAGCCTAAAGTTTGATAGAGGTTGGAAATCATGGGTTAGGGTTTGGCGTATGTAGAGAATTCTAAAGATCTAGATTAGGCATAAAAACAGTCTTAATCTAGAGGAATCTCCGAATACTTTGCCATTGGTAACCAATTCACAAGTGCTACATCCCACAACTCAAAGAATACATGGAGAGATCTCAACCATACCTTTTAATGGATGGTTATGGAAAAGAAAATGTACCAAACAAAACTAAATATAGATACATAGATAGATAAATTGTTATTATTATTTAAAAAGAAAATTCTAGCTTCTATATGTCGCTAAGACTTACAAACATTCATTGTCAATCAATGAGAAAATTTTACATGCGAAAAAATCCTAGCGCAATTACCCAAACTATTCTTCGGACATTTTATTAGCCATGCATGTTGAGTTTTTAATTTTTGCTCACCTAGAGCATCGCTAATAGGAAAAAGATAGCCGGTATTGGAAGCAGTTAAGCAATGATAATTTCGAAGTGCAGCAAATCAGGACCAAGACGTTTGTTATGTTGTGGTGTCTCGTTAGCCAAATACATTCTCTATACCCTTGCCTGATTCTTAATGTTTTCAGCAAACTATGGAGGTTTATAATTTACCAGCATATCAGCTAAACGAGGGGCTCCGAGAGCAATGATGCATAAAAGAATGCTGATACGCTTGCAGCTGGGAGGCAACACTACATATATACCCCATCGCGAATGCGGTGGACATGCCCGTAAATGCCACCCATAGACAATATACAGCCCACCAAAGGGCTCGTCTGCGAGTATGTGTATCAACTATCGATGTTCCTGCATACATGAGCCAGCATATGCTTGCTTTATACTCTGCTTAGTGCATCTATTAGGATATTTAGTCAAATGGTGAATCCTCACAAGAACACTAAAAGAAGAAAAATCAAAGTTTGTTATTTGTTACGAGGGAAGTTACACAAGGTGACCATCAAGGAAACTTGCCAACTGAACCTCGATAAGCCTAAATCGGCGGGGAACAGCACCAACTAAGAAGGGGGCCAAGTAGATCCACTCGATGGCGATGTCTTGGCAACCATCGGCCACGTCTGATCCTGCCAATATCCTGGCTACGTAAGTTTTGGTCCCTCTTAAGGCTTGGGTTCTTCCCAGTGAACAATTGCGGTTAGTAGTTTGCTTAATTCCCACTTTCTGTGTCTTCTATGGTTGAGGAAAAGTTTCCAAGATTGTTGAGCTTTCCTCTTCTTTGTTTCATTAAATTTTTCTTTAAGTGACATTGTTCTGTTTTTGCCGGGTGTGTACAACAGTTGCCCCTATACGCTCCTGCAGGGCCTTTTATTTTGCTATGTTAAGATATAGATTTCTTGTTCATTTTGTATTATGATCATTTGACAAATGAAATGGTGGTTTTACACTTCATATGAAATGGTAGTGATCTACTGACCTTTTATTCAAAAAAAAAGAAGAAAAAAAGAGTGGGAACAATATGTAAGTCTAGCGCTCGATTATCTCGACTCAGGAGGACTGCTGCATGCAACATCGTTTTCTTGTTAGGGCCTACTAAGATGCTGGAGAAGCCTTTCTTTCTTCCAGGAGGATGACTACAGCAAGGTTTTTGGCTATATTGAGGGATGCAATTACGGCGGCCAGATATAGCGGAGACATACCGACATCGTTCAGCATGGATGCCAGTCCGGAATCCTCCTCCATTAGTTTTTCAGCCATGCATACATGGTCATATTTGGCAGCCTCAGGCAAAGCATTATTGCCATCCCTGTTCATCGCCCTCAGCACTCTCCTCGCTTTGATGCCGCCTTGCCTGCGAACTAGATGATGAGGGAGACCATCTTGTCATCCCCAGCCCTTGCAGCGCAATGCAATGGAGTGTCAAGCCTTGTGTTTGGTGCTGCCAAAAAAAAGATTTCTCTACGACAGATCTCTTTGGCAATCTCGAAATGTCCTCAACTAGCAATTATATGGAGGACCGTGTTCCCCTCCAGTGTTACTCCAAGGAGGCAGCTGGTATCTTCTTGTGTTGGAGCATCCTCTGGTACTGTTATTGTGATCTCCCCAACCGAAGCTCCAAAAAAAAAATCTCTTGGTCGTAGTAACTCATCCAGAATTCTTTTGTCTTCTAATCTTACTTCTTCAAGTAGTTTAAGACTCATGGCTATGCGCAGAAGCTGGGACTTTGCTTTGAGGAACTTCAAGATTAGAATATGTTAGTGTTGTTTTGGTAGCCATGCTCTCTTCATTGGCCAATGTTTCAGCAGCTTCGTGTGCTCCAAGGACTACTGCTCTAGCCTCCACTAGTTAGGTCAGTAGATGCCTTGTGGTCCAAACTGCTGACTAGAATTTTTCCAACTTTTGTTTGTCTTTGGCCCTTGCATTGGGAATTCCATCCTTTAACAATTCAGCAAGATACTATGTGTTGACAACTTCTGCGAAAACTAGTATAAGAAAATCTTCCCTCATGGAGAACAATTAAATCAGGAGTTCATATAATTTACTATGCACAATTTGCATGGTAGAAAGTGGTACATTAACTAGTCATAGAGATGGACGACTATCGAAGAAGGCAGCCATTGCATGCCATATATGGTGTATTTTGAATCTTATATACCATGCCATGTTTGAAAGCCACTATCATCATAGTCGGATGATTTGGCGACAATCTAGGACTGCAGTGCAATATAAGCACGGTAAAGAATCCTGTATCTTAAATTGCATGCACCCAAAAGTGAGTTTGGATCCTATGGTGCATATTTTCCACCGTAGATGACTTGTTGGAAAAATACAATCAAAAAATAATAATACTGCAAACTTTTTTTTTCTCTTTGTATAATTAAATGGGATATCACTCACCAAGCAACATTAATCTCTACTATCTACTCATGTAATTAACAAGCAAAATAATCAAGCAATCCACAAACAAGGAACAACACAATTTTAACATAAAAAACTTTTAATGTGAGAAAAAACCATGGGACTTTAGCCCAGCCAAAAACTTCCATATTTAGAATAATGGGATTACAATAGATCCTCTCTAGTTAAACTAGAGGTTGTACAAACATCATCAAGTTTTAATCTTGACTTATACGACAAGAATATTCATCAAGGGAGATTTCAACAATAAACAATAAAGTAGAGGATGTATCTCACCAAGTGTTGATGCTTAAAATAATCAATGGAGAATGTTTTTCAAAGATCCAAACTGTTCTATTTCTAGCTCTCAATGTCAGAAACAACATACTAAATTTTAGCCAAATCTAGATAAAATCAACCATCCGATCATTCGACAACGTAGCACCTTTTTTTTTGTTTTTTTTTCCTCTATTTCTCTAGGGACCACACCAACACGACTGTACACCCCTTGATCATGAAGATAGATAACTATCAAACAGAATACGATAGATCACATCGAGTTGCATGCCCTACGTGTTATGCTGCCTTTGGATGTTTGACAACCATTCCTCTTCTTGATCAAATGATGTGGTGGCCGTCGATAAGCATGCAGCTCTATGCGGTGTAAAACATACACCATAGCATATCCCGGCTCTCAAAAAGTGGCCTTTAAATGATTTTCTTTCTTCCTTTTACTCAAATAAAAATATGTTATTCTGTCATATTTTTAGAGTTGCTATAATATCATGGTCATCTTTGACTAGTCAATTAGACATCCCGTATACATATAATTTTGGATCGACACCACTCTAAAATAGACGGTATTTTTGCACTCTAGAATTGGATTGGTGACATGTCGTCATCTCTGAAGTGGGACGGTTCTCTGAAATAGGTGGTTGTCATTGATTGCATCATCGTGTCTAATGCGGTGTGGGTATATTTGGAAGGGTGACATCGCCATCTCGACGGCTGCCATTTATTGCATCGTCGTGTGTGTCTAATTCAGTGGGTTAAGAGATTGGTGACAGCCATAAATTTTCAAGATGGACGCCATATTGCCTTGTTTCATCCTTTACGAGGAGGAATGATACACTTTCTTTCGTGGCCATCAACCGTCGGACTTTCTCCATTTCGCTTTGAGAGCCATGCAGGTAGATAACTGATGGAGATCGGAGCTGTTTGAGATCTGTGCAGTGAATGATCCCATGGCCGATGGATGGGCAGGAAGGAAGATGTATCCATCTTTCGCGCGAAGGATACAACCGCGACTTTCATGCAAATCATATCGGGGCAGGAATGTGCGCAAACGAGAGACGTTCAAGTCAATGCCATTCATCCCGCAGTCAATGGCCAAACAACACTGGCCAGGGCAGGTATCTGGTGTCGTCAGTGAAGGTCAAGTCGGTGCCTTTCAGTAGCTGGTCCATGGCCAAACCATTCCGGGATGGGTATGCAGCGATATTAGATGGGGTAAGTCAATGCTGCTTATTAGCTGGTCCGTGGCTTTCAAGCATGTCAGCATTCAGCACTAAGCTTTGGATCTCGTTGGTCCTCCAATATCACCATCGGATCCCTAAGTAGCCTCATGAACTGAAAGATTCTTGCACAGTATTATGGGTATAAAGATCTCACATTCTACAACTGGTTGCTGCAGTAGCTTTGATTGTATTGTTGTCAATTGGGCTAAGAAGAAAGGGTCGCAAACCACCGGAGGGTTGACGCTGCCGTTGTTGGATACTGTAGAGTTGGATTAATGAGGCATGACACAGACGAGATGAGATGGCGATATGAGTGAGACATTCATCCAGGGTCTCAGGAATTTTGGCATCAATTCCGTTCCTCAAGCTAATGCTCGAGAGAAAGAAGAGAGCACGAGAAGGGTCGCACGTGTTAATAAATGAGCCAGCCCTAAATGGGCCAGACCACCCAGGCGCCAACAAATGAACTAGGGTTTGGAACTATTGGGCCGGGACAGCGGCATCGGTTAGGTCTAACCCAATCCAGGGTTAACCAGACCAGGTAGAGACCTCCAATTCCAACGTCATTGGAGCTCTCTTTGCACAAACTTGGCCGGAATTCGGGGAAATTCAGGCCGAATTTAGCTTAACTTTTGTGCTTTAGAACTTCCTGCAAGATTATTTCCTGCAGCAGCAGAATCTTGTGGGGCTAATGGGCTAAGACGGAAAAGATCTATGCAAAAAGTACATCCTCGACCAGGGTTGGTTCTATATACACCCCCCCTATTGCTCAGGACACCCCCCAAAAATTTAAAAAAAATTAAAATACTCTCTACACCCCCCCATTTGCTAAGGACACCCCTAAAAATTAAAAATTCCTAAATTACCCCCCACCCTCCCCACCCCTCACCTAAATTGCTCTCTACACCCCCCAAACCCCCCCACCCCGCTCTTCCCCTCCAAAACACCCGCCGGCTTCTCCCTTCCGCCCAAAAAACCTCGCCTCAAGCACCTCGCCGGCGGCCAAACCCCCTCCGTCTCCCTTTGAACTGTTCCGCCCAAAGCACCTCGCCAACGCCCAAAACCCCCCCGTTCCCCCTTCTCCCTCTCGTCGCCGGCATTCTCCCGATCTCCGACCACCTCGCCGGCTTCTCCCGGAACCACCTCCCCGGCCATCTCCCGAGCAACGAGCACCTCGCCGGCGCCTCCACGACCCCTCGAGGTAGCTCCCCCCCCCCCCGCCTCCCCAAATCGTTCGGGCACTAGTTCTTTGAACCAGTGCCTTCGGTTCGGCCCCATGGGGCCGACCCGCTGCAATTGGGTCGGCCCCATGGGGCCGACCAAAATACATTGGTTCGGCCCATGGGGCCGACCCAATGTATCTTGGTCCCCATGGGGCCGAATCCAATTTTTTTTTTTTTTCTGTTGCTAGACTAAGGATTATTTTTATTCCAAATTTTAGCCTAGATCACGTCCTTAGGGTGAATTGGATACCCAACATCAAGGACAAGTTTTTCATTACTAGATTAGATAGTAATTTGAGAAGTAGGGATAATTTAGAATCATTATCATATAGCATTAACATGGTGCATCCAAATATGATGATCTTGTTACCTTCATCGATGTTCATTCTTGATCTTGGAATGATTATCTCATATCAAATGCTCTATCAAATAATAAAACCACAACATTAGTTAACGAAACAAAAACTAAAAACAAAAACTAAGAACTGCGGCATAGTTTTAGGTAAAGTCTATTATTGAGTTATGTCTTGAGTTTACGAGTCGTATACTTTTGAATTATCATTTATGTATGCAATTGAAGTAACATTGAATTATTTATCACAAAACCCAATCATGTAGATTCCAAGAAGTAACTTGTTTCTTTTTTGGCTTGTTTTATCATTTATCATTTATGTATGCAATTGAATTATTTTCTTTGATATAGCCTAACATTGAATTTCTATATTTTCAGACATGGATCCCGGGTCCCTCCAGAGTTAGACCTACGGGCGTCAGCTAGGAGACGTCGTGCTAGGATTGCTTCTCCCGAGCTCTGCTCATATGCCATCGCCCTCTCCTGAGTCAAAGCATGATGATATGCCCGCTAGGGGCGAAGACGATGAGTCCGTTGGACCATGTCCAGGAGGTCCAGAGGATGAGTCCGTCCTGATCAGTTTCAGGACGCATATAGCAGCTTCATCTGTAGGCAACAGGGTATTGTTTATTTGTTATAGCATTATATTTTGTTTATTGATGTTTTATAAAGTAGTAGTAATTATACATTTATATTACAGGAACGGGCTCCACTAAAGTGCATGAACCATACTGCCAGGTTGGTGAATGGAAGTGGTGGTCTTCAAACCAACCAAATACCAGGTTCAAAGCACTATTGAGGCAGTCGGGCCTCATAGAGTTAGTACAGTGCTCTTATCGATTCACCGACTAAGATTTCTGATTTCGGGCTTCGTAGAGAGATGGCAGCCCGAGACGAACACCTTCCATATACCATTTGGCGAGATCACTATCACGTTGGATTGATGTATCCGCCATTTTAGGGATTCCTGTCGCAGGTGCCCTCAGTAGCAGTTTCTCCCTGAGAGGATGAGTGATCGGGATGCTGAGGAGCTACTTGTGGAGTTGTTGGGGGTGTCAGCTGGAGACGCGCGTCAGGAGGTACTGTCATCGCCGCGTCAGTCTGTGAGGATGGAGTGGCTGAGGACTCAGTTTCACTCTGTATCTGATAGAGACAGCCAGCAGAGGATAGAGTGTGCAGCACGAGCCTATTTGTTATTTTTGTTAGGCTGCACACTCTTTGCTGATAAGAGTGGGACCAGGTGCCTATAGCGTATCTGTGTTTACTGCGGGATTCTGGATAGGGTGAGCACATATGCCTGGGGTACAGCTTCCTTAGCATATTTGTATCGCAGTTGGGGATTGCGTCCGAGGTCATCAGTGAGACAGATCAGTGGTTATATGACGCTTCTGCAGGCATGGATTTATGAGCATTTTCCAGCACTCAGTCCTCACCCGTCACTTGAGTATACTGATGCCAGTCCCCGCGTGCACCGCTGGATGCCCGGTACTCCATCCCGTACCACGATGGACCATTTAGTGGTTCTACGTGAGTCATTGGACCTTTTGAGGCATCGATGAGGTACGTATCATATTACCATTGCTTGTGTTTGTCAGTACTTTTAATATGCGATATAGTATAAAACTGAAATGGACCTTTTGTTTTGCAGGTTATTTGGGATCCCATCATCGGCTTCGGGGAGATCGCCCATATGTTGATATCGCATTTTTTAGTGGCTCCATCAAGTGCCTTGATATCATAGAACCCTATCATCCAGAAAGGGTTCTTAGACAGTTTGGGTCGTATTCAGACCATTCCCTCGAGCGCCACTAGCCCCTACGCGAGCCAACAGAGGTTCCACAGCAGGCTCGTACCGAATACATTACTCCTATATGGATCAGCTTTGGGAGCGGTGGGAGGACCACGTGCTGAGCCAGCGAGCAGGAGCCACCCAGTTACCCGGCCATCAGACAGCGTACCAGGATACATGGAGTGGTATCTCCGTATCACGCACGTTGCCAGTTCAGCCTCCTCATCTGCGCTCGAGTACTCATTCTGGAGCTAGGGGAGGTCATGATGATGCTGGACATGCACCGGCGGCGTATTGCAGATGTACTCGGTATCAGTACCGACATTGTACGGATGGGTCCCTCAGAGGCTACGTCACTAGGTGCCGGACACCTATTTCATACTATTTGTCAGATGCATCAGTTACTTCTGGGTGATGAGCCTGGCCCGAGGTACAGCACCCTCTCATTCGGATCCAGCACCCTCTCATTCGGACGTACAGCAGTACGCGTCGACGACGGCGTCATAGGATTGATGATGGAGCCTTTATTTTGATTATGTAGCTTCGACTTTTTTTTTTTTTGTGTAATTTGAAAAACTGTTGATATTAATGAAAATATATATTTTTGGTACATTTACGTGTAATCTTTTGTAAAGCCTGGCCCGTTCTATTTACACAAATATAACAGTGCACATAACAATCAATCTAACAATGCGAAGACAGATATTTTTTGATTTATATTGATGATGGAGTTTCACAGTACATGACTCTAAGGAGCCCAAAAAATTTACAACTTTCAAAAATTGTACTATATAACAATCAAGCTAACTCTACTGTCTCGCTAATTATAACATTAGGTGAGATGCTCTCTTTGAACTGTTGAATCCGGGCTTCATATGAATTTTCCCATCCGGTAGCACAAGGAAGATGATATTTTCGCCAGTTGGTCGCTACTGGCGAACGGGATGTCCCGGCAACAAGAACACCTTCAAAATTAGAAATAAGAAATATTAATAGCTACAAAATTATAATAAGCAAAATTAAATATTCGCAAGTGTTGTGAACGTAGTACCTCAACAAAATGATTTCCATTTACAAATCCGATAGCGATATCTTTGTGGGATAGAAGAGGTACTGGCATAGAACGGAGAGGTAGGAAGGTCAGACATTGTTGCAACGAGAGATGGTATAGGACAACATTATAGCAAGATGCTATAAGATGACCCATGTCCGACATAGTCATCCATCTGTCATATGGTGGACAATCATCATAATATGATAATGCATGAGTGATCTCAGCAATCGTCCCTTCCACACCATATAATGTGCGATAGTGGTCCGAATGACATTGCAACTCTTGCAATAAATCCTTCCTAACACGCACCCAGTCATCTTCTCCAAATCCAGTAAGTCAGCTATTGCCCTAAATCCGCAATTCCCATCAGCTTTTACATCCTTGATATGCTGGATGTATGGTCTCAAGGCAGAAGGAATAGCATCAATATAGATAATGGGCGTATGTGACTGGGCTCTAGTACGAAAAACTGCAAATAATATCAAATGATAGAAAATATGTAACAATGGCAGAAATATCCAAATAGTTATCCGTCTCAGCACATCCCGTACGCACGGCACACGGCACGTCCCGACATGTTCCGTATCGGCAATCTCGGGCACGGCACGTCCCGACATGTCCCGTATCGGCACATCTCGGCACGGCACGTCCCGAATGTCCGTATCGGCACATCACATACCGGCACGGCACGGACCGTCCCGTAGACGTTGTGATACTTATTGTAAGGAAATAAATATTTTGGTGCTTACCTTTTGCTTGGGCCGCCTCTTTTGAATCTGAGTAGATGGGATTGGCGGATGGTAACTTTTCTCAACACCCAGGTTGAAATAACTATCCTGTCCAGATAGAACAACTCAAACGCAGACGGGTCACGTCGAAGTAGACGTATCAACCTTCATTGAAAGCGCGCCCACGTGAACCGGTCTTCCGTTTTGCAGGCTCTAAAAGAGGTGTACTATCTGGACTTGCAATCTCTCGTAACTTCTTGATCATCTGCAATTGAGAAGCCCCATCTAACTTCTTGAATCGTAGCGCAATCAAATCTAACTCTGCATCACAACTCAACTGAATTGGCTGCACGGGGGGGGTAGGCACAATATCAAGTTTCCTCCAATGAGGATCTATGCAGTCGAGAGGAATGGGCCGACCTTCCACCCTGTACCGCGCAATCTGGTGAGCACATGGTATACCATGTGTGCGTCGAATAGCGCACCCACAATTTGAATCATCAAACCCAACTGAATTGGCTCGTTTCGATTGGGCGAGGACATGATTTAACGCACTTATAGATATGAAACCTCGCAACTCTTTGAATTCAGCTGGCTTGAAGTTGTGCTGCACTACCAATAAACTCTTCTCCAATGAGGCTTTAACGGAGCTGTGCTGCAACTCAATCAATCCATGTATTCTAGTCCAAGATGACTCGAAACTTCCTTGGCTTGATCCAAGCTGCTTTTTGAGCTTTGCATGTGCACTCTCGACCCTAGTAAACAAATGAAAGTTTGATATAACAATTGAGGCAAATTAAATTAAATGAGTCTTTATTTGTGATACCTATTTGTCGTCACATTTCCGTAGTCCTGCATGTATCCGTCCACGCCGCAACAAATCTTTCCTTGTATTTGCTCAGCCAAGTATCTGACACATACTGTAGTGCATCTGGATAGGTACCGAACTCTCTCTGCAGTGCACTCCAGCGATCATTATACTCGTCTTCCGTGGAGGACAGCACTAGTACATTCCAACTCATAATAAATTTATCCCATTTCTTCCTTCAATTCGAAAAATTTTTTGCACTTGGCCAAAACATTCTACTAATATGCCATCTACATATTAAATGTCTAGCAGTAGGAAATACTCTAATGAATTGCATTCATCAAAGCCAAGTCTCTATCTGTAACAATCAACTCAGGCAAACCATCATCAGCTATGACACTGCGCAATCTCTCTAATGCCCAAGTATAGCTTTCTTCCGCTCAGAATTTAAGTATACAAAAGCAATTGAAAATGTCATGTCAGTAGATGTCACCCCCACAATCTCTAACAGAGCTGGAAGACGATAACCTATTCGTCTTGTACGTGCAATCCATTATCAACACACGGAAAATGCACGGAACAAATCAATGCTGCCAGGGGTGTGCCCCAAAATAAGTCATGCACACATCCGTATTAGTACAATTCCTATGCCACTCAATATATTAGCCTCTGATAATTTACCTATAGATGTTTGCATTTCAGACCTCTCCGGCTTTCTCTACAACCTTAAACCGTTGACGTACATTTGTAGATAGTCTTGATAGTCGTAACATTGAGGGCATCTCTTTCCCTTCAATGTGGATAATATGTCCTTTGGACGAACCAAACTCTTCGACATATCCAACAATTCCGTCTCCTGCTCAGATAAATCTCCCTGCATATGAGTGCCCCTCCAGATTCTCTGCAGCGGGATGATTGTGCACTCCACATACGACCAGTAATATCCAATCATCCGCAGTATCCAATTTCCTTCCTCTTAATGCAAAAGGGCATCCACACTTCTTTGTCCCACAGGCAGTCTTTATTCGCTTTTCTTTTTTGGTTCGTACGTCCAACCCTCTCACAACCTAACGTAATTCTTGGTTTCTTTAGAAATGGTACCTGCATCGGATGATTTGATTACAACAACAAAACCATTTCGCCTCCAGCTTCACGACACCAATTACACAAGTCCTCTCTACTCTTGAAGATCTATACATTAAACAATTTATGTAGAGTACACAGTTGTAAACATAGCTCGCTAACTAATACAAAATTTGCACAATACATTATAATACCTCGTAAGTTGTAACTTCGCTTGTGTAATCCAGTACAAATTCTGATCCAATTATACTCGATTCGGTTGTAGCATAGCCCTACATATAAAAATAAATTTATCACCAAGAATTAAATGAATCAGAGATCTGTTCGGCACAAAATTCAGCACGGCACGCGATTTGGCACCAGAAGCCTTCTGTTCGGCTGCACAGTGCCGAACAGAAGGCTTCTGTTCGGCTGCACAGAGCCGGACAGAACCCTTCTGTTCGGATGGCGTCTGCACAGTGCCGGACAGAAGCCTTCTGTCGGCACTGTGCAGCCGAACAGAAGGCTTCTGTTCGGTTGAGGGGTTGCCGAACAGAAGGCTTCTGTTCGGCACTGTTCAGCCGAACAGAAGCCTTTTGTTCCGGCGATCCAGTGCCGAACGGAGCACGACCGTCGAAAAAAAAAAAAAAATTTCGAAACAAGGTGGAACACGTACCTTTGCGGCCGATTCTTCGTCCCAAATCACTAGTTGCTTGTCCATGCTTCGAATGGGGCTTAAATCTCCTTCAAAGAATCGCCTAAACGATGTAAATGGATCGAGGGGTTTAAGGGGGGTTGAGGGGTGTTTTTTTTTTCTTTTCAAAACGAAACGGAGGAGGAGGAAGGGGGGTGTACAAAGAAAATTTCAAGGGCAATATGGTAATTACACTAAAGGTTAGTTTGGGTATTTTTTTTTTGATTTTTGGGGGGTGTCCTTAGCAATAGGGGGGGTGTATATAGAACCTCCCCTCGACCAGCGGTTGCTACGAGGGTTGCGTTACCCTAAACTGGCGCAAATCCCATGGGTCTTTGGTCTAATTGCAAGTCTCCTGCCACCCATGTGTACGATGATTTGTAATGGACGAGGGCTTCTCACCCTCTGCTTCACCTCCTGTTATAGTATGGAAGCTTTTCTTTTTTGATGAGGTTTTGGATCCAATTTCTGAGGTTAGGAATTGGATTCAAAACCGTTTTGATTCTGAGCAAACCATTCTAGTTTGGCTCGTCACACAAGATTTAGCATGGTCCCACTATAAGAAACTTGGACGTTAGCGATGCTTGTTTTGGCTATTCGCGACGCTTTTTAAGCGTCGGTAGAAACCATCCCGACGCTTTTCAAAGCGTCGGTAATTGCGTCGCCTATGCTACAGTGGAAAAAACATTTTCGACGCTTTTCACGAAGCGTCGCTAATTCCAATTTTGCGACGCTCTTTACCGACGCTTTAAGCGTCGCGAAATTACCGACGCCTTTTAAAGCATCGCGAATTACCATTTGCGGTCTGCAACTTCTCCTCAATTTAGAAATACAACCTTCCGATCGGTTAACTTCATTCCATCCGTATGGAGTGGTTGGGTTTGGCTATATAAACAGTTTTTTTTTTTTCAGACCGCCGATGTGGGACTAAAATGAGGTGGTTTTTTGGAACTTCAACGACGCTTTTAAGCGTCGTCATTAGCCGACGAATTTAAAAAGCCGTCGGTAAATGTTGACGGGGAAAATTTTTGCTGACGCTTGGAATAAGCATCGGCAAATAAGAGTCGGTAATTATCTTTTTTTGTGTAGTGTCCTCAAAATCATTTGTTATGGCATCCGGTGGTATGATTTGCTATATAACACTATACTATCTCATACGAGTCGTATCAAACTATATGGATTAGTTGTTGAGATTCGATATCTTCTCCATATGAGCAGCCGGTATCAAAATATATGCCATACTGATAATCAATCAGTATGAAATATGCTGGTTGAATATTCGTAGAGAATCCGGTACCAAAATTTCAAACTTCAGTGCATGACTCCGTCATCTAATTCTACCTCATAACCAAGTGAAGCTGTAACCTCTGCTAAAAAAGAGAAAATTTTCTTTTCCTTTCTATTTATAAGAGAGCAAAAGAACAAACATTTTATTGCCACGTCCATAAAAGCCATATTTTTAGCATAGACACAGAAGATTTTACATCTGGAAAATAAAAAATAATTAAAATATTACTCCCAAGGCAATGCACCAGCTATCTTTGGACTTTTGTCAGCCATTCATGCTGACAACTGCTGCTTCGATTGTTACACACCTAGAGCATCGCTGACAGGAAAAAGAAAGCATAAACGCCCAATGTCGCAAGGCAGAGTCATATTGAGATCTCCATCGCTCAGCAAAAGACGTCTATGCCCTTGCCTGAATATTACTGTTTTCAGCAAAATATAGAAGTTATAATTTGCCACCATATGAGCTAAAAGAGGGGCTCCGAGAACAATGATGCATAAAAGAATGCTTGATACGGTTGCAGCTGGGAGGCAACACTACATATATACCCATCGCGAATGCAGTGGACATGCCCGCAAATGCCACAATAGACAATATATAGCCCCCAGAAGGGCACGTAATCGAGAATATGTATCAACTATCGACGTTCCTGCATACATGAGCCAGCATGTGGCTACGATGGAGCAGACGAACGCGGAGGCATCTGAGACTAGGAATACCTTGAAGGCATACTCTTTTGCCTAGAACTGCTGTGCCACGGCCTGGATGATCATCTTGGATGTACCCCCCTGGGACCGGTGAAACCAGCAGCAAATGTTGACCGTAGCAATCAACACCGTAGCAATCCCGAGATTTCTGGCTAAATCACGAGATTCTTTTTTTGAACTTATCATCTCCGAACAGGTTCTGCTTTGGTCTCATCACTAAATAATTCACCGCTTTCTAGATCATGCAATCCTTGTAGACTGGGCCGAGCCTTTGTTAAAACCAAGCAGATGACAATGCAGCGTTTTGCATTCTACGGTGCAAGAAAAATTTAGAACATAAAAAGAGAGATTAGTCGAAAGATTGAGGACGCTACATGTTTAGTTAATATGAACATATCCACTTCTTATAAGCGAGCATCCCAGACTTGATGATAATATTTATTTATTTATTAAAAATACGGTTTTTTTTTGGGTACGAAAGGTAAGGTAATTCTGGATCTCTTCACAATATAAGAGCTAAAAGGTGCCGTCCAGTGAGCCGAAGTCTCGCTAACAAGATTGGCATTTATTATCGTAAGAAATGAATGCTCAATTATCAAGATTTGTGTTTAGTAAAATATCTAGGGCGTTCATATATATGTGAGTTGAAAGAAAAAGTGCTTATGCTCCAAGATTACCTTGTGACCTCGTGTACGTGTGTGCGCGCGCGAGAGAGACTACGGCTTGTGATGTATGGCAAGCAAAACATGCACGAGGTCGTTAAGAGTTTTACCATCAGGAATTGCCACGAGGCCTTTATAATCCCACATTCTGAAAGCCAAGTCGAGAGGGGTGAAGCCGTCGTGGTTGATAACGTTGACGCATACGGTTTCGTCCCGGAGAAGAAAAGACCACGCTGTGTAGGTCACTATTTTTAACAGCCGTGTGTAACGGCGTATTTCCCTCATTATCCTGGTCATTTAACAGCTTCCTGAGATCCGGTCTCTTGGAGATAATTTTCTTGACCACATGTAACTTTTCCCTTTTGAAAGCGAACGTGAAGAAAATTCTTTCCCTCCTTGTCTAATAATTCGTCTGTATCGCGGCACTGTTTTAAAATCTGATCAACTATAAGAATTTTGCCCCTCATAGCTGCAATGTGTATGGGAAATAGCCATTGGCATCTGAAAGGTAGGCTGTAGAAGGGTCGTGCTTTAATAATAGCTTCACCCGTATCATGATGACCATATGAAGCTGCATAATGAAGAGGAATTCTTCCCTGAGGAATCGACACTTTTGGCGAGAATCGGCTTCCGTTGCAATATGTCTTCAGTAATTTCTGTCGCGTAAGTATAATGAAAGGTATCGTGAGTACTTGTGTTATACAATATTGTTCATGGTGCTTTCACAAATTTAAAGATGGAGCATTGTCTTGCATGCATGTGCTTGCTTTAATACTCTGCTTAATGCATCTATTGAGATATTTAGTCAAATGGTGAATCATCACAAGAACACTAAAAGAAGAAAAAATAAAAGTTTTGTTATTTGTTACGAGGAAGTTACACATGGTGACCGAAAGTTGCTGATTGAACCTCGATAAGCCTAAATGGGTAGGAACAGCTCCATCTAAGAAGGGGCCAAGCCGGAGGGCGGTAGTAGATGGAGCATGAGTTTTGTGATTAGAGACTAGGACTCCAAGCTGATTGCAGCCGGAGACCGGCGTATTTTTGATGAGTCAGTTCTAGTGACAGAGCTGCATGCGACATGGGAGGGCCTCATCCATGCTAGAGTGTAGCTGGGTGCGCGGCGGATCATTCTTGAGAGCGATTCGACTACATTGATCGACTTGATCTAGAACGAACGTGCTTAGGACAGATTTGCACCCTCTAGTCAGTGATATTTACTATCTTCTGGAGGAGTCTGATTTCTTCAATACTATGCATGTATTTCGAGAGACGAACAGTGCAGCAGACTGGGTCGCTTCCTTTGCAGCACATCACTCTGAAGCCGTCACATGGAAGGCACTGGAGCATGTGCCATTGGCAGTAGAGCGTATTTTGTACTGTGACTATTCCGGACGTACTCACGGCTGTAATGTAGTGAGACGCCGATACACCAAAAAAAAAAAAAGAAGGGGCCAAGCCAATCCACTCGGATAACATCTGGTCCTGACAACATCTCAGCTACTTCTTTTTTGGGCCGATCCCAATAATTCCATAAAAGCTAGTTGGCAATCTTGCCTCCCTTATCATCAAAAAAAAAAAAGGGGCCAATCTCTTAAGGCATGCATCTTCTAAGGTCGAGGGAAAGATTCCTAGTTGGCCGTGCTTTTCTTTTCTTTGTTTCATTAATTTTTCTATAGGTGATTTAGATCTGTTTTGCTGGGTGTGTATAGCGGTTGCCCGTACGCTCCCGAAGGGCCTTGTTTTGCTGTATTATTTGATATAGCTTTCTTGTTTCTTTTGGTATTCCAATCATTCCATAATGAAATGGTGGTTTCATACTTCGTATGAAAAGATGGTGATCTATACATGTTTCTTCAAAAAAAAAAAAAAGAGCAAGATCAGTATGTAGGTCAAAGCGCTCGATTACCTGGAGCTCAGGAGAACTGCTGCATGCAACGCGTTTTCTTATTAGGCCCTGCGTAAGATGCTGGAGAAGCATTCTCCCAGGAGGAACACCGCAATAATGCTTTGGCTACATCGAGGGATCTTGTCACGATGGCCCAGATAGAGCGGAGACATGTTGACACTATTCGGCATTGACACAAGTCCAGCATCCTCCTCCATCAGTACTTTGGCACGCTCGCATGATTATATTTGGCGGCCTCGTGCAAAGCATTCGCCCTCGTCCCTGTTCTTCGCCCACAGGATTCTTCTTTCTTCAATCTCGCCCCCCCTTGCAAATTGGATGATGAGGGAGACCATCTTCTCATCCCCAACCCTTGCAGCGCAATGCAATGGAGTATCGAGCCTCGTGTTTGGTGCTGCCAAAAGAGAAATCTCTCTGCAACATATCTCCTTGGCAATCTCAAGACATCCTCGGCTAGCAACTATATGAAGGACCGTGTTCCCCTCCAGTGTAACTCCAAGGAGGCAGCTGGTATCTTCTTTTGTTAGAGCATTCCTCTGGTACTGTTATTGCGATCTCCCCCTTCCGAAGCTCCAGAAGAAAATTTTCTGGTCGTAGTAATCATCCAGAATTCTTTTGTCTCCTGATCTTGCTAATTTGAAACAATTTAGGATTCATGGGTATGCGACCGGGCCTGGACTTCATCCGGTGGAATTCAAGATCAGAATCTGTTTGTGTTGTTGGCTAGTCCTGCTCTGCTCGGGCCATAGTTTCAGTAGCGTTGTATGCCTCCAAGGACTGCTATCTCTCTCTCTTAATTAAAGGGGGCTCGACTATAGTTTCAGCACCTTTGTATGCTCCAAGGATTGCTCTCTCTTGGTTGGAGGGGAGGCGATCAACCCCACCCAAATTTATGAGGATAAGTAATCTTTTTTTTTTTTTTGTCTGGTCGGAGGGACAAATGTAGAAGCAAAAGTGAGATGCATGGAAGTCCCAGCTGGGGCTCCGCAACGGAGAAGAGGGAGAAGTTTCGTGGCAGCGCGATGTCACCATAAGAAAAGCGGCCTCTTTTGTTTGTCACTTATATGAGGTGGGGGTGGCTTATTTTAGAAAGACTCTGACCTCTCGAGGCCCGAGGGTTTCTTTGTTGCTACCCGCGGGGCCCAGCTGTCGAATGGTTTTACTTGTGAGCGTAACAATGATTTTGGATGAAACCGGTAATGACCCCAATCCGTTTTGAACAACAACTACAATATACAATCATTGCTATATAAATATAGCAATTTACAAATAATTTACATTATTCAAAATAATGGAAAGGCCGAAGGAGATTTCTTCCAGTACGATTAAACGGTGTGGGAAACATCGCGAGATGCTTGTAGCCTGGCAGCAGCCGACGACTGCGTCAGGGCCGCATATTTTTCAAAGAAAAAAAAGCTTATAATTAATAAAAGGAAAGCGAGTTGCGATTACTCTACTGGAGACTATATTACAAACAATGTAAGGCAGTTGATCGGCTTTGCCTTCACCCCACGGAATGCGCATTGCCACCAACCACCCAGGAAGAGATGCATAAATGTCCAGCTGGGGACGCAACGGAGGAGAGCGGGAAGTTTCGTGAGGGCCGACACCACCAATGGGTGCCGCACGTTACACGATCTCGTTGTAAGAAACACAGTCTCTCGAGGGGGATTTCTGGCAAGGTGGGTAGGGGAGAGACCTTGACCCCTGTTGAGGCCGGCGGCTTTCTTTATTGCTACCGGCGGGCCCAGCTGTGAGTGGTCACTTTACCACCGTGATAGTGATTTTGGATGGAAACGGAGTATGACCTGGTCCGCACCCAGGCCGGAGGAAACGCGGTCTCTTTTGTTTCACTTACATAAGGTGGGGTTGGTTATTTTAGGGAGACCTCGAACCCCTTTGTTACCACTGCAGGCCTAGCTGTTGAGTGGTGGCACTCATCAGCATGATAATGATTTTGGATGAAAATGGAGTATGGCTTAAAACTCGACCAAAATTTTTTAAATTGGATCATGTAGCATCCAAATTTTTTAAATTCGATCCATGTAGCACCCAAATTTTTTTAAATTGAATCTGGATTATAGATAAATCCAATCGCGATCTGACCCAAATGATCTATTGGATCAAAAATTGTAGTTGTTAGCTCCGATTTGGCCAAATTCGATTTTCTATTGGATTGTGTTTAGGTCTGAAATTAAGGCCGAACAAAGAACTAGATTGGAATTGGGTCACTCCGGTCCAATCTGATTTATTTACCAACTCTTAATAAAAAGTACATTTCCGAAATGAAAAAAAAAATTATAATTTTATTTTAATTATAGACAGACGGCTCAATTAGTACAACTACTCTTCGATTTTTAGATTTATTTTTTTTAGGTTGAGCACTAAAAAAAAAAAAAAAAAGGTAAAAAAAGAAGCGCACTATTTTTTTTTTATAGCGCATGCCTCATGCTGATTTTTTCTTGGATGGACTGGAAAAACTGAAGCGCGGCTTTGGAATAGGTAACGAAATTAGTGAGGGGGTAGGATAAAGTGAAAGGCATTGGAATTAGCGCGTGCAAGGAAGAGACGGTATAAGGTATTAATTAGCCGGTGCAGGTAAAAAGGTGGAAACTAGGGCGCTTGGGGAGATTAGGGAATGGGTAGACGTACGGAGACATGCGGGGCCGAGTTTAGATGCGAAACCCAATGGAGTGGGTTTTGAGGGTTTCTCGTAAGGTGGGTCGAGGGGAGACCTTGACCCCTCTCGAGGATCGAGGCTTCCTTTAATGCAACCGCAGGCCCAGTTGTGAGTGGTGTCACTTATCACCATAATAGTGATTTTGGATGAAAACGGATTATGACCTGATCCGCGCCCAGGCCGAACTGTCGAGTGGTGTCACTTGCCAGCATAATAATAATTTTGGATGAAAATGGGGTACGACCCAAACTCGATCGAAATTTTTTTGGGTTGAAACTATATAGCCGGATTGCGTTTCGGTCTAAAATTAGAATATGATGGATCGTCCTGCTCAGGATAAATGAGGGCAAAATAGATTGTCCTCGGCCGGAGTACCCTCATCTGCCCCCGGTAGTCAAACATGCCAGACACTAGCATGTTGACTAAGTGGAGGAACTGACACAAAAGATAAAATATCAGCCGAGGTCGAGCACTTAAATAAAATGAATGAAAAGTGGGAGGGTAACGTTGCTCACAATGATGCTGGCAGAATAGGCTTGACCGGCGAATTCGACAAAGTCCACCCCCTTCATTCGAGCTCGATCGCGTGGAATTATGGCACAGCGAACAAGCTCGCGAGTGACGTCGCCGGACTCAAGGGCCATGTCGTCCTCGAACAAACGTCACTCGGGCCGGAACGGTCTTCTCCCAAAAGAGAAAGTAGGGTCGGCCCCCAGCAGGGGTCAGCACCCCAAATGAGGGGCCGGCCCCGAAAGAGGGCTCGACCCCAGCGAAGACCGGCACCCCAGATGAGAGCCCGGTTTCAGAAGAGCTCGCGACCCCAGCAGAGGTGGGGACCCCAGAAGTGGATGGGATCCCCAAAGAAGTCAGGACCCCAAGCCCGTTCCCTGGCTCAGGGTCCGATCTGCGCTGGCGGATGGCTTTGCGCACCCTCTGAGCTCCGCGCCAAGCGCTCCCACTGGCTCTGTTGCGCCCCCTTCTGCTGTTGGTAGGGGCACCTCGGCCTCGACGGGTAAGGCCTGCTTGGGCCCAGGCCGAGCAGGTTCGACGGTGTCGACTTCAGCAGGCTCGGCTCATGCGACACCGGAAGACGACACAACCTTGGCTGTTGGACATACCCTGCCGCGCTATGGACATACTCCGAGGGAACCTCTGTCATAGTGGGGGGGTCCCTGAGCCAGAGTCTTACCTGCCTGCCACATGGATAGCCTGGTTAGTAGGATGGGTCATACTGCAATCCCTGAACCCATTGGTGGCGTAGAAGCTAACTCACCAAGAAGGTGAGGGCTGACTCGAGGCACTGATTTGGTGCGGTTTAAGGATAAAAAGTAACGCCTTTACTATCAACGGTTGCTTTTGGGTAATGGTCAACGCTTGATCCTAACAACTGGTATCAGAGCTAGAGGTCTTGAGTTTGAAATTCGGGCATCGTGTTGGGGGGGGGATTGTTGGACATACCCCGCCGCATTATGGACATACTCCGAGGGGCCTCTGTCACAGTGGGGGGTCCTTGAGCCAGAGTCCTTCCTGCCTACCACGTGGATGGCCTGGTTAATAGGATGGGTCATACTGCGGTCCCTGAACCCATTGGTGGCGTAGAAGCTAACTCACCGAGGAGGCGAGGGCCGGCTCGAGGCGCTGATCTGGTGCGGTTTAAGGAAATAAAGTAGCACCTTCACTATCAGTAAACGCTTTTGGTGTAATGGTCAGCACTTGATCCTAACAAGCCTTCTTTAGCCTCCACTCAGGCTGAGCTTCACTTGAGGCGGCCACCCTCTTATGGTATCTGGCCATCAAGGTCTCAGCGTCGAAGAGCATCCCTGCAATTTCTAACAACAGGAGCCTTAATGAGAATTAAAAATAAAAAAGAGAAGAAAAGGAGGGAGAAGGATAACTGCACCACCCTTACCCTCGGGATGAGCCGAACTCAGACCAACATTTAGCAAGGCCTCCTCGCTGAGCAGGTCGGAAAGCCTCGGAGTCTCTCCCAGTCCGAGCAGCCTGTCTAAAATTATCTGCTCGGACCGTGACAACTTGGGTGTCTTATTGTTCGCCGTAGTCACCGGCCAACCTCAGGTTGGGTCGAACCCCCACGGCCGCTCGGAGGAGAGAAAAAAGAACTTGTCCTTCCACCTATAGATGGAGGAAGGAGCACCACGGAAGAGTTTGCGCCCCCCCCCCCGAAAGAAGAAGTACCACCACCCTCTGTCTGTAGGGTTAGCTTTTAATACAAAGCAACCCCGGAAAACGTTCACCGAGGTGGGAAGGTCGTGAGCAAGACAGAGAGCGAGGAAGCCAATGATCATTCTCCATAAGTTTGGAGCAAGCTGCATGGAAATATGGTGATAATTTGCGAGGAGCTCGTTCACAAACCCATGAAAGGGAAGCCTCAGCCCGCTCGAAGTATCTCTACATATACTCTGATCCAACCTCTAGGAGGATCAATGACCCGAGCTTCAGGTCCCCAGAGCTCAAGAATGAACTCCCTAGGGATGAAGAACCGAGCCCGAACTAGGCCCAGCTCCTCTTCAGTCATGCTCGAGCCAACTCCGCCCGGACTATGATCCACCTCGAGCCCGACCTCCTCCATATCCGAAGGAGCCTGAGCTCGGGACGGACCTGTGCTAAGCATAAGGGCTCTTGTGGGCGACCCCATCACCTTGCTCACAGAAAAAACAAAGAAAAAGAGAAAGGAAGACGACTACCCGAGCGACCGAGAAGGAAAAGGGCACCTACCTGGGATTTTGCCAAGAAGACAATTGGAGGAAGAAAGGAATTCGCCGCGAAATACTTCGGAAGGCTCCCAAAAAGCTCGAGGGCAACAGAGATGGCGGCCGAAAAGAAGAAAAGTGGAAGCAGGAGAAATCAAATGAGAGCCCTCGGGCCTCTTCAAGGCCTTATATAGCCTGCCTCAACGGCTCTGATCGGCCTTTCCGACTGGCCAACCGGTCAGATCCTGCCATGTGGCAGACCCGGAAGCTTCCCCAACGGCCTCCTCAGCAAATCTCCTCAGATCGCGATATTAAAAGCCAAGATCACCGCAATAGCTACCTCGGAAGATGGAACATTGATGATTGATCGCTTCGCATAATGGGGCATTAATGATTAGCCCTCACGTTCCACCTAGGGATGCCTCGAAAAGAAGTGCGCACACAACATATTAAAGACTTTCGCCCGAAATAATGTGGCAGGCCCATCCACCAAGCTCAGCCCAAAGTCGTCAGCCCCTAATAATGTGGTGTACCCCGTTTGTGCGGTACACCTTCATGTATACTTAGCCACGATGCAGGACGACCAACAATTCAACTACTTTCTTCGTCCGAGCAAAAGACCGACTCGACCTCGGAAGTCGGGAGGCAAATGATGGAGGGGCAAAATGGATCGTCCTGCTCAGGATAAGAGATCATCCCATTCCAGCCGGGCAGACTTCAGCACCGACCAGGCCAGACATCGGTCCTGCTAAGAGCCAGTCTGATCTCGGACTTCGTCGAAGGCTCAGCCGGCCTCGGCCGGATCTCTCCGCTACTACGACCTGCATCAACTTCTTCTGAGGCTTATAAGGACGTCCTGGGCCCGAGCTCGAGACGCCCTACTGCGTCGACTGCAAGCCAAAGAGCTCTTTCAACCGCAGGACAATACGCCGACGCATCCCGACCCGAGCTCTAACTTGAGTGTCGGAGGGCCCTCACCGGAACCACCGGTGAGGCTTTGTGCAGGTACGCCGGTGCGCGGAAGGTGGCTCTTCTTTCTCCGCTCCGGCCGGCAGCTTCCCCAACTCCTCCGGCATGGTCACTCTCGGGCCAAATTTGAACTGCAACAGAATCCGAATAAGAAACCAGGTTGGATTGAGATCACTCATGATTCGGGGCACCCTGTCAAGCAGACCTCAGAGTCAGAAAGGCCAGGCTGACCTCAGAGTCCATCGGGTCGACCTCATCAAATATACGTCGCAGCCTCTAAGTTGGCCCGACCTCAGTGCTTTGAGCTGACTTCACCAAGTATATGCTACGGCCTCCAAGCGAGCCCGACCTCGCCAGTACGCGCTGCGGCCATGTCTTATGGCAACCTCACCACAGCTTCGCTTAATAGCCACACCGAAAGACGTCCAACAAGGACTACACCTTGCTGCCCCAGCCATGTCTGCTGAGAAGGGCCATACCCTGCACTCTGCCAATACCATGCCTACACCAGAATGGCCTATACTGTGTGCCTCAAGCAAGCCCTGGCTACATGCCACCTAGCAAACGCCCGCCTCTCCTCTAATAATAGGACAGACGATACCTCCGTCGCTGGGCACCTCAACATCCTGGTGCAGCAGGTCCAGGCCTTGGCCGCAGCCGTCCAAGGCCTGCAACATAGGGGAGCCGCGCCTGGACCGCCTCCGCAGGCCCAGGCTCAGCCAATGCATCCTCCAGATGGACCGATGCCCCAGGGCCGGAATCCCCACGGCTCCTCAAGGGCTAATAATGAGGAACGGAGCCGTCACAAAGGCTCGGCCCGGACGTCTCCCCGGAGAGAAATGCCAGGGAGGAGCATAGACCGAAGGCTGCAGCCTTCTGAAGCTGAGTCGGCTCCAGGCCGCCACGAACCGGAGCAGACTACTGTAATAATTTTCCAGGCTGGGGAGCTCGACAGGAAGGTCGATAACCTCGAGCGCCAGATTGAGGCGTTTCACAGCGGGAAGGCGAGGTGCGAGGGTGATTTTGAGTTTACTACCAAGTCTCCCTTTTTCCGCCAAATCGAGGACGAGCCGATCCCTCCGAGGTTCAAAATATCCCAAGTGGAGCCCTACAACGAAACCAAACCCCTCGATCATTTGGAGAGTTACCGAGCTCTCATGGCACTACAAGGGTCCTCGGAGGCTGTGCTCTGCAAAGCCTTCCCAGCGACTCTCCGGAGGACAGCTCGGCTTTGGTTTTCTGGGCTAAAACTGAGCACGGTATCTTCTTTTGAGCAGCTCGGTAGATAGTTCGCCACCAATTTCGCTGCCAGCCGATGCCAACGGCGAACATCGGACTCCCTCCTGGATGTTAAGCAGAAGGAGGAGGAATCTCTCAGGGAGTATCTCGACCGCTTCACAGCCGCAACTTGGAGGTCCGCGAGCTCGACCAGTCAATAGCCATGTCGGCGCTAAAGACTGGAGCGTCCTACAGGTTCCTCTTCTCAATTGAAAAGAGCTTCCCCGCCGACTTCACCGAAATGCTGGCCCGAGCTCGGAAGTATGCAAAGGCCGAGGAGGCAATCGCCTTCAGGCGGGGTGTGACCGAGCAGGCTTCAAAGAAGCAAAAGAAGCGCCGCGAGGAGCGCGGCGCCGAGAAGCCGATCTCCCCGCCGAGAGAAGAATCTTCCTCGGCTGAGGAGTCCGCCCCGACAGTGGGGACAGCTTCGACCAAGGTCCCACCCCGATCGAGGTCCCCGCGCGGCCCCGAATGCACTCGGGGAGGTACGAGAACTACACACCCATCAACGCGCCCCGGACCGAGATTCTAATAGAGATTGAGGGTCGAGATTTTTTCCGACCTCCACTCCGATGCGGGATGTAGGAGTCTCGCGCAACCTAGAAAGTATTGCCGCTTCCATCGGGACCACAGCCACGACAGAGGACTATTTCCAGCTCCGAGACGAAATCGAGGCACTTATTCATCGCGGGGTACTCAATCGATTTGTGAGGAACTGACGTGAAGAAAGGAGGCCAGTGGAAGACACCGTGCCGTCCGAAATCCAAATGACAACAGGCCCATCGCCGGCACTATCAAGTCATTGAGGAGGAAGCTCGGCTGAAGAATTAGCCGAGGAAAGGACCCCCCTGAAGCGCCCGCGCACCTCTCGAAGCCATCTCGTTCTCGGAGGAGGACTTAGAAGGAGTTGAGACTCCTCATGATGATGCTGTGGTCATATCCATGGTTGTAAACAAGTTTCATGTAAAGCGGGTCTTAGTTGATAATGGAAGCTCAGCAAATATTTTGTATTACCAAGCCTATCAAAAAATGGGGTTAACGGAAAGCCAGCTTCAGAAAATAAATGCCCCGTTGGTCGGATTCACCGGGAACTCGGTCCCGATTGAGGGTGAGGTCAGCCTTCTAGCCACGGTTGGTCTCGCCCCTCCGAGAAAGTACTGTGAGGATGGACTTTCTCGAGGTCCGCTTGCTTTCGGCCTACAATGCTATCCTCGGACGACCAGGGCTAAATGCCCTTCGAGCCATAGTCTCGACCTACCACCTGCTCCTGCGGTTTCCCTACCAACCAAGGAGTGGGCGAAGTCCGCGGAGATAGATGGTGGCCAAATAGTGCTACATGACGACCTTCCAAAGCAAAGCGATCGGCCGAAGCATTAAGCCAGCCGGAGCTACTGGCCGAGGCGTCGACCCAAGCAACGGAACGCATGCTGCCCATCGAAACTTTGGACATGCGGGACGACCCTTGGAAGAAACGGGTAGAGCCTGGTGAGCTTCTTACCCAATCCGTTTACTAGAAAATTCTCTAGAACTAACCGTACAGGTCGGCTCTGGCTTGAGTTCCTGCGAAAGGGAGCGTCTAATCGAATTTCTTCAAGCCAACATGGATGTCTTTGCCTGGTCGCCCGCCGACATGCCGAAAATCGACCCCGAGGTCATGATTCACCGACTCCAGGTGAAACCAACCTACAGACCCGTGAGGCAAAAGAAGCGAGGCTCCACCCCGGAGCGGCAGCAAGCAGCAGCCGAGGAAGTAGGACAGACTTCTCGAAGCCGGCTTCATCCGGAAGGTCTCCTATCCAGACTGGCTCACCAACGTGGTCCTCGTGAAGAAAGCCAATGGGAAATGGCCCATGTGCGTGGACTACACCGACTTGAATAAGGTCTGCCCGAAGGACAGTTTCTCCCTCCCCAGCATCGAGCAGCTTGTCGACTCTACTTCGGGACATCAGCTGCTAACCTTCATGGACGCCTTCTCGGGATATAATTAGATCCGAATGGCATCCGAAGATGAGAAGAAGACGGCTTTCATCACTGACAAGGGCACTTATTGTTACAGGGTGATGCCGTTCGGGTTGAAGAATGCAGGAGCTACATACCAAAGGCTGGTCAGCCAAATCTTCAAAGACCAGCTAGGCCGAAATATAGAAGTCTATGTGGATGACATGCTAGTGAAGAGCCGGACGGCAAAGCACCATGTGGCTGACCTCGACGAAACCTTCTCCAAGCTCAGGAAGTACCAAATGAAGCTCAATCCTGCAAAGTGTGCGTTCGGAGTCACCTCAGGCAAATTTCTGGGCTTCGTGGTAACCCAGCGTGGAGTTGAAGCCAATCCCGAGAAGATCCGAGCGCTGCAAGACATGGTGCCACCAAAGACGATCAAGGAGGTACAGCGACTTACTGGGCGGGTCGCAGCTCTGGGGAGATTTGTTTCCAGTCGGCCGAGCGGTGCCTCCCATTTTTTAAAATTCTCAAGCGGCCAAAAGATTTCTTATGGTCGGAGGAATACCAGCAAGCTTTCGAGGAGCTCAGGCGCCTTCTCACTCCCCTCCGCTACTCACCAAACCTCAGCAAGGCGAAGTTCTTTACTTATACCTGGCCGTCTCCCCGGTTGCAGTAAGCTCGTCCTGGTCCGGAAAGAGAACAAGCTCCAAAAGCCTATCTACTATACCAGCCGGGTCCTCAGGGATGCTGAGACCCGATATTCTAAGTTGGAGAAATAATCTTTGCCCTGATTACTTCAGCTCGGAGACTCCGCCCTATTTTCAGGCCCACACCGTGGCCATACTGACTGACCAGCCTATCAAACAAATCTTGCAGAGGTCGGACCGCGCAGGAAGGATTGCCAAATGGGCAGTCGAGCTCGGAAAGTTCGACCTCGAATACCATCTAAGGCCGGCAATCAAAGCTCAGGCACTCGCTGATTTTATTCTGGAGTGAACTTTAACGGACGATCCCGAGCCCCCGCTCATGCCAGCAAAGGAGACCCGGGGCAGCCATGGGTCCTATATGTGGACGGCTCCTAAACCTTGGGGGGTAGTGGAGTCGGTCTTATCCTTACAAGCCCAGACGGGGTGGTGGCAGAGCAGGCCCTACGCCTTGAGTTCCCGGCTTCAAACAACGAGGCGGAGTATGAAGCGCTCGTTGTTGGGCTCAAATTGGCAAAGGAGCTAAAAGCCGGGAACATGAAGGCCTTCAGTGACTCCCAACTGGTCTTTGAGCCAGATTTTGGAAGATTTTGAAGCAAAGGAGCCGTCGATGCAGAAATATCTCCAAAAGATGCGAGATCTCGCATCCGTCCTAGGCTCCTTCAACATTCACCATATCCCAGGATGGAAAATCTCAGAGCTGATCAACTGTCGAAGCTGGCGACCTCCCGCATGAGCGAGCTCCCCAAGGCGACGGCGCTTGAATATCTCCAAACACCCAGCATAGAAGAGCCTGAGCCAGCCATGTGCATAGACACCGGAGCCGGAGCTGGATAGACGAGCTCGTCGCCTACCTGCAAAGTGAAGCCCTCCCCAATGATGGGCTCGAGGCTCGCCGAATCAGGCCGTCTAGCCTCCCGATTCATATTGTAGGAAGGTAAGCTCCACCGGAAAATCCTTTACCTCTCCTCTCCTCAGGTGCCTGCCCGCGCAGAGGCGGACTATGCCATGCGAGAGGTCCATGAAGGGATTTGCAGAAGCCATCTGGGAGGCCGAGCACTGGCTCATAAAATTTTGCGCCAAGGGTACTTTTGGCCCACCCTCCAAAAGGACGCGATGGACTTTATCCGAAGGGTGCGACCGATGCCAGCAGAATGCCAATATCTAATGCCGACCCTCGACCCCGCTGACCTCGATCATCATCCCCTGGCCGTTCGCCCAATGGAGGATTGACATCCTGGGGCCCTTTCCCCTAGCTACCGGCAAAGGAAGTTTCTGGTCGTCTCCATCGACTATTTCACCAAATGGGTCGAAGATGAGCCTGTAGCCCGGATAACGAGCAGAAGATGCGAGACTTCATTTGGAAGTCGATAATCTGCAAATTCGGGCTCCCCCGCATCCTTATATCTAACAACGGACCGCCAGTTTGACAACATCCGTTTCAGAAAGTTCTGCTTCGAGCTCGGCATCGACCACCGTTTCACCTCGGTAGCCCATCCACAGTCAAACGGGGAGACCGAGGTAACAAATCGCAACCATTCTCCAGAGGCTCAAGGCCAGGCTCGACCGATCCAGAGGACAATGGGTCGAAGACCTCTACAACGTTCTTTGGGCCTACCGGACTACGTTCCGACTACCCACTGGTGAAACCTCCTTTAACCTGGCATATACGGGACAGAGACCGTTATCCCTTGGAAATTGGTCTCCTCTCCCCGGAGGGTAGAGCATTACGACGCTGACTCCAATTCTTCCCAGCTCAGAAACAATCTGGACCTCATTGAAGAAACAAGAGAGGTCGTCCGAGTCCCGCATGGCAAGGTACCAGCAGAAAACGGCCCAGTACTACAACTCCAAAGTCAAGCCTAAGCTTTTCAAAGTGGGGGACCTCGTCCACAGGAGAGCCGAAGCTTTCCAACCCACCGGAGCAAGGAAAGCTCGTCCCAAATTGGAAAGGACCGGTACCGAATCGCCGAGTACAACGGCCCGGAGCATACAAGCTGGAGTCTCTCGAAGGGACCCTCATTCCACGAAGCTGGAACTCCGAGAACCTCCAGATGTACTATCAATAGAACCCCCTAGGGGTCTCCGACACCTGGAAACGCGACTTTCGCCCCCCTCCTCTCTGTGCTAATCCATTGTAGTTCCCTTTTTATTATTCTGCACTTTTTCTGATGGTAAAACATTTGTGGACTCCAGGAAACCCGACTAAGTTCGGATGCCCGACCAAGTTCGGGATGCCCCAGTTGAGGGGTTAACGCCATGATACGTCAACATCGAGCTCAGCTCGGATCTCCTTCAAAAACCTCAACTAAGGTCGGGATGCCCCGTGTGTCGACCGAGAGTTCCAAACTCCCTCGACCTCGGAAAGCGTCACCGGATCGACAGCGAGCCCAATCTCCCTCGACCTCGTGCTCGATACCTCGGCTAAGGTCGAAATGCCCCGTTTGTCGACCGTAGAGTTCCAAACTTCCTCGACCTCGGGAAGCGTCACCATTCGAACAGCGAGCCCAAGCTCCCTCGACCTCGTGCTCAATACCTCGGCTAAGGTCGGGATGCCCCGTGTGTCGACCGTAGAGTCCCAAACTTCCTCGACCTCAAAAAGCATCACCAGGTCAACAGCGAGCGCAAACTCCCTCGACCTCGTGCTCGATACCGTCGCTAAGGTCGGAATGCCCCGTGTGTCGACTGTAGAGTCCCAAACTCCCTCGACCTCGGGAAGCGTCACCAGGTCGACAGCGAGCCCAAGCTCCCTCGCCTTGTTCTCGATACCGTCGACTTAAGTCGGGATGCCCCGTGTGTCGACCGTAGAGTCCCAAACTCCTCGACCTCGGGAAGTACCACGGATTCGACAGTAAGCCCAAGCTCCCTCGACCCTGGAAATCGAGGATAGTGCCTTTGCGGCCCTCCGGGACACTCGACAGCGACAACGAAATGACACCCACGAAAATCTCCAACAATGGCAACATCTCCCCGGCTCACCGGTGTTCTCGATACAGACTCCACGCCAAAGAACGCCTCCAAAAACTGACCAAGAAATAAAGCGGCTTGCTCAACATGGGGCCCCGGTGTCGAAAGCGCAAGAGGTACATCCCACTCGGCACCTACTCCATTTCATTTGTTTACTCACAGTACCGCCGACAAGATCCCGAGTAAACCCGGGATTTCTCCCGACCAAGGTCGGGATCCTTCTTTGGGTATATCTAAGGCCGAGGTCCCACCGACCTCGTGCACACTCTCTTTGTTGATGATCTCCATGTTAATCTATATAGACCCCTCCGAGTGGGGGCCCGGCTAAGCCTAAATACCGAAAGGTCAGCACCGGCCCACAGCAACGGCCTCGGCCTTAATACTCTGGTTGAGTTCGGAAGTGCCAAGGCACCCATCATAAATCTTTGCCCCATTTGTTGGTACCGTTCAACTAAGATTGAGGCCAACCATCGCGAGGGCCCCAACAACAACGCGGTTTCGATCTACAGTCTCCTCGGAGACTGACCCCCGAAACCTTTCATAAGCCACAACCGGATAGCCAAATTCAAAGGCTTAGTTGAGTTTCTCGAAAGGCAAACTAGAGGGCCTGATGAAACTCCTTCGGGGTCCAAAACCTGAACTTAAGGGCTTGGTAAGATTCGCATCCGAGCTCGAAGACCTCGATGAATTTTCTAAAAATCTAAGCTCGGAGCTTTCCCTAGCGAACGCAGTCGAAACCTAGACCTACGGGACTAAGGTTTGCGAACCTGGCGAGCTCAAGAGCTTAGCGAATTCCCTTAAGGTCTGAGCTCGGCACCTAAAATGCCTATTCTTATCGGGGCTAAGCCTAATAGCTTAGTGAAAGTGTCTCGAACCTAAGTCTACGGAGTTCGAGTCTGAGAGCTTAGCCGAATTCGGAAAACTTAGAAGAAATTATTGCGCGAAAGAAAGAAAGAAGGGCGAATACGAATTGGCAAAAGATACTCTTTCATTAATAAAAGCTCGAAGGCTGAAGTACAAAATTGAGGGTCCGGCCGAACAACAAGTTCGAAGGCCGACCTCGTTTACAACAAGAAAAGCAAAAGGAGAAACAAAGTCCTAGAGAGTGGCTGCTGCACCAGTATCACCCTCAAGGTCATCTATAGCGATAACCTGAGGGCCTTCCGGGGCGCTGGCTCCGAACTCTCCGCGGCGACCTCAGTCGGGGCCTCGTCAGTGGCCCGTGAGCCTCCTCGGCGACCTCCTCGGTGGAGCCTCTGATGTCGCCTGATCGGCCATACCGCCTCGATCTCGGCGAGTCCTCCTCGCGCAATGATTGCGGGGACCTCGTCCTCGGTCTCACCACTTGGCCCATCCTCGGACGGATCCCCGAAAGGTCAAGCTGGGGGCAAAATCGAGCCATCTGCTTCGGAAGTTCTCGAAGCCCCGGAGGAAACCATCCACGGTTTCTCCTCCAGCATGTCGGGAATTCTCCGATCCTTGAAGAGCTCCACGCATTCTCGCTCGCTCGAGCGCCTTCTTCTCCCGGGCCTCGAGTGCTCAACTTCAGGCGGAGGACCTGCCTCATCTTGTGGCCGCGGCTTCAGAACGGGCCTCAGCAAGCGCCCTTGGAGGCGCGCAGTGTTGATCTCGTCAGGGAGTGTGCGGCTCTCTCCTCTTCGAGTTCGTCGACAATGGCTTGCAACACGCTCTGTGGCTTCCTCGGTACAGCTTCCGCCGACGCGGCTCTACCTCAGCAAGCCTCTTCTCGGCTGATCTAATTATTTTTGGAATCGCCGAGACTCGTCTGGCATTCCGAGGCAATGAATAAAGAGTGTCTACTTCATGGATATGTTGCAGGAAAACAGCAATGAGTAAGAATGAAGAAATACCGAGACTAAGACCAAGATAAGAAGGCATCTTATCCGAGCAGTGTTACAATACGTCGGTCGACAATCTCTTCGAGGCCGAGAGCTCCGAACTCGGCCCGGTCAACTGGAGCATCACGCGGCGAAATACAGTCCGCGCAACCATCGCCATCCCGGAAGGCCGAGCTGCCCTCTGGGATCAGGGACTCTGGCTCAGCCGATCCCCCTTCAGAGCGCCCTCCGCCCCTGAGGAACTCGCTCCACCCGAGCCCATGGTAATGGGATGGGACGGGCCCGGAACCCCGGGGCCCTGCTCGTGGCTCCGGCCTCGAACGCCGCAGACGGATGACTGGCCGGCTCGCCCGCTGGAAGTGGGAGCGGGGCAGGTCGGAGAAGCTGAGCCCGACGCCCCGAAGCCCGAGCTCGCGCGCTCGAGAACTGGAGCTCTGCCCGGGAAGACCCCGAGGCCCCAGCCCCCGAGCCCCTCGCCTCGGCAAGGGCAGAAGTGGCAGCCAGCCTGGCCTTCTTGCGGGGCTTGGGTACAACCCCGCCGGTCTCGTCCGACCTCCTCTTTAGTCGGGCGAAGAGGGACGCATTGCTGGTCGGCATGTGAGGAATATCTGAAATAAAGAAAGGAAAATTTTGTTAAGTATCGGACTAACGTCAAGAGGGCAAAGAAAGAAACAGATGGAGCGAGAACTGAAAAATGAACAAGCAGTACAACTGCCTTTACCCTCGGGGCGCACCGAGCTCAGGCCAACGTGCACCAGAGCTCCTCGGTCAAGAACTCGGTCAGAAGGATGTCCCTTCTGAGACTCCGCAGAGTGTCAAAGGCCCTCTACTCCTCCACCGAAAGACCACTAAGCCTGTTCAGGGCCTTCAGCCCGGAACGCCCCCACCTCGGATCGAACCCCACGAGAGCTCAGAAGAAAGAAAGAAAAATTTCCTTCCACTCGTGAATAGAGGAAGGGGCACCTCGGAAGAGCGACAAGCCGCTCCTCCAGGCAAAGTATAACCACTCTACATCTGCCGGGTTCGTTTTTAACATAAACACCGGCGGAATACACTCACTGAGGTCGGAATCCCATGCGCAAGGCAGAGGGACGCGAACCCGATAATAGTCCTCCACGAGTTCGGAGTGAGCTATGCTGGGGCGAGTTGGTACTCCACCAGCAAGTCATTTACGAACTCATGAAGGGGAAACCACAGGCCGGCCAGAGTGCATCGACGTACACCCTGACCCGACCTGACGGAGGTCTCGTTACCCGATCCTCCGACCCTGCGAGTTCGAGACGAAACCCGGATCGGAAGAAAAACGGAAACAGACCAACTCCAGTTCCTCCTCGGTCAAAGTAGACCCAACCTTACCAGGACCAAGACCTTTCTCGAGAGAAAAAGGGAGACGAAGGAAACAGCGAGAAACGAAGACGAAGAAAGAGAAGAGAGCAGGTATTAAAGAAAAGAAAAAGAAGGGCTTCCGAGCCAATGTGGGAGAACGACTACTGTAAGGCCGCCGGAGTCCGTCCAGGGTATCGTCGGAAATCGTCTGAACGTCGCCGGGAAGGCTTAGTCGCAGTCGGGAGAGAAGAAAATAGGAAGGAATGGATATCAAACAAGCGAGACCTTTCTTAGGCGAAGTCGAGGGTTTATATAGACCCTCCCGACGGCTCAGATCGGCAGGGCTAAAACTCGCCTCCCGTCCGGATTGCGCCACGTGTCAGCCCCGAGAACGAAGCAGCACATTTATTCCAGACGGATGCTCGAATATGGATCAAGGCGCCGTCCCATCGGATCTTGGAGCCCCATCATGAGCCCGCTACTCAAAGCGACCTCGAAAAACGAAGGGGCGTCGCCCTCTCCCCTCATTAAAAATGCCCCGAAGCGGCGGAACGCCGGCATATTTTAAGCCTCCAACCCCCACCGCTGCAATAAAAGCAATTACTTCCCGCATCCAGCTCGCTAGCAGCTCGGACTCGGAAGTGGAGAAGTAGTGTTGAAGGAAATGCAAGTCACCCCAAAACACTTGATTAGAATACCCGACCTCGGGCAACCGACCTAGCGCCCAACCTTGGACGACCCGACCTAACGCCCGATCTCGGACGACCGACCTGGCACCCGACCTCGGACACCTGGCGCCCACCAGGCGCCCAACCCGGGACTCTCAACCTTGGAACGTCCGACCTAGAGAGCGCCCGATCTCTGAAGGATCCGACCCTCAGAGGTCGGACCTCACCGACTGTTCGCTACTGTCACATCCTCCTACGGCCCGATTTGAGACCATGCCTTGGGTGGCTTACTCAACAATTAATGTGTATGGTCTCTGTAGACCTCCGACTTACTTAACAATTAATGCGTATGGTCTCTGCAGACTCCGGCTTACTCAACAATTAATGCGTATGGTCTCTGCAGACCTCCGGCTTACTCAACAATTAATGCGTATGGTCTCTGCCAGACCTCCGGCTTACTCAACAATTAATGCGCATGGCTCCTGCTGTCCTTCGATCTCAGTTCTCCACGGCAAGTCAGCTCGGCTGCGTCCAGTCAGCCGCGACAACTCCTTGATTCCGACCTCATCCTCTACGGCAAGGCATTAATTCACGTGATCATGCACCAATTCATGCGACGTGCCCGATCATATGACAACCTGGTCCCGTCGCATCACAGATAACCCAACATCCCACTATAAAAGGAGAACCCCTCTATTATAATGGGGGCTGGACGCTGAAACTCTGGGACATATTCTTCTACACATATTTCCCCTCTGACTTAAGCATCGGAGGGCCGCACCGAAAATTCCGACCACCGGTTTCTTGCATGTCTCCCGGAGGATGCCGCCCGTCGACTGACCGCCGCCACCCGCAGCCCGCTGATTCTTGCCGGAGCTCCGCCTTCTTAGCCCAGTGGTCGCCCCCCGGGTCCAATTCCAGCAACAGTAATTTCTGTCGCGTAAGTATAATGAAAGGTATCGTGAGTATTGTGTTATACAATATTGTTCATGGTGCTTTCACAAATTAAAGATGGAGCATTGTCTTGCATGCATATGCTTGCTTTATACTCTGCTTAATGCATCTATTGAGATATTTAGTCAACATGGGGAAGTCATGCACAAGAACATAAAGAGAAGAAAAATAAAAGTTTATTATTTGTTACGAGGGAAGTTACACATGGTGACCGAAAGTTGCCCGATTGAACCTCGATAAGCCTAAATGGGTAGGAACAACTCCATCTAAGAAGGGGCCAAGCCGGAGGGCGGCATAGATGGAGCATGAGTTTTGTGATTAGAGACTAGGACTCAATGTTGATTGCAGCCGAGACCGGCCGTATTTTTGATGAGTCAGTCCCTAGTGGCAGATCTGCATGCGACATGGGAGGGCCTCATCCATGCTAGAGTGGTAGCTGGGTGCGGCGGCGGATTCATTCTTGAGAGCGATTCGACTACATTGATCGACTTGATCTAGAACGAACGTGCTAGGACAGTAGTTTGCACCCTCTAGTCAGGTGGATATTTACTATCTTCTGGAGGAGTCTGATTTCTTCCAATACTATGCATGTATTTCGAGAGGCGAACAGTGCAGCAGACTGGGTCGCTTTCTTTGCAGCACATCACTCTGAAGCCGTCACATGGAGGGCACTAGAGCATGTGCCATTGGCACTAGAGCGTATTTTGTACCGTGACTATTCCGGACGTACTCATGGCTGTATGTAGTGAGACGCCGATACACCAAAAAAAAAAAAGAAGGGGCCAAGCCAATGTTAGATGTATGCCCTAGAAGCCAATCTGGCTGACACATTGTTAATTCTAGGGACATAATTTTGTACTTGACTATTTATTATTGAATAAATAAAAGGCATCTTTTCATTCATATTATTTATGTGTCTATGAATCGTCCAAGAAATTAATAAGATAATGATACATATTCTCAAGAGTTGAGAATTTGAGCCATGTATCATTGGTGATTAATTTCTAAATGTTCCTGATCAACTGGATCATCACGAGGACGGTGATCGATCCGATCAGTGCACAGATCACTTTCCTTCTGGATGGACGAGACTTGAGTCCACAGTGTAGGGGACACTGAAGTGATAATGCAGGTGCTTGTTAGAGAACAAGGGTACTGAGCGTGACCAAGACAAGAAGTTACTTGGACGTCTATCCACTCGTCAGTGGACTTGCTTGATGTTGCAGTAGTATGACTGGTTCTTTGACCTACGGTGCTTCGGCTACTCACAGTGAGGTTATTGTAGTTTGACTACACGTATACATGGTCTCTAGTCATATGGGTCCTTGTAGTGTAGATTGGCTGCAGTAAGTTCACTATAGGAGTAGGGTATGCACTTACATGGAATCTATCGACCTTGATAGAAGAGGAGTGATCCTATGTGATTTGTTAGACTGAGTTCTAAGACCTTGGCCAGGGCAGTAATATAAAGTGGAGAAAGAGTTTTTTCACTATCGAACTCGAGTCAAATAAATCTTGACATATGACAGACGAAGGGGTTTGACGAGTTATCCATGACCTCCGTCCTGTAGGGATCCACGATAGAAGGACTGTATCACATGATAACTGCACCTAGAGGTTCATCATTCTATTCTGCTGGATAGCCACTACATGCTGCTAGGTGTCACTGATGGATGGTGGGACTCATAGGAATTATCTCGATGATCGATAAGCCCTAATGAGTAGAGTTGGAATCGTTCCAACCCATTGAAAGGAGTTTTCAATGATATTGTGATAGAGATCACAATATATCTCACTACCAGTCAGAGTAGAACCTATGGGGTCACACACACTAGAGGCATTGACCGTTCCGATGGTTGAATCGTGATTAGGAATCATAAGTAATCAATTCGATTGATAATAAGCTGAAGAAGGAACAAAGAGAATTAATTAATTGGACTTAAAATAAGAGTCCTACTTGGAGTAGGATTCCTAGAGTCCTAATTGGATTAGGACTAGGAATCCTACTTGGACTGAGATTCCTACTTGGACTGGAATTCCTACTTGGACTGGAAATCCTATTTGGAGTAGGACTGGGATTCCTACTTGGAGTAGGATTCCTACAATCCTAATTAGATTAGGAGTTTTGAATTAAATTTGGATTTCTACTTGGAGTAGGATTCCTAGAGTCCTAATCGGATTAGGACTTCGAATTCAAATTAGAGTCCTAATTGGATTAGGACTAGAATTAAACAAGTCCTAATTGGATTAGGATTTCTTAAGTCCTAATTAATTATTAATCTAATGAATCAACATGACTCCTAATTGGATTAGGATTGAAGAGTTCAATTGAGTCATGGTTCATTCAAGTTCTAATTGGATTAGGACTAGCATAGATTGAACCCAATTGATTCATGATTTGGACTAAACCAAATAGGAGCCCTAGATGCCTTTATAAGGCTTTGAAAGGAGGTGCCCTAATGATAAGTGAAGCCCTCCTCCTCTCCATCACGTGGCCACCCTCCTCTCCTCTCTTTTCAGCCACCAACAACAAAGGGAAGAAAAGGATCTTGGTGGCCTCCTTCTTCCTCCACCGTTTGGTTCCAACGCAAGGAAGAAAAAGAAGGCTGCAGGGCTTCGTTCCTCTTTTTCTCTTCATCCTTCTTCTTCCTCCTCCCAAGCACAATCATGGATTGATTGAAAGGGAGGATATCAGCCATCAAAGTTATCTCTGCAAGGGAGCTAGCACCCCGGGGAGATAGAAAGCTTGGATCGATTTTTTGCTTCGTGTGGATACCCGTAGAGGCCGGGCACTTGAATGGCTTCAAGCGAACCTTCATCCTAAACCACGATCATCAGTTTGCTTCTTCTTCTGTTCCAATCAAGTATCTCAAGAAGCTGATCATCTACCCGCACAAAGGTGAAGATCTGATCTCCTAAAGGTTTTAAAAGTTTTAATCCTTACCCATCTACGAACGGTTCATGAAACAACGTTCATGAGATGAACGTCGATCCCGCTTATGTCGATTCCGCTGCCATCTGAATTTTTTTGAAATTTTTTGTGGCATAGGCGGTTTCCAACAGCCAATCCACTCAATAACATCTGGTCCTGACAACATCTCGGCTACTTCATTTTTGGGCCGATCCCTTAATTCCAATAAAAGCTAGTTGGCAATCTTGCCTCCCTTATCATCAAAAAAAAAGGGGCCAATCTCTTAAGGCATGCATCTTCTGAGGTCGAGGGAAAGATTCCTAGTTGGCCGTGCTTTTCTTTTCTTTGTTTCATTAATTTTTCTATAGGTGATTTAGATCTGTTTTGCTGGGTGTGTATAGCGGTTGCCCGTACACTCCCGAAGGGCCTTGTTTTGCTGTATTATTTGATATAGCTTTCTTGTTTCTTTTGTATTCCAATCATTCCATAAATGAAATGGTGGTTTCATACTTCGTATGAAAAGATGGTGATCTATACATGTTTCTTCAAAAAAAAACAGAGCAAGATCAGTATGTAGGTCAAGCGCTCGATTACCTGGACTCAGGAGGACTGGTGCATGCAACGCCGTTTTCTTATTAGGCCCTACATAAGATGCTGGAGAAGCATTCTCCCAGGAGGAACACCGCAATAATGCTTTGGCTACTGATAAGTGCTAAATAATGCATAAATTAATATCTTATTCATAGCACTTATTATTATTTTAATTCATATATTTTGTAAATTCAACTAAAAAAATGTGTTACCTTCATCACTGCATTTTAATAAATTATTAAAGGTAATTCGAGTTTTACTTATTTATTTACTGATTAAGCTTAATGTATGCAGGTCGAGTCAAGCTTAATTAGGTAAAGCCTAAACTGACACAGCATCATCTCACATCCTCTAGAGTCAACTCCAAGAACTCTTCTTCAAAACTCAGTGCTTCCCATTAATTCCTGACTCTTCACAAATTCACCTAAATTTCTTTCCACTCGTTCCAACTCTTTTTCCACATGATCCAATTTTCCTATTTTAATCTCAAAAACAATCAAATCCCTTCAATTATTTATCTCTCAGATCTCAAAGCATACCATCTTAGTTGCACAGATCCCAAAGCCTCATCCCATCTCAGCCATTCATCTTGCATTCACGGCATCCAAACAGAGCTTATTCCCTATTCCCAGTTCATTCCCAGCCGAATGCAGCCACCCCCTCGCGGACTCAAACCAACTGCTGGATCGCCCTGAGAACAGAGTTTATCGCTTCATTCTTTCCATGTTCAAAACAACCCGCTCTCATCCTTGCTTCGGATCCCATCTTCTCCGTGATCCCATGCTTTCGTGATTCCTCCCTTTCATCCACATCAAAAGGAATCCCAAGTAAATCAGCTTCCCATGTCTTCCGAAGCTCCTGCATCCCAAACCAATCACTCCTTCATCTAACTGGATCACTTCAAATCTACCTCCCGAGATGATTGTATCCCGAACAGCTTCATCCCATGGATTAACAGCTTCGAACTTCATCCTCCCGAATCATTTGCGATTGAACAACATCCTCTCAGCCGAGAACACCATCCCACGTTTGTTCCCAAGATATCACCGAGCTTCACGGATTCCTCTGTTCCGGAATAACCACCAGCCGAATCCCATGATCTTTGCTCATGCATCTTGCTCATCTTCATCTCCCATGCTTCCGATTCTTCTTCCAAAGCTTCCACGGATCAACCCCATTCAACTATGTCCAAATATCTCATGAGCATCACATCTTCCCAGATTTTCTCCCATCCGGATTACATCCTTATCCCCTGCTTCGGATAAGTCCCAAACTCCCTCATTCGCAGCAATTCCTTCATCGCCCATGGATAAGTGCAGCTCTTACCAGCGTCCGTAATCCTCTTCCCATCGTATCTTCACAACAGTCTCCACATCCCAGTCGTCTTCTGGATTAATCCCAGCCAACTGCAAATCAAAGTAACCCTTATCCCCTGTTTCTGAACAGAACCAAAATCCTTTCAATGTTCGTGATAAAGCTTCCCGCGGATCACTTCCTTCCGCTAATTCCATGCGCTCCCAGCCATCCCAACTTCCGAGATCCTCTCACGTCCACGTTTCAACGTCCCAGCCGCATCCAAGATCTTCTACTGCGTCGCCTTTGCGTTGAAGCCGCATCACATCCACTTTCAGCCGTGAAGAACAAAATCCCAGCAAATCGTGTCCATGTCGTCCCAAGAGCATCCGCGATCCATCCTTATCCAGTGGCCAGATTGTTAGATGTATGCCCTAGAAGCCAATCTGGCTGACACATTGTTAATTCTAGGGACATAATTTTATACTTGACTATTTATTATTGAATAAATAAAAGGCATCTTTTCATTCATATTATTTATATGTCTATGAATCGTCCAAGAAATTAATAAGATGATGATGCATATTCTCAAGAGTTGAGAATTTGAGCCATGTATCATTGGTGATTAATTTCTAAATGCTCCTGATCAATGGATCATCATGAGGACGGTGATCGATCCGATCAGTGCACAGATCACTTTCCTTCTGGATGGACGAGACTTGAGTCCACAGTGTAGGGACACTGAAGTGATAGTGCAGGTGCTTGTTAGAGAACAAGGGTACTGAGCGTGACCAAGACAAGAAGTCACTTGGATGTCTATCCACTCGTCAGTGACTTGCTTGATGTTGCAGTAGTGTGACTGGTCCTTTGACCTGCGGTGCTTCGGCTACTCACAGTGAGGTTATTGTAGTTTGACTGCACACATACATGGTCTCAAGCCATATGGGTCCATGCAGTGTAGATTGGCTGCAGTAAGTTCACTGTAGAAGTAGGGTATGCACCTATAAGGAATCTATCGACCTTGATAGATAAGGAGAGATCCTATGTGATTTATAAGACTGAGTTCGTAAGACCTCGGCCGGGGCAGTATGCACAGTGGAGAAAGAGTTTTCCACTCTCGAACTTAAGTCGAATAAATCTTCACATATGACAGACGATGGGGTTTGACGAGTTGTCCATGACCTCCGTCATGTAGGGATCCACGATAGTAGGACTGTATCACATGATAACTGCACCTAGAGGTTCATCATTCTATTCTACTGGGTAGCCACTACATGCTGCTAGGTGTCACTGGTGGATGGTGGGACTCATAGGGATTATCTCGATGATCGATAAACCCTAATGAGTAGAGTTGGAATCGTTCCAATCCATTGAAAGGAGTTTTCAATGATATTATGATAGAGATCATAATATATCTCACTACCAGTCAGAGTAGAACCTATGGGGTCACACACACTAGAAGTATTGACCGATCCGATGGTTGAATCGTGATTAGGAATCACAAGTAATCAATTCGATTGATAATAAGCTGAAGAAGGAACAAAGAGAATTAATTAATTGGACTTAAAACAAGAGTCCTACTTGGAGTAGGATTCCTAGAGTCCTAATTGGATTAGGACTGAGATTCCTACTTGGACTGGGATTCCTACTTGGACTAGAAATCCTATTTGGAGTAGGACTAGGATTCCTACTTGGAGTAGGATTCCTATAATCCTAATTAGATTAGGAGTCTTGAATTAAATTTGGATTCCTACTTGGAGTAGGATTCCTAGAGTCCTAATCGGATTAGGACTTCAAATTCAAATTAGAGTCCTAATTGGATTAGGACTAAAATTGAACAAATCCTAATCGGATTAGGATTCCTTAAGTCCTAAATTAATTATTAATCTAATGAATCAACATGACTCCTAATTGGATTAGGATTGAAGAGTTCAATTGAGTCATGGTTCATTCAAGTTCTAATTGGATTAGGACTAGCATAGATTGAACCCGATTGATTCATGATTTGGTCAATCCTAATTAGATTAGGACTAAACCATGAGAAGGGCACCTAATCCTCCTTGGAAGAGGATCAAGTCAACCAAATAAGAGGGGCATAAGCCCCTCTCATCTTGATTAGGTGCGGCATGAAGAGAGGGGGCCGGCGCCCCCTCTTGGAAAGTAGTCAAGGGCTCGTAACTTGTAGGAGCCCTTCATGCTTATAAAAGAGGGACTAGGGCCGGCGCCCTAGATGCAACCTTCCTCCTCTTCAAGCCGTGGCCACCCCTCTCCTCTTCTCTTGTTTCAGCCGCAAGCAAAGGGAAAAGCCAAGAGGTGTCTTGGCGGCATCCTCTTCCTCCCTTCCTTCATCCAACGCAAGGAAGAAAAGAAGGCTGCGTGGGGATTCTTCTTCTTCCTCTTCTTCATCCTTCTTCTTCCTCCTCTCAAGCACAATCAAGGGTTGAAAAAAAGAGAGGAGATCAGCCATCAAAAGTTATCTCTGCAAGGGATCTAGCACCCCGGTGAGATAGAAAGCTTGGATCGGATCGCTGCTTCGTGTGGATACCCGTAGAGGCCGGACACTTGAACGGCTTCAAGCGAACTGTCACGACCCCCGCCCCGTTCCCGGCGGGCCGCCGCGACGGTCCTAGGGTGCGGGTAGGCATAAGGCCACCAGCCACCATGTAGAACCCTACTACCTATCAATCATCAATAAATTCTGAAAATTTTGGCATGATGCATGCACAAAATGATCACCTTTCCTATGGTGACCTGTCAGGATTATCTCATTACATACAACAACACTACCTGTCACAGCAGCAATCACATAACCTGTCACATAACGAACCTGGACAATATATATATCAATACATCATCACAGGCATATAACTCAACTGTATAAAAATCTGGTTCCCATTCCATCCATGGTCAAACCCATATCCACAACAGGATCTATGACTGTAACTATACACTATATACAACATAAGGTTTATAATACACCAAAGGGTATAAACCTCTATCTACATTGTACTATACTATACTATGGAGCGGCACAGCTAGCAGGCAATCTCTAATCCTGCTCTTCTCTATACAATACCTGCCCTGCAATCAAAAACACCAAACTGGGGAGTGAGTATATAAATACTCAGTGAGTGGAGTAGAGAGTACTATGCACATGAGACCAGATATAATCATGGCTCGAGGTGAAATCTCAAGATCAATAATAAGATGAACATGATCTCAACATAGAGAATATGGAGTAAGTCATCAATATCACCACAATCAATATCAACTCATCTGAAGCATATATGGAATAATCAAGTCAACATATATGCTACTCATGAATATGCTCAACATGTCATAGTACTGAATCATATAAATCAGGTGTCAATAGGCTGAATCATCAACAAGACAGCTATCGGGAGGTGGGTTTTACGCCCCAGGCGAACCAGCAACAACTCTCTACTGCCATATGCATACATCGAATATGACACCACACCAATATGTAAATCATCACTAGACAGCTGTCGGGAGGTGGGTTTTACGCCCCAGGCGAACCAGCAACAACTCCCTACTGTCACATGCATATGCAGGATAAGACACCATACCGATAACATAAATGCTAGACAGCTATCAAGAGGTGGGTTTTACGCCCCAGGCGAACCAGCAACAACTCCCTACTGTCACATGCATATGCAGGATAAGACACCATACCGATAACATAAATGCTAGACAGCTATCGGGAGGTGGGTTTTACGCCCCAGGCGAACCAGCAACAACTCCCTACTGTCACATGCATATGCAGGATAAGACACCATACCGATAACATAAATGCTAGACAGCTATCGGGAGGTGGGTTTTACGCCCCAGGCGAACCAGCAACAACTCCCTACTGTCACATGCATATGCAGGATAAGACACCACACTGATCATATAAATGCTGGCCAGTATCCAGAACAGAAATTCATCTCACATCTACATACTAAACGGCACCTCGCGGGAATTCTACATCCGCGGAAAGCCATACTGCACCTCGCGGGGTCTTACTATGCCCGGCGGCAAGCAGAATATAAGTCGTAGGACCGGCCGATCCTACGCCTAGGGCCGTGTCCCCCCCTAGGAAGGGACTGGGCTCCGCCCACCCAGAAGGCTACTATGTGCACAAAGGCCGATGTTCAACCCCATCGACTATAGGTGTCCTGCAGATACTGCCAAGCCATGCATAAATGTCATAATGCACCCTCCCAATACTCTACTAAAAGGAGTATGATCAAGACTACCACTCACTCGACTCCGACCCAATCATAAACTAACATCAGGGTTAGGAGTGAGGGTCAAGGAAGTGCAATACAACTCAATATACCACTAAGAAGGCTCTACAAATCTTTGAAATGGAGGAAATGAAATCAATTTACAAAAGAAATTATTTCACAATTTGGAACCAATTTAATTACTCATAAAAGAGTATAATCAAGCTACGACTCACAAGTCTTTAAAATAGAGGAAATGAAATCAATTTACAAAAGAAATCATTTCACAATTCGGAATCAATTTGATTACTCATCAACCCCTCGTAATTCCTCTCAATGTTCCCTCAAATGCATGTACAGAATAATCAAGCATGGAGAATCAAGATTATAGAGGAATCTACTACAATATCAATCAATATGCTCAAGTGGAATCAATTCACACTTGGCGACATTCATGAAAATGAATTAAGGATGCTCATAGTGCAAAGTACATGACTCCCACTCACCTGTCAATCCGGCACGGCCTCGATACGCCTCTAGAATTTTACAGTAGGCAGCAGGGGACTTCTTCCTCTTGTTCCCTAGCTTCTTGCCCAACTGTGACATGCATTTACAATACATTTAGTCTTGTATCAAGGGCTATAATCTACGTGCCAATTATAACATAGGGAACTTTAATTGATTCAACTCCCCTATTCCCTAAATCTTTTCTTTTCTTTCTTCTTTTTCTTTTTAATTAATTAACTCACCATTTATGTGTATTAGGGACTCCTTTGCATGAGTACAAGGTCCCTTTTAGCTTGATCTAGGCTTAATACTCTATTATAGCATGAAATCCCCTATTTTCCACCCGGATGAACAGTAACCCGGACCGACAGCCGGTTACTTCATCCCGGGTTTGATCCACTTTCCAGACTCCAAATTTGATGAAATTTTTACCTAACATTCTACACTCATAGAGGATTCCAAAGAGATAACATGCATCATCATCGGAGGCCGTTTGACCCCCTAAATAATTCGCCGAAGTTGGGACTTCGACACAGTTTTTCCGTAGTGCAGGAAAAATTTGTCAAAATCCGATTCTTCTTCTTTTAACCGCCTCTACAACCCTTATCCGACCCCTCTAGACTATATCCACCCTTTGTATAGCCTAATGTCATCAAAAGACTAGATAGAGACGGATATTTACCTTTTTCTTTTTGGAAATCGAGGTCCTTGCGTAGAGGGGAAGGAGATCTACGTTTTTCCCTTCAGCTGGAAGTGCAACCGGAATCTCTTTCCTCCTTGAATCCCCTTCCTCTTCTTCTTTCTTCTTCTTCTTCTTCTCTTTTTCTTTGTTTCTTTTCTCTCTGTGTTTCCACCGCCTGAGATTTCCCCCCTTCCTTCTCTTTCTCGGTTTCATTCCAACGCCACAGTAAAACCCCTCTTTAAATCACATCAAAGCACTATTCATCCTTTGTTTAATATTATTAAATTCCCATTTTGCCCTCGCCACTTCGATATATCTGCAATTATGCCATTATCTTTTGATTCCTTCCAATTTTACCCTTACCACTTCAACGCATCTACAACTATGCCATTATCTTTTGATTCCTTCCCATTTTACCCCTTATATCAATTTTAAAGGACTATTCTATCCCTTTTATATAAAAAATTTTTTTTTGGGGTTATTACATCCTCCCCTCCTTATATAAAATTCGTCCTCGAATTTAAAAGAGTAAATCACCTGATTACTCAAAGGGGTGAGTGTATCTGCTTTTCATATTCTGCTCGGTGTGGTATTGGAAATCAAATCAATTAGAAGTGTTTTACCTTCTATCTCTACCACACAGGTAGGATACACATACTTCGCTTTTATACTATCCCCTTAAACTCCGAGGTTCTGAGTCTCAGAAATTCCTGTACAGTAATCCCCTCATCATCTAGAGCCCGCCTGGCCAAACTTCTTGGCACAGGTACAGGAGGTGGGATGGATACTACTGACGGGGCAGGAGGTTTCCCCCGAGCAATCTGCTCCCTCAGAGCCTGATTCTCCGCCAGTAACTGTTCCATCAATGCATCTCTACTTCCTACATCTCCTTGATCATCAACCCTCCGTCTATCAGCAGGAGGAGGTTTTTCTCTTTGGGGCTCGACATGTGCAGAACCCGCATCCAATGCTATATCTGGCTCCATCCTCCTTCCAGGACGAGCAGGTCCTCTCCTTGGAGGTATTCTTTATATCTCTCTAAAAAAGTCAAAAAGAGAGGATGGTCGTTACACACTGAATCATGATATATTTTACTGAGTTGTAAATAACTCATAAAATAACATACAGAAAAATCCTATGCTCCATAGTATAATCCTATACTTAATCCTGACTCATCCTATTGCTCTGACAGGACTCTTGTTTAACCTTTGCTCTGATACCAAGCTTTGTCACGACCCCCGCCCCGTTCCCGGCGGGCCGCCGCGACGGTCCTAGGGTGCGGGTAGGCATAAGGCCACCAGCCACCACGTAGAACCCTACTACCTATCAATCATCAATAAATTCTGAAAATTTTGGCATGATGCATGCACAAAATGATCACCTTTCCTATGGTGACCTGTCAGGATTATCTCATTACATACAACAACACTACCTGTCAGAGCAGCAATCACATAACCTGTCACATAACGAACCTGGACAATATATATATCAATACATCATCACAGGCATATAACTCAACTGTATAAAAATCTGGTTCCCATTCCATCCATGGCCAAACCCATATCCACAACAGGATCTATGACTGTAACTATACACTATATACAACATAAGGTTTATAATACACCAAAAGGGTATAAACCTCTATCTACATTGTACTATACTATACTATGGAGCGGCACAGCTAGCAGGCAATCTCTAATCCTGCTCTTCTCTATACAATACCTGCCCTGCAATCAAAAACACCAAACTGGGGAGTGAGTATATAAATACTCAGTGAGTGGAGTAGAGAGTACTATGCACATGAGACCAGATATAATCATGGCTCGAGGTGAAATCTCAAGATCAATAATAAGATGAACATGATCTCAACATAGAGAATATGGAGTAAGTCATCAATATCACCACAATCAATATCAACTCATCTGAAGCATATATGGAATAATCAAGTCAACATATATGCTACTCATGAATATGCTCAACATGTCATAGTACTGAATCATATAAATCAGGTGTCAATAGGCTGAATCATCAACAAGACAGCTATCGGGAGGTGGGTTTTACGCCCCAGGCGAACCAGCAACAACTCTCTACTGCCATATGCATACATCGAATATGACACCACACCAATATGTAAATCATCACTAGACAGCTGTCGGGAGGTGGGTTTTACGCCCCAGGCGAACCAGCAACAACTCCCTACTGTCACATGCATATGCAGGATAAGACACCATACCGATAACATAAATGCTAGACAGCTATCAAGAGGTGGGTTTTACGCCCCAGGCGAACCAGCAACAACTCCCTACTGTCACATGCATATGCAGGATAAGACACCATACCGATAACATAAATGCTAGACAGCTATCGGGAGGTGGGTTTTACGCCCCAGGCGAACCAGCAACAACTCCCTACTGTCACATGCATATGCAGGATAAGACACCATACCGATAACATAAATGCTAGACAGCTATCGGGAGGTGGGTTTTACGCCCCAGGCGAACCAGCAACAACTCCCTACTGTCACATGCATATGCAGGATAAGACACCACACTGATCATATAAATGCTGGCCAGTATCCAGAACAGAAATTCATCTCACATCTACATACTAAACGGCACCTCGCGGGAATTCTACATCCGCGGAAAGCCATACTGCACCTCGCGGGGTCTTACTATGCCCGGCGGCAAGCAGAATATAAGTCGTAGGACCGGCCGATCCTACGCCTAGGGCCGTGTCCCCCCCTAGGAAGGGACTGGGCTCCGCCCACCCAGAAGGCTACTATGTGCACAAAGGCCGATGTTCAACCCCATCGACTATAGGTGTCCTGCAGATACTGCCAAGCCATGCATAAATGTCATAATGCACCCTCCCAATACTCTACTAAAAAGGAGTATGATCAAGACTACCACTCACTCGACTCCGACCCAATCATAAACTAACATCAGGGTTAGGAGTGAGGGTCAAGGAAGTGCAATACAACTCAATATACCACTAAGAAGGCTCTACAAATCTTTGAAATGGAGGAAATGAAATCAATTTACAAAAGAAATTATTTCACAATTTGGAACCAATTTAATTACTCATAAAAGAGTATAATCAAGCTACGACTCACAAGTCTTTAAAATAGAGGAAATGAAATCAATTTACAAAAGAAATCATTTCACAATTCGGAATCAATTTGATTACTCATCAACCCCTCGTAATTCCTCTCAATGTTCCCTCAAATGCATGTACAGAATAATCAAGCATGGAGAATCAAGATTATAGAGGAATCTACTACAATATCAATCAATATGCTCAAGTGGAATCAATTCACACTTGGCGACATTCATGAAAATGAATTAAGGATGCTCATAGTGCAAAGTACATGACTCCCACTCACCTGTCATTCCGGCACGGCCTCGATACGCCTCTAGAATTTTACAGTAGGCAGCAGGGGACTTCTTCCTCTTGTTCCCTAGCTTCTTGCCCAACTGTGACATGCATTTACAATACATTTAGTCTTGTATCAAGGGCTATAATCTACGTGCCAATTATAACATAGGGAACTTTAATTGATTCAACTCCCCTATTCCCTAAATCTTTTCTTTTCTTTCTTCTTTTTCTTTTTAATTAATTAACTCACCATTTATGTGTATTAGGGACTCCTTTGCATGAGTACAAGGTCCCTTTTAGCTTGATCTAGGCTTAATACTCTATTATAGCATGAAATCCCCTATTTTCCACCCGGATGAACAGTAACCCGGACCGACAGCCGGTTACTTCATCCCGGGTTTGATCCACTTTCCAGACTCCAAATTTGATGAAATTTTTACCTAACATTCTACACTCATAGAGGATTCCAAAGAGATAACATGCATCATCATCGGAGGCCGTTTGACCCCCTAAATAATTCGCCGAAGTTGGGACTTCGACACAGTTTTTCCGTAGTGCAGGAAAAATTTGTCAAAATCCGATTCTTCTTCTTTTAACCGCCTCTACAACCCTTATCCGACCCCTCTAGACTATATCCACCCTTTGTATAGCCTAATGTCATCAAAAGACTAGATAGAGACGGATATTTACCTTTTTCTTTTGGAAATCGAGGTCCTTGCGTAGAGGGGAAGGAGATCTACGTTTTCCCTTCAGCTGGAAGTGCAACCGGAATCTCTTTCCTCCTTGAATCCCCTTCCTCTTCTTCTTTCTTCTTCTTCTTCTTCTCTTTTTCTTTGTTTCTTTTCTCTCTGTGTTTCCACCGCCTGAGATTTCCCCCCTTCCTTCTCTTTCTCGGTTTCATTCCAACGCCACAGTAAAACCCCTCTTTAAATCACATCAAAGCACTATTCATCCTTTGTTTAATATTATTAAATTCCCATTTTGCCTCGCCACTTCGATATATCTGCAATTATGCCATTATCTTTTGATTCCTTCCAATTTTACCCTTACCACTTCAACGCATCTACAACTATGCCATTATCTTTTGATTCCTTCCCATTTTACCCCTTATATCAATTTTAAAGGACTATTCTATCCCTTTTATATAAAAAATTTTTTTTTGGGGTTATTACACGAACCCTCTTCCTAAAACCACGAACTCAGATTTGGCGGTGATCATCTACCCGCACAAGGTGAAGATCTGATCTTCTAATTTTTAAAAGTTTTAATTCTTGCCTAACTACGAACGGTTCATGAAACAACGTTCATGCGATGAACGTCGATCCCGCACATGCCTCTTCCGTTGCCATCTGATTTTTTTTGAAATATCAGCGGCATAGGCGGGTTCCCAACAGTGGTATCAGAGCCTAGGCTTCATAGATTAAGGTAAGAATTAATTATCTAAAGGCTTATTAGATCTGAAAATTAAATGATCATGCATGCTGAAAATTTCTGCATGCAGATTTTTCAGGGGTGCTGATTTTTGCATGCTGATTTTTATGTGATAAGATGATGATTCTAATTGCATTGTTAATGAGATTACAAAGTTTAGAATCATGATTAGCATGATCAGCAACCTATGTCATGATATAATCAGTTAGTTTTCAGATCTGAAAATTATAATTGTTGCATATGGTGATGATCATAGGATTCAAACCCTTTTGGTATCAAATGTAATGACCTGCGATGTGATCTATGATGTCATGTAATTTTTCAGATGCTTGAATGCATCTTATTTGATGTTTTGAGAGGCCTGCGTGCCTCCTAAAAGGAGATGTAATTTATTTTTATTTTTATTTTACATCTGGTTGTATTTGTGTGATGTGATGTACGTCAACGATCAAGTCGAAGATGATGCATGAGATGAGCAGGGGTCTAAGCGGTTGATGGCGATTGGATCAAGAGTTGGTCAAGGATCGAGTCAAGGAGGCTTGGAACCAATTCAAGAGTTGAAGACCAGTTGATCGATTGACGTGCATGTGCTTGTAATACGACCTAACTAGAATCCATGATCATCACCTATTTAAAGTTTAGCTTTAATTATTGCTGCGATTATAACTGCCTGCAATGTGCCGTTTGCATGTGATGTGAATGTGAGTCGGGTAGATAGGTTTACATGTGATGTAGCAAACCCAATTGAGACCTAAATTAAAACCTCCTCAATCAAGTCGAGAGTGAACCGATATGAGCAAGTCATATTAGATTAATTGATCTAATTGGTGTCTAGGAAGCATGAAGGTGGTTACTTAATTAGGACCTTACTCTCTGAGTAAGGGGAGCCTCCCACCTGCTTACCTGGCCAATTGTTCGATTACCTCTTATGAAGAGCTCAAGTTGCAAACACTAAGACCTGATTAACCAATATTAAGTCAATAGGTCTTCCACTGTAGTAGAGCTGCTAAGACCTTTCTGATGTTGATTTGTCTCGGCTGGACACAGTGGTCAAGTTGCATCGGGGGGCTGGACCTCTCTATAGACATGAGATGTTGTAGGGTAAAGATGAGGTTGGGCACCAATAACTGTTAGGTGAGGACCCAATGACGACTTTATTCCTACGGTTATACGGTGGGTCTGACTTAACTAAGAAATGGGACCAATAACTGTTAGGTGAGGTTTTCATGGCTTAGAGACCAAGTTACACTGCAATATGCTTGAGAAGCATTGTACAAGAGTTGTACATTCATCAATCTATGTGTCACCAATAACTGTTAGTGAGGTGGCATGTAAATCGGTGGAACAGCAGTACCCACTAGAATCCTAGTCGTGTAGGATTTCCGTTTTCCTACCAGGGGAGTGTGAGGAATTCGAGAAAATAGTGGGAGGTACATTTGTTCTAAAAGACCTTAGAACAGATTAATGATCAAGTACAAAAGTCTAACTAGAATATTTACTCTCTGCAGATACAATGTCCGCTTCAAACCCTTTGACCCGTATTCTTAAGACCAACCGATTGACCGGAACCAATTACAAGGACTGGCTTAGGAACCTCAAAATTATTTTGGACTGTGAGAAAATAGGCTACATACTCGATTCAGATATTCCCACACTACCAACACGTCCTACTGATGTTCAGCGTCAGATGCATCAAAAATGGATGGATGATGACATTAGAGTTAAAAGCTATATGATGGCATCTATGTCAAATGAAAACTCCAATGCCAGCATGAAAATATGAAGACTGCTAGGGACATACTGGCACACCTGCAAGAGTTGTATGGTGAGCAGAGTCGCACAGCTCGTTTTGAAGTGTCCAAGAGGCTCTTCAAGACAAAGATGCGCGAAAGGGCAGTCTGTCCATGATCACGGTCTGACTATGATCAAGGACCTAGAGGAGCTTGAGAAGCTCGGAATGAACATGCACAAGGAATTGCAAGTGGATTGATCCTACAGTCACTTTCTGATTCATTTGGTCAGTTTATAGTAAACTACCACATGAATAAGATTGAATGCACTAAGACTGAACTGATCAACATGTTGGTAACTGCTGAGGGAGCCTTGAAAGGTTCAAGGGGGCAATGTCCTTGCTGCTGAGTTGACTTCTGGTTCCAAGAGAAAAGTCTACTTGGAAGAAAAAGAAGCCCGCGAAGAATCAAAAGAAAGACAAGAAGCCAAAGAAGGAAGTTCAAAAGAAAAAGGCCAATGACAAAGGAAAATGTTTCCACAGCAATGTCGACGGCCACTGGAAGAGGAACTGTCCTTCATACCTCGAGAGCCTGAAGAACAAGAAAGGTGACACACCTTCAGAAGGTATAGACTTGCTCATAATTGAAACTAATCTAACGGTTTCTTCTACTTCTAGTTGGGTTATAGATTCTGGTTCTAGTGCTCATTTGTGCACTACCATGCAGGGTCTAAAGGAAAGTAGAAGGCTGGCGGAAGGTGCAGTAAACCCTTCGGGTTTGGCAACGGGGCAAAAGTTGCTGCTGTGGCTGTGGGCACCTACCATCTGCGACTACCGTCTGGTTTTAGTTTATTACTTAGAGACTGCTATTACGTACCTGTTGCTAGCAGAAATTTGATTTCTGTTTCATGTCTAGCACAGGAAGGTCATGCTTTTACATTTGACAAAGACTGCTGTTCTATTTATTTAAGAAATAAAATAGTCGCACGTGATTTTATGATTGATAGTCTCTATCATTTACATATGGATGTATCTGTGAATGTTACCGAGCAAGAAGTGAGTGGCCAAAGGATCCAAGAGATCCAGGGATGAGATAAACCAAAGATATTTGTGGCACCTCAGGCTTGGCCATATTTGTAATAACCCCAAAATATTTTTTTTTATATATAAAAAAAGGATAGAATAGTCATTTAAAATTGATATGAGGGGGTAAAATTGGAAGGAATGAAAAGATAATGGCATAGTTGTAGATGCGTTGAAGTGGTAAGGGTAAAATTAGAAAGGAATCAAAAGTTAATGGCATAACGGTAGATATGTTGAAGTGTTAGGGGCAAAATGGAAATTTAATAATATTAAACAAAGGTGAATAGTGCTTTGATGTGATTTAATTGGAGGGTTTGAGCTAGCTCACGGGAGTGAAACAGAGAGGAGAGGGGGAGGGTTCTCAGACGACAACAGAGAGAAAAAAAAAAGAGAAGAAGAGGAAAGGAAAGGAAGAAAGAAAGAGGAAGAAAAAGAAGAAAGGAAGAGGAAGGAGATCCCGGTTGCGGCTGCCAGCTGAAGGGAAAAGTGTAGATCTCCTTCCCCTCTACGCAAGGACCTCGATTTCCAAAAAGAAAAAGGTAAATATCCATCCCTATCTAGTCTTTTGATGACATTAGGCTATACAAAGAGTGGATATAGTCTAGAGGGGTCGGATAAGGGTTGTAAGAGGTGGTTAAAAGAGGAAGAATCGGATTTTAACAAATTTTTCCGGCACTACGGAAAAACTGTGTCGAAGTCCCAACTTCGGTGAATTATTTAGGGGGTCAAACGGCCTCCGATGATGATGCATGTTATCTCTTTGGAATCCTCTATGAGTGTAGAATGTTAGGTAAAAATTTCATCAAATTTGGAGTCCTGAAAGTGGATCAAAACTGGGATGAAGTAACCCACTGTCAGTTCGGGTTACTGTTCATCCGGGTGGAAAATAGGGATTTCATGCCATAATAGGTATTAAGCCTAGATTAGGCTAAGGGAGACCTTGTACTCGTGCAAGGGAGTCCCTAATACACATAAATGATGAGTTAATTAATAGAAAAAGAAAAAGAGAAAGAAAGAAAGATTTAGGGAACGGGGGAGTTGAATCAATTAAAGTTTCCTATATTATAATTGGCACGTAGATTATGACCTTGATACAAGACTAAATGTATGGTAAATGCATGTCACAGTTGGGCAAGAAGCTAGGGAACGAGAAGGAAGAAGTTCTCCACTGCCTGCTGTAGAATTCTAGAGGCGTATCGAGGCCGTGCCGGATTGGCAGGTGAGTGGGAGTTTGTACTTTGCACCATGAGCACATTCCTTATTCATTTTCATAAATGTCGCCAAGTGTGAATTGATTCCACTTGAGCATATTGATTGATATTGTAGTAGATTCCTCTATATTTTGATTCTCCATGCTTGATTATCTGTACATGCATTTGAGGGAGCATTGAGAGGAATTCGAGGGGTTGATGAGTAATTAAATTGATTCTGAATTGTAAAATGACTTCTTTTGTAAATTGATTTCATTTCCTCTATTTCAAAGATTTGTAGAGCCTTTTTAGTGGTATATTGAGTTGTATTGCACTTCCTTGACCCTCACTCCTAACCCTGATGTTAGTTTATGATTGGGTCGGAGTCGAGTGAGTGGTAGTCTTGATCATACTCCTTTTTAGTAGAGTATTGGGAGCGGTGCATTATGGCATTTATGCATGGCTTGGCAGTATCTGCAGGACACCTATAGTCGATGGGGGTTGAACATCGGCCTTTGTGCACATAGTAGCCTTCTGGGTGGGCGGAGCCCAGTCCCTTCCCTAGGGGGGGGACACGGCCCTAGGCGTAGGATCGGCCGGTCCTACGACTTATATTCTGCTTGCCGCCGGGCATAGTAAGACCCCGCGAGGTGCAGTATGGCTTTCCGCGGATGTAGAATTCCCGCGAGGTGCCGTTTAGTATGTAAAATGTGAGATGGATTTCTGTTCTGGATACTGGCCAGCATTTATAATGATCAGTGTGGTGTCTTATCCTGCATATGCATGTGACAGTAGGGAGTTGTTGCTGGTTCGCCTGGGGCGTAAAACCACCTCCCGATAGCTGTCTAGCATTTATGTTATCGGTTATATGTGTCTTCATCCTGCATATGCATGTGACAGTAGGGAGTTGTTGCTGGTTCGGCCTGGGGCGTAAAACCCACCTTCCGACAGCTGTCTAGCATTTACATTATCGATATGGTGTCTTATCCTGCATATGCATGTGACAGTAGGGAGTTGTTGCTGGTTCGCCTGGGGCGTAAAACCCACCTCCCGACAGCTGTCTAGTGATGATTTCAGCATATTGACACCTGATTTGTATGTTCCAGCATTATGATCTGTTGAGCATATTCATGAGTAGCATATATGTTTACTTGATTATTCCATATATTGCTTCAGATGAGTTGATATTGATTGTGGTGATATTGATGATTTACTCTATATTCTCTATGTTGAGTTCATGTTCATGTTGTTATTGATCTTGAGATTTCATCTCGAGCCATGATTATATTCTGTCTCATGTGCATAGTACTCTCTACTCCACTCACTGAGTATTTATATACTCACTCCCCAGTTTTGATATTTTTGATTGCAGGGCAGGTATTGTATAGAGAGGAGCAGGCATTAGTGGTTGCCTGCTAGCTGTGCCGCTCCATAGTATAGTATAATGTAGATAGAGGTTTATCCCCTTTTGTGTATTATAAACCTTCTATTATATATAGTGGCATAGTTCAGTCATAGATCCTGTTGTGGATATGGGTTTGACCATGGATGGATTGGGAAGCAGGTATATATATGTGTGCAGATCAGTTGTGTGCCTGTGATAATGTATTTGCTATATATTGTCCAGGTTTATATGTGACAGATTATGTGATTGCTGCTCTGACAGGTAGTGTGTTGTATGTATTGAGATAATCCCTGACAGGTCACTATAGGAAAAGTGATCATTTTGTGCATGCATTCATGCCAAATTTTTCAAGATTTATTGATGATTGATAGGTAGTAGGGTTCTACGCGGTGGCTGGTGGCCTTATGCCTACCCGCACCCTAGGACCGTCGCGGCGGCCCGCCCGGGAACGGGGCGGGGGTCGTGACAAAGCTTCGGTATCAGAGCAAAGGTTAAGAAGAGTCCTGTCAGAGCAATAGGATGAGTCAGGATTAAGTATAGGATTATACTATGGAGCATAGGAATTTTTCTGTATGTTATTTTATGAGTCATTTACAACTCAGTAAAAATATATCATGACTCAGTGTGTAACGACCATCTCTTTTTTTGACTTTTTTAGAGAGATATAAAGAATACCTCCAAGGAGAGGATCTGCTCGTCCTGGAAAGAGGATGGAGCCAGATTAGCATTGGAATGCCGGGTTTCCGCAATGTCGAGCCCCAAAGAGAAAAACCTCCTCCTGCCTGATAGACGGAGGGTCGATGATCAGGAGAGGTAGGAAGTAGAGATGGCATTGATGGGACAGTTACTGGCGGGAATCAAGCCTCTGAGGGAGCAGATTGCTCGGGGGAAATCTCCTGCCCCGTCAGTAGTATCCATCCCACCTCCTGTAGTTGTGCCAAGAAGTTTGGCCAGGCGGGCTCTAGATGATGAGGGGATTACTGTACAGAAATTTCTGAGGCTCAAGAACCCCGAGTTTAAGGGGGAAGAAGGTGAAAGATCCTCAGAGAATTCCTGGAGGAGACTGAAAAGATGATACGGAGACTGCCCTGTTCTGATGCAAGGGCAATAGAACTTGTAGGGCTCACAATGAAAGAAGATGCCTGGGCTGGTACCAGAGGCACGTGGAGGACAGATTGTACAGTAGGAATCCTCCAACCTGGGAAGAGTTCAGGCAAAGCAGTGATGGATGAGTTTTTGTCTCCGGCTGAGAGGCAGAATCGGGCTCTTCAGTTTGAGAGGCTGAAGCAGATGCCCGGAATGAGCGTATCTGAGTACGCTCGTGAGTTTAACTAGATTGGGGAAGTATGCTCCTTACATCATCCCCACTGAAGCTGCCAGGATAGAAAGATTCAGGCGGGGTCTGATTTACCCGCTTTATAATGCAGTACTGGCAGTAGAGGTCCCCACCTTGTCTAGGCCTGATTGATAAAGCAAAACAGTGGGAGATCAGAAACCAAGAGGAAAGGGCTGAAAGAGAACAGAGGAAATGAGTATGGGGAAAGGGCAAAGCAGTAGAGATAGATCTGAGGGAGTAGATCTCTCGGACGGGCCCGATGGAGCAGTCTGTACGCTCAGCTCCACCTGCCCCACGTAAGAGGAAATGGAGGGAAAGAGGTCAATCACAAGATACTTTTCTACCATCAGTACCTCGTCCTCCAGTCACTATGACCCAGAACTGAATCTAGGTTCCAATCATGGCCAGTATGTGGCATATGTGGGAAGCAGCACCCTGGCAGATGCAGAATGGGCCAGGGAGTGTGCTACAGATGTGGACAGCCGGATCATTTTGCCAGAGAATGCCTGCAGGGGTGCCACCCAGCAGTTTGTGCCTTTGGCATCCTACCCTTCTGTGCAGCATGGACAGGCCTAGTAGTAGGGGGCCTGTAGGCAGAGGCAGAGGTCAGACACCAACATCACAGCAGAGTGCTGGACCATCTCAACTGTCAGCTCCAGTAGGCAGAGGGCAAGGAAGGGTGTTCACGGTAAATCCACAGGAGGCACAGACATCGAATGCCAGCTATGACAGGTAATTTACTCTTTTAAAATTCGAGGACGAATTTTATATAAGGGGGGGAGGATGTAATACCCCAAAATATTTTTTTTTATATATAAAAAAAGGATAGAATAGTCATTTAAAATTGATATGAGGGGTAAAATTGGAAGGAATGAAAAGATAATGGCATAGTTGTAGATGCGTTGAAGTGGTAAGGGTAAAATTAGAAAGGAATCAAAAGTTAATGGCATAACGGTAGATATGTTGAAGTGTTAGGGGCAAAATGGAAATTTTAATAATATTAAACAAAGGTGAATAGTGCTTTGATGTGATTTAATTGGAGGGTTTGAGCTAGCTCACGGGAGTGAACCAGAGAGGAGAGGGGGAGGGTTCTCAGACGACCAACAGAGAGAAAAAAAAAAAGAGAAGAAGAGGAAAGGAAAGGAAGAAAGAAAGAGGAAGAAAAAGAGAAAGGAAGAGGAAGGAGATCCCGGTTGCGCTGCCAGCTGAAGGGAAAAGTGTAGATCTTCCTTCCCCTCTACGCAAGGACCTCGATTTCCAAAAAGAAAAAGGTAAATTCCATCCCTAATCTAGTCTTTTGATGACATTAGGCTATACAAAGAGTGGATATAGTCTAGAGGGGTCGGATAAGGGTTGTAGAGGTGGTTAAAAGAGGAAGAATCGGATTTTAACAAATTTTCCGGCACTACGGAAAAAACTGTGTCGAAGTCCCAACTTCGGCGAATTATTTAGGGGGTCAAAACGGCCTCCGATGATGATGCATGTTATCTCTTTGGAATCCTCTATGAGTGTAGAAATGTTAGGTAAAAATTTCATCAAATTTGGAGTCCTGAAAGTGGATCAAAACTGGGATGAAGTAACCCACTGTCAGTTCGGGTTACTGTTCATCCGGGTGGAAATAAGGGATTTCATGCCATAATAGGGTATTAAGCCTAGATTAGGCTAAGGGAGACCTTGTACTCGTGCAAGGGAGTCCCTAATACACATAAATGATGAGTTAATTAATAGAAAAAGAAAAAGAGAAAGAAAAGAAAAGATTTAGGGAACGGGGAGATTGAATCAATTAAAGTTTCCTATATTATAATTGGCACGTAGATTATGACCTTGAATACAAGACTAAATGTATGGTAAATGCATGTCACAGTTGGGCAAGAAGCTAGGGAACGAGAGGAAGAAGTTCTCCACTGCCTGCTGTAGAATTCTAAGAGGCGTATCGAGGCCGTGCCGGATTGGCAGGTGAGTGGGAGTTTGTTACTTTGCACCATGAGCACATTCCTTATTCATTTTCATAAAATGTCGCCAAGTGTGAATTGATTCCAACTTGAGCATATTGATTGATATTGTAGTAGATTTCCTCTATATTTGATTCTCCATGCTTGATTATCATGTACATGCATTTGAGGAGCATTGAGAGGAATTACGAGGGGTTGATGAGTAATTAAATTGATTCTGAATTGTAAAATGACTTCTTTTGTAAATTGATTTCATTTTCTCTATTTCAAAAAATTTGTAGAGCCTTTTTAGTGGTATATTGAGTTGTATTGCACTTCCTTGACCCCACTCCTAACCCTGTGTTAGTTTATGATTGGGTCGGAGTCGAGTGAGTGGTAGTCTTGATCATACTCCTTTTTAGTAGAGTATTGGGAGGGTGCATTATGGCAATTTATGCATGGCTTGGCAGTATCTGCAGGACACCTATAGTCGATGGGGGTTGAACATCGGCCTTTGTGCACATAGTAGCCTTCTGGGGTGGGCGGAGCCCAGTCCCTTCCTAGGGGGGACACGGCCCTAGGCGTAGGATTCGGCCGGTCCTACGACTTATATTCTGCTGCCGCCGGGCATAGTAAGACCCCGCGAGGTGCAGTATGGCTTTCCGCGGATGTAGAATTCCCGCCGAGGTGCCGTTTAGTATGTAAATGTGAGATGGATTTCTGTTTCTGGGATACTGGCCAGCATTTATATGATCAGTGTGGTGTCTTATCCTGCATATGCATGTGACAGTAGGGAGTTGTTGCTGGTTCGCCTGGGGCGTAAAACCCACCTCCCGATAGCTGTCTAGCATTTATGTTATCGGTATAGTGTCTTATCCTGCATATGCATGTGACAGTAGGGAGTTGTTGCTGGTTCGCCTGGGGCGTAAAACCCCACCTTCCGACAAGCTGTCTAGCATTTACATTATCGATATGTGTGTCTTATCCTGCATATGCATGTGACAGTAGGGAGTTGTTGCTGGGTTCGCCTGGGGCGTAAAACCACCTCCCGACAGCTGTCTAGTGATGATTTCAGCATATTGACACCTGATTTGTATGTTTCCAGCATTATGATCTGTTGAGCATATTCATGAGTAGCATATATGTTTACTTGATTATTCCATATATGCTTCAGATGAGTTGATATTGATTGTGGTGATATTGATGATTACTCTATATTCTCTATGTTGAGTTCATGTTCATGTGTTATTGATCTTGAGATTTCATCTCGAGCCATGATTATATTCTGTCTCATGTGCATAGTACTCTCTACTCCACTCACTGAGTATTTATACTCACTCCCCAGTTTGATATTTTTGATTGCAGGGCAGGTATGTATAGAGAGGAGCAGGATTAGTGGTTGCCTGGCTAGCTGTGCCGCTCCAATAGTATAGATAAATGTAGATAGAGGTTTATCCCCTTTTGGTGTATTATAAACCTTCTATTATATATAGTGCATAGTTACAGTCATAGATCCTGTTGTGGATATGGGTTTGACCATGGATGGATTGGGAAGCAGGTAATATATGTGTGCAGATCAGTTGTGTGGCCTGTGATAATGTATTGCTATATATTGTCCAGGTTTATATGTGACAGATTATGTGATTGCTGCTCTGACAGGTAGTGTGTTGTATGTATTGAGATAATCCTGACAGGTCACTATAGGAAAAGTGATCATTTTGTGCATGCATCATGCCAATTTTTCAAGATTTATTGATGATTGATAGGTAGTAGGGTTCTACGCGGTGGCTGGTGGCCTTATGCCTACCCGCACCCTAGGACCGTCGCGGCGGCCCCCGGGAACGGGGCGGGGGTCGTGACAAAGGCTTGGAGAGGACAGATATGAACAAAATGGATAAAGATGGGGCTTCTAGGCTCATTGACTTCCGAGTCATATCCAGTTTGCGAGTCCTGTCTTCAAGGAAAAATGGCTAGATTGCCCTTTGTAGGACATCAGGAGAGGACCACTGAAATACTTACCCTAGTACATACAGATGTATGTGGCCCATTCGATGTGCTAGCCAGGGGACGTTATTCGTACTTCATTACCTTTACCGATGATTATTCACGGTATGGGTATGTGTATCTTATGAGACACAAGTCTGAATCTTTGAAAAGTTCAAAGAGTTCAAGAATGAAGTAGAAAAACAAACTGGAAAACCTCTTAAGGCTCTTCGATCAGATCGAGGAGGAGAATACCCTTAGTGGGGAATTCCGGGACTATCTCAAGGAAAATGGCATAGTTTCACAGTGGACACCTCCGGGTACACCTCAACTCAACGGAGTGTCAGAGAGGAGGAAATCGGACCCTATTGGATATGGTCAGGTCCATGATGAGCTTCACTGATTTACCTATGTTCCTTTGGGGAGATGCCTTTACTCAACAGCGATTTATTTTATTGAATAGAGTTCCCTCTAAATCCATTCCTACCACCACCGTATGAGATATGGGCATGGTAAGAAACCAAGTCTTGGTCATCTCAAGATTTGGGATGTCCGGCCCACGTCAAGAGACTACAGGCAGACAAGTTAGAGGCTAGGACCATAAAGTGCTCGTTTATAGGATATCCTAAAGAGTCATTAGGATACAATTTTTACGTCTCAGAGGATCACAATGTGGGTTTGTGATCCGTCACGCCATGCTTCTTGGAAAACCAGTTTATCCTTGATAGAGGCAGTGGGAGGAAAATTGAGCTTGAAGAGAAAGTCTCTGAAAAGCAACGAGTCATGGATCCTATTTGAACCCATTCATACAGAGCCAGTAACACGATGTCCCTCAACCACCTCGTAGATCTAGTAGGGTCTCCCATCCTTCCGATAGATACTTAGGTATACTAGAAGAGGATACCGAGGAAATATTCCTAGTGGGAGATAGGGATCACATACAGGATCCCAAAACCTACAACCGAGGCGATATCTGATATCGATTCCGAGAAATGGCTGGAAAGCCATGAAGTCAGAGTTAGACTCCATGTATTCCAACCAAGTCTGGACCTTAATAGATCCACCAGAAGGTATTGTACCTATTGGATGCAAATGGATCTACAAAAGGAAAATAGGTTCGGATGGAGAGGTAGAGACCTATAAGACAAGGCTTGTGGCGCGAAAGGGTATAGTCAGCGCGAAGGCATTGACTATCAGGAGACCTTTTCACCTGTAGCCATACTAAAAATCCATCCGAACATTGCTGCCATTGCAGCATTTCATGATTATGAAATCTGGCAGATGGATGTGAAAACTGCTTTCTTGAATGGATATCTTGATAAAGATATCTATATGAAACAGCCTTTGGGTTTCACTTCCAGTGATGGAGATCACAAGGTCTGCAAGCTGCAAAGGTCCATCTATGGACTAAAGCAAGCATCTCGGAGTTGAACACTCGTTTCGATGACGCAATCAAAACGTTTGATTTCATCAAAAACGAAGAGAAAGCCGGTGTGTCTACAAAAAGGTTAGTGGGAGCGCTATCGTATTTCTCGTACTGTACGTGGACGATATCCTACTGATAGGGAATGATATTCCCATGCTAACCTCGGTCAAGGTCTGGTTGTCAAAAAGAATTCTCCATGAAAGACCTTGGGGAAGCATCCTATATTTTAGGAATAAAGGTCTATAGAGATAGATCTAAAAAGGATGCTTGGCCTATCACAAGAAAATGTATATAGAGGAAGTGCTGAAAAGGTTCAGCATGAAAAACTCCAAGAGGGGTCTCTTACCCCTAAGGCATGGAATTCATCTCTCCAAGAAGATGTGCCCAACACATCTGAAGAGATTCAACGCATGAGCAAGATACCCTATGCATCGGCAATAGGGAGCCTCATGTATACCATGCTATGTACACGACCTGATATAGCTCTTGCTGTGAGTGTTACAAGCAGATATCAGTCGAATCCAGGTGAAGAACACTGGACAGCTGTGAAGAATATTCTTAAGTACTTGAGAAGAACTAAAGACTTATTCTTAGTCTTTGGAGGATCATCAGAGTTAAAGGTAGAAGGATACACAGATTCAGACTTCATGACTGCATGTCGATGATAGGAAGTCAACATCTGGATATGTTTCTTGCGCAATGGTGGTACGGTGAATTGGAAGAGTTCTAAACAACCGATCATTGCTGATTCTACTATGGACGCTGAATACATCGCCGCCTCTGAAGCTGCTAAGGAAGGCTTCTGGTTTAAGAAATTCATTGCGGAATTGGATGTAATGTCATCAGATGCCATAACACTCTACTTGCAATAATAATGGCGCCATAAGCTCTTGCTAAGGAAGCCAAGCTTATCATCAGAAGTCCCAAGCATATAGAGCGGCGCTTCCATCTCATACGCGACTATGTTGAGAAGAAATATGTAGAGGTGCAGAGAGTAGAACTCTGCGGATAACGTGGCCAGATCCGTTCACTAAGCAGCTAAGTCAGCAGAAAGACTGAAGCCCACCTTGAGAAGATGGGCTTAGATATATGAACTGATTGGCTTTTAGTGCAAGTGGGAGATTGGTTAGATGTATGCCCTAGAAGCCAATCTGGCTTGACACCTTGTTAATTCTAGGGACATAATTTTGTACTTGACTATTTATAATTGAATAAATAAAAGGCATCTTTCATTCATATTATTTATGTGTCTATGAATCGTCCAAGAAATTAATAAGATGATGATGCATATTCTCAAGAGTTGAGAATTTGAGCCATGTATCATTGGTGATTAATTTCTAAATGCCTCCTGATCAATGGATCATCACGAGGACGATGATCGATCCGATCAGTGCACAGATCACTTTCCTTCTGGATGGACGAGACTTGAGTCCACAGTGGTAGGGGACACTGAAGTGATAGTGCAGGTGCTTGTTAGAGAACAAGGGTACTGAGCGTGACCAAGACAAGAAGTCACTTGGATGTCTATCCACTCGTCAGTGACTTGCTTGATATGCAGTAGTGTGACTGGTCCTTTGACCTGCGGTGCTTCGGCTACTCACAGTGAGGTTATTGTAGTTGACTGGCACACATACATGGTCTCTAGCCATATGGGTCCATGCAGTGTAGATTGGCTGCAGTAAGTTCACTGTAGGAGTAGGGTATGCACCTATAAGGAATCTATCGACCTTGATAGATAAGGAGAGATCCTATGTGATTTATAAGACTGAGTTCGTAAGACCTCGGCCGGGGCAGTATTGCACAGTGGAGAAAGAGTTTTTCACTCTCGAACTTAAGTCGAATAAATCTTCACATATGACAGACGATGGGTTTGACGAGTTGTCCATGACCTCCGTCCTGTAGGGATCCACGATAGTAGGACTGTATCACATATAACTGCACCTAGAGGTTCATCATTCTATTCTACTGGGTAGCCACTACATGCTGCTAGGTGTCACTGGTGATGGTGGGACTCACAGGGATTATCTCGATGATCGATAAACCCTAATGAGTAGAGTTGGAATCGTTCCAATCCATTGAAAGGAGTTTTCAATGATATTATGATAGAGATCATAATATATCTCACTACCAGTCAGAGTAGAACCTATGGGGTCACACACACTAGAAGTATTGACCGATCCGATGGTTGAATCGTGATTAGGAATCACAAGTAATCAATTCGATTGATAATAAGCTGAAGAAGGAACAAAGAGAATTAATTAATTGGACTTAAAACAAGAGTCCTACTTGGAGTAGGATTCCTAGAGTCCTAATTGGATTAGGACTGGGATTCCTACTTGGACTGGGATTCCTACTTGGACTAGAAATCCTATTTGGAGTAGGACTAGGATTCCTACTTGGAGTAGGATTTCTATAATCCTAATTAGATTAGGAGTCTTGAATTAAATTGGATTCCTACTTGGAGTAGGATTCCTAGAGTCCTAATCGGATTAGGACTTCAATTCAAATTAGAGTCCTAATTGGATTAGGACTAAAATTGAACAAATCCTAATCGGATTAGGATTCCTTTAGTCCTAAATTAATTATTAATCTAATGAATCAACATGACTCCTAATTGGATTAGGATTGAAGAGTTCAATTAGTCATGGTTCATTCAAGTTCTAATTGGATTAGGACTAGCATAAGATTGAACCCGATTGATTCATGATTGGTCAATCTATTAGTTAGACTAAACCATGAGAGGGCACCTAATCCTCCTTGGAAGAGATTGGGTCAACCAAGTAAGAGGGGCATAAGCCCCTCTCATCTTGATTAGGTGCGGCATGAAGAGAGGGGGGGGCCGGCGCCCCCTCTTGGAAAGTAGTCAGGGCTCCTAACTTGTAGGAGCCCTTCATGCTTATAAAAGAGGGACTAGGGCCGGCGCCCTAGATGCAAACCTTCCTCCTCTTCAAGCCGTGGGCCACCCCTCTCCTCTCCTCTTGTTTCAGCCACAAGCAAAGGGAAAGCCAAGAGGTGTCTTGGCGGCATCTCTTCCTCCCTTCCTTCATCCAACGCAAGGAAGAAAAGAAGGCTGCGTGGGGATTCTTCTTCTTCCTCTTCTTCATCCTTCTTCTTCCTCCTCTCAAGCACAATCAAGGGTTGAAAGAAGAGAGGAGATCAGCCATCAAAAGTTATCTCTGCAAGGGAGCTAGCACCCCGGTGAGATAGAAAGCTTGGATCAAATCGCTGCTTCGTGTGGATACCCGTAGAGGCCGGACACTTGAACGGCTTCAAGCGAACCCTCTTCCTAAAACCACGAACTCAGATTTGCGGTGATCATCTACCCGCACAAGGTGAAGATCTGATCTTCTAATGTTTTTAAAAGTTTTAATTCTTGCCTAACTACGAACGGTTCATGAAACAACGTTCATGCGATGAACGTCGATCCCGCACATGCCTCTTCCGCTGCCATCTAATTTTTTTGAAATATCAGCGGCATAGGCGGGTTCCCAACACAGATAAGTGTCTCGAGCATCTTCTCTCAGCCATATCCAATGCTTCAGCGCCTACGGATTTCCTCCCAGCATCCCACGATGAATCCAACGCAATCTCCTCCCGCGTCCGAAGATCAAGCCTCCATGAGATTATCTTCCCACTCGGAACAGCCACAAGGAAGAGAGAGAGGGAGATGGGCCGCTTATATAAAGGGAAGACGTTGATCAGAGTGGAACATTCCGCCTTCTTCCCCACCGGGGTTGATCCATCAGGATCTTCTCTTCAGAGGCCAAGTTCCCACAAGAAACAAAGAAGGGAGAGAAGAGTTTGGATATTTTGGGAATAACTTTCCACATATAAAAAAATAAGAAGGAAGGAGGGAGGAAGAAGGAAGCCGATCGTGATACAAATGGGAGCCCGCTGCTGTGCCACTGCTGCTGTCGTCCACAATTCCATGGAAGGCTGATCTCCTCTCTAGGGCCGCATGCAGCCCTAACAAGGGGCCAAGGGTTTATATTTTAATTTTCTATTCCTGGAGTTGTATAAACTTTATTTTACTCCTAATGAATATTTTATTTTATCTCATATTTAATTTCTGTGATTTTAAGTATGAGGTTTATACAACTGCTCTTCATGATCATTGAAGTAAAAATAAGATAGTTCATGCTTAAGGAAGATGCGATATGCTGTCACCTTAGATTAGAATAGACATTTCATGCTAACTAAAGATGGATTATGCCTAAATTACTTTTGTGAATTTTTATTTAAATGCTTATTAAGCTTGTAGCTAATTTGCATGTTAATCTAAGAATAAATTAAAATACAAATAATCCTTGTTCCGATGTTAGTGGTGAATTCCTTACCCTAGGTTTTTCTTAAACCGATATCCTTTTATTGTGTTTTTTATTAAATTCCTTAGTTTAATAGTCTTCACAAATCCTTCCTTTTAAATATTTTTATTTTTAAGAAAACAACTGTACCCCAATCCCTGTGGATCGATACCCGTAATCACTATCCTATCAGATTCGTGCTATTGCGCCAGTCTTTAAAGTTGACTATCAGCTACATCGAGGGATCTTGTCACGATGGCAGATAGAGCGGAGACATGTTGACACTATTCGGCATTGACGCAAGTCCAGCATCCTCCTCCATCAGTACTTTGGCCACGCTCGCATGATTATATTTGGCGGCCTCGTGCAAAGCATTCGCCTCGTCCCTGTTCTTCGCCCACAGGATTCTTCTTTCTTCAATCTCGCCCCCCCTTGCAAATTGGATGATGAGGGAGACCATCTTCTCATCCCCAACCCTTGCAGCGCATGCAATGGAGCATCGAGCCTCGTGTTTGGTGCTGCCAAAAGAGAAATCTCTCTGCAACATATCTCCTTGGCAATCTCAAGACATCCTCGGCTAGCAACTATATGAAGGACCGTGTTCCCCTCCAGTGTAACTCCAAGGAGGCAGCTGGTATCTTCTTTTGTTAGAGCATTCTCTGGTACTGTTATTGCGATCTCCCCTTCCGAAGCTCCAGAAGAAAAATTTTCTGGTCGTAGTAACTCATCCAGAATTCTTTTGTCTCCTGATCTTGCTAATTTGAACAATTTAGGATTCATGGGTATGCCGACCGGGCTGGACTTCATCCGGTGGAACTTCAAGATCAGAATCTGTTTGTGTTGTTTGGCTAGTCCTGCTCTGCTCGGCCATAGTTTCAGTAGCGTTGTATGCTCCAAGGACTGCTATCTCTCTTCTTAATTAAAGGGGCTCGACTATAGTTTCAGCACCTTTGTATGCTCCAAGGATTGCTCTCTCTTGGTTGGAGGGGAGGCGATCAACCCACCAAATTTATGAGGATAAGTAATCTTTTTTTTTTTTTGTCTGGTCGGAGGGACAAATGTAGAAGCAAAAGTGAGATGCATGGAAGTCCAGCTGGGGCCGCAACGGAGAAGAGGGAGAAGTTTCGTGGCAGCGCGATGTCACCATAAGAAAGCGGCCTCTTTTGTTTGTCACTTATATGAGGTGGGGTGGCTTATTTTAGAAAGACTCTGACCCTCTCGAGGCCCGAGGGTTTCTTTGTTGCTACCTGCGGGGCCAGCTGTCGAATGGTTTTACTTGTGAGCGTAACAATGATTTTGGATGAAACCGGTAATGACCCAATCCGTTTTGAACAACAACTACAATATACAATCATTGCTATATAAATATAGCAATTTACAAATAATTTACATTATTCAAATAATGGAAAGGCCGAAGGAGATTTTTCCAGTACGATTAAACGGTGTGGAAACATCGCGAGATGCTTGTAGCCTGGCAGCAGCCGACGACTGCGTCAGGGCCGCATATTTTCAAAGAAAAGAAAGCTTATAATTAATAAAAGGAAAGCGAGTTGCGATTACTCTACTGGAGACTATATTACAAACAATGTAGCAGTTGATCGGCTTTGCCTTCACCCCACGGAATGCGCATTGCACCAACCACCCAGGAAGAGATGCATAAATGTCCAGCTGGGGACCGCACGGAGGAGAGCGGGAAGTTTCGTGAGGGCCGACACCACCAATGGGTGCCGCACGTTACACGATCTCGTTGTAAGAAACACAGTCTCTCGAGGGGGATTTCTGGCAAGGTGGGTAGGGGAGAGACCTTGACCCCTGTTGAGGCCGGCGGCTTTCTTTATTGCTACCGCGGGCCCAGCTGTGAGTGGTCACTTTACCACCGTGATAGTGATTTTGGATGGAAACGGAGTATGACCTGGTCCGCACCCAGGCCGGAGAAACGCGGTCTCTTTTGTTTCACTTACATAAGGTGGGGTTGGTTATTTTAGGGAGACCTTGACCCCTTTGTTACCACTGCAGGCCTAGCTGTTGAGTGGTGGCACTCATCAGCATGATAATGATTTTGGATGAAAATGGAGTATGGCTTAAACTCGACCAAAATTTTTTAAAATTGGATCATGTAGCATCCAAATTTTTTTAAATTTCGATCCATGTAGCACCCAAATTTTTTAAATTGAATCTGGATTATAGATAATCCAATCCGATCTGACCCAAATGATCTATTGGATCAAAAATTGTAGTTGTAGCTCCGATTTGGCCAAATTCGATTTTCTATTGGATTGTGTTTAGGTCTGAAATTAAGGCCGAACAAAGAACTAGATTGGATTGGGTCACTCCGGTCCAATCCGATTTAATTTACACTCTTAATAAAAAGTACATTTCGAAAATGGAAAAAAATTTATATTTTTTTAATTATAGGACAGACGGCTTCATTAGTACAACTATCTTCGATTTTTAGATTTACTTTTTTAGGTTGAGCACTAAAAAAAATAAAAAATAAAAAAGAAGCGCACTATTTTTTTTTATAGCGCATGCCTCATGTGATTTTTTTCTTGGATGGATGGAAAAACTGAAGCGGCTTTGGAATAGGTAACGAAATTAGTGAGGGGCAAGGAATAAAGTGAAAAGGCATTGGAATTAGCGCGTGCAAGGAAGAGACGGTATAGGTATTAATTAGCCGGTGCAGGTAAAAGGTGGAAACTAGGGCGCTTGGGAGTTAGGGAATGGGTAGACGTACGGAGACATGCGGGGCCGAGTTTAGATGCGAAACCCAATGGAGTGGGTTTTTGAGGGTTTCTCGTAAGGTGGGTCGAGGGGAGACCTTGACCCCTCTCGAGGATCGAGGCTTCCTTTAATGCAACCGCAGGCCCAGTTGTGAGTGTGTCACTTATCACCATAATAGTGATTTTGGATGAAAACGGATTATGACCTGATCCGCGCCCAGGCCGAACTGTCGAGTGGTGTCACTTGCCAGCATAATAATAATTTTGGATGAAAATGGGGTACGACCCAAACTCGATCGAAATTTTTTGGGTTGAAACTATATAGCCGGATTGCGTTTCGGTCTAAAATTTAGAATATGATGGATCGTCCTGCTCAGGATAATGAGGGCAAAATAGATTGTCCTCGGCCGGAGTACCCTCATCTGCCCCCGGTAGTCAAACATGCCAGACCACTAGCATGTTGACTAAAGTGGAGGAACTGACACAAAAGATAAAATATCAGCCGAGGTCGAGCACTTAAATAAAATGAATGAAAAGTGGGAGGGTAACGTTGCTCACCATGATGCTGCAGAATAGGCTTGACCGGCGAATTCGACAAAGTCCACCCCCTTCATTCGAGCTCGATCGCGTGGAATTATGGCACAGCGAACAAGCTCGCGAGTGACGTCGCCGGACTCAAGGGCCATGTCGTCCTCGAACAAACGTCACTCGGGCCGGAACGGTCCTTCTCCCAAAAGAGAAAGTAGGGTCGGCCCCCAGCAGGGGTCAGCACCCCAAATGAGGGGCCGGCCCCGAAAGAGGGCTCGACCCCAGCGAAGACCGGCACCCCAGATGAGAGCCCGGTTTCAGAAGAGCTCGCGACCCCAGCAGAGGTGGGGACCCCAGAAGTGGATGGGATCCCCAAAGAAGTCAGGACCCCAAGCCCGTTCCCTGGCTCAGGGTCCGATCTGCGCTGGCGGATGGCTTTGCGCACCCTCTGAGCTCCGCCGCCAAGCGCTCCCACTGGCTCTGTTGCGCCCCCTTCTGCTGTTGGTAGGGGCACCTCGGCCTCGACGGGTAAGGCCTGCTTGGGCCCAGGCCGAGCAGGTTCGACGGTGTCGACTTCAGCAGGCTCGGCTCATGCGACACCGGAAGACGACACAACCTTGGCTGTTGGACATACCCTGCCGCGCTATGGACATACTCCGAGGGAACCTCTGTCATAGTGGGGGGGTCCCTGAGCCAGAGTCTTACCTGCCTGCCACATGGATAGCCTGGTTAGTAGGGATGGGTCATACTGCAATCCCTGAACCCATTGGTGGCGTAGAAGCTAACTCACCAAGAAGGTGAGGGCTGACTCGAGGCACTGATTTGGTGCGGTTTAAGGATAAAAAGTAACGCCTTTACTATCAACGATTGCTTTTGGGGTAATGGTCAACGCTTGATCCTAACAACTGGTATCAGAGCTAGAGGTCTTGAGTTTGAAATTCGGGCACCGTGTTGGGGGGGGGGATTGTTGGACATACCCCGCCGCATTATGGACACACTCCGAGGGGGCCTCTGTCACAGTGGGGGGGTCCTTGAGCCAGAGTCCTTCCTGCCTACCACGTGGATGGCCTGGTTAATAGGATGGGTCATACTGCGGTCCCTGAACCCATTGGTGGCGTAGAAGCTAACTCACCGAGGAGGCGAGGGCCGGCTCGAGGCGCTGATCTGGTGCGGTTTAAGGAAATAAAGTAGCACCTTCACTATCAGTAAACGCTTTTGGTGTAATGGTCAGCACTTGATCCTAACAAGCCTTCTTTAGCCTCCACTCAGGCTGAGCTTCACTTGAGGCGGCCACCCTCTTATGGTATCTGGCCATCAAGGTCTCAGCGTCGAAGAGCATCCCTGCAATTTCTAACAACAGGAGCCTTAATGAGAATTAAAAATAAAAAAGAGAAGAAAAGGAGGGAGAAGGATAACTGCACCACCCTTACCCTCGGGATGAGCCGAACTCAGACCAACATTTAGCAAGGCCTCCTCGCTGAGCAGGTCGGAAAGCCTCGGAGTCTCTCCCAGTCCGAGCAGCCTGTCTAAAATTATCTGCTCGGACCGTGACAACTTGGGTGTCTTATTGTTCGCCGTAGTCACCGGCCAACCTCAGGTTGGGTCGAACCCCCACGGCCGCTCGGAGGAGAGAAAAAAGAACTTGTCCTTCCACCTATAGATGGAGGAAGGAGCACCACGGAAGAGTTTGCGCCCCCCCCCCCCCGAAAGAAGAAGTACCACCACCCTCTGTCTGTAGGGTTAGCTTTTAATACAAAGCAACCCCGGAAAACGTTCACCGAGGTGGGAAGGTCGTGAGCAAGACAGAGAGCGAGGAAGCCAATGATCATTCTCCATAAGTTTGGAGCAAGCTGCATGGAAATATGGTGATAATTTGCGAGGAGCTCGTTCACAAACCCATGAAAGGGAAGCCTCAGCCCCGCTCGAAGTATCTCTACATATACTCTGATCCAACCTCTAGGAGGATCAATGACCCGAGCTTCAGGTCCCCAGAGCTCAAGAATGAACTCCCTAGGGATGAAGAACCGAGCCCGAACTAGGCCCAGCTCCTCTTCAGTCATGCTCGAGCCAACTCCGCCCGGACTATGATCCACCTCGAGCCCGACCTCCTCCGTATCCGAAGGAGCCTGAGCTCGGGACGGACCTGTGCTAAGCATAAGGGCTCTTGTGGGCGACCCCATCACCTTGCTCACAGAAAAAACAAAGAAAAAGAGAAAGGAAGACGACTACCCGAGCGACCGAGAAGGAAAAGGGCACCTACCTGGGATTTTGCCAAAGAAGACAATTGGAGGAAGAAAGGAATTCGCCGCGAAATACTTCGGAAGGCTCCCAAAAAGCTCGAGGGCAACAGAGATGGCGGCCGAAAAGAAGAAAAGTGGAAGCAGGAGAAATCAAATGAGAGCCCTCGGGCCTCTTCAAGGCCTTATATAGCCTGCCTCAACGGCTCTGATCGGCCTTTCCGACTGGCCAACCGGTCAGATCCTGCCATGTGGCAGACCCGGAAGCTTCCCCCAACGGCCTCCTCAGCAAATCTCCTCAGATCGCGATATTAAAAGCCAAGATCACCGCAATAGCTACCTCGGAAGATGGAACATTGATGATTGATCGCTTCGGATAATGGGGCATTAATGATTAGCCCCTCACGTTCCACCTAGGGATGCCTCGAAAAGAAGTGCGCACACAACATATTAAAGAGCTTTCGCCCGAAATAATGTGGCAGGCCCATCCACCCAAGCTCAGCCCAAAGTCGTCAGCCCCTAATAATGTGGTGTACCCCGTTTGATGCGTACACCCTTCATGTATACTTAGCCACGATGCAGGACGACCAACAATTCAACTACTTTCTTCGTCCCGAGCAAAAGACCGACTCGACCTCGGAAGTCGGGAGGCAAATGATGGAGGGGCAAAATGGATCGTCCTGCTCAGGATAAGAGATCATCCCATTCCAGCCGGGCAGACTTCAGCACCGACCAGGCCAGACATCGGTCCTGCTAAGAGCCAGTCTGATCTCGGACTTCGTCGAAGGCTCAGCCGGCCTCGGCCGGATCTCTCCGCTACTACGACCTGCATCAACTTCTTCTGAGGCTTATAAGGACGTCCTGGGCCCGAGCTCGAGACGCCCTACTGCGTCGACTGCAAGCCAAAGAGCTCTTTCAACCGCAGGACAATACGCCGACGCATCCCGACCCGAGCTCTAACTTGAGTGTCGGAGGGCCCTCACCGGAACCACCGGTGAGGCTTTGTGCAGGTACGCCGGCGCGCGGAAGGTGGCTCTTCTTTCTCCGCTCCGGCCGGCAGCTTCCCCAACTCCTCCGGCATGGTCACTCTCGGGCCAAATTTGAACTGCAACAGAATCCGAATAAGAAACCAGGTTGGATTGAGATCACTCATGATTCGGTCCAATCCGACCCATTTGTACTTCTAATAAAAAGACGTTTTGAAAACGAGGAACAAAGAAAATGTCATACTTTTTTTTTAGTAAAAGTAGTCTACGATTTTTAGATTTATTTTTTTAGGTTGAGTACTAGAAGAAATATAATAAAAAAAGAAGCGCATTTCTTTTTTCTTTTTTTTTTTCCAGTGCATGCCCCATATGATTTCTGCTCAGATGATGGAAAAACTGAAGCGGCTTTGGAATAGGTATTAGTATTAGTGGGGGCAAGGAATAAAGTGAAAAGGCATTGCAATTAGCGAGTGGAAGGAAGAGACGGAATAGGTATGAATTAGCCGGTGCAGGTAAAAGGTTGAAACTGGGGCGCCTGGGAGTTAGGAAATTGGGTAGACGTACGAGCAAAGGAGACATGTGGGGCCGAGTTTTGATGCGAAACCCAATCGAGTGGGTTTTGAGGGTTGTTTAATTCGCTTGCGATCTTAGTATTTTCTTCCAAATTTATTCCATCACTAATTGCATGATGAGACATAGAACGGATAGATGATTTATTTCCCATCTATTAACATTGGGTTTTTTTTAAACAACCGGCATTTTTTTAAAAAAATCAGGAGCAAAGAACGGAACAAGACTCGGTATTTCTTTAAAAGAAGAACTTATAAAATAGTATGATATAGAAGTTTTTATTTGTTTTATTCCTCTAATTATTCATTGTAATTAAGGTATTGATTTATTCCTTGGGGACGACAAAGAGGCACACGTGCTTCTATAAATTCTTAACACCCAAAATATTTTCATATAGCGAATTTTGTTTCCTTTTTTTTTTTATCTCATAGCACCCAATTCAAGTGGCATAGGTTTTGGTTCAGCGACTGGAATTAATGCTTAGCTCAAAACCGAAGTCCGCACCATGCGCGATCACCTGAAAGTGTGGATGGACACCACGTAGCAGTCAACTGCGCTAGCAAGGCGCAATTCCAACGGTTTTTGGCCTAATCGCATGTCTCCTGCACCATGATTTGTTTGTCTTGAATCTGAGAAAACCGTTCTAGTCTAGCTCAGTAAACAAGATTTAGCACGGTGCTCAAAATCTCTTATTATAGCGCGAAGAAAGAGTTATGATTTGCCATACAAGATTTTACTGTCTGATACGATTGTATCATACCTTTTCTCAAATTGGAAAATTGCAGACTTTAGTATAGTTTAATTCTTTCTCAAATCCAATGAGGCTGTGATCTCTGCTTTGCCGAAGAAGGTAGAAAAAGAACTTTTCGTATCCTTTCTATTCACGAGAGAGCAAAAGAACAAACAATCATTGCCACCTCCATGAAAGCTTCTAAGATATTCTTCTTCCAATAGTTTTAATTAATTTTTCCCCACCAAGTGCGTCGGTAATGGCAGAAAGATGGCAGAAGAGACCAATGCTCGAAGCAGTGAAAAAATGATAGCAGGACAGGGTAGCAATGCAGAATGAAGAGTTTTTTCAGCATCCGGGTATATGGTGGTTGGCCAAATCGAACGTCTATAGCCTTGGCTGATTCTTACTGTTTTCAGCAAACTACTGACGTTAAAATCTGGCACGACACCAACTAAAAGAGGGGTTCCGAGAGCAATGATGCATAAAAGAATGCTTGTACTCTTGCAGCTGCGAGCCAACATTGCACGTATACCCATCGTGAATGCAGTGGACATGCCACTAATTAAATGCCACCCGTAGACACCACAAAGTGAATGAAAGGGCTCGCCTGCGAGTATGTTTATCAACTATGAATGTTCCTGCGAGCATGAAAAATAATGTTGCTAAGATGGAGCAGACGAACGCGAGGGCATCCGAGACCAGGAACACCTTGAAAGGACACTTTCTCGCTGGAACTGCTGTGCCGCGGCCTGGATGATCATCCGCTACGTCACAAAATTTTAGGGTATATTTAGCTGTTTCTTCAATTCTTCAGCCAGCCATTTCTTCATTTCCTTTTCCTCGCCGCTGGATGAATTTTCTTCGACCTTACCATCGCCATTTGGCTTCCTTTTGTCCTCATCGCGCGATGGTACAACCCTTTTGAAATCACGGATGCGATTCTCTTGGTGAACCAAACAAAACCTTTGTAATTAAAGCCACGCAGCTAAGAATGCACCTTGTTGCATTCTACGGTCCAAGAAAAATTTTAGAAGGGAAGAGGGAAAAAAAAGCAGAAAAAGATCGGTTGAAAGATTGAGAACCGTACTTGTTTAGGTAACATTAACGTTCCACTTCTTATGAGTGAGCATCCTGGCTAGTTGATGATAATGTTTACTTATTTATTAAAAATTCTGATTTTTTGGTACAAAAGGTGAAAGTAATCCTAAAGCTCTCGAAAACATAAGAGCTAAAAGGGGTCGACCGGCGACCAAAGTCTCGTTAACAACTAGCATTTATTGTCCTAAAAACTGGTTGTTCATTATTAAAATTTGTCTTGAGGATTGATAGCTATGTGGAGGGGTTTGGACTTTGCTCCGAGGAACTTCAAGATTGAAATCTATCTGTGCTCTACTCATGGTCTTCTCGGCCATAGTTTCAGCAACTTCATATGCTCCAAGGACTACTCTCTCTCTCTCTCTAATTGAAGGGGTGGCAAAAGCAACCCCAATTTATTGATGGAGGAGTATTTACATTAGAAGAAGTTACAAGAAAAGCATATACAAAGAGTGCGCAAAGGAATTAACCTGCAAGTAGGAAATTTTTTTGATGTAAGAGGAGGAAGGAAAGAGCTTCCGCCAATTTATTAGAAAAAAACAAAATAAAATGTTTACAAGAGGAAGCAAAAGAGGAAATGTAGAGTGATACAAGAACAAAGTTTAAACTTCATTTAGAGGCTTCGGATATATTCTTTCTGATTGCTCTTTAGCAAAGCTCTTTATAAAGATGGTGTCATTTGCTTTTATTATGGTTTCATAGGCATGCGACCGTTTTTTTCTTTTTCTTTCTTTTTTACCATGATGGCGAACTTTTTTATTATTGCAGCACTATTGGAGGCACCAATTATGTCTAAACTTAAACCAACAAACTAGCAAGAGGCAGATCTTTTCTTAGTGCTTAGTGCAAAGATACCATGATTATATGGCGTGTTGGTGGGATTTTCTTTTATTATAGTTTCATATGCATATAGTTGTTCTTTTTATCTCTTTATATCTCAACATCGATCGAGGTGCCAATTATGTTTAAACTTAAATTAACAAATTAGCAAATCGCTGATCTTTTCTTAGAGCTCAGTGCATGATACTACATGATATTATGATTATATAATGAATTGATTTGAACTAGAAGCATTTATGCTTGATGGACTTGACATTGACTTGGCGACATGGGTACTTTTTTAGTATAGAGACAATATCAAAATTTGGGTCGCGATCTAGGTGATCCAACTTTGGACAGCATAATTATGTAAGTATTTCTTTTACATTATTATCGATGTTAGCTTTATTTTGCAATACAATAATTCTATCAAAATATATTTATTATATTATTATAATACTATTATAATGCTGATATAATATTATTATATTATTGTAATATAAAAATACTATAAAAGTGTTGTATTTTTAATAATATATTTATTAGATAAATAATTTAAAAATTAAGAATATTTTACAATAATAGCTTTTGATAGTATCAACAGTTAAATAATTGAAATTATTATATACGCAAATCATATTTTGATACTGACTTTCTCAATTTGGTTACATGACAGATTTGAATTTGCGTAACACTTAAAAAATGCAGTTATCAAATAGCAGATAACTTTTTATAAGAAGCTAATTTGTACAAGTTTTACTGCTCAAAACTCTACAGATGAAAACTCTACTAAATGTGACTTAAGTAGCTACCATGCTGTAGAAATTAGTACTCCCTCATAGTCTAGGTGAATGATAATTCAAACCATGCCAAGGGAGCACCTAGTCTATTACGACCTTCACCATTTTGGCCTTAATGTTTCTATGGTTGTGCTCTCGTTTGAAGTTTTTTTTATTTGATATTAATGTTTCCTGAGCTCTGACAGACCTCTGCATGTTTACTTGTAGCTTGCTTTCCTTAAACAAATATGGGTTGGTTCCTGCATTCATGAAGTAGAGGAAGCTACTAATATTTTTCTATATATTCTACTGGTATCTTAAGCAATTGTAGGATTTCTTTAGAAATAAATAAAATAAAGGAATTGTTCTCCACTCGTTTCGTCTTTGGGGATACCTGGAGTTTGAAGAAGATCCATAAAAAATTCAGGTTGGGTGGGGACATTTTAATTGCTGCCGTTTGGTGCAAGTTATATATGGAAGGAGCAAAATGCCAGTACTTTTAAATTTGAAGTTGACCTTCCTCCTGTTAGCTTCTAATAATGGTCTTCAGCTAGGGATTCTAATCATCAGAGCAATATTATCCATATTTTATATTTTTTGTTGATATAAAAGCTGCCTTTTTGCTGTGCTTTGTCTGAGAATTTCATGATATTAATGAAATTCTAATTGGCCCCAATCTGATTCTTTATCTAAAATTGAAAAAGAGAAAAAAGGTGAAAAGAAATGCTTTGTCTTCCCACCTTCCCCTTGTTAACGTATCTGGAGATGCTGATGCATTTCCTTATTCCTTGGTACCTGAATATTTGAACTCTGAACATATCACATATTCCAGCTCATCTCCTAAAGACTCTCCGATGGATTAGTTCAAAGATCTCAATACTTGTATCTAGTTTTTGTAATCTGTTTGTTATGCAAACTCAAAGTCCCTATAAATATACATGAATAGAGCACCATCGGGTAAACTGAACATCAAAACATTTTTCCAGAATCTGTGTATTCTTTCATGGTATCAGAGCTATATATAAGCCTACGCTTTTAGATCCTACTTGTGTTTCACCAATGGCCATCTCTACTGACAATGCTTCCGCTGATGTGTTCGTTCCTCCGAATGTTGGCGGTATGATTTCCGTCAAATTGGATGGTGAGGCAACCTATCTGCCATGGTCTTCACAATTTATTCCTGTTCTCAACTACAATTCACTGATGGGCTTCGTTGATGGTTCTGAACCGAGCCCTCCTCAATTTCTTCCTCCTTCTGCCGGGCAGACTACTAGTGATATTAACCCGGCCTATGTCTTGTGGCATCGCAAGGATCAGTTTGTTTTGTCTCTGATTCGAGCCACCCTCTCTCCTAAACTTTTGTCTACTGTCTACGGTTTCACCACTGCTCAACAGGTCTGGACCTCTCTGTCTCATCGCTTTGCTTCTCAATCTCGCACTCGCATTAACAACTTGCAGCGTCAACTGCGAAGCTTGCGACTAGACAACCGTACTTGCTCTGAATTCTTGGCCTATGCCAAGTGTCTTGCTGACCAGCTCTCCTCTGCTGGTAAGCCGTTTGATGAAGAAGAACTGGTGTCCATTCTTTTGGGTGGTTTAAGTGCAGCATATATTCCTTTTCATAATTCTATCAGCATTGCTACTAGGGACAAACCTATGTCCTTTGATGCTTTTCAAGAAGAATTGCTTGCGTTTGAAGCTCTACTTGACTCTCATCAGAAATCTGCTTCTCCTGAGCATTCATTTGCCTTTGCTGCTCGCCACCTTTCTCAACCTTCCACCCGTGGCAATGGCAGGTTTAAGCCCCCTTACAAATCTGGTGCCTCTTCATCCCACTCGGGTGCTCCTTTGCCGCCCACGCCCCAATCCTCACCACCATCCAGCGACACCATTAATCCAAGAGCTTGTCAAATTTGTGGGAAATTGAGTCATCGTGCCCTGGATTGTTTTCACAGGTTTGACTTCTCCTATCAAGGCAGGCATCCGCCACAAACTCTAGCTGCTATGGTTGCTCAACTGAATGATGCTTTTCTAGCAAAACTCAATGATACTTCTAGTGGTGGAATTTGGTATGCGGACAGCGGTGCAAATCAGCATATTACTGCAAATTTGGAACACCTCTCCCTGAAGCAGCCGTACACAGGAGGTGACAATATTGCTGTCGGCAATGGCACTGGCTTACAAATTGCTCACACTGGTTCTGTCCTTATCAACACTCCTTCAAATCTTTCCATGCCTCGTGTCTTTCACTGTCCTCAGGCCTTTGCCAATCTCTTGTCAATTAACCAGTTTTGCATTGATAACAATTGTTACTTCATACTTACTGGTACTCATTATTTTGTTCATGATGTGCAGACGGGCAAGATGCTACTCCAGGGAAAGAGTGAAGGTGGCCTTTATCCAATTCAGCTGCGGAAGGATTCTTCACTCACACATGGTCCGTTTACTGCTTTTCTTGGTATCAAAGTCCCTGTTTCAATTTGGCATTCTAGATTAGGACATCCGTCCCCTCCTATTGTTTCCAGAATATTTAAGGATTTCACCTTACCTGTTAGTGGATCCTTAAAAGACATAGGTGTTTGTGTTCCCTGTCAGTTAGGTAAACACAAACAGCATCCTTTTCATGAATCTAGTCGTCTGTCAACTTGTCCTCTTGCTCTTATTCATTCGGACGTATGGTCTTGTTCCACCCGTTCCAATGGTGGTTGTATTGCTTATGTTTTATTTATTGATGATTTTTCGCGATTCACTTGGGTTTATCCATTGCAATCCAAAGCTGACGTATATTCATGCTTTATCCGATTTAAATTATTAGTTGAAAATCAATTTTCCATGAAAATTAAACAACTACAATCGGACAATGGTGGTGAATATATCTCAGCTCGTTTTAAACAGTTCTTGGCTGACAATGGTATCCTCCAACGTTTAAGTTGTCCTTACACAGCTCAACAAAACGGATTAGTAGAACGAAAACACAGACACATAATGGACATGGGTTTATCTCTCCTTGCCCAATCTGGTCTTCCCATGGAATTTTGGGTTGATGCATTTTTAACCTCCACGTTTTTAATCAATCGCTTACCCACTCCAGTTTTGGATCATTTATCTCCTTTTTTTAAACTTTTCGGAAAACAACCAGATTACTCTTTTCTACGTACCTTTGGGTGTGCATGTTACCCTCTTTTACGTCCTTATGCCTCTCATAAACTCACGTTCCGTAGCAAGCAATGCATTCTCCTCGGTTATAGCTCCAGTCATCAAGGGTATCGATGTTTTGATCCTGTCACAAAACGTGTCTACATATCCCGTCATGTTGTGTTTGATGAAGGATTGTTTCCCGCTTTGGATAATTCCACTCACTCGGCCTCCACTACATCTCGCCCGTTGCCTCATGACTCTGGTGAGCTTCCTGTTGGCCCTCCAACACTACCAGGTAATGATCCTTTGAATTCTTCTCCTCCTTTATTTTCTCCTACTATTTCTCTTACTCATAACCCTCTTACGTTGCCTATTAGCCCTACCACTGAACCTCCCCATATTTCTATTACCTCTCCTACTATATCCCCACCACCAAATCTAGGCCCTATCGAATCCTTGACCCCTCCTCCTACCAATAATGACTCAGCTGCTTCACATGAGTCATCTCCTACAGACAACCAACTTCACCCTACCACTTCTCCAGCTAATATAAATTCACTTGTGCCCCGTGCTATTACACGTTCACAAACTGGCAGTCTTCGTCCTAAACTTTTTCCGGATTACCATGTTTATTATTCTACTCGTCATCCCCTCAAAGCCCTGCATACTGTCACCTTACCCCCTGAGCCGACATGCTTTTCTAAGGCAGTGCAATCACCGGAGTGGCGTGCTGCGATGGGAGAGGAGTTTGATGCGTTGATTGCTAATGGTACCTGGTCTCTTTGTCCTAGGCCCTCTCATCATAATGTTGTTCGTAATAAATGGGTTTACAGGATTAAACAGAAGCAGGATGGCTCCATTGACCGCTTCAAAGCAAGACTTGTGGCGAAAGGATTTGATCAGTGCAGTGGTGTTGATTTCACTGAGACTTTTAGTCCAGTAATCAAACCTTCCACAGTCCGGGTTCTTTTGACATTGGCTGTTCAGTTTGATTGGGGTATTCATCAACTGGACGTTTCTAATGCCTTTTTGAATGGTGTCTTAACAGAGGAAGTATATATGGAGCAGCCTAAGGGCTTTATGGATCCTCAATATCCAGATCATGTGTGTCGCTTACACAAAGCTTTGTATGGCCTTAAACAAGCACCTCGTGCTTGGTTTACCAGACTTCGGGATTCTCTTCTTGAGTTGGGCTTCTTCTGCTCAGCGGTGGACTCTTCTCTCTTTTTGTATCATCTTCGTGATGTTCATATCTTTGTTCTAGTATATGTCGATGATATACTAGTTACTGGCTCTCACCCTTCGGTTATTTCATCTATTATTGCCAGCCTTCAGAAGGAGTTTCGGCTAAAGGATCTTGGTCAGTTAAATTTTTTTCTTGGCATTCAGGCTTTTCGTGACTCTGATGGTATTCACTTACGCCAATCAAAATATATTAGTGATCTTTTGAGTCGTGCTCGCATGGTGGGTGCTAAGCCCATTGCCTCTCCATGTATTATTGGCTCTAAAATGTCCACTTTGGATGGTGATTTGCTTGTTGATGATGATGTTACTGAGTATCGAAAAATTGTGGGGGCATTACAGTATTGCACACTCACACGACCTGACATTTCCTACTCAGTTAACCAGTTGTGTCAACACATGCATCGCCCTTCAACGACTCATTGGTCTGCTGCTAAACGTGTTCTACGGTACCTTAAAGGAACCATAAATTATGGTATCTGGTTTTCGAAGGGTTCTCTCCATCTTCAAGCATTTTGTGATTCTGATTGGGCTGGTAATCCCGATGATCGCCGATCTACCTCTGGCTATGGTGTTTTCTTTGGTCCCTGCTTAGTTTCATGGTCTGCCAAGAAACAACCTGTGGTTTTCCGGTCAAGTACCGAGGCTGAATATAGATCTCTTGCTCTTGCCACAGCAGAGTTGTATTGGTTAAGGATGCTCCTGCGCGAACTTCAGCTCCCCTTGTCTTCCACTCCTGTTCTATGGTGTGACAATGTGAGTGCCATCTCCTTGGCTTCCAATCCTGTCTTTCACGCTCGTACAAAACATGTGGAGGTGGATTTCCATTTTATCAGAGAAAAAGTTGTCAATGGCGACATTACTGTGAAATATGTCAGTACTCATGATCAATTGGCAGATCTGTTCACCAAGGGACTTACTACTCATCGGTTCTCTTATTTGCGAGGCAAGCTGATGGTGCTTCCACCCCCGCTCAGCTTGAGGGGGGCTGTTAACGTATCTGGAGATGCTGATGCATTTCCTTATTCCTTGGTACCTGAATATTTGAACTCTGAACATATCACATATTCCAGCTCATCTCCTAAAGACTCTCCGATGGATTAGTTCAAAGATCTCAATACTTGTATCTAGTTTTTGTAATCTGTTTGTTATGCAAACTCAAAGTCCCTATAAATATACATGAATAGAGCACCATCGGGTAAACTGAACATCAAAACATTTTTCCAGAATCTGTGTATTCTTTCACCCCTCCCTTTTATTAATGAAACGAAACAAGAAAAAGGTAAAATTTGAATGCGATTTTCATCGTATGGTTACCCTCAATGAAAGGGATTTAACTTATGATCTGCAATACATGACTATCAAAGAGATCATGTTTGTCTAGGCGAGGCAAGCAATATCCGGAATGACTTCATGAAGCTTTTTCCCTTTGGCATTGAGGCAGTAGGAAGTAGCTTGATTTTGCCTGGCCACTGATGTGATGCCAACATTATCCAAAATAATGCCAGTGCAAGGAACTTTCTCATTGCATGCAAAATTGATGGCCATATCTGTTGTTGAAGTCCCATGTACATCAACAAATCGAACATCGCTCACTTCCACAGTTGATGTCTGTCATTCGAACAAAACAGCAGAAAAAGAACAAATAAGAGAATTAATGGAATACACTTGCGCACCAATATTTTTCACAATAGCCAATATTAAAAATTATTAGTTTAATCACCAATCTATAAAGCTACTCATGTCTTAAATGGATTGGTTCACATCATAGCTGCCCTACTATGTCTTCTCAATAACTCAAAAAGCTCATTGACGTAAGAAGTTAATCGATGAGTAAAAGTAATTTGTTACCGAATTTTTGCAGTGCGCGCCGGGACAATAAAACTGGTCTATAACTATGGGGCTCCCGACTGAAGTAAAATTGATGTGCTCGAATAAGATCCCTTTAGCATGACCGGACCCTCCCTTCACAACACAAAAGCGAACAAATATAGCCATGAGTACTTCTTCCTTTTGGAGGAATGCTGATGAATTCCAATTGTTTCATATAAATTGATCGTTTCTCTTTCTTAATGTTGTGGATTCAGATTAAGTTTAGGTGCACACCTGCAATGTCTGAACCCTCAGACCACCATCCGATTGATAGAAACTGCCGTTTGAGACATGTACATCCTCCACTATCACACTTGAGCCGTTCCCTGCCGAGCTTCCAATGCTGTACATGAAGTGAGAGATATGGTCAAGACCATTGTAACTTGCTCTCAGTTCATCAGTACGTAGGAACCTGAAACTGACCTTATGCCACGGCCAGGGCCGCATGCGATCCCGGTTATGTTCACGTCTGAAGATCCTGTTCCGATCGCAATGCAATCACCCCCTATATTTTATACAAAGTGAAATCATTCAGTCAGTAGACGGGCAAATTTAAAGCTACATGTCTCGTTTGCCATCTTGGTTGAGAGAATTGCCTGTTCCAATGGCGGTATCCTTTACTTCGACATAATGAGACTCTACAATGTATATGCCATCAGTGTCGGGGCTGTCTGCCGGAGATGCGAAGCTAAGCCCCTTCAAGTGAACCCACTTGCTGCTGTCCACGGTGAGGTGCTTCCCTGGACTGTTGAGAAGTTTCATGCCCACGATGGTGAAATCCACACAGCGTAAGATACCAAGTGCCTGTCATAAGAACAATGATTAATCTGGCAATTACGAGACACCACAAAAATACGGTGGGATTCCAAATTATCAAATATACAACTTGCCTTTGATAGAAAACAACATAAACAAAACAACTTGCCTTTGTCCAAAGTATTCAAAAACATATAATTAGATGTGCTGGAAGAGCATACTTACGGAAGGCACGCTGTCACATTTCTGCAATAGAAGTTAAAAAGAGGGGAAATATCAGGCTATAAGCTTTGAAGGGGGAAAAAATGAGGGGATAGATATAGCCTCGAAAGAGAAAAGGTTGCTACATTTTTCTTCTTGCAGTCCCCCCAGACGGAACCTCGGCCGTCGATCTGGCCACTACCATCGACGGTGAAAGCATTGATGTCTCTGAATGTGATCCAACTGGTGGCATTTTGGGAGGTCCACAGTTTGTCAGGTGCCACAATATTTCCTTCGACCTGCGAGAAAACTTTCATGTCAAAAAATAAAGAAAAGCCAACTCTCGTTGCTAGCTCTATTGGAACCGTCGCCCAATGTCTCCAGTTAAATGTATATTATACCCGAACATGGATGCTGACGTAAAGACAGGGGCCTTCGAATGTCAATGGGCTCAACAGGAACGTCTTTCCGGAAGGGACGAGAATTGTTGGCCACCCAGTGTTAAATATGCAGGCAGTCGTCCAAGCCTTCATGAACGCCTAAAAGACGCCAATTTACAATAATTCAATGCGCAACTACTGGTACGGGTGCAATCTGACATGGATCTACGTGCATAAATTTGTACTGATCATATACGTATGTACACATGCATCCATATATACATGCCTGCTTGCATGTGCTCGAGAACACAACCATCATAGCAGCGTAGTCACCCACTAGTCTAGTAATGCATGCATATACATCCAGGATTTTTAATGTTTTACCTTGTTTGTTAGCTTTCAAGATTGTGATTATCTTTCTTTCTGTTTGTTTGTAAGTTGGACTTTTAATTTTTCTTATTTATTTATTATCAGAAATGTATAAGTATTTTAGGAAAAATGAATAGTACTTTTTTTTAAATTATATGATCAAAAATTATTGCTTCTTTATATAGTATAAAAAAACTATAGTTTCGAAATCAGAGAACATTCTTCGTCTATCACTTTTCATATCAACAATACAATCTCATTTTTTTTTCTAGATTACCTATATATTCCCAGTAATGAATAAATACAGGGAGAAGGTTTAGAAAACTCGGCTAAGAAAACAACCTAATTACTACCCTAACTGCAAACAAGTACGACATAATCCCGACTATGATAAACAAATAAAGACATAATCTAATTCTCCTACCAAAAAAGGAAAAAAATTCTAATTACAATCCCAAGATTAAAAATAAGAAAAAATATAAAAATTTTGTCCGTAAACAAATAAATTTAAATGTTTTATTTCATTTTTTTCCTTAAAAAGTACATAATATGTCTCCAGTAGCTAGTTAGTAATTAATAAAACACATGTTTCTATACCGTTTTTATTTTGTTCACATATACCATAGCTGTAATAAATGCAAAGCTAAGCTCTAAATTTTATTTTCTAAGCATATAACAGTCCATTGCTGCATTATTAATGGTTTTGGTCATCGCATTTTACGGACATAGACAAAGCCACATTCTAATATACCTCGGGAAGATTAATTTTGGAAGATTTTTAAAAGTTTTAGCAAATTTTAAGATCATTAGAAGAATAAATGGATAGCAATTTATTGGGAGCAAGACTTGCATAGACGGAAAAATAATACAAACACACACACACACACACACACACACGTACAGATCTTTCAAGGCATTGAGATGGAACTCTTATACCTGGGTATCATCGTGTACGCCATCTCCGACAGCCCCATGATCCAATACATTGATGACCTGATCAGTAGCCCCACTAACCAATCGAATCGAAAGTAAAAACAAAAGAAATGGTGTGATTTCCTGCATGGAGGAGATAAAAGAACATGAAGAATGACGGAAGAAAAGTAGAAGCAATTAAAAAAAATGATGTTATTGCCAATGATAAAAAGGACACAAAGCTACAAAATAATGTTTAATTAAAAAACATTTCATGTAAAACGAAAAACCAATTCTCTTATAGATCCGTCAAAAAAGATGTTGAAAGCTATTGCATGACCATGTGAAGAAGCGAATTGGGACTTTGACGAAAGGACTTCAATAAATAAAAGAAGGGAAGAGCTATTGACAGTCACCATGATATTCTTCAAGCAATGTATGGATATTCCTAGCTGTAGACCTATGAGATCTGTGCTATATATAACCCCCTCCCTCCTTTGAAGGTACTACGTGAAATATTCAATCAATAAAATCCTGCCACAAATATCTAGGATGCGCTGGGTTTATTTTGTCAACCGTTAATTTTTAAAATTTTATATAATAATGTAATAAATTATAATAATCACATGCTTCAATGGTCAAATTGTTGCATATCAACCAATAAACTTTAATAGTAAAACTTCCATCATTAATGACATCAATACTAAAAAATTTTTATTGATATTAATACCATTAACATTTGCTACAAATTAAGCAATAAATTTTAATGATAGCCATGCATAATATCTCGATTGAAGTTTTTTCTGCATAAAGCCTAGTTATAATTTGCCATGACTGGTTTTTCTCATCTAGACGTGCTGCGTTCTGATATAAGAAGATTTTTTTGGTGAAAAACAAACTAGCGTAAGCAATCAGCATGCCTGGACTAGTTGAAACCCTCCATTAAAAAGTTTCTTTTTCAGAACAACAAACTGAAATGTTAGATTTTAAAATGCTCCCCCGTCTAGTTCTAATGTTCGTTTTCTAGAATGTTTGGTAAGAAAGGAATTAGAATTTTTTTGTAAAAGGAATCCACTGCATTTTTTTCCCTCCTCAAGGATTAGATCTCTTTGGCTTCTCCCACTATTGCAAAGAATCTATAGTTGTTTTGCCTGGAGCTTGGTGCTCAATCTAGTTCTTCTTAGTTTTCTCCTTTCTTTTCTCTCTAGCTATTTCCTCTTCTTTCATATCCTCTTGTTGATCTCTTCTCCTTTGTCTTGTTCATTTTCCTTTTTACTCTATTTTTTCACTAATTGCTGTTGTAACTCTTAAAGATAGTGATTAGAATTGGCCAATCTTTTCTCAAAATAAAAGAAAAGATAGAAGCAACTAAAGATACAATATTTGTAGAAAATCATTTCATAAATAGAAAAAACCAGTTATCATATAGATACTACAATATGACAAAAGCTATTGCATGACAAGGCTGAAAGAATAGGTCAAGAAACCATTTACACTTTGATACAAGGGTCTTCTAGCTAGAAAGCATCAATATAGCAATAAGATCAAATTTCTTTCCTAAGCAAACGCAAAGTCGAAGTTAATCATTGTGGGAAGGTCATTCTTTTTTTCCTACTCTAGAATGGGTAAAATGATAACTGGTTAACCACTTAAAAACTTACCTTCAACAAATCTGCTCTCGAAGACCTGAGGAGGAAGTAAATCAGTCCTATGTTTTTAGCGGACGCTTGAGGCGTTTTTGAAAGGACTCCACCGATTTTGGTCAACGAAAAAAAAATCAAGACAAAGTTCCTTTAATTTTTATTTGCTAATATCCTTTTGCCCTTTTGCAATGACGAAGGATTAAGGCATAAGTATTCAGTTTTTGTTAGCATTAATACCTATTTATATTTTAAAAACGGTTACCTATGCAAGGATGGAACTGAGGAATCTTGAAAGGCATAAAGGCATGCTTTTATTAGCCTTATTTCTGGAAGTTTATTGTTTCAAAAAAAATCACTCCACGGAGTCTCTCAATCGTCTTCCACCGATCACTTGGTACTTCGTTAAGTAGCACAGTTCACGATGCCAATTTAGCAGAGTAACGAAGGTATTTCGAGAAAATCAACCACACTATTTTTTAACAACCCAAGTCGGACCTTTCTTTCGCACTATTATAGATAGTAAAATAATGCCAAAGATTAGATTCAATTGTCAACTACTCCTATGAAAAATAGGATTGACTACGGATTTGAGCCATAGCACATGGTTTCATAAAATCTATACGATTTTTTCAATCTAAATTGAGCAGGTTTTACATAAAGATTTTGTTCAGCATGTTCTATTCGATACGGATAGGAGAAGAACCCAATTCGGTATTATTAAAAAAAGAGGGTAAGCGAAACCAAGTCAAGATGATATGGATCACCCCTTCTTCTCGCACCAAAGATTTTACATTTTCGAAGAAACTTGAGCTACATTGATTTTCAATTTTCTATTCAAAAGTTTCTATGTATTTCCATGCCCTTTTTTTAAGACCTCAAAAAATAATACAATGGACAAATTTCTTTTCTTAAAAAATCTACAAGAACGAGGATAATGGTAACCCCACCATTAACTACTTCATTTTTATTTATTACTTTAATAGTAATAGAAATACATGTCCTATCGGATCATATAGATATCCCTTCGACACAATATAGGTCATCGAAAGGATTTCGAACTCACCAAAGCATGAAAGCTAGGTCGGAAAATTGATTTCTATTTAAAGAGTGCATGACTGTATGGATAAGCTCACGCCAACCCGCCAATTTTGGATCCAATTCGAGATTTTTCTTGGAAGGTATTGGAAAGGAATTGAAATGTAATAATATCGATTCATACAGAAGAAAAGGTTCTACTGATTCAATTGCTATACCTATGGAATAGAGATAGAGGAAAAGGAAAAAAATAAAGATTTTGCATAATAGTTTTTTTGATCAAAAAATCAATCTGATTGATTTTGTGCCTTTTGCTCGATGAGAAAATGGGTCAGATTCTACAAGATCAACAAGCCTATAGGACTTAAGGAATGATGGAAAAGAATAAAAAGAAAAGAGAGGGAAAGAAAATCGAAATGAAATAAAGAATAAAGCAAAAAAAAGTAAATAGAAAAAAATAAGTAAAAGATAGAAGAGCCCAGATTCCAAATGAACAAATTCAAACTTGAAAGAGAACTTTTTGATTCTCGAAGAATGAGGGGCAAAGAAATTGATTGAGAAAGATTTTTTGTTCTTATTATAAAATCATGATTTTATAATAAGAACAAAAGCCATGAATATAGCCATGAATACTTCTTCCTTTTGGAGGAATGCTGATGAATTCCAATTGTTTCATATAAATTGATCGTTTCTCTTTCTTAATGTTGTGGATTCAGATTAAGTTTAGGTGCACACCTGCAATGTCTGAACTCTCAGACCACCATCTGATTGATAGAAACTGCCGTTTGAGACATGTACATCCTCCACTATCACACTTGAGCCGTTCCCTGTCGAGCTTCCAATGCTGTACATGAAGTGAGAGATATGGTCAAGACCATTGAACTTGCTCTCAGTACATCAGTACGTAGGAACCTGAAAAGTGACCTTATAACACGCCCACACTACAAGAAAAAGAAGCTTTGGCGACGCTTTTTAAGGTCCTTATCGACGCTTATAAGCGTCGGCACATTTCTTCCTGACGCTTTCTAAAGCGTCGCCAAAGCGTCGGCTATGTAAGAGTGGGAAAAATATTTGCCGACGCTTTTCAAATGCGTCGCTAAGCTAAATAGTCATAGAAAAAAGCGTAGTTCCCCAGCAAAGCTCATAGCAACGAACAATCAATCATGGAGAAAAGGGAGAAAAAGAAAAACAGAGAGAAGGGAGAGAGGGAAGGCCCTTTTAAATCCGTCCAGATCAGCCCCCCAGCGGCCATTCCCAATCTCCTCTTTCACCTTCCTCCTCCTCCTCCGGAGAGAGATCTTGGAGACAGCATCGTCGACGACGCTGCTCACGGAGGCGTTCCAGGGGGCTCGGGACGACATCACGGAGCAGATGGGGCTGATGTGGCAGCAGATCAAGGCGCCGGTCATCGTCCCGCTGCTCCGCCTCGCGGTGTTCCTCTGCCTGGCCATGTCGCTGATGCTGTTTGTGGAGAAGGTCTACATGGCTGTCGTCATCGTCATCGTCAAGCTCTTCGGGAAGCGCCCCGAGAAGCGCTACAAGTGGGAGCCAATGCGGGACGACCTCGAGCTTGGCAACTCCGCCTATCCCATGGTCCTCGTACAGATCCCCATGTACAACGAAAAAGAGGTCCTTCCCCGCCTTCTCTCTCCCCCCAACCCCCAATCGCTTTCCGCTTCCCTCCCTTCCCTTCAACGAACCCGTCTTCTTTCTTTCTTACCTCCGCCCTCCTAATTCCCCACCACCACTTGTTGATCCGCCGATGTGGGGCTAAATTGAGGACCTAATTAGTTCTACCCTTCTCTTGATCTCTGGATCCTTTTGGGGAGGTCAGGATGGGATCTTTTCTCCTGCTCTTGTTCTATTATCCCGAGAGGAGAGGAAGGGAGGAAGGGCAACGGGTCAAACGCGTCTTTTATCATTCAACTGGTTTTATTTAACTGAGATCAAGAAAGAGCAATGAAGAGAGGAGGGGAGGGGGTGCGGCCTCTGACGACGCATTGGCCTCCGACGACGCTTTCAAAAGCGTCGGTCTTTTTATTATTTTTCGACGACGCTTTCAAAAGCGTCGGCCTCTTTATTATTTTTTGACTTCGTCTTAGCCCACAATAGTCGACGCTTTTTTAAACCGTCAGACAAATTGTGTCACAAGCGTCGGCAAAAAAACGTCAGTAAAATCCACTTTTCTTGTAGTGCGAGGGCCGCATGCGATCCCGGTTATGTTCACGTCTGAAGATCCTGTTCCGATCGCAATGCAATCACCTCCTATATTTTACACAAAGTGAAATCATTCAGTCAGTAGACTGGCAAATTTAAAGCTACAAGTCTCGTTTGCCATGTTGGTTGGGAGAATTGTCTGCTCCAATGGCGGCATCCTTTACTTCGACATAATGAGACTCTACAATGTATATTATACCCGAACATGGATGCTGACGTAAAGACAGGGGCCTTCGAATGTCAATGGGCTCAACAGGAACATCTTTCCGGAAGGGATGAGAATTGTTGGCCACCCAGTGCTAAATATGCAGGCAGTCTGCACAGCCCGTCACCGTCCGCGACCAGAGCAAGGAGGGGAGGAGCCGTCGCGCGCCACTGCAGTTCTGCCGGCGCCGTCCATGGCTAGATCCAGAGAGGATCTCTGCCGAGCCACCACCACGCGTCGCCGTCCGTCTGCCGTGGCTTGATCTTGGTCCCGCGACGTTCTTCTCTCCCTCCGAGTAGATCCCTCTGAGGAGCCCATCCCATCGCAGAAGGAAAAGAAAGAGGGCTTTATTTTGGCAAGGCGTCTGGGAGAAAGGAAAGAGTGAGCGAGAAGCCAACACTTTTCTTCTCCCTATCAGTAGCCCATCCCATCGCAAACCTTCCCCTCATATCTCTCCACTCTCCATGGGTCCTCCTCAGTATTCTTCTGTCTTCAACAACCCCACTGTTGATCTCTTTCCAGACCCCTTTTCAGTTGCAGGTGATGGAAGCTCATCAGACAATCTCTCAACGACCGACTCCACTAGGTCTGGACCGTCCACTGATCCGATCATCACAACCGGATCATCCGAGCCTTTTGTCAGTACTACCCTTCGCCGCTTTAGTAGGGTAAGATCCATCCCATCTCATCTCAATGATTATCACTGTTTTTATGCTCTTGCTACCCTATATGAGCCTCGCAATTATCGAGAGGCCAGTTCTAATCCTCTTTGGCAGAAGGCCATGTCTGATGAACTCCAAGCTCTTCATGATACGCGTACATGGGACCTGACTGACTTACCTCCTGGAAAGACTGCAGTAGAATGTAAGTGGGTGTCTAAGATCAAGACTCGAGCTGATGGTTCAGTGGAACGCTACAAAGCTCGTCTGGTGGCTCGAGGATTCACACAGGAGTATGGTATTGACTATGTGGAGACTTTTTCTCCAGTCACACGTCTTACCACTTTTCGTTCCTTACTTGCAATTGCAGTTGTCAAGCAATGGAAGATGCATCAGATGGATATTAAGAATGCTTTCCTTAACGGTGATTTAGCCGAGGAAGTGTACCTATAGCCTCCTCCAGGTCTTGCTCATCCACAGGAGAAGGTTTGTCATCTTCGAAAGGCGCTCTATAGCCTTAAGCAATCTCCTCGGGCTTGGTTTTCCAAGTTCAGTTCAATCCTCACTCAATAGGGTTTCACTCCTAGTGCATATGACTCTGCACTCTTTCTTCGCCGATCTGAGGCTAGTATTATTCTTCTCTTGCTATATGTGGATGATATGGTTATTACTGGAGATGACGTGTCAGGGATTCATACACTTCAGCAGTTTCTTGGACAGCAGTTTGAGATGAAAGATTTAGGATCCCTCAGCTACTTTTTTGGTCTCGAGGTGACATCCAGCTCAGATGGCTACTATCTTTCACAGGCTAAGTATGCTTCCGAGTTGATATCTCGTGCTGGGTTGACATATAGCAAGATCGTGAATAGTCCTGTAGAAATGAATGCTAAGCTTCTTCCCACAGATGGTGAATTATTGACAGATGCGACTCTATAACGGCAGTTGATTGGCAGTCTCATCTACCTGATTGTGATACGCCCTGACATTTCTTATGCAGTCACCTTGATTAGTCAGTTTATGCATACTCCGCTCTACACACTATGCAACAGTCCTACGTATTATTCGGTACATTAAGGATATATTATTTCACGACCTTCATTTCTCAGCCTACTCCACTGTAGATATACAGGCCTATTCTGATGTTGATTGGGCTGGAGATCCTACAGATCGCCGTTCTACCGCAGACTATTGTTTCTTGCTTGGGTCATCTCTTATCTCTTGAAAAAGCAAGAAGCAAACGGTTGTCTCTCGCTCCAGTATAGAGGCTGAGTGTCATGCACTGGCAAATATTACCTCTGAGTTCTTGTGGCTTCGATGACTACTGCATGATATGGATGTTCCTTTGACTAGCAATTCCCCTCTTCATTGCGATAATGTAAGTGCCATGCAGATTGCTCGTAACGATGTGTTTCATGAGCGAACGAAGCATATTGAGATAGATTGTTACTTCATTCGGCATCATATCAAGTAAGGTACTTTTCAGTTGATATATGTTGCTTCTGCGGATCAACTTGCTGATATCTCTATGAAGGCACATCCACCAGGGCGTCATCGTGATTTGGTTCACAAACTCAAGATGACATCTTCACTCCCATCTTGAGTTTGAGGGAGGATGTTAGCTTAGCTTTAGCTTAGCTGTACATTAGCTTAGCTAGTGTCGTGACTGTACATAACCTGATACTATAGCTGTTGTAATATAGCCGTTGTAACTGTATACGATAGCCACCTTCCCCTTATAAAAGATGGGCTATGGCTGTTTCCAAATGCAACAAGGATTGTTTTCTTCTCTTCATCTCTTCCTCTCTTCCCCCTCCTTTTTCTACAAACTGAAAGATTCTTGCACAGTATTATGGGTTTAAAGATCTCACATTCTACAACGTGGTTGCTGCAGTAGCTTTGAAGTATTATTGTTAATTGGGCTAAGAAGAAAGGTGGCCATGCAACCATGTGCACAATGACTTGTTTGTCTTGAATCTGAGCAAAACATTCTAGTCTGGCTCATTACACAAGATTTAGCATGGTTCTCAAAATCATTTGTTATGGCATCCAGAGTTATGATTTGCTATATAACACTATACTATCTCATATATACGTGTCGTATCAAACCATATTGATTAGTTGTTGAGACTTGATATCTTCTTCATATCGAGTGTTGGTATCAAAATATATGCCATTACTGATAATCAATCGGTATGGGATATACCGGTTGGATGCCTGTAGAGGATCCGGTACCAAGATTCAAACTTCAGTACATTTCTTCATCATTTAATTCTATCTCAAAACCAAGTGAAGCTGTAATCTCTGCTCGGTCGAAGAAGGTTGAAAAAAGAGAGAATTTTCTTTTCCTCTCTATTTACATGTCCATAAAAGCTAAAATTTTTAGCATAGAGACAGAAGATTTTACATGTGAAAAATAAAAAATAATTAAAATATTACTCCCAATGCAATGCACAAGCTATCTTTGGACTTCTGTCAGCCATGCAGGCTGACAACTGCCGCTTCGATTCTTACACACCTAGAGCATCGCTAACAGGAAAAAGATAGCATAAACGCCCAATGTCCGAAGCAGATGAAAAATGAGACGTCCACCGCGTGGCAAACCACTACTATGACTTCTCTTCACATGCGGGTGTAATGTTGGCCAAATACATTGTCTATAGCCTTGCCTGATTCTTACTGTTATCAGCAAAATATAGAAGTTATAATATGCTACCATATGAGCTAAAAGAGGGGCTCCGAGAGCAATGATGCATAAAAGAATGCTGATACGCTTGCAGCTGGGAGGCAACACTACATATATACCCATCGCGAATGCAGTGCACATGCCCGCAAATGCCATCCATAGACAATTTATAGCCCCCCGAAGGGCTCGTCTGCGAGTATGTCTATCAACTGTCGACGTTCCTGCATACATGATCCAGAATGTGGCTAGGATGGAGCAGACCAACGCGAAGGCATCTGAGACTAGGAATACCTTGAAGGCATACTCTTTTGCTAGAACTGCTGTGCCACCGCCTGGATGATAATCAGCTATGTACCCCCGGGGGACGGTGAAACCAGCAGCAAATGTTGCCGTAGCAATCAACACCGTACCAATCCCGAGATTTCTGGCTACATTCACCTGTCTCTCGATTTCGTTGCCCTCGACGTTGGATGATTCTTTTTTGAACTTATCATCGCCGGACAGTTTCTCTTTGGTCTCATCACCAGATAATTCACCGCTCTCTAAATCATGCAATTCTCGTGGACTGGATAGAGCCTTTGTTAAAGCCAAGCAGCTGGCAATGCAGAAATTTGCATTCTACCGTGCAAGAAAAAGTTTTGATCATAAAAAGAGAGATTAGTTGAAAGATTGAGTTTAGAAAAATATGGTAGGAAATGAATGCTCATTATCTAGGGCGTTCATATATATGTGAGTTGAAGAAAAAGTGCTTGTGTCCTCGTGTTCTCGTGTCCGTGTGCGCGCGAGAGAGAGAGACTACAGCTTGTGATGTGTGGCAAGCAAAACATGCACGAGGTTGTTAAGAGTTTTACCATCCGGAATTGCAGGCCTCCATCCAACATTCCGTAAGCCAAGTCGAGAGGGGTGAAGCCGTCGTGGTTGATAACGTTGACGCATACGGTTTGGTCCCGGAGAAGAAAATGCACGCTCCATTGGTCACTGTTTTTAACAGCCGTGTGTAACGGCGTATTTCCCTCGTTATCCTGGTCATTTAAGAGCTTCCTCAGATCCGGTCTCCTGGAGATAATTCTCTTGACCAGATAAAGCTTTCCCCTTTTAAAAGCGACATGAAGAAAATTCTTTCCCTCCTTGTCTAATAATTCATCTGTATCCGGGCACTGTTTTAAAATCTGATCAACTATAGGAATGTTGCCCATCATAGCTGCAATGTGTATGGGAAATAAGCCATACTTGGCATCTGAAAGGTAGGCTGTAGAGGGATCGCGCTCTAATAATAGCTTCACCGTATCATGATGACCATCTGAAGCTGCATAATGAAGAGGAATTCTCCCAGAGGAATCGACACCTTTGGCGAGCATTGGCTTCCGATCCAATAAGTCTTGTGTAATTTCTATCACATAAGTATAATGAAAGGTGTCGTGAGTACTTGTGTTATATAATGCTCATGGTGCTTTCATAAATTAAAAGGCGGAGCATTGTCTTCCAGAGCGGCCTAATGCATTTGGAGGTCTAAAGCGAATTCAGTGAATGAAGCTTTTTTTTAATAAAAAAAAATTTAAATAAGTATAAAATATTAAAAAAATGGTATGAAAATATATAGCTGTCAAGTACACCATTTCAACAAAGATGAATGAATCTAATAAAGGTAGACAAGAAGCCTCTTTGGTTTTATATAATTTTTGAATGGAAGCACAAAAAAGTAATTACTCCATAAAAAAGGGCCATGGTACTGATTAAATAACTGAGATAATGCTGGGCAATACTGTTTACCATGTCAAGCAAGGGCAGAATAGGAAAAGGTTATCCCATGGCATTTCATGGCCAAGGTGAAGCAAAGTATTTGTCCAGAAATAGACCTCTCTATAAGAGAAAGTAGGGCCATTATGGGAAATGCACTCTATCAAATTAATAAAAGTCCCATCCCACTGTCTCCCAAATTGCCCGTCTGCGGGCCATAAAACTCTCCACCTCCCTTCCATCAAGGGGGAAGACTCATAGCCAGCTCCTGTTCCCATTTTATATGGGGTCTTTGCTTTCTTTTGGCCACGATCGGATACAAAAAATAGGGCAAGAAACCTCCCCGCCCTTCTCTCTCTCTCTCTCTCAATCTCTCTCTCTCCTCTCCTCTCTTTATTTCATTGCAAGTCGGTGCTTTTTTGCCTTCTCCCTTCCTTCTATGGTTATCTTCTCTTTGCCTCTCGAAGGCCTTCCTTTGGGTCGAGACCTTAGACGACCGCCTCGGTCGCATAAGGCTCGGGCCGGCCCTGTGAATATACTTGCTTTATACTCTTCTTATGCATCTATTAAGATATTTAGTCAAATGGCGAATAATCACAATAATACTAAAAGAAGAAAAATCAAAGTTTGTTATTTGTTACGAGGGAAGCTACACATGGTGACTGATGGTTGCTAATTGAACCTCGATAAGCCAAAATGGGCAGAAATAGCACCAGCAAAGAAGGGGGCCAAGCCTATCCACTCGATCACATCTGGTCCTGACAACATCCCAGGTATTTCATTTCTGGGCCAATCCCTTAATTTGAATAAAAGCCAGTTGGCAATCTTGCCTCCCTTATCATCAGGAAAGAAAAAAAGGCCAATCTCTTAAGGCCTGAATTCTTCCCATTAGATAATTGCATTTAGTAGTCGCTTAATTCCTATTTTCTGTATCTTCTGAGGTTGCGGAAAAAATTCCTAGGTGGCCGTACTTTTCTTTTCTTTGTTTCATTAATTTTTCTGTAGGTAATGCTGATTTGTTTTACTGGGTGTGTACAGCGGTTGCCCGCACGCTCCCGAATGGCCTTGTTTTGCTGTATTGCTTGATATAGCTTTCTTGTTTCTTTTGTATTATGATCATTTCACGAATGAAATGGTGGTTTTACACTTTATATGAAATGGTAGTAATCTACTCACCTTTTCTTCAGAAAAAAAAAGCGAGATCAGTATGTAGGTCAAGTGCTCGATTACCTAGACTCAGGAGGACTGCTGCATGCAATGCCGTGTTCTTGTTAGGGCCTGTGTAAGATTCTGAAGAAACTTTCTTCCAGGAGGTAGACCATAGCAAGGCTCTGGCTACATCGAGGGATCCTGTTGTGATGGCCAGATAGAGCGGAGACATGCCGGCATCGTTCAGCAAGGATGCCAGTCCGGCATCCTCGTTCATCAGTACATTGGCCACGCCCACATGGTTATATTTGGCGGCCTCATGCAAAGCATTCGCCTTGTCCCTATTCCTCGCCCTCAACACTCTTTCTTTGATCCCTTTCTGCCTTGCAAACTTGATGATGGAGGTGACCATCTCGTCATACCCAGCCCTTGCAGCGCAATGCAATGGAGTGTCGAGCCTCTTGTTTGGTACTGTCAAAAGAGAGATCTCTCTGCGACAGATCTCCTTGGCAAACTCGAGATGTCCTTGGCTAGCAACTATATGGAGGGTCGTGTTCCCCTCTAATGTAACTCCAAGGAGGCAGCAGGTATCTTCTTGTGTTGGAGCATCCTCTCCTGGTCGTAGTAACTCATCCAAAATTCTTTTGTCTCCTGATCTTGCGGCTTTGAACAATTTAGGATTCATGGGTATGCGATCGTGCTGGACTTCACCTGGAGGAACTTCAAGATCAAAATCCGTTTGTGCTGTTTTTCTAGTCATGCTTTCCTCGGCCATAATTACAACAGCTTTATGTGCTCCAAGGACTGCTATCTCTCTCTCTTAATTGAAGAGGCTTGGCTATAGTTTCAGCAGCTTTATATGCTCTAAGGAGTGCTCTCTCTCTCCCTCTCTTGATTGAAGGGGAGGCGATAAACCTACCTAAATTTATTTATGGAGAAGTATATACCAAAGGCAGGCCAAGGGAATTAGCCCGAAAGAAGTATATCTTTTGATGTGACAGGAGGAAGGCTAGAACTTTCCATAATTTATTAAAAGGTAACAAAGAATAAAATGTTTAGAAGTGGGAGTAGGAAAGAAAAAAGCAGAGTGATACAAAAATAAAGTTTAAACTTCATTTAATGGCTGTCGTATCTTATTTCACATTACTCTTTTTATTACGGGTGCAAATAGATTGAGTTGGATCAAATCATGAGTGACCTTAACTCAAACTAGTTTTTTATTTGGTTCCTAATTTTAGACTCGGACTCGATCCAATAAAAAATTAAGTTTGGTCAAATCGAATCCATGACTACAATTTTTATCCAATAGATAATACAGTTCATTCATATATAATTCGGATCCAACTTAAAAAAAAAAATTAGATTCGATTTTGGTCCCTATCCAAAATTATTGTTAACTGGGTCCCATGGTAGCAATAAAGAAAGACTCGGGCCGCGAGAGGAGTCAAGGTCTCCCTAAAATACACCACCCCACCTTATAAAGTGACAAACAAAAGAGACCGCAATTCTTACGGCGAGTCGGCGACATCGCAGAACGTGCGGCACGTTGGTGGTGTCAGCCCCCACGAAACTTTCCGCTCTCCTCCATTGCGGGCCCCAGCTGGACATCCATGCATTTCTCCTGGATGGTTGTTGCAATGCCATGTTCTCTCTTGGATGGTTGCCGCAATGCCATGCAGTATCCATTTTGGGGCCGCAGGCCCACAGCATGCAAGTTATCCTCTCTCTTTTTTTTCCTTTGCGCTAAAACGGATGGATCATACATGACAAGTACGGATGCACCTAATAAAATCAAAAAATAAAATACTTCAGAGTGCCAGGAGTAACTTTCCGTCTCCAGTCCACGGGGTACTACCGAAGTGACCGGTTACATAAGTAGCCACCCAGTCCGCAGCCCCGTTAGCTTCACGGAAAACATGCTTGGTCTGAAAAGCCCCTTCATCCCTCACCATTACCCAGATATCTTGGAGCAAAGGGTGAACGCAACCATTACCCCTAGGGCTCCCCCCGATCCAACTGATGACCGTGGTCGAGTTCCCTTCCAGGACAACGGAACAAGCTCGTAGACACATCGGGCGTGACGAAGGCCCGCCTACGCGGCCCTCAGCTTCGCATCCAGAACCGATATATCGAAGAGTTGACTGCTCCATGCAGCCACGACCCTAGCAGATGGGTCCCGAATAACAAAACCCGCACCGCTCCTTGAACCTCCGTCCCATACAGACCCATCGAAGTTGACCTTGGGGAAACTCGAAGGTGGGGGCTCCCAGGTAAAAAACACCGTACGGGATACTGCCGAAGCAAAATAGGAACCCCAGGTGTCCCGAGCTGTCAAGGTTCCTACGTCATGTATGATGTGACTGAGCTCCGCCACCTGCACATGGGCACTCTCCACCACAAATCTCGACGACGCACTGCGCTCGCCAAAGGTTCGCGCATTCCTAGCCAGCCAGATCTGCTAGGACGTGCAAATCGCTAGAGTCACCTCCTGGCGAAGCAATGGGGACTCCGAACCTCTTGGGAAGCCGCTTCGGCGCATGGCTTGTAAGAACTGGTTGCTCCAGCCCCGAACCTCCCGCGGGATCCCTGCCAGTCGCCAAGTCACCCTAACCCATGTGCACTGAAACAAGGTATGGTCCACTGTCTCGTCCACACCACAGTCCCCACATACCGAAGAAATCCTCAGTCCTCGTCCACTAAGTATTGCTCTCGTCGAAAGATGGTTCCAGACCACCTTCCAAAGGAACAGTGCTACCCTCGGGTGGAGTCCCAAGCACCAGATCCAAACGCAGTCTGGCTCAGGCTCGTACTGCTGCCAGAGAATGTGGGAGAGGTCGCCTACCCTGACGCTGGTCCTGGTGGAAGTGATCCAGACCCACACGTCCGGACCTGCAAACCCAGGTAATGCGAGGGAACAGACCCTCTCAGTCAGATGCCCCTCAAAAAACTGGACCAGCCTAGACTCATCCCAACAGCCCCCCGAGGCTAAGAAGATCATAGACCCGCAGGCCCTCAGCCGCCTCGACACTAACCAAGGTCTGCCAATGCCGCAAGGGGAGGGCATCTACCCACGGGTCCTCAGCCACATCAATACTGCGCCCATCACCTATCAGCCATCTAGTGTGCATCAACGCAATAGGCAGGTACCTCGCAATCTCTCGCCACAGAAAGGAGCATCTTTGCCCTCGTGCCAGTGCCTCAAGGCCCACCTGCCCATAGCGGGCTGCCATGGTCCGGCTCCAGAACTCCTGCGGCTCCAAAAGGAACCGAACTGCATGTCGGGCAATGAGCACCTCCCGTATCTCTAGGAGAGACAGAACCCCAAGACCACCCTCACTAAATGGAAGGCAGATGCTCTCCCATACCACCAGATGCACCCGCTAACCATCACTATGCAAGCCCCATAAGAAGCCCCGAAGTAGCCGCTTAATTTTCAGTAGCACTATCCTTGGCACCACCGTGTTTGCCATGAGATAGATAGGCATGGAGCCAAGTACAGATCTGATCAACGTCAATCTATCCATCATGTATAGAGACATGGCCTGCCATCCCTCCAGCCTGCTTTGAACCTGTTGCACCAGCCCGGAGCACTCAGATACCCACAATCTCCTACCTGTGATCGGTACACCCAGGTAGCTCCAGGTCCCGTCCCGCTCTGGCATCCCCAGAATCCTTCGGATCTCCCATCGAACCCCAGGCATCATGCTAGGGCTGAAGGAGATGGTGGACTTCTGGGCATTCACTCTCTGTCCCGACACAGTGTAGTAGTCGGCCAGCACCCTTCGGAGGGCTCGTGCGTCCTCTACTCGCGCCCTCGTCAAGAGGAGACAATCATCGACAAAGAGCAAGAGAGATATTGGCTAGAACCCTGGAGCTGGAACGTAAGCCTCCAGCTCTCCAGCGGCGCACGCAACCTGTAGTGCCCGAGACAAGACATCAGAGCAAATGATAAATAAGTATGGGGATAAAGGACATCCCTGCCGAAGCTCCATGGTGGATTTGAAAAAGGGGACGGTGTGCTGTTGACCAAAATAGAAAACCTCGGTCCCTGAACACATCCCAGCACCCAATCAATCCAGGTCTGGTGGAAACCAAGACTCTCCAAGGCTCACCTAAGGAAGCTCTATCTGGTTCTGTTATAAGCTCGTTCCACGTCCAGCTTGACAGCCATCAGGCTTCGCCACCTCGGAGCCCCTGAAGCTGAAGATCCCACATCATTTCTTAGGCCAACATGACATTGTCGAATATGCTCCTACCTCTCACAAAAGCTCCTTGCTCCTGGCAGATGATTTCAGGAAGCAAGGGCTTCATCCGCTCCATCAGTATTCTTGCCATAACTTTATATAAAGTTGTGCACAAGCTGATAGGCCTAAAATGGTAAGTTATCCATTTTGAACAACAATTGCAATGTACAATCATTGCTACATAAATATATCTATTTGCAAATAAATTACATTATTCAAAATAATGGAAAGGCCAAAGGAGAGTTCTTACGGTACGATTAAAAGAGACCAACGTGCCGCACGTTTCGTGATGTCACCCTAAGAAACGTGGTCTCTTTTGTTTGTCGCTTATATATGGTGGGGTGGGTTATTTTAGGGAGACCCGAGACCTTGGCCCCTCTAGAGGCCTGAGGCTTTCTTTGTTGCTACTGCAGGACCAGCTGTCGAGTGGTGTCGCTTATCATTGTAATAATGGTTTCGGATGGAAATCGGGTATGACCTAAATTGAATCCAAATTTTTTAGGTCGGATCCATGTGGGACCCAAATTTTTTAGATTGAGTTACATAAACCCAATCTGGCCCGACCCGAATGACCCATTAGATCAAAATTGTAGCCGTAGACCCGACCCGAATGATCCATTGGATCAAAAATTATAGCCGTAAAATCGACCCGGCCAAATTCGATTTTCTATTGGATTGTGTCTGCGTCTAAAATTAGATCCCGAACAAGAAACCATATTAAGTTGGGCTCACTCATGATCTGATCCGACCTAACTTATTTGCATCCTCTAGTAAAAAATATATTTTAAAAACTAAAAAAAAGATGTTGTACTTTTTATAATTATAGGAGTGACGATTTTGTTAATAAGAAAAATTTTCAACTTTTAGATTTCTTCTTCGGGCTCGTTTGGTTCGCGGGAAGTATTTTCTCTCATAGGAATATGATTCCGGACAAACAAATTTCCGAAAAGAGGATGCTTGAAAAGGTACTTGTGGCATGTTTGGTTGACCATAGGAAAGTGACAGATTTTCAAAGTGCTTATGTTTGGTTGACCATCCACTCTTCTGAAAAAGTTATGTATAATTTCTATTATACCCTTAATAAAATTAGGTCTTTAATACTTTGGATAAAATAAGGATCTTTGATTTAATGCTGAAGGGCTTTTTTGAAAAAAATAAAAATGATTCGATTTTCGGCTCACGAAAAAGTAACTTTTTTATGTTTTTCGTGGAAAAGACTTTTTTATGAAACGTGAAAATCATATTCTTACGGAAATACAACTTTTTCGTCTCTTTTTTAAAAACTCCAATCAAACAAGAGGCATCTTTTTTACTTTCTTGTTGACCATACTTTTTTTTTCTTTTTCTATGAACCAAACGGACCTTCATATTTAATACTAGAAAAAATATAATGAAAAAAAGCTAACTCTATATTACTTCCCAGATAGATGGGAAAACTGAAGTAGCTTTGGAATAGGTATTAGGATTAGTGGGGGCAAGGAATAAACTGAAAAGGCATTGGAATTAGCAAGTGCAAGGAACAGACGGAATATGCATTAATTAGCCGGTGCAAGTAAAAGGTCGAAACTGGGGCGTCTGGGAGTTTGGGAATTAGGTAGACGTACGAGCGAAGGAGACGTGGGGCCGAGTTTTAGATGAGAAACGCAATTGAGTGGGTTTTGAGAGTGTTGAATTCGCTGGTGATCTTAGTATTTTCATCCATATTTATTCCACCAATGATGAGACAGGAAATGCATAGGCCATGCCCAAAATTTTTTTTTTTTTTTTTGACTCCATCTGTAACTATAATTAAATAGGTACCATTGATCAAGCAACAATAATCTCTATAATCTATTTAAGCAATTAACAAATAAAATAATCAAATAATCTACAAACAAAAAAAATATAATTTTTAACGTGAAAAACCCTTCGATGTGAAGCCAATTACTCATAATGGCATTCCATATACGTATGAGTTTGGATTCGTGTTTTTGCACTATAGAGTCTTGCATAATTGAATGAGTGACATGTCGCCATATCTAAAATAGATGGTGTTTTTGCACAACAGAGAGCCTTGCATAATTGGATGGGGGACATGTCGCCATCTCTGAAATAGACGGTATTTTTGCACTACAAAGACCCTTGCATAATTGGGCAGGTGACATGTCGCCATCTCTGAAAAAGATGGTGTTTTTGCACTATTGAGAGCCTTGCATAATTGGATGGGTGACATGGCGCAATCTCTGAAATAGATGGTGTTTTTGCACTACAGAGAGTCTTGCATAATTAGATGGGAGACATGTCGCCATCTTTGAAATAGACAGTTCTCGAAAATAGACGGCTATCATTTATTGCACCATCGTGCCTAATGCAGTGGGTACATTTGGATAGGCGATGGGTCGCTATCTCGATGGTTGTCATTGTCGTGTGTGTCCAATAGAGCGGGTTAAAAGATTGAGGACGGCTATAAATTTTCAAGATGAATGATATATTGCCTTGTTTTATCCTTCATGAGAAGGAATGATGTGCCATCAACTGTCGGACTATCCCAATTTCACTTTGAGATCCATGCAGATAGATGAGTGATGGAGATCGGAGCTATTTGAGATCTATGCAGTGGATGATCCCCTGGCGGATGGATGGGCAGGAAGGAAGATGTATCCATCTTTGGTGCGAAGGATACAACCGCGACTATCTATACAAACCACATCGGGGCAGGAATGTGTGCAAACGAGAGAAACCCAATTAGGGAATTGGGTAGACGTCCGAGCTAAGGAGACGTGGGGCCGAGTTTAGATGCGAAACCCAATTGAGTGGGTTTTGAGGGTGTTTAATACGCTTGCGATCTTAGTATTTTCTTCCAAATTTATTCCATCACTAATTGCATGATGAGACAGAAAACGGATAGATGATTTATTTCCCATCTATTAACATTGGTTTTTTTTTAAAACGACGGGCACTTTTTTAAAAAAAAATCAGGAGCAAAGAACGAAACAAGCAAGACTCGGTATTTCTTTAAAAGAACTTATAAAATAATACGATATAGAAGTGTTTATTTGTTTTATTCCTGTAATTATGCATCGTAATTAAGGTATTGATTTATTCCTTGGGGACGACAAAGAGGCACACGTGACTCTATAAATTCTTAACACCCAAAATGTTTTCATATAGCGAATTTTATTTCTTTTTTTTTTTTTTTATCTCATAGCACCCAATTCAAGAGGCATAGGCTTTGGTTCAGCGATTGGAATTAATGCTTAGCTCAAAACCGAAGTCCGCACCACGTTGCCGTCAACTGCGCTAGCAAGGCACAATTCCAACGGTTTTTGGTCTAATCACATGTCTCCTGCACCATGATTTGTTTGTCTTGAATCTGAGGAAACCGTTCTAGTGTAGCTCATAAGCAAGATTTAGCACGGTGCTCAAAATCTCTTATTATAGCGTGAAGAAAGAGTTATGATTTGCTATGCAAGATTATACTGTCTGATACGAGTTGTATCATCCCTTTTCTCGAATTGCAAAATTGCAAACTTTAGTATGGTTTAATTCTTTCTCAAATCCAGTGAAGCTGTGATCTCTGCTTTGCCGAATAAGGTAGAAAAGGAACTTTTCGTATCCTTTCTATTCACGAGAGAGAAAAAGAACAAGCAATCATTGCCACCTCCATAAAAGCTTCTAAGATATTCTTCTTCCAATAGTTTTAATTAATTTTTCCCCACCAAGAGCATCGGTAATGGCAGAAAGATAGCAGAAGAGACCAATGCTCGAAGCAGTGAAAGAATGATAGCAGGACAGGGTAGCAATGCTGAATGAAGAGTTTTTTCAGCATCCGGGTATATGCATGGTGGTCGGCCAAATCGAACGTCTAGGCCCTCGGCTGATTCCTACTGTTTTCAGCAGACTATTGACGTTATAATCTGGCACTACGCCGACTAAAAGAGGGGTTCCGAGAGCAATGATGCATAATAGAATGCTAATACTCTTGCGGCTGCGAGCGAACATTGCTCATATACCCATCGTGAATGCAGTGAAAGAAAGGGCTCGCCTGCCAGTATGTTTATCAACTATGAATGTTCCTGCGAGCATGAAAAATAATGTGGCTAAGATGGAGCAGACGAACGCGACGGCATCCGAGACGAGGAACACCTTAATTGGATACTCTCTCGCTAGAACGGCTATGCCGCGGCCTGGATGATCATCCGCCACGTACCCCTCGGAGACTATGAAACCAGCAGTAAAAGCGACCGTAGCAACCACCGCAGCGTCACAAAATTTTAGGGTATATTTAGCTGTTTCTTCAATATTTCTTCATCCAGCCATTTCTTCATTTCCTTTTCCTCGCCGCTGGATGAATTTTCTTCGACCTTACCATCGCCATATGGCTTCGTTTTGTCCTCATCGCGCGATGGTGCAACCCTTTTGAAATCATGGATGCGATTCGCTTGGTGAACCAAACAAAACCTTTGTAATTAAAGCCACGCAGCTAAGAATGCACTTTGTTGCATTCTACGGTCCAAGAAAAATTTTAGAAGGGAGGAGGAAAAAAAAAGCAGACAAAGATCGGTTGAAAGATTGAGAACCGTACATGTTTAGGTAACATTAACGTTACACTTCTTATGAGTGAGCATCCTAGCTAGTTGATGATAATATTTACTTATTTATTAAAAATTCTGATCTTTTGGTACAAAAGGTGAAAGTAATTCTAAAGCTCTCAAAAACATAAGAGCTAAAAGGCGTTGACCAAAGTCTCGTTAACAACTAGCATTTATTGTCCTAATAAATGGTTGTTCATTATTAGGATTTGTCCCGAGGATTTATAGCTATGTGGAGGCGGGTTTGGACTTTGCTCCAAGGAACTTCAAGATTGGAATCTGTCTGTGCTCTACTCATATGCTTCAAGAACTACTCTCTCTCTCTCTCTCTCTCTCTCTAATTGAAGGGGTGTCGAAAGCCATCCAAATTTATTGATGGAGGAGTATTTACATTAGAAGAGGTTACAAGAAAAGGATATACAAAGAGTATGCAAAGGAATTAGTTTGCAAGGAGAAAATCTTTTTGATGTAAGAGAAGGAAGGAAAGAGCTTCCGCCAATGTATTAAAAAAGAACAAAATCAAATGTTTACAAGAGGGAGCAAAAGAAGAAATGTAGAGTGATACAAGAACAAAGTTTAAACTCCATTTAGAGGCTTCGGATATATTCTTTCTCATTGCTCTTTAGCAAATCTCTTTATAAATATGGTGTCATTTACTTTTATTATGGTTTTATAGGCATGCAGTCGTTTTTTTCTTTTTCTTTCTTTTTCACCATGATGGCGAACTTTTTTATTATTGCAGCACTATTGGAGGCACCAATTATGTTTAAACTTAAACCAACAAACTAGCAAGAGGCAAATCTTTTCTTAGTGCTTAGTGCTGGATACCATGATTATATGACGTGTTGGTGGGATTTTCTTTTATTATGGTTTCATATGCATATAGTTGTTCTTTTTATCTCTTTATATCTAAACATCGAGGTGCCAATTATGTTTAAACTTAAATTAACAAACTAGCAAATGGTTGATCTTTTCTTAGAGCTCAGTGCATGATACTACATGATATTATGATTATATAATGAATTGATTTGAACTAGAAGCATTTGTGCTTGATAGACTTGACATTGAGGTGGCGACATGGGTACTTTTTTATTATAGAGACAATATCAAAATTTGGGTCGCGATCTAGGTGATCCAACTTTGGATAGCATAATTATATAAGTATTTCTTTTACATTATTACCACTGTCGGCTTTATATTGCAATACAATAATTCTATCAAAATATATTTATTATATTATTATAATACTATTATATTATAATATTATTATAATGCTGATATACTATTATTATATTATTGTAATATAAAAATACTATAAAATTGTTCTATTTTTAATAATATATTTATTAAATAAATAATTTAAAAATTAAGAATATTTTACAATAATAGGTTTTGATAGTATCAATAGTTAAACAATTTAAATTATTATATATGCAATCATATTTTGATACTGACTTTCTTAATTTGGTTACATAACAGATTTGAAGTTGCATGGCACTTCAAAAATGTAGTTATCAAATAGTAGATAACTTTTTATAAGAAGCTAATTTGCACAAGTTTTACCGTTCAAAACTCTACAGATGAAAACTCTACTAAATGTGACTTAAGTAGCTACCATGCTGTAGAAATTAGTACTCCCTCATAGTCTAGGTGAAAGAGAATTCAAACCATGCCAAGGGAGGACCTAGTCTATTATGACCTTCACCATTTTGGCCTTAATGTTTCTATGGCTGTGCTCTCATTTGAAGTTTTTTTATGTGATATTAATGTTTCTTGAGCTCTGACAGTCCTCTGCATGTTTACTTGTAGCTTGCTTTCCTTATACAAATATGGGTTGGTTGCTGCATTCATGAACCAGAGGAAGCTACTTATATTTTTCTATATATTCTACTGGTATCTTAAGCAATTGTAGGATTTCTTTAGAAATAAATAAAATAGAGGAATTGTTCTCCACTCGTTTCGTCTTTGGGGACACCTGGAGTTTGAAGAAGATCCGTAAAAATTCAGGTTGGGTTGGGACATTTTAATTGCTGCCGTTTGGTGCAAGTTATATATGGAAGGAGCAAAATGCCAGTACTTTTAAATTTGAAGTTGTCCTTCCTCCTGTTAGCTTCTAATAATGGTCTTCAGCTAGGGATTCTAATCATCAGAGCAATATTATCCATATTTTATATTTTTTGTTGATATAAAAGCTGCGTCTTTGCTGTGCTTTGTCTGAGAATTTCATGATATTAATGAAATTCTAATTGGCCCCAATCTGATTCTTTATCTAAAATTGGAACAGAGAAAAAAGGTGAAAAGAAATGCTTTGTCTTCCCACCTTCCCCTCCCATTTATTTATGAAACGAAACAAGAAAAAGGTAAAATTTGAATGCGATTTTCATCGTATGGTTACCCTCAATGAAAGGGATTTAACTTATGATCTGCAATACATGACTATCAAAGAGATCATGTTTGTCTAGGCTAGGCAAGCAATATCTGGAATGACTTCATGAAGCTTTTTCCCTTTGGCATTGAGGCAGTAGGAAGTAGCTTGATTTTGCCTGGCCACTGATGTGATGCCAACATTATCCAAAATAATGCCAGTGCAAGGAACTTTCTCATTGCATGCAAACTTGATGGCCACATCTGTTGTTGAAGTCCCATGTACATCAACAAATCGAACATCGCTCACTTCCACAGTCGAGGTCTGCCATTCGAACATAACAGCAGAAAAAGAACGAATAAGGAAATGGAATACACTTGCGCACCAATATTTTTCACAATAGACAATATTAAAAATTATTAGTTTAATCACCAATTTATAAAGCTACTCATGTCTTAAATAGATTGGTTAACATCATAGCTGCCCTACTATGTCTTCTCAATAACTCAGAAAGCTCATTGACGTAAGAAGCTTTAATCGATGAGTAAAAGTAATTCGTTACCGAATTTTTGCAGTGCGCGCCGGGACAATAAAACTGGTCTATAACTATGGGGCTCCCCACTGAAGTAAAATTGATGTGCTCGAATAAGATCCCTTTAGCATGACCGGACCCTCCCTTCACAACACAGAAGCGAACAAACATAGTCATGAATACTTCTTCCTTTTGGAGGAATGCTGATGAATTCTAATTGTTTCATATAAATTGATCGTTTCTCTTTCTTAATGTTGTGGATTTGGATTAAGTTTAGGTGCACACCTGCAATGTCTGAACCCTCAGACCACCATCCGATTGATAGAAACTGCCGTTTGAGACATGTACATCCTCCACTATCACACTTGAGCCGTTCCCTGCCGAGCTTCCAATGCTGTACATGAAGTGAGAGATATGGTCAAGACCATTGTAACTTGCTCTCAGTTCATCAGTACGTAGGAACCGGAAACTGACCTTATGCCACGCCCAAGGCCGCACGCGATCCCGGTTATGTTCACGCCTGAAGATCCTGTTCGGATCGCAATGCAATCACCTCCTATATTTTATACAAAGTGAAATCATTCAGTCAGTAGACTGGCAAATTTAAAGCTACCAGTCTAGTTTGCCATCTTGGTTGAGAGAATTGCCTGCTCCAATGGCGGCATCGATCCTTTACTTCGACATAATGAGACTCTACAATGTATATGCCATCAGTGTCGGGGCTGTCTGCCGGAGATGCGAAGCTAAGCCCCTTCAAGTGAACCCACTTGCTGCTGTCCACGGTGAGGTGCTTCCCTGGACTGTTGAGAAGTTTCATGCCCGCGATGGTCAAATCCACACAGCGTAAGATACCTAATGCCTGTCACAAGAACAATGATTAATCTGGCAATTACGAGACACCAAAAAATACGGTGGGATTCCAAATTATCAAATATACAACTTGCCTTTGATAGAAAACAACATAAACAAAATAACTTGCCTTTGTCCAAAGTATTCAAAAATATACAATTAGATGTGCTGGAAGAGCATACTTACGGAAGGCACGCTGTCACATTTCTGCAATAGAAGTTAAAAAGAGGGGAAATATCAGGCTATAAGCTTTGAAGGGGGGAAAATGAGGGGATAGATATAGACTAGAAAGAGAAAAGGTTGCTACATTTTTCTTCTTGCAGTCCCACCAGACGGAACCTCGGCCGTCGATCTCGCCATTACCATCGACAGTGAAAGCAGTGACGTCTCTGACTGTGATCCAACTGGTGTTATTTTGGGAGGTCCACAGTTTGTCAGGTGCCACAATATTTCCTTCGACCTGCGAGAAAACTTTCCTCATGTCAAAAACTTAAGAAAAGCCAACTCCCGTAGCTAGCTCTATTGAAACCCTTGCCCGATATCTTCAGTTAAATGTATATTATACCCGAACATGGACGCTGGCGTAAAGACAGGGGCCTTCGAATGTCAATGGGCTCAACAGGAACGTCTTTCCGGAAGGGATGAGAATTGTTGGCCACCCAGTGCTAAATATGCAGGCAGTCTGCACAGCCCGTCACCGTCCGCGACCAGAGCAAGGAGGGGAGGAGCCGTCGCGCGCCACTGCAGTTCTGCCGGCGCCGTCCATGGCTAGATCCAGAGAGGATCTCTGCCGAGCCACCACCGCGCGTCGCCGTCCGTCTGCCGTGGCTTGATCTTGGTCCCGCGACGTTCTTCTCTCCCTCCAAGTAGATCCCTCTGAGGAGCCCATCCCATCGCAGAAGGGAAAGAAAGAGGGCTTTATTTTGGCAAGGCGTATGGGAGAAAGGAAAGAGTGAGAGAGAAGCCAACACTATTCTTCTCCCTATCAGTAGCCCATCCCATCGCAAACCTTCCCCTCCTATCTCTCCACTCTCCATGGTCCTCCTCAGTATTCTTCTGTCTTCAACAACCCACTGTTGATCTCTTTCCAGACTCCTTTTTAGTTGCAGGTGATGGAAGCTCATCAGGCAATCTCTCAACGACCAACTCCACTAGGTCTGGACCGTCCACTGTTCCGATCATCACAATCGGATCATCCGAGCCTTTTCTCAGTACTACCCTTCGCCGCTTTGGTAGGGTAAGATCCATCCCATCTCATCTCAATGATTATCACTGTTTTTATGCTCTTGCTACCCTATATGAGCCTCGCAATTATCAAGAGGCCAGTTCTAATCCTCTTTGGCAGAAGGCCATGTCTGATGAACTCCAAGCTCTTCATGATACGCATACATGGGACCTGACTAACTTACCTCCTGGAAAAACTGCAGTAGGATGTAAGTGGGTGTATAAGATCAAAGAGCTGATGGTTCAGTGGAACGCTACAAAGCTCGTATGGTGGCTCGAGGATTCACATAGAAGTATGGTATTGACTATGTGGAGACTTTTTCTCCAGTCACACGTCTTACCACTTTTCGTTCCTTACTTGCAATTGCAGCTGTCAAGCAATGGAAGATGCATCAGATGGATATTAAGAATGCTTTCCTCAATGGTGATTTAGCCCAGGAAATGTACCTATAGCCTCCTCCAGGTCTTGCTCATCCACAGGGGAAGGTTTGTCGTCTTCGAAAGGCGCTCTATAGCCTTAAGCAATCTCCTCGGGCTTGGTTTTCCAAGTTTAGTTCAGTCCTCACTCAGTAGGGTTTCACTCCTAGTGCATATGACTCTGCACTCTTTCTTCGCCGATCTAAGGCTAGTATTATTCTTCTCTTGCTATATATGGATGATATGGTTATTACTGGAGATGACGTGTCAGGGATTCATATACTTCAGCAGTTTCTTGGACAGCAGTTTGAGATGAAAGATTTAGAATCCCTCAGCTACTTTTTTGGTCTCGAGTTGACATCCAGCTTAGATGGCTACTATCTTTCACAGGCTAAATATGCTTCCGAGTTGATATCTCGTGCTGGGTTGACAGATAGCAAGATCGTGAATAGTCTTCTAGAAATGAATGCTAAGCTTCTTCCCACAAATACTGAATTATTGACAGATGCGACTCTATATCGGCAGTTGATTGGCAGTCTCATCTACCTGACTGTGATACGTCCTGACATTTCTTATGCAGTCACCTTGAGTAGTCAGTTTATGCATACTCCGCTCTATACACTATGCAATAGTCCTACGTATTATTCGGTACGTTAAGGGTATATTGTTTCACGGCCTTCATTTCTCAGCCTACTCCACTGTAGATATACAGGCCTATTCTGATGTTGATTGGGCTGGAGATCCTACAGATCGCCGTTCTACCGCAGGCTATTGTTTCTTGCTTGGGTCATCTCTTATCTCTTGAAAAAGCAAGAAGCAAACGGTTGTCTCTCGCTCCAGTACAGAGGCTGAGTGTCGTGCACTGGCAGATACTACCTCTGAGTTCTTGTGGCTTCGATGACTATTGCATGATATGGATGTTCCTTTGACTAGCAATTTCCCTCTTCATTGCGATAATGTAAGTGCCATGCAGATTGCTCGTAACGATGTGTTTCATGAGCGAACGAAACATATTGAGATAGATTGTCACTTTATTCGGCATCATATCAAGCAAGGTACTCTTCAGTTGATATATGTTGCTTCTACGGATCAACTTGCTGATATCTCTATGAAGGCACATCCACCAGGGCGTCATCGTGATGTGGTTCACAAAATCAAGATGACATCTTCACTTCCATCTTGAGTTTGAGGAAGGATGTTAGCTTAGCTTTAGCTTAGCTATACATTAGCTTAGCTAGTGTTGTGACTATACATAACCTGATACTATAGCTGTTGTAATATAGCCGTTGTAACTGCATACGATAGCCACCTTCCCCTTATAAAAGATGGGCTATGGCTGTTTCCAAATGCAACAAGGAAGGATTGTTTTCTTCTCTTCATCTCTTCCTCTCTTCCCCCTCCTTTTTCTACAAATTGAAAGATTCTTGCACAGTATTATGGGTTTAAAGATCTCACATTCTACAACTGGTTGCCGCAGTAGCTTTGAAGTATTATTGTTAATTGGGCTAAGAAGAAAGGTGGCCAACCATGTGCACAATGACTTGTTTGTCTTGAATCTGAGCAAACCATTCTAGTCTGGCTCATTACACAAGATTTAGCATGGTTCTCAAAATCATTTGTTATGGCATCCGGAGTTATGATTTGCTATATAACACTATACCATCTCATGAGTCGTATCAAACCATATGGATTAGTTGTTGAGATTCTATATTTTCTCCGTATCGAGTGCTGGTATCAAAATATATGCCATACTAATAATCAATCAGTATGGGATATGCCGATTGAATATCTGTAGAGGATCCGATATCAAGATTGCAAACTTCAGTACATGTCTTTGTCATTTAATTCTATCTCAAAACCAAGTGAAGCTGTAATCTCTGCTCAGTCAAAGCAGGTTGAAAAAGAGAGAGAATTTTTTTTTCTTTTCTATTTACAAGAGAGCGAACGAACAAACATTTTATTGCCACATCCATAAAAGCTAATATTTTTAGCATAGAGACAGAAGATTTTACATGTGAAAAATAAAAAATAATTAAAAAATTACTCCCAATGCAATGCACAACCTATCTTTGGACTTCTGTCAGCCATGCATGCTAACAACTGCTGCTTCGATTTTCACACACTAGAGCATGGCTAACAGGAAAAAGAAAGCATAAACGCCCAATTGCAAAAGCAGGAACGGAATGAAAAGTGTACCGGGCAGCAAACGACGTCCAAGACGTTTCTTCTCATGCGGGCGTATGGTTGGCCAAATACATTGTCTATACCCTTGCCGGATTCTTACTGTATTCAGCAAACTATAGATGTTACAATTTATCACCATGTCCGATAAACGAGGGCCGACTCCGAGAGCAATGATGCATAAAAGAATGCCGACACGCTTGCAGCTGGGAGGCAGCACTACATATAAACCCATCGCGAATGCAGTGGACAAGCCCGCAAATGCCACCTCTAGACAAGGCATAGCCCCCAAAACGGTTCGTTTGTGAGTACGTGTATCAAGTATTGATGACGTTCCTGCATACATGAGCCAGCCTGTGGCTACGATGGAGCAGACAAACGCGGTGGCATCTGAGACTAGGAATACCTTGAAGGCATACTCTTTTGCTAGAACTGCTGTGCCACGACCTGGATGATCATCAGCTATGTACCCCCCGGGGACGGTGAAACCAGCAGCAAATGTGACCGTAGCAATCAACCCCGTAACTACCCCGAGATTTTTGAATAAATTCACCGGGACGTTGGACTTCTTATCGCCGAACAGTTTCACTTTGGTCTCATCACGCCCCGAACCCAGCACCCGGGTCCGGTACGCGACCGGCCGCATGAGCCCTAGAGCAGTGCCCTAAAGATCATGCAAGGCCTATGATTAACAAGAATTCCAATGAATCCACAACTAATTTAGAAATTCAAATAGACAAATCCGACATGTCCAAATAAACAAATTAGTTCAATTACGAGCTCTTCAAATGTTCATCGACATCAAAGAAGGATAAACAACTAACTAACTAATGACTCTGGTGCTCGCACTCTGCGCCCATCCCATCCAAAACTATGCAACCTGCAACTCTGGTAAAGAAAAAGAAGAAAAAGGGGGGTGAGCTTTACAGCCCAGTAAGAATCCCTACACATCTATACCAACACAATAATAATATGAATTCGAAAACCACGACAAATCGATGTACATTTCATGAAATCATAAACCGGCTATCAAAAGGCTCAAATAATCAATATAAGAATGTACGTCAAATATCAATGAAAGTCCAACCACGCAAGAATGATATAGCATACGATAGCTCATAAATCTTCATTAATGTTTTCAATGCTTTTTCTTTCCATTCTATATTAACTTGATCCGGATCAATTATCTTTCCGACTTTGGGCCAAATCCCGGTCACGTTTCCAGCCCGTGACAGGGCAAACCAATAGTGTCACACTTAGAGCCTGTGACGGGCAAACCAACATTGTCACACTTAGAGCCTGTGACGGGCAAACCAACATTGTCACACTTAGAGCCTGTGACGGGCAACCAATAGTGTCACACTTAGAGCCTGTGACGGGCAAACCAACATTGTCACACTTAGAGCCTGTGACGGGCAAACCAATAGTGTCACACTTAGAGCCTGTGACGGGCAAACCCATAATAACGAGACGGCCCAAAGTCAATGTTCATTTAATCAATTTCACATCACACATCCATTCCAAACTGACCGGTATTAGTGAAGGCGCAACTCTATTTCCTTAAACCCCACCAAAGACAGCGCCACGAGTCGACTCCGACCACAGGCCTCGCCCAATCCCGGACTCCGACCTGGCCTCGCCATGGGTTCAGGGACCCCTCAGGTATAACCCACCTACTAACCAGGCCATCGCCGTTGGCAGGCGGCAGGACATGCTGACAGTGACCCTCCCTGTGCTGCTCAGGGACCCCGCGGGTATGGCCCGCACAGCGGCCGAGTATGTCCAACATTCCCCCCCCCCAACGCGATGCCTGGGTTTCGAACTCGAGACCTCTGGCTCTGATACCAGTTATCAGGATCAAGCGCTACCATTACACCAAAACCGACCGGTGTTAGTCCATACCACCACATCCATAAATTCAATTATGCAGGTATAAGTTATACACATACAAGCATCCATCACACTACCAACCACAAGCCAACACGATCAAAATATAATTAAATATAAAACTATTTTGCTTTGTCTGGATCATAGCATATCAAACATATATAGTGCAAAAATATGTATATCATGTAGGATTGGCGTACAAGGATTCTTACTGAGATTGTAGATTGACACAAACACAGATTCGGATCACAACCTACAAGCTGGGGTGCTGAGTCCCCTGGTCAAAATCTCCTGGCACCGCTGACTCCTCCCCTACAACATCAATTACAATTTACAAACTAAATCATTTAATATTTAAATATTCTAAACCATAATTGACATTTACTGTGGGGTCCATCTCCAGATCCCCAAACATCTCAATTCCTCCAATTCTAGGGCAGTCGGGGTGGCCCGACTCCCACTCTTGTACCACCAGCCTATGTCGTCGTCCGCCATAGCCACAACCACGCCGCGACGATAATCGGTCCCGGTGAAGAGACCAAAAGAAAGGATGGACGAGAGAGAAGGGTTCTTCCTCCGCCTCTTTGGTCCAAGGGCAACAGCCAGGGTGGCTGTGCCCTCACCTTCCCCACCCTCGGCCACCATTGGCCGAACCATCGCCGGCCACCCCTGCTGCAGTCGCCGGCGATGGTGGCCGGCCAAGACAAAGAGAGGAGAAGGGGTCTCCTCTTCCTCTTCTTCTTCTTTTTCTTCTTCTTCTTCTTCTTCTTCTTCTTCTTCTTCTTCTTCTTTCCAACCGACACTGACCCCTCCCCCTTCCTCCATTTCTTCCACGGAAAGGCCACCGTGATGGTGGCTCGGCCTTTCCCACCCCACCCGACGGCAACCCAACAGTCCCCCGACCGCCATTGCCGCCGGCGATGGTCATCCGACGCGAGGAAGAGGAGGAAGGGGCGGGATCACGAGGAAGAAAGCCTCGGATCCGCCATCCCCCATCTCCATCCAAGCCTTCAGTCCCTCACCAAACTCCATACAAACTTGATCAACGCCCAAGTACCATGGATCCCGGCCAATCCCGACGGCCAGCGGTGGCAAAATCCGGAGGAGAGAGGCCGAAACAGGGTACCCCTGTTTCGGGCTCTTCTCCGACGATTCTCCGACCAAAAACCCCCACAACACCACCCGAAAAAACCTAGCAAATGAAACGCAAGGGAAAGATCCACGCTTACCTCAGTCCGATGGGTGTTCCGGCGGCCTTTCCGGCGAGGAATCGGAGGAATCGAGCTCGGCTTCTTTCTTCTCCCGGTTTGTGGATGGTCTTCACCGAAGGAAAGGAAGCTGTGGAGCTTCCCCCACGGCCGGCCGGATCCTCTCCGGCGCTCGTCTCCTCCGGCGATCAGCTCACGCCGCCGCCGCCGCTCTCCCCTCCCCTTTCTCCTCTCTTCATCCACGATCGTGCCTAGGGCACGATCGTATAAAGAGGGATGGGCCCGGTCTTTTCAGGCCGGCCCATCTCTCTTTCCTTTTTTTTTTTTTTTTTCTTTTTTTTTTCATGGGGTATTACATACTCTCCCCCTTTAAAAAAAATTTCGTCCTCGAAATTAACTTACTTGAAGCCTCAAACTAATATATATATATATATATCCATCATATCATCCCTGAGATCTCAAATAATCTCCTTCTTGGAGTACATACTCAAAAAATTACAGCATCTCAAAACTTGATCCTTTCTATTTGCCACACGTAGAGTTCTTTTGATCTCCTTCAAAAGAATTCCAAACTTCCAACCTTAGATTAAAATGCCATAATTATATCCCAAGAAATTAATTTCTCTTGATTCTACACAGAGATCATAATTGGCTTAACAGAAATAGGAGAAATCTTTAGTATCAAATGCTCTTAATATTCTATAATCATTTTTCTTTTCTTTCTCCCACATCATTTCAACAAATAAGAGATCCATAGAATCAACAACATTCTCCTGAAACTAACTCAAGTATTTCATCATAATGCCTTTTAGATCAAATATTAATGATCTTAACCAGTTTCAAAATAAGTCAAACCACCACACTTCCGCTGCACACTCTGATTTAATTCATTTAATTCTTTAAAGTCACAAAATGATTTCTGACTAAAGTATCACTTTGCATTGAGACTAAAAACTCCAAATTTCAAATTTCTAAGTAGAACTAGAGCAAAACCTTTAGATCTTTTTGTCCTCAATTTATATAGAGTGTACATACCATAACTAACCCCCGATCCTTTAGTCAAGTTTAAGGTCACTATGTGATCTCCACAGCCTTCTTAGAATCCAAAATATCTAGGTTTAATTTAAAGGGGTAATTCTTGTATTCCCTTAGCAATTTAATCAGAAAATCTACATTGATTTTCCTTCCAACAGAATTTACTTCAAATTCAATGGGTTAGAACTGTTGAGCCAATATCACTATGAGTAGGAATTAACCCTATCAACCTCCACATTCTTTTTCACCAAAATTCTTAATGTCTATGATCAATGCTACACATAATAACTCACATAAGCATCTCAAAATCGAAATTTCTACTCAATTTTGTATTTTACAATGACAAAGATTTCAAGCTAACACACCCAATAATCTCCAACAATTATAAGAAAAATTCAGTAGCCCAATCCAAACATGAGAATTCAAATAATTAGAATTCTCCCATCAATATGCATACTCTATGGCCTCAAAATAATCAAATACATCCATAAGAAATAAACCTATTTGCAATATCCAACATGCCAACACCAAATATAATCCACATACATTTTCAACTTCGAAGAACGTTCCTTTCAATATTATGAAATCTCCTTAGCTCACTCCAATACTATAGAAGATCTACGTACAAATCCCACTCTAATAATTAGCAGCAATACCAAAAGTACGATCACATCAAAACCTATATCAAGTTTGAACTTCCAGATCATTTAAATAATATCTAAACATGGTATAACCGATATGCCATTGTTGACCTTCCTACAGTTATCTTAGGTCAAACCTCTCTTATCATGATCAAAGACAATTTATACTTTTCTTCCACACTCATCGAAAACCAAATCCGATGCATACATTTTGTCACAATGCCCTGTTATCTTACACCTTAAGTACTGAATTTAATTATCATGTCCCAAGTGATCATAACCTTAAGCTATGATATATTTTTATCACAATCCCTAGTGATCTTAAACATATGCTCGGATTCCAATTTTTGTCACTATCCCCAATGATCTTAAACCTCAAACTTTAATGCCACTAAGGCCATAGTCCCTAGTGGTCTTAAACCTTAGATTACAATATCATTCCTGTTACAATCTCAGGTGATTATAAACCAAGACTCTGATAGTTTTTCTATCATAATTTCCCACTCACACTCACCTAAACCTAAAGCCTAGGATACCTTAACCTTAAGCTCTGATACCATTTGTAACAACCCAGGACCTCACCCAAAATGGCTAGCCGGAAGGTATTGTTTGGGTTCTTTGATTCTGTATAAGTACCCAAGATCTACCCAGCGAATAACCGATGTGGGACTAAACACACGCCCGCACGGGTCCTCACATACTCCCCCCGTTCAAGCCCTGACGTCCTCGTCAGGCTAAGGGTTCAAATCCATTCAAATCTAATCACAAACACCACGATCGGTCCGTGGTCAACCCCAATGGATCCGTGCTGCAGTGTGCCAGTGTCTCCTAGTCCACATAAGTTATGGGCCGGGTCCGCTCTGATACCATTTGTAACAACCCAGGATCTCACCCAAAATGGCTAGCCGGAAGGTACTATTTGGGTTCTTTGATCCTGTATAAGTACCCAAGATCTACCCAGCGAATAACCGATGTGGGACTAAACACACGCCCGCACGGGTCCTCACATACTCCCCCCGTTCAAGTCCTGACGTCCTCGTCAGGCTAAGGGTTCAAATCCATTCAAATCTAATCACAAACACCATGATCGGCTCATGGTTAGCCCCAATGGATCCGTGCTGCAGTGTCCCCTAGTCCACATAGATTATGGGCCGGGTCCGCTCTGATACCATTTGTAACAACCCAGGACCTCACCCAAAATGGCTAGCCGGAAGGTATTGTTTGGGTTCCTTGATTCTGTATAAGTACCCAAGATCTACCCAGCGAATAACCGATGTGGGACTAAACACACGCCCGCACGGGTCCTCACACACACCCAGCAAAACAGATCCATATCACCTACAGAAAATTAATGAAACAAAAGAAAAAAAAAGCATAGCAACCTAGGAATCTTTTCCTCGACCTCATAAGATCCAGAAAGTGGGAATTAAGCAACTGCTAACCGCAATTATTCACTGGGAAGAACCCAAGCCTTAAGAGATTGGCTTTTTTTTTTTTTTTTTTTGATGATAAGGGAGGCAAGATTGCCAACTGGCTTTTATTGAAATTAAGGGATCGGCCCAAAAATGAAGTAGCCGGGATGTTGTTAGGACCAGATCGATGTGGTCGAGTGGATCAGGTTGGCCCCCTTCTTAGCTGGTGCTGTTCCTGCCCATTTAGGCTTATCGAGGTTCAGTCGGCAACTTTCGGTCACCATGTGTAACTTCCCTCGTAACAAATAACAAACTTTGATTTTTATTCTTTTAGTGTTCTTGTGATGATTCACCATCTGACTAAATATCTTAATAGATGCATTAAGCAGAGTATAAAGCAAGCATATGCATGGAAGGCAATGCTCCGTCTTTTAATTTGTGAACACAAGTATAACATAAGTACTGACCATACCTTTCATTATGCTTACGTGATAGAAATTACACGAGACTTATTGGATCGGAAGCCAATGCTTGCCAAAGGTGTTGATTCCTCCGAGAGAATTCCTCTTCATTATGCAGCTTTATATGGTCATCATGATACGGTGAAGCTATTATTAGAGCGCGATCCCTCTACAGCCTTCCTTTCAAATGACAATGGCTCATTTCCCATACACATTGCAGCTATGATGGGCAACATTCCTATAGTTGATCAGATTTTAAAACAGTGCCCGGATACAGACGAATTATTAGACAAGAAGGGAAAGAATTTTCTTCATGTCGCTTTCAAAAAGGGAAAGTTAGATGTGGTCAAGAAAATTATCTCCAAGAGACCGGCTCTCAGGAAGCTGTTAAATGGCAAGGATGAGAAGGGAAATACGCCGTTACACACGGCTGTTAAAAACAGGGATGAAGGGAGCATGCATTTTCTTCTCCAGGACAAAACCGTATGCCTCAACGTTATCAACCACGACGGCTTCACCCCTCTCGACTTGGCTAACAGAATGTTGGATGAAGGCCTACAATTCCGGATGGTAAAATTCTAAACGACCTCGTGCATGTTTTGCTTGCCATACATCACAAGTTGTAGCCTCTCTCTCGCGCGCACACCGACACAGAGAGATTATCATGAACGCCCTAGATATTTTTCCGAACATTTACCAATGCTTAAAAGCGTCGCTAAATTTGGCGATTTAGCAACGCTTTCAAGCGTCGCTACGTTTTGCTTTTTAAAAGCGTCGCTAAATTGCAGGTAATTATTGATGCTATAAAGCGTCGGTAAAGCATCGCTAGATCTCGATGCTTTTGAAAGCGCTGGAAAATATTTTTTTCACTATTACATAGGCGACGCTTTACCGATGCTTTGGAAAGCGTCGGAACCTTTTTACCGATGCGTAAAAGCGTCGGTAATAGCAAGAAAAAATGTCGCTAATGCCCAATTTTCTTATAGTATAATGAGCATTCATTAATGCCAATCTTGTTAACGAGACTTCGGCTCACCGGACGGCACCTTTTCGCTCTTATATTGTGAAGAGATCCAGAATTACCTTACCTAGCTTTTGTACCAAAAAAAATCCGTATTTTTAATAAATAAATAAATATTATCATCAAGTCTGGGATGCTCGCTTATAAGAAGTGGATATGTTAATGTTAACTAAACATGTAGTGTTCTCAATCTTTCAACTAATCTCTCTATGTTCTAACATTTTTCTTGTACCGTAGAATGTGATGGAAGTTTACTATACTGCTTGCTGCTTGGCTTCAACAAAGGCTCTGTCCAGTCCACGAGAATTGCATGATTTAGAAAGAGGTAAATCATCCAGTGATGATGTGAGGACCCGTGCGAGCGTGTGTTTAGTCCCACATCGGTTATTCGCTGGGTAGATCTTGGGTACTTATACAGGATCAAGGAACCCAAACAATACCTTCCGGCTAGCCATTTTGGGTGAGATCCTGGATTGTTACAAATGGTATCAGAGCGGACCCGGCCCATAATCTATGTGGACTAGGGGACACTGCAGCACGGATCCATTGGGGCTAACCATGAGCCGATCATGGTGTTTGTGATTAGATTTGAATGGATTTGAACCCTTAGCCTGACGAGGACGTCAGGACTTGAACGGGGGGAGTATGTGAGGACCCGTGCGGGCGTGTGTTTAGTCCCACATCGGTTATTCGCTGGGTAGATCTTGGGTACTTATACAGGATCAAAGAACCCAAATAGTACCTTCCGGCTAGCCATTTTGGGTGAGATCCTGGGTTGTTACAAATGGTATCAGAGCGGACCCGGCCCATAACTTATGTGGACTAGGAGACACTGGCACACTGCAGCACGGATCCATTGGGGTTGACCACGGACCGATCGTGGTGTTTGTGATTAGATTTGAATGGATTTGAACCCTTAGCCTGACGAGGACGTCAGGGCTTGAACGGGGGGAGTATGTGAGGACCCGTGCGGGCGTGTGTTTAGTCCCACATCGGTTATTCGCTGGGTAGATCTTGGGTACTTATACAGAATCAAGGAACCCAAACAATACCTTCCGGCTAGCCATTTTGGGTGAGGTCCTGGGTTGTTACAGTGTGTACAACGGTTGCCCCTACGCTACCGAAGGACCAAGTATATATGAAACCACCATTTCATTTATGGAATGATTAGAACACAAAAAAAACATGAAAGCTATATCAAATAATACAGAAAATTAGTATGCAGGCGCTCGATTACCTCGACTCCAGAGGACTGCTATATGCAACGCCGTGCTCTTGTTAGGGCCTGCATAAGATGCTGGAGAAGCATTCTCCTAGGAGGAAGACTGTAGCAAGGCTTTGGCTACATCGATGGAACCTGTCACGATGGCCAGATAGAGCGGAGACATGCCGGCACTATTCGGCATTGACGCCAGTCCAACATCCTCCTCCATCAGTACTTTGGCCATATTCGCATGGTTATATTGGGCGGCCTCATGCAAAGCATTTGCCTCGTCCCTATTCTTGGCCCTCAAGACTCCCCTTTCTTTGATCTCGCCCTCCCTTGCAAATTGGATGATGAGGGAGACCATCTTCTCATCCCCAGCCCTTGCAGCGCAATGCAATGGAGTGTCGAGCCTCGTGTTTTGTGCTGCCAAAAGAGAGATCTCTCTACAACAGATCTCCTTGGCAATCTCGAGATGTCCTCGGCTTGCAACAATATGGAGAGCCGTGTTCCCTTCCACTATAACTCCAAGGAGGCAGCTAGTTATCTCCCCCGCCGAAGCCCCAAAAAAAAAATCTTTTTGCTGCAGTAATTCATCCAGAATTCTTTTGTTTCCTGATCTTGCTGCTTCAAACAATTTAGGATTCATGGCTATGCGAAAGGGCTGCACTTTGCCCAGAGGAACTTCAAGATCGGATTCTATTTGTGCTGTTTTGCTAGTCATGCTCTCCTCGACCATAGTTTCAGCAGCTTTGTGTGCTCCAAGGGCTGCTATCTCTCTCTCTCTCTCTCTTTCTTAATTGAAGAGGCTCGGCTATAGTTTCAGTAGCTTTGTGTGCGCCAAGGACTACTCTCTCTCTCTCTTGATTGAAGGGGAGGCGATAAACCCACCCAAATTTATTGATGGAGAAGTATTTACATCAAAAGAGATTACAAGAAAAGGATATTTGAAAGGCAGGCAAAGGGAAGTAGCCTGAAAGGAGAAGGAAATCTTTTTGATGCAACCGGAGGAAGGAAAGAACTTTCCATAATTTATTAAAAAGGAACAAAGAATAAAGTGTTTAGAAGTTTAAACTCTATTTAGAGGCTGCCAAATCTTATTTCACATTGCTCTTGTAATAACCAGCCCATGTCAGCCATAGTTTCAGCAGTTTCATGTGCTCCAAGGACTACTCTCTCTCTCTCTCTCTAATTGAAGGGGTGGCAAAACTCACCCAGATTTATTGATGAAGGAGTATTTACATTAGAAGAGGTTACAAGAAAAGGATATACAAAGGGTACGCAAAAGAAATTAGCTTGCAAGGAGGAAATCTTTTTGATGTAAGAGGAGGAAGGAAAAATCTTCCGCCAATTTATTCAAAAAGAGCAAAGAATAAAATGTTCGCAAGAGGGAGGAAAAGAGGACATGTAGAGTGATACAAGAACAAAGTTTAAACTCCATTTAAAGGCTACGGATATATTCTTTCTCATTGCTCTTTAGCAAAGCTCTTTATAAAAATTATGTTATTTGCTTTTATTATGGCTTTATAGGCATGCGGTCATTTTTTTCTCTTTTTTTCTTTTTTACCATGATGGCAAACTTTTTTTTTGTCATTGCAGCACTATTGGAAGCACCAATTATGTTTAAACTTAAAACCAACAAACTACCAGAGGCTGATCTTTTTCTTAGTGCTTAGTGCATGATACTATAATTGATTATATGACGTATTGGTGAGATTTTTTTTTTATTATGGTTTCATATGCATGTAGTTGTTTTTTTTATCTCTTTATATCTTACCATGGAGGCGCCAATTATGTTTAAACTTAAATTAACAAACTAGCAAGAGGTTGATCTTTTCTTAGTGCTTAGTGTATAATACTATGATTATATAATGAATTGATTTGAACTAGAAGCATTTGTGCTTGATGGACTTGACATTGAGGTGGCGACATGGGTACTTTTTTATTATAGAGACAATATCAAAATTTGGGTCGCGATATAGGTGATCCAACTTTGGATAGCATAATTATATAAGTATTTCTTTTACATTATTGCCACTGTCGGCTTTATATTGCAATACAATAATTCTATCAAAATATATTTATTATATTATTATAATACTATTATATTATAATATTATTATAATGCTGATATACTATTATTATATTATTGTAATATAAAAATACTATAAAATTGTTCTATTTTTAATAATATATTTATTAAATAAATAATTTAAAAATTAAGAATATTTTACAATAATAGGTTTTGATAGTATCAATAGTTAAACAATTTAAATTATTATATATGCAATCATATTTTGATACTGACTTTCTTAATTTGGTTACATAACAGATTTGAAGTTGCATGGCACTTCAAAAATGTAGTTATCAAATAGTAGATAACTTTTTATAAGAAGCTAATTTGCACAAGTTTTACCGTTCAAAACTCTACAGATGAAAACTCTACTAAATGTGACTTAAGTAGCTACCATGCTGTAGAAATTAGTACTCCCTCATAGTCTAGGTGAAAGAGAATTCAAACCATGCCAAGGGAGGACCTAGTCTATTATGACCTTCACCATTTTGGCCTTAATGTTTCTATGGCTGTGCTCTCATTTGAAGTTTTTTTATGTGATATTAATGTTTCTTGAGCTCTGACAGTCCTCTGCATGTTTACTTGTAGCTTGCTTTCCTTATACAAATATGGGTTGGTTGCTGCATTCATGAACCAGAGGAAGCTACTTATATTTTTCTATATATTCTACTGGTATCTTAAGCAATTGTAGGATTTCTTTAGAAATAAATAAAATAGAGGAATTGTTCTCCACTCGTTTCGTCTTTGGGGACACCTGGAGTTTGAAGAAGATCCGTAAAAATTCAGGTTGGGTTGGGACATTTTAATTGCTGCCGTTTGGTGCAAGTTATATATGGAAGGAGCAAAATGCCAGTACTTTTAAATTTGAAGTTGTCCTTCCTCCTGTTAGCTTCTAATAATGGTCTTCAGCTAGGGATTCTAATCATCAGAGCAATATTATCCATATTTTATATTTTTTGTTGATATAAAAGCTGCGTCTTTGCTGTGCTTTGTCTGAGAATTTCATGATATTAATGAAATTCTAATTGGCCCCAATCTGATTCTTTATCTAAAATTGGAACAGAGAAAAAAGGTGAAAAGAAATGCTTTGTCTTCCCACCTTCCCCTCCCATTTATTTATGAAACGAAACAAGAAAAAGGTAAAATTTGAATGCGATTTTCATCGTATGGTTACCCTCAATGAAAGGGATTTAACTTATGATCTGCAATACATGACTATCAAAGAGATCATGTTTGTCTAGGCTAGGCAAGCAATATCTGGAATGACTTCATGAAGCTTTTTCCCTTTGGCATTGAGGCAGTAGGAAGTAGCTTGATTTTGCCTGGCCACTGATGTGATGCCAACATTATCCAAAATAATGCCAGTGCAAGGAACTTTCTCATTGCATGCAAACTTGATGGCCACATCTGTTGTTGAAGTCCCATGTACATCAACAAATCGAACATCGCTCACTTCCACAGTCGAGGTCTGCCATTCGAACATAACAGCAGAAAAAGAACGAATAAGGAAATGGAATACACTTGCGCACCAATATTTTTCACAATAGACAATATTAAAAATTATTAGTTTAATCACCAATTTATAAAGCTACTCATGTCTTAAATAGATTGGTTAACATCATAGCTGCCCTACTATGTCTTCTCAATAACTCAGAAAGCTCATTGACGTAAGAAGCTTTAATCGATGAGTAAAAGTAATTCGTTACCGAATTTTTGCAGTGCGCGCCGGGACAATAAAACTGGTCTATAACTATGGGGCTCCCCACTGAAGTAAAATTGATGTGCTCGAATAAGATCCCTTTAGCATGACCGGACCCTCCCTTCACAACACAGAAGCGAACAAACATAGTCATGAATACTTCTTCCTTTTGGAGGAATGCTGATGAATTCTAATTGTTTCATATAAATTGATCGTTTCTCTTTCTTAATGTTGTGGATTTGGATTAAGTTTAGGTGCACACCTGCAATGTCTGAACCCTCAGACCACCATCCGATTGATAGAAACTGCCGTTTGAGACATGTACATCCTCCACTATCACACTTGAGCCGTTCCCTGCCGAGCTTCCAATGCTGTACATGAAGTGAGAGATATGGTCAAGACCATTGTAAGTTGCTCTCAGTTCATCGGTACGTAGGAACCGGAAACTGACCTTATGCCACGCCCAAGGCCGCACGCGATCCCGGTTATGTTCACGCCTGAAGATCCTGTTCGGATCGCAATGCAATCACCTCCTATATTTTATACAAAGTGAAATCATTCAGTCAGTAGACTGGCAAATTTAAAGCTACCAGTCTAGTTTGCCATCTTGGTTGAGAGAATTGCCTGCTCCAATGGCGGCATCCTTTACTTCGACATAATGAGACTCTACAATGTATATGCCATCAGTGTCGGGGCTGTCTGCCGGAGATGCGAAGCTAAGCCCCTTCAAGTGAACCCACTTGCTGCTGTCCACGGTGAGGTGCTTCCCTGGACTGTTGAGAAGTTTCATGCCCGCGATGGTCAAATCCACACAGCGTAAGATACCTAATGCCTGTCACAAGAACAATGATTAATCTGGCAATTACGAGACACCAAAAAATACGGTGGGATTCCAAATTATCAAATATACAACTTGCCTTTGATAGAAAACAACATAAACAAAATAACTTGCCTTTGTCCAAAGTATTCAAAAATATACAATTAGATGTGCTGGAAGAGCATACTTACGGAAGGCACGCTGTCACATTTCTGCAATAGAAGTTAAAAAGAGGGGAAATATCAGGCTATAAGCTTTGAAGGGGGGAAAATGAGGGGATAGATATAGACTAGAAAGAGAAAAGGTTGCTACATTTTTCTTCTTGCAGTCCCACCAGACGGAACCTCGGCCGTCGATCTCGCCATTACCATCGACAGTGAAAGCAGTGACGTCTCTGAATGTGATCCAACTGGTGTTATTTTGGGAGGTCCACAGTTTGTCAGGTGCCACAATATTTCCTTCGACCTGCGAGAAAACTTTCCTCATGTCAAAAACTTAAGAAAAGCCAACTCCCGTAGCTAGCTCTATTGAAACCCTTGCCCGATATCTTCAGTTAAATGTATATTATACCCGAACATGGACGCTGGCGTAAAGACAGGGGCCTTCGAATGTCAATGGGCTCAACAGGAACGTCTTTCCGGAAGGGATGAGAATTGTTGGCCACCCAGTGCTAAATATGCAGGCAGTCGTCCAAGCCTTCATGAACGCCTAAGAGACGCCAATTTACAATAATTCAATGCGCAACTACTGGTACGTGTGCAATCTGACATGGATCTACGTGCATAAATTTGTACTAATCATATACGTATGTACACATGCATCCATATATACATGCCTGCTTGCATGGGCTCGAGAACACAACCATCGTAGCAGCGTAGTACCCGCTAGTCTAGTAATGCATGCATATACATACATGTACACAAGCAGGATTTTTAATGTTTTACCTTGTTTGTTAGCTTTCAAGATTGTGATTATCTTTCTTTCTGTTTGTTTGTAAGTTGGACTTTTAATTTTTCTTATTTATTTATTATCAAAAATGTATAAGTATTTAGGAGAAATGAATAGTACTTTTTTTAAAAAATTCTAGACTACCGATTCTTACTCCTTTATATGGTACAAAAAAAAACTATAGTTTCAAAGTCAGAGAACATTCTTCGTCTCTCACTTTTCATATAAAAAATACCATCTCATTCTTTTTTCTAGATTTCCTATATATTCCCAGTAATGAATAAATACAGGGAAAAGGTTTAGAAAATTCGGCTAAGAAAACAACCTAATTACGACCCTAACTGCAAGCCTGATTATAATAAACAAATAAAGACATAATCTAATTCTCCTACCAAAAAAGGAAAAAAAATCTAATTACAATCCCAAGATTAAAAATAAGAAAAAATGTAAAAATTTTGTCTGTAAACAAATAAATTTAAATGTTTTATTTCATTTTTTTCCTTAAAAGTGGATAATATGTCTCCAGTAGCTAGTTAGTAATTAATATAACACATATTTCTATAACGCCTTTATTTTGTTGATACATACCATTGCTGTAATGCATGCATATGCATCCAGGCCTTCGAATGTTTTACCTTGTTTGTTAGCTTTCGAGATTGTCATTATGTTTTTTTTTCTATTTGTTTATAAGCAGGATTTTTAATTTTTCTTATTTATTTATTATCAGAAATGTATAAGTATTTTAGGAAAAATGAATAGTACTTTTTTTAATTCTATGATCAAAAATTATTGCTTCTTTATATAGTATAAAAAACTATAGTTTCGAAATCAGAGAACATTCTTCGTCTCTCACTTTTCATACCAAAAATACAATCTCATTTTTTTTCTAGATTACCTATATATTGCCAGTAATGAATAAATACAAGGAAAAGGTTTAGAAAACTCGGCTAAGAAAACAACCTAATTACTACCCTAACTGCAAACAAGTACGACATAATCCCGACTATGATAAACAAATAAAGACATAATCTAATTCTCCTACCAAAAAAGGAAAAAAATTCTAATTACTATCCCAAGATTAAAAATAAGAAAAAATATAAAAATTTTGTCCGTAAACAAATGAATTTAAATGTTTTATTTCATTTTTTCCTTAAAAAGTACATAATATGTCTCCAGTAGCTAGTTAGTAATTAATATAACACATGTTTCTATAACGTTTTTATTTTGTTCATATATACCATAGCTGTAATAAATGCAAAGCTAAGCTCTAAATTTTATTTTCTAAGCATATAACAGTCCATTGCTGCACTATTAATGGTTTTGGTCATCGCATTTTACGGACATAGACAAAGCCACATTCTAATATACCTCGGGAAGATTAATTTTGGAAGATTTTTAAAAGTTTTAGCAAATTTTAAGATCATTAGAAGAATAAATGGATTGCAATTTATTGGGAGCAAGACTTGCATAGACGGGAAAATAATACAAACACACACACACACACACACACGTACAGATCTTTCAAGGCATTGAGATGGAACTCTTATACCTGGGTATCATCGTGTACGCCATCTCCGACAGCCCCATGATCCAATACATTGATGACCTGATCAGTAGCCCCACTAACCAATCGAATCGAAAGCAAAAACAAAAGAAATGGCCCGATTTCCTGCAAGGAGGACAAAGCTGCAAAAATGATGGAAGAAAAGTAGAAGCAATTTAAAAAAAATGATGTTATTGCCAATGGTAAAAAGGATACAAAGCTGCAAAATAATTTTTAATTAAAAAATTTCATGTAATGCGAAAAACCAATTCTCTTATAGATCCAGCAAAAAAGATGTTGAAAGCTATTGCATGACTAAGTCAAGAAGCGAATTGGGATTTTGACGACAGGACTTCAATAAAATAAAAGAAGGGATGATCTATTGACAGTCACCATGATAATCTTCAAGCAATGTATGGATATTCCTAGCTATACCTATGATATCTGTGCTATATATAACCCCCTCCCTCCTTTGAAGCTACGACATGAAATATTCAATCAATAAAATCCCGCCACAAATATCTAGGATGCGCTGGGTTTATTTTGTCAACCATTAATTTTTAAAATTTTATATAATAATATAATAAATTATAATAAATCACATGCTTTAATAGTCAAATTGTTGCATATCAACCAATAAACTTTAATAGCAAAACTTCCATCATTAATGGCATCAATACTAAAAAAACTTTAATGATATTAATACCATTAACATTTGCTGCAAATTAAGTAATAAAGTTTAATGATAGCCATGCATAATATCTCGATTGAAGTTTTTTAGTGAAAACTTTAATGATAGTTATAACTTGCCATGACTGGTTTTTTTAGTGAAAAACAAACTGGCGTAAGCAATCAGCATGCCTGGACTAGTTGAAACCCTCAATAAAAAAGTTTCTCTTTCAGAACTACAAACTGAAATGTTAGATTTTAAAATGCTCCCCCGTCTAGTTCTAATGTTCGTTTTCTAGAATGTTTGGTAAGAAAGGAATTAAAATTTTTTTGTAAAAGGAATCCACTGCATTTTTTTCCCTCCTCAAGGACTAGATCACTTTGGCTTCTCCCACTATTGCAAAGAATCTATAGTTGTTTTGCCAGGAACTTGGTGCTCAATCTAGTTCTTCTTAGTTTTCTCCTTTCTTTTCTCTCTAGCTATTTCCTCTTCTTTCATATCCTCTTGTTGATCTCTTCTCCTTTGTCTTGTTCATTTTCCTTTTTACTCTATTTTTTCACTAATTGCTGTTGTAACTCTTAAAGATAGTGATTAGAATTGGCCAATCTTTTCTCAAAATAAAAGAAAAGATAGAAGCAACTAAAGATTCAATATTTGTAGAAAATCATTTCATAAATAAAAAAAACCAGTTATCATATAGATACTACAATATGACAAAAGCTATTGCATGACAAGGCTGAAAGAATAGGTCAAGAAACCATTTACACTTTGATACAAGGGTCTTCTTGCTAGAAAGCATCAATATAGCAATAAGATCAAATTTCTCTCCTAAGAAAACGCAAAGTCGAAGTTAATCATTGTGGGAAGGTCATTCTTTTTTTCCTACTCTAGAATGGGTAAAATGATAACTGGTTAACCACTTAAAAACTTACCTTCAACAAATCTGCTCTCGAAAACCTGAGGAGGAAGTAAATCAGTCCTATGTTTTTAGCGGACGCTTGAGGCGTTTTTGAAAGGACTCCACCGATTTTGGTCAACGAAAAAAAAAATCAAGACAAAGTTCCTTTAATTTTTATTTGCTAATATCCTTTTGCCCTTTTGCAATGACGAAGGATTAAGGCATAAGTATTCAGTTTTTGTTAGCATTAATACCTATTTATATTTTAAAAACGGTTACCTATGCAAGGATGGAACTGAGGAATCTTGAAAGGCATAAAGGCATGCTTTTATTAGCCTTATTTCTGGAAGTTTATTGTTTCAAAAAAAATCACTCCACAGAGTCTCTCAATCGTCTTCCACCGATCACTTGGTACTTCGTTAAGTAGCACAGTTCACGATGCCAATTTAGCAGAGCAACGAAGGTATTTCGAGAAAATCAACAACACTATTTTTTAACAACCCGAGTCGGACCTTTCTTTCGCACTATTATAGATAGTAAAATAATGCCAAAGATTAGATTCAATTGTCAACTACTCCTATGAAAAATAGAATTGACTACGGATTTGAGCTATAGCACATGGTTTCATAAAATCCATACGATTTTTTCAATCTAAATTGAGCAGATTTTACATAAAGATTTTGTTCAGCATGTTCTATTCGATACGGATAGAAGAAGAACCCAATTCGGTATTATTAAAAAAAGAGGGTAAGCAAAACCAAGTCAAGATGATATGGATCACCCCTTCTTCTCGCACCAAAGATCTTACATTTTCGAAGAAACCTGAGCTACATTTATTTTCAATTTCTATTCAAAAGTTTCTATGTATTTCCATGCCCTTTTTTTAAGACCTCAAAAAATAATACAATGGACAAATTTCTTTTCTTAAAAACATCTACAAGAACGAGGATAATGGTAACCCCACCATTAACTTCTTCATTTTTATTTATTACTTTAATAGTAATAGAAATACATGTCCTATCGGATCATATAGATATCCCTTCGACACAATATAGGTCATCGAAAGGATTTCGAACTCACCAAAGCATGAAAGCCAAATCGGAAAATTGATTTCTATTTAAAGAGTGCATGACCGTATGGATAAGCTCACGCCAACCCGCCAATTTTGGATCCAATTCGGAATTTTTTTTGGAAGGTATCGGAAAGGAATTGAAATATAATAATATCGATTCATACAGAAGAAAAGGTTCTCTACTGATTCAAATGCTATACCTATGAAATAGAGACAGAGAAAGAGGAAAAAAACTAAAGATTTCGCATAGTACTTTTTTTTGATCGAAACATCAATCTGATTGATTTTGTGCCCTTCACTCGATGAGAAAATGGGTCAGATTCTACAAGATCAACAAGCCTACTGGACTTAAGGAATGATGGAAAAGAATAAAAAGAAAAGAGAGGAAAAGAAAATCGAAATGAAATAAAGAATAAAGCAAAAAAAAGTAAATAGAAAAAAAATAAGTAAAAGATAGAAGAGCCCATATTCCAAATGAACAAATTCAAACTTGAAAGAGAACTTTCTGATTCTCGAAGAATGAGAGGCAAAGAAATTGATTGAGAAAGATTTTTTGTTCTTATTATAAAATCATGATTTGATCCGCATATGTTTGGTAAAATATATAATCTTCCCCTTTGATCATAAATAGAAAGTATTCAATTAGAACATGAAAACGTAACTGAATTGGTCTTAGTTACTCTTCAAGACGAAGTGAAAGAAGAAAGGAGATTCTCAAATGAAGAAAAGGATCCATTTACTTCAAAAGAATTGAACGAGGAGCCATATGAGGTAAAAATCTCATATACGGTTCTGTAGAATGACAATAAGGATGACCTATTTGTCAACATTTCTACGATGACCCTTAAAAAACCAAATTCCACCTTAGGTAAAGTTGCCGGAGTACGATTAATCTCTGGATTTGAAATCACTTCTTATATACCTAGCATTAACCATAATTTATAAGAATATTCTGTAGCATTAGTAAGAGGAGGAAAGGTTAAGGATTTATTGGGTGTAAGATATTATTCGAGGAGCTGTAGATGTTGTCGGGGTAAAGGATCGTCAACAAGGACGTTCTAGTGCGTTATAGATCCTTATCCAAAACTTGTATCATTTGAAATAATTTGAAATACCTCGACTTTTTCACTAAGGGACATTTGGAGTTACATTTTTAAACTACTCAAGCATTTTTGCTCCAAAAATGGTGAGAATAATTCCAAGCACAACAATGATAATACCACATATGTTTTATTTAATGATGAAAAAAAAATCCTTACTAAAAAACCCTTCCAAAAGACTATTGCTAAAATTTTAGTAGGAATAGTAAACCCATCACAGAGTCTTGTTACTAGTGACGGATTAGCAACAGCTTACATAACTAATGCTAAAACATATCATTAATGATATTTACAATTGTATTAATTGGATGCTTTTAGTAAAAATTTGCCTATCTTTTAGCAACAGCTATGATCACAACTGGACTTTTCAGCAATGGTTCATTCATCTTTTAATGTACTTCTACGAACAATTTGTTCAAGCATTAGCAATGTATATAATCATGATTACTTGTTTATTTTTAGTATAGTTATTAAACCTGGACAAGACAAGCCAGTCTGACCAGAAGACAAGTCAACCAGGCCCTTATTCGATCTAGTTTCGTAACTGGATTGGTTTGTTTGGGCTTTAGACTTTTGATCTGAAAATACTTCCCTATTACTCTTGGACTGCAAAATCTAACCTCGGCCCGTTTATGTTACCGTCAAGACAGAACATATGGTTGTTTTACTATCACCATTTATTATACTTGTAGAAAATTTATCTTTATCATGAAATGGTAATTACCTTCTGAGGTTTTAATAGTTAAATCTTTTCTCTTTAATAGGAAATTAAAGTAAAATAAACAATATTTTATTAAATTGTATTGTAATAAAAATATTTTTAAATGTACTGCCTTATATTCATAGTAACTCTCATCGCTTTTAGGGCCACTCCATTGGTGACGTGTGGTTGCTTGTATCTACTTAATATAATCACTCTCATTTGCAATATATATATATATAACATGTGTTCAATTGTTAGGGAGAAAAGCAAGACTATTAATTACATCTCCCGAAGTTGATGAGTGTATTCGATTAAAATATATAAAAATTAAGAAAATCTCATAATTAGACAATAGTCAGGTTGCATATGCCAAGCTCATCTATTTGCCCTAAACTCAAACTTCAGAATATCACGTTATTTTTTGAAGCTTTCCAAAATATGAAAATTCATGTCCACATTATCATGAATAGAAAAACCTTCTCTAATGATAAGAGATGGAAGTTAAAGAAATGTATCTTCAAAAATGATAATATACTCGCCACACTATATGCATGCGAACTATCATGGATGTTCATTTATATTTAGAGAGAGCTATCTCAAGTGTCGTTTTCAAAAGCTATACTGCAATTAATTAGCTTTTGCTTAAGAAATTATAGTTATCAATTCTTCTCGTCACATTGTTGCAAACCATTAACATTGTTTTTATATTCCTAATATTAATATTAATAACCAAAGAAACTTTAATATTAATATTAATGCAGCATCATAGACTTCCGTCCTAGTCTCATGTGTATTGCATGTATTCTAGATTTCAGGGAAATAAAACTTTGATGTTCAAACATAAGATAGCATTGGTTATGAAATAAGTTTGAAAAGGATATGATTGATCTATTCAGACAAATTTGAAGGGACAGGATTTATTAGGATAAGTTATATATTTTTATATTTGGTTGGAGGGGGTAAATGTAGTGGTAGAACTGAGCGTGTCGAAACTCGAATGTTATGATGATTTAAATTTTATTATACAATAAAATTAGTTTTTCAGTTTTTACATAGTTATAAAATAAATAAAAATTTTCCGCGGCGTAAAGTCATGCGTAGATAGTATTTATTTTTATTTCTTTTTTTTTTAAATACTGATGGTGCAGAGAACTGGTCGTCCGAGTTGAAGAGAAAAAAGCGGGATCCCCGGGAACAGGAGCGAGGGTCAGTCGGCGTACCTCAGCTCTCATTCTTTCCGATATTGATTTCTGGCTTCACCCGCAGTGGGAAAGGGAGAGATTGAGAGCGAGAGAGGGAGCGATGGGCAATTTGATGAGTTCTTTCTTCAACAAGGAGCCTCCACCGCCCATGGTGCTGGTTCCCCCCATCTTCGACTTCCCTCCCCTCTCGGCGCGCACCAGGTTCTCTTCTTCTTCTTCTTTGGTTTCCCCCCCGGTTTTCATGCTTTTCTTCTCTCCTTTTCTGATTATTCTCGATTCATTTACTGAACCAGATGGCTTACTTTTGTTGCCGTCGCTCGTCTCTGCTGAGAGTTCCTGTTTTTCTGCACTAATCTTAGAAATCCAACCCACCCACACACACCAAACCCCCCGCGGGCCGTATTTTTTTATGGTTTTGGGTTTATTTTGATGGAATTTAGTCTGGTTCTTTGTACTTAATAATGTACCTCAGAATGCATGACACCTATTTGTTTTTTTGGTGCATGACATTGTTTTTCAGATACTTAGTGTTCCGACGTCTCGCCATGTTGAATTGATATTCTTGGTTTGTAGCCGTTCTGGTTTGCCAATATTTGGATTTGTTAAACTTTTTTGTAAGTTGGTGATATTATTTGATAATTCTGGCAGGAGATTAGTTACCCATGGGTAAAGATAGAGTTTGTATGCAAAGGAACTTGAAAATAGATTAGTAAGAAGTTGCAGATCAGTCGAAGTTTGAGAAGATTTATGCAATTTTGATGATTTAGTAGGGAATATTAATCGATGCCTTTCAGTTATTGATGCTAAGTGGTTAATATGTTGATAATGAGCATTGTTATAGGTACAGTGGTGTGCATAACCATTTATTGGCCATGTGGTTTGGCTGCATGGCTTTAAAATACTTTAGAATTAACGTTGGAAATAATTTTCTCTTAAAACTTGTTGCTTGAAATCCAGTCCTTCAGAGACTTGATAGATATTTAGCTAGCTGGGACTTCACTCAATACTGTCCATGATAGTCCTGTCTAGTTTCCTATTTTTACATAATAATGCAGCCAATTTTTTGCACTTCTTACTGAAATGATTTTAGCAGAGAGAGGAGTTTCTTCCTTCGGTCCACTCAACTGGAATCTCTTACATATCCTTAAAGATGTTGACATCCAAAGTGTAGGCGGATCTCACTTTAATATGTTAATTAACTAGTAGAGCTTAACAACTTGAACTGTTGGGGGAGGGGCCAACAATGTATATTAGACCTTAATACTCCTGTCACGAATGAAAGCGAACCTTGATGCAACGGTAAGATTGCTCTATTGTGACTTGGGTGTCACGAGTTTGAAATACAAAAACAGCTTCTCAAGACACGGGGTAAGGTAGTGTACATCGGACACTCCCTAAACCCTACAGTGGTGGGAACTTCATGCACAAGGGTGCTCTTTTTTAGCCGATCCTGACTAATTTCGGATTAAGACTTAATTGAGTTGAGTTGTAACACCCTTCATCATGTTCGGCCTGGATTATGCGTGTGAAGGAATAAACAAGTCAAGAACAACTCAAGATAACGAGTCAAGAATGTCTCAAATGCAACTGAGAACAAGTCAAGAAAAGAAAGGACTCATGATACCAAACAGGCGATCTAGAGAAAAGTCTTCCTAAATGGGGAATTACCTTTGTGATACTATGTTAACTAAGTCCTAAATCCCAAAAGCTTAAGCTATTAGGAAAAGGTTAACAATGTATATCAAGCCTTAACATAATCATCCTCTAATTAAATCACAGATGAAAGAATCATATATTTGTGATTTTGCAATAGTACAATAGCGATTACAATTTGAATTATTTGTTCAAAACTGTGATTTGATCCTTCAATGTCATTATCTTTAAATCAATTCATGCTATATCAACTTGCTTCTATCGCTAAGATATAAAGACCTTGGACATAAATATACAAGCAACAAATTATTTTTCGTTTTGCATATTATTGATTCTAAGTATCAACTCAGACTCTGTGATTTGTACTACTAGCAAAATACATGATATCCATACCTTTCAATATGGAAAACACCAAGTGTATATTCACTGTTTTTTGAGCTACAAACTAGAATCTGTTAAAAAATATGGAATATCATGTTCTAATACTTTAGTCTTTGATATGATTTTTTACAACTTAAAGTCATAGGGTCAAAGCATGCTTATCTGTTACAGGAAAAAGAGGGAAACTAAAGGTATAAGAAATATATGATGATATTGAACCTTTGCTGCCTCTACATATTGAGTTGTATTTTTCTTTACCTTTTAACCATTATAGGACGATCACAGGTTGCATCAAGTGATCACTATTTATTCCACTCTGGGTTAATCTTGAAATCTACTGAACTTCATTTTTCTCTATGGTGATACAGGATGTTAGTTCCAGCTTATGACTTACTATTTGGGAAGCTTGCATTGTGTTCCCTTTTCGAGGACTACTTTGAGCAAGCAAGGAATCTTAACACAAGAATCATGCTAAAACCATTGGAGGATCCTCATGTGGATTTAATTGCAACTGTATCCAACAAGCTTTAGATGGCATTTCATGATTGTTATATAAATCATTCCTTGATTCCTTTTGATTTTTTTCCCTCACTTAAAGAGTAGATGTATTGAGAATCCTGATTCCAATTAGGAGTTTTTGGCATAACAAAGGAGCACCTTCTGTTTTTGTTCATTTTGACTTGCCTGTTAGATCTGCTAGGAGCCTGGTTTTTCTGTTTGACGTTATTAACTACACAACTATGCCTTCAACATTTTTATACTCATATTCTGTACCTATACTGTTTTCTATTTTGAAAAGGCAACGTGACCGTCAATTACAAGAAATCAAAGCAATGAAGTGTTTTTAGACTACAAATATGTTATTCTTACAATACAACTGTTCTTGACTTTGCTTTCTCTGAAAAAAGGAGATGCACACAAATTAGCTCCAACATTAAGGATTCTTTGCATAAGCAGCATCAACAGCAACAGCAACAACAATAGTAACAATAAAATAGTAATAGTACTAGTAGTAGTCTGACCTTTTCGACATCCTCATCTTTAAAACAAGTTGCACTTATTTGTTTGTTCTTATGGTTATGGTCATGTAATATAAATCAAGTCAGTTTTCCCCTCGTCATGACCTCATCTTGAGCAAGTGCATGCTTGTTTATATAGTGTGCAAGCTTGAAGTTCTTGATTTTCCGGGCCATCAAATATCTTCATGGTTGTTCCTAGGGGTTGAAACTTATACTTTTACCAGCCTTTTGTCAGATGAACTATATGGACATATCTTGAGCCAACGCATTTTTTCTGTTCACTTGTAGGAAAAACTGATCCATTCCTTTATGGATGCCTTCATCCCCTACCTCCGCCTTTTCAGCAGCTTATGATAGGGGGACCTGTTTCCCTTCTTAATTTATTCAGTACTTCTGAACTTTTCTTATTCTTTACTTTGATCATTTGCACACTTTCATACTCTCTCTCTTCCACCAGGCCGCATGATCTCTTCAATTCTGCCATATCATTTTAGGTTGAAGACGATCTTTGAGCCTGATCTTAATCCATTTGTGTAACACCTTGTATTATTATAATTTATACCACTATCTCTACTTATCTGCCAAATATGATGCTTTAGTTTGCCAAGCTAATGGAATGAAGGCCAAGTGTGTGGTGCTATCAGTTGTTTCAGTTGATTGCTTTTTCTTTCTTTTCATTGTACATGCAGAGGTATTGGTCACAGTTGTCCTGCATTATTCTGGCAAATTTTAAATAGAATACAAGATTTTTTGCTCTTTAGCAAATGAAATGTTGCTTGCCTTAATATTTTTAAGGTGTCAGGTTCCCTTGATCAGAAATCTGGGAAGGCTGTTGAAGGAAATGCAATATTCCGCTGGCAAAAGTTGTGCTTGTTATCAATAAGTTTTCTGTTTAACATTCTAATACCAATCAAGCATTATATTTGCATCAATGATCAACAAATGAGGTTGCTATTTTCATTTTGGCTTTCTCTTTTATAGGGACTTGGATGATCCTCATACATTTATGGACCTTATGGTATCTACTTCTGATCCGTAAGAATCTAATCATTGGAAGAGACATCTACTTTCCTCAAATAGATGTTAGTTTTCACCTTAAATTGTTAGATGTGCTAATCTTTCATTTTCAATTGTATTATGTCTTGTTTGTCAGCATACTGCGTTTGAGGTCATGTGCTTACTACCCTAGATATCAATTTGGAGCTTTTGGTATATTTCCTTTGATAATAACAAAAAGGTTTGTTCTTTAATTTGTCATATTGAATCTCCTGGTCATGTTATTTATCAAATTGTTAGATATTAACTTTTATCATTAATATTCATTGGAGAAATAATGGTTTTTTTACTATCTTTTCTCTCACATAATTTGAAATTTTTTTCATATTTTTCATATTGTCTCATATTATAAAGTTCTCTTTGAGAAAGAGAAAGGAAAGACCTAAAATAAATTATGTGAAAGTTGTTAAAATCATACATCATTGATTTATTGTAAAGTGCAATCTAGTGATTCATTTCCAATTACAATGCTACTTTGGGAATGTATCAGTTTCTTTTGATCTTCTATACTCTTTCTTAATCATTTGTTATTACTATTATTATTATTATTATTTATTGTTTCTAATTATGTTACTATTTCTATTACTATCAAGATTCAAAAATTGGTAACGTGACCCGTATTGGTCGTTATGGTATGGTTTGGCACCAATGAGCACAAAAGAGAGAAGAAGAAGGTGGAGAGTGAAGGGGAAGAAGGTCCTACTAGAGAAAGGGAGGCAGATTGGGATCGGATATCATTGATTGGGGTTAGAGCTCATCGATCAGGACCGCAGATCATTGATTGGAGGCCGAAGCTCGTCGATCGGGCTTGACGTCATTGATCGGGTGCTGGTGGTCGTTAATCGAGGGCCAAAGGTCATCAATCAGGGTCCGAAGATCATCGATCAAGGCTGGAGCCATCGGCAAGGTCCCCTGTAGCATCGTTGCCAGAAGAAAGGAGGAGATTAGGGGGATGGTGAGGTAGAGGGATTGAGGGAGAGAGAGAGGGCAAGAGATCTCAAGGGTGACGGCTAGGGTTCGAAGAGGAGAGAAGAGAGAGAGAGAGAGAGAGAGAGAGAGAGAGAGAGAGAGAGAGATTGAATGCAAGGAGGGGATTGTGATTTTAACAAAGACCCAATTTGGCCAGGATGAATCACGTTAGAGCCATCCAAAACAGGGCGGAACTTGTCAATTCTACTTCGTTTGGTCCGGTTCTAGTTGGATTCATGGGTATTTCATCTTGGGTGGCTGAACCCTCCTGATTCCTGACTGGTTCTATTTAGGATGACCCGAATTGCCTGATTTAGGGCATTTTAACAGTCCTTTATTGCTGTTGTTGTTTTTGTTGTTAATCTTCAAGCTCTAAATAATAATATTCTTTGTGGTTCTTTCTCATTGTGAAATTTAGTTTCAGCGACTTGAACTAATGTACATTGCTCAACTTTTAGATTTCTTGTCAATTTCAAAATAGTTTGTGTACAGTTTTATGTGGTTCTCAAGTTTAATTGCATAGGCAGGGCACTTCCAGAAGATTATGGTGTTATGGGCTTGAGATATGGATCAGAAAATCTATCCATCGGAACCTCATTTATGCCATTTCCTTGTAAGTGACAACCATATATTTAACTGATTTCTCTTTTGAATTCTGATTTAAATCCCTTAAATGTGTGCCATCTTTAAACTCATGTTGTCTGTTATTTATCAACCTCTCATATAGGTTTGCTAATAATAGTTCGCAAAAGCATTATTTCTTTGGGAGTTATAAATAGAACTTGAATTACATGCTGTCTGATAGATTCATGAACTTCTAGGACGATTTTCTATCAATCTTGCACAGCAGCATGGAGAGCTGAGAAATAAAAAAAGTCAGTTTGAAACATGTTTTAACTATATATTGATTCTTAGATATAGAACTAAAAACTTGAGTAGGAGAAAGAATAATACAGCTGTTTCCTTTCATCATCAAGAAATCTCGATGCAAATCATGACAAAGGCAATTTGGTTAATGTTGAAGAACAAAGGTTTACTTATTAAGGATAATTTTTCATTCTTATATGGAATATCGCTGAAGGTACTCGAGGTCTAAACATGGGCAATGCTATTTAGATAGCATTTTTCTGTTAAATGCAGCCATCTGCCTGGATAAAGATGCTTTTATCAATGTTGTCGAAAGTGGATACTTCTTGCAGATACGTGATGTTTTTATTTGTGCCTTGGCCGTTGAAATTTTGTACTAGATATCTTGTGTAGTTTCATTTATGCTTGTCGAGATTAAGCTAAGAGATGTCTGATGTAGGCAAGTGTGCATATATGATGACATTTAAGCTATACTTGTTTTTCATTTGCTTGTTTCCTTTATTCTCATATGACTCCCTAAAGTTATTGACACACCTTTCTACTAAAGTTTGGATTCATTCTGATTTGAAGTTTAACTTTTGTTTGGTTGGCTGGATCTTGTGAATTCTGTTATATGATTTAACTATCCTTCTCTCTTATTGCATAGTATTACTGGTAATTCTTCTTTTGCAGTGTCTGGTGATACTCCAATCTGTGCATGGCTAGTCGGCAGGCTTGGGAAATTAAGTGTAGGATTGAAGTACATCCCACCTTGTGAGTTGAAATTGATGTAATAAAGTCTACGAGGCACTTCTTGCATATGAATTTCTATAAGGAAAAAAACAGCTTGTTGTTATCACACTTTTCATTCTAATTTATTGCTTCCATCTTAATATGTTACTAAACAATAGGCCTATATGTACGAGCGTGTAGGTCTTTTATTTAGTATATATATTAAAACTTGCATGCTCAAGTCATGATTATTAATGGTTGGTTTATCTCAATTAACTAAATTAACTTCATTGATAAAGTTTGTAAAGGGAAGAATGGGAAATATTTATCAAAACACTTACATTCTTCATTGCTCAACTCACCATTTCACTTAGCCCTGGTATGATGCTTTTGGTAATGAATAGTTTGCTCTACAATTGACGTTCACCAAAATGCACAATAAACTAAAGTAGTGCAATAAAGATGGAATTAATTGTCAACATCATTTATGGCTTCTTTTATTTCTGTTATACTTTATTAGATGAAGGCAAACACCCTTTGAACTTCAAAGACTTGAAGAACTGGAGTTGTGCTATTGGTTATGGATTAGGTTCAAGCAGCCCATTGTGTCCTTCATTTAATTTCAGTCTTGAGCTTGCTAGAAGTTCACAGGTTTGTCTTCCTCTCCATGATTTTATAATTCTTTTAAGCGTGATAATAATTGTTTAGAATTCTGTTAGCCTCTTCTAAGCAACTTTATGGGGTTTTTTACTGCATAGGAATCAGAAAAAGGGCTTGCGTGGTACTTTGATTTTTCGTTGGAAGATTACTAATGTTGCACTAATGTTGCATCGTGAGGTTAAAATCTTGCTATTTGGTTGATAATCTGAATCTCAAGGAGTTTTATGAACCATTCATAAAGCTTTGGACATTCCATTGAAATTGTGATCATGTTATTCTCTCTCAAAAAAAGTATTCAGATCATAACTTATTTTTTTTCATAGCTTTAGATTCAGTACACATGTTGCACTACTTTACTATTCACTGTTCTGGCATCAATCGATGCAACTTTTTTTTAAGACTCGAAGGGGCTAATCACTGCCTTTTCTGCTCTATACTGACCCTAACCTTGTGAGCTGACTGCAGCCGGAATCGACCCTTGAACACTTGCCCTAGTGGATACTGTCCGTGCAAGCACTTGGTGGTTGTATTAAGATAATTACCAGCATTAATTCTTTGGGTTCATGTTACTTGTAAATGCATGCCTGTAAATCTTTATATCTGGAAAGAAAGTGTCCATATGTTGGGGCCCCATCCCTCCACCTATAAGCTTGATCTGTGTATATGTTAGTATGTCATGATCTCTAATTTGAGATCTTGGCTTTTCTTAAGCGTTTTCTGGAAACTCACTCCCAAAACAAGACATTTGTGGGGAAAAACTCGCCTTTAGTCACTAAAGTAGTAGATGGAGTTAGGAAGAAGTTTATTAAAAAAAAAGCAATGAGTTCAAGCAGCATTAATAAAAAGGAACGAGGTAAAAGCATAAACTGGAATTAGTGAAACAACTGAAATAAATCAAACAGGGGAGTGAAAAGAACTGTTTGCAACTAGGGATTAAGGAAATGAGAGATTCAGCTTATCGGTACATTGGGTATAAGATTAAATTCTTGTGTCAAGCTGGTTTATATGATCTCCAAAATTGCCTGGAAGCTTCTTCGACCATGCACTAGTACCAGATATCTTAAAAAGAGAAGAAAATAATGATAAAATTAAATAGAGGAAGGTAAGGAATGATTCATAGAAGTCATCTTGATTGTGCATATACGGTTATGATAATTGAGTAACTTATGTTGTTTGGATAACTTTGTTAATGGACTATATCTTGACAGAAAAATCTGTATCTTAACTTTTCATTTTTATTAGCAATTTAATAAAATATCCTTCAGCATTTATCTTTCTTCTGCACTTATTTATGCATTTATTATTTTTTTCATTTGCAGCTTATTGCATCATTTTATCAGCATGCTGTGGTACAGAGAAGGGTAAGATTATCTTACATATTTTAGATAATCTACTAGAGTAATAATTTCTTTTCTGTATAATAGTTAATTCATTATAGTATTCTCATTAGCATGCCAGTCTATACTATTCATAATGCTTGGAATTGGGCCACATGCCATTGACACCCAAATAGTGAGACTTTCATGCATTTGTCTTTTCTCTTATCTACCTCAATCAAGGTCGGCGGAACTGTCCCGAATCGGGCAGTTCAGAGAGTACCAAGCCGTACCAGCGGCAGATCGCGGGTCCGGCAACTGAAACGAAAAGCATCTGACGGAGGGGGAGAAGGAGAGGAAAGAGAGGAAAAGAGAGAGCGAGCAGGGAGGGAGGGAGAGGAAAAGGAAGGAAGAGAGAGGGCTACGGAGGCCGGCGAGCCATGCGGAGGGCCGCGGAAGAGGGGCTCCTCCTCCGGTCCCCTGTTTCGTTTGAAACAGGGGCCCCAGAGGGGTCTCCTTTTTAATTTTGTGATATTTAAGTGAAGTCGGCAAGTGTCCCTCCACGTGGCCCTCCGTCGATCCTCCTCTGCAGCCCTCCACCACCCTCTTTCTCTCTCCCTCCCTCTCTCCTCCTTCTTTCTCTCTCTTTTCCTCTCTCCCGTTCTCCGTCTCCCCCGCCTCCTCTTCTGTGACGGCATAGGCCTAGCATAAAACGGTATGGGGGCATACCGACCCGTGCCACTGGACTACCGGTTCGGGCCCCGGTTCCAACATAGCAGACTTTGACCCCAATGCTTCTCCCATTATGTAGTGAGATATTAAAGGTCCGATAAGTTCCTTATTTGATGAGGTCTCCCCACCTAGATGAAGCATGTAATCAATACTGGCTGGTCTATAATGAAAAGGTTTCCTATATCTTGATTTTGTTTAGCAAAGTTTCCTGACTACACTATCTCTCTATTTAGAAAATAAATGATAGCACATCCATTGGTTGTCTATCTATCAACATGGAGATGGATGTGTGATAATATAAGAAAAGATAGAATAAGTAATGAAGTCATTCATAAAGAGGTAAAGGTGGCATGAATTGAGAACAAATTGAGAGAAGGAAAACTTAGATGGTTTAGATATTTACAACGTAGGCATGGGGATACACAAGTACCAAGGAGTGATTTGACATATGTAGAAGGAATGAAGAGGGCTAGAGGTAAACTAAAAATCACATCGGGAAGTAGATAGGAAGGGCTTGATATCTTAACATCTTTTAGAAAGTATGGTCCTAACTTGAGCAGAAAGGTGGAAAAGGATTCATTTAGCCGACCCCAACTAGGTAGGGATTGATGCTTGGTTGAGCTGAGTTGAGTAGTAGAATCCTTTCAACGAGAGTTCAATTATTCTTTCATTTCCCATGATAAGGTTTGAAAACTTGGTTTTGTTCAGTATAGTGGAATCCAAGTTTCTGCTATCTTAGCAATATTTACCATTTTGCTCCAAGGATATCTGGCTACTCAACTAAAAGGCACTACAGAATGTTATATTATTTTATATAAAATACAAGTTTCTATTATTGTGAATGATGGTGGCTTGTATTAAATATCAATATCTATAAAGTACTGCAATGGGGAACACCTTAACCCATTAAGGAGCTGAATTAAAAGTGGGTTTCTGTTGTTTTCGGTTGGTTTTGGCTGACAATGACCAGAAAAATGCTAGAAACCACCTGATACCTGAAAGAAGGGGAGTAGGTCAGGACTGCCCCAGGCTGAGTATCAGTTTCAGATATTATCTTTATTGTTAATCCCCTTAGAAGTAATATGATCCAGTTAAAGTTTAGCATCCTAATCTGTTCTCCTTGTCCAACTTCCAGAGTGGAATGTATATGACAAGTATGAAGAAATGAGGGCCTTGTACAAATCCATGAACCCAGATCACTGTTCTAAGGTCTGCTTACATTTGTATATGTGCGTGCCATTATCAAAAATTTAACAAATGTTGGAATTTCTTTGATGCACTTTGGTGTGCAATTGACTGTACTGGCTTTATCTGTCAGGAGCACCTTTCCAATCAGTAGTTTCTGAAAATATAGACTGCCACACAAAGAAACATCTGTGAAGTATGCTGTATACAGTCAACTCACTGATCAGATGTACATTACTGGTTTATGTGTCCATAGCACTTTGCTGATGAGTGGTTTCTGATTGTGTAGAGTACCCTTTATGGAACATAACTTCTCTAAGTATATTTTATATGCAATCTCAATGAACTGAATAAATGTCCATTATTGGAGGTAGTTTTTTTTTTTGCATTATTTCTATTTTACATGGTTTGTATTTTTGTCTTGATTGGGCATGAGAGTTTTGGATGTTTAGGATCTTGTGTATGATAGCATGGAGAAACTGTAGAACTTATGCTCATTCTACCACACAGGTGACTAATCCATTTGAAGAAAACCAGATAGTTGGGATTACAAATTATATTGACTTCGGCTTTGAGTTAGTGACAAGGTAATTTGCATGATTGAGAAAGTTTTTCTTTTTTTTTTGGACAAACAGTTCATTAGATTAGGGCAGCTAAGTTTTTGTTGGAACATGTTCTCAAGGATCAATGGAGATAAATCATTGGAGAGTGTGGATGAATCCTCATTCCAATTAGCTGCATCTTGGCAAGCTAATAAAAACTTCTTACTGAAGGTGAGACATTATATGTTGATTTCATCACTGTTATTTGTTGATAATATGTTTCTTGACTACTTTATTTACCATTTTTATAGGGAAAAATGGGCCCTTCCAGTTCTTCCATAGCTTTAGCATTCAAGTCTTGGTGGAGACCTTCCTTTACATTCAGTATTACAGGTACATTTTGCAGCCTGGAAGTTTCATTTGCATTACATTGATGGGTTGTCTTATCGAAACAATATACAGAAGTACACTATGACATACTTTATGGAGGTCTACAAATAAAAGCTTATTAAATAATGTTATTTCAGGTTTTCAGTAGATTGTTAGAATCGATTGCTTTTACCAAGGTCATATCATAAGAAATGCCACATGAATGCGACCTGGATACATATAATTAGGTAATCGATATTGAAGGGTGATACTTGTTTCATGTAATTTGAAGAGAAAAGAAATGGAACATGTTCTATATTCTGTTAGTAAAGACGGAGATTTACAACAGACACTCATAAAAGAAAATTAGCACATTAAAAACAGTGAATTAATAATGTTTTTTTATATGCATAATAAATATGTATATGCGCCACAAATAGTTTGAATGCTCCCTCTCAAACTCTCACTGAAGAAGTGAGCAGGTTGAAAACATTTCTATCCTATTTGGGAAGGTAGCTTCCAAAGGAGAGGGGAAGCAGTCAATGATATTCCTATATTCAGCATATAGGAGAACAACACGAGTAAGATTTTGGGTACAAATAAGACATTTCTTTGGAGGCCTTTTGTGAATGCAAGATTCCTAACAGTAGGAACCTGATTGTGCCTAGACAGTCTGGGCAGGGTATGTGGTCCTTGAAGGACGTAAAACAATTTCTTGTCAGATTGTTGGCTACTTAATGAAGTCAACAAGAAGTGACTGAGGTAAAACATAAAGTGGGATTTTGCTTGGTTGTATTTGCTACAAGCTGATAATTTGACTTGATTAGGTTCTGAGATGAAAAGATTTCAGATCTGCTGAGAACCACATGGTGGGAAGGCTTTCAATAATAGATTTTCCCTATTCCTTTTTTCAATTTTTACAGCTAGATTTGGAATGAATTTGGACAAAGGGGCCATATTTGATATCTGAAAGCACATCCGTCTCTGAAAGCAAATGCATCTTTCAGGCAAAATCATAACTTAAAGAGCTAATCGATGCATAAACTGTTGTGAAATATTACAACTGGCAAATGTGTAATGCTTTAGCTACATGTGAAATTTTTTGGGACGTAGGTCTTGAAGATACTTGCTTTTAGTATGAAGCATGGATAGGGGATTTGTATAGCATTTTATCAGATATACTAGTGTGGCAAATCTTTAAAAAGTAGGATACAACAATGAATAAATGCATATACTTTTTTCACATATATGTAAAAGAAAACATCCATAAAGCATAATGGGTTATCAAAATAAACAGACCATATTGTACACAATAGCATCAACATCTGTAGTTTCCATCATTTAGTTGTTCTTCAAATTCAATAATTGTAACATACAGTGCATACAAAATCAACACCATTTAACTCTAAATTAGCCATTCATCTACGAAAGGTCAAGAAGATGCATCCCAAAAGGATTAAAAAGAAACAAATAAAGAAAGAAACCTTCCTCCTCATCCCAAAAAGTGTCGAGAAAGTATGTCAGGAAAATCTGGAAATTATACAGACTCTTTTATTTTGAAATATAGGATACTTAAAGTAAGTGTACAGAACATATCCTAGAAGTATCTGATTAATGTACTTGATAATATCCGACAAGCACCTGTGTTCCCTATATATGAAGAAAGTTTTACATTTTCCTTGAAGCTCACAAATTAAGTTGTACGATTGTGTGGCTATATGCTTCACTTGATGGTCAAGATAAGAACCCTCTTAGCCTTTTTGTTAAGATACCATTCCCAAACAAATTTGGTAAGGGATGCCAAAATTGTTCCTTTTTGTTGTTAAGGAAATATGAGTCCAGAAGGATCCCATGGTAAAAGATGGCCACTGAGTGTTGCAGGTTTACCTATGATGTGCCTATGTATCTTTTTTTCTATACTAAAAAAATTTGCTTTATTTTTTTTGCCAAGGACAGCCCAAACAAAATAAAAAAATAGGAGCATTCTATAACAAAATCTCATCTTTCCTACATGGGAAAAAATACCATATGCATATTAGTAGATCTTCATGAACAATGTCAGAAAATATCTTTGTTGCCTTACATTTGTACCATCTTGACCATAGCTGTGTCTTTTTCTCTCTGTTGAATGTTGGAAGATAAATAATTAGTCAAAAATGTGAAGCATTCAAGGGACAAAATGTTTCTTTTCTTGTGTTTTTTGATATTGATATATGATCAATTTGTAATGTTCGATAAATTTATATTTACATTAACATGTAATTGGAGTGCTTGATTTTAGGAGCAAAGCTACTATCCTTAGTTGGGGTAGCTTATTAAATAAAGAGTAATAACTTATTCATTCTCTATAAGCAGCTATCTGTTCTACTTTGCTTTGTGTAGTTGCCAACAAAATGAAAGAAGAGGAAAAAATAGATCAAAGGAAGAAAAGCAAAGAAAAGAAACAAGAAGAAAATCGCAATCTATCTTGTGTTTGGTTGAGTTAGAAAATTTTGCAGAGGAAGTCATAATGGAAGTGGTTAAATTTTGGTGGATTACTATGATCCACTAGTGTTTTTGTTATTATCTTTCAAAATCAATACATTTGGCTAAGAAAAAATTTTGGCCTCTTAGAAAAAAAATTAAGCCCTTTGTACTTCTCTACTTTTCCATCCTTAAATTTTCTTTTCATTGATAAACAATGGTAAAGAACATTCCTCTCAAAAAAAACTTGCTTATCTTTCACCTTCTCAAGAAATTAGTGCAAGTCAATGTGCGGATTACACATATAGTAATCATAATAATGGTCATTAACAGAATTGTCGACCCTTTTCTCAATCATTTAGCTTTTTGCTTTGTAAGTCTTTGTCAATCTTTCCTTAAGTGTTACATTTGTTGCCATTGCAAATTCTTGTAAACTTATTCTTGCAAATTGAATCCATGTTATCTTAGTTGTTTACGTCTTTCCTAGCCCTTAAATACAAACTTGATGCCCTATCTTCTGTGGACCTCCTAAGATTTGTATTTGCAGATGCCCATATCATCTCAGATGGTTCTTTCCCTCTCTGTCCTCAGACAGCGAAAATCCAAATGCTTTATTAAATACACTGATTCCTTGCCCATAACATCATGCACTGATTCTCGTATCCACTGCTCTCCTTCAAGTGCTCAGACCTTCTGCTTACCCGAATTAGAATTTTAACCTTTTAATCTCTAAGGCATTCTCACACAATAGCCAATTCTCTCCTATTTATACATCTTTCTTTGTTTCCATGCAAAAGTCTCCCCTTTCTCACCATTATTCTATATGATTTCCATCTGAATGGATTCTGACATCTTGGAGTTGGCCCATAGACAAATACTAACTAATCTGATCCACTTGAAGCCCTAGCTATAACAAAGTAAACAAAACCCTCTGCTCAACATGTTGCCTTCTTTATACTGCTATTAACCTTAATTGCAAAGAAATTTTATGCAAGGTTCCTTGCTTTTCTTCTCAAGCAGAGTCATCCTTTGGGGCATGCTGTGTAGCTCGGTATAATAATATGCTGTATTTGATTTGATAGCAGCAGTTGAATGATTTCTTTGTTGCTGATTTCCGTTTCTAGCCATGAATGACCGTTTGCATGGGACAACGTCTTATGGATTTGGAATCCGAGTTGAAGATCTCAGAGAACCCAGGTTCTTTCCTCAACCTTTTCTTTCTGCATAATTAGAGAATTTATCTTGATGCCATAGTAACTGTGATGGTCTTAAGATACTTTCTTTCCATAATTGTCGACTTTTGATTTAGTCTTTTGTTGGAGAAAACCACAATTTTATGGTCTCATAATTTGGGATTAGCTGGTGAAATTTCTATTCACTGTCATTTTTAAGACTAAATAATACACAAAATAGCAGTTGCATAATTCAACAACTGATTGTAATTTTCTTTACTAATGCTTCGTGGTTTTTATTTGGAGGCTGGATGGTGAAACTAAGGGCAGGTCGTGCTTTTTTTTTTCACATTATCAATCCATTCTTTGCTAACTAGTTTGTATCTGTTTTCCCCCAAAATTGTAGTTATCAAAGGGTCGATCCGAATTATGTGATGTTGACACCAAACAAAGAGCATTTGGCAGAAGGAGTTCTTCGGAATTTTGGAAAGCGGCCTATGTTTCAAAAGGAAATAGACTCTGGAAACTTCGATGGCTTGCCAAGGGAACTAAAACCTATTGGCAAGATCTTCTAAAACTTTGAGTTGGGCCAGTCCAGGGAACTTGACAAGCGATTGCCTTGCCTTGAAGACTCACAAACAAACATCTAGTTCTTTCACAGGGGGGTGCAACTAAAGAATGCTGGTAATTCTTACCTAAAAAGGAACGCTGTTCATGATTAACTCCTGCTTAATGACTCACCTCAAGTGGGTTTTTGTATGTGTGCTAGTTTTGTGCTGACAGTAAATTTTGATCTCGATAGCACGAATCATGGATAAGGTGGATTGGTGTTTTGGTCCCAAGTATTTATTTAGTAAATTCTTTCTGCTGCATTTGTCAACATAATGGGAGCTTTTGCTTTTTTGTCCGTGTCTATTTTTTTGCTCGTCTAACATCCTCTCAGGCATAGAGCCAGGTTTGGAATTTGGATGCTTGGTCGGGCGTGTGTACATATATATATATATATATATATATATATATAGAGAGAGAGAGAGAGAGAGAGAGAGAGAGAGAGAGAGATTACAAGCAATGAACGTTCGGGAGACATCTCTATGCGGGGAAAAAATAAAGTTGTTGGTGCCAACGTGGAGAAAGAAAACGACACCAGATCCTTTATAACCCAGTTCCAGGAAATTCCAATAACTTGGGTATGTCAAAGGGCTTGTCTGGCAACTGGAGATGCATATGAGTTGTGCTGGGGGTTTTAAAAAATTAATTTATTCCTAAACAAAAAAATAAAGAAATAAATTATATTTTTCTATTGCAATAATTTAGGCCTATCAAATATTTAGTAGTGTAGTTGTAACTACAAAAATCTAGGCACCGCAACATGGTAATAAAATTTACATTAAGGTGATGTGTTTATGATAAACATAAATTGATTAGTGAAACTTGTAGCCTTTCTATGTTTAGTCTAACCTAATTGCAGGAAAGACAATTTATCTGAGCCAATGCTCAAAAGATAAGAGTACTAAATTCTCGTAGAAAAAAATATTTAAATAAAAATGCATTTAAAAAATCAAAAGAGTATAGATAGCAATAATAATATCTTTAAACATAAATATAATAATCTTATCAAAAAGTTTAAAATATAATAATTATAAAAAAAATTACACACCTACCCTCCATTCCGTGCATGACGCAACACTAAAAAGTGCAAGCTACATAAAAAGCTCTCGTACAATGGACAGAATAATTAGACATAATGCAATAATCATACACACGATCTAGGTACCAACAGTCCAGGAGTCAATAAAAGGAAGGGGGGTCTCATGCTAGAAGAATGCAGCAACAAGTATAAGCCTCCAATTCTCCAATGAATGATCCCAAATCCAGCCGGGCAAGCGATAACACAAATTATATCTTCTATTTTTGCCCCTTCCCCAAACACTTGTTATATATTTTTATTTTATATCCATTCCGAAACAATCGGTGCTGCCGAGTAGCAGCTGTCCTCGTAACAATGGCTGCTGCCGCGTCACCACTCTCCCTCTTCTCCTCTCCTCGCCAATCCTCCCTCACTCTGAGAGCCCTCGCCTCCATCCCCAACCACGCCCATTCGAGGCTCCTCTTTCGCCCCAAAACCCCTCTCGTCACCCCCAAACCCTCCCCAATTTCCCTTCTCTTCTCCAACAACCCCAACCCTCCTATCACCTCCTCCCCTTCCTTCCAGAAGTTAATTCCGGACAGATTGCGCGGCAGCTTCTTCTCCTCCGCCATCGACTCCCTCTTCGTCCTCCTCGCCTCCGTGACCCTCTCCTTCTCCATCTTTATCTCCGACGTAGGCACCGCCAACGCCTTCGTGGTCACCACTCCGCGGAAGCTCCAGTCCGACGAGCTCGCCACCGTCCGCCTCTTCCAGGAGAACACCCCCTCCGTCGTCTACATCACCAACCTCGCCGTCCGGTAACTGGATCTCGCCTCGCGTGCTTTGGCTAATTCCAGTTTTTTTCCGTTGTTTTATGATGAATTCTGATAGCTGCGCGTGCTGTGGTGTAGCCAAGATGCATTCACGCTGGATGTGCTGGAGGTGCCGCAGGGGTCGGGGTCGGGGTTTGTGTGGGACAAGGACGGCCATGTCGTGACCAACTATCATGTCATCCGCGGGGCATCTGATCTCAGGTTGGTGGGATCGCGCTCCAATTCTTTGATCCAGTAATGTTTGGTGGATTGCTTATCATGATATCATGCATGCAACGATCCATACTGCCCAAAGGGTAGGATTGCTCGAGCTAGAGTTGCATTATGGGGGGATAACTTTTATTATGCATCAAGGAAACTAGCGGTGGTGAAAATCACATGAAAAATATGGTAAACAAGGGGAACCTCTAAATGCAACGAAATTAGTGGGGGATTACTCAACTAAAAGTTAAGAATTGAATGATCAAAGAAAGGACTGTGGGACAAGTAGAGACAAGATGATGGCAGATGAGGATATTACATTTCTCTTAAAGGCTTAGAAATGACATTACTGAGTTTTGGTTCATGCCCGCCTTTTAGGGATAAACAAGAGGAGTATTTAGAAAAGAAAGTGGAATGAAAGATTGATTTCAGTTTCTCTTTTTGGATAGTCTGGATGAATTCCAGTTTTGGCAATTCAAGCAGTTCGGTGATTCAGCTCTGATTTTGGTAAAAATCAAAGAGAAAATTGAATAATATTCTGATCTAGATTGTTAAGGAATTAGAAGGCCATTAATTAAGAAGAAAGGAAGAACATGAATGAATAGGAAGAATAGAAACTTTGTCGTCAGAAATCCAGCAGTCCAAGGAGTGGAGTAAATTTCTTTGGAAGTAGGTTTGGTACCAAAAGATACCAAAACCTGATATTAAGTTGCAGATTTTTTTCATTCATTAGGAAATCTTTCAAATTTGAAAAAAAAATGCTGATACTATTGGAAAACCATCAAACTTGAGGGAAGAAATTGAACTATCATCGCAACGAATGCTGGAGGACAAGGTGAGATAAGATTATGATAGTTGAGCATATTAGTGTTCTCATTGAAAGAAGCAGAGAGAATTGAAATATCATAGAATTATGCATTGTCTCCTCCTTCTAAAGATAAATAGAAGAGAGATTCCAAAAAAAAGGAAAATAACATGGTTTGAACCTCGATGTTGATTTCATTTTTGGCTAGATCAATGAGTCATCATTGTAGCTACGAAAAGATCTTTCAGCAAGAAAACTAAAAATCCAAAATTTTGTCATTCAAACTTAGGAAAAAGAATAAGGTATTGAATGTTGAAAAGTTATGTTTGGAGTGTAATATTTCATTTTATTAATTAATGGAAATTTAACATATGACAATAGAAAGTCAATGAGATTTGAGCTTTGAGATAGAAAAGCCTATGCAAGAAAAAAATCATGTTTTCAGTAAAAGCGAGTGGAAAGTAACAGTGTAATGCCATCGACCCATCTCAAAACATGCAAAATCAAAGCTTAATTCAGAGCAAATGGCTGACAACATTTAAAGAAATGAAGTTTTATAAAATATGAGCATAAGTGGCACATATATAAAAGAAATTTGGCCCCATAAGTTAGTTTCATCCAGAACTTCTAAGGTGACCCTAGTTTCATGTCTCTTCTAGCCAAAATCAGAGGTAGGATGTTTCAGGTTGTGGACTTTTAAGCATACCTTAAAACCATCTTATAAACTGCCATGCTGGATATATTTAGACTCTGTATCCAATAACTTATCCTTTTAGTGATCCTTCCTTTGATGCATGAAATGGTTTATTATAGTTAAAAATAAAATAAAATCTTGGAATATTAAGAGGGGAAAAAAAAGAAAAGAAGGAAACTTAAGAAACATAGCTAACCCATTCTTATCAACTTTTACTTTTTGAACCTGGCATTCAAATTCCAGTTGGGTCCAAAGAGACAAGAAAACATACAGGGCCCAAATTAAGACCAAAAAGCAGCCAACTGAATGTGAATTGGGAATATAAATTAGGTCGTCCCAATTCATTTGCACTCCTAATGGTGGCAATGCCACGATTCTTTATTACCTTGGCTGTTTGTATCATCTTTCACAAACTTGCTTTCTTTTTTTTTCCTTCACTTGTAGTCTCACTTAGGTTTTATTTCAAGGACCCAATTTTAGAAAATGTTTCCTTCACCAATAAATAAGGCTTCTTTTATCCTTTTGTTGATTGAAAATTTTTGTTTTCATAAATCTGGCAATGTAAATGACAAAAGATGAAGTCATGTAACACAATTAACACATGTCTCTATTCCTTTAATAAAAATTACTCTAGATTGCTTGATATTCAAAGAGTGACCATCCATCATATCATATGATCTTATGACAGTGATTGTTAAAATCTATAATGAACTGAGATTTAGATAACTAACTGGCATTTCTTCCATACGACCATTTAATATGCATCAGTTTTTTATGATTTGTGAATCTAATAAATTGGATAACTTTTTATATAGATAATCTTGGCCTCCTGTTGTTTAATAAATGTCTTTCTTTTGAATGGTTTTACTATGTTTTTTCATTTAATTTTCTACAGTTCTAGGACAATCTAGTTCCCAATTGAAGTAATGCTAGACTTGCTAGTTATATACAGGGTCACCCTTGCTGATCAATCAGTATGTGAAGCAAAAGTCGTTGGATTTGACCAAGACAAGGATGTTGCAGTCTTGCGTATTGATGCTCCAAAAGACAAATTGAGACCCATTCCAATTGGCATCTCAGCAGACCTTTTAGTGGGTCAGAAAGTTTATGCCATTGGAAACCCTGTGAGTACTTTATATACTGTATGCAGAGCTCGTGTTTCATCCATTAAATCAATAAGACTTTAATTATGGAATTCCATGCATTAATTTTGCATCTTTCACCACAAAACTGTAGCATCATCACAATAAAATGTAAAGACAGGCAGGTAGAACCAGTAGGTGGGAAACATGTTTCTGCACTAGTGGGATATCTACCCTATTTCAAGTGCAATTAATTACCCGAGAAGGTGAGACCATGAGGCTGGTCCAGCCTTTTTCTTTTTCTTTTCACAAAGATGAAAGGAAAAAAATTGCTACTGAGGTGTAATATGCACTATATCCGGCCACACTTTGCCTAGCTTTTAGCTAGTTTCCAACTCTGATAAACTTTTTGTTCCTCTGATATGCTCATCATGCTGAGCTGCCTAGATAGCTTCCTAGCCTGATCTACTTTCTTCTTCCTCTAATTCTGTTGCACTGTCTTTTTTTAGCATGTTCTAGCATAAGTCAAAAAATTTTGTTCTTTTGTTTCTTTAGACAATAACCAACAAGATTTATCCCATTTATACAATGTCATCACTATAGATTAAGCAGTTGAGGTAACTTTTATCATGGATTGTAGACATTGTTTTGACAGTCTTGCCAGTTCTCAACCTAAGGTCAAAGGTGACAGACTGACAATGGCTTATAAGAGCAAGTTTTCATGAGTGGCAGCAGCTCATAGCAGACTGTTCACATTTCTAGGCACAGTTAATATAATCTAAGCAGCTACCCTTTCATTTCTTTATGTGTGTAAATAAGTCTACAACTTTGAATGGCAGGGACTGAATAAAGACTGGATTCTTGTTTAGTCAGAATCTTTGGCCCCAAAATGTAGCTTTTAATGCATTACATCTGCTGCACAAGAAAATTATATGTCATGATATTCACAACTAACAATGTTATAAACCTCTTTCAAATCTAGTATGTAGACATAACTTAAGATATTAAGTTGTATTGAAGATGCATACATGACTATCGACTGGGTTCCAGATTGATACAGTGAGGTTTCCCAGTATTGGCTGTCTGCAGATGTTTTTGGTATTCGAAATTATGGCTGATAAGTAACTTGCCTATTCATTTGTACTCAGGACAACCATAGGTATGTTTTTGGGTACTATATGTTTCAGAAGAGACTTGAGCGATTCCATCCAATACTATACAGTTTTATATTAAAAGGGTGGAAACAATTATCTACCCATTCTGGTGTCCTGTTTTCAATTTATTAGGCAAAAAAATAATAGGTGTTGATGGAGACAATTCTTCCAGACACAATCTTAATTCGTAGCCAGAACTGACAGTACATATGCGTGGATTGAGGATTCTCTTCAAACAACATGGTAAAAAAACTATTCTGGAAGGTGGACGCAAGAATGTGACTCTTCAAATGGCCAACAGATGCATATTCTTGGTGCGTTTCCTAAATAATGCTTGTTTTAGAGCTCTTGATTACATATCACCTCATCATCTGAGAAGCCAATTGGGCGGTGGATCAGCAAGTTGATGGATATCAAGCATATTGTGGGCTAGTATTTAAAAAGAGTTTGCCACATCTTGGATTGGCTCTGTTTCTTGGTCTGGCATTTAGGTGTGGATTGATTTATTTACAACATTATATTTTATCTAACGTACTCACTTATTTAAACTGTTAATATCTTGTGAGTGTCAGTAAAAGTGAGACATGCTAATTTATGAAATAGTATGATCACTCCTACAGATGCACATTCATTTCCATGTTTCTTTTTGCAGTTTGGCCTTGATCATACGCTTACTACTGGAGTTATCAGGTGAGCAGTCTCATCGCTCTTATTTACTTATACATTTGTTAGCATGTGGTTCTCAGGAACCTAGAACTTGATGTGTGTGTCTGTTATACAATTATTGCTATAAAGGTTGTCTTCCTGATACGCTGAAACCTTGCAAACTATGCAGTGGACTGCGCAGAGAAATCAGTTCTGCTGCCACCGGCCGTCCTATACAGGATGTTATTCAGACTGATGCAGCCATTAATCCAGGCAATAGTGGGGGACCATTGCTTGATAGTTCTGGAAGCTTGATAGGCATAAATACAGCTATCTACTCTCCATCAGGAGCATCCTCTGGTGTTGGGTTTTCAATTCCAGTTGATACTGTGCGTAACTCTCCATCACTGCTTGTTTGAGGATATCATAAAGATAACCATGACATTATTAGTAACACTTAAGATCACATTTTTATATCTTTTACTTCCATATGGTCTGTGTTTTTGTCAGGTCGGTGGCATTGTTGACCAGCTTGTAAGATTTGGAAAAGTTACAAGACCTATCTTAGGAATCAAATTTGCACCAGATCAGTCAGTTGAGCAACTTGGAGTTAGTGGAGTGCTTGTTCTAGATGCTCCTCCAAATGGTCCTGCAGGCAAAGCGGTAATGTCATGGTCTAATGGAACTTTTTTCCTCTTCAGATGCATGCTTGTTTAGTACATATTTCTTTATATGGTATATATATATACTATATAAAAGGTGCCAATGTTTTTTTGTTCCAGAAACAATCTCAACCATTGAATTAGACCAAAGAGATCTTGACTATCTAAATTAAAACAAAACCCAAAAAAAAGAAAATAAAAACTAATAAGTTTGGTTCCATTCAGAAACTGAAATTCAAACCAATTCATCAATGCAAGTTGACTCGCTATCCTAAATATCCTCCTTCCGAAAGAATAAATCTCTGTCCAAAAGCAATCTCAGGCCTTCCTTTCTAGCACAAAAGAATCCTAAAAGAATTCTACTTAAAACATCAGTTCAGCATCGGCTACTAACCCTACTGCAGTCTCCATTACTCTGTACTTCCCAACCCAGGTCTGACCAGAAAAGGCACCATGGCTCCCTTTTTTTTGCTTTTACTGTTTGGATGCCAATAGCAAAAATGGGGCAGGACCAGGTGCCTATCTGCACATCCTGTTGGTACGAGTTCATGCTGGCTGGTACAGGTCCCTCTCCCACTTGCACCAGTTGGCATCAACCATACCAACTGGGATGGCCTGGTAAGGAGGGCATCAGTGTCCTAGGTGCATCCCGAGACCTGGTCAATCAGCTGGTAATAACCCTTGGTTGAGGTTTTAGTTGTTCTTGTACTCAATCTCTAACTCCCCATATTCAAGTTGCAGTGTACCTAAGCATTTAGCATTTCTTACCCTTGTATCTCTGAACAGTAATGCTGATGACCATGTTTTTGTTATGAGGGCCATTTGCGTTTATGTTTCATGAAAGTTCCAAACATTTGAGCAATCTCTGTTGAGACTATGTTTTGTTTCTTTCAGTTGCAGAAGTTAGGATGCTTAGTTTTTAGCTCAGACTGCTCAATTTGGTTTGACTTTGCACTCAAATGCCTCCCCTTCAATGAAAAAAAAAACTCAATATATGATTTCTTGTGACCTTTCACAGGGTCTGCAACCAACAAAGCGAGATACCTATGGGAGACTGATTTTGGGAGATATCATAACTTCTGTGAATGGTAAAAAGGTTACAAATGGAAGTGACTTGTACCGAATCTTGGACCAATGTAAAGTTGGTGACACGGTATGCTGTGTCTTATCTTACATTTATTATTCTATTGCATGAACCCCTGCATTTTGTTCTTTGAAAGTTACATCAGCTCTTGCAAATTGTTATTTTTGCTTTTTCAGTAGGTCATCCCTCTGACTCTGCCGAAATTCTTTAAAATAATTTAAAAAAATCCAGCAAGAGCTCAGTGATAGGTCAATTTTTTTGTGCTGTTTCTTCAAAACTAGCTACACGCCTCTATACAAATATTAAACATCAGATCAGCATTTAAACTGTTATTCTAATGAAATGTATCAAATGCTTCTCATTGAGGTCTAACTGAACTATTAAGGCTAATTAACTGATTAACATAAACCTCTAAAGACACGTGCTTGCACATCAATGCAACCAGTGATGGATGCATGGAAGTCTGAGACTACATATTTCATTTTCTTATAAGCATACAATTCATCTGGACCTTGCCTTCCAAAATGTTCGCTCACTGCTTGGCAGCCACTGTTGGAAAAGATGCGAACTATTGTTTGAAGAGTGTTCATGCCAAATTGCCAATGCAATTCAGCATGAATAACTGCTGATCTTGCTGATTCTGTTTATCTAAATTATCTGTTGCCCTCTAAAATTTTAGGTGACAGTGGAAGTCCTTCGAGGTGATCATAAAGAGAAATTCGCCGTAGTCCTCGAGCCAAAGCCGGATGAATCATAGGCATTGGGGAAATGTGGCTACTCAACATGTCACAAGCTGTAATTGGGACAGTCTGCTCGACTTCACTGTTTGTGTGTGCATTTGCATCAAGGAGTTGTCCATTGTATTAAGTACTAGATGCTTATTGAACAGAGGGCTGTCTGTCATATGTATCAGACATTTTGATGGGTATTCATTAAATATTTGATACCAGAAATGATTCCCCGAGTAAAAACATGCCTGCGGAGTAATTTGACAGGAGGTTAATTTTGAAGGTTGGCGCTAATACGATTGCTTCTGGTCCTGATCTGCAACGTGCCGAGGCTTACCAACTTCATCCATGGGATATGTAAATATGTAATGGGTTGAAGGAACCAATATGCAGGGAAAAGAGGTCGAGGAACACAACTTAGATCTATCAAAAAAAAAAACAAGAAGAAGAAGAAAAGAAAGCTCCTTTGAAGCTCTTTTGTTTTCTTTTCTTTTTTTCTTGCTTTCTTTTCTTCTGAAGCTCTTTTGTGTCCTAGTACAAGAAAGATGATGCAAGAGTGCAGAAAGAAAGGGTTTTTTAAAAGAAAAAATTTCAGTGAAGATTGATATGAATTGAGTTGTCAGTTTATTATGGCTGATATGGTAAGTGAGAAATTTTGATGGGATAGATTTTCCAATATATTGGCCAATATTTTCAGATTGAGATATCTCGGCCAATATAATAAATCCAAGATTGTGGATTGAAATATCGCAATCTGAGTCCATATAATAAATCCAAGACTGGGGACTATGTTTTAGTTTTGATTTTAAGATTTATTAATTGAGAAAGTCTATTAAAAAAAGTAAAAATATTTTAAAAATATTGGTCAATACGAACTTACGAAGGATATGGTGTCGATTGATATCTTGAAATTTATCAATTTATTTTCACAGAGATGATATGGCCGAGATTTTTATATGGATGAAATGTTGACAAAAATTGAGATCCCTGCCAAGATGAAATTCTTGAATAAAAACGAAAACAAAAAAAGAGATGGAAGGGTGAAAAACAGCTCAAACCTCATGGATTGGATGGCAGTCGTGCATTATCAGTCTCGAGCCTACAAATCGTAGGGCAAATGAATCGGGAATCGCTCTTGTAGATGTGTTGATATTTTTAGTCCCACATCAGAAGAGAGCAAGTCATTCCTTTCTCGGCCCTTCGGCTCAGATCGCTCCAGTTTTAAATATGATCGATGGCCCATCGGCCCATGGTAACATTAAATTAATATCTTGTAGGGAAGGGCCCATCCAAAGTAGCTCATGCGCTGGCGCACCCCAATCAAACTTAACGTCTATGGCTCAACTTGTCTCTATTTCTATTATTTTTTTATATTTTATTTTTTTGGTAAATCGGCAGCTCTCACACAGCAGGTGTGAGTACAGTCCAAGACTCAGACAACAAAATACAATGCAAGGGAGATAAAATAGGCACGTGGTAGGGAGTGCAAACGAACCGAGCTCCTCATGAGCAGCTCACGCGCGGCTCGCTAAGAATATTTTGAGCTTGACTCGGCTAGGAAACGAGCCGAGTACACATTTCAAAAGTTTGGCTTAGCGTGACTAAAGCTCGAATGAGAACTTAGCCAACCCCAGTTTGAGTAGGCCGTGTTGAGTTTGGCCTCAGTTTATTTAGATGCCAAGCTGAGCATGAGCAGAATGGTACTCAGACCGGCTCATTTGGTGCCTTGGTCTTCAAGCACCAAAGACCATTGGTTTGACATTTTTCTTCTACAATAATCATTACAAGCTTTTTTGCAATTTTGTCAATACTTGCAGTTTCAATTCATTGGTTACTTTAAGATTCAATGCCAACTCCTATTCTCTCTTTCACATTGTTTTACAATCGGTGATAATGTCTTGGATTTAAAGAATGAAGTCTTAATTGTGATATCAGGGAACATTTGGTTCTTAATTCTTGAGCCACCATGGTAAGAGACATAAGAAAGCAAAATAAACCGTTCTTAGGAATGTGAGAGATCACCAATTGAGATCTTACCTATTTGAAGTCATCTTGGATGGTGCAGCTAAGTCCCTTCTTACGTCAATATATTCTACTATTTGTTAGGAATGTAATTAATTGAAAAAAAATCCAAAGAGTTTCATAATTAAGTCAAGCATAATTTGGTGAAAATGGATCTGCCCCCCTTCAAATTACTCAAAGGTACTTTCTAAAGGGCATTAAAAAAAATGTTGTGAAGGCTCAGCCCAATGTAACCAAAAAATTAAAAAGGGCTAAACCCCAAAGATAAATATGAATAAACCGATAACATGATAATGCTAGGTTGAATTTGAAGCCAATTTAGGTAGTATATAGCTAGTTGAGGCTATTTTTGTATGGTCCAAAAGCATTGCTTCAGCATGTAGCATCAAGTCATTTCCTTTAGTTGAAATTTGACTCGTCATTAAGGACATGAGGCCTATGACGGTGTTTTTGATATAAATGGATCAGCCAATGCCAAAGTGGTGCAAATTTCTTGAAGGTTGATTTAGGCTTGATGAAACTTTAGATCTTAACATTGTTCGGGACAAATTTATTTTATTGAAATAGGTTTTGGGACCAACATGATCTAAACTCACCCAAGTTGGCAGTTTATAATGATTGAACTAGTACGTACTTACTTTAAATTTAAGATTGTGTTGTATTAGTCTCTTGATTATGCCCAAAAGAAAGGGTATTAATAGACCAACAGCATGGCTTGTCAAATGATCAAAGTAGCTCATGTTTTGATCAACATTTCAGTAACTTGGGTAGGCAAGGCCATATGTTATTCGCTGAGCTTGGGCTCCATCTTTTTACTCCTTTATTTGACTATTGTAGCCCCACCGTGACACAAGGAAACGCTACAAATGGCACCTATCATTCCTATCAGGGTTGGTGCAAATTAGCTAAGCTGAGTAGTATATTACATGTGCTCTATTTCTTATATAACAAAGATAAGTAACTCAAACGGAGATTGACAGGATGTGTTAAAACATGGCTTGTTTGTCACATAGGCTGAATTCGAACATTTTGTTTTTGTTCGAGGTGAAGCAAGTTCCTATTCATTTCCCCGAAGCTTATGTTGTGTTTGAAAGTGGAATAAAAATCCAGAATAGTTGAATTAATGGAGTAACTTTGAGGGAAGAATGGGTTAAATAATTCCACCATTTCATGCAGGTAAGTTATTCGCGTTAAGCAGGGTAAACAGATTAAAAGAAGTAAGTGGAATATTTATGGTATATCAATTTTTTTGAAATATCATTTTTATTATTTCTGAAAAATGGTTTACTTGATATGCTCAAAAGACCGTTTTCGCTAAAAAAAGAAAAAGAAAAAATGGATTATATAACTTTTGTTCCTCCATTTTCCGTTCTTAGAAGGAGTGCTTAAACTTTGTTGTTGGAAAAAGGCACAGTTTTAGAATATTCGGATTATGATAACTGATGTGTGGTCTTTCAGGCTGAATATGTTTTTAGATAGGCAAATATGGCCGCAAATTGGATGGTTTTGTATGTGGTTAGTTATTCTAGAGACACTCTATGGATTGGAGAAAGGAAGTTGTCCAAAATGTTTTGAAACTTATTTTTTATCTTTATTAAATATATTTGTGTCTGATATCAACTGTTTCATTAAAATAAATAAAAAAAAGAAGAAAAAAAAGAGAGAAAAGAAGAAGAAGAAGAAAAGAAAACCAAGAACCCCAGCTCAACTTGCATCTAACCGGCCGAACCAGGCTCAAAACACGCGTTTTTCTTGTTTTTTCGGGTACATAAAGGGGCGTATTCACAGCCGAGCCCAAGGCCGCCCGGACTGGAATCACACCCTTCGTCGATAAGAATAAAACCCGAGAAGACAAAAAAACCTCAGGCTCCTCGCCTTGGCGCCCTCTCTCCTTTCTTCCGCCTCCTCCCTCTTTCCTCCCAAACCCGTTAGAAACCCTAACCGTAGAAAATGAAAGTGGAGCAGCCTTCTGATCCTCCATTGAATAGCTGTGTTGATCAACTCGTGGTGAGTATTTCTCCTTTTATCGAACGCTCTTTTAACTATAGTTTTTCTTTTCTTTCGTTTGGTCTTTTGAATCTTCTTTGGTGCTTAGGTTCCTGGGGACACCGTTTTGGATCTCTCCACCATGTCCAATCAGACTATCAAACTGGGCGAAGGATTGCGTCAGGTACGGATTTGTATTTATATTCAGAGATTTTCTTGAAGGATTAGGGTTTGATTTCGAAGTTTCTTTGTTTTTATTTCGATTTTTAAGTGAATTTTGATCCGGTTTGCAGGACAGTGATAAAATCTCGGTCATGAAGGCTGGGAAGCTGAGGCTGTCGAAGCCAAACAAGTATTGGGTTGAGAGCTCACACAAAAGAGTGAGTTTTTTGTTTTTTTGTCGAGTTTCTATAGGAGTGTTACCTCTTAGCTTGTTTCTTTGCATGTAGGTTGCAAACATTTCGAACTTTTTGATGGATTTTATGCTTAAATTCAGTTGCAAGAGTATGATGTCATCATGTACAGAACAATATTATTTTATTAGATGTTACTGCATTACCGTAATTTCTACGAATTCGGACTACCACTCTCATGGACTTTTTAGTAATGATATTCATGGTAGGAATATGATGGCAGTTGGGTCATAAGGTGGCAGTATGATTAACTTTTATATATTTCTTGTGGGAGTTGTCTTGATCAAAGTTGGTCCTGCGTCTGTAAGCATGTAGAGCTTGCTTGCTTGTGAGGACCGCAACTCATGGACTCAGGAATACAAATGAGATTCTGGGTTGCTATTTAGAACTGGTGCAATGGGTAGTTTCCTTATTTCAAATTATTAGTTTGGAGTAGGTAGTTTTTTTTTTCTTCCTTTTGTCTAAATATAGGTTTGCCCCAAGTCATCTTTTGTGAATATATATCATTCAAGGAAAATGTTGAATGATGTATAGGCTTTTGTGATAGGACATGCAATATAAATGTGATTACATTAAAAAATTAACTTTGTTGTTAATTGATCCAATCAATACAGATTAGTGTTAGTTAGGGTAACCAACATTTTATGGTACTTCTAAGGCATATATGGTCTAAATACTGAACTTAGTTGAAACTATGAACATGTTAATTTCATATAAATACTTAAACTTCTAAGATTTTATTAGACTATTGGCATGGCATCTAGAAAACATTTTAATGTGGCCCTTGTATATTTACTTCTAGGTTAATATATTGCTTTTGTAATTTTATGTTTATAGTCTTTTGCATGGATTGATGGCCCCACAGAAAAATGTGTTGACATGCATAGGAAACACTGACCATGGATGAAATGCTTTAAAACACACGATCGCAATAATACATAGCATGAAATTGTTTGGTCATAGAATTTATTTCTTTTGAGGACTTGTATAAGGTAACATAATGAAAGATGATAAAGAAGAGAAATGAAGACAGAACCCATTGTTGATGAGAAGGATGGTAAGGAAGCTTGTTTTTAACAAAGGATATCAAGTCAATGTCAAGGGGCTGCCTTGTAAGTTTTCATTATACATGTGATAGAATTGGCTTACATATACGGTAGTTTATGCATCATGTTGATAATAAAGAAAATCATAATCCATTTCATTATATTATTCTAATGTATCCTTCTATCCTATGTATTCGCTCTAGTTGAATCAGACATCTTAGTGCATAACCTAGTCTAACTCCTGTTTATGTGCCCAAGGGTAGGGCTAGGATTTTTCTCTTTTTTTGGGGGGAGGGGGGTAGAAGTGTAGTGTCTCCCATCCATCGTAATGAAACATAATAAACTTTTTGTTACCATATAGCTGTACTTATAGGAGTGGAGTTTAATGAATTTTTGAGCAAGAAATTTAATGCATTCTTTTTTATGGATTTTTGTCGCCTAAAATCATGCTACAAGACTTGGATCATGGCAGCTGTGGAGGAAGGATGATCACATGTGCTTATATTTGATCATGGGATTCTTTTGCCAGTATTCCAAATTAGAGAAATGGAAAGGACGTTTAGAAAGTGTAGAATACTCTTTTTGCTCATCTCTCTCAATAATTGGTCATAATATATCATCTTGATTTTCGTTTAGGATGTTCAAAATTCAAAAGATGCTTTGCTGCCTAAGATACCATGAGAAGATGGAGCCATTGGATAGAGTCTTCTCTTGGAACTAGAAACAGATCTCAAGAATTTATAAGAAGTAGGACCCATTGAATGTGGGGTTGTTAATGCAAAAATAAGGGTTAGATAGCAAAAGTTTTTGACTACATTATGAATGAGGAATGGGAATAAGCAATGTGAATATGGAGGGAAGTGGTACTCTAGGTCAACATTTATAAGGGAATTTTAGGAAACCAGAGGGGGCAACTGCCGTCCCCGATGTCCATTTAGCTTCGCAAATGTTTGTGCCCATACAACCCTAAAGTCTGTAGTTTCAGCACTATGATCCCTAAAATTGGGAATATTTCTGAGCATATGTTGACCTTAACATTCATTTATATGAGGGGAGGAGGTTATCTTAGAATGTTTGTTTTATTTTTAGTTGTTAAATATGCCTATAATTTCAGCATAGAGCTATTGTTATATTATTATATTGATGCATGTATCCTTTTAAGTTTGGCTGGATATTGTATCTGATGCTTTCTTCAATGTGTTTCTTCAGAAGATGAAACAATAAACAAAGTACAAGGATGAGTATATAAATCAAAAGTCTTTGGTGCAAATGCATACCTATGTACGAAAAAAAAAATTTGATAATTTACTTCATTTTTTGAGTCTTGTTTTGGTCATAAGTGCATGTCATCAAAAATAGTAACGAAAATGTTGTTATTGAGTAATAAGTAGGATGTATTGACCTTTTATTCTCATTGTCGTTCTTGATTATCCTTAATTACCATGGGAATTTAATGTTACCTTCATTTTCTCGATGTTGAAGAGGATGTTTCATATATTTAGCAAGCTTTTTTCATGTCCTGATTAACTTGCTGTACTCGCCTTTTTATTAGTTACTTTCACACTTATGTGATGTGTGCATGGTTTTCTTTATGCTCTCATCATTTTTGTGCTATATGCATTTTTAGCCTAATCAGTATGAAACCCCAGATCCTGCGCATGCTGCATTATTGATGCTTGTTTTCAGATTCTTCTCTGCTATAGTTTTTTCTTTCTTCTAATATAGGTATTATATTTCTGCAGTATGTACCATGTGTGGAAGATACAATTCTTGGTATTGTTGTTGATAGTAAGCCAGATGTAAGTATCTTGTATCTTGTATTGTAAGATACTCCTATATGTATATTTGATGACTCTGTTAGCTGTTGGAAATTATTTATATGTCAAGTCATTTAATTTTGCTAGGTCTATGCTTATTTGATCTTTAAATGAAATTCTCTATAATAATAAAGTCTAAATAAGATGTCTATTACATGTTACCTCTTCTTTCTCTTCTACACACAAGCCAAATACTTGATTACTTCATATGTGAAGCTTCGAAACCTACATTTCAAGCTCGTTGTCTAGAACATAATATAGCTTTCTGTTCTTGCAACCCAGCTTAAAAACTTAAACTTGCCATAGGCAAAATGGCTATGCTCAGATCAAACAAGTTGAAACCATATGCTATTTGGTTGGAAAGGAAGGGTCTATATTTATGTAATGAAATTTGTACACTGGGCATTATCTATAACTGATCCAAGAAATTGATTTGAAACTGCTGGTAGTGGAAGCCAATATTTCTTTCCTAGTTACATCTGAAAGTCGATTTTACAGAGTTAAAAAAGTTTAAATGCTGTCTTTTTCTTTGCTATGCTTCCAGAGGCCTGCAGGTGTGCAGCATTCCATCATATCCTGCAGGTGTTCCTTTCATTTATTGGTTGCAGTATCTGAGATGTTATTCTTCATTATGTGGTTTTCAGACTTATATTATTCTATTTTCAGAATTTTCTGGTTGACATAAAGGGACCTACTTTGGCATTTTTGCCCGTACTTGCATTTGAAGGTGGAACCAGGAGGAACATACCAAAGTTTGAGGTATCAGATCTCTCAGATATGTTACTTCCATTTTGCTGATTCACAATTTCAGATTTTCCTTGAATTTATACAATGTGAACATTCTTGACCCCATATATCATATGAGTGAATATTTTTCAGTTTTATATCTCTTTGTTCACTGGCAGAATGCTTTGAGTTTGGTCAAGAATAATTATGTTTAGTGTTTTATGCAACACGGACTCCATATCCATAATTTCCGCCAAGTGAAGTCCCTGCAACACATTGACACATTGTTCAGCATACATTTTTCATGTTAAATAGATAAATAGTTATATTAATATCTTGATTTATTAATGTTAACGAATCTCCAATTTTCTTGTCTTTTTTTCAAGTTTTTTCATTTGTTCAGCAATAAAGACAGCAGCCATCTTGATCAAATATCTACATACATGTTTGATTTTATGGGTCACTTCTTATGTCAAACAACATGTTGTGCTCAGTTAAAGATATATTATGTTTGAAAGCATCTACTAGCTGATTAAACTAGGTTGTGTGACCCTAGCAAAAGATCAGAAATCCTGTTTGAGTGGAGACCCTGAGCAGATGATTTACACAGCTCAAATTTATACATGGAACCATTACACTTTCATAGGTAAATTAGGGTGTTCTAAAACAAATAGCTTCTGTTATTCGAGAGAGATTTGACAGCATTCTTTGGGACTCTTAAATTTTGAACTGATGTTGGAAACATAATTTTTGTTGCCAGTCCTGTAAATTTATGCTATTCATGTCACATGCCATTATTTTTCAGTTTATATGTGAAATATTTACTCATTAATGTTAGTCTTCTGCAGGTAGGTACTTTACTTTATGTCCGAGTGGTCAAAGCTAATAACAGCATGAATCCTGAACTCTCATGCACTGATGGTAATAAACTTAATGCTGACTGATAGTTTGCTTGTCATTTGTTATTATTTGCTGAAAAGTATTGCATTGTCATGCATTATGACAACCAGCGGTCATTGCATATGACAGAATCACCAGTGATTAACTATGTGTGGATCTTTCCCATGCACCATATGAACTTTTAGATTGCTTATCTATTTCTTTTAATGTGCATGTGTTTATCTGACTTTTCTACCTTTGCACTCATTTCTTGCTTGCTTTTTTTGTTATTTTTCAAGATAAAAACTAGATTCATTTTGGTCCTAAATGTTTTAAGATCTAAATGCGCCTAAACCTGCCTAATTGCTTGATGCCTGAACCCCATAAAGCAATTTGAAAAGATATACTAGAAGGTAGAGAAAGGAGGAAGTATGGTAGAAGGAATGAATAGAGAAGATGGAGCTTTAACTCATCTCTTTTATCATTTCATTAAATAATTAACTCAGAATAGAAAAAATATCCTTGCTAAAACAATAATTCACATGGTGATTATATAAGTGTGATTTAAAGAAGAATAACAACTAGAACAACATGCCATCTTGATTTCTTAGTCTGCACAGAAAGAGTTAATAGAAACAAGTGGTCATTATTCCTTACTTCCTGTTAATATGCCTTGATGTTGGAGATTATTGGAGAAGGGATACTGTCCCAGCTTTTTCTAAAATTAGTTTTGTTGCAAATGACTGTTAGCTAGGGAGCGGAGACTTGTATCCGGATTCTAGGTTGCTCTGTTGTGAACACTGGAATTCAAGGAAGCTAACATAGTTGACCCAGTGTGTTGGTCTATGACACAAGGATTCTAGTGTATCTGGTTTGAATGCACATTTGAGAGACTGTCCTCTTAGTCTTAATGAATTTCCTCCTGTCGATCCACATCCAAGTGTCATGCATATATCACATACCTATCTCTAAGTATCGGGTGCAGGTATGTTGTGGTAAGTAAAGGGTCCAGGTAACATTGGGTTTGTTCCTTGCCTTCCAGTTTTTTGAAAATTAGCTTTGAAATGGTTCCTTGACTTTCAATTTTTTGAAATTAATTTTTTTTCCTCTATCACTGTGCTGTGGGGAATTAAATTTATAAATATCTGTTCGTCAACAAGATATCTCTGTGTCTAAGAGCTCAATAGAGTAGAATTATTAATTTGTGGGTAAGGCATCTAATTTGTTCCTTGTCTTTACCCTGACAAGGAATCTTAGATGTGTCATTTTGACGAGGAAGTTTCTCTGTGTTGGCTCTTATTCCTTTAACAGTCTATTTATAATCCAGTTGTTATTTCATTTCGTTTCTTAACACTAACCTTGCTTGAATTAAACTTTGTCTTTGGTGTGAAGAGGTGCTTCGACTTATTATTGAATCCTAATATACCTAAACAAAGTTGAATTGGAGAGTTGGAGATATGGGATTGGTCTTGATTGCAGGCAACTTTGTGCCATAGAAAGTATATTGATTCCCCAATTAATGTGTCTATCCATAGGACTTGTTCTTTGCGAGGTTTCTGTCCAGATGCTCATGTAGGTTGTGATCCTTCCGATTACTTGATTTTGGATAGTGGTGGTCGGGGTGCTTATGTTGAGGTAGAAGCCTGCTCTTGACTTGATTCAAATTTCAAACAAGAAGTAATGAATCATCTAAATGATTATTGGTGCATGCACTTGTAATAGCAATTATGAGATGTTTATTAGTAGGCATTGTGCAGTGTCAAGCAAAGCACATGTGGCGGGTTTAATTACAGGTTTATGTGAATTTAAACATCAAATACTATTGTGAAACTGTGGGTCCTTTTCTGTTTTGGGGTTGGTTTGATTACTTAGGAAAACTGCCTGGAAAACTTGTTTTCCTTCGAATATCTAGTTTGTTTTTTCGACAGTAAATTGGCAAATTTGAAAAGACTTGCATCTAAATCTTCGAGCACTTTTCTTCAGCAAAATTTTGATGTTTTCTTTCCCTTTTCCATAGATTTCCCTGCAACTAGACAACCTTATTTGATCATGGACTGAGAATTACAATTGATTAACTAATAGCTAACATGCACTCAGGTCATTGTGATTCAATAAAGTTAACTAGGATGTTACTCTTAGTGGTTATTAATCCTTCAAGAAGAGTTTCTTGATTACTCTGGTGGTGCGTAGTGGTGATGGTCTTTGGACACCAATGATCACTATGTTTTCATAATACTTTTGTTGCTTTGCATGGTCATGAAGGCTAGTGGTCAACTGAAACATGCCCTTTTCAAAGAAGACCCTTTTTTAGTTTCCAACTTGTCTTGTGCTCATTATTCCTTGATTTTCTTATCAGGTAAGACTCTTCAAATCAATATAGGACCTCAGGTTTGTTGGGATTAACTAGAAATTGAGTTTGCACTGCATGTAGAAAGGATTGGTAATAAAGTGTGATATGTGCACATCTCCCTTCTTTTTACCCTTTCCCTCTCCTCTCCCCAAAAAGGTCACTGCTTCCATGCCCCCTTCTGTACTTTACCTGTTTCCTGATTCCTATCATTCCATACCCTGTTGCTTCAGTTGATGGTTTCATTTTTAATGGTGAAATCTGCAGCACAGGTCTTGTTAGGTCTGCTCATGTTACAGTACATAGTTATTATAATTTTAGGCTATTCGAAGTCCATGGACAATTTTCCTTTATCAATTATTCAAATGTTTAGAGGAAAAATGGCTTTTGGAAACATTAACAATACTAGATTGCTACATGTATTGTGTTTTAAAATGTTTCGTTTGTTAATCACATAACTGATGGAACTCATTCCAGTTTGGCTATATGGTAATTGAGGCTTCCTGACATCTGTTTCATTTATAGCTAGTGGAAAAGCTGCTGAGTTTGGTCCTTTGAAAGATGGTTACATGTTTGAAACATCAACTGGACTAGCACGGATGTAAGGATACATCAACATTGTGGTTTAAGCAATTAAGTATAAACTGAGGTTTTTTATTGTTAAGATATATATATATATTTCCCTCTGTTTCTTCAGGTTGCTAAGCTCTCCAACTTGTCCAGTTCTTGAGGCTCTCGGCAAGAAGCTGTCATTCGAGATAGCTATTGGGCTAAATGGCCGTGTCTGGGTATTATTCTTCATGCTCTTCCATCCGGGCTTTTTGCTTGTATTAACTAGTAACTGTAAAGTAGCAGCCATTTTTATTCTTAGATAGTTATGCTCCTTTTTTTTAAAGCCCTTTATCATGATAAATCTTCTACTCGCACAATTGTGCCATGATCCTGGCAATCAATGTGTAGGTGAATGCTTCCTCTCCTGCCACAACCGTTATCCTATCAAATGCAATCATGAAGTCAGAGTTTTTGAGTGGGACTCAGCAAAGAATAATGGTGGAGAAACTCATGCAGAAGCTTCAATGATTGTGAGTGATGCTACCCTTTCTAAACTGTTTGCTGATTTCCTGTTTTGGTTAAATCATGTATCAAAAATTATCAAAAAGTAGGGGATCTTATACCTCGATTTATGAATCATAACTTTTGTACCTGGTGTTAGTTCTTTATTTTAAAAAATAGAAACCTCAAAAGAAACTTATTTACAAGATGTTCTATTCCATCATGAGATCTGTGGAGTTTAGGCCAAGGAAAAAAAAGCCCTTAGTTTATCAGGAGGATTTTTTCCCCTTTTTCTACTTGGTCAAGATTTTTTATGTTAGTTTTTTTTTTTCTTTTCAATTTTCATTATAGTTTCTTTTTAGAGGACAAGCCGTTGACTCCTAGGCAAACTCTAATCCACGCAACCTTGACCCTAAAGACCAATCAAGTTATGTGGATGAGTCCCACAAACTAACTCGGTATCCCATGATAAGCTCATGCCTGGTGACCAACCTAGTAGATCTAGATAATGAGCCCAGCTGGGCTGCTTTTTTAGGTCTATATAGCCTACTTGATTTTGCTATTGAATCGGGCATGCAATCCTTCAACTGGGCACACGTATCCGTTGCCAAAGCCACAATTAGCCCATGATTCAAGCTCCTTCCGTTCAAGTTCAAAGTCTTGGGGTACAGATTCGAACCTTTGACATCCATGAGGGTGCCACTGCCAACTGAGATGATCCTTAATTGGTTGATAAGCGGCAAGCTTGCCTTTGCTTTGGGCTTTTCTCTTAGAACCTCATATAATGTTCACAGATTTTTAATTTAATGTGCAGGGGGCGGAATGAGAAATGCAGCATATTTAAATGGATTACTTAGCTATTTCTAGTGTGGTTGGAAATGAGTGTTTGGCAAGCCTGAGGCGTTGTGACTGGACGAAATTGAGCGCAATTTGTTCATCACCATTTTTTAGGGCAAGGTGCTCTTAGTGTGGATGGCCATGTATCTTCTTGTGAGATTACCTCTCGAACTTGGAGTCATCAGTAAATGATGGGTTGCATGGAGTGCTTTTAACCTTTGTACGATACAACAATCTGGGCAATTTCTACAGCCACCACGACTTGTTTAGCACAATCAATCAATGTACGGCGGCGTCGAAAAATGCAGTCAATTTAAGCTTCGTGTTCCATTTTAACTATTCTGCTAAAAAGAAAAATTAATAAAATAAGGACTCCACATTCCTTCAGGTGCTTCAGTTTGTAGAAGAGAGAAGTCTGCTTTTTCTTGGATTTGTTGTTTTATTGTTTTCGGCTTATTGTTTAGTAAAGCATAATTCATTAAAAGATGAGATTTCAAAATTTTAGAAATTTTAGGTTGCAAGTATCTAAGGAAGTTGAAAACTTTTAGATTTATGAGATGGTAGATGCCACGTAGGGCTGTCGCTAACACTTGTGGACTTGGACCTGAGCAGGGTCCAATCCAAACACGTAGGACTATGCGTTGAGCATGACTGGCAAGGCCCAATCATATTTATAATCAGGGCGTTAGATTTTTATGAATCCGACTTGGAGTTGATGGGGTACCAGGTAAATGATGGGGATTATTAATCTATTTCAAATCCAGCATATCAGATGAGAAGTGTTGACATGCCTGAACCCAGTACCTGATCCACTTCCGAACACCTCTTTCGAGATCTGTTCGTTTTTACACTCGTTTCTTCCAACACATTTGTTTTTAAAAAAACTAAAAATCTTAAAGCCACATTATTTAGAAAGGAGCTCTCCAATACATCCTGCAAATTCAACTAAATTCCATATCAAGTCCTTCATATCCCATCCTCTCCATTCTTCCATCCCACAAACAGCTTAATAGAATAAATTTCAGATTTATAACCAATTATGACAACTTTGCTAATCATCCTCATTTCTCCGGTTAAAGATTCAATTAAAAAAAAAAAAAATTTCCCCTTCAAAACTATCTGTAGGTATATATTGATTCTTGTTATTTGGACTGCAGTTGTCGATCAGTATCTAAGCGTTGCCTTTGCGTATCCTTGACCTACGCCATGAGGCACCGCTCATGCGGCGCTTCCTCCACCCCAAACACCTCCACCAGTTTCACGCCCGCGCCGTCGTCTCCGGCCTCATTCACGATCCCTTCGTTGCCGGCAACCTCCTCGAGTCCCTCCTCGGCCTTGATCCCTCCGCTCTCGCTCCCGCCCTTGCCCTCTTCTCCCACGCCGGGGCTCGGTCCCCCTTCATGTGGAACACCCTTGTCCACGCCCACCTCGCCAACGGCCTCCCCACCTACGCCCTCTCCCTGTTCGCCCAAATGCTCCGCGACCCCACCTCCCCACCCAACCGCTACTCCTTTCCCGTCGCCCTCAAAGCCCTCGCCCAGCTCCAGTCTTTTAAAGAGGGCGTGTCCCTCCATTCTAGGATCCTTAAGCTTGGCTTCGACTCCGACCCCTTTGTCCATGCTACTTTGGTCCATCTCTATGGCACCTGTGGTCACGTTAGGGAGGCCCATATGGTCTTTGACTCGATCTCCGATCCGAGTGTCAGTGCTTGGACTGCGCTGCTCTCTGGGTATGCAAAATTAGGACAGTTGGAAGCTGCCAGGGAGGTGTTTGATCGAATGCCTGAGAGAAATTTGGTTTCTTGGAATGCCATGATATCGGTATACGTTCAGGGTGGGAGGCCACGACTGGCTTTGGAATTATTTCGCGAGATGCTGGTCTTGAAGATCCGGCCGAATTCCTCTGTTATGGTGAGTGTTCTTGTGGCAATAGCCGAGTCGGGTGCTCTTAGAGAGGGGAGGTGGATTCATGCTTACTTGGAGCGGAGCGAAGTGGAGTGGAGCCCCAATTTGAGGACGAGTTTGGTGAACATGTACTCAAAATGTGGGGATGTGACGAGTGCGAGGCAAACGTTTGATAGGATTCGAGACCGAGGGGTTGATTTGTGGAACGCGATGATCGCAGGGCTTGGATTGAATGGTAAAGGAAAGGAGGCATTAGAGCTTTTTGATACCATGTTGTCGGAAGGATTGAAGCCTGATGACATGACCTTCATTGGTGTTTTGTGCGGATGTAGCCATGCAGGGTTGGTAAATGAAGGGATGGCATGCTTTGAGGCCATGAGCCAGGTGCACAATGTGACACCTAAGGTGGAGCATTATAGTTGCATGGTGGACCTCCTTGGGAGGGCCGGCCTTCTTCAAGAGGCTCTAGAGCTTATAAGGAACATGCCTGTCGAGGCAAATGGGAGGGTGTGGGGATCGTTGTTCGGTGCTTGTAGGATTCATGGGGATGTTGAATTGGGAGAAACTGTGGGGAAGCTCTTGATCGAGTCGGAGCCTGGCACACCCGGTCATTATGTTCTTCTTGCAAGCTTGTATGCATCACAGGGGAGGTGGAAGGATGCGATCGACGTGAGAGACACTATGAAGAGAAGAGGGGTTGAGCTCGAACCGGGGTGTAGCTTGACTGAGGTTGATGGTGTGGTTCATGAATTCCTTGCAGGTGATCGAACACATCCAAGAACTACAGAAATTTATGATAAGTTGGATGAGATAGCCAAGTTGTTGAGATCTAGAGGGTATGTCCCGAGCACGAGGCATGTGTCATTTGACATCAGTGAAGAGGAGAAAGAGGGGGTGGTGTTTAGGCACAGCGAGAAGCTGGCGATTGCACTCTGTCTGATCTCCACTGGACCAGAGGAAGTGATTCGGATTGTGAAGAATCTTCGGATTTGTGGAGATTGCCACTCTATGGCTAAGGTTGTCTCAGAGGCTTACAGTCGGGAGATTGTGATCAGGGACAGAAGTCGATTCCACCATTTCAGACAAGGTTCCTGCTCTTGTTTGGACTACTGGTGACAACAGCAGACCTAGAATTAGCAGTAAGTATACCTTTGTGCTCAGAATAAGGATATTGATTACTGTTCTGCTCAGTAAGTAAGACTAGATAAATTCTAGAATTCCTAATATGTAAATTTTTAAGATCTAGAATTTACAAATCATCGTGACAAGATCTGATAGAAATAAAAATAAATAAATATTCAAGTTCTTACATCTTCTGCATATTTGACATAACAAATTCACCCATTTTTTTACTCTTTAGACAAATCCTTGCCCAACCTAGCCTAGTTTTATCGACTTAAATACTCGTAAAATCTTCTACATATCTACCTTGCATTCCATTAAAAGGACTTTGCATTCCACTAAAAGGACTTCAACATTTTGATTTCAAGACAAGCATCCTTGATTCATTCCCCCGACATTATTTTATTATAGACTCCAAGTTTGATTATAAGTAGCCCTCCACCTTAATCCTTCTCTGTGACTTGGAAATATAAGAAAATTCATTCCATTCAAGAGTTCTATGTATTAGAATAACCTGAGATAGAAGAAGAGGTTAAGTGAGACTCCCTTTTGCCAGTATAAGTTGGCCTAGTTAGCGACCTACGTAGCAACATTCAAATCTCTGTATCTACCGAAACCATCAAGTGGGTGATTTCAAGTTGTCATTATCTCAATACTCAAGAATTTCTTCTTCAAAGGCTACCAAACTTGCAGAATTATAACTCCTCTTCTTCTTTTAATTTATATATGATTGATTTACAATGCCAAGAGATTGCTTTTGGGCATGTGTTGATGCCAAACTCCTTCCACATATGTAACCAAAGCAAGAGCCTCCTAACGGTGCAATGGCTTAAAAATGGGAATTACTATATTTCATTTTTCTTTTAAAAAATCATCCAACATTAACATATAATTTACGCAAAATCAAATACAAAGATAATAAATCTAGAATCTCAAATTAAATAGATGCATCATAAACTGTTAGACAACTTATGATAGTTTTCGTATAAAAAATATTACATGAGAGGAAATCTTTATAGCATTACTGTCATTGATGTATTTGATGATAACATGATAAGAACATACATCACTTATCAAAAGACCCCAGGTTAGAAACCCTGAAGGTTATTCTATTTTACTAATAAAAATTCAAAGCATTTAAGGGGTCTGCAAAGTGCAAGTCTAAGGCTCCCATGTCTCAAAGCTACCTTTAACAAAATCATAATGCCCTCCAAACAACCTGAGAGTCTTCTTCTCTAACCCTTCCTTGACAAAGGGGTAGGTCAGCAGGTTTTGGAGAGAGACGTTCACGGCCTCCTATTCAAATTTTAAAAATTTCAATGTAAGTTAGTGAACCAGAAGTAACTAAGGTTGAGTACATATAAAATAAAAACTTTAAAAATGGCTACTTTTGTCGCGTGTTAATATATTAGGTTTTAGGGATGTTAAACCAAATGGTTATTATTGAAATCCAGTCAAAACTCGATTTGATTTCAAATATATGTATGTGCTCTCTCACACACACACACACACATAAACATAGAGTAGGAGAGAGAAGTTTGTAAGAAAATCAACATGATCGCTATAAGCATGTTGTAGATCAAGAACTATATAACCAACAAAGGAGAGTAGGAATATTAACTCAAGATTTATAGTAGCAAAACGATCAAAGTTACCTCCTTGATAACAACTTATGTTGGACGGATTTAACATTTCACGGTAATTTTGATAAAGTTAGTTATTTAGCATTAAGTTTATCCCTTTTTTGCAATGTCATGTGTGTATGGTACTCATATATTTTCTTAGAAAAGATGAGATCTTATACTCTTTTATCCTTACCAACTAAAACTGGAATGCCAACTAACTAAATGAAAAAGTGGAATTGTATGCATACATAATTGTTAAGTGAAAATAAAAAACCACAGACATGAAATATGCAATTTTATGTCTTGAATCTTTCAAAAAAGCATGGTCAAATTGCTTGCAAATCATATGCACTATTAGCTACGACACAAGCAAAAGGGGACATGTTGAGTGCATGTCTTCTTTGTGGAGGTGTTTTCCTTATATATGATAAAGATTTGAAAGTTAAAACAGGTTTTAGTCAACAACTTTTAAATAAAGGATAAGTTTTTTATAATTTCATTTTGGATTAGTAAAACAATTAGACATGGTAGAGTGCAGTTCATCAATCTTCTCTAAAGGTGTGTTTGGATACCTGTTCTTAGTGTATCATTTAATGGATTTGCAGTTACAGGGAAATAAAATCTTATAGTTGTTTTCTTGTAAATGAGAACTATAACTATATTTCCTTGAACTATGAAAATAGTGTAAAATATGTCTCTACCAGCCACTATCCTTGTTTGGACTTAAATCCATCATAAAGATGCCTCTAAAGCTTTTTCCAATTGCATAGTTTGTTTTATGATAAATTAGACTGTAAAATAAAATACTGTATGAAGATCCAACGTAGTTTGACTTATAGGATTTTGCTCTATTTATAGCAATCAAAATAGAAGACAAGGACCTTCTCCTGTAATTGGTGGGCTTATTTACACATGATAACAAGTATTCAAACACTGTCTTAGATAACCAATCCGCATTGCAAGCTCTGAAAAGCACACCAAGGTGAGATTCGCGTTGGCCTATAAGTTGAAGTCCTCATGCTATGTCAAACCATCATATCAATAAAAAGAGCCAGAATTACATCACTCCGCTTATCATATACTACATCAAATAAAATAATCGAGTCATCCAAAAGACATAATTGAATATCCATTTTCCCTCTTTTCCTGTTAAGATTGAAAATTCTATATCTTAAATTTTCAAAATAGTTTAATGTAAGAAGAAGCGCTTCGAATCATTGCTGTTTAACTCCAACCTGTTCCAAAAAACTTAAGATATTTCAAATATTATCCAGCTAGTGTGATTTTAGTATTTGCTAATGCTTAACAAATGTGCCTTCCCCCAGCACAAGATCCCACCTTCAAAACTAACAGGACAAATCACATTGGGGAAATAGGGGATTCTAATTTTGCGTACCTTTTCACATTGGGTGCACTGGTCCTGGAAAGGCAAAGTCGCGTGCTGTGCCTTCACTTTCTCCCTCGCTACAAGGCCAATCTTCACCCAACTCTCTATGAAGTCACTGCATATTTTTTTTTAAAAAAAATGTTAGATTATAGCGTAAAAGGAATTACAATTTACAAAGACCTTTCTAAAAGAAAATAGAATCTTCCAAAAGGAGAAGAACGTTCTGAATCACGTCCGTCCAATCAGTACGTTACCGCAACGCGTAATGACCTCGCTTCTGATATTCACGGCCGTACATTGCTTATCTGACGTCCGCGATTGAATAATCACATGAACGTACCTTGGAGGGACGAAGTATGATGTTTACACCGAAACCTCCGAGCTTTCGGGAGGGGAGGATTCGAGAACGGAACTTGGGAATACGATGAATACCTCTAAATATAAAAAGATAAAAGCAATTAATTTGTTATAGGAGGAGGGTGATCCTCACGTGCTGGTGGTCCCGTCATCCTTGATGGACATGAGCCCTTTGATCCCACCACAACGGCTGTGACCGATCACCACGATGCTGTCCACCTGCCCAAATCCCGATCAACCGTTCAATAACAGGGGCGTGCAATAATCAATTATTTTTTTAAATGAAGTGTGTATGCATGCCATAACACAAGCTAGCAAAAAAAATAAAAAAATTTTACATAAATACTCTTCTAAATATTAAATTTTGTATAAATATTCTCCTAAAATTGATATTTATATGTATATCCTCATAAAACACTTGTTTTAATATTCTATTTTTTTTTAATTTCTTATTTTTGGATATGTACTTACGCCGTTAAAAAATTAACAGTTTAAATTAAAATTACTAAAATATTCTTAATGGATGGTACACGTGCAAAAAGAAATATTTATAAGGCGATACGATGGAGGAAAAAAAATATAATTTCAAAATTTTATTTTATTTTTAACTAAAATAAATATGGTTTTTATTAATGGTGTTAGAAGAACTATTATATTTGGAGCATTTGCACAAAAACAGCATTTTATGAAGGTATAAAAGTAAATATAAATTTTAAAAAAGTATTTGCATAATTTTAAATTTTTAGAAAGATATGCATGCTAAAAATCCTTTAAAGAAAAATAATATAATAAGATAATTAAGATTGGTGCTGACCTTGAGATGGAGGACCGCATACTCGATGGCTGCCCCAACGCCCGCGTACTTTGTCTGTGCGGAGAAGAACATAACGTGGGGCCATCAGTGGGTGATGGTGGAGAGGATCAGCAAACGGAGGGAAGGGAGAGAGAGGGGGTGGGAATGATACCGGGTCGTAGGGTGGGACCATGCTGGCGATGTTACGGACGGTGAAGGCCTCGCCAGGCTGGAAGTTGAGGACCACGGAGGGGCACACGCGGGAGTCCGCACACGCGAACACCATGAACTGCATCGCACCACGTTCTCGCTCGATGAGTTCTCAAATTAAGAACGCACTCGGTCTTTCCTAATTTTAACATTAACGCCGCCATTTCCACTAGGAAAATTGAGATGACTCTGGAATGTAGACACCTGCCGCCCTAAGAAGTCTTAGAACTCTGGACTCTCGTACACTAATTACATTAGCTAGAATCGAGGAAGAGCTGTTGAGGACCATAATAAGGACATTTTGTTTCCAACTTTAGTTTTGATGGCCACTTTATATTTAATATCTCAATAGTGTAAAATAATAAATTTAAATCCTTTCTAATTTGAGTTGAACCGGAGAGGTCCAATTTCAAATCATAGGCCGTCCATGTATTGTGAAATAGCTTGCAAATCATTCATCTATTGTAAAAATACTAGCAAATAGGCATATGCAGTCCACATCATAGACCGTCCATATACGCTCAACCATCCTGTGATTGAGTGGAGTTTGCAGGTCATGTAATGTGAAATATAGAGGTCTCCCTCAATTATGAGCCGCTCTGCAATACAAGAATATCCTGTGATTTGGAGCTAAGCCTTTTGGTTTCGACCTAGAATTGAAGAGAATCCCAACTCAAAGCAATTCTTAGTATATATAAAAGATTGAACCAATGATCAAATAACAGTCGAGCAAAAGACTGAATGTTAAGTTTTTCTATCCATCAGAATCTCACCTTAGGGCTTTGACCCTCTGCAAGCTGACCGAAAAAGTCTGGCTTCTTGCTGCGCAACAAATTGAAGAATGAAATGTTAGACTGAAATATCATCCCGCACAACAAATAAGGATAGATTTGTTACTTTAAGCGGCATTTGATCTTAAATTACAACAACATGCAACTGCAAGATAATGCTATCTATATAATTTATTTCTTCCATCTATTAACCACATAAAATTGATAATTTATTTCTATTTATTATATCTATTATATAATATTAAAATTTATATCTATTATATAATAGATATATAATATAAAATTAATAATTTATTGACCACATAAAATTGATAAATACTAAAGTGTTATTATGTCCACCGGATACGGCAATGGCTAGAAGGGCCAATTTCGTAATTCAGTGACTTACTCAAAGACCTCCTTCTTGAACTGCTCAAACCCGGACATCATCCTCTCCACCGGTTCCATCTCCTGCAAATTTTCAGAAATTAGGAAAAAAAATCAAAAACATCAATCAAATCGAAAACTTTATTTAAACAGTACATGGATGGTTTCCCTTTTCTCCTCCTGATTCTGATTCACGTAAAAGGAAACTAATTTAAGATACTGATACTCCTTTTTATCGATAAACTAAGGAATCGCGTAAAAAAACTGATCCAGCGATAGCGACAGGAAAAATTCTAATCCCCAAGGAAACAAATAAAATGGAAAAGAGATCTTATGAATCTTCTGATCAGAAACGGAAATTCAAGTCAAAAATGCGAAATCAAATGATCCAAATTCCAAGGTGTAAATCGTGATAGAGAGAGAGAGAGAGATGGCGATTCACGGAACCTTCCGTTTCCTGGATGGCTTCTGCTCTGAAGTCTAAAAGAGGATATGCGGATGCTGTCTCTCGCCATCTCGGCCGCTTCTTTATAAGCGTTCTCTCTTTCCAGCTTCTCTACTTTCGGATGGCTCGCAGGCACAAGATTAGTAAAGATATACCTCGCAGGTCAGAAGCGGCCGCTATGTTCGCAGTTTTTTATCCAGGTAATAATTTCCAGATCCATACGGACGCAAATCTATATCTAGAACGTTTCTGCACCAATGGTGGGTCTATAATCTATCATCGTTATAAATTGATTTTGAAGTAAACTATAATTAAATTGAAAATTTTATTGAATTCATAAATCATGATAATATAACCAGCAAAATTATAAAATTACAGGCAGGATTAGGTCTACAATCATAAATATTCAAAAATAGTTTTGTAGTAAATTTGCCCGAATCACATAGAAAGAAAAAAAAAGACCAACTAAAAAGACATATTAATGACTGTTTCTCTGACCCAATTTTTGTTTATCTTTTTCATATTTTTTGAGTAATAGAGATACAGAAGAGTCTAATTAATGACAACCATTTTATGTTTAATTTATATTTACTTAAAAATTTATATTTAATATCAATAATTATTTTAATTTAATTCTTGATTTGTTTATAAGATTGTACTAAATAGGAGTAACTGTGTACGAAAAATAATTTCCATTGCATATAAAAAAAAACTACAAGTTTGTGTAGAAGGAGCCCAAATCCAAATGCGTTAGGTTGTTATATTGTTCTTTGGCCTGGAGAAGAGAGGCAATTCACTACGTCTGGTAGTTGGCTCCATCCTGCAGGCAAAATTGAGGGCGCGACATTCGGCTTGAATCACGTCAAGGCGTGGGGAGTATGCAATCGCCAAATATCAGTTTCATCATATTAAAATTTTCATGTACTAATGATAAACATCTTACAATACGTAAAAATATTTGGAGATCATTACAACGACTATAATATTGCGTAACTATTTCACTACAGGGAGTAGAAATAGGTGCAACTGAGGCAGTAATATACAGGGATATATAAGTGGCCCAGGTTAGACTTTCTCTACCACATATTGGATAGTTCCATTAGGTCAGGCCTGCCAAAATGTTTGACTCGTTGGCATGATGGAGATATCTTGCAATAATATCACGCCACTTAGTTCAGCTTTCATCACTTTACAAGTCACATATGTTATTATTTTGATGCGTGAAACTGTTACACTATTTAAACCGGAAATAATAGCTGGCTAGAAATCTGACCTAAGAAGCCCGCTGTATTGATAAACTATATATTTGTACTAAGGACTTCTTTTATTTCAATTGTGACTGTTAATGCATGAAGGTTATTAGTGTAACATTGCAAACAGGGCAATAGCCTAGTGATTTCACTGAGAATTTAAGTCATTTTTTCATCATTTTTATGAAAAGGTCGCTCGTATTTTCATCTCGTATTTTTTAAAAACTAATTAAACAAATAAAGGAATCATCATTTTGATTTTTCCTCCCTTTGACACAATGTAGATTTGAAAATTGACCATCAAGTTGACACTATGGATGAGATATACATTTGAAGCAAATAAAGCCATCAAATTTAGCACCAAATAGAATTATCATGCATGGTCCGAAGATATCACAATCATAATCTTCCAGGGAACCTCGACCTCACACGTTAAGTGCATATTCATTTTATTTCCGACGATGGTGTCACACTATACTTCCCTTTGTCATAATAAATACTTCTTTTCAAATGAGCATGCTTGCATTCCAATCTCGTCCTTCACTCCCTTTGCATAAGTCATAACATAGAAATGAAATTATATATAAAAAAAAATCAGGGAAACAATTTCCGGTGCTTGAGCCACGGTAATCATGCACTTAGTACCACTACCAAACGACTTGCCCCAAATAGCTTATGAGAACTCGTGCGGGTGTGTGTTTAGTCGTACATCGATTATTCGTTAGGTAGATCTTAGATCCTAGGTTACCTTTCAGCTAGCTTTTTTGGATAAGATCCTAGGTTGTTACATAGCTCCACAACGTTCTACGTTATATTGATATTTCTAGTCCTCAAATCTTTTTAGTTAGTAACATTACTCAAGCATGGGAGGGGGCAGATCCTTTCTAGCACGTATCACATATATATGGAATGCTCATGTTGAGAAAGAGAGAGAGCAGAGATATTACCATGGCAGTGGCAATGGTGGAGGGGGCAGCAAAGACAGGAGAGTTCCTGATGAGGCGCAGGGTCGAAGGCGAGGGAGACAAAGAGGAAGGGGTGAGGCTGGAGACAGAAGTGGGTCGAAAAGCAGCTGGTCTCCGGGAGTTGGCACAAGCAGGAGAAGCAGGAGCGGCTCAATATATTTGGGATCTAAGGCGAACTCAAAGGCCCCAATATAAATGCATTTAGAGGCCTCAATGCATAATTAAGGAAAGAGATAATAAATTTCTTTAGGTAAGAGATACGTCCCAACATAAATGCATTTGGGGTCTCAATGTATTTATAGCTATAAAGATATGTAGCATTTATAACCATTGATGGGGAAAAATGGATCGTCCAGCTCACAATAATGGGACCACCCAATTTCAGCCAGATAAATCCCAGCACCGGTTGAGCCGGACCTCGGTCCCGCTAAAAATCAATCCGAGCTCGAACTTCGTCAAGGGCTCAGCCGACCTTAGATAGGTCTCACCGCTGTTACGCCCTGCACCACCCTTTTCTGACGCTCATAGCATGGCGCCCCTTTCTGTGGGACAAGGCCGTAAGAGAGAAATTGTGATCTACGCACGATGTAAAGCACGTGCGTACTCCCCCAAACCGGACAATACCTTGCTCTCCGCTGGGCCGCTTCATTACTCTCCATAGACACCGTGCTCTGGCCGAGCCCGAGGCGCCCTTATATTCGCCGACACACCACCGACCGAGCTCGGGTTGTCTTATCCAATAATGTGCCCCGACCCCTGAGCTCGGGGGCGCACTACCAAGCACACTTTGGGATCAGCGATCCTGGGCTGACCTCAGCACCCGACAAACTAACTTTATCAAACACATGATGCGACCTCACCGAGCTCGGCCATGCCTATGGCCGCCTCCACGAGCCTGCCTGCGCCCGCCCACGTGGCTGTATATCGCGATGCCTCCACGCCATGCTTTGTCCGTTGGCCAATGGCAGTCAAGGACAACGCCATACCGCTCCAACCATGTCCTGCTACGACTGTCAATGCCCTATCGTTCACAGGAACAGACTGCGCCATGCGCCCGAAGCAGGCTCCAGCCACACGCCATCTGGCTTAAAGCCATCCCCTCTTATGATGAGAACGAGCCACACATCCGCCACCTGGACATCTCAACAGGGACTATAAATAGCCCTATAAGGTAACGTGAGAGGGACTTTTGGAAATCCATCCTAAATCCACTCTAACTTGATCGTCAGAGAGCCCTTACCGGAAACACCGGTGAGGCTTTTTGCATATACACTGTTGCGCTGGTGGTGGCTCTCATCCTCTTCCTCTACACTCCGGCAACTCCTTCGACTCCTCCCGCATGGTCACCGTCGGGCCAAATTTGAGCCACAACAACTATAATAAATGCGTTTGGGGCCGGAGTCTTAGGCAACTGCCTCAGTCGCTAAGGGTTGAGCCAGCCTTGTAGTTGAGAAGAACTGAGTGGAAAATGATACAGTTTTAGTTAACAACAGTGACTAATATTTTATACATACATACATACATACATATATATATATATATATATATATATATATATATATATATATAGAGAGAGAGAGAGAGAGAGAGAGAGAGAGAGAGAGGAGAAACAACAGTGACGTTAGGCTGTAATTTTGATTTAGATTTCTTTGCAAACTAAGTTTTGGTTTATATTGATGAGGGCAATCGGATTTGTGTGGTTCCTATTGATAGTTTAATATTTAAGAGGGCTGAAATGGATGCGGGGGCTCCATTTCTTCTTCTGAAAAAAAAAAAGGCAGTCTCCAATCAATTCATTAAGATAATGAAACGGTTAGCCTTGGCCTATGGTACTAATTAGCGCTAAAACCAAATCAAATTTTTAACAGACTATTTTCCCATATTCAAATTAATCCCTAACAAAAATGTTATGTACCTTGTATAATTATACAAGTAAAAAAATAGTAACAACCTTAATTCCCCTGAAGAAAACCAAACACCACAAATGTTTGAAATTCTCTTTGATGATGAGTTGAATCATCACCCAGGCAACATGGTAATTTAAAGCACGGTTCTGCATGCCAGAAACATCTTAGATTTTCTCTGATAAGGGTACGGTGGAAGGAATCTTCATGTGGTTCACACAAGTTTCCATCACCTCACCAGGTATGGGATATGGTTGTTGAGGATAATATAGAGGCTTTAACAGGCACCACCATGCCCCTTCAACAAGTTGTATGACCATTCTAATGTCCACAGATGGAAGAGGATGAGGTTTTGCAGATAGGCTCCCATGGCCAGAAAACTGTGGACCACAAGATCAATGCGACTCTTGGGTTCAAATCATAGGTACCATTTCCATATACCTTCTTAATATCATAGGTATATATATATATATATATGAGTACAGGCTTGTATATCCCTACAAATATCTCTCAAATACCTATTCACATGTGTCTGTCAGCAAAAGCTACGGCCAGAATGGCCAGACAATTAATCTATATGCAAGAGCGAAATCTACCAACAGATACAAATTCAGCACTCACCTTAACAGGGCAATGCATATAAATCAATCCACAGGGACCAAGTGCCACAGAAAGCTCATACTTTTGCAGACTCCATAAAGAATTTGCACCTCAGCAGTCTATTGGAGACATGGAGCTCTCTGATCATCCTTCAGCGCCAACATGCTAAGCAATTACAGCGATGCCAGATGAAGATCATTGGGAGAAATTCAATGAGATATTCAAATTTCGAGTACATGCGATCATCGATGGATAAAACTAAATGAACTGGGGAAAAAAGGGAATTAATCTTATGCTTGCTAAGAAATGAATGCTTTACACTACTAAATGCGTTACAATTTTATAAAAAATGATAGAGAACATACCCTTTTGTATTTGCTGATCCTTTGTCCTCCAAGGCATGAATATTTTCTAGCACATAAAACATGTCCTGTGTGCGGCCGCACATCTGCCATTCACCCTCTGTTGAGATTTGTGCAGTGAAATGATCTTAAGCTGATTTAATGCTCAACACAGGGTGAACAGCAGATGCACCGCTGTGCACAGTATCTTTACGTACCAAAACCTTGCTACATGCCAATAGGCACAAATGAACACGTACGACCATGTACTTTGGACTTCTCCAAAGTCTCCTAAGAGCATGTCCATCGCAGGACCGAGCTCGAATCATCTCAAGGTTTGTTCAACCATGCATGGAGCCGTGAGTTGCACGGTTGAGGTAGAGAGGTGTGAGAGCTGTCTAATGGAGCAAGGGATATTGGAGAGGAAGGGAGGAGGGAGGGAGGGAGAGGCGAACAAGATCTTGGGTGTAAGTGGGGATGTTTAGTGTAAGAAGTTGGACATGATGTGCTCATTCTGGCGACATCTTGGAGTGCAGCTGGGCTTTGCGGTTGGAAAATTTTTAAATGCAAGAATAGCTATTAATAAAACCCAATTTTGCAATCTCAAAGCTTGTCATGTATGGCGGGCAGCCAGAAGTGTAAACTTAATTTTCAATTCGTGCATGGTGGACCTGAAACCACACTCATTTCATTATGAATAGTGGGTATTAATTCCAGAACTTTGAACTTAAAAATGTACAAGTGCAGTCTATAATCAGTATGCTAGTAGTTGGATAAGATTCACTTTGAAGAGGGAGACATGTATTACTCATTATGTACATTTAGAATTTTGATTAACATGGTCAACAGTCAAAACAAGAAGTTTGCATCTTCATGTTAGGTTGGATGGTTGGACTTTTTGAGGTGTTGTAATGAACATCGATTCATCAAATTGAACTTTAGGTTGGACCACTGAGTTGCGCTAGGTTTGAGCTTTGCGTTCAATGTATTTAGGAGTTGTTTATAATGATTCACGCATAAATTGTTTTAAAACTGCATGTGATCACTTGGTTAATGTCCTGGATATGTATCCAACACGGCCCATTACTATCCTTTTATAAAAATGGTTGGCTCCAATTAGACGTGATAATTTTTAACTGGAACATGCCAATTTGTTCGAAACAAACAGATTTAGGAGAATTTTTTTTCTATAATTTGTTTTTTTTTCAATTCATTGGGATGAACCTAATTATAAATAGAATACATTTATGTTTAATTCTTTGCCTGGATAGGTGGCCATGAATGAACAAACCCTTATCCACAAAACCTTTAGGATAGTGACAATTGTTTGGCGAGCTGTGTCTCGGTCAAGGATTGATTGAGATGATTAATTAGGAGGACTACATAAAACAAATGGCTGAGAAACAAAAAAAATATATTGAAGAAAAAAAATAGAGGGGATGACATGCTCATGCTTTACCATCTTTTATTCTCCACTTGAATTTCTTCAGTTTGTTATTTCATTTTGTTTTGATGTTCCATTCAGAATCTCTCAATGATCTATACTATATAAAAATAATAGTTTGGAAATCAGGGAGTATTCTCTCTTAATTCTGTTTGTCGTATTTCTTATTGATTATACGCTCTTGTTTATCTTAAAAATATATTAATTACCTCCTAACTTTTGGCCTATGTCACCTTTACGTTTTTTTCTAATCAAATCGTACATTTCTTATAAAATACCCAAACGGATTAGACTCTTTATATTTTTCTTATCCATCTTTTATATGGATTAGGCTCTTTGATTTGACTAAACTGATCTCTCCCTTATATATATATATATATGGGTTAGAGTATATACTTTACATTAACTTCTTGAAAAATAGTATACTACAAAAAATCTTAGAAACCAAAATTTATATATTATTATGATCTCGAATCAAATAATCAAATATGTATCAAATTAACGATTCTAATAGCATGATATTATATTTTACTATGATCTAATTATCAAAATCTAGTGAAGTGGAATTTATTCATATTTTAAGATGTTTAAATAATGTTCTATAAAATAATTTTTAATTTATATTCTCTATCATGTATTTTACTATACTAGTATAGATGATGATGCTTATTTTTGCATTGATTTGATGCATGGACTAGAGATTACTAAAATATATATGAATCTTGGTTGTAGGCATTTCTTATAGTGTATATAATATTTATGCTTCAGATTTTGAATTTGGATAGCCTATTATAGGACTTACACCAAGTGTGCCGTCGAACTCTCTCTCTCTCTCTCTCTATCTATATATATATATACACATGTACATGAGAATTATGTCTCCTCTCTATTCATATAGTGATGGGTACCTATTTCAATTGCTTGGTCACAAGTACCTTTGGTAATAATGCGGAAAGCGGCCGTGAGAGCCATGATTATTAGTTGTAGCTAACTTTATAAATTTTCTTGAAAATAAACATAATAGTGCAGGGCTATTAATAAAATTGACCTACTTTCATATCTGATTAAGCTGTACTATATATTACTGGAGGAGTCGACGGGGTCAAACTTTCAAGGTGCTTGTATTCCAACAAAGAGGAGCCATGCTGAATAGGAGACCAATTGTATTTTGGAAGTATTATAGCTATCTACCCTGCATAGGAAGAGAAATAATGTTCTTAAGGCTGTTGGAGGTATCCTTTTGACATAATTTTCACCATATAATTTTTTGATTTATTTTTTGATCACATCCAACATTAATTATCCTATAAGCACTGTTATATGTACCAACTATCATAAGCGCACTCTCTTCCTTTTTCTAATCAAATTGGACCCTTACAACCAAGATTGGTAGTATTAGAATTGGCACTCGTGCTGGCAAGCCGGTGATACGGTATGATACGATATTGTGCTATCCCGTCCTAGTGAGTATTGAGAAAGAAAAACTAGAGAGGGAGGGGGAGAAGGAAAGAGAGGATGAGAGGGAGGGAGAGAGAGAGGGAGAGAGAGATGATGGGAGGAGAGAGAGAGAGTTTGGAAGCTCTTCGCTCTTCCTGTGGTCTTCTGCACATCGGCTGAGCTTTGTTTCTCAGTCTTTTTTGTGCCGACTTAACTTAAAGAAGCGAAAAAAAGTTGAGCCTTGTTTCTAATGAAACATGTTTTGGCCAATATGCGGACGATCGGAGGAGGAGAGAACTTCCGAGCCCCCCCCTCTCTCTCTCTCTCTCTCTCTCTCTCCCCCTCCTTCCTAGCATCACTCTCCCCCTTTCTCTCCCTCTCTTTCTCACTCACTTTCTCTCTTTTTTCTTCTATCTCTCTCTCTCCTCAGTCTGGTGTGGCTCGGCAAGTTTCGAATCAGATGGATTGGAACAGTTCTGTTGTCCATGCTTAAAACTCTCTAACAATTGGAATCCTTGATTAGATTCTTTAACTCTCACTCGTCTATCATCCATTTCATGTGCTTCGTGGTTCAAAAGTAAAGGAATTGAAAGATCTGATAAAGATTCCCATAAGAATAATATTAGTTGGATGTGCATTTAATCTTTCTAATTCATAAATGAATCAGCTACAATTATTATTATTATTATTTTGATTTGATTTGATCAGACCAGATTCCAGCCCGTCCTCACCCATTAACAGCCCAGCTCCAAAGGAAAAACACACGAGAGTTCCGCGTGCATATATCGTCATTGCCCGAAGAGCCCCGCCTCTTAGGGCCACTGGCCGGACCAATCCCTAGAGCATGGTATTTCCGTGCGATTAACGCTACCGATGTCATAGATAGCCAGATACCCCCGACCTGCCTTCCTGGCTCTCTCGATATATTAGTACATCGATTTCCGTGTTGCACCTTTTCATTTGGGTTCTTCCTCGCCGAGTCTCGACTGACGCTGCTCTTAAGTCTTAGCCATCCCCATAAGTTTTTCTCTCCCCCTGGGAACCCTTCCGGATTTCTTCTTGGCAGTCGCCGATTTCTCTCTTCGACCGCCTCAGAAGATTGGTACGTGGCTCGGAGGTGGGAATGTCGACCCAATCCGCCGCTCCTTCTCCGACTCACCTCGGGGACAATCGTCAGAATCCAGGTGAAATCTTCTCTCCCCAATCATCGCTTCCTTTTTCTTGCTTCTGATTTCTTCTTTGGTTTGATATAATTCTTCTGGGATTCGAGGCCTTCGCTGCTTTCCTGTTCATTTCTTATATTTTTCCTATTTATTTCATAATTCTTTTTGCTTCTTTCTCTATTTCTAATCTAACATCATCAGTCCACGATTGGATCTTATCTGCTCCTATTTGTCATATTTGTCTAAAGACGAATAGATGTGATGACAAAACAAGATCTTGAAACAGACATGAAATGGATAGTGGAAGGAGGTGCAAGTGATTGAAAATGGGTTATTAGTATATCCGTAGCAGACTGACCTACAGCTTATACACTGCTTAAATTAGTACCAAGAAAAAAAAGTGGTTTGTACATTTAGAGAAGGGAGACTCACTGGTGAAGTAATCGACATTGCTGGTAATAGGGCTGCAAAATTAGATTGGACAAAACACGAATTTGTTGTTATTTATTCAAGTTGGCGCATCATAATAATTAAATTGATGCTGAAATAAGGTTTAAAATGTGGAAATTGCTGCAGTACATGCCAATTTCACGGATTTCTACCACTTGTTTTGCTTCTCTTTCGTATGGTAAACAAACTACTGAATCTAAACATTTATAAATCCACTGATAGTTCCATCTAAGCACTTTCACATCTGAGAATCTGTTTGCCTCCTATTTGACAATGGTAGTTACTAAATCACTATACCTGCTACATTCCTCCGAAACTCAAAAAACTAATTTGTTAGTAATTTTGAGGGCTTCTATTGGTTCTATCACCATTACTGCCCTATTAATAAATATTTATGTAAATTCAAGCAGAGGTAAGTTACCCAGTGTTACTTCGATTTCTTTGGGAGTTGACATGGAAGCCTCTAAGTCTGAATAAAAGATGGATACATGTATATATACACTCTTATGTGTATATATATTGTTACTTTATTATTACTTTGTCCAGGTAAGAACATAGACCTATGGCTACATCACATTCGCATTCTTTTCCAAGTCCCGTGCTCCTCATTCCTTTGTTCTGTCTCATAGAGTTGTTATTTTACCCCTATAGAATTACCTTGATATAGCAATCATGCGTTACTAAATTCTGTACAATTTAAAACACATGGAATAAACTACATGGGACATACATTAAATATCACCAGAAAGGGAGGAAGAATTCAAGAAAGGATGAAGTTCCCCTGCCCCTGGTACACATGGCGGTATTCCTGGCATGTTGAGTTCTAGAATGCTTTTACCTGTTATTACAGCTGGTAGCAGTCATGAGCAATGAAAGCTTTCAGTTAGTGTCAGTTTCTGTTTATTTTAGTACCTTTAAGCTGGTGCTGCTTGTTGGAAGATGCACACAGGTCAATGCATATATTAATACCCATTTTCTTTTGTAGGAAATAAGATGTTCTGCCTTTAATACTTAATAATACTAACAATATCTTCGTATGTCGATTTTAGGCCCTGAGTTATCAAAACCAGTGGAGGAAGGTGGACAAGATGTCAAACAAGATGTGGCTGCTGATGAATCTTCGAGAAGACCAGTTTTTGCAATCGCAGAACCAATGAGGGAGGAGCAAGTTCAGAATGCTGTTCAATTTTTGTCACATCCGAAAGTAAGGGGTTCCCCAGTCATTTACAGGCACACTTTCCTGGAAAAGAAAGGGCTAACAAAGGAGGAAATTGATGAAGCCTTCCGCCGTGTACCTGTAAAGTTTTCCCCATATGTCTACTTATTTTACTTTATTGCTAGTTTCTTTGTTTGGTGGCAAATCTTCATGGAAATTATAAATTCTTTTCAAGTGCACAGAAATTCATTAATCATCTTTTATGTATCTCAGGATCCACCTCCAAATGTTCCAAGTGTCGAGACTAATACAGAAAATCAAGGTATCGTCTTCAATATCGAGTCAAATTTTGTGGTGCAAAATTACAAGTGTTAATAAGTTTTGGCATACACAAAATTCCCCAGAAATTTCTTGATATAGAATATTATCTTTATGTAGTCCGGCAACATCATACATTGTTATCCAAATCCAAATAATATAATAACATATTCTGACTAAATCATCCTTATTGGCTGTTTAATATCACTGACAACAACAAAGCGTTACCATTGTCAATATAAAAATCTGAGCAACTTCCAGTACACCAGGGTCTTATAAATGATTGTCAAGAAAAAAGCATGTATCCTGTAATAATCTTAAGAGGGGCATCAAAATGCAAGATACAAAAGCACCTCCAAAATGAAATAAGAAAGGAAGATATAAGCTTGAAGTGATCCTTCGTACAACAGAATTAATTGATGCAGAATGAGACAAAAAGACGAAGAAGAATGAAAAAGGTATCAAATTACTATTAGGAGTCGAGTATGGGTCAATTTTTTAATCTGTATCTTTATTTCTTTAATGTTATGGTGTATCTATTTTGGTTAATTTTTATATTGTTATCATGTAAATCACTTGTCATGTGAATACTCGTCATCTGACTTCTGAGTCTTGTCTTAGTAAGGTGCGTATGCCAAATTAGGAGTCCTATTTTTAGCAGCCAATATCTGAAGAAGTTTTGGGGCATTGCAAGGTTGGCGGAACCATTTCGAACCGGGCGTTTCGGCCATTTCGAGCCATATCGGAGGCTTACGAGTACAGTTTCGGCAACAGAAATGAGATCCGTTACCGAAGTCGGAGAAGGAGAAGGAAAGAGAGAGCGAGGGAGGGAGAGACAGGGAGAGGTCAGGACGTCGGCGGAGGGCCGACGGAGGCCACGGCTGGTTTCCCTATTTCGACGGAGGCCGCGGTAGGTGAGGCCGCGACAGGACCTCTGGGTTCATTCGAAACAGGAGAACCGATCGCGGCCTCGCCTGCTGCAGCCTCCGCCAGTGTTCACCACCCTCCGCTAGCCTCCCTCTCTCTTTCCCCCTTCTTTCTCTTTACCTCTCTCCCATAGTACCGTGCCTTTTGTCGGTACAAGCCCAGCACGACATGTACCGACTCGTCCGGCCGGAGAATCGGTATGGTGCCTGGTACCGATTCCTCCGACCTTAGGGCATTGCTTGCTAGCTTGGGCTGACAAATGCAATGACACAAGTTCGAGTCTTGGGAAGCCACTTTATGCAAAAACAAAGGAAAAAAAACAAGGCCAAAGGTTAGGTCTATCCCTAGTTTACCCCTTCCAGAACCTCGGATTGCTTGGACCATAATTGGGTAATAGCCTCTTTTTTAACAGGCTAAGGTTAGCAAGATTTACTTCAATCATCATTGAGCTTAGTGCTGATTTTAGCATCATGCAATGGTAGCAACGAAATTCTTTTGGATTTTAATTAAATTTTCTTTATTTTCCCTCTTTCTTAGCTAAAGTGATTCTTTTTTTGGTTTGAAATATAAATAGTTTTGTTGTTGATAGTGATCCTGGGTTTGCCATACCGTCCGGTACGGAGCGTACCAGACCGTATTGGAAAAAACCAGTATGTAACACATATTCAAGTCAGTATAAACCTCCTAGTATCCCATACTGAGGTGTATCAAGGTATGTACTGGTCCATATCGAGGCGTACTGAGATGAAAATTGAGAAAATAGATAAGAGAGCTATTTCAGCACAGAGGTGTACCGTACTGTACCAAACCGATAAGGTACCAATACAGTACTCGGTACCGAGATTGCGGACCTTGATCCTGATGGTTTACTAGAACTAGTGGAGCTTTTTTGCTATTTGTGCAAGCATATTCCTTTAGGTCAGCCAAGGGTGTATGACTTCGGTGTGAGACATGATGCATCAAGCTACCAAGTCGGGGGTAAAACAGTTCATTGGGCCCAATTGATACTTCCTATCATCCCTCATCAGAACACCTTTGGGAATGTTTAGAACTTTCCAACTAATCCTTCAGACCCCAATAAGCTAACAAACATTATCCATAAACATGAAAAACACATGAAATTTTTATTATCACGAGAATATAATTTAATAGATTTCTGTTGCAGAGATTTTTCTTTGCCTGAGTCTGTATAACGTTTGGGCATTTTGATATTATCGTGAAGCTGTAGCTTGTCAAATAAAATGTTTTTGCCTTATGTGGTTGTCTAAGAATTCATTTTTTTTCTATATTATTCTTATTGTTGTTTTTGTTATTATTATAATCAAGGTTTGCTGTCTTGGTACCGGACCCTGTACCGGTGCCACGCTAGCATAGTGTCGGTACGGTACCTACGCGGTTTTTTTGGCATACTGAGTGTCAGTACGCCACCGGTACCGGTATCAATACCGAACCGATATGGTACGATACGCTTTGTACCGTCCAGTTCGATACGGTACGCCATACCATAATTATAATACATCATCACCATCATCATCTTCAAGATTAGCTTCTCCGCCAAACATCTGCAGGTGTGCATCCACAAGTTCCCAGCCAGTCATCACAACCAGTACCTGCTCCTGTCGGCGGTGTTGTCATGGCTCCAAGCCTGCAGCAAACCAGGTTTTATTGGTCCCATGCTTTTCTTGCTGTTGGGGTCCTTGCTGCTTCAGGAGCTGGAACTGCTTTGTTTTTCAAGGTACCAATTGGTTTTTGCACACCTGCTGTTGTTGTTAGGTAGCTTAGATAATAATGCTCAGCTATTTGATGTTTGCTAACAATTCATTCATGAGATGTAATATATTTACTGCAGTCAAGTTGGAATCATTCATAAAATTCTGAATTCCTTCTAACTCATCTGCTTTTATAGAATGTGGTTATTCCTAGGTTGAAAACCTGGATCCGGAAAGTTGTAGCAGAAGAAAAAGATGTCAAGAAAGATGAAATATCAAGATCAGGCCTGGCTGAGGGAGCAGCAGAAGCTGCAAAAGCGGCTGTCTCAGCTGCTGCTATTGCAGCTAAAGCAAGTCAAGAATTGTTAAATGCGAAAAATGAAGGTTCTCTAATGCTGATCTTTCTCTTCTTTTTGACATTGAATTACTAATATCCTACAATTAAAGTTTGACTTGGAGCCTTACTTTCTTTTTCTTTTTAGGAAAAAAGTACTTTGAGGCATATATGGGAATGTTAGATGTCCAAGTGGAGGAGATGAAATCATTGGGTAATGCTCTATGTAAGCTGGAAAGGAGAAGGGAAGTAATTAAGTCACAAGATGAGGATAAATCATGGAACAGTAAGTTTGCTCAATCAAATGACTAATTGCCTTGTCAATTGATTGATTTTCGTGAAAATAATATTTTGATCATATCATATCAACTACCTATCAGAAAGCTTAACTTAGTGATGCTGGCTTGAATATCATCGGCTGTCAAAGTTGTCAGGTTTTTCCATTTTGAAGCAGACCATTTGTTGAGATGTTTTCAATAAAACATCCCACATGGCTTTTACTGAAATTACTATAGAATAAATATTGCCTTTTCTACAGAATTAGGATGGATCCGAATAATCTGGACTTTGGATAAATTCTAGGCATTTTCCTGTGACATAATAAATAAATGATTTGTCAATTAACATTGACAATCTTCTGATTACTAGAACTGGCTGGTGTAATAGAAGAGAAGATGAGAAAGGGCATGATGGTAGAACATTTCCATACAAATTAGTGTCTCTGCAACTAGCACCAATACTCTATCTATGAAGCTGTGAAGTTTTTCTTCCAGGAAAAATGCATATTTCATTTTGAGTACTAGTATTAACTACAGAAGCACTTTGGGGTTGAATGTGTCATTATATGGATCATAACCTATTGCAATAGTGTATATCAGGCCAATTGGGTTTGAATGCATATTTGCAACTCTTTTCAGTAGTTACTTGGAATTCCAGCACTTTACATCTCCATTAGTAATCTAATGCTTTAGAATATGCTGGTGGCATCTGATGATTACAATATGTGTGGCTTTAAAATATTGAAGTCCATTGACTGGTTGACTGCCATGTTCGCTCGTATGTACCCATGTTATGTGATTATTTTTTACCATCTCTGGTTTATTCTTAATGTTCACTCTTGTTTCCTGGTTGGGAGACAAAACTGAATAAATGCAACTTCTGTTGGTCATGGATTCTTATTTTCTTCATATGTTACGTTGTTTTTCCATATCTTTGATTTTTTTTTGTAAGTTTATGCTTATTGAATAAATAAAAATTCAGTTGTGTTTTGTTCGCTTTGTGCCTCGCAGGGCGAATATGATTTCGTATATCAAACCTCGCTGTTTCCTTTTTTGTTGCATGGGCTGTCAGCATCAGATGGGTCATCCTGCACACCAACTAGCTTTATAGGTTTCATGACTAGCCCCTACCTTGTCCAGAGCCACATGTATTTGGCACTTTACAGAGGGTTGATGTGACGAAAGTGGCAAAATTTATCAGATTTGAATGAATCATACCTCGATTCATATAGCTGAACCCATCCAGATGAGATAAGGCTTGTTTTTTTTGATCTATCATGGTTTAGGCTTTGCATTAAGGATGTATCTCCATGTTTATCCAAGCAACGTGCGGTGCAGCTCCTGGTTTTTGTAATCAACATTTGTATAGTGATGTTATGCGGCTCCTGTGTATGTTTGTTATATTTGACTTTCTTGCATATTGGTCCTCTCCATGTTATGAGTAGTAGCTAAAACTTTGTTGAATGGCTCTATTGTAAAAGACCTTTAAACGATTCTTTCATCATTTTTATAGGACAAAAAAAGGGGAAAAGGAAGAAATTATACCTACATACAAAATTTTTCTCCTGAATGCCTGTTCTTATCAGAAACAATTGATTTAGTATTTCATCTTCCATCCTTTAATGAAGCACTGCAGTTGATTTGCTATTTGTTTCTGTGGAATCTTCAGGGACCACTAACAGTTCATGGTGCAAATCTCATGTCAGCCAATCAGATCCAAGTGCTTCTATCACACTTTCAAAGGTAATCTAGCAATTGTTGCATTGTCACTCCTGATATTTGCAATCCAAATCTTTGGCAACTTTCCAATTATTCCCCCTTTTTTTTTTTCTTTTTTTCTTTTTGTGTTGCCCAGCATGCAAAAGTAAATGGTGCTCAGATGGTGGACTCTGGGGCAGGTAATCATCCGGATCCTTATTTCCAGTTTTGACTTTTACATTAGAATTGATGTTTCTTGCTGTTGCTTTAACTGATGCAATGCCTGTATGCAGTGAGGCCTTCATCAGTGCCTGCATCAATGGAACCTGCTATGCCACCTCACCCGAAGTCATTTATCGAGGTATGCAACTTGCTGAGAACATCTTTCTTCTGAGAGAAAGGGGGGAGGCCCACCTGTACTATAATAACCCAGGTCCAGATTTTTGAGGATGCATCAACCTGTAATCAAATCTAGAACTTCTGGTTGCTAAGCAGGGCAGTGGGACCACCAGGGCAAACCTTGAACATATCATATTTTGTTATTTTTTGTGTAGAACCATGCCTGCATCGAACTGCATCATTTCTGCATATGCACTTTGAAGTATCTTAGTTTATATCAGTTTCATCTTTGGGTCTTGAAGCAAGCTATCGAATGTAATATAATAAGAACTTAGAGTTTGCTAGAAGGCCATGATCATTGATTCCTATCAAGTGGTAACTACTTAGCATCACAAAAATAAAATGATGGTATTTCATATGAAAATATTGTGCTTCCTAATCTAATAGGTAGCCTATTATTTTAGAAATATTATGTTGCTATCATTTATCTGATTATGGATCCACTTAAGTCAAAGCTAATGAGGAAACCCCTAATCTGAATTTGAACCTGATTATCTTATTCTGTTCGAGTGCTGACCTTATTTGGATCCACCACAGTATGACCTATCAAAACCCATATTGATGAGCAAGCATGCAATGCCGATGCCATATGCATATTATTATTGAAAGGTCATGCTTGATGAATAAGCCACCACCTCAAGGGGTTCATGGACAGAACTCAAGTAGGGACTATAAATTCTATTGATGTAAAGGTGAAACATACATATCCGTGTGCACACTTAATTGTCCATGTGCATTAAATTCATTTGCACACAACGTATACCAAATTTCCTATATCTGAATGATGCTTTGACTAGTTGTATGTAGACTATGTTTGTAATGTATGTAGATCCCGCATTTCTCATATTCTTTTATCTGTAGGGTGTATTTGTTACGCAAAGAACATTACTGAAAGATCCACTTTGCATTATCTTCTGCACGTTCTTTGTAACAGCATTATTATCATTCCATTATGCTCATTAAAGGGCATTCAACAGCCTATATTGTAATGATTAAATATGTAAAGCTATCACAGTTACCATATCTGTTGACAGCTAGGTTGGGCTAAGCCCCACTATCACCTCTATCAGTTTGTTGGAATTAACCCTGCATCGACTGCACAGGTTTAAATTATTTTGTGCAGAAGCCTGTCCATTCAAGGGAGTAGTAGGCTGAACTGCATTAGACCTCGCCAAACCTCTCTAATCTTCATCCACTTTCATCTGAAAGAAGCTAAAAGTACAAGTAATATGGTCTGTAGTGAAGACCATCATATTCAGACCAAATTTCTTACCATTGTGACTAGCTTTTCTTCATGCTTGAGTTAATGTCTATGCCTGGAATTCAGTTTTCATTGTGCTGTAGAAGCCCATGAAAGAACATATAACAGGCCATCTCATCCTTGTTGACAAACCTAGCTCCTTGCCATCACAAGGGTGTCATCATTTATCGGCTAGGAGACATGTACATTGAATCTTACAGGATAAGATTGAAAGCCCATTGAGGAGTTTAACAATAAGCTCTAAGAAAACATGTTTTGTTTTAGATGAGGAGGTTCTTTCAAGGGATATCGGTGTCTAAATATAATCTATCTTGATGGTATGTGGGATGAGACAGCTGAGCTGAGCTAAATAGCCATGCTTGCAGCATTCCAATACGACTGTACTCTGGGTCTTGGAATTTGTAGGGTCCACAAGTAATTTACTTTTGTTCTACTCACAAACTCCGAATAGTATAGTTCATGGTACCATAGACTAGCATGAACACATGATTACAACAGTGTTTTGCTTCTTTAGGTTTTTTTTTTGTGTTATTCAATGGCTATCTGTCAACATGAAAGATGCTTGGGCAGGTTAAGTGGTTGTACATGCTTGTCTGATCAGATCTTGAAGGTTAGCTACTTAGTATGATCGCAATAGCGGATGGATAGGAACTTCAGCTGTCCTTCATTTCATTTCTTCAATCTGAAACAGCTTCCTGGAATTGCTGTATTATTTTCGTCAATCATGGACTCTTTGTCTGAATCATGGGCTATTTTTCTCGAGATTGATGGCTTTGGTCTCCAGTTCTTAAAATTATCCATGGTCAAATTGATTTTTTAACCTAAAACTATTAAATGCTGATAAAATATTTAGCAATTTGCCTCAGTGCACAAAAATAAAGATAAATGATAGGGCTTATCATTTACTTAAGGATCAAAGATACAGCACTAAGTGTCAAATTCTAATTTTCAGATCATGGAAATGGTACAAAGAGGAGAAAAACCTCCTAACATCAAGGTATACTATTCCTTCCCTGGGTTTTCTACCTTAGATTTTTTTTAATCATCTAAATTTAACCATTTGCTCTTTTATCTGACCCACAGGAGATTGATGACATGCCTCCCAACCCTAATCAGCCTATACCAAGTCCTCTTATGGCACCTCGAGTCAAGGTTTGGACTTTAAATGTTATTTAACCTTTTTTAATATGTATCTGAGGTTTTATTTTAGGTTTTGGTTGCACTAATGTATTGACTCATCTGGAACTCTACAACTGATGATCACCATGTGGCTTGCTCAGCAAATAGTGACCATCAGTGTTGGGTGTCCTGACTCCAGCTTCACATTTCAGATCTTGTGCTCTGAAAGAATTTGAGACGATAATATTTATGGATACTTGAGATAGAGAGAGTGTTTACTCTTATGTATTGGATTTCAATTTTAATTCCAATCAAGCAGGTCATGTAGGCAACACGTTTTCTTTCTTCCTTGTTGCAGATAGAGCACCCTGTGTTGCCGTTGCATCCTAGTATCAGCCACCCCTCACTTCCGTACACCTCCAATAATCGTCAACACATCTCATCTTTGCTTTTCGCAAACCAGGAAGGGGCAGCATATGTAGAGAGGTGCACATGCACACATGCACATACACACAGGTTCACGTGTGCGCACATGCACACCCACACACAGAGGTTGAAGTGTTTTGGTGGTGGTAGCAGACTAGAGTTTATTGGACAGGAGCTGAGTGAAGGGAAAAATCATGCTGGATCATGCTGCTGAAATTGGTGAATTGAATTTGGCTCGTCAGTTGGGGCTGATTAATGTAATTAGCTAGTATATGTATATAGCAGATATTTAGAGAGGGGAGAGGCAAGGTTAAATGGGAGCAGTGAAACGTCATGGAGTTCGTGGTGATAGACTCCAGTGTGGAGAAAGTGGATATTGTGATCAATAGGATAAAATTAAGAGTGGTGGACTGACAAGGAGTGAAGTTGGGGGGAAATTTGTGGTAAGATGGGGACATACCGTGCCGAAAAAATGAGTGAGCAACTTTTCCTAACTTTAAATAGTAAGCAAAGCAAGCTTTGAATCCACTGAAAGTAAAGAATTAGCATATATTAATTCTAAAATTGCATTTTTAAATTACAAACACCATTCTGAAATCATTTTTACCAGGTAATCTAATACTCACATTTATGTGAAAATAATACAGTTGATTTTCTGAGACTAATGTTGCTGTGATAGCAGGATAGCTGATTGAAATATGTTCTCAAAAAAGCAAATTTTTGATGGGCAGTTGTTTTAACCTTGCAACTGTCTACAAATATTTGCATGTATTTTTGGAGGATCTTATTAATCTACAAAATACTTTTTCCATTCTTTTCTACTCTTCTAAGTCATTGATATTTTTCCCTTCAAAGAACGATAGTTTTTTGATATTTATGCAATCAGATTTGCACCAGTTGAATACTTCAGCTTCAATATATTTCATCCCTAGATTAGTTGCTTTAGTGTTAACATTTATAATATGATGAGGGGTAACGAATTGGAAGGGGGAGTGCTTGGGAAAGGTGTTAGGAATGGGAGAAAAAGTTTGGAAGTGGTTTGTTGTCAGAAAAGAACACATCATGCCAAAATAGCCTACTGGTGACTTCTACTTTTTAAGTCTAATGCATAAAACCAATTCCAGACTCATAAGAAGTTAAAGAACCTGTGATAATTAAAATTATGTTGATTCTGAATAAATAAAGGGAACATTTAGATTGGTCCATAACCTTCTTGCAAGAAAAATCTATATTTATTTTCTGTGTTCTGATCTCTTCTCCAAGGCTAGATCTGATCATCAAGTGGTATGTGAATGTATTCAAGGACAGTAAGTTCACTGCCAATAATCATTTTTAGTTTTCAGTTAATTATCAGTATTTACATACATTTGTCGAGGCCATCTTGAAATTTTCTTTGCCATCATCACATTATCTACCTTTCTAAGTCATTGATATAGGATTCTTTCCAGTTTGGCTCTTTGGCGAATAACTTCTGCCTGATAAATGGATTCACTATTGTATTATCAAACATAGCCTCGTAAGCACCTCGCTTGGATTCATTCAGAAGCTAAGGGGATGTTCCCTTATTGCATGAGCTTAGGCTACATAACTAATAGGTAGCTTAAGCTGCATAACTAATATTGTTGGTCTGCTCATCCGCCAACTGACCTCCTAGGTTCCATTGCAAGCGTCTCACTTATGCAAGGTCCTTTTGGCCAGGAATTTGGCCACAACAATTGATGAAAATGTGAACCAGACTTTAGTGGATCGTACCTTGATCCTTTTTAAGTCAACCATATCGACTAGATCAGTTTGCTTTCTAGACACTGAATCTCCATGTGTGTTTCATCCTAGAAAGCTATATTACCAATCATCTCTTGCAAGGCTTATTTACAATATCTTTATCTTCCATTTGGTTGGCCAAGATGTTTTGTTCGGGAGATTTTCTTGCTTGATAATCTGTATTATCCTTGTGAACAATGGACTTCTGAATAATCTTAAAGTGCTAATGAAACAACAGTTTTATGACCATCATATGATTGCGATCATCACTTATAGTATATGGCTGTATGATAGGTTGTGAGCACCTGGACTGCACCAAATAAGGCCATTTCTACAATTTTCTAGGGCACCCTCACAGTACTATTGACTCATGTTTTCAAATTAATTGGTGTTCTATTGGAAACGATAGTAGTAACATCTGGATTTTGAAGCACCTGAAAGATCACAAGTTTGCAATATAAAATGAAATAGGTTCCAGATTCTTTTTCCTTCATTTAAAAAACCAAAAATGACTGATGTGTCCTCATTTTTGTTGTCAAACAGCCATGGGAATGCACTCAGCAGGCTCAGCAAAGGCCCATTTATGGCCTTCACTCCCAAGCAAGCAGTCAAGGGGTGAGTTCCAAAGTAAAAGAAGACAACTCTCAGCAGTATGGGAGATCTTCTGATGGTTCAGAGCCTTCGTGGAGAAGGAAGACTGTGAGGATCACAGAAATAGAATCTGAAGCAGACGAACCGAGGCAGTCCTCTCACCGGACGGGAGCCAATGAACGTCCAAACTATCAGGGTTGGGTCCCACCTCAGCCACCATCAATTGTGATGCCAGAAGCTGCAGCTGCTATCCGACAGCCAAAATCATCCATTCAGAAGCAGGAGTCTGGTGACGAGGGATCCACAGCTTATGATGATAATGGAGAAGATGAAAAAGTGGGAGCATCTGATCTTGCAGCTCAATCAGAGAGCTCTGGTAGTGTGGCGACACACATGAATCAATCTGGAAAACAAGAACAGGAACTTGGCATTGAAGCAGTGGGGCCAGATACATTTGACCAGCATTAATGGATTTCAATATAGAATCATGCTCATATATGGGAATCAAAAAGGCGACTGGTTTCTCTGCATATTAAAGATTTAGTGATATAGTTCATGTGAATTTAGATCATCAAACAAAAAGTAGATCAAGAAAGAGCATAAGGGAGTGCATGGGAGAAAACTTCCCTGAATATCTGTCCTAATGTATGAGTTCGTGGCATCTTCAACCCCATACTAAAGATCCAAATTCTTTGCATTTCATGTAAGGTAATTTTGCATCAGATGTCTAGAGTGGAACCCTTACAAGTGTTTGCTTTCCTTGTGAAGCTTGGAGAAGTGCTGGCCTGCACCGAGTTTATCGGTACAAGATATAGCAATCTAAAATCTAAATCAGAGTTTCTAACCAACCTTAATGCTTATCTTTCTATGTTTTGAAATGGGAGCAGACTGATGCGAGCTCTGTCTTGCTTTGGGAGCTTGGGCCTTGATGATTCTAATTTCACTAGATGCTCTTCCGTGACTCCTAAAAGCAATTTTAGACAATTGTTATGAGGAACATGATTGCTCGTCCAGTATGCTAATGTATCTTTCTTACATGCCTACTAGGATATTTTGCTTTCTATTATTTTGTCAGAAGAAAGCAACTTGATAACATAATCCATTAAAGCAGCTTTCCTAATCACTCCAACTAATTGGGGTAGGTGAACTACACGGGTGATGGGAAGTGTGGCTGTATGGTTATAGATCTGTTTTACCCATTTTATATATAGTCAATCTACTATTTTGTGGTACATATATATAGTTAATCTACTATTGATAGATGGAACTGGAAGCTGTTTCTTAACAGTGGAAACAATTAACTTATGGTTTAATTTAGCAAAGGATTGGCATTGACAAGTAGAACAACCCAATTTGTTAAACCACTTCAAGCAATTGAAAATTATACGGAAATCCAAGCAATAGCTAGGGTATCTCAAACCACTATTGGCTCCCATGTCTTAACTAATGGGTCGGTTCGCAGGTTAGTAGATTTTCCTAACTATTTAAACAACTTAGGTGGTGATATCTCTCTGTCTCACATGATATCGCTTAAATTATCTTTTCAGCAAAAAGAACATCAGACGCTCATAAGTCATAAGTAGGGGCCGCCAGGCTCCTCTTCCTCCGTCCTTCATTTCCAAAATCTAGAAAGATTTGAAATTTCCTTTCTCGCCCAAAAGAGGCCACCGAAGCATTTTTTTAAAATAACTTCAAAAACAGAAAGCCAAATTCATTACTTGGGCTGTAAACAAGTTTAACAACAGAGATTCACAAATCATACATTATTATATTATATTTGTTGTTACTTGAACAGGAAAACACCTAATTTAAGTTCCAAAAAAATCCCAAAGGTCTCAAACTTTATACCACATCACACAATTCACACTGATCTGTTAATAAAAAAAGGTGAACTCATCGGTCAATCGAAATAGATAAGTTTGAACAGTCTTCTCCCACCACCCAAACCACAAAAATTTACAGGTAACAAGGCGTCTAACAAGATAAAAATAAGAAAAAAACCAAGAAGATAGTACCTCATCAAAATAAAAACAAAAACAAAAAGGAAAATTAGTAGGGATGGTGAGAAGGGCTGAGCCCGTTCACATTGGCTGGGAAACCGACACGGTCGGGCTTGTACGGAAGGAATGACCGCCACCCGCCTTTCGCCGTTTGCCCGCCTCTGTTCCTACTCCTGTAGTAGATCCGGTGACCGGTGACCATATCCACGTCGGTCACCTCATTCCCCTTCTCCTTCTTCTCCCCCTCCCCCTTCGCCGCCGCTTCCCCCTCGCTCTTCTTCTTCTCGGAGCTCCGGCTGGGTTTTTTCTCCTCTGCCGCGAGGAATACGAACTTCTCCTTCCCGTCGCTGCGGCTCCTTCTGACGAGGTCCCGAATTCGCCACCGGAAAGACGACCCCGTGGAGCAGCTCTTCTTGCACCGCGCCGGCGACGGCGGCACCGACCCCGGCCGCCACACGCAGTACGTCCCCGGATCGATCCCCTCCAGCTCGCCCATCTCGGACGATGACGACGCCGACGCCGACGACGCGTTCCTCTCCTCAATTAATAGCCTCCTCAACGGCATCCGCACCGCCTTCTCCTCCACCGCATCGCCGCCATCGCCCCCGCCGTCGGCGAGGAGCAAATCCCGGTTGAAGACCGGGTATACGGAGCGAATCTGGCCGTTGGAGAAGATCTCGTCGGCGGTGATCGCCGGGATGGACTCCGGATCTTTGATCACGAAGGCGAATTCGAAGTCTTCGCTCGTATCGTCATCATCGTCCTCCTCCACTTCGTATTGATGCTCCGGGATGGCAGAGATTTTCTGAGGGGAATCGACGGTGGAGGTGAGGCGATCGCCGGCGTCCTCCGCCGCCGCCTCTCGGAAGCTGGGGGAAAGCACAAGGGCCGGGCTTCCCCTATCTTCTTCCATCTTTATTCCTTCTTATTCTCGTTTTCTTCTTCTATCCTCGCCTACTCACTGTCGTCTGGAATTGGGAACTGGCGAGTGGAAGCGAGAGGGATAAGGGGTTTGGACACGAGAGACGGGGGAGACGGCGTTAATAAAGGGCAGGGAGAAAGGGGCAAGCGTTAAGCCTAACATTTGACGTTTCCTCCTTTCCTATTTGTGGAGATACACGTGTGGAAGGAATTGCTGTGGCGCGTGTCAGTAATTCTTCGAGAAAGTCATGTTCCTGATGACACCATTTCAGAGCATTTGCCTCCTTTCAATTCCACCTCCCATGTGCTTATGCTTGACGATTGATTTCCTCTGGACATGATCTCATTCTTTCATGGACAAGATTGCATCATCTTGCGTGCAATAGTCTTATAGTTCTTATCCTTATTATTCTGTTACTATCTAGAAGATAGGGATGGAAGGTATCTACGGAGATGGAATAATATTCCGATGGTCATAAGTCAAGATCAGGCTTATCCTTATTAATTTCTGTGTTTCTATAAGATGGCACTGTTCATCTAATTATTCTGTCTTATCTGGGAGATGGCACCATCGATGGAAGGAATTTAGGGGATGTAATAATGTTCCGATTATCATCGAGATCTAAGAAACTATGAATTAAAAGGCATGTTTGGCTGGAAAAAGCTGGGCTTTGGAATGAAAATGAGTGATTTCCATTTCAGTCATTTGGTTAGGAGAAGTTTCATTTTCATTCCGATTCTAAAGACAACATAAATGTTCCAGTTCGCCAAAACCCAATTTGAAGTTTTCAAATTCTATGTCGAGTCCAATTCTGATTTCAATTACGAACCAAACGTGTTGTGGAATATAGCTCTTTTAATTCTCATTCTAATCCATTCCGTTTCTGATTCTAATCGCAAACCAAATGCAACCGAAAGGCTACTTTGCTAAAATAGAGATTGTAATTTAAATAAATTAAAGTTGGAAATTGATATAATTTTTTTTATTTGAAAGCAAAAGATAGGATTATGATTTTTCCTTGCTCTAGCCTTGCTGAGCTGTTGTCATGGGCGTATACTTCCGTTACAAAATATATTGCAACGGAAAGTACACCATCCTTATGTAAAAATCTAGCTAAAATGAATGAAATGGCGCAATCTACATTGTAGGTTATCTGACCCAATGAATTGCCTCACATGTTGGCTCTAGCTTCTATCTCCTATGTTATACTCTCTGGACATAATTTGCTTTATTCAGCTGATTGTTGTTGTGTGTAACTTCTCAAAGACAAAAGGTGAAAAGAAAAGAATGTTAAAATCATATGATTGATTAGGATCATGATTGATTTGTACCTGATTGTGCCAAACTTAGTTGGCCTCAATGTGTTCGGAGGGCCGCCTTATGCACATCCTCCTCTCGCATTCTGATTTGATGGTATTCAGGTTCTCACAATTGATTACCTAAACAGTTTCCTATGCATTCTGAAATATTTGTGCCTTTCGCAATGCCTTGGTCGCAACCCATCCACAAGTTAGGCATAGTATCATGTTTTCAAGCATCATTAGTGCGTCATACAATGGAGGATTTTGCCAGAACTGAAAATAGCTTTATTATTCGCCATAGATCACCCACCTTTTGGCTTCCCTAAAGATGCTGATTGAATGGCACCAATATAACAAAATCTTCTTCCTTCCAAGGATTCTCTCCCTAGGAAATGAGGTGTGGCCATCCGGAAGCTAAACATTATAAGAATATCCAACATGCTACTACCTGAGAATTCATAGATTCTGCTACCCAAAAACCACTTGACTTCTTGCAACGGATTATGACAATATCAAAACTAATTATGTTATTTCTATAGCAATAAATTACAAATTGGCAGTTATACTCTCCATCCCAACAGTTGTTATATCTCAATTGGATAATGGGATTTCTTCGTTCAGGGTTTAAATCCTGGTGGTATTCCCTACAACTGCACTTGTGAATATTTATTGCACTATGGCTTCCAATGATTCAATCTGTAACTTATCGTTCTCGAAATAACAAAATTAGCTGCAACAATATCACCATCTCTTGCAAAACATTCCGTAGACACTATTGCAAATTACTAGAAAGGGAGTGAATCAAAGTCTTCTTGATATTTTAGAACCTCCTTGACCGCAAAACTGGATTAAATGGAAACAAGATTGTATAAGGAAAAGAGAAGGAAATTCACTATTGAATCCTGCCAAACTTTCAGAGCTCGTCCATGCTCCAAGAACATAAGGTATATTTGACAGCATCTCTAACGACCCAAATAAGGTATGGGTTCAATGTGAAATAACCAATTTGGGGTGCATCTATAAACATATTGCACTGATTAATTCTCGAGTTACCTTATTAATAATTTTCAGATATTTTTCTAGGTATTTTCCATGCCTGATTCCATGTGTTGCGCAGCACTGCTTCTCGTTTCATGGATTGAAGGTTTTCATCACTCACTTTCCACTGCCTCTAATTTCTGCCTCTCACTTAAGTCAAAACTAGATCCATAATCACCGGATGAGAATGCGCAGCCTAGATTCTGTCCTCATAGCTTTTCTTTTGGTTTTATATATATATACAATTGATGACCCTCTTCCAACGTGATTCAACTTTTCACTATGACATAATTACATTTCCGCAATCTTCTTGCATTTTAGTGTCTTGTTTTCTTCCATCAATCATGATCTCTCTATATTTTTCCTCCAATAATTTCTTAGCTTGATTTCTTTTATTGAGACAGTATCTGCGATATCTCAATTAGTGGTTTGACTGAAGTCCAATCATACGATCTCTTATTAGCAATTATATTTCTGTCAATAAACTTAACACATCCACAATATTAATCTGTTTTATATCTCCCCAATATCATATATGATTTTGTGAATACAGACCCATGAGTCTAGAGTTTTGACTTTCAAAAGTGCAGGCCAACTAAATTTTAGAAAGCAGGGAGCTTTATGTATACCCAACATCAGACCTGCCCAAATTTTTAAAGACACTTTAATTAGAACTAAGTAATGCAGAATCTAGTAGTAATAAAGCCGTCGCAAATCACAATTTAAATATAATAACATTGAACTGTCAAAATCTAAACAAATGATTGTATATTTTAAACATGTGCAGGTTCAAGAGAGTCTTCATTTCTTGAGTCTCTCTTCTTTGTTAGCGAAATGATCGAAATACCACGAGTTCTTCTGGATTGCCTTAAAAATGATGTTGATGCTGCCAAACACCACTAGTTCTGAGGTCACCTAATTTCTTTGAACATTGGATCCAATATCCACCTACTTTGGCCACTTGAGCCTACTTTCCTTTAAGAAAATTATTTACATTCCTACAGCAGTGCAGAATTCCCACAACCTTTAAACAGTGGAGAGACATGAGTGTGATGTATTAGAGCATCAGGAGTAGGTTATAATAATAATAATAATAATGCAAAGTCCACAAAGTAAACCGAGCTTCCGTTTTCCACTTGGGTGGAAAAGCTTGGAGTTGGTAAAGAAGTTTGTATGTGTCTTAGAGGATCATGAATGCAAGGCATGGAAGCTCGACTTTTCTTTGATTGCCGTGGAAGTTGGAGCAAAAGTCATATGATATTAGTATGGCTTTGTCTTTAGAAACTTTCTAGAATTTTTTGATAAAATAGAAACTTTCTAGAATTCTATCTTGGTGGAAAGGAAATAGTGCCGCTTCGTTGAACATGGTCATACCTTGAAAATCTTATGACATCTATTTCTCTAAATATATTGTGTAATATAATAATAAAAGAATCCTAGGAATTAAATCTTATGACATCTATTTCTCTTGGATAAACCTTCTAGAGCAACCACCATAGCTCTGCATACCTTTCAAAAAAAAAATGTCTAAAAGAGACAGAAGGGACCGAGAAATAGAGTCGGAATTTGAACTCATTTCAGGATGTCTGAGTTTCTTCAGAAGCATAGCAGTCTTCCACTTGCTGCCGCTAGAAGTTCATTTGACAAATGGACAAAAGAGCTTCATATTGAAGCATGTCGGCTTAGAATAAATACTTCTGCTTCTAGATTACATGTGTTTCATTTCTTCATTGCTATGTTGACTATTAAAGACATCCGAGAAGGGAAGTCCATATATTGGTGGAATGTTCCACATTGAAGTCCAGGATGATACTTTTCTAAGCATCGATGAATTGCTTTAAATAACTAATATGGTGCACCCCAAGGGTCATAGTCCTGATAATGATGGTGATGGGCACATAGAATTCAAAGAGAAAATTATATACTTATATCCCCTTGGCTTTCAGCCATTTATAGCTGGACACTTGGACCCCCTCTTCTTTAAAATGTTTTGATTACTCGTTAGCTTTCAATTTGAGTCAACCGTTACGCTCCCTTTAATTTGGCCTATAGGCTGCTGGTTCGAGGGCGGTGTCTCTTCTCAAGCTTCTTTTTTTTTTTGGTCTTTTTTAGGTGCAATCTTTTCCCAAGCTTTTAAGAGCAAAAGGGAAATAGAGCAGGCAATGCCCTAGAATAATAAAGGCTTGCAAAACAAGAGTGTTTTGAAGGATGGAGAGAAGAAAGAGGGAAGGAAAGAAAAAGAAGAAAAATTTTCTTCATATTTATCTCGTATTTTCAATTTTTGGCAAACTTGCTTTTTTTTTTTTCTTGTTTTTGATACTTTATTGGTGCATTCTCTCTCTTATACTAAACTTCCTTGAGAGTTTTCTCTAAATTATTTTCTCCTAGTGAATAAACGTAAGAAGCTCTGTATTAATTTAAATATTATGAGGGATCTCTTACTTCCCTAACAAATGTAGCTCGAGTTTTGGATGGATCATGCTAAATCTTAATATATTTTTACCTGCTTTGTTATCTATTGTTTCTCTATTATTTTATTTAATTGCTTGTGAGGGTGCAACAAGATTTATAAAAAGGAATTAAAAAACTGGAAAGAGAGACAGAAGAATAGATGTGATCAAGAGTTTCCTGAGATTATGCTAACTCTTTTTTCAGGATTCAATAAAGAAGTTTTGCTAAGACAATCTAGTAGACATGACATAGGGATATCTTGTTCAGCTTTACAGGTTCAAATTTTGGCATGCCACAATAAGATAGTTACACAAATAACTAAACAAAAGAAAAACAAAACATAGTTAAAACACATCATAGGATTTTTTGCCATTTCTTTTAAGGAGCAAACAGATATCGATCATTAGATATTTCTGATTGCAAACATAACATAGTTTTGCAGATCTTTGTAGGATCGCTACCTAACTTCCTCGGCCCTTCGCTCATCCCAACTTTCAAGGCCCAAATTAAAACAGTATCGTGCGTAATAACTAACTATTTGGACACCACAAAATAGGAAACACATCATTCGCTTAATGACCGCTTCGGTGGCCCTGCCGGAGCCGAACCCTAATCCGGCGCATGGACCCATTGTCCGTACTCCTAATAAGTCTGAAGCTATGAAGCGCGAAATTAACCAGCCCTCGACCGCAAGTAAGCGGGGTTTTATAATAACAACATCGTAATCATTAAGGGCTATTATAACATTTTTCTGTGCTCTATAACGCCCCAGTCCAGCGTCAATGCATGCCACTCACCTGAGCTACATCTGGTCCTGCCCATGTCTATGTCACACCTTGACGCCAGTGCCCGGCCACTCGAGCACCGTATCATGACTTGTAGAAGCCATCACCATCCATGGGCCATTCAACCATTGGACTAATGAGTTATCCAATGTGTGACATGCATGCCATGTCCATGGTTTATCCTCAAGCCATGCTCCGATAGTAAGCTCTCTCACCACTAATATGAGTTAAACTCCATGTCCACAACGGTACCTTGCTAAGGCATGATTTGTATCCATGCTCTGTTTGCTTGATTTGGCACACCGACAACCATCCCACCGAAAGAATCTAACGGCTGCTGCTCCTCGATATTCACAGACTCCTGTAGAAGTGTGCAGGACCGGCCTGAGCCCTAAGCAACCAAGGCAGTCGCCTAAGGCCTCGGGCTAATGGTAGGCCCCCGGGAGGCTGACCAAAAGGAAGCAAAGGCCCCATATAAAACGAGAACAGGAGCTGGCTATGAGTCTTCCCCCTTGATGGAAGGGAGGTGGAGAGTTTCCTGGCCTGTAGAGGGGCAATTTGGGAAGCTGGGGACAATAGTTTTGTTTTGGGTGGAGAGAAAAAGAAAGGAGGGATTTGGTTGGCTTGATACACGTCTGAAGCCACTCTTATCTTCATCCCTTCTCTTTTTTGGTTTTGGTCTTGGTTTTCCTTCCCTCACATTACTCTTTGATCCAGCTGGGCCATCAGGAGGAAAGATAGGGCGATTGGAGATGGACTTCTTGGAGGGTAGAGAAAGAAAGAGGGGGAAGGGGGGGTTGAATGGCTGCTGTGTTGTGAAGTTGCAGTGGCTGCTTGGGTACCCACTTGAAGCTGAAGGGGAGATGGTGGGATGGGACTTTTATTAATTAGATGGAGTGAATTTCCCATAATGCCCCTAATTTCTCTTATGGAGAGGTTCCTTTCCGGACAAAATCCATCCTTTACCTTGACCACGAAGTGCCATGGGATAACCTTTTCCTACTCTGCCCTTGCTTGATATGGTAAACAGTACTGCCAAGCATTATCTCAAATATTTAATCAGTTTCATGGCCCTTCCTCAAGCATAATTACTTTTCTGCACTTCCATTCAAAAATTATATTAAACTAAAAAAACTTTTTATCTGTCTTTATTGCATGCATGCATTTTTGTTGAAATAATGTACTTGATGGCTACCTATTTTCATATCTTTTTTCTAAATATTTTATACTTATTAAAAAATTTATTATTAAAAAAAAACCTCATTTACTGAATCCGTCTTAGGCCTCTAAATGTATTATGCCGCCTCTGGGAGTGTGGCTCCCATCAGGCCACACACGTCTGCAGAAAAGCAAATGATGCAGTTGATTGGGTTGCCTCCTATGTGGCTCACCATTTCAAAAACTTCGTATGGATGGAGCGTGACATAGTGCCGGGTTCTTTATCTGCTTTGCTGTTTTCTGATTTTGTTGGTCACAACTACATCTGTAGAGTGTGAGTTGCCGTTATACTAAAAAAAAAATAATCTAGCATCCTCGGTGGAATATGTGATCAAAATCATGAGGTTATCTCCTTCAAAAACCATGAGCCATCTATGTTTGCAGTCATCTGATTTAGCCGGCACTCCATGCCTCGTTGAAGGATAGCTCCTCGTCATTGTTTACCAACCCGAATAAATATGGCACAATCACCACCATGAGCGATCACCCCATCCCGCACCTGTTATTTATTTCCCGTTATGCAATCTTTGCAATGGCTGTTATAATAGTTGCTATTTCAACGTATAAAATCTGGATTATCGCTTTTTAAGATAAATAATGGCTTTTATGACTATAATAATTTGTCTGCAACTTTTTCGAGGTGGGGTCCCTTGCAACGGTGTGATGCATTATTTATTTAAGACCATACGGTAAGAACACCGAACCACCATCGAACGTGGGCACCACCATGTGGTCTGCTACTAGTGTCATCCTGATCCCGGATCTTAGGGTCCCCCGATTCGACGGTCAGCTGTGAAACTAGCCCTTGTTTGGGGCCAGAGGAGGACGAATCCCGGCTCAGATCGACTGACCTCGGTCCCCCACCTTTTGATCAAATCAAGCGACGTGGCAGATGCCAATTGAATCATAACTCATAATTGGGCACAGTAATCTTATCTCCAGAAAAAGTTAGCCGACAAGTTTTATGAGGGGCAGTCCTTGGGTTAGCTGTACCGATCAAACAGAAAACGGCTTCAATCTACAATAACGCCTTCACTCCGCTAATCTACAAGAACCAGTATGTCTTGGTGTCAACGTATTATTGGCCTCTGTAGCGTATCCTATTCCGCTATAATACAAGACACGTGATCACGTCCAAAGGGAGATAGGCCCAGGGAGGCGGTGATCCGATCGCATCTCAGCCGGAAGGGTTTTTTTAAACCGATCATGGAGGCGGTACGTATATCCGTATGAGCACGTAAAAGGACGGACGCAAAACACTGCCTTTACGGACACGCGTCCGACATCCAGGTCCTTAGGTCGTCGGGCTTCTCTTTCCCCCGGCTTTCCCGCTTTTATTAAGTTAACACATGCTACGGGGCCCATGTTGCGTTGCCCAATTTCTTCCCTCCGGGGCCCGTGGCAGGAGGCAGTCGCACGCGGGCCCTACCGGGCGTGTTAAAAAAAACAAAAGTATAAGGTTTGGGATAAAGATTGGGCCCCGTCGTATAGCTCTTTGATTATCTCACTGAATTCCCCTTCCGGCGGGCCCGACACATCTCTCTCTATTTGTTCCGTCGCTTCCCTCCTCTCCCACGATCTGAAGACTGAAGGTCGGCTTGTGGGCTAGGCTCCAAAAGTTCCCCTCTGTAGTAACCACAACGGAAGAGAGCGTCTAGGAGTGAGAGCGAGAGAGGGGGAGAAAGCGAGAGCAGCTCGAGATCGCCTTGCTAGTGGCGGACGAGTGTAGATCTACGTACGAGATCAGGACTCCCTGGTTTGTTCAAGGATAGGGATTCGCCACTACCACCTTCTTGATCTCGGCGTTGGATTTGGGAAGCAGAGAAAACCCTAGCTTCGCGCGTCGCGTCTTCAAGTTCAGGTTCCGAACTCTCGGTAACGACCTTCCGCTCGGTGTGTACTCTGTTCATCACTTCATCCTATAATGTGAGATAGTGTTCTTGTTCGTCCGCTGCTGTTGGTTTTTCCCTAAGTTGTAGCATCCGTTTCTTCGATGGAATATAATGCTTGATTTAAATGAAGGAAAATCTTAGTGTGTCTTGACTTCTTATGCTATTATTTCATCCAGACAATATGTTATATCTTGTTGAACCTATAAGATACAGCTAACTGTCTACTTTGTTGCTGGACTATTGATTTCACATTTCTCTGCATGTGCTCTTTTACTAGTAGATTTAGTATAAAAACAGATATGTACCCCAAAAAAAAAACATATCTGTGATGCCTATTTTTTAAGTTTCACAACGTAATCATGCATCTTAGATATTTGAGAGAAAAAGTTTTTTTTTTTCTTGGTAATTGTCCTATAGGAGAGCATGATGGTGCGTGAGCAAGAGAAGAGATTTCCTGCCAATTCTAACGACTACAAATTATTTGAGAAAATTGGTGAAGGTGTCAGTGCTACTGTCTACAGGGCTCTTTGTATCCCCCTAAATAAAACAGTTGCTATCAAGATTTTGGACCTCGAGAAATGCAGTCGTGATCTGGTATGATAATTTTTGACTTATAGAATCATTATATTTAAACTCTAACAATTTGATATAAATTATGTGCTTTCTCTTTAGCTTTAGTATATATCCTAAATACTTTGAACTTTATATTGTTATCTTGCGTTTCTCACTCTCATCATGAATGTACATTTTCCTCTGAAGCATGGTTTTAGGTACCTTGATATGCCTCACTGGAGAGGGTGCAAACTAGTGTAGTTGGTAAAGTCATTAGAGGTTGGGTACCAATGATCTAAGTTTGAGTTCAGCCCTCCCCCTAATATCAGTTATGCTTTCTCCCTGGAACTGGCTGTCTAGTTCTTATTCTCTTTCCTTTGTGCAATCAATCTAATATTAAACACAGGTCACCTGTCTACCTCACTTGTAATGACATGATTTGGTTGTTTCAATAGTTTGATCTGAACCTAACTTCAGCATCCCTTGTAGGGCTACAAGTGGGTTGGATAGACTTGAATCTGAATTGTACCAAACAGGTTATGGAGCTTTCCATAGTCATGTCAGAATAATCTTGTAGATCATCTCACAGATTTTCTCCTTTTACTCTCAAAAGCCACTGTAGGTGGCATTTCATCTTAGATCCTTCCATCTGGAAGGGTTGCCTTTACTTTTTTCTTTCCCTGTAAATTCTACACTTGCAATTTTCTTCATATTACTAATTTTTCTTCAAATGCTGTGGTTTATAATACTTTCTTCATTTCTTTTGATTTGTTTGCCTGTGATGAAAAGATACATTTACATATTTCAGTCATGACGAAGTGATAATTAACTCGCATATAATGAACTAATCATTGGGTGGGTTTCCCTACCTCTGTTTTTGTCCACAAAAGAAGGGATCATGCATCTTCTACACTGAAAGTTTTTCTTAATGCTTCGAGTGCTTTCAAGTTTCAATACATTTTCCTGTGAAATCACATGTATTATCTCTTCCAAGTCATGCAAAAATGCAGAGAGTTTGTGAATTCAAATTGAATTTCTTTGACTGCAAACTGCTGATCCTCAATGGTAAATTTATTAATGATTTCACTTGTGATTCCATGATTATGTGAACTAAACTCCATTTTAGTTCTTTTTTATTTTTAACTTTTACAGGATGGGGTCAGACATGAAGTGCGAACAATGAGTTTGGTTGATCATCCAAATGTACTACATGCACATTGCTCTTTTACATCGGGTCACATGCTTTGGGTTGTGATGCCTTTCATGGCCGGAGGGTCTTGCCTTCATATAATGAAATCTGCTTATCCAGAGGGCTTTGATGAGCCAGTTATTGCCACTCTTCTACGTGAGGTTCTTAAAGCTCTCGTTTATCTCCATGGTCATGGACATATCCATAGAGATGTTAAGGTATAAAATTGCAGGGTTCTGATGCTCTCATAATGATCAGAAGCATTATTACTGGCCTATAGTTTTCCTTCAGACCTTCACATTGCACTTCTCTAGGATTACAAGAGGGAACACATTTAATTGATAGATTCTTGAATTTTACTTAACTAGAGGGTGTGCTTGGTGTTGCTTGATAAGAGTACTCTTGTAACTTTTAAGGGTACTTTGATTGTTAAGTCTTAGTAAAATAGATTCATAAATAATTCAAAATGAATATGTTGTTTTCTATAAAATCCATTTTGCCAAAATTGACAAGTCATAAAACGTGAAAAGATTTTATGAAAAACGGGGGCCCTGTTCTGCAAAAATCTGCTCTACAGAGAATAATGTCTATGATTATCTATTTTAGAGAAATCCTCATGCAACTAAAAAGCGTCTTAAAGCAAAATTTACTTTTTACAAAATAAATGTTAGGTAATATTATCTGAGAAGTGCTTCTACAAGAAGAAAAAGTCAAAAAGTGCTTTTAGGAGAAGATAGAAAACCTAGCTTATGGCTTCTTCTTTTGTAAGGAGCTTTTAAAAAGGAGAAGCAACACCACACACGCCTATAGATGGTTTCCGTCCGCATGCCCTTGTTTAACACAAGCTCTGCTTTTGCTGTGTTGACCACTCTGGAAATTGGTGCATGGCCTACACAGAGATGTGGTGGTGTTTTTGGTACACATGTATAGATGGAAATTCTTTACATGGAAGTTCAGACTGAGCATGGAGGCAACTAAAGCGACCTTTTGTATGGAGGCATTTGGTTCCAGCGTATTCATTTTGTTATAACATATCCTCATTTAATGAGAGGTGACTCATGCACTAGTTTGCAGTTAACTGTGCTAGTTATGATAGGGTTTGCTACGTAGCCAAATCCATTTCTCTTGAAACAACATATGAATGGAGTTGAATCAGCAAAGAAAATTCTATTCAATCCATGAAATCATGATAATCTTGTGTGTCTTGGCTGTTCAATTGAGGGAAGGCAATCAAGTAGTTGTCAAGCTGATAGCAGTTCTATTGTAGTTTTCGGAATTGCTTTAGGGATGTAAGGTGTAGTTGGTATTTTTTTGCTGGATGCCACAACTGCTGACTGGACCTGTGTGATGAGACACTTTAATGCTATTCTTCAGTCTAAATGCCTTTAGCATGGTTACCTTTTTCTTAGTTACCAATTTTGTTGTTTATGAAAGCTTTTTATCAGTCATCAGCTCCTTTTGAAGTCTTAATGTTGGTTGGTAAATCTTCTTAGAAATACCCCAAATTCTCACTCTTCAAATACTTATTTGATACTTATACAATCTATATACCTTCCACTTCTTTCAGGCTGGAAATGTCTTAATTAATTCTGATGGAACTGTTAAGCTAGCGGATTTTGGGGTCTCAGCTTGCATGTTTGATACCGGGAATAGGCAACGTTCTCAAAATACATTTGCAGGAACTCCATGCTGGTGCTTGTTTAGATCATTATATTTTGCAGTTTAAGCACTTCATTTTGGATTCCAAATACTTTATTTATGAAGATTCTCTTTTTGTTGGCTACCATTGATCAGGTCAGATGAATTATTTATATGGATTTCGTTTCTAGTAACATGCTTTAATATGTTATGCATTTTGTAGGATGGCTCCTGAAGTAATGCAGCAATTAAATGGATATAATTTTAAGTGAGTGGGTGACCCATTTGATCTGTGGTGCTGAAAACTAATTACAGTAGAGATATTTTTACAAGTTGATCCTTCTTTAAAGGGTGCTTTATTCCTTTTTCATTCTGTGTCTTGTTAACAGAGCAGATATTTGGTCATTTGGCATAATGGCACTGGAACTAGCACATGGTCATGCTCCATTTTCTAAGTATCCTCTGATGAAGGTGTTTAACGAGCATTTGGATGCCTATATGCATTATTTTGATCCTTTCGGTACATATTGAAGACAGCTCTCTAATTGTTACAGGTGTTGCTTATGACCTTGCAAAATTCGCCACCTGGTCTTGATTATGAAAGGGACAAGAGATTTACAAAGGTGCATTTTTTACTCCAAATTTATGTCAAAAGTTGTTATATTTTGTTTGAGAGTGCTTTTGTCTTGTAGACTTTTAAAGATATGGTAGCTACTTGCTTAGCGAAAGATCCAAAGAAGCGACCCACCTCAGAAAAACTTTTGAGGCATGCTTTCTTCACAAACGCTCATTCCAAAGAATATCTAGTGCGAACGATTCTGGATAGCCTTCCTCCTCTTGGTGATCATTTTAGGCGACAAAAGGTTAAAAGTTCAAATTGTTTTATAAATTGAAAATTTCAATATCTCTATACACTTTATAGCCTGACACCTGTTTCCAGGGAAAAGAGGTTGATTTTCTTCTACAGAACAAGGCTCTGTGTGGAGGTAAAGAGCAATTATCACAGGTGAGCCCGCTACTTGCATACAGGAGTATTATCTATTTGATCAGATTAGCTATCCACTCATGTAATTATGCTAAAACAGAAAAGTTGTGCTCTAGTGAAATTGTTAATCTAAACTCAAGTGCTAAGTTGCACTTGCGTACAAGAGCATTATCTATATTATTTGATCAGGAGCAGCCGTCCATTCATGTGATTATGATAAAATGGACAATTTGTGCTCTAGCGAAATTGTTAAGCTGAACTCAAAGTGGTAGGGTACATTTTTTTTTGCTGTAATAACTTTGAGCTTGAAATGTTCTTTAAGCAAGTTTGAACAAGGTTATACTGTTGAGTGCATTAAAAATCTAGAATGTGAACAGTTATAACTTGAAACTTGTAGACCCACTTTTGGAAGGGAGTCTAGTTTTTTCTAACAGAAGACTGTCACAGGACTAATCCTTCACTATTACTGCATTCTGATTAACTTACCTTAACAGGAATTTTAGAAGGGCAATATATATGTGCATGGACATAGACATATATATCCCTGTACATACATTTATATATTTTCATTAAAGGCATATATCTATGTATAACATTATATGTATCTATAACATTCAAAATCTATCTTGCAAAAGTGTTTCAATTTGGTGGTTAATTCATGCTTGATATTAACAGGTAGTCAAGAATCCCATAATATATAATTCAACTCAACTAAGCCTTAATCCCAAACTCGTTGGGGTTGGCTATATGCACCCTTTTCTTAGGGCCACATTTTCTGAAAAAATGTAGCGATATCAAGTCTTAATTCCAAACTACAAGAATCCGATAATAAATAGATTGGAAAATTTATAACCTGGCATACAATTTAAGCATACTTCCCTAAGCCCTTGTTTTGAATTGCTTATTGATGAGATTTGCTCCTATGTTAGTGGTATCTGTAGTTTGTGGACTAGCAATTACATTGTGATAATGGGACTTATGGAATACAAATGAGTAATATTTTATATAATTTTGATATTTTTTTTAAATTTATTGATATCTTTGTTTACTTTGTACATTGATGATTCTGTGACAAAAACTGAAACCTTGAACAGTGAGGGAAGAAGAATAGATGGAGGAAGACTTCCTTTATTTCTTCACTGAAAATTACTTGATTACATCATGAACACATCTATTTATAAGTAAGTCTGAAACTAACTTAACTAGTACAACTGGAATCAACTGAATTCAGTTATCAGTTGAACTGATCAACTGAATTTGGTTAGTGGTTAAGCTTCCTCCTCAGCTCCAGCTCAGCTCCATCTCTTCACACCAATCCTCATCAGCATGTGAGTCAGCGTATCAGTGGCGTATCAGGCAGCATATCAGTGAAGCTTTGGTGGAGCCCAGGTTGAGTTCAGCAGCTGTAACAGAGGCGTATCAGCAGCGTATCAGGAGCTATGTTTCAAGACTCCCCCTCAAGATGAGCAGTAAATATTGTGAATACTCATCTTGGACAAAAGGAGAATAAACTGAGAAGAGTTGAGTGCTTTAGTGAGAATGTCTGCTAATTGATATTGAGAGCGGACATGCAATATGTGAATGATCCCCAACTGAACTTTCTCTCGAATCAAATGACAATCCAATTCAATATGCTTAGTTCTTCCATGATAAACCGGATTAGTGGCTAAGGATAAGGCTGCTTTATTGTCACAAAATAGTAAAGCCGGCTTGGAGTGTGGAACCATAAGATCAGTCAGAATGTACTTAATCCACGTTATCTCACAAGCGGTATCAGCCATTGCTCGATATTCTGCCTCAGCCGAGGATCGTGACACAGTCAACTGTTTTTTTGATTTTCATGAAATCAAGGAGTCACCGAGGAATACACAGTAACCTGTAAGAGACCTCCGTGTTTCTGGGCAACCAGCCCAATCTGAATCGGAGTAAGCCTTGATACTTAATTCAGAGGAAGATGGGAAGAACAGACCCTGTCCAGGAGTAGCCTTAAGATATCGCAGCACACGGTGGGCTGCAGTGAGATGAGAATGATGAGGCTTGTCCATGAATTGGCTTAGAACTTGCAAACAGTAGGATAGATCAGGTCTAGTGATGGTGAGATATAGAAGTTTCCCAATGAGTCGCCTATATTCAGTAGGATTAGCAAGAGGCAAGCCTTCATCCTTAGTCAGCTTTAAATTCTGCTCAATGGGGGTTTTAGATGGTTTAGCACCAAGAAAACCCGTGTCTGAAAGTAGATCAAGGGTGAATTTGCGCTGACAGACTGAAATTCCATCTGTAGACCTTGCAACTTCAAGTCCCAAAAAATATTTGAGCTCACCCAAATCTTTGATTTTGAATTTCTGATCAATTGCAACCTTAAGATCAGTAATGGCAGCAAGATCATTACTTGCCAAAATGATATCATCGACATACACCAGAAGTGCCATGAATGTTGACCCATGCTGTTTTGTGAACAGAGTGTAATCAGCCTTGGATTGCTTAAAACCAGTAGCTAAGAGAAATTCAGAAAGTTTGAAGAACCATTGCCTAGAAGCTTGTTTCAAACCATAAAGGGATTTATTTAGTTTGCAAACTTTATGCTCCCCCTCTCTAGTAAAACCAGGAGGTATTTTCATATAGATTTCTTCATGCAGATCACCATGTAGGAAAGCATTATTGATATCAAGCTGATGAAGATACCAATTGTTCACAGCTGCAACAGCTAAAAGAATTCGGATGGTAGTTAGCTTTGCCACTGGGGAGAAGGTTTCAAAATAATCAAATCCCTCTCGTTGAGTGAATCCTTTGGCCACTAATCGAGCCTTTTTGCGCTCCACAGTTCCATCTGATTTGAACTTAGTTTTGTAACACCATTTGCAGTCAATCGCTTCTTTACCCTGTGGCAGATCTGTGATGGTCCAAGTATTGTTTTGTTCTAGAGCATCAATTTCTTTGGCCATGGCTTCCCTCCATTCAGGACATTGAACAGCTTGCTTGTATGAGGTGGGTTCAATCTCTTTGCTAATGGTAAGAACAAATGACTTATAGGTGGGAGAGAGTTTATTATAGCCAAGGAAGGAGAATATGTCATACTGTTTACCTGAAGAAGTAGTAGAACCTGCCATCATGGATTTAGATGGAAAAGCAGAAGAACAAGTGGCTGATTGACAATGATACTGCTGCAGATAGGAAGGTGGTCTTCTATTTCGAGTAGATCTCCTCACAGGTTGAACTCTTAATTCAGCGTTGGACTGTGGTTGTGAGACTGGTTCAGTTTGATTCAAGGAAGGTTCGAATGAAGTATGTCGAAGGTAAGGCTCTGAAGGAACAGGTGAAGGAAGATTATGCAATAGAGGGTTGTCGGGTATGGAATTTGGTATAATACAGTGTGAATCAGCATACTCTGAAAGTAAAGAAGGAAATTGTTTAAATGGGAAGACGTGTTCATGAAAAACTACATTCCGAGTGATGGAAAAAGACTTGGTTTGTAAATTGTAAACCTTATAGCCTTTTATTCCATATGGATAGCCAAGGAAAACTGAAGGCTCAGCCCGAGAATCAAATTTGGTTCTGTTCCGAGTGAGTGTTGACATATAACACAAACAGCCAAATGTTCTAAGATGATCATAAGTTGGCTTTGAAGAGAATAACATTTCATAGGGAGACCTATTGGCAAGCAAATGGGATGGTGTTCTGTTAATAAGGTATGCCGCTGTCAATATACAGTCATTCCAAAATTTGAGAGGGATATTAGATTGAAATCTAAGTGCTCTGGCTATGTTTAGAAGATACTGATGCTTCCTCTCTACGATACCGTTTTGTTGAGGAGTTTCAACACATGAATGTTGATGAATGACTCCTTTCGAACTGAAAAACTCATGAAGACTGAATTCAGAGCCGTTATCAGTACGTACTGATTTGATCTTGGCACGAAATTGAGTCTCCACCAACTCAAAAAATGACTGTATGAGGGATTGTGTCTGTGACTTTGAGTTCATTAAGAAAACCCAAGTGCAACGACTGTAATCATCAACTATGGTTAAAAAATAACGAGAACCATCATATGCCTGAACACTAAAAGGTCCCCATACATCACAATGAACAAGCTCAAAAGGGGATTGGGTTTTATTCAATGAAACAGGGAAAGGTAGTTTGTGCTGTTTTGCTAAAGGACAAATGGTGCAGTGTTGTAGCTTTGTGTTTGCAATATTAGGAATACAATTGTGTAGAGAATGCATTCTAGATGAAGAGGGGTGACCTAATCTAAAATGCCACAAGTCTGCAGTGACAGTATTAGCAGATGGTTTACAAACATTGTCAGCCTCAGCAATATGATCTTGGATCATATAGTATAAGCCACCTTGTTCTTTAGCCAAACCAATCGTTGTCCAAGTGCACAGGTCCTGGATGAATAGGCAGTTAGACAAGAGGATTAGGCAGCATGACATTTGCTTTAATAGAGAGCTGGCAGAAATCAAATTGAAAGAGAATGAAGGGACCACCAAAACGTTTGTGAGTGTGATATGTTTTGAAATCTTGACAGTGCCAATATGTGTAACCGGCACAGAAATTCCATTTGGGAGTTTGACTGATGTAAAAATCTCAGAAGTAATGGTTGTCAGCATGGAAAGAGAGTGCACCATATGGTCAGTTGCACCCGTGTCAAGTATCCAGTGTCTTGGGGATGAAGAAAAAGCAGAGGCCAAGAAATGTGAAGGGGGTATACCTGCCATGTTTACTGCTAGATTCTCACTTTTAGAACCTGATGAAGATGCCCCAGGAGTCAAGAATACAGAGGATTGAGTGACTTTAGAATCACCATTTGCAGTAGGATTGATCAATGCAAGTAATTGTTGACATTGTTCTGCTGTAAATGGTAACTTCTGGGAAGTTGCTTGATTCACAGAAGCTTGAGATTCAGTATTTTGGGGTCCTCTAGTTTTGGGCTTGTATCCTTGAGGATATCCATGCAACTTATAGCATTTGTCCTTTGTATGCCCCATCATACCACAGTGACTGCACATGGGGCGATCCTTTTTTTGAAAATGGCTAACTCCTGATTTAGTAGCAGATCTGCTCAAGAATGCTATATTATTCACATTCGGATTAGCATCAGAAGTGACCTCCCTCTGTTTCTCTTCTTGTAATACTAATGAAAAAACTTTATTTATTGAGGGAAGAGGATCGATCAAGAGGATCTGACCTCGTATGTGTGAGTAAGTGTCATTTAACCCCATCAAAAATTGCATGGTACACTCCTGATTTTGATATTCTATTAACTGTTTCATTGCACCACAAGAACAGATAGGATTTGGCCTATAATTCCATAATTCCTCCCATAGACCCTTGAGTTTAGTGAAGTAGGAACTAACACTGGATTGATTCTGTGACAAAGAAGCAATGGACTTTTGAATTTGAAATATTCTAGGTCCATTACCTTGTGAAAATCTTTCTCGTAGATCATTCCAAACATCTCTAGCTGAGTTGATATAAAGAACACTCTCAGCTAGCTCTTTTGACAGTGAATTTAGAATCCAAGAAGTCACCATATCATTACATCTAATCCATACTAAAAGCAATGGGTTGGATGGTTCTGGTTTGGGAAGTGATCCATCAACAAAAGCTATCTTGTTCTTTGCACTTAGTGCCATTTCCATTGATCTACACCAACTTGGATAGTTTTCCCCACTAAGTATTTGTGAAACCAGAGTAGTACCTGGATTGTCTCCATGATGCAGGAAATATGGGCTTGATTGATCATCGGCAGAAGAAGAAAAGGAAGAAAAATGCTGTGAATGAGACGCTGCCATGGAGACTTGCTCTGATACCATGACAAAAACTGAAACCTTGAACAGTGAGGGAAGAAGAATAGATGGAGGAAGACTTCCTTTATTTCTTCACTGAAAATTACTTGATTACATCATGAACACATCTATTTATAAGTAAGTCTGAAACTAACTTAACTAGTACAACTGGAATCAACTGAATTCAGTTATCAGTTGAACTGATCAACTGAATTTGGTTAGTGGTTAAGCTTCCTCCTCAGCTCCAGCTCAGCTCCATCTCTTCACACCAATCCTCATCAGCATGTGAGTCAGCGTATCAGTGGCGTATCAGGCAGCATATCAGTGAAGCTTTGGTGGAGCCCAGGTTGAGTTCAGCAGCTGTAACAGAGGCGTATCAGCAGCGTATCAGGAGCTATGTTTCAAGATTCTGTATTCTAGTCCAATTACTTGGACACTCCATTCTTAAGGTTTCTCGAAGTGTCAACATTTTTGGACATGATAATTAATGACATGACATGGCCAGACAAGTGTTTGCTGACTCGGCAGAAATTGTCGAGAATTGGTATTTTTCTTTGTTTACTTTGTGCATTGATGATTTTGCATCCTAGTCTAATCGCCTAGACACTCTATTTTTAAGGTTTATAGAGGTATTGAGTGTTTGACATTTTTGGATCACTATAATTACTTGAAGGAGGATATGGCTAGACGTTTCATTTTGAGTGTTCTGCTGACATCTGCAGCTATCAACAATTAGCACTTTCTTTTAAAGTGTCATGTAGGGGACTCTTAATTCAAGTGCTGCACATTTTAAGCAAAGTTTTACTGTGTTTTCATATGAGTTATCATGATTGATTGCCAATTTAAGTATCTTAAAAGATCTTTATATGCATGTCTATGTATACGTACATAATTACATGTGTCAAGGATTTAAATATTTAGGTATGGACCTGTAGCACTCATCAGTCGGAACTCAGTGCAATATGTAGCATGATAAAAAAGGTCAGTACATCTCTGTATAAATGAGCAAAAGAAAGGTATATTCAGTGGTAGAGGATTAGTATAGGGTTGATATGCCTTGATATGGCACAATGTGGGATGATTTGGGCCTGATTCACTAAAATCGGGCCATATTGAGGTCCCATGTGTCGGTTCCTAGCTGGTATGGGGCTATTACATGTGGTTGTGCATTTGTGCGTCTATGTGTATATGTGTTTATATGTATGTTTGCCAGTGTATGTATAACATGTGCTTATGTGTGTGGATGTGTGTATGTTGGTGGGTGGGGTGGGGAGGTGTTCTTGTGGGTGTGGGTGCGAGTGTGCTGTGCATGTGTCTGCGCATATGCGTGCGTGTAAATTACATTTATACTTTGCTAAAGTGAATAACAAGAAACGAACAGGGGCAAGCCGTAGATGGGTTGGTAATTGAGATGGAGACGAGCAAATTTAGAAAGTTGTTTGATGACTAAAGTATTATATTTAATCATAGCTTATTAACCAAAAACAATACATCATGCCATTGGTAATAAATGTGTGCGATCACCTTAATGAATGTCCTTGGGGTATTTATTGTCATTTCCCACATATATATATTATTTATGTATATGCCAGGTCCCCATGCCTAGATTCTTTTGAGGCTTGTGCGTGAATGTTGATGATGCTTAGACATGTAGCACCCAAGCCAAGTTTCCTGGTAAAGCTGGTCCTAGTTATTGGCGACAGTCTATTCCTTCATCTTAGGTGTTGGCGACAGTCTAGTTATTGGCGACAGTCTGCATCTTAGGTGTTGGTAAAATTTGAAGGGCTATATCTTCTAAATACTGTATAATTTTTTAGATGGTAGTTTATGGTGGCATAGGTATAGCCTTTAGAACAAGGCGGATAAAATGCAAAAATTAGGTTGACTGTGATGGAAATGGTGATCTTGGTCAGGATGAATGGCAGCGAGGTCAGCATTCTTAGGATAGCACATTCACTATGGATCAGGTAAATAGGGGTCATGATAGCAGAGTCAGATGTGATGTTCAAGACCTCTCTCTCTCTATATATATTATCAATCACCAACTTTATCTCTTCACAAATATATGATATAGACAGTATTTATCATAATAGAACATTTTCATTAATGCATTTTATAATACTGTCTCCATTTTTTTTATGTTCAGCAAAATATTGATTCCATTATGCACACCAAGGCACAAATGTATAATGTTGGATTCAACTTGAAGCACTGTTAGATGTTCATTACGGTGTTTATAGTTGTTATTTGGTTTCTTGAAGGAATAGACTGTCGTGTTACCATGTCAAATGCTAAGTGGGTTGAAATTGACTGATGCTGTCTAAATTACAAAATAGCGAATAGCCGAGTACCATGTGAATACCTCAGATAATTTGCTCATTCATGTTCTCTCTTATTTTTTGATGATATCAGTCTCATTCATCACATAATGACCTATTACTACCTGTTGGTTTTTTTTTGCTAGTTTCTAGTTATTTCTATCCCCAAGGCTATGTGATGATTATGTTATGTATTAAACCTATATCCCATGTTCAGAAGTCATTAATATGAAGACACAAACTGTGCTTGTGGGACTCTATAGGTATGTGAACTGATCATTATTTCCTGATAAAGAACATCATGAGAAGTTCTCTTTTGTACTGAAAGCTATAGCTCATGCTCTAATAAGTACCAGACCGATGCTTGTCAATAATCACAACAAAATCCTTGTGGCATTGCAGCAGGAGTTCATTCGAGGAATCAGTGGTTGGAATTTTGATCTGGAAGAATTGAAAACTCAGGCCTCTCTTGTATGGATAGTCGCTTCTGAGTTTCAGTTTCAGCATGATTTGAACAGTGATTGATCAAAGGAAACTAGGTACTCTATCCTCTCACAATCTCTGTTTTTCAGATTAAGTCATCAGATGATAATTCAGAAGATCGGGACATGAATCACAAATTGAAGGATGGACATGATGAGGTTGATTATACACGAGAGGCTCTGTCAACTGAAAGGGTTAGCCAGGATAGCAATGCAAGTTCAAGAGAAGTGTTGTCACTAGACCAAATTAGTTTTTCTCTATTTTCTTCTGCCTTAATTATTTTCAAACCCTTATCACATTTTTCTAGATTTTCTGACATCTCTCTTTTCTTAGGATGGGCGTCAAGATCTTCAGGAATTGGGAGGTCTATTTGCCTCTTCATTTTCACTTCATCCTCTTCAGGCACTAGAGTATGCTTTTATATTTCTTCAGAGCATTTTAATTGTCTTATACCAGAACATTTTAATTGTTGAATCATATGAATAAAAGATAACTGAAAATATTTAACATATGGATACGAATAAATACATGCAAAAAAAAAACTAAAAAAAGTTCTCCGGTTGATAAACGGAACAGAATGAACATATGCGTACAATTTTTTTCTGATCAATGTCTTGGAGTCTGTCTATGGTGGCAGTACTTATTGGAAAATAGAAGGTAATTATTGCATGGGATTACTAAAACATGATTATTTTCTATTTTCATTATGATGTGCTTTCTTTTTAGCAAATGAAAGAAAGCAACAAATTTTAGGATTTCTTAAGCTTCTGTTTATTTAAATACTAAAGATTGGGGACATATTCTTATGCATCTTGCAGTCAATATTCTTGATTTTGCAACTCTAGGAATGCAACTTAATTTTCTAAATTTTGGAAATGTGATAGCTTACTTAAATATCTTTCTGCATGACTTATGGAAAACTTTAAAATCTACAAAAATAAAAAAATTAAATACATCTTTTTTAACAACTTATAGTGGAACATGCAGCACTTGGGGTTGCACTGTTGCCATTGTATTATCGCATCATCTTACTTTGATGTATACACAAATAAAGAAAAGAGGAAACTAACTCTCATAAACCACCAAAGTTTCTTCACAGATTTAAAAGGACTCCCTATGTTATACTTCAGAAAACTTTTACTGTCATTGTCAAGTAGGGGCGGCAATCGGGTCAAGTCGGCTTGGATACAGGTTGGCTAGGATGCGGGTTGGATCAAAAATTTATCAATCCGAACCCAACCTGTTTATTAAGTAGATCAAAAATTAAGATATGAACCCAACCTGTTTATTAAATAGGTAACCCAATCCAACCCGCATAACCCATTTATTAAACAAGTCAAATCAAGTTAAATCGGTTAAACAAGTTAAGTGGGTTTTTAACAGGTTAAATAGATTTAAACGGTTTAAACATGTTAAGCGGGTCGGGTTAAATAGGATAAAAACAGATTAAGCAGTTTTAAATAGGTTAAACAGGTCTTAAATGGGTTAAACGGGTTACCTGATCCAACCCAACCCAAATATTAAATTGGTTAAATGGGTTAAATGTGGCAGATGTCTGAAACCCAAACCTGATCCAAATGTTAAACGGGTTAAATGGGTCCACTTGTTTACGACAACCTGTTTAACCCAAACCCGAACCTGCTTATGGTAGGTTGGGGTCATATTTTGTCAGCCCTATTGTCAAGTACTCGGAGGAAGACATGGTACTTATATTCTAACTTATGAAATATTAACTGATGCAGAGGTTATTTTGATGTTTATGAGGATGATGACAATATTGGGCGTTCTAATAGGAAGGATGCTATGCAGTCAAATGCAGAATCAGAAGTCCCATGGGAACCATCATCCATAGCAGAAGATCTGAATGCTGGCAACAACAGTGGTGGAAATGGGGGGAAAAAAAATCCTGTATTCCAAAATATTGATGTTCTTGGATGCCAGAACTTTTTAAGTGGTTCTCTTCTACCAGAACGCATTCTTTTGCTTCACAAGAATTCTGAGATGGATGCAGAAAGGTAATGCTTTCATATCTGGGAGCTCAGACCTGGAAATATTTACCTCCATATTGAGAGTTTATGTGTAATACAAAAGAGATTAAAACTTTTTCAAAATTTTCAATGTGATACTAGTTTGATTTTGAACTATTTGTCAAGTATATGGCATCCTACAAAATTTTTTTGGCTCTATCTCACTGGTGAGGAAAATATTCTTGTTGGTCAATTATGACCGGCACCATTAATGACTCTATGAGACAATTTTTTCTGCTGTTGTCATGTGCTACTTGAAAAATTGTAATTATGTACAGAAAAATAAGACATCTCAACATTTGAGGATGTTAAAATGTTTGTATCTTACAGGGAGATACCCATGATGTTATCAATAAAAAACAATCCTAAGAAAACATGGTACCAAACCAATACTCTTGAGTGTACTGTCTGTACAGTACGTACTAATACTATATGTACCAGTCACTGACTGGTACGGCACCTAGTACTGGTTCAATGGATCTTGCAACATGCAATCGGAAACTTAAAACAAAAGGAATCACAATGTGGTACCAAGAAGCCAAAGCATATTTTATATTGGTAGATGCTAATATACCGGTGTCATGTTGACTGGGTCCCAACCAGTACCGGCACCAGTAACAATACTTATATAAAATGGAGAGAACAGATCCAGATCCACTCATTGTGTTTATTGTCTTCATCATGCTATCCATGTGGTTACTTATTAATAGTTTGAGCACTTCTGTTGGATGCTACATCATGTTATGTTATGCTATGAGAATAAAACCCTTCTCATCATGCTTTTGCAGTGTATCTGCCCAGCTACTTCATATATGATCTATCTTTCCTGCTAACGATATTCCTCCATTAGGCATTTAAAGCAACACTTGTAGCATGAATACAAAATTAATGATTTTAAACCCTGCTTGCTATTTTTGGAGTGCTGGATTACTTTTAGTCTGGAGGTTTTTTGTTCCAAAAAAGATGAGCTTTTGACCTGACCATTAGCGCATCTCCTCATCATCTTCAAGGTCATTACGTTTCACCTAATTACTGTCTATCCACTTTTTTCATAAGGTATACTAATTATATCCAAACAGTTTTTGGGATGACTAAGCTAGTCGAGCACAAACAATGTTTCTTTCATCAGTTTCTATAATGGCAGTAGAATTATAACGAGTTGAAGAGATGGTTCACATGTAGGCAGGCATGGATGGGTTTTCTATCCAACCAAAATCAGAAAAAACTTGGAATTCTAATTGGTCTGATTGGCTCTAATCTCAGTTGGAATTCTGACTGCACTCTAAGCCTGCTACATATTGATTGCTTGCCATATTCATTCTCCTTGCTAGACAGTGGCTGTACATGCCATGAAGAATTCTACAATACGGGACTTCAACTGACAGTATTTGGTAACTGTTGACACTGCATATCATGATGAAGATTTTGCCATTCCAAACGTCAGCAATCTGATTTTTCATGAATAGAGTTCAATATACCAGTTTCTCCTTTTCTACTTATCTTGTTTGCCTATGGATCCATATGCTTTTAATGCCTATCAAGAAAACTCAGTCCGGTTTCTGCTATTGTTGTAATCAAGGTCTAAATACCCGGTCCTAGAGCCATTGCCAGTCAGCATTGGATTGGTTATCAAGACAGAGTAGTGTATGAACACACACAGGCACTATGGCATCCTGGTGTCATACTTGGACCCAATTATTTTCTTCTTTTTTGTTTTTTCTTTGTTTTATGGTTGTTTGGGGTTGTTTAGAGTTTGGTGAGGTTTTAGGGTCCTATATTTTTTCTTGGATGAGGCTGGATTTGAGCGCGCACTCTCTCCCCCTCCCATTTATCCATCTCTTTCTCCCATATTCTTTCCTCGTATCCCCATTCAAACACCAACAAAAAGAAAGAGGAACCAAGTGCCTTTTTGACTAGTATTGGGTCGAATGGTTAGCGCTGGTCGTGTCCCTCTTGGTTCAGTCAGATACCAACCAGAACAGCCCCTTCTAGGTGGATTAGGATTCTACGTGCCTCAGGGGACTGGTTCATTACTCATCTGATCTAGGATGGTTAATACAAACAAGGGTCGACTAGGTCATCAATCCTTGGTTATAACATTATTTAGAGATGTTTCCATGATTGTTATTAAATGTAAGTCAAATCATCGTATTGTTAGGTATCTGATTTAAAAATTTTATATCAGGGTCATATTTTATTTTTAAGCATATGTTCTCGGTTCCCTTATCATAATGGTTATTGCCAATGTTTTAAGTACTAGATAATATTAGTCCATATTAGGAGTACCATACTAGGGAACCAATACCTGCTAAACCCCCTGTACGAAGTGCTAATACGAAAAAAAATATCCCATACCAAAATTGTACTAGGTGTCTACTAGTATGGGTACCAAGATCTGTTGAACCGTGCCGAACCAGCCGGTCGAGGCATACCGAATCGGATCGGTCCGTTACCATAATGGTTCATTCCATTGGTTCAAAATGTAAGCCTGAATTTTTCTTTTACTGATTTCAAATTGAAATCTACAAATAGTTTGTTGAGTTCACTTCCTCCCTCCCTCCCTCCCTCCCTCTCTTTCTCTTTTTCTCTCTCTTCTTCTCTCTCTTCCCCTCTCTCTTGCTCGCTTTGTATTGGTACGCCCTAGAATGGCACGTTACGGATCCGTATCATACTAAACTGGTCATTGGATGGTACCCTCTTCGGTATTGGTTTGGCGAACTGTGATGGGTACTGAAACCGATACTTAAAACCTTGAACATTTTTCATCCCTGATAGTTACTCAAACTCTTTCTTTATAGTTTCATTTCTCATAAAAAAAAAGTTTAATTACAATAAAGTGGTGGCAGTTTTTCCTTATGTTTCTGAAACTGTCAACAATCAGTTTTTGACTTGTAACTTCTATTTTGGCAGATAAATGTCCATATTGTTTCTTTCTTTTCTCTCTAATTTTGATAGTCTATATTTATTTTCAGTACAATTTTAATTTGTAAAGTTGATGTCATTACATTTCATAATATTTTGAAGGGAACAAAAATATAAATGTGAAAGAAATCATAGTGGTCCTTTATCATACCGCCATATGAGAGGTTTCCACACCTATACCTCAGGTATGCTATTCATGATATATACCTTTTTTCATCTACTTTTCCATATTTTAACTGCAGAAATCAACTTAAAAAATTCTCTAATAATTTATTGATCAATCCTAATTTAATTATTTCATTGCAACAAATTGTCGTGGCAATAAAAAGCAAACATGCATGATGAATCATCTGGAGGACTTGTCATCCAACGTAAGGGGCGTTTCAAGGTCACTTCATCGGATGCTGGCTTGAAGGTATGCGAGTCCTCAATGTGGTTGTCATAGTTAAATCCGGAAAAGTGAAGAGCAAGATATCTTTGGCTTTGCTTTGATGCCAGCAGAAACTTAAATACACTGATTTTTTCTGATATCTATTTTGTGCAGTGGCATGGGACGCTATCAAGTGCTACTGAAATGCTCATTGTTTACTTTACTAAGTATAAATGTGTATATTCTTTTGATAAAAAAACATTGAAGAGATGTAAAGTTTTTTTTTTTTTTTTAAGAGAGAGAAGGGAGGGAAGACTCAACGAGGTAAACTAATCAGGTCCAAGTACTTGGGATTGCACCACCAAGACACAGATCTAGAACATTCCTCAAGGAGAGGAGGGGTGTGATCGCTGGGGTATTCCCTAGGTTGTGTTGCGATAGTCATAATTGTTGTGGATAATAACTTAGTCTTTCTAAAGTTGTTTCTTATTTTGGGAAATTAAACTAGATCTTGTGATAACTTTAAGTAGATCTTTTTTAAGGTTTAACGGACCATGCACTTCAATTTGTATTAATACTTCATTGAGTTGAAGGAGTAACTAAGTATTCCACAGCTAATGATTTAAACAATTGAGATGATCAACTAGTTTATTTTGTTTATTCTTCTTAGCCTATTTTTTCTTGTGTGAACATTTTCGTTATTGAATATATTGAAGTATCAGGACAAAGGAATTTATACCTGTTTCAGTTTCCTTTATGCTTGGCACCTCTAACATTTCACACTTGTTGTCACCCAGGAAGAACCATTGGTAGACTACTTGATAAATGAAGTTGGTGGAGTGTCAGCAATTCCTACAGTAGACACTGCTGCAGTCCTTCCATCTTTGCAATATTTGTTGCAGCAAAATGCTATGCAAAAGGTTTTCCATGGAAGTTCTACCTTATATTTTGCAATGTTCTATTTTCTATAATTTATAGCATGTCGTATTTAATTTGTCTTGCTGACAGGAACAACTAATTAAGTTGATCAGGTGTCTGGAGCAAACATATAGTACGCTTTGCTGAACTTCTTTTCCATTTCTCAAAAAGCTGTTCACTTTGCACATGTTCTGGAGCTAACATATATGTATTTGTCCTTTTTCTTTCCTTGGTGCAGCTAATCAGATGGAGCATCCTGATGCAGGCAATACTAGCTTACTCCAGGTATAGTTTGCTTGGATCAGATACTACTGTCACTGTGTTAGTCTTTTCAATATATTTGGTCACTCTGAAAAAGTCAACTTGAGAATTATGATTTTCTAACATTTTGTTTGCTTGCCATGGTTTTGCTTACCAGCGGCTCCTCTTTCCATTTGATTTGACTCATTTTGGTCAATATAATTTGCTGTTATTTGTCTAAGTTCCATTGATGCCAAATCTCTTTTCTCCCTCTCTGATCCCTTCCTGTCTTTTCTTTTTTTCCAAGGTCTAAAATTTTGGCCTTCAAGCTTTGCTTAAAATGATTTTGACCTTCAATCCACTGTTTAAAGGTCAAATTTACTATTGTTGAACATAAAATACTGTTTGTAATCCTTAGTAGCAGGAAACTTTTATCCAGGATTCTGCACCCACTTTGGAATTTCTCAGGAAACCAACTCTCTCACCTGCTTTCTAAGCGTGTCCTTTGTTTCCTTTTTAAAGAAATGCAAGCCCCAACTCCCACAACCTGTCCCTGTTCAGGTAACTAATTGTGTTTTGAACAAAATCACAATGAAAACCTTACTTCTGCTTGGATCCTATTAAATTCTGTTTAGCCCAACTCATCTTTTTTATGCCCAATAGTTCATTTTTCCATTTTAAGATCTAATTTTCCAGAGCTTTAGGATCCTTTATCTGTCTTTTATGTCGAGAACTCATATGGGGGGCCAATTCTTGTGCTAGTCTTTGTATATGGTGGCCTCATACTTCTAGCATGTGGTGACTCCAGATGGTCTCAGTCATGCTGAACTTTGCTCAACTTTGGTAGTTTTTGGGATTGCTACCTTGCTAATTTATTAGTCATCTAATTCTCGTTAACCAATAGTCTGTGGTGGGCGCCTCATTCCACAGATCATGTTTGGGAATTTCTGATTTTTAACTTTCGACTCTTCATTTTGACAATTCTTCTGAGGTTTGGTCATATGATGACCTTCTATCTTCAGTTAATCCTTCAGTCTACATTGTTCCTATCTAGCTTCGGGCTACCTTCATTGCTGAACTTTATCCGACTTTGGTCACCCTTTTTCAAATCTCTTCTCGAGATTTCTACATTGCCCATTTATTATTCATATTTGATTCTCTCTTGTTAGCCAATAGCCTAGCCCCCTCATGCAACGCGGATATTTGGGATTTTTTCATTTTCAATCTTGAGCCCTTCTTTAGTCAAAACTACTTGTGAATTTTGCAATTATTGCGTTAGATTCTGTCTTAAATTAACCCTTTCAGTCTACATTGCTTTTTTCTAGATGGCAAAAATACTCTTTTGTTATTCCACAAGTCTTATACTTAATTGGTACCTCTACTTAACTGTGTGGTGAACTTGTCTTGTTAGTTGTCATGGGCGTCTATATTTTGGGTTTGATGTTCTTTTGGTCTTCCCTTTGGTCTTTCTTCAAGTCCAAACACCAATGTCTGTTCCCAGTCACACAACCAGGAGATTTTTCAAGGGGGCTGCTAATATGTTTAGATGATCAATTTACAGATTTATAATTCTAAATGCCGAAAGAATTGCTGGGTAGGTCTGTTGCTGGGGGCTTGATTCAAATTCAAATCCCTGGAACATTGACAACTGGGCTCACCAATTCCCCGAGTAACTATTGCTCTAATTTGATCAATTTGAGTAACTCGAATTGGCTCTTAATACAGCTACCTCTAGCTTGCACTAGGGAGAGAAGATTGCAATCTTATGCAGTTCATTTGGAACAAAGGTATGTCATTATCTATTTCCAACTATAGCATATTTATCTGGTCTCTAGACGTTAAGAGTTGGACTATGACTTGCCCTCAATTTCAGCATCAGGAGTCTCACTGAAGAGCTGCAAATATTAAATATGAAAAACAGTCAGGTAGAAAAATATTCTGCTACATCTACCAAATCATTATGAGTTTCCGTCATGTAATTTTTCTCTTCAGTTCTTCTGCTGTGATGCTAACTCACAATCGCATTTGCATGCATCACTGTTTGCTCAAAATGGATGGGTTTACTAACAATCATGTAGATGGATCAGACCTTGATGGTAGAAGACTTCTTGATTAATGTCTATTTGCTTTTGATAATTCTATATGATCATTACTATGTAATTCAACATAAATATCAAATCCAAAAATTTCATGCTTGCATCACATCACTGTACAAGCTACCATGTCTTAGTATACAAGTATGGTATGTGCACACCTCCTCTCCTCCTCCCCTGAAAAGATGGAAAAGAAGTACTTGCAAACGCTTCTTAGTATCTTATGCTTTGATTTTAGTTCATCAATGGTCAATCTTAGGTTAATAGGCTCTTTTTTGGAAGTGTCCAAAATATGCTTCTTTTATTAGATATGCACTAATTTCTTGTACTCATGTGATTGCTGCAATGATTCTTTTTTTCATTTTTTGGAGCAAAATGGTGGTAAACCGCCTCTCATTTTGAAGGGTATAAAATGGAATACAAAAGAAAGGAAAGAAGAAGAAATTATAGGAAGGGGGAAGTGCTGCCTAACACCATACCAGCAGCTCACACAAAATCGCAAAGCAGACCTTCCCAGCACGCCCCAACACACACCAGGGCTCTCTCACGGGCCCAAAGCGAACATCACAGACACAGGAAGGCCTACCCCTAAAAAAACAAGACTATACAATTAGAGTAAATGAAGAATCCAACACCCAGAAGATGGGAGATTCATGAAGTAATGAGGAGGCTGATTGCTGTAATGAAATTTGTGTTGGCTCTTTCCAACATTCTCTCAAAAAGAAATGCACTTTTTTTGGTCTCCAAACAGTGCTTGAGAGATAAAATAGAATACCGTTCATTGTACAGAATGCTGCATGCTTCTATCAGTTTCCTCTACCATCAAGAGATTGGAGGACGGAAATGGAAAATAGAAAAAGCCACGACTCCTGATGGTTGTGCAGTCAGGAAGTCGCACAAGAGTTAGTACTTCGTAGTGTAGATAGGAATGAACTATGATTAGATAAAAGATGCATGTAGTTATATATTATTATGTAGTAGTTGATTTAACCTAGAATAAGACTCACAGAGAAAAGAACCTCAGCCTATTTCCTGTTCGAGTCAGCTAGTGCAAATGGAGCATGTGCTCTAAGCCCCATGAGAGTGTAAATTCAGAAACAAATATGAAACATTTTGGCATTTAGCTATATGCATCTGTACATTTGGAGATATGTCTATACGTCACAAGGCAAGCAACACTAGCTTGTCTTGATAATGGTGATATGGACGATTCAGTAATCAGTTCATTCATGGATAATATGGTTTTCGGTCATGATTATGTGTTCTAATTGTGCATTGTATTCTGGAGTTTCATCTGAATTGCCTATTATTCTTTCTTATTTACAGCTGGAACGGCAACTGAAGGGCTCATGCAAGAAGGGTGAGGATGAGAAGATGTGGAATGAGAACATATCAGCAAAGGGGTGATATATTATGCGTATCAGTTATATGACAGGTCCTGTAGAGAGTTTGTGATGGAATTGGGTACTTTCACTTGCACTAGGTTCTTTCCCTGTAACCACGTTCGGTACAATCACAATATGGGGGTGGCACGCACTCCCAATTTTGACTCCTCTCTCACAAAAACTCTAATCTTATGTACTTGAGTTTATCTTGTGTATACAAATATAATTTGCTTTTTTTTTCCTGATGAACTGGGAGGTGAAACAGCCACCCGGCCTTTATTAGGATTCAAAAAAATGTACATTAGATGTGAAGCAAGGTTAAAAAAGTTGAAGAAAACAGGAGGATCATAGTCAGGAGGGTTGGTAACAAGGAAGAAGAAGATGTCCTTCAATCTCTAGCAAGCTGTCCTTGTATGCTTTTTACTGTCGACCAAATAAATCCAAATTTAGAGAAAAGCTTATGGTTGCAAAAGGTTGACCATTCATTAAACAAGCGAACACCTTATATAATAATGAAAGCAATAGAAGGTGAAGCAAGGTCAAGCACGATAAATTCTTTTATGATAAACAGATTTATTTTGTAAGTTTGTTATTTTGGGTGGTTCCTAAAAAGATTCGGACTAATGCTTGAATTGTTGAACCATATCAATCCTCCTAAATTGCCATATTGTTCAGTGCACGGTCAAGATCTCATTTCAATTCTGCTGTGACACAGGTAAACAGATCAATGATAAGAACCATATAGAGATTATTTTGCTCTCATCCATGGCTTGTGCATCAGATGGTATTTTTTTTGCCAAAAAGCATCAGATGGTACTCACAATCATTTTCAAGTATTGCCAATCACACCTTGATTTTGAACTGCACCAGTTCCCAATCTGTTTCAAAGCGTCTTTACTGACCTGATGACCATTAACTCTTATGATTAGCTCTTATTCACTTTGTAACTAATGCCCATTTGCCAACGAGTTTCCTCAACTAATGGTAGTCAACCTAAGCAAACTTAGAGTTTGAACCCTTCATTTCATTTTTGTCGTACCAAAAAAAGAAGTCGAAAACAAGCGTCCTTCCCCCCCAAAAAAAAAATGGTTCGATAGCGTTTGAACCTAAACACCAAAACGTTCAATTGATCCCGATGACCAGCCTCGGGGCCAAAAACATTACCCTGGACAAGTATGTGCCCCAGAATTCAGGCTTCCACATTCCAGTATTCCACCCAGCTACCAAAATTTCAGGCGCTGGAGCCGAGCCGAGCTCCTTTGTTGCTGGCCCCCCGTGGAAAGGAACGGAACACCCACTGGTCCCGAGTTCTATCCTCACTCGTTGTATAATCCACGGGGGGAGAGGGAGAAAGGGAGAGAGAGGGCGGATGGCGGTGTTGACGAGCACGGAGAGTTTGGAGGCGGAGGTGGAGGAATTCCGGGAGACGCTGCTGAGGAGCAGCGGAAGCTTGGAGTTTGGGGCGTGGAAGACGGGAACGGGTGCCGTCCGGAGGTGGACGGACGGCGAGGAGAGGGAGGGACACGGGAGAATGGTGTGCGTCACCAGCGCCGTCTCCTTCCTCGGCTTCGCCATCGTCAATCGCCTCCTCGCCCTCGGCTACATCGTCCGCCTCGCTCTCGAATCCCAAGGTCAGTCCTAAACAACAAAAATATCCGCCTATTTTTTCTGAGCAGGGAATTAGGAAGCAGAAGGAACCAGGCGGAGCTTAGGGATGCCTTGGCAGGCCTTCAAGATGCACGGTAAGCATTATAGGTTAGCTCAATTATCCTGAAGAGAGATTCGACCACGGTGATTATTTGGATCTATGCTGGCTTGTATTACCTCTTATTTCAAGATATCTGAGTGATGGTAAAGAATAGAGAAGTCTTCCAAACTAAACGTGTATTTAGAGAGGCTAACGAAGCTACGGATTGAGTAGCTGCCTACATGGCCAGACATTTCAAAAGTACCATATGGGCTGAAGAGAAGAAGTTGCTTCAAGCATTTCACGATGTTTTGTTTTCTGTTTTTATTGGATATATCCGTATACGTAATAAATAAAATACATGCTTTAGTGAAAAAAAAAAAAAAATTTTGGCCAGCCATGCTGGACTTGTTTACATTTCCACTTGGCCCTGTGATGTGGACCAATGAATGCCCCCAATTTGTTAAATTTTACGTATCGATTGTGTCTTTGTTACTTTTTTTTGTATTTGTTTCCTAGTTTTTATTCATTCTATCTTATTTTATTAAATTATGAGTTAATTAGTAGCATGGTGGCAATGGCTTTTCAGAAGATCTGGACAAGCTGAGGGACATGGAGATGTTTGGCGAGATGGGACGGGACGGAGTATGGGCGGTGATGGCCAACGTGATGGACGTTGATAGCTTATGCCATGCGTTTGATGGTTGCGCCGCCGTGTTCCACACCTCCGCTTTCATGGATCCTGGGGGCGTATCAGGCTACTCGGTAAGTTCCATCCAAACTTGCTCTTCTAGCTACTTAATCAACCTATTAAATGCTAGTTATCTTAGAGTTGAAGGCTAACTGCTCGTGTGTGCAGTAGCACTTGACTAAAAATAGATTGCTTTTTAAGAAATTATATCCTCATCATATAACCATTCACGCCGTCAATCATAGCTGCTTGTTTCCATAATAGCACATCAAGATGAGCATTTGATGAATAAGACTTATAGGAACGAGTAATAGTGATTGACAGCATGCATGGTCATGTGGTTTACACCATGTAGCCATAATTTCTTCTTGAGCTTTTTGTTCTTGAGCCCTACCTATTTTATTTTCTAAAATATGATATGTAGATGGCAATCGAAATAAAATAACTACAGTGCAAAGAAGGGAGAGTTACTATAATTTTTCATTTCAATATTTGTTATCATGTTTGTGACATCATGAAATATTTTTTTTCTAAGGGTCGAAAACCAATTAAATTATGCTTTATTTTTTGTTTAGAATTGAAGTAGATGGTTTTATCCAAAGTGGAGATGACTCGTGCCACGTAATCCTAGTGCTGAAGATATTTTTAATTATTATTATTTTTGAGCTTATCTGCCCTTCTTTCTTCTATATCAGGCTGCGGCCTACCGAAAGCATGGTGGTTGGTATTTGAATTCTTGTGCACACGTGCTTTGTATTAACCTAAGGCCAAAAGTTTATGTAACATCGAAACGTAGGTAAGTGGGTCATATAAAATATATGATCCTATTAGCGAAGCTTTTTAGGTCAGCTTGATGGGTCCTCGGGAATACCAACTCAACTTTGAGCGGATTTATCACAACTCTCACAATTCTAAAATCAAATTTATTTTTGAGTGTCTAAAACCAAAAAGTTGAAAAAAAAGGATGTACGTTGTTATAATCATTATGTATGTGGTTTGACTTAAATTAAAAGTTAAATATTACAATAAAATTATTGCAAAATTTGTTAATAATAAAAAATTATAATCTTTTAATATCACAATTCATGTTTATATTCCTGTGTATGGATATTCTGGCTTTATCAATTGGATTGAGTCTATTAGCTCAGTGATGGACCAGTCTAATCATGAATAACACGCACAAATACGGACAAAAAAAGATGAGAAAAAAATGAGTGATACATTTGTGCATGTTGGTTTATAGTTAGACTGATTAGTGATGGACCTAATCCAACTAGAAATTTTATGTAATGTAAGACATTCATGCTTAGTGGTCCATATCTAGACCTTTTTGGTGATGTATATCTAAGAAGGATAATAGTTATTTCTATTTATTTTAATTTTAACGTCCATTAACTTTCATTTTATTTTTGGGATAGAAAAATTTCTTAGCTAGGCTCCTTAGTTCAAGGTGATTGATGTACAAAGATTGGTGGTTGTTCAATCTCTTTTGGTGGGAGATAGGCTCTATGGAGACATTTATAAGGCATTAGGTTGCCACAAAAGTCCAATGTAGCCAATAATTAATTACCAAGGTAACTTCAAACAGGAGGATTCCTTTTCCTTACAGTTAGTGCCATGAGGTCAGAAGCTCTGGAACGGCATTCAGGTGTTCGAGATATACACCACATGTATCAATACTCTAAGCTAGTTTTAGACGTTGCACAATTGTTGATTAATTAATATTTGTTATTTGGATTCCTTTTGATATTGACATATTCTGATACATATTTTTTTTTTTTCTTTGAATTTATAGTTTTTTTACCATTTGCCTAATTACTCCCCATAAGCATTAAGCATACAAAAGGACATGGTCTTAACTAGCATAAAGGAAACTATCCGCATCAACACAACGGCTGAGCAGCATCTTTGTTTTATTTTTAACAATTGATTCTCGGCTACATCACTTTCACTTCTGATGTTACTTTAGGCGCAGTGGGTGGCCAACAATCCATCAGACCATCATCATGCACTTATATGTGATCTGTGGTTGGCCAATCAAATGGGGGAAGAACATGGACGTACTAGTTCTCATCATTAGATAGGATGAAACGTGAAAGCAATCAAAAGTTGCACTAGAGAAGCTTGGAATGCATTTGGGGCTCAGTTGGCTTTCCCGTTTGCAGTAGGCCTTATATCACTTTCGCTCCTCGACATTCCTCGAGAAGCATTAAATGGTCCTCTTGTATTTACGTGTGCTTTGGAGGAAAGAGAAAAAAAAGAAGGAAAGAATGATACATCTACACTTATATGTACTTGCAAACTGTTTGAAAGTAATGCACACCTAACTGTTTGAAAGTAACGCACACCTAACACATTTGTGGTGCAGGGCTGAGCACATCACGTACTTAAATTTAGGATCTTTAGGTGTTTAATTACAAGTTAGGTGCCGCTCTAAGATCCACAAGGAATGCTACTGCTAACTGCTGCCTCTGCAATCTTCTCAAATTTCATAATTTAAATGTTCCATGTCAAATTTTAAATGCTACATCACTAGATGTCACAACTACCCACTTTAATTACAAGCATCATCATCTAGCATTTCTAACCAAAGTCATGGGCACTAAAACGTGTGAAAATTTCTGATACTTAAATTTTCTTGCAACCCTAACTAGTTTTTCGCTTCGTTCGTTTTTATATGGCTTTGAATAAGAGGCTGTTCATAATTTTGCCAATGGACTATTTCCCATACCATGGCAATGTTTGCTTCTATATTCCTGATCAAATGATCAATACTTTAAGCACCTTTCTGACTTTCGAACGCTTATGTTTTATGTAGCAATATCATGAAGTTCATCCAATCTTATTCATTATTTCTAGATATTGGGTGAACATGATCAAGTTCCATTCTTTCAACCACACAACTGAGTAAGATTATGTTCACTTGGCAGATAATTTGTACATATCCTATCTCTTCTTGGGTTGCAAACTCTACAGAAGCCCATGGCACATATGGAAGCAAGAGTGGCAGAGCGAGTGATTGAATCCTGTGTGCGTACTCAATCTGTCAGAAAGTGCGTATTTACTTCCTCTCTTCTAGCTTGTGTTTGGCGGCAGAACTCCCCTCGCAATCGCCATATCCCCACCATTGTTGATGAAAACTGCTGGAGCGATGAAAGTCTCTGCCGGGATAAGAAGGTGACGACTACTCCTGAACAACATAGTAGATATAGCATGGTAGAGAGCACTCCTTGGGAGCCTGAATTGATTTGGTTGTTTCTTCCCTGAAAAAATTCTTAGGAAATTTCATTGAGAACATGGAGAGACTACTTGAAAACAGCAAAATGTTTTCCAAAATCTTATAATTTTGTAATTATTTTAAGAAAACGCTATAGATTTATAAAAGGTAACATTAAGGACCTTGAGAGATTGAAGGAGCCCATGGATATCACTATGTCCATATCTTTGGGAAACCAGGAATTCCTTTTTCTTGCATGGTCTCTGGTATTATATATATATTTTTTAAAAAAACTAAGATCAAGGGAACAATGACCTCCCCGGGTCCTAGATGGTAGCATTCAGAAATAATATGAAGACTTTCAAACTGTAAACCATCAAGCCATGATATAATGGTTCGCAAAAGGAGGCATGAAGAATGAAGGAAGAAATTGTTATCTTTAATAATCCTTATATCACAAAATTACTTCACAGAATACCATACACCCAGAAGAAGTTGAAGTCTTGCATTAATAAGCCATAATTTCCAACCTTTGCTAATTAATTTCCCAACAAAGCTCAAATATTCCACCAATGCTATCTGTTATGCAGCATTACTAAAATATTAGTTCAGTTAGCGGGCACCTCTCCCCTAAGAGTTTGCCCTTTCAAATCCTAGTTAGTGCTCAGTTAAAAAAAAAAAAAAGGAAGAAGAAGAAACACTGAAATACATTTATTCTTTCCTCTCTTTTTTTTGAGTGCAAATAGGGGAAGTGACACCCTTCCCCCTGAAATACATATTTTCAATGAATTATATTACCAAAAAGCTTACAATGCACTCTGCCTTCTTCAACTCTGAAAAGGACTCTCTCAAATGGTTGCAGCTATGGTTTGCACTGGGCAAGACAATGGCAGAGAAAGCAGCTTGGCGAGCGGCTCGTGGAAGGGACTTGAAGCTTGTCGCTGTTTGCCCAGCTCTTGTCACCGGACCACGATTTTGCCGCCGGAACTCCACAGGATCCATCGCATACCTCAAGGGTGAGGACTCTTTCCTTTCAGCATATTCATGCCTTTGCTTCGTAATTTGAATTGAGCTCTATGAAGTTCTACAGTCAGATATCACTATTCACCGGCAGAGTTCTGCACCATCATTCTGAAAGCTTCTCTCTTTACACCATGCAGGAGCTCATGAGATGTTTGCAGAGGGATTGCTTGCAACAGTCGATGTGCAGAAAGTAGCTGAGGCTCATGTATGTGTCTACGAGGCAATGAGTAACACTGCTTGTGGGCGGTATATCTGCTATGATCGTATTATCCAAAGAGCTGAGGAGGCTGCTGAATTGGAGCGGCAACTCGGAATTGCAAACAGGATCTCCGGGGAGACCCCCACCGACCACCCAACCTGGTTCAAGCTCTGTAATAGGAAAATTTCCAGGCTAATGTCATCAAGGAGGAGTTGCACATACGACGTCTACTCGGTACTGTACAACTAGAAGCTCAGGTATTCAAGTACATGACCAAACACTTGGGAGGGTTCAGATGGCATTGCCGCAACAGACTCGGTGCTCACTGTGATGGAAGAACACAAAGCTGTGATTGTTGGCATTCAGGAGCTTCTAAGTGAGAGAAAATGAGAACTTGATCACAATGTTACGGATTCAGTTGGAACAGAGGATTATTGGAGAGGAGTGGAGGAAAACCTTTGTACAAAGTTTTTGTGTAATTAAACTGAGTTGGCAACACGAAGTGGGAATGGAAGAAGGCTTTTGAGGCAGTCAAATTTGTTCTGTCCTAGTTTTGAGAAGCAACTGTTCTATCCTACAAAATGGAATTGAGAGTGAGAGGAGTTTATGGCACTATGAGCTCTAAAGGGTGGGAAGTGCTGATATTGGGTGCGAAACAGCATACTCGTAATTTTTCAGTTACTATGATCCAGTTAATTCAAAATACCAACCAGCAAAGCTCCCCTTTCTCTCTCTTCCCCAGGCATTTCTGATAATATCAAGGGTTATTCCTATCTTGACATTTGTAATTTCCGGAGTTTTAGCACCGGTTATTCCTATCTCCCCTTCCAGTATCAGGAATTGTTGAATAATAGAGCAATCACCACAATGCATCCTACAAAAATTAAAATAATAATATGTTTACACATTTCTTTAACTGTTGGTATATGTCATTATCCCTGGCTGGGAGGAAAACTGCACTTACAGAAAATGAATAGCATGTAGCAGCACTCGCATTAAACAATGTCATGCGAGACAGATTTTGAATCACTCTGTCCAAACCTTAAAATAGGAAACCCATAAGGTTTCATCCGATTAGCTCTAAAGACAGAAAGTTGAGCTCTCAAAATTTGCCTGCAAGGTAACTTAAAAAACATGCCAAATTATGTACGTATGGAAAAGAAATATCTCTCACTTAACATGTACAACAAAAAGCAACTTTGTTCACAATTGCATACAAAAGTGGGACAATCATTTTAAGAATCATCATGAAATCCGGTTAAGGATCTTTCGACACATCAATAATTATCATATTACTTTGTTATTAGCAAGGAATTAAGCATATGAGAAAAATTATTCAACTCTGTGAGTCAAAGGCATGATATTAAATAGAAAATAAAAGATGGCATCAGAGTTCAAGCACAGAGCAGGATAGGAGCTCAACTCAAAACGAAGTAATTGACACAGAACCCTTACTCAGGTCATGACTGTGTCAGCAATATGCGCCAATCAATTTCAGCACAACCAGGTGTACGGATCTCTCTCATTAGGACACAACACTTTCAAAAGCTGACTCCAGAATCTACATTTAATGATCAATATTTCAATAGCTAGAATCAATATGGAGTGAAGTTGAAAATCTGGGTCATATTAGGAGTCCCTCAAGGATTTATTCAGTCAAAGGTTGTAATAGTTACCTAACAAAATCCAATTGGAAATTAAGTACACAGCTTTCTTTCTACAAGAGCAATGTTTTACACATTGTAATAAAGCTTAGCTGGCTTAACAGATTGTTCAGACTCATAGTTCACTTCTCATCTCTTCTAGTTTCAATTAACCCATAAAATGTATAACAGAGTCCTTGATATGTGAGCTGTTTGCCCATGCTGCTCCAGTAACCCAACCTACGAAAAGGCCAGTCCTAGATGTAGTTGCCATTACAAGTATGCAGTGCTGGCTTACAAATAAATATTCAGCAGCCAGTTGTGCTCCTAGAAGATCTCATATTACTTAATAATACTGAGGGTTTCTGAATGCTTGATGCATGAAGTTGATAAATTTTTTAACTTCTCAATTTCATCAGGAGAAGAAAGGTCTTGAGCTTGAGCATAAAGATGTATAACACAAAAAACGCTCTGGTAGTTTAAGTTTTAAATAAGATGATGACTGACAGAAAAAATTCAATAGGGTTCTCCTTCCATCATCCCCAATCAAACAACTCAGTTAATCCAGTCAACAAAATACCATCAAATCAAGATTCAAACGAAGGATGTGTACTACAAAGCAAACTGTTTATGTTTTCTAAAAGAATTGTTTTATAAACTCAAATGACAACTGGCTTTGTGTAGGATCTTCCTTTTGGAAAAAAAAGTTTCAGAAAATCAGTGGAGTAACAAATATCGAACTAGTTCTGGCTATTGGTGCCCGTACTTTCACGATGAGGTGCAGTTCAATTGTACAATTATGTCTATGATTATTAAAGTCGACCTAGAAACTTACAATGATATGAAAGATTTAGCATTAAAATTTGCCTATCTGAAAATATGATGCCTCACATACCTTCTTATAGGGGAAACAATCTTGATCACCAATAGTCACCACATGAGCAGAAACCATCAACAAAATGATGGAATCGGTTTGCATCCCTCACTATAATCTCTTTCCCGACACCTTTAGATGCCAGCTTTATGAAATTGTGGCAATCCTCACAGATCCTGATGTTCTTCATAATTCTTATACTATCCTGAGTGGCAGAAGCATTCATAAGTGCAAAAGTCAAAGCCAACTTCTCACTATGATGCAAAAGTCGCTCTTCCTTATGCACCTCCTCAGTCTCATGTAATACCAGTCTTGTATCTGCCACATAACCCATTTCCTTCAGTTTATCCGCAAGCCTTTTGAGCTCAACATATATTGCTTCTCGTTGTGGGTGACGTCGGCCACCCACAGAGAACTCATGAACATGTTTCCCTATCCCAACCCAGCTCAGCCCTGGTTCTTTCTTGATCCCACACTCCTTCATCTCCTTCCTCACAAAGGCTGCATCACCTAAGCTTCCCACCTCACAATAGATGTTGGACATCATTACGTAACCAACCGAGTTCTGAGGCTCCAATTCCATCAACTTTTGAGCTGCCTTTTCCCCAATCCTGGCCTCCCCATGCTTCCTGCATGCCCCAAGCAACGCACTCCATATGACAGAATCAGACACCATAGGCATCCTGTTGATCAGATCCTCAGCCTCCAACAGTTTTCCAGCACGTCCGAGAATGTCAACCATGCAAGCATAGTGATCAAGCTGAGGGGTAATTCCATAGACTTCAGACATAGATTTAAAAATATCCTGACCTTCATTTACTAGCCCACTATGGCTGCATGCCGTGAGAAGTCCAACAAATGTGGCAGAATCAGGTGGAACATCCATATGCTCAAAAGCTTGCAATGCTTCCCTGCCTCGGCCATGAGCAGCATAAGCTTTGACCATTGAGTTCCATGATACCTCATCATGAACCACCATTTGTTCGAATACACTCTCTGCAAGCTTAATGCTACCACACCGAGCATATGCATGGATCATAACATTGGAGAGCACCATGTCATCTCCAAACCCAGACCTCACAATAAGCGAATGAATAGCTGAGCAATGCATCTCCGTTGCGAATCCTGCACAAGCCTTGACAACAATAGAAAATGTATAACTATCAGGTTTGAAACCATGTCGACGAAGCTGGCAAAAGAGACAGATTGCCTCTTCAGGCTCTTGCTCAGCACGTGAAGTTATGATGCTCGTCCAAGAGACAATGTCATGTTCCTTAACCCCCAAGAACACTCTATAGCAGTCGTCCACACTCCCACCAAGCCCTGAGTAGGCCTTCACAAGAGCAGTAGCGACTTCGGCCTCAGAAACATAACAACTTTTTACTGTGAGACAGTGCAATTGGTGGCAATGTCGAAGGCTGGAACATGAGGAGATGACGCTGACTAGTGTTGCCCGGTCGAACCCGATACCAATCCGATGCATGTGGGCAAAGAGAACTAGCGACCGACATGGCTGACCATTTAGGTTGAACCCTGCAATCATGGAATTCCAAGTGATGAGATTTCGGAAAGGCATGGACCGGAAGATGGACCAGCCATCGTCCCCATTCCCGGCGCAGCTCGAATACATGGTGATGAGGGCGTTCCCGACGAAGACATTGGCGTCAAGGGAGATCTTAGAGGCGAGGGCGTGTACCTGGCGGCCGCAGCCGTAGTGGCGGGCCCCGGCGCAGGAGCTGAGGGCAGCGGCGAGTGCGAACTCGCTGGGGAGGTGGTGGGAGAGCATGGAAGCGAGAAGCCGGAAGCAGCGGTCGTGAAGGCCGTGCTGCGCGTAGCCGGAGAGGAGGGCGGTCCAAGAGACGAGGTTGCGGCGGGGCATTCCGTCGAACAAGCGGCGGGCGATGTTGAAGCGGCCGCACTTGGCGTAGAAGTTGAGAAGGTGGTTGGAGAGGAAGAGGCCTGGGGAAGGGTAGCGGGAGAGGAGAAGGCGGTGGACTGAGCGGCCGGCGGCAAGGAGGCGGTGGCGGGCGCAGGCGTGGAGGACGGCGGCGTAGGCGGAGGAGGGATGAAGGGCCAGGGATTGGAGGGCCGAAAGGGCCTCAGAGAGGCGTCCGAAGGAGCAGAGGCGAAGGATGTGGAGGGTGCCATCGTCGGGGGAGGGGTTGGGGGCCTCTGCCATTCGGGGATGGCCCGGCGACCGTCACCGAGGAACATACGAATCAACCGTACTGTGACTGATGTAACTAGGGCTAAAACTGGGCCCGGGCCGGCCCCCGGCAGTCGGGGAGGGCCGATTTCGGGGCAGGTCTTGGGCCAGGCCGAAGACCGTTGAGGTAGTACTTGCATCTTAAATACGGTCTTAATAAATTTCAGACCGGGCTCAGGCCAGTATTTGGCCCGCCAGAAGTTCTAGCCCGCCACTCGGCAATTCATTATTTGGATCTTCTAGTAGTATGAGTTTTGGATCAGGCCCGAGTATTTTGGGACAATCAGGCCAACAATTTCGAATTAATATACATTTTTTGTTTTTTATTTCTTAAAAAAATAAAAATAGAAGGATATTTATGAAGCTCATTATGAGCAGCTTGGTGATAAAGTGTACAAGAGATAGAAATCCAGATCTATAAATAAAGGCTCGAGCAACATTATAATAGTAGATATGGAATTTTTTATTTTAAAATAGACATTATATATTTACAATTTTTTAATCATAAATTTATTTTGATTGCGTAACTTCTATGTAGATTTTTTAATGCACTAATGAGACAAATGAGTTTACATCAAAAAAAAAAAAAGAAGATAAATGAGTAATATAAACATGAGGTTCATTTTTTAGAATAAAAATGCCCTCATTAGTGTTTGCACAAAGCTGATAAACTCTAAAGGCCTAGAGCGAAGCTTAGAGCTGTTTGGGAAAAAATCACTTATGTACGAGTTAGACTGGGGTTGAGCGTATCCATTTGAAACATGACTCGGTTGTTGTGATCAAGTGGATTCAGGGCCATGTGAGAGCACGAGATGAGCATCCGCTGCTACAGGACATTAGAGATTTCTTGAAGGATTGTGTGGCTTTTTAAGTTATTCATGCTTACTGCAAGGCGAACACCACCGCTGACTGGGTCGCCTCATTTGTTGCGCAACACTCCAGCAGTTGAATGTGTGAGAGCTACGAGTCTACTTCACACCCTTTTTGTTACCTTCTTTTTTTTATTTTCTTGCATGTATTCATGCTAGAAGGGTATGATGTATCCAACTTACTAAAAAAAGATATATCGTTCACTAATCTTACATCGTATATACATATTTTAATTGGATTATTATATATATATATAATTTGTACAAAATTAAAAAATTTTGATATCTATCAGATTCAAACTCTCAGCTTGACTATGTTTTAGACCTTGTCAATTGGGAGTTATGCATTGGCACTTTAATTATTATTGAGCTCATTGATTCTACTTCTAGCCCTGTCACATGGTATTTTGGCCCACTCCGTAGGGTATACATGCGGTTCTATTTCTGGCCTAGCTACAGGATATAAGGATGGCCATAATTAAAGGCTGTTGAGTTGAATATGATTTATTTCGAATCAGAATTATGATCATGTATATGAATTATTTGAAAAATATGGATCTTAATCGATTTGTATCTTGAAACAGAATTAGTTATGTCTTTATATTGATTCGTGGTAATTTATATTTTACTATTGTATCATATGTTATTATATGAATTATCTAGTTAAGATATTCATTATTTTCTGGACTATCTAGCTCATTATACGGCTTCTTATTTTTTTCACAGATCTGAAGAATTAGTTTGACTCGAAAATTTATTCTAGAAGAGTGACTAAAGACAAAATTTTGATATCTTTATTTAGATTATATTTTATTTTAGAGTTGATGCGAGATTTTGAAATATTATTGGCTTTGTAAGGCTTTTAATTTTGTTATTTAAATTAGAATTTAAATATTAATTATTTAATTTTATTTTGTTGTTTGTATATGATATTATGTTAAGATGACTTGTATGCCTATGAATTTTTTTTATATACAAATATATGACAGTTGCTGCGACTTCTTACGTGCAATTTTGGGCCATGGGGGACATGGTTCTTTGATTTAGATGGTTGTATTCCAGGCCCTCCTACCGTTTTTCATGAGATGACTCGGTGCGTTAGTTGCCATTGCTTTGGGTAAGCTTTTCTTGCCGTTAAAAAATAAAATCAGTTCTTATTTTCCAAATGTACCATAAATTAGGGGGCATATGTTCATTGTCCCTTTTATCCTGGTGCTGAAGCCACGGGCCACGTAAAGTTGCCATGATCGGGCCTTCTGCATCGTGGGCCCACGGGCCAGGATCATGCTCAGGTTTAAGCATAAAAAATATTAAATTTTATAAACATCGATCCAAAAGCTTGATTGACAATATTTTTTTTTACATATATATATATATATATATATATATATATATATATATATATATATATATATATACCTTCTTAAATATATAAATTATATAAATATTTTTATAAAAATTATTATATATATATTATACTTATGTATCCATATCATTATTAAAAGAAACGGTTTAAAACTAAAATAACTGAAATATCTTTATGAATAAATATCTAAAAACAATTAAAAGGGTATTCACGCAAATAGCAATTTTATGTGAATATTAATATAATTTTTTATATTTAAAATGACATACATTTAAAAAAATTATTAAAAAATCAAAATTTGGCTGAAATTTGCTAAATCTTTTATGATTCAATTGGATTGACAAATCAAAAAAAGATTGAGCCACATTGTCAATTTTCTTTTTTAAGATCATGACTCGCTCAAGCTGGAATATTATAGATGATCATTTTGGTAATATTATTCTCAATTTGATTTTGATATAATTATCATTATTGAATCTATAACATCTAAATATTGTTTATTATTTTTAAAAGATTAAAGCATATCAAATTTAAATTAATCATAGATGCTTAGATTAGTAAAATATTTTTTAGTGATTTGTAAATGTCGAATTGTTGTTTGTTTTTGAGGCAAAAATTTCATAAAATCAACATGATTTATCTGATAAGAGTTAATATTAATATGAGATTATGTAACATGATAATATTAACTTTTTGGCCATATTTTTTTATTAAGGACAAGTGAATTATCTTTACTGAATTTTAATTATTTTTTTATCGATTTTTCTGAAGCGTATACTCTTCTAAATATACATAATTCATAAATTTTCTTGCAAAGTTGCTACTTGCATGTGTATTTTTATAAAATTTTCTTTTAACGTGTCTACCCACAAGGGTATTTCAGTCATTTCAAATATAAATTATTTATTTTTTAATGACATTGGATGGTATGGATGTATATATTAAAATAATATGTATATATATAATAAATATTTTATGAGGGCATATATGAAAATAGCAATTTTATAAAAATATTTATATAATTTTATATATTTTAGAGGGTGTTGTGGTTCAAATTTGGAATGATGGAGGGCGGCTTTAGGCCCCCAGCCGCCACACCAAATCTTTGCTTCGTGCTTCTTACGCGCACCTCGTTAAGTTGCTGATTTGGGCCGATGCGGGTAACGCCGATGGATAGATAGGTGCTCAAGTACCCGTGGACAAGGCAAAAGACAGTCAAATTATGTCACATTAAGCTGAAGGCAGTATAAACGACACTGCCCTAAGAATTATTAAACAGAATGTGCCATCATTGAACGAGAAAACAAATCTAATCAAGGTGCAAAACATAAACGACCCCAAATCAAGCAGAACAGAAGCCAAGATTACCAGGATTTCTTGTTAGCTCTCCGCCCTTGCTGCTTTGGCCTCATTCAGTTCCTTGATGAGTTCTCCCATGGCGACATAAGAAGATCCACCCAGCTCCACCGCCTTCCTCGCCATCACCCCGAGCTCCCTCACCCTCTTTCTCATCCCCTCTGCCTCCTCCCCCCCACCCATCACCCTCGACACCACGCTCCCTATAACGTCCTGCTTCACCACCCTAATCTCCTCCTCTTCCACCACATACTCGGTGGCTCCGACACCAATCCCCACCTTCAGCACGTCCACGATTAGCCTCTCGTTGAAGAACTGATCGGCGAATAGCGGCCAAGTGACCATGGGCAGACCGGAGGTCACCGCCTCCAGACAAGAATTCCAGCCACAGTGCGTCAAAAATCCTCCCACCGCCGGATGGTTCAATATAAGTATCTGCGGCGCCCACCCTCTTATAATCATCCCTTTCCCTCCTCCCAACACCCTCTCTTCATACCCTTCCGGCAGCCACTCCGAGCTCTTGTTCCTCACCACCCAGATGAACGGTGTGTTGGAGGCCTCGAAACCCAGTGCCATTTCGCGAAGCTGGGCTGGAGAAAACTGGAACAAACTTCCGAAGCAAACGTACAATACCGAGCTGGGGGGCTTGCCGTCGAGCCAGCTCAAACAGTTGGCCGAGTCGATGCAAGCCGTGTCCCCCCTGCTGGACTTCTCGTCCAAGTCTTTGTTGCAGAGCGACACCGGGCCAACGGGCCACGTCTTCCTTCCCGTGGCCTTCTTATAGTGGTCCGCGAAGTCCGGCTCGAGCTCGTAAAAACTGTTGACCAGCACGCCGGAGCAACCCATCTCAGCCTCGCCCAGCTGACGGAACAAATCGCCCAAGAAGGAGCTAATTTTGGATAAATCTGGGATCTGGGACCGCTTCAACTCGATGCGGCGCGGGAGGCCGAGGATGACGACGGTCTCGGGGTTGTCGGGCAGCCTCTCGAGAGGGGGCTTTGGGCGGTTCATGCTATGGTTGACGGAGAGGGTAAGGAGGCTCATGCCATGGAAGAAGAGCAGCGGTATACCGAGCTCCTTTGCGAGGCTGAGAGTCCACGGGTAGAACATATCGGCGACGATGCAGTCAGGGCGGATCTCTCTGAGAACCTGGTCGAACGGTTGGCGTAGGCTAGCGAGGGAGCCGAGGAAGTTCTGCCGGGCGACCTGTGTCGGGAGGCAGGACATGTTTTCGCAGTCAACGGCAGCAGAGGAGGGGAAGTGGAGGAGGGCGACAGTGATACGGTGGCGGAGGGAGTCGTCGGCACGGTTGATGGTGGACTGGACGGCGGCGGCGTTGGCCGGGGTGGTGAGGATAGTGGCCCTGACGCTACGGGCGGCGAAGAGTTTGGCCATGTCGACCATGGGGATCATGTGGCCGGGGGCCAGGAGAGGGAAGAAGAGGAAATGGAGTTCTTCAGAGGCTAAGTCCATGGTGTTTGTTAGGAGAAGGGGCAATGAATGGAGGGGAAGAGTGCCAAGGAATTTGACGAAGAGGGACCTCAAATTTGTAGCTATTCCCTGCTCCTTGCTCATACCGATCTGGCATGAGAATAACCAGAAAAATCAAGTGAGAGAAAAAATGGGAAGCTAGCTCGGGTGGTGGGGACCTAAACTTGCATGGTATGTGTTGAAAGTTTCGTGGAATGCTGTCGTTCACAAAGTGGATGGGAAATTAATTTGTGCGCGACACCAACTTGGCACGGTGACATGGAAGGTTGGGGAGTGCTGGACCAAGTGCTTCTCTTAACCAGTGAAAGCTGAAAGAATAACAGTGTGCCAAACGGCTAGTTCGCTCTAAGGGATGATTGCATCAATTCTCGTATACAGTCGAGATGGAGGAGAAGACTAAGACCGGGAAGCGGTGGCCGACGCTGCAGCGGGCGAATGCCGGGAGCAGCCGGTGCGGGGGGAGAAATCGAGTGATCGGGCAAAGCTGGCGGAGATGGAGGGCATAGCAAAGACTGAAAAGGCGGTGGCCGGAGTTGCTGTAGGTGGAGGCCGGGTTCAGCAGGCACGAGGGGAGGAGCCTGATGCTCAGGCAAGGCCTAGAGGTTGGGCGACTCATCGAGTTTCAGAAGTGGAGAAACTCTGGCGGCTCTTCACGGCAGTCCTCGAGTTGTCGGAGGAGCCCATCGAGGCATCGAGGAAAGAATGAGAGGGCTTGGCGATGGTGGTCTATGGCTTCGGCCGGCGAGTGTCGACAGACTGGGTGGCTCGGGACGTCGCGACCTGGGGGAAGATAAAGGCGGAGGTGGTGGCAGTGCCCCCTGTCGACGACCACCTCGCGCTCATATTCAAAACAACGATGGATCAGGATCAGCCCCTCATCGGAGAGCCGTAGGTGGTGGTGGGTCAGCTCTTGGCCATGGAGCCGTGGGCTCCCGACTTTGTGCCGGGCATGGACGCCATGAAGACGGCAGTGGTCTGAATCCGGCTCCCCTGGCTACTGGTGGAGTATCGGTCGACTGAGACTATTCTTCGGATCGCAGCGGTGGCAGGCCAGCCTCTCACCGTCGACGGAGTCATGGAGCAGTAGCGGGTGATGGGGTTCGCTCGGGTGAAGGTGGCCATCGACGCCACCACGCCATTGCTGCCCCGGGGTTCAAATTAAGGGAAAAACGACAGTGTTGTGGCAGCCCTTCGTCTATGAGAACATCCCGGAGCTTTGCTTCGGATGCGAGAGAATCGGGCATATGAAGGTGGAATACAAGTGTCGGGATCGGGCATATGAAGGTGGAATACAAGTTCCCGGCACCAACACAGGCGAAGGAGGGGCAGGATCAGCCGTGGACCCCCACCCCCATGGCGGTGGAGACGGGAGCCGACCTCGGGGGAGGAGATCCGGAGGCCGATCTTCGGCCTTGGCTAGTGGCGACGTGTTCGGCCGCCCTCGGCGGTGAGGGGACTGCTGCGGCCGAGAAAGACGACTGAATCCACGCCTAAGTCGTCTTCCTCTAGGTCGCATTACTCGTTGGGTCGCCCGAGCTCGCCGGACTCGGACGGTTGGCAGAAACCAGCGAAGGTGGCTCACCGGCGCTCGCCTCTGAAGGTGCCGTCGACCGAAGAAGGTAGCGACTCGAGATCAGGCTCGAGGTTGACCCTGAATCGGCATCGGGTCGGCTCGAGCTTCGACCCGCTATCTGACCTGGCGGACTTGATGGATAAGGCAAAGGGCCTCTAGGCGGGCCGGGCCACAGGCCGGCCCACAGATCGAAATGATTGATGCAGGCTTGGGCTCGAGGATCTAAATGGCCGACGCAAGCTCAGGCATGTGCAACAAAAGGTCCAGAAGCCCGGCGCATCCTCTCGGGTTGGGCCGGACAGCAGGGGGCAGCTTGGGAGTGCGGGCCGAGCCTCTCCAGAGGTCGGCCTAGGCGCTACACTGGCACCCGAGGCGCTTGGGGCTGCCAGGGGTCATTAGGTTGCCACAAAAATCCGATGAAGCCAAGGTAACTTCAAACAGGAGGATTCCTTAACGGTCAGTGCCATGAGGTCAGAAGCTCTGGAAGGGGATTCAGGTGTTCGAGATATACACCGTTGCAATAATAAGTTGCATATCATGATAGGCATAATCTTCCCTGTTATTATATATAATAAGGTGGTGAGGGGGATGAATCTATTACAATGGATGTTATAATGTTACAGGAGCTGTCATTTTAAGGAGCCGAAGCTTTTCCTAGTAGTGACATCCTTTTGTTTAGTAACTAGAGATTCTACGATTGATCATTGGATGGTGCATCTCTAAAATGGGTACGTCTCTCCCCCCCTTCCTCTTAAAAAAAAAAGCAATTATTACTTTAATCCTTGATGTATCAAAGTGAAATTATAGTACAAGTTATGAAATTTAAGAAATTTATGTAAATGATCCGAGACAATTTTATATGTCCAACCAAAAATATATAAGATAAAGGGTGTTACATACCTACTCCATCATTTATCTCATCATACATGGAAATTGAGGATAGATACAAAACTCGAGGCCGATGAGTGTTGGGTGGGACTTGCATGCAGGGACAAGAAAAAGCATCAAGAGATATCATTCTATTATCTCTTGAATAAATTTAATTTCGAATTAATATATCTTTTTTTATTTCTATTTCTATTTCTTAAAATATTAAATTAATATGATCTATTAATAAAAATAGAAGGATATATATGAAGCTCATTATGAGCAGCTTGGTGATAAAGTGTACAAGAGATAGAAATCCAGATCTATAAATAAAGGCTCGAGTAACATTATAATAGTATATATGATTTTTTTTTTAAATAGACATTATATATTTGCAATTTTTTAATGATTAAATTTATTTTGACTGTATAACTTCTATGTAGATTTTTTGAATGCATTAATGAGACAAATGAGTTTACAAAAAAAAAAAAAAAAGACAAATGAGTAGTATAAACATGAGGTTCATTTTTCAGAATAAAAATGCCCTCATTGGTGTTTGCACAAAGCTGATAAAGTCTACCACTTTAATGGGGATGATCTTATGACCTTGCATCGTAATGTTGAAATTAAACGAAACTCTTATGACCTTGCATGGTAATGTTGAACATGTAGGAACATCTATAAATAGGATCATGAACCAGTCTTCAAATAAAGGAAGCGTACCTGGATCCATTGTTTTCTGGATGATCAAGTCCTTAGTTCGTATCTCCCTCTTGGCCCCTGTTAGAACACCCGGTGATGGAGACCGATGCAGTGTTCACAATCTAGGCAGAGGGTGAGACCCGTTATGTTATCCTACCATAAAGGATAATGCCTCCACTTCTCACGGGATCGTAACTGACCACGATGTGGTCATGTGGGTCAAAACCCAACATTCTCCCACTTGACCCATATGACCATACTTTGGTTAGAAATGATATAAACATTAGGCGCGCATCATTCTAATCCATAGTCAGTTGGGTCATCATAATACCATAATTAAACAGCTTACTAATGCGAGTCAAGGCGGTTCCACATCAATATAATGACATAGTTCCTTCCAAGTACTACAACACTAGCAAATTATTTAATCATAGTCCATAAATGAGAAGTATCTTTAATGGTCAAACATTATGTCTTTGTCAAAGACAATTCCTGTAATCATACATTCAAACCCATACATGTACATATATTTGAAGAACAGGAAAAACAGAAACATAATCAATTATATCTAAGTGTCAAAGAAATAAACATAATACAATCCTCAACTAATATCATGGATTACAACTAAGACCCATTCTTTCAACATGCTCTTTAAAAGTCTTCGGTTGTAAACCTTTCGTCAAAGGATCTGTAATCATGAGCTCTGTCCTCATATTTTCTATAGACACATTTTGTTTCTGAACTTCCTCCTTGACAACAAAATATTTAAGCTCAATGTGCTTGGCACCATTAGAATATTTGTCGTTTCTGGAGAAATGGACGGCTGCAGTATTGTCACAAAAGATTCTCAGCGGCCTGGCAATAGAGTCGACAATCCCAAGTCCCGAGATGAAGTTACGCAGCCACAAACTATGAACCGTGGCCTCAAAGCATGCCACAAATTCTGCTTCCATGGTGGACGAAGCAGTGCTTGTCTGTTTGGCACTTTTCCATGAGATTGCTCCTCCAGCTAATAGGAACAAATAGCCAAACGTTGACTTTCTACTATCCACACATCCAGCAAAGTCTGAATCCGAATAGCCAATCACCTCAAGGCTATCTGACTTTCTATATGTAAGCATGTAATTCTTTGTTCCTTGCAAGTATCTCATCACCTTCTTTGCAGCTTTCCAGTGATCCATCCCTGGATTACTTTGGTATCTTCCTAGCATTCCAACTGCAAAACTTATGTCCGGTCTGGTACAGGTCTGAGCGTACATCAAGCTACCAACTGCAGAAGCATAAGGTATATTTTCCATCTGCTTACGTTCCAATTCATTCTGTGGGCATTACATGAGACTAAATTTATCCCCTTTCTGAATTGGAACAACACTGGCTGAACAAATCTCCATACCAAATCTCTCTAGAACTCTGTCTATATATGCCTTTTGAGACAACCCTAACAATCCACGTGATCGATCACGAAATATTTCAATGCCTATCACGTAGGTTGCCTCATTCATATCTTTCATTTCAAAGTTCTTTGAGAGAAAAACCTTAGTTTCATACAATAAGCCAAGATCACTACTGGCAAGCAATATATCATCAACATATAGGACCAAAAAGATAAACTTGCTCCCACTGACCTTCAGGTATATACACCGATCAACAGTGTTTTTCTTAAAACCGAAGGAAGTGATGGTATCATTGAACTTGCGATACCATTGTCGGGAAGCTTGTTTAAGACCATATATTGACTTCTTTAATTTGCAAACCATGTGTTCTTTTCCCTTTAATGGAAAACCTTCGGGCTGGTCCATATAGACTTCTTCATCTAAACTCCCATTCAGAAAAGCAGTTTTTACATCCATTTGGTGCAACTCTAAATCATAATGTGCAACCAAAGCCATAATGATTCTAAATGAGTCCTTTTTAGATACAGGAGAAAAGGTCTCTTTATAATCAATGCCTCCTTTCTGAGTGAAACCTTTGGCCACCAGTCTGGCTTTATGTCGTTCAACATTACCCTTTGAGTCGAGCTTGGTCTTAAAGACCCACTTACACCCAACTGTTTTACAACCTTCGGGCAAATCAACGACATCCCAGACTTCATTCTGATCCATTGATTTCAACTCATCTTCCATGGCATCAATCCATTTAGTAGAATCAACACTTTCTATGGCTTGTTTAAAAGAAACCGGATCTTTTCTTGTCCCTATATCAAAATCAAATTCTTGTAGATAAACCATATAATCATTTGGAATGGCAGATCTTCTTTCTCTTTGAGATCTCCTTAATGTCATCCCTTGTGGTTCTTCTACAACTTGTTCAGTGGTGATAACTTCATTATGGAGTGTTTGATCATTAATTTGTTGTTCATTGTTATTAAACTGTGTGACAACTGTAGGAACAACAATTTTCTTAGAAGTCATGGGTAAAGGGACTTGCACCCTAACTTCTTGAATTTTCACATTTTGTGATTTATCACTCCCACTGGTTTCACCATTCTCAATGAATTTGACATTACCGGTCTCTATAATTCTTGTACTATGGTTAGGACAGTAAATCCTATACCCTTTGGATTTTTCGGGATAACCTATAAAGTATCCACTAATCGTTCTAAAATCCAATTTCTTTTCATGTGGATTATAAATTCTGGCCTCCGCCGGACAACCCCAAACATGCAGGTGTCTTAAACTCGGTTTCCTTCCTGTCCATAGCTCAAAAGGAGTTTTTGGAACTGCCTTACTAGGAACCCGATTTAATATGTATACAGCGGTCTTAAGGGCTTCCATCCACAACGACATGGGTAAAGAAAAATTACTTAACATACTCCTAACCATATCCATAAGAGTACGATTACGTCTTTCAGCTACTCCATTCTGCTGTGGCGTTCCCGGCATAGTGTATTGAGCACATATGCCATGCTTTTCTAAGAGTTTAGCAAATGGGCCAGGGTGTTGTCCTGTTTCATCATACCTACCATAATATTCACCACCTCTATCAGACCTGACAATTTTCACCTTTCTATCTAATTGTCTTTCAACCTCAGTAATGTATACCTCTAGGACATCCACTGCCTGAGATTTTTCATGCAACAAATAGACATAACCATAACGTGAAAAATCATCAATAAAGGTGATAAAATACTTCTCTCCACCAAATGATGGGGAGTCAAAAGGCCCACAAATGTCTGTATGGATAATTTCAAGAAGTTCTTCACTTCTTGTGGCAACTTTCTTTGTGTGTTTGGTTTGCTTTCCCTTAATGCAGTCTACACACATACCGAGATCAGTAAAGTCTAAGTTTGACAAAATCCCATCCTTTACTAATCTCTCTAATCTTTCTTTGGATATATGACCCAATCTTTTATGCCACAAGTTAGAAGATTTTTCATTTATCATGTTTCGTTTAATTCCAACATTACGATGCAAGGTCATAAGAGTTTCAGCAAAATGATTATCAAGATTTACTTTATATAAACCATCACACAAAACACCAGAACCAAGAAAGACATTGTCTTTGAAAAGACGCAAACTACCATTCCCAATTTTAAAGAAATATCCTTCAACATCAAGTTTAGAAACAGAAATTAAATTTCTAGAAATAGAAGGAACATAAAGAGTCTGAAGCAAATCTAAATGACAACCAGTATTTAAAAGCAAACGATAGGTTCCAACAGCTGTTACAGGAACTCTAACTCCATTCCCCAAAACGATAAAACTCTCATTTGGATCTTGCATCTGGGTTGTAAGGAATCCCTGCATCGTATTTGAAACATGAACATTAGAACCTGAGTCAAACCACCAAGTATTAGAAGAAACTTCAGTAAGGTTTGATTCAAAACATACATAAGCCAAAGGCTTACCTTTCTTTTCAAACCATGCCTTGCGTTTATGGCAGTCCTTCTGATAGTGTCCCAATTTTTTGCAGAAATGGCATCTATCTTTGTTTTGTTTCTTCTTATGAACCTCGGTATCATGATGAGGCTCTTTACCCTTGGATGGTCCACTCTTCATGCCCTTTCTTGGCTTCTTCCATTTCTTCTTGGCTCCATGACTTACAAGATTGACAGAATGATATCCTTGTTGCTTAAGTCTTGTCTCCTCTTGAACAAGCATACTGGTCAATTCATTCACATTCCACTTATCCTTAATAGTGTTATAGTGAATTTGAAATGATCCAAATTGAGGAGGCAAGGAGTTCAAAATAAATTGAACTAAAAAGGATTCATTCACATCCATCCCAAGAGCCTTCAGCTTAGCAGCTATATTTGTCATTTCAAGGATATGCTCATGCATCCCACAAGTACCATCAAATTTCATGGTGGTAAGTTTAGCCATTAATGTCCCAGCTAGAGACTTATCAGCAGATCGGAAACGTTCTTCCACAGTTTTCAATAATGCTTGAGCACTGTCACATTCAGGAAGCGATGACTTGATATTGTTCGCTATACTCATCCGCATAAACATAATGCTCAATCTGTTCGATCTTTCCCAAGTCTTATAAAAAGACCTTTCTTCCGAGCTGCTCAAATCAGTAATGTCAGCCGGTTTCTCAGATCGGAGTGCTAAATCAAGATCCAGAACACCTAGGTGAAACTGGACTTGTTCATTCCACTCTGAGAAATTAGTTTCATTAAAGATCGTAACAGATGAAGCTTGCGAATGAAGCGAAACAGGAATAGATACTGCAATAAGAAAATTAACAATAAGAAAATGCTTACAACATTAACACTTTGAGTTAGCAATAATGATGAATAACATAAGCAGTATTACCATAATACACCTTTGGGTAGTAATTATGAAACACTAAATTACTATTATGGTGATTCCCAATTCACCTAGGAATAATTAATGATATAGGTCCAAAATTTAAATAGGTCTGTTGCCTTTGAGCATCCAATACCTATTAAATCAAGGATACTCATTAATTATCCTAACTCAGCAAATCAATCATTTGAAAGTGGTGCACCTTTGGGCCAATCCATAATATCTCATGATTGAAAAACTGTAAGTCATAATTTGCAAAGTCATTATCTTAATACCTGGGATTAGAGTATTTGATGACTTGATGTCTATTAAACATTCTAGTTGGGTTACTTTGGCAACTACCAAACTATATCATAATATAGACATCAAATTAAAATAATGACATTGCACATAATTGACAATTCATAATATGACAAATTAAAATAAAACATGTATTTAATATTTTACTAATCTACACAATCAGTACATGTGTCATATCATGCTATCAAGTATATTAAAATGTAAAATAAATGACATTTTTTTTTATCACATTACCCTACAAGGACCTCTGCATAAATAATATGTTTTACAGGGACTAAATTAACATATTTTGAGGACCTCTGCATAAATGATATGCTTTACAGGGACTAAATTAAAATATTTTGTTTCTTACAGCCCTGGAAGGATGTCAGCATAAATAAAATATTTCACAGGGGCTTAACAGAAACAATTTCATCTTTTAACAGGCCTCTAGGGATTTCAGTATAAATAAAATACTTTACAGGGACTTAATAGAAACATTTTCCATTTTGTAACAGCCCTCTAAGACTTTAGTATAAATAGAATGTTTCACAGGGACTTAAACAGAAACATTTCATTCTTTTAACATCCCCGGGAGGGCTGTATGAAAAAATAAAATGTTTCATAAGGGCTTAACGGAAAATTTCCCTTCTATTGGCTAAACGAATTCGGGTTTCGGATCGAAACCCAAAAAAAAAAACCCGAACCCGTTATGCCTGTTATGCCCTTTTAAATGCAGCGGGTTAACGATTACGGGTTCGGGTTAAAACTCAAAACCCGGACCCGTTATGAATAATTTAATATTTTTTTTTTTTAAAAAAGAACTGAAGACGGGTCGATCCCGACCCGTCTTCCTCCTCTTTTAGCGGCGGGCTAGGGTTCCGCCGAACCCAGCCCGCCAGCCTCCGGTCGCCGGGCGACGAGCGCGCCGCCTCCTTCCGGTGGACTCGCCGCCCGATGGCGAGCCCACCGGCGGTCGCACGCCAGCAGGGCAACGCCGGCGGGTTGGGGTTCCGCCGAACCCAACCCGTCGGCTCTTAGGAGCAGCGGGCGGCGATTATGCCGCCGGACGAAGTGCCGCCCGACGGCGCCACCGGGATGGGCCCGACGCCGGACGAAACGCCGCCCGACGGCGTCACCCGGACGGTCGAACCACCCGCACTGACTCCGGTGAGTTTTATCTTCCCCTTTTTTTTTTTTAAGAGTGGGAGGGAGACCATGGCCGGCGGCTACGCCGGATCTTCTGATGGCTCACGGCGGCATATGCCGGCCAGATCCGGCGTCAGCAGGGTCACCCCGAGTGGGGTTGTTTCTCAAATCCATGAATCCGACCCTGTGATGGCCGGCAAAACAACCCCAATGCCGGAGATCGCCTCTATGGTGCCAAAGCCATCCAGGGACAACGCAATGGTCGACTCTCGGCACAGTATCCCGGCATCCCAGTGACGGCCGGTCAACATGGCGATGATCAGATCGCCTCTATACTGGCCAAAACGATCATTGCCTTGTCCCTGTGATCTACCCTTTTACTGTGATCTGGTTCTAGGATGAACCAAGCTCTGATACCACATGTAGGAACATCTATAAATAGGATCATGAACCAGTCTTCAAATAAAGAAAGCGTACCTGGATCCATTGTTTTCTGGATGATCAAGTCCTTAGTTCGTATCTCCCTCTTGGCCCCTGTTAGAACACCCGGTGATGGAGACCGATGCAGTGTTCACAATCTAGGCAGAGGGTGAGACCCGTTATGTTATCCTACCATCAAGGATAATGCCTCCACTTCTCACGGGATCGTAACTGACCACGATGTGGTCATGTGGGTCAAAACCCAACAGATGAAACAGTCCATTTATGTGCTTGGTAGCCTATTTTTGCAAAAGCAAACAAAATTATGGTGGCCTATGTAGGCAAACTTTCCAACTGATTTCTAAAATATAGTTTGGAATAACAATAAATAAATATCACGCCACTAGAAACCTACGTATGTCATTACCAATAAATAACATGATTATTTAAATAAATAAAGTCCCAATAGATTGTTTGAAAATAAAATAATAGACGTTATGATGACAATTATTATTAATTGTTGCAATAGAAAATAAGAAATGTTAAGTAAACAAGGCAATATTTACTCTCAAGTCATTATGAAGCGTTGGCCATATTAAATTATAATCGTATATGCTGGTATGGATATTTAAACTTTAAAATATTCTTTTATTTACATTAATGTTAAAATAGTTAAACAATGATGCATAATAAATATTATAGTCAAATATTGGCCACTATTTAAAATTTTGTTTCTTTGTGACATAATGAGAAACCTACAAAAATATTACAATGGTTTTTTATGATGTTATGATAACAACAATTCCAGCAAACAGGGTAGGCGTCTTGACGGTTACACTCTTTACTTGGCTTTCATGGCTTTTGAGTTTAATTCTTGAATGTCCCAATCAAGCTCATCATATTGCTGGTATTAGAGCGGAGTTGAGAGTGGTATGGGAGAGCATCTCCTATACAAAATATATTTTGGATGTGGCTTGCATTTTTTTGGAGAGCGATTTGGCTATAGTAATTGAGTGGATCTGATGTCAGCATATTGTGATTGACGAGCAGTCTCTGCTCCACGACATTTGGAGACTTGCAAGGGAATGTGGTTTTTTTGAGGCTACCCATATTTATTGCAGCGTATTATTTTGGTAGATTTTTTTGATCCTTTGCATGTCGTCTGAGGTGCCGATGTAAAAATAATAATAAAAAATTTCTCTCTCTCTCAATAAAATATATTTCAACCTTATCTAGCGTTGCTCCTCTCGTCTCCTACTAATGATGGGAAAGAATGCGGTTATCTGGACCCACGATTGAAGTTTGGGTGCAGGGTCAGGTCTCATCGACGGTGAAGGTGAGGACCCAGCCAGATACGTCCTATCCGGAAATTTTTGTGCGCGCTTATGAAACATATTGCTGTTGACTTGTGACAGAAACATAGCTAGAAACTTTTAAGCATGCTTATTTTTTGATGGATTTAAGCATGCTTATGAAACATATATACTGCCGTTCCTTTTGACACAAACTACCGTCTAGCTAAAATGCTAGATCGAGACAATCCTTTATTTGCTGAGGCTGACTAACGTTGGATGGTGACAAAAATTTATATCCCACACGGCAAGCACTATGTGGTCCTGCATGCCACCAAGTACAACCATTCGCCTCTGTGGTTTTAATTCTTCATCGTCCATATCGATGCACTGCTACATAATTGAGCAATTACTTGGTGGCATGCATTGGGGTATGCATCAATAATTTTTTATCGAGGGCGTTGCGGATGGGAGAGGTTTTCCAATTTTATTATATTTTTTACGTAGGCTTTGGTAGATGGAAAAACTGCATGAGCTGTCATGCATGTTAATACCATGAAGCAAAGCTTACAGTCTGTTATACCAAAAACATAAAAAAATTATTTGGTTCGTAAAATTTTCTTTTATCAAAATATTTTTACTATAAAGCTAATGTCCGAATATATTATAGCTGAAAATATTTTTGCATATTTAGTTAACTAAAAAAAAAGGCATATTGGTTGAGTATCTATTTTTACGGAAAATTTGTATAAAATACCTGTTATACTATTAATTAAGTAAAAAAACTTTACTGTGATTTTTGAAAAAAAATATCTCAATAGCTAGTCAATGCAAATTAAACTTTTTTTTATATCCTCTATTTTTTTAATAAAATATAAAATTTTATTTTCATAAAAAAGGCTATTATTTATTTTTTTAAAAAAAAATCAAAAGTAGGTTTTTTTTTTTTTTCTATCCCGAATCTCTTGTGGAGCAGGAACGCCCAAGATGATCATGTGCTTCTCGTCACCTTGTGCATTGGGTCGATAATCAAGTACACTGGTAGGGCATGAAACGGAACTCACATGTTAAAAGATTGTACATAAATTTTAAGTGCAACATCCACTTGGTAACGCATAAACTATTGGCGAATGGATTTATTAAAAAAGAAAAAAACGACAGACGACCAACTTAACTTTTCCCGAATTTAAACTCTGAATTATTATCAAATTGAGTTAGCAAAATAAATACAGACCCAATATTTTATTTATTTGTTTATTTTCATTGGATAAAAAAAGCAAGTGGTCGAACAACTTGCAACCTCCAGTGTATTTATTTATTTATTTTGGTTAAAACCAATGTATTTATTGAGAGAGTTGCACATCACATGTGTCGACAGATTGTTTTTCTAAAATTTATTTGTTACCATAGCATCGATCAAATTAAAAAAGATTAAATATATAAATAAATAATCACAAATAAAAAGCTCAACTACCTTTTCCTCCTGGAGGGCGAGGTGGAAACAATGATGAGAAAACGCCAAGCACAGAGCCCAAGGTAGTGGACCTGGCGAAGAAGACAGGTCACCTGCCTATGGTCCCCCGGAAATAAATGTACATCAAGCCGATCCGCAAATAGTTTATTTTAAATAAATTTAAATTTGACATAAATAAATTTAATCATGCTGAGCTTACTTATATAAATTTATTTATAAATAAATTAGATTCAGATTTAAACGTTTAACTTATTTAATTTATTTTGATCTATTTAATTATTAGTACAGATAATTATCCGATATATATAATTTGTTTAAAAATTATTTAATCTATTTCTGACCTTTTTAATTTATTTTGTTTAACTTATTTATTTTATTTAAAATTTTTAATTCATTATTTTTTTAAAATTAATTTAATTTGTTTCAAAAAAAATTATGTGAATCGAGTTAGTTTATCTATTTAATAAATAGATCATATGAAATCTAAAATTTTAATATATTTAATGAAAAAAATTAAATTTAGGTTGATAATTTTTTGTTTCCTACTGATACAATTGGCCGTCCTAATTCTAAATACAGCCGTATATAGCCTTTTCTATTATTTTTTTGGTACAAACATGTCCCCTTTCTCTCTCTCTTTTCTTTTTTTTTTTTAATGAATTCTTTATACAATACATGTACGAATACATCCAATAAAGTCAAAAAAACACCAGCTCGCGAAGTGCCTGTGGCAGCTCCCCCTCCCCTGACCAGAGGTTGTACCCTGAGTGGTGGGCCGCATAGGCAGCCACTCAGTCGGCCGTCCCATTGGGTTCTCTGAATACATGCTTGGCCTGAAAGGCCACCCCATCCCTCATCATCATTCCTATGTCCCGGATCAGGGGGTGATCGGCCTCCTCTGAATCCATCCGATAACCGTGGCCGAATCGCTCTCCAGAATGATCAAGCTGGCCTGCAGCACCTACAAGCGCATGTCGAAGATCAACCCAGGCGGTTCGCAACTCTGTCCTCGGAACCGATGTATCAAACAATTGGCAACCATCCACTGCCACCATCCTGGAGTGCAGGCCCCATATAACAAAGCTCACACCACCTCGCGTGCCTCCATCCAGCACCGATCCGTTGAAGTTGACCTTAAGGAAGCTCGGGGTGGGGGCAATATGTCTCCTTCCTTTTGTCTTGTAAATGAGGGTACGCTGCTCTCACGATATTTGGCCGGCAAATCAAAACGGAGTATGCCAGCTATAACCAAGGCCCACTGTGGTCCATGTTCACATTTTTAAAAAGACCGGATTGCTATCCGGTATGTATGTATAAATGTCTGGACGTAATCACGGTCCTCATTGCTGGCCCTACTTGATATTGGCCACTAAGGTGAGAGTCACCTTCAGCATGGACCTGCAGGAGGTTGCGTTCTCTAGTATATAGTAAAGAATCATGTAGAGTTCATGCCTCCGCACACAGTGGACTGACTGCCATGACCATGCATCCACCTTCTTCATTCGAATGCAAGGAGAGAAGAGAACTCCCGATAGTATCTTTTTCCTCCCCAATATTATTGGACAGAATCCAACTTTAGGCCGAATTCCAGTCATGAACTAGGCTATTTAGAACCCCTCCCAGGTCCCTCTTCCACTCCACCGGAGATTTCAACCTTGATTTGAGCTCGCCACCAACATTTTCTTCGATTTTCCTCTGCAAGCACCGGCCGTCGTTCGCATCGTCGTCGCAACCAAACACGGTAGGAAAACTGATAAGAACCTTGGCACCATATCTACTCTCCTCCTCTTTCTTCTGGACTCCTTATAGTAATCGCTAAATTTTGGGCGAAAAGAGGATGCTTTGCTTTTCTTGTTTTTAGAAACCAACCTCTTTTTCTTTTGATTCTGGTTATTTCTGTCGTTGATACTCGTCACCGAGATCTCCCTTCGGTTCTCCACAGTGGCTTATGATCTTGGCTGGAGTTCCAACTGTCGAGATGTCTCGATTTTGTGATTTAAAGGGTTGGAACCTCTATTTTTGATCAGCTGTAGCGATGCGAGCCGCTTGTTGGCCGATCGTGGGTCCACTGGCCCTCGCACCACCATAACCACCCTTCTCTCTCTTTTCGTCTTTCTTGGTTAGAGAGAGACTCTCCTCTCTCTTCCTCTCTCTCTTTTCTCTCTCTTTCCTATCCTTTCTCTCTTGTTTCTCTCTCTACTGAATTTTCTCTCTACCCTCTCTACTCCTCTTAGTCATTTTAGATCAGCTCTGGTGAATGATTCTAATGCATGGTTGTCGGGCAGTGTGCCAGCCCCCACTTTGAACTTTCACAGATGCTATTAGAATCGGTCACCTCTAGTCTCTATTGAATCACTTATACCCTAATCCGAGCATGATTAAATATATTTCGCTTTGATCGAAGTGACCAGAATGTCGGGTACTTCTGCTTAGTCAGCCCTATGAAGGTATCGGAATGTAGAATTTTTATTCTTAAATTAATCATGATTAAATTTTAATAAAATAATAATGCAATTTTGGATATTAGGTTTTAAAGGAGGATCTCAGAATTAGTTGGATTGTTTGCTTGTTGTTCGTACAAGAAAGTAACGATCTTCGTTTTCTAAATTTTTTATTTATATAATATTATTCTTACATCAAAGTAATTGTTAATCAATTTATATGTGATTTATGAATTTTACGAGATGGCGATTTAAATGAAAAATAGATATGTAATTTGAAGTAATATTTTTCAGACTATTGATCGCAGCAGAGGGGAGCCAACTTTATGATATCTCTGTTCCTGGAGATGAGCTTAAAGCTGTTTAGGAAGGGATTATTTATGCACGGGTCAGACTGGGGGCTGAGCACATCCATTTGAAAGGTGACTCAACTATTGTGATTAGGTGGATTCAAAGCAACGTAAGAGCACGGGATGAGCACCTGCTGCTACAGGATATCAGAGATCTCTTAAGGAATTATGTGGCTTTTTAAGTTACCCATGCTTACTGTGAGGCGAACACCGCAACTGACTGGATTGCTTCATTTGTTGCGCAGCACTCCGACAATTGAATCTGTGCGAGCTACAAGTCTACTCTACCCCTTTTCGTTACCTTTTTTTTATTATTTTCTTGCATGTATTCATGCTAGAAGGGTATGATGTTTTCAACTTACCAAAAAAAATATATTGTTTACTGATCTTACATCATACATACATATTTTAATTGGATTATTATATATAAATATATCATTTGTTAAAAAAAAAATTTGATATCTATCAGATTCAAACTCTCAGCCTGACTATATTTTAGACCCTGCCAATTGGGGGTTATGCATTGGCACTTTGATTATTATTGAGCTCATTGATTCTAGTTCTAGCCTTGTCATGTGGTATTTTGGCCCACTCTATAGGATATAAATGTGGTTCTATTTCTGGTCTAGCTACAGGGTATAAATGTGGCCATAATTAAAGGCTGTTGAGTTGAATATGATTTGTTCCGAATCAGATTTATGATTATGTATATGAATATTTGAAAGATATAGATCTTAATAAATTTGTATTTTGAAATAGAATTAGTTATGTCTTTATACCAATTCATGGTAATTTGTGTTTTACTATTGTATCATATGTTATTATATGAATATCTAGTTAAGATATTCACTATTTTCTGAACTGTTTAGCTCATCATACGACGTTTTATTTTTTCCGAGATCCGAAGAATTAGCTTGATTCGAAAATTTATCCTGATAAAGCGATTAAAGACAAAATTTTGACATTTTATTTAGATTATATTTTATTTTAGAGTTGATATAAGATTTTGAAATATTATTGGCTTTGTAAAACTTTTAATTTTATTATTTAAATTAGAATTTAAATATTAATTATTTAAATTTATTTTGTTGTTTGTGTATGATATTATATAGAGATGCTTTGTATGTTTATAATTTTTTTTTTTTATAAATATGTGATGGTTGCTGCGATTTCTTACCTGCGATTTTGGGTCATAGGTGACATGAATCTTTGATTTAGATGGTTGTATTCCAGGGCTTCCTACCGTGTTCCATGAGATGATTCGGTGCGTTAGGTGCCATTACTTTGGGAAAGCTTTTCTTGCCGTTAAAAATAAAATCAGTTCTTATTTTCCAAATGCAATATAAATTAGGTTGCATTTGTTCATTGTCCCTTCTATCCTGGTGCTGAAGTCACGGGCCACATAAAGTGGTCATGATCGGGCCTTCTGCATCGTGGGGCCACGGGCCACATAAAGCTGATCATGCTAAGGTTTAAAGCATAAAAGATATTAAATTTTATAAACATCGAGCCGAAAGCTTGATTGAAAATATTATATATATATACACCTTCTTTTATATATATATATATATATATATATACCTTCTTAAATATATAAATTATATAAATATTTTTATAAAATTACTATATATATATATTATATGTATCCGTTGTTAAAAAATAATCAGCTTAAAACTAAAATAACTGAAATACTTTTATAAATAAATATAAAAAATATATAAGGATATTCACGCAAATAGCAACTTTATATGAATATTCATACAATTTTTTATATTTAGAAGGACATGCATTTCAAAATTTTATTAAAAAGAAATCAAAACTCGACTCGAACTTACTAAATCTTTTATGATTCAGTTAGATTGACAAGTCAAAAAAAAATTGAGTCACATTATCAATTTTTTTTTTTAAGTTCATGACTCGTTCAAGTTAGAATATTATAGGTGATCATTTTGATAATACTATTCTCTATTTGATTTTAATATAATTATCATTATTGAATCTATGGCATCTATATATTTTTTATTATTTTTAAAAGATTAAAACATATCAAATTTAAATTAATTATAAATACGTATATTAGTAAAATATTTTTTAGTGATTTGTAAATGTCGAATTGTTATTTGTTTTTGAGGTAAAAATTTCGTAAAAGCAACATGATTCATTTGATAAGCGATGATATTTATATGAGATCATATGCAAAATAATATTAATCTTTTTTTTGCTATTTTTTTATTAAGAACAACTGAATTATCTTTACTAAATTTTGATTATTTCTTATTGGATTTTTTGAAGTGTACACTCTTCTAAATATGCGTAATTCATGAATATCCTTGCAACATTGCTATTTACACGTGTATCTTTATAAAGTTTTCTTTTAGTGTGTCTACCTGTAAGGGCAATTCAATTATTTCAAATATAAATCGTTTATTTTTTTAACAACATTAGATGGTATGGATATATATTAAAAAAAAGTATATATGTAAAATAAATATTTTATAAGGATATATATGAAAATAGCAATTTTATAAAAATATTTATATAATTTTATATATTTTAGAGGGTATACATTACAAAAAATTAAAATAAACAGAGTTTAGATCCAAGATCGGGCCATGATTAGCTATAGAGCCGGAAGACATTGGAGGTAGGCAATTAAGGAGCCACCCCACACGAGTATGATGGGTCGCCTTGTCCGTGGCCCTCCAATGTCTTGAATTAATGTGGTTTTGGTTGGTCCCCTCCGAAAGCTTCAAACCACCTAACGCATCCCTTTCACCGTCCCGTGCATGAGGCACCGACAAAGCCAAAATATCACACCATACAAAATATTTTCCGCTCCTAGTCCTATAGATCCAAAATTTTCCTTTTTTTTTTTGTGAAAAAATAGGAAGGAGGGGGAGGAGGTGAACCTCACCTGCATAGCAGACCCCACTGGACTCCCATTCCACCAGAAAATATTCGATGCATGCCGTAAGTTTTCGCGTACTCTCTTCGACCCATGGGCTCCTTCTACTGGGATCAATATCCATGTGTGAGTACGTTACCCCAGCACCATTTAGATACCGGCAGACCGGATAGCGATTCCATTGAATGAGCCAGGCGAAGGGCATCTGATCCCCACATTCAATTAACGCTCGTGCATTTCGAATCTGAGCCACTCCAGTGGAATTAAAGTCCCGTTTCCATCGTGCTACTGCCTCAGTAACAAAATTTCCCTTTCACCGTCCCATGGATGAGGCAAAAGATAGTCAAATTATATCACATTAAGCTGAAGGCAGTGTAAACGCCAATGCCCCAAGAATTATTAAACAGCATGTGCCATCATTGAACTAGAAAACAACTCTAATCAAGGTGCAAAACATAAACGACCCCAAATTAAGCAGAACAGAAGCCGAGATTACCAGGATTTCTTGTTAGCTCTCCTCTCTTGCTGCTTTGGCCTCATTCAGTTCCTTGATGAGTTCTCCCATGGCGACATAAGAAGATCCACCCACCTCCACCGCCTTCCTCGCCATCACCCCGAGCTCCCTCGCCCTCTTTCTCATCCCCTCTGCTTCCTCCCCCCCACCCATCACCCTCGACACCACCCTCGCTATAACGTCCCCCTTCACCACGCTAACCTTCTCCTCTTCCACCACATACTCGGTGGCTCCGACACCAATCCCCACCTTCAGCACGTCCACGATTAGCCTCTCGTTGACGAACTGGTCGGCGAATAGCGGCCAAGTGACCATCGGCAGACCGGAGGTCGCCGCCTCCAGACAAGAATTCCAGCCACAGTGAGTCAAAAATCCTCCAACCGCCGGATGGTTCAATATAAGTATCTGCGGCGCCCACCCTCTTATAATCATCCCTTTCCCTCCTCCCAACACCCTCTGTTCATACCCTTCCGGCAGCCACTCCGAGCTTTTGTTCCTCACCACCCAGATGAATGGTGTGTTGGAGGCCTCGAAACCCAGTGCCATTTCACGAAGCTGGGCTGGAGAAAACTGGAACAAACTACCGAAGCAAACGTACAATACCGAGCTGGGGGGCTTGCAGTCGAGCCAGCTCAAACAGTTGGCCGAGTCGAGGCAAGCCGTGTCCCCCCTGCTGGACTTCTCGTCGAAGTCTTTGTTGCAGAGCGACACCGGGCCAACGGGCCACGTCTTCCTTCCGGCGACCTTCTTATAGTGGTCGGCGAAGTCCGGCTCGAGCTCGTAAAAACTGTTGACCAGCACGCCGGAGCAACCCATCTCAGCCTCGCCCAACTGACGGAAGAAATCGCCCAAGAAGGAGCTGATTTTGGATAAATCTGGGATCTGGGACCGCTTCAACTCGATGCGGCGCGGGAGGCCGAGGATGACGACGGTCTCGGGGTCGTCGGGCAGGCTCTCGAGAGGGGGCTTTGGGCGGTTCATGCTATGGCTGACGGAGAGGGCAAGGAGGCTCATGCCATGGAAGAAGAGCAGCGGTATACCGAGCTCCTTTGCGAGGCCGAGAGTCCACGGGTAGAACATATCGGCGACGATGCAGTCAGGGCGGATCTCTCTGAGAACCTGGTCGAACGGTTGGCATAGGCTAGCGAGGCAGCCGAGGAAGTTCTGCCGGGCGACTTGTGTCGGGAGGCAGGACATGTTTTCGCAGTCAACGGCAGCGGAGGAGGGGAAGTGGAGGAGGGCGACGGTGATACGGTGGCGGAGGGAGTCGTCGGCGCGGTTGATGGTGGAATGGACGGCGGCGGCGTTGGCCGGGGTGGTGAGGACCGTGGCCCTGACGCCACGAGCGGCGAAGAGTTTGGCCATGTCGACCATGGGGATCATGTGGCCGGGGGTCAGGAGAGGGAAGAAGAGGATATGGAGTTCTTCAGAGGCTAAGTCCATGGTGTTTGTTAGGAGAAGGGGCAAAGAATGGAGGGGAAGAGTGCCAAGGTATTTGAGGAAGAGGGACCTCAAATTTGTTGCTAGCGTTCCCTGCTCCTTGCTTTAACTAGGTCCGAGGAGTGGGGACCTGAACTTGCAAAGTATCCGTGTGTGTTGGAAGTTTCGTGGAATGCTGTCGCCCACACGGTGGATGGGAAATTAATTTGTGCGCGGGACCGACTTGGCACGGTGACATGGAAGGCTGGATTAGTGCTCGACCACTTGCTTCTCTTAACCAGTAATAGCTCAAAGATAGGTTTCAGTTATATTATTAACTAAAATAAATATTTGATGAATGTCTTGTAATCATGTAGGCTTGGTTGTCGCATGCCGTCTAAAAGTTGTCAGATATGTTCTCCTGCTGCTAGGATTTCACTTTTCAATTCCATCTCTCCTCTTCCCGCGATTGAAACCGGCGACGGCTGCGAGGCGAGCAGAAAGAGTGAAAAAGAGAAAGAAGACTTCAACTCTGCAGGAAGAGATTGCAACTAGGAGCGTTTGAAGTTCATCACGCGAGTCTCCACTCTGCGAGTGCAATTACCTTCCAACTCTGCAGATTGAAGAGTCCTCGTGCAACATGCCAAAAGTGGAATGACAATAAAATTTACCATCCATGTTACATTTGATGATGCTAAAACAAAATGAAGAAAAAAAAAATTAAGCTAGGCAAAGATACTGCCTATTTGTCTGTTTGCAAACAGCTTGCAGATGAAAATGAAGTCAAACTGCAGTGAACATAAGAGGATTGGAGTGTAGGGACTAGGTTATTAGCATAAATGTGCCTAAATTATCCAGCATTAAATGTTACTTTTAATCTATTGATTGTTACAAGCCTATTCTACATCTTTGTGGTCTTTCTTCCTCTTTATTTATTTATTTATTTATTTTATGGATGGGCTGCTCAAACTGCTCTCACATGGGCACAACCAGCTACATCACTATCAAGAAGACTACAAAGATTAAAAGGAATTGAGAACTACTGAGACCATAAAAACTTTTCGGAATGCTGGGCAGCGAAAGAGGTGACCTAATCAGCCGTTTGGTTTGCCTCCCGAAGGACGTGTTTAACCTGGATAGCCCGACACTTCCATAGCATCCAACGCATGTTATACAGAAGCGGGTGCTCCACCTCCTCTTGTCTCTCTGCCTGGAGGCGATCAATCAAGACAACAGAGTCCCTCTCCAGTATGATCTTGTCAGCCTCCAACACATGTCTCGCATAGGATAGCCCCTCCCATGTAGTTCTGATCTCCGCCCCAAGTGCTGAGGCCTCGCTGGACCGACAACCCCCCGCCACAAGCAGCCTGGCACCATGATCTCTAATCACAAATGCCACATCTGCCCACTCTCCACTGGCGGGCATGCTCCCATCAAAATTCACTTTAAGATGGCCAGGGGATGGGAGCTCCCAAGAGACAAGAACAAACCTGGGCGTTATAGTAGTGGAGGAGGGGTTTTAGATGTCCCTAGCCATCACCAATGAATCCAGCTCAATCGACTCAATGACCTCAATTGCCTGATGGAGAGCTCACTGAACAACAACCCTCAGGGGGGCCCTCTTACCCTCAAAGACCCTGGTGTTCCTGTCCAGCCAAATATGATAAGCCAAGTAGACAGCAGCAATACCCCATCTAACTGTGCCCAGTGATCGTACTGTGGACCTCACCTGTCGGAGAAAGTTCCCTGTCGCAAAACCAGAATCCGGAATGGGGAACGAAGCCCTCCTCCGAACCTGGGCTGCCCGTGGGCACTCAAACAGAATATGACTGACAGTCACCACTGAGTCGTAGCAGTCCAAAAAGAATCTTGACTATACCTCCTTGACTAAGTTTACAACATTCACATGAGAATTAGTGCTTATTGAACCTACTCCCATGGAACGTGACCAACAACCATCCAATCTCCATCCTTGTCTTCACAACTGAGCACATATTCATATCCATTCAGAAGATCCATCAATCGGATCTCAGATAATTCATCTCTGCCCGGTATTTTATGAGAACCCCATTGGTCTGAAATGCCACAACTCACGAAAACAAGTAAACTCCTCCTTATGCTAGCACAAAATTTGAAACTATGAAAATATCAACTAAAGGGGGACTGCAGAGAAAAAATAAGAATTTTGCATCTATTTTTGCTTCACATGATACTTCTTCCATACTAATTTCAAACACAAAAGCATGTCATTTCGTAATGTTCTCTTCGAAATATTTTCTCAGATATTCCTAATAATATGAGAAGATGAAAAATATCCCAAATAAAAGCCAGAATTTGCCAACTTGATCTCCATTTCTGAAATAAGTAGATAAAACTAATGTAACATAGGTGTGCTCTACCTAAATATTGCTTTGCAGTATTCAAAATTATGGAAGGATGTGTTTCTAAACTCCTGTAGATGTATGCCCGAAAAAAGGGTAAGACTGTAAAATTGACAATTCTAACAAGGCTATACAAGTAGCCTAATTTTATAGACAATTCTAACAAGACTATACAAGTAGCCCAATTCTACTAGTTCAGATAAAACCAACAAAAATTTTCAAAGAAAGGGAAAAATGCAACATAGAAACTACCATATTGTCAAAAGTGCTCTAAAGTTTCTTCTAGGCATATTAGAGCATTAAGGAATGCACCCCGTGCAGCAAATATGTTTATAACCATTTTTTCAACCGTCGTGCATCAAAATCTAACAGCTCCCAACCTTATCTAAAGTAATAAGGTGGGGGCAGCGTGCCAGCCTCCACCGGATCTTTCACGAATATTATTAGAATTGATCATCCTTGATCTCTATTAAATCACTTATACCCTAATCTGAGCATGATTAAATAAATTTTGCTTTGATCGAAGTAACCGGAATGTCGGACATTTCTGCTTAGTCAGCCCTATAAGAATATCAGAATGTAGAATTTTTATTCTTAAATTAATCATGATTAAATTTTAATAAAATAATAATGCAATTTTGGATATCAGGTTTGAAGGAGAATTTCAGAATTAGTTGGATTGTCCGCTCGTTATTGGTACAGGTAAGTAATGATCTTCCTTTTCTATATTTTTTATTTATATAATATTATTTTTACATCAAAGTAATTGTTAATCAATTTATATATGATTTATGAATTTTACGAGATGGCGATTTGAATGAAAAATAGATATGTAATTTGAAGTAATATTTTTCGAACTATCAATCACAGCGGAGGGGAGTCGACTTTATGATATCTCTACTTCTAGAGCTGAGCTTAGAGTTGCTTAGAAAGAAATTACTTATGTATGAGTCAGATTGGGATTGAGCGCATCTATTTGAAAAGTAACTCGGCTATTGTGATCAGGTGGATTTGGGACCACATGGGAGTACGGAATGAGCATCCGCTGCTACAGGACATTAGAAATCATTTGAGGAATTGTGTGGCCTTCTAAGTTACTTATGCTTATTGTGAGACGAACAATGCAGCTGACTGGATCGCCTCATTTGTTACGAGTACTCCGACAGTTGAATTTGTAAGAGCTATGAGTCTGCTCCACCCCTTTTTCATTACCTTCTTTTTTTTTTGATTTTCTTTCATGTATTCATACTAGAAGGGTATGATGTATCCAACTTACCAAAAAAAAGATATATTATTTACTGATCTTATATCGTATATACATATTTTAATTAGATTATTATTATATATATATCATTTGTAAAAATAACTTTGACTATTAGCACTTTGATTATTATTGAGCTCATTGATTCTACTTCTAGCCCTGTTACATGGTATTTTGGCCCACTCCGTATGGTATAAATGCGGTTCTATTTCTGGCCTAGCTACAGGATATAAGGGTGGCCATAATTAAAGGTTGTTGAGTTGAATATGATTTATTTTGAATCGGAATTATGATTATGTATTTGAATATTTGAAAGATATGGATCTAAATAGATTTGTATCTTGAAACAGAATTAGTTATGCCTTTATACTGATTCGTGGTAATTTATATTTTACTATTATATCATATGTTATTATATGAATTATCTAGTTAAGATATTCATTATTTTCTGGACTATCTAGCTCATTATACGACTTTTTATTTTTTTTTACAGATCCGAAGAATTAGTTTGACTCGAAAATTTATTCTAGAAGAGTGATTAAAGACAAAATTTTGATATCTTTATTTAGATTATATTTTATTTTAGAGTTGATGCAAGATTTTGAAATATTATTGGCTTTGTAAGGCTTTAATTTTGTTATTTAAATTAAAATTTAAATATTAATTATTTAATTTTATTTTGTTATTTATATATATATTATGTTGAGATGTCTTGTATGTTTATGAAATTTTTTTTGTATAAATATATGACGGTTGCTGTGACTTCTTACGTGCAATTTTGGGCCATGGGGGACATGGATCTTTGATTTAGATGGTTGTATTCCAGGCCCTCCTACCGTTTTTCATGAGATGACTCGGTGCGTTAGTTGCCATCGCTTTGGGAAAGCTTTTCTTGCCATTAAAAATAAAATCAGTTCTTATTTTCCAAATGTACTATAAATTAGGGGGCATACCGCATATGTTCGTTGTCACTTTTATCCTGGTGCTGAAGTCACGGGCCGCACAAAGTTGTCATGATCGGGCCTTCTGCATCGTGGGGCCACGGGCCACATAAAGCTGATCATGCTCAGGTTTTAAGCATAAAAAATATTAAATTTTATAAACATTGAGCCGAAAGCTTGATTGAAAATATTATATATATATATATATATATATATATATATATATATATATATATATATATATATATATATATATATATAAACACACCTTTTTATATATATATACCTTCTTAAATATATAAATTATATAAATATTTTTATAAAATCATTATATATATATATATATATATATATATATATATATATATATATATTATGTATCCGTAAACAATCATTGAATGATTTAAGCTGAGGAACATAGAGGTCTCTCCCACCATATTTTGACATACCTCTTTCATAGTGTTGAAATCACCTACCACTAACTAGGGGCCTTGTACAACCTTAGATTAAATGACTTTCCCCCTTTGATTGAGTTCTTCTGACTTCTTTATTGAACTTGAAGACAGCTCAACTCCTAGCTTAACCCAGAACAAGACCATTGTTAAAAAATAAACAGTTTAAAACTAAAATAACTGAAATACCTTTATGAATAAATATGCAAAAAAAAATATAAGAATATTTACACAAATAGCAACTTTATGTGAATACTCATATAATTTTTCATATTTAGGAGGGTATATGTTTAAAAAAATCTATTAACAAAAATTAAAACTCGGTTGGAACTTGCTAAATCTTTTATGATTCAGTTGGATTGACAAGTCAAAAAAAAAAATTTGAGTCACATTGTCAATTTTTTTTAAGATCATGACTCATTCAAGTTGGAATATTATAGGCGATCATTTTGGTAAAACTATTCTTCATTTGATTTTGATACAATTATCATTATTGAATCTATGAGATATATATATTTTTCATTATTTTTAAAAGATTAAAGCATATCAAATTTAAATTAATCATAGATGCTTAGATTAGTAAAATATTTTTTACTGACTTGTAAATGTCAAATTGTTGTTTGTTTTTGAGGCAAAAATTTTATAAAAGCAACATGATTCACTTGATAAGAGTTGATATTAATATGAAATCATGTGACAGGATAATATTAATCTTTTTTACCATATTTTTTTTATTAAGGACAACTGAATTATCTTTACTAAATTTTGATTATTTTTTATTGAATTTTTTGTAGTGTATACTCTTATAAATATGCGTAATTCATGAATATCCTTGCAAAGTTGCTATTCGCACGTGTATCTTTATAAATTTTTTTTAGCATGTCTATCTGCAAGGGTATTTTAGTCATTTCAAATATAAATCGTTTATTTTTTAACGACATTAGATAGTATGGGTGTATATATTAAATATAAATATATATAATAAATATTTTATGAGGGTATGTATGAAAATAGAAATTTTATAAAATATTAATATAATTCTATATATTTTAGAGGGTATGCATGTAAAAAAAAAAATAGAGTTTAGATCCAAGATCCGGTTCAGCTCTAGAGCCTGAAGACATTTGAGGTTGACAATTGACGAGCCACCTCACAAGAGTAGTCTGATGAGTCGCCTTGTCCATGACCCTCCAATGTCATGAGTAGTGTGGTTTTGGTTATTCCATTTCCAAAGCTTCAAACTACCAAACGCATCTCTTTTTTTTGTGCTCGGATCCTCTGAATTCAACTGATAACCATGGCCGAGTCACCCTTTAGGATAATCGAACTGGCCTGTAGCACTCGCCATGCATATCGAAGATCCGTTCATGCAGCTCTCCTGAGCCCAAAATCGAAATGTCCCAAACGCATCCCTTTCACCGGCCAGTGCATGAGGCCCAAACAAAAATAAAATGTCACACCATACAAAATATTTTCCCTCCTAGTTCTACAGACCACCAAACATCTCTCTTTCACCGTCCCGTGGACGAAGCAAAAGACAGCCAAATTATATCACGTTAAGCTGAAGGCAGTATAAACGACACTGCCCCAAGAATTATTAAACAGAATGTGCCATCATTGAACTAGAAAACAATCCTAATCGAGGTGCAAAACATAAACGACCCCAAATTAAGCAGGACAGAAGCCAAGATTACCAGGATTTCTTGTTAGCTCTTCTCTCTTGCTGCTTTGGCCTCATTCAGTTCCTTGATGAGTTCTCCCATGGCGACATAAGAAGATCCACCCAGCTCCACCGCCTTCGTCGCCATCACCCCGAGCTCCCTCGCCCTCTTTCTCATCCCCTCTGCCTCCTCCCCCCCACCCATCACCCTCGACACCACCCACCCTATAACGTCCCCCTTCACCACCCTAACCTCCTCCTCTTCCACCACATACTCGGTGGTTCCGACACCAATCCCCACCTTCAGTACGTCCACAATTAGCCTCTCGTTGAAGAACTGGTCGCCGAATAGCGGCCAAGTGACCATCGGCAGACCGGAGGTCACCGCCTCCAGACAAGAATTCCAGCCACAGTGCGTCAAAAATCCTCCCACCGCCGGATGGTTCAATATAAGTATCTGCGGCGCCCACCCTCTTATAATCATCCCTTTCCCTCCTCCCAACACCCTCTCCTCATACCCTTCCGGCAGCCACTCCGAGCTTTTGTTCCTCACCACCCAGATGAATGGTGTGTTGGAGTCCTCGAAACCCAGTGCCATTTCGCGAAGCTGGGCTGGAGAAAACTGGAACAAACTTCCGAAGCAAACGTACAATACCGAGCTGGGGGGCTTGCCGTCGAGCCAGCTCAAACAGTTGGCCGAGTCGATGCAAGCCGTGTCCCCCCTGCTGGACTTCTCGTCCAAGTCTTTGTTGCAGAGCGACACCGGGCCAACGGGCCACGTCTTCCTTCCGGTGGCCTTCTTATAGTGGTCGGCGAAGTCCGGCTCGAGCTCGTAAAAACTGTTGACCAGCACGCCGGAGCAACCCATCTCAGCCTCGCCCAGCTGACGGAAGAAATCGCCCAAGAAGGAGCTGATTTTGGATAAATCTGGGACCTGGGACCTCTTCAACTCGATGCGGCGCGGGAGGCCGAGGACGACGACGGTCTCGGGGTCGTCGGGCAGGCTCTCGAGAGGGGTCTTTGGGCGGTGCACGCTATGGTTGACGGAGAGGGCAAGGAGGCTCATGCCATGGAAGAAGAGTAGCGGTATACCGAGCTCCTTTGCGAGGCCGAGAGTCCACGGGTAGAACATATCGGCGACGATGCAGTCAGGGCGGATCTCCCCGAGAACCTGGTCGAACGGTTGGCGTAGGCTAGCGAGGCAGCCGAGGAAGTTCTGCCGGGCGACCTGTGTCGGGAGGCAGGACATGTTTTCGCAGTCAACGGCAGCGGAGGAGGGGAAGTGGAGGAGGGCGACGGTGATGCGGTGGCGGAGGGAGTCGTCGGCGCGGTTGATGGTGGACTGGACGGCGGCGGCGTTAGCCGGGGTGGTGAGGACCGTGGCCCTGACGCCACGAGCGGCGAATAGTTTGGCCATGTCGACCATGGGGATCATGTGGCCGGGGGCCAGGAGAGGGAAGAAGAGGATATGGAGTTCTTCAGAGGCTAAGTCCATGGTGTTTGTTAGGAGAAGGGGCAAAGAATGGAGGGGAAGAGTGCCAAGGTATTTGAGGAAGAGGGACCTCAAATTTGTTGCTGGCGTTCCCTGCTCCTTGCTTTAACTAAGCTCGAGTAGTGGGGACTTGAACTTGCATAGAATCCGTATGCGTTGAAAGTTTCGCGGAATCCTGTCGGCCACGCTGTGGATGGGAAATTAATTTGTCCGCGGCACCGACTTGGCACGGTGACATGGGAGTTTGGAGTAGTGCTGGACCACGTGATTCTCTTGACCGCTGAAAGAAAGGTTTCAGTTATATTATTATTAAGTACGTCCTGACTCCTGACACATTTAAATTTTTTATTCCATTATAAATATTTGATGACTGTCTTGTAATCATGTAGTCTTGATTGTCACGTGCCATCTAAAATTATCGATCCGTTCTCCTCCGGAGTCCTGAGTCCTGCTGATATATGTATAAAAAAATTTTAACCTCTTACTGCTAGAATTTCACTTTTCAATTCCATCCCCCTTCCTTTCCAGCCACCGGAAACCAGCGACGGCAGCGAGACGAGCAGAAAGAGAGATAAAAGTTGGAGGGAGAGACAGCAACTAGAAACATTAGAAGTTCATCACATGAGTCTCCACTCTGCAATTGCACTGACCTTCAACTCTGCGGCTAGAAGAGTCCTCATGCAATGTGCCAAAAGTGGAATGATAATAAAATTTACCATCCATGTTCCATCTGATGATGCCAAAACAAAATGAAGGGAAAAAAATTAATCTTGGCAAAGATACTGCCTATTGGTCTGTTTGCAAACAGCTTGCAGAAGAAAATGAAGTCAAACTGCAGTGGACATAAGAGGATTGGAATGTAGGGACTAGGTTATTGGTGTACATGTGCCTAAATTATCTAGCATTAAATGTTACTTTTAATCTATTGATTGTTGCAGGCCTATTATACATCTTTGTGGTCTTTCCTTCTTGACTATGCCTCCTTGACTACGTCTACAACATTCACATCAGAATTAGTGGATATTGAACTTACTCCCATGGAACGTGACCAACAACCATCCAATCTCCATCCTTGTCTTCACAAGTGAGCACATATTCATATCCATTCAGAAGATCCATCAATCGGATCTCAGATAATTCATCTCTGCTTGGTATTTCATGAGAACCCCATTGGTCTGAAATGCCACGAATCACGAAAACAAGTAAACTCCTCCTCATGCTAGCACAAAATTAGAAGCTATGAAAATATCAATTAAAGGGGGATTGTGGAGAAAAAATAAGAATTTTGCATATATTTTTGCTTCACATGTTACTGCTTCTACACTAATTTCAAACACAAAAGCATGTCATTACGTAATGTTCTCTTCGAAATATTTTCTCAGATATTCCTAATAATATGAGGAGATGAAAAATTTTCCAAATAAAAGCCAGAGTTTGCCAACTTGATCTCCATTTCTGAAATAAGTAAATAAAACTAATGTAACATAAGTGCGCTCTACCTAAATATTGCTTTGCAGTATTCAAAAATTATGGAAGGATGTGTTTCGAAACTCCTGCAGATGTATTCCGGAAAAAAGGTAAGACTGTAAGATAGACAATTCTAACAAGACTATACAAGCAGCCCAATTCTACTAGCTCAGATAAAACCAACAAATATTTTCAAAGAAAGGGGAAAAAGCAACATAGAAGCTACAGCATTGTCAAAAGTGCTCTAAAGTTTCTTCTAGGCATATTTTATAACCATTTTTTCAACCATCATGCATCAAAATCTATTATTCAGTCCAAGCTGAAAAAGGAATAAATTGATTGGGTTTCTGAAGAGAAGCATGGAACATACATCAAAACCATAGATATATTCGATAAAGAAAACAAAAAAATAGCATTGAGGTCAAATTCATCTGGAAAAATCAACATGAGATGGGGAAAAAGCCAGAGGTTACAGATTGTAAATCAGCTGAACATCAAGTGCTGACGACAGCTCCTTATAGTTATACGTTTTAAGGTCAACTTGCCTCAGGTACAGGGCTCCATCCATGCTAAGCTTGACACACAAACAACCATATCCTATTTTCCTTCAGCATCTTCTTTGTTCTCCTCTGGGTTAGTAGCTATTGTGTTCTTCAATGGTCAACCCTGCAAGTAAGATGGTCTTCCAACTCTTGCACGACGACCCTCCAACTTTTCTAGTTGCCATCTCTTCCAACTCTGCTCTCTCTTTCTTACTCTCCTTGCAAGCCAGTCTCTAGTCGCCGGAACAAGTGATAGGGTTGAAAAGTGAATCCTAGCAGCAAAAGGGAAGAAAAGGGAGGAGGATAAATTCGTGGCACTTTTTCTGATCCGAATAGAAAAATTTTGGAAGTTCGATAACTTAATTGTACTAAATTGAAGTTCAGGGGAGAACTGAAAACTCTCAAAATGTTTAGAATTTTTGACCCCAGGGAGAAAATTGAAAATCTTCCATAATTTCAAGATTGTTTTACGTGATTAATTTATTTAATAAACCCTATTTTTTTAAGCCATTTTGGCTTCTCTCTCTAATAATTGCATTGGAAAGATGCCATGATTTCAATTAAGGACGGTGGCAAGTCCATGTCTATTCTCAGAACGAGAAATAATATTATACAAAGACACATCTATATACCATCTAATTGAAATGAACAGCTGAAATGTAAAATAGCACAACAACTCTTTCTGTTGTGCAACGACCGATGTAATCAGACAACTGTTACGTAACGGCCGTTATCTAAATGCCAGTCATGTAGAAGGAAGGCCTCAGAACCTGCTGTTAGGCCGCCATATTTTAACGTAGGCCAAAATTTGCTGCTGGTTGGCCATCTTTTTTCCTTCCAAATACTCTATAGAGCAAATTATAAATCCCCCACACCCTATAAAAGAATAACAAAAAAATACTCAAGAAATTTAACAGCATTAGATCACTTTAATCGAGCTAATTTTCACCAACCAATATGTCGAGAATCCAAGCATTCAGTCTCCTGTGCAAGATCTAAGAAGGGTAAACCCATCCAACAACAAGTACAGATTTCCTCAGGATTGCCCCATGGAACCCATGTATACCCTTTCAGTTGTCTTCCTCCTCTCAGTCAACTCCTGGATGAGCTCCTCCATGCCAAAATACGACGACCAACCCTCCTAGCCATTTCCGCTAGCTCGCTCGCCCTTCTCCTCATTCCCTCAGCCTCCTCTCTCCCATGCATCATCCTCCCCACTGGCCCTCTCTATCTCCTCCCCACCATCGATGGAAGTCTCATCAAAACTGGTTACAATCGATGTCTCATCTCCCCTCCGAGACGTCTTGTGAGGGCCCGGTCCATTGACCGGCCCGCACACAGTTGGGCCAGGCCCATTGGCTGTTGCGGTCTCTCCCCAGGGCCGATGAAAGCCCCCAATAGCTCATCCGTTCCAGAAACCCCCTCCTCCCTGTTCTCTCCTTGCCCTTGGACCGGGATGTTGCCAGATCTGGGCACTCCGGCGGCCTGATGTTCGCCGCCGACCTCGCTCATGCAGGGTTCTATCTCCGGTATCCTCCGCCGGACTTTACCACCCGCGCCCCCTGTTCTCAATAGCGAGGTAAGATCCGTCCATTCCCCTTTCTTTACTGCCTTCCCTCCTCCCGATCCACTCGGGAGGATAGATCAATTAGGAAAAAAAAAAAGAGGAAAGAAGAGGAAGAAGAAGAAGAAAAGAAGAAAAAGGAGAAGAAGAAGAAGGGAGGCCGGGCCGCGGCCGCCGCAGGTGCAGTCGGCCGGCTGCCGGCCTCGGGCCGGCCCCCTTCCGGGCACTCCGACGAGGGGTCGCCCCTCCCTTGGGTTACGGGTGAAGGAGAGAGGAGAAGAAAGGAGAAGGGAGGAGAAGAAAGAAGAAGCAGGGAGAAGCTTCGGGAAGGAGAGACGGAAAAGAAAAGAAAAAAAAGAAGAAAAGAAAAAGAAGAGAAAAGAAAAGAAAAGAAAAAAAAATACATAAATAAATAGTAAATAAATAAAGAGAGAATTAAGATAATAAATAAATATAAATGAAACAAAATAAGTAATAAATAAATAAATGAGAATCAATAAGCCCTCCCTGACCCTCTGATGAATACTCAACTTTACCTCTCACATGCATTGATGGACGAGGGCTTCTCTCCCTCTGCTTCACCTCCTGTTATAGGAACGGCACCTGGATGAGGCTAGGTGGTCTGACGGGACAACTGCCTCTTCTTGTATTCAAACCATCGAGGAGATCTTCCTTTTTTTCTCTCTCTTCTTCGGGTTGATAGGATAGTCAAAATAAGAACATGATAGGTCATTGTTAAAAAAAAATGAGACTACTAGCTGATATATTTTAGGTTATGACCCGGCGGATCGGTTGAAATGAAATAAAGATCGGGCTATTCGGGATCGGCTAGGTGATCGACTCCTTTCTTTCCATCTCCTCCCTCTGATGGTGAAACCGTGATATATCAGCTAGCCATGGACTGCTGGCTGCCTTTCTATTAGGTAGTAGGCATCGGATCAAAGGGGAATCGAACAGAGTATCGCTCTATCACATCGGGTGGATAGGTACGGATTAACAGTTGAACGTGGGGATCACGGCAAAGATATGCCCTTCCCTGCCATCCCCACTCCCCCTGAAAGCGGCCGAGTGCAGCGAAGGTGCATTCATCAGTAGTAGTAGTAGCTAATTCAAAGGCGGAAAGGGATCTGTTCGAACCAGAACTGAAACTGGAGAAGAGGGCGAATCCCGCATAGACCAATAGATCGAGATCCATAGTCCATTTCGGATCCAGATCGAGCTTATTACTCGCCCTGCGCCATCCCCGTGCTGCTTGTTTCGACGGCTATGGATCGGCCGGCTAAAGAACAAAGACCGGGAGCATTAAAGAGTACATTTGAGTAGCAGAATTTTGAACGTACCCCTACCCTCTTGCTTTGGCGGTTGCAGCTGGAGTTGCTGTGTGTGAGCGGCTTTAGCTGAGCCTGACATGCTACCACCTAACATTAGGGAAGTCGGACTAGAAGGAGGCCTAGGACGGAGTTGGAGACCATTAGCTTTGGGGGCTTGCTTGGTGTATCCAACCATCGACTTCCTGCAGTCACGAAGGACGGCATTCATTAGCTTCACAAGAAGTGGGCGGGGCGGTCTCAATCTCCTTTCTTCATTTTGTTCATCTCTTTGAATGCACGAGCTAATAGGCTTAAACAACGAAACGGTAACTAAGCTCTACTGCTCTTACGGTATCCCCCGAGGGGGACATAAGGGGGGTAACGATCCGCTCTAGTAGCTAGTCGCTCCCAAAGTCCTGTAGCTGTTTAGCGGCTGTAGCTTATAACAACTGTAGCTACCATCCCGCCATTCCTTCTTTGAGGAATGGAGTAAGGGATGTCCTTAAGTTTCAGTGAATTAGTACTGTTAAGAGCATCATTAATTAGCTCTTGCTTTTTAGTCAATCGCTCCTTCAAGCGAGAACCGAGGAAAGAGACAGAGCTTTCACCAGTACCTGAACCTGTGCCAGAGCCAGTACAACTCCATCAAAGCGGGAGCCGGTTCAAGTCAGTATTGCCGGGCGAGTCAGGTGCTAGCGGAAGTGGTAACTCAAACCGTTCGGAAATTTGAAGTCTTTAAGTAAACTACTTTAAAGTCAAGCTCCTTAAAGCCGGAAGTAGAGCTAGTTCTTTCAAGCAAGTCCAGTCAGTCTAGTGAAAGCGGAAAGCTCATAGTGATAAAAGACACTCTTTCTGTTTTGATCCGGCCAGAGAGATCACTTACCATTTCCGTATATTGATTGGATATTTACTTCCGCGTGGAAAAAGAAGAGAGCAGAATGTGAGAGCTCCCTTTGTGCTAATTGCGGAAAAGGCGCGTCTCCGGTTCAACTGCCCTTTGCCTGTTATACCAAAAAAGCGCATAGGTTCATTCCGTGTGTGAATCGAGCTCCCACTTTCACGTAGGAGTGTTATAAGGGACGAGGGATAAGAAACCCGGAGGGTTTCATTTTCCGAAGCCGAAGATTAGAAACCCGAAGGATTTCAAATCTGAGGGCCCCGTAGGTATAACACGGAAGGTGTTATACCGAAGGGGATGAGCCTAAGGTTATATCCCCTTCAGGGGGATATAACTACTTAGGCGAACCCACCCGCCTCCTTCTTTAGGGAACAAGTCCTTGGCAAAGATGGTACCGAACCCGACCTATCCGGAAGAAATGATCCCATCGATTCTAATTCTCAAGCTGAAGCATCAAAAATGAGTACTTCTGAGAGAGCTACCTTCGCTGATGACAAAGACAAAGGGGCAAGGATCTCGTGGAAATGTCCCAGCTCCGTTGCAGACGTACTCCCGCGGGGACCCGAGCATTCTACATGTTCCTGCGATAGAACAGTTCGCCCAGTCGTCTGCCTCTCCCAGTCAGCCTGCACCTGTTGCGGATTCTGCTCCGCCAGTTCGTCGTTCCTCTCAAAACCCCCTGACCTGGGAAGTCTTTCGACCTCACTCACTTGATCAGCAAATGGGAAGCTTGAAAAAGCGGCTTTTCGCTCCTCTCCTTACAGTCGAGTGGCTTTCGCTCCTTCTTCCGTAAAATAAAGCAAAACGGCTGCTGCAACTACAGGTGAAAGTGGCACGGGTCTTGTATGATGGAGAAAAAATGACCAGAATCAAAAGATAGACCAAATTCAATGGAGGATGGGGAGAAACGGTTTCTCATTCGTCAGGGAACTCCGTATATTTCCCTTCTCCATTCTCTGCTCGGATAAATAAATGGAAAATAATGAGCGAATGATAAATAATTTATTCTCTATGTTCTTGATAGGTACAGGGAAATTGTCATTTGGGTCTAGAAACTTGTGAGTGAATCAATGTAAGTAACCTGTCACAAACCTTATTGATTTCAAAATTCATTATATTTAACAAATTCTGAAGATTTTAAGTGCTCAGTGCATCTTTTTGTTCAGCCTTTTGTAGAACCTACAAATATATTGAATTCGAACATTTCTTTCTCATAGTTTGAGGTTTAAGTGGCTTTTTGATCAAATACATGTAGTTGTAAAATGTCATATTTATTTTATGAAAATATTTATTCTTGTGAAATGTCTTATATTACTTTTTACATTAATCTGTATAAAGTACTATAATAAGGACTATTTTGAAGTCCTTGGCCTTCAAGGATTACATTTATCATCTATACCCTCTTTTAACTCAACAAAAAGAAAGAAAAACCATTGTAAATTAATACTATATAGCCTATGTAATTAAATAAATAAATAAATGATTCCGACATGATAGTACATATAAAAATAAAAAAGTTAAGGAAATCATATTTGGTTAATTGCAGTCAGTTTTTGTCAAAACTGGCCAAAACCACCGAAATTGATGTGAAACAGATCAGTTTCAGCTGGAATCGATCAAAACATGAAACTTACATTAGTTTTGATTTAGCTGCAGCCAAAACTAATTCATTTCAGCCGAAAAAATCGGTTTCAGCCAATACTAAGAAATTTTATAAGTATGATGATATATGTCATACTTGCTCCACACAAAAAAAATAAAATTACTTTGACAGGGCAACAATATAGCCCTATAATAGTTGCTCTGCCCTCTTGCAAAATCCCTGCTAGGCTGCTGCTTTGGACCCACCAAAATGAGCAAAAAGTCCCAAACCATGTGGGTGTTAAAGATTCTCCTATTGGTGGTAAAAGGTGAAAAGAGGCACTTATTTTAAGGCGGACTTGTGTCGTACCACTTGCTAATGTGATGTTAAGGAAGACTTTTCCTTTCTCATGGAAACAAAATCAATATGTCGGAATATGAGAAATGCCTCATGACTATAAGATAAGTTTAATAGAGATGTGGATGTCAAGGTGGGTGTGGTAGAAATAGGATTGAGTAGGTTAAAACTAAATATTTGAGAGGAATGTTAAGAATGATATCAATAGAGAATTTTGATGTAAAATTTGGGTTAGAATAGTGGAGCATCTGGCCAATCAAGATTTGGATGGTGGTGGTGAAACTTGATTTGGAAACAGTTCTTATTTATGGAGGTATTGTTCCTGGACAGGGAAACAGTAAAGAAGGATCCAGATAATTGAATCTGATTGATGGGTTAAGGCTTTTTTTTTTTTGTACTGTGCTTAGGAGTAAACAACTCCAATACTGTGTACCTATTTATTTTTTGTGGCTTTGTGCATGCCATGTTGTGGAATTAACTTCTGCAGTACCATTGTTTGATAATGGCAGAAAATTAACTGGTTCTTACTGACAATTTTCTTTATGTAGTTGCCAATATTTATAGTGTAACTTGAAATATGCTCTTCTCTTTGACTGACCAGTCACATTCCTACAGCAAATTTCAGCTCAAAAACTTTGCCAGCAAGATATAGGATGGTACGAACTGGAACACGACATATCTGATTTTAGGATTGATTGTTCTTGGAGCTTGGCTGCCTAGAGTAAAGATTTCTTAGAATGAGAATGTTCTGATGACGTTATCATGATGAGAGGCTTCTTTAAGCTTTACCAACTCGGCCATAGATTTTCATGGGTAGGCTTTGCTGCTGAAGTTGTTGGGAGTGTAAGATTCTTCCCACATCCGGTGTCATGGTAACTATTTTTGAATGATGCCTTGGTACAAATTTTGTCATATATCTTCTTCACTTTCAGGTCAGTCATGCTGGAGGATTCTTCAATAAGTATAACGTGCTTCACACATCAGCTTTATGCTTCAGGAGGCAATATAATCCAAGTCTTCAGCATCTTTGTACTAGAACCCCATATGAAGTCCTGTGGGAAGGATCCTCTAGTGCAACCCTGTTGAGGAAGCTTGAAATTGCCTTGAAGGATGATAGTGTAAATGAAGCATGGGAAGCATTCAGCAACTTTGAACGCCTGTATGGTTTTCCTGAGCAGCACTTGGTGAGCAAAATGATTATTTTACTGTCTTACTCATCTAGCTGCCATTGGCTTCATAAAGCATATGACTTGGTGCTCGTTGTTCAAAATGAGAAGCCCAATCTTCTTCATTATGACCCTTTAACCAGACTAGCTCTTACCTTACTAAGAGCTCAAATGCCAATTCCTGCCTCCACAGTTCTAAGGATCGTGTTGGGGAATGGCAAGCTTCCTCCTATAGATATATGGTGCACCTTGTTTTTTCACCTAGTGAAGACACAAACTGGGTCCTATCTTGCAAGCGACATCTTGATCGATATTTGTGAGTTTGTTTTGGATCATACTTCAGATGCAAAAAGGTTTAAGAGCATAAATGCAAATGCAGTAAAGCCTAATATTACAATTTTCAACCTTGTCCTGAATTCATGTGCAGAGTTTGGATCTACCTTAATGGCTCAACAAATAATAGAACTGATACCACGGGTAGGTGTTGTAGCTGATGCAAATACCGTTATTATCATGGCCCGGATTTATGAGATGATTGGACAGCGTGATGAGTTAAGGAAACTGAAAAAACACATCGATGGAGTTTCTTCTGTGATATTAAATCGCCACTTTCGGCAGTTTTATGATTGTCTCTTGAGCTTGCACTTTAAATATAATGATATTGATGCTGCTGCAGAGCTTATGTTGGACCTGTATCAACGCCCAAAATCTCTTCAGTCCCCCTGTGGGTTATATGGGAAAAGTAATGGACCACAAACATATTGTATGGTCCAGATTGGGTCAGACAATCTAAGGATGGGATATAAAATTATGGTTGAACCCAATCAGATACAAAATGATTTTGTTGTTGATGCACAAAGTTACTCGAAGCTTGTTCTCTTTACAGATGGGAAGCTTGTTCCCAGCAAGAGGGCTCTTGCAAAGCTTATAAATTGCTATGTAAAAGAAAGAAAGGTAGATAAGCTGTCTAATTTTTTTATAAATATACAGAAGGATGTAGATTCAAAAGAAGCCAATTTGTGCTTGGATGTGATGGATGCTTGCATTCAGCTGGGCTTATTGGATACTGCCCATGACATTCTTGATAACATGGAAGGTGCTGGAATTCTGATAGGGTCCAAGACATACATATCACTTTTAAGATCATATTGCAGAGAAAATATGCTGGAAGAATCCAAAGTGCTACTAAAACAGATGAGAAAAGTGGGTCTGTTTGTAAATATATCTGACGAGCAAGCTTTATTTCAATGCGTGTCAGAAGATGGTGCTGCCAATCCTTGTGATAAAATAACTGCATCTTCTGTTGGGAAATCACATTTGGTTGAGTATTTAGACAGGGAACTCAGGGAGGAATACTCAAAATGTCACTTGATTTATGAATTTAACAGTTCAATTCAATTCTTTTGCAAGGCCAAAATGATAGAAGATGCTCTGAAGACATTCAAAAGGATGAAGCAAAGAAACATCCAACCCACAGTGCAGACGTTCAGTCATCTAGTATATGGTTATTCTTTGTTAAAGATGTATCGCGAAATTACGATATTGTGGGGAGAAATTAGGAGGCGTCTGGAGGATGGAGTTTTAGTTGTGGACAGAGACTTATTTGAGCTTTTGCTCTGGAATTTTCTTAAAGGGGGATATTTTGAGAGAGTATTGGAGATAATTAATTGTATGATAAAGCAGAATATGTATATAGATAAGTGGAAGTATAAAAGAGAGTTTCTGAAGCTCCACAAAAATCTGTACAGGAGTCTAAAAGCATCAAGTACAAGAACAGATGCTCAGAGTAAGAGGCTTGAGCATGTTCGAGCTTTTAGGCAATGGGTTGGCATTAAATGAAAATACAAGAAAATATGCCTTTATTATTCTTTATGGACATGCGCCGAGTTTCCTCAAGGACCATTTTGCAATGGATCACGAGTACGTGGAACCTTTCAGGCTTTCTCATAATTGCTTGAATTAGCCTTTTTTTAGATTATCCCAAAAGTACAATTATCTTTTCATGCTGTCAGATTCAGAGTTTAGCTGTTAGAAATGTGTGTAATTAGTTACATATTTACTATTTGTGCTTTTTAGATCAACGTGTTACATAAATACAAACACACGCTAGCACCTAAGCACATGCAATACATGTTCGAGAAACAATAATATGAAACTTTAAATTTAGTATATATAACAGAAAGAAATAAAAAATAATTAGATTTTTTTTCTTACTTTCGGACATTATTTAATAGTTATCCACTTCAGGAAAATCATAATTACATATTTTCTTATCCGTGGTATTCTAATTTTATTATATGTTTTGTGTACTCAGTTGTTTTATATGGTATTTTCTCTATTTATTTGCAACAAGATTTTAAATTATTTATCTTTTTATTTATTTATTTTCACAAAATGGCAGTGAGAGAATAACAAAGAGAATTTTTTTGGTATGGTATTATCAAAAAGAAAATATTTTATTACTTTTTCCTTATTTGTTATGGTTGGTATTTTCAATTTTTTCTTGTTTAATTTTTATCATAATTTTTTCGGTGCGACCTTTCCCTTGCGTGCTTTTAATTGTCATTTCTATTCTTTCTTTATTTGGTTTGAAGCCAAGATTTTTGATTTTTTTGTTTGTTCATTGCTATGATTATAATCAGGTAAAAGTTCTTTATTTGTCTAAAACCAGGATTTCAATTTTATTTTCTAATTGCATCTAAGCAGGATTATTTAGGTAATCTAGAAAAAGTTGAAGGGTACTTTTGAGGAATTTGCAAGGAATACTCCCAAATTTCAAAAATCCTATTTTTTATATAGCAGAGATACACTGTATGTCACCTCACATGGTACCAACAAAATTGCCTGCCATGATAAGGGGGGTAACTCGAGGAAGAAAATTTCCTCCATTAACTATGTGTAGGTAGACATTGTTTGCTTCTTCATTTCTGACTAGGGATAGAATCTATTTCTTTTTGCTTTTTCTCCCTACCTTGCATGCTTTCTACCTTTCATTTTCTGACATCTTCATATTGTTTATAGGTCCAGGAATGTTCCAGTGGAAAGACACTCCTATGTTCTCCATGGATGATAAATTATTGGCTGCACTTCAGCGCATGTAAGGTTTTGTTATAATGTTGTTGCAGTTCTTACAACATTCTCTTTTCAACCAGATATATTGTTCGATCTTCTGGGACCAGGCACAATGAAAATATTGCATGCTATGTCACTGCTAGAGGAGCTCTAGTAATTCTGGATGTTTCAGTTTTGGCATCCAGGAGCATATTGACCTTGGATCATGCATGTCACTCATCATCCATTAACATTTACCTTTAATGAATTAAGTTAATTATGTCGATGAAATATTGAAGACATGCATGGGGATCTTTTTCTTTTTCATTGTTTACTGACGTGCAACCTTGCCGCCACAACATGCATGTACTGGAAAGAAGGATTTTGGTGGGGGAGGGTTCCTTAGCATGAAATTATGTTACCATCAACCAAAATTGCATCATCAAGAAATATAATCAACAGACATAAGAATATAATCCAGAATATTGGTTCAGATACCAAAACCAATGAACATGGCTTCAACTGGTTCTATTCTATTTTAGGTTGTGAAGAAAACTTCCTACCCCAAATGCCATTACCACTCCCAGCAATCTCTACTCAAGGAGAGCACTGAGCTGTATTGCATTGTTACTCCGTTTTGCATTAAGAAAATATCTTATTGTTAATCAGAATGACAAAATGGTATATGGTTAACAGAGACATGTATGGAATAAGCTATAATGGCAATGCCTTCCACATCAGCAATGTGGAGGTCTTTGATGAGTATTGCTCTTTTGTACACCTCTCATATGAGAAGGGCTCTTTCAAAAGCCCTTCCTCGAGGTGATCATCAATTACCTGAGCCCACTAATCCACTATGCTCTACCTATCTTCTTTTATTGTTTATGATCGGTGAATTTTTACTGTACTTTTATTGCTATTGCAGTAATTTCTTTTCCATTCTATATAGCGCATTCTTTTTAAAAAGATATTCAACTCTTTTTTAGGTTTTGCACTTAGTATATTGTGTCATTTGACAAACCCGAGGCATTCATTGCTAATTTTTGAAAATAAGATTTTTTTAGTTTCCATAATTTTTAGAAACTAAGAAGGGGACGGGTCTGCAGCTCTCGAGAGGTAAGGTGGATATAAGGTAGAAAGAATGGGGATTAGTCCTTCTTATTCTTAAAAGATGAAAATGAAAACTGGATTACCAAATACTATTTTTGTCTCGATTTCTATGTTTTTGAAATATCAGACAGCAAGCATGAGAACAGTCTGGAAACAAAAATAAAAGAAGCACGATTCAATTGCTGAAATGGAGGTGACGAGAATAAACTGAGCTTTTGGCCGGTTTAAATTCCTGGAGAAGCCATGGTTCCATCACTAGGCGCCAGGATTGGCTTCTCCTTTGTTTCCGCCAGTCTCATGATGTTTTCCGCCAACGCTCGTAGCTGGCTTTGCCGTCGGAAGGCTTGTCGCGAACTGGCTCTCCACATCTCCTTCGGAGGGGAAGGCATGGTCTCTTCGAGGCTTAGGCCGCAGGTAACGGCGGGCACAGACTTGTCCGACGATGCAAGCGATTGCCGAAAGAACGGCGATCACGGCCAGCGCGACAATGACCGGCACGAACGAGCCCTTGGAATTGCCAGCATTTTGGGCTGTGATGGCCCGCGGGTACACCATGTTAGGCTGTGCGAGGGATGTCATGGTTCTTCTCTTTCCTCCGGTTTTGGCGTTCGCGGATGGGGGAAAAAATAACATGAGCTTCTTTTGGGAACGGGTTTGGCCTGGCTGCGCTTTGAATGTAGCTCAAGGCAAGTCACGTATGGCATCACCGGCTATAGGAGATTTTTATTTATGATCTAAAAAGGGGATGGGAGGGGGCTTTCTTGCTTAAAGCGTAGGGATTCCTTCCTGCCCTTTGGCGTGAAGATGGGAGATTTGGATTGATTTGAAGCTAGAGAAAGTAATAACTTTGAGACTTTGGAGCAGGGTAGGTATCTCACAACGTCAAGCAATTTGAATATCTAATCCTGGGTCAAGAAAGCAAGGAAAGTCCCGGGGCGGAGCTCCACAGTTTCAGCGGCGAGGCTGGCCAACCTGCACTTCGGCTGGCTCATCCTATGAGAGAGGGTATTGCACCCAATGTTGACTCATTTTAATGCATCAACTCTAGAGCTTTATGGGGGGCTTCATGCCCTGAATCCTTTTTCGAAGAACGAATTGCAGCATTACCTTTTTATTTCTTTAATAAAAAATAGTATTTTAAATATCCGGAATTTGAATCCATGGATTCATCTAAGATCCTCCAACAGATACATGAAGAAAATTACTCGGACCTTTGGTTTCTCCGAGGTTTATGGTGGCAACTCCATGTGGTTCAAAGTTTCTTTACCAGTTTATAGCAGGTCAATTTGAAGTTTGCTAATTTGTAACAAATTAAAAGCAAAGAAAATTACGAGCTTTGCTGGCTTATATGTTGATGGATGGCAGGCTAACGCTCGATCTTATAGTTTAAAATTGGCTACAAATTGAAATTTTTACCTGACGCAAACAACCATACAATGCTAACTAGTGCTGGATTTTGAATTTTCTTTTTCCCCATGGAAGAATACTTGCTCAAACTGATTAGGGCACAAGAACCATGACGATGTAGGCTGATAACCCTCGTAAAAGTAATTTAGGTGGACAGATCAGTCTGATAAAACCTGGAAACAACCATAACCGTCATAAATAGTACAACCATTCGCGTTCAGATAAATTCCATGATTTAATATAAACTTTTTCAAGATTTTAGATTTCAAATCATTTTAGAAAACAAATCAAATTTAGAAGATAATTGGCACGAAGACACCATCATCACCAGCCTCTTTTTAAGTCCAAGCAACAAAGTATTGGAGAAAGTTATCAACAAAAATTATTTTTCAACCCATACCGATGTTGGATAAAAATATCAAAAAATGAGCTTCTTATCTGCCAAACAGGGATCAGATAACCAATACCCTCAAACCAAGATTGCAAGCAAGAATCAATCTATAAACTGCATACTAAATCCACAGGTGTGACGGTATTATTTATATTCAAATAGATCAACCTGATGGTTGCTCAAATAAATATTCACACATCAAATGTCATCCAAATGCAAGCAAAAATATGCTCCATAAATACAACCCACAAGGGAAGCAATCATTTCGTTTTAAAGCACCAATCTCCTCACAAAAATGTGGACAAGACATTGATACAAAATGTGACGCTATGGCTGTTCTACTGCCTTTGAGTAGCTTTGCCATGGATGTGGACAATAAAGGATCATATCCATGACGCACACAAAAACATACAAAACACAAAAAAAAGACGAATGAGTTTTGAGTACCAAATAAATGCAATGGTCCATACAGTTTGCAAATGCACAAAAAGAAACAATAAAAACTATATTAATAAGAAATCTGCATATGACCCTATAAAGGTTCTCAAATGCATGTCCTAGGAAAAAATTAATAAAAACAGAACGACAACAATTTTGACTCAAAAAGACAATTTCCTTGCATACTGAATTTACTATGAAAAATCAAAATTTAAGATCGAGGCTTCTCTTTCTTTTCCTTGAACAGTGCCAGAAGAGAGACACCAGAAACCTTGACAACCTTGAACCTTACTCCTGGAATATCTCCTACGGCATGCCCCTTTCGTCCAAATCCAGCAATCAACACTTCATCCTGTAAAATATATAGCACGTCAATAGCAATCCTGAAGGGTAAAAAAAGACAATACTGAATATCTAAAAACAAGACTGTCGTACTTTGTCCTCATCATCTTCAGAAACCCTAGTCAAGAGCAGCTATGTAAATTTGTGCATTTGTTCATGCAATAACAGAGACTGTTGGCTAAATGGAATTAAGACAAGTTGCAAAAGAAACTCACATTTTCCTCGATGAAGTTTAAGCAACCATCATTTGGAACAAAGGCAGCAATCTTCTTCCCATTCTTAATCAGCTGAACCCTAGCACACTTTCGGATGGCAGAGTTCGGCTGCTTGGCTTCGATGCCTCTGGGGAGAGAAAAGGTCTAATGATTAAGTTTATGCAGGTATAAGATTGAAACAAGAAAAAGCAAATGCAACAGAGATAGATATAAATATATGAGTGCCGCAAAGCCCTACATCTTCTCAAGGACAATTCCCTTGGCATGGGAAGAACCAGCGAACGGTTTCTTCCATTCATTTCCAAGATGGCTTTTCTTGTATGCTTTGTCCGCCCACCTCTGTTTCCTCCTATGTGTTTTGAGCTTGCGCGCAGCTCCCATACCACGAGTCTTTCTGTTGCATAGAAGCGCATGGTGAAACATAACATACTTTAATCAGTGAAAAAATTAGAGACATGTCTAGGGCTAGATGGAGAAAAAATATAATAACATTACGAGTGACAAGACAAACCTAATTCTTGGAGGAATCAACTAAAGTTAAGTTAAGATATACATGAGATGACTTCAGAATTATCTTGCTGTTAGCGAATTATAAACCTAACAACTGTAAAATTACAGGGAATCTCACCACATTTTTCCTGGAAGGTTGTTTTTGGGTTTGTGTGTGTGTGTGTGTGTGTTTGGGTGTTGGGGGTGGGGGGGAGGAGGGAAAGAACTAGCTGCAGAGGAGGAAAAAAGGTCCCCTTGCTTTTCCTTTCTGAAGGCTCTCCAAATGATAGCTTCCCATCCATACCCCCCTCCTTCCTCAATCCCCACAGGCCACAACCCACAATTGACAAACCAATCTTGCCAAGCTGCACATCCTCACCCACCATCAACGCTTCCACCAGTATGCCTATGATGACTGCCTCAACTATATTGCAGCCCACACGACTGTCCCACTTGTCTCCTTCAATGATGTACATCCTGCACCCCGCATTTCCCACACTCAAGCTTTCACCATTACATATCATTGTAAAATCCTCAACCCTCTCCACTCCACCACCAAAGAGAGGGGGGAGGAGGAGGGGACTACCTAGTTGCCTCCCTCCACCACCTTCATGACATCCAGCCTATCTCCCATAGCACCCCATCCACCTCTGCCTTGCCAAGGTGATGCAGCAGCCAATTTGCTATGATCTCTTCTATTTCAGATGAATGCATATTCTCAATGTTGAGTTTCAAGTTAATGTCTCCCTCCCCCCTCTCTCTTCTTCTTTTAATTCATTTATGTTCTCTTCTTGCTTTAAGGGCAATCTTAAACGCAAAGAAAAATCGCAAAGCACAAACATGAAGAATCGTGCATATTCTGCAAAAACAATACGTAAGCAGGGTTTCCAACTATAAGTCTAGATCCTCCGCTTGACAATGTGACACAAAATCAAACCTTTCTACAAGAACAAAGCAAACATCCGGTTTTCATCTATGCATCGAGACCTTCCGCCCCAAAACCTCTAAAATCCAGAACCAGGCACAGTAAAAGGAATAAAGCAGCTCTAATTAAATCAAGAACTCCTCAGCACTAATTAAATCAAGAACTCCTCAACTTCAAATGGATAACCATTAATCAGGATTCAAGAAGAATTAATCATGACTCGAAAACTGGACAATGGGCAATTAAAGAAAGCAGCAGGAAGCAATTAGAGAAAATATATAGAACTCAGAATTAGGGTCTCCAGCAAGACTTACCCCATCTTGGTCTAAAGGTGGCTCTCCCTCTCTCTCTTCTCTCTCGTGCTCTCGGTGGCGAAGGCTAGTAACGACGGAGCTTAGGGTTTTGGAGAGGCAGCTTTAGGAACCAGGAGCACCGAATCCCCTGGTCTCTTATAAGATACGGTTGAGCCATTTGATCAAGAATAAGGGTACTTCAGTAATTGCGTACAACCGCGGTAGATTATTCTGCGGGAATTGCTTCCTGCGCAGTGGAAGCATTTTTTTTAATTTTTTATTTGTTTACTGCAGAATTGCACGTGCAAGAGTGGATTAAAAAAAAATCAGCGAACAAAATATCACAAAACGCCGTATGGGTAGGTGCAATAGAATGCCGAATCATTGCGCCAGATTGGCTTAACTTTAGAAAGGATGCAACATTTTTTTTTTCTTTTTTTTTTTTTTTGCTTAAAACGGGTGCTTCAAACAACACGTGTCCGAATGCACCCAAGAACATCCAAATACAAAATCTCGCGTAGTGCCGATGGCAACTCCCGCTCTCCTGCCCACAGGGCGTATCCTGAATGGTGTGCTGCATATGCAGCTACCCAGTCAGCCGCCCCATTAGCCTCCCTGAATACATGCTTAGCCTCAAAGGCCACAGCATCCCTCACCATCATCCTAATATCCCGGATCAGAGGATGGTCAGTGCTCTCCCGCCGAATCCACCTAATGACAGTGGATGAGTCGCCCTCCAAGATGATCGAGCTAGCCCGTAATACCCGCCGCGCATGGTAGAGGTCGGCCCAGGCAGCTCGCAACTCCGCCGCAGGCACTGATGTGTCGAATAGCCGGCAACCGCCCGCTGCCACTACCCTAGAGTGAGGGTCTCGTATGACGAAGCCGGCACCGCCTCGTGTACCACTGTCTAGTACTGAACCATCAAAATTGACCTTGAGGAAACTCGGGGGTGGGGGCTCCCAGGTGAAAAACACCGATCGGAGAACTGCCTGAGCAGAGCAAGAACCCCAGGTGTCCCGAGCTATCAAGGTCGTATCTGAAGGGCTGGTAGGTATGGACTCCATCGCCAGTACTCGAGCGGACTCCGCAACAAACCTCGGCGACACCCTACGCTCGCCAAAGGTGCGAGCGTTCCTTGCCAACCAGATCTGGTGGGCAGTGCAAGTCGCTCGGATGGCCTCCTGACATGTCCGGGGACTAGCCAGCCACTGACGTATCATCTGTAGGAACAGTCTCCTCTCCCGCCAAACCTCCTCTGGGATACCCGTCCACTGCCATGTCCGCCTCGCCCAAAAACATCCAAATAGTACATGATCAACTGACTCATCCGCACCGCAGGCCCCACACTCCGCAGGGATCCCCAGACCACGTCGGTTCAGCACAGCTCTCGTCGGAAGGCGGTCCCACATCACCTTCCATAGAAAGAGTGCTGCTCTCGGATGGAGCCTAGACCTCCAAATCCAGGCACCGTCCCATCCACTCTCATGCTCGCCCTGAATCACCCGGGCCAGATCACCCAGCCTAACACTGGCCCTGCATGAAGTACTCCAAACTCTGACATCTGGGCCCTCGCATCCTGGTACTGGCAGAGAAAGGATCCTCTCGGCTAGATGTTCCCCGAACAACTAATGGAGTCTGTCCACGTCCCACGCTGCCCTCCCTGGTGCTAAGAGGTCGCACACCCGGAGCCCCACTGCTGCCTCGAAATCCACCGTCGTCGGCCAATATCTCAAGGGGATGGTATCCACCCACGGGTCATCAGTCACAACAATAGTCCGGCCATCGCCCATCAGCCACCTGGTATGAGCTAACACAGTCGGCAGGTACCTCCCAATCTCACGCCACATGAAAGAGATGCGGCGACCACGCCGTGCCACCTCGGGGCTCCCTCGGCCATATCTAGCTGCCATCACCCGACTCCAAAGCCCATGTGGCTCCAACAAAAAACGAGCTGCATGCCGTGCAATGAGTGTCTCACGCCGCTCCAGAAGGGACTGAACTCCCAGACCACCCTCACTGGTAGGCCGGCATACCCGCTCCCAGGCCACCAAATGTACCCCACGACCCCCACCATGGGACCCCCAGAGGAAGCTCCGGAGAAGACGTTCAATCTTCAACAGAGTCGTCTTAGGGACCACAGTGTTGGCCATGAGATATACCGGCATGGACCCAAGCACCGATCTGACAAGTGTCAGCCTCCCCATCATGGATAGAGATGATGCCCTCCATCCCTCCAGCCTACTCTCGACCCGCTGCACCAACCCCGAGCACTCCGCCACTCGTAGCCTCCGGCCTATGATGGGAACTCCCAGGTAAACCAGAGTCCCCTCCTGCTCGGGCATCTGCAAAATACTCCTGATCTCCTGTCTGACTCTGCTCTCTGTGCTAGGGCTGAACTGGATAGCTGACTTCGTGAAGTTAATTCTCTGTCCGGATGCCGCACAGTAATCTGCCAACACTCTGCGAAGTACACGTGCCTCCGAAACCCGCGCCCTGGACAAAAGAAGACAATCATCAGCAAAAAGTAGGTGAGAGACAGGTCCCGCCCCCGGTGCTGGAACATAGGACTCCAGCTCCCGGCTTACACACGCCCTCTGGAGGGCACGGGACAATATGTCAGAACAAATGATAAATAAGTAAGGGGATAAGGGACATCCCTGCCGCAACCCCATAGTAGACTCAAAAAACACCGAAGGAGTGCCGTTGACCAAAATAGAGAACCTCGGCCCCTGGACACACCCTAGGACCCATCCAATCCATCGCCTGTGGAAGCCATAAGCCTCCAGTGCCCTCCGGAGAAAGCTCCATCTGATCCTGTCATAAGCCCTCTCCATATCCAGCTTGACAGCCATCAAACTGCCCCGCTTCGATGCTCGCTGGAGATCCCACATCATCTCCTGAGCCAGCATGACATTGTGGGAAATGTTCCTTCCCGCAATGAATGCCCCCTGCTCTTGGCTGATGATGCCCGGCAGTAGGGGCTTTATCCTGCCCACCATAATCCTCGCCACTACCTTGTACAAGGTTGTGCACAGACTGATGGGCCTAAAGTGCCCCGGCTCTACTGCCTCTTGGCGCTTCGGGATGAGCGTAATGAAGGTGGCCTTCCAATCCTCAGGCATGGCTGCCTGAGTGAAGAAACACTGAACAGCCTCGATCACAGCTCCCCGAATGATACCCCAATATCTACGGAAGAAGAAAGGGGGAAAACCATCTGGTCCTGGAGCTTTGTCCGCTGCCAGCGCCCAGACAGCCTCCTACACCTCCTCCGCCGACACCGGCCGTATCAGGGTCGTATTCTCATCATCAGCAATACCTGCATCAACCCGCGGAAAGTGGTCATCAGCACCAGGGCCTTCATCCTCAGTCCATCTGGCGCGGAAAAAGTCAAGTAGAACCTGTCCAACGGCAGGCTCACCCTCCACTCGGCGGCCAGACCCATCACGCAGTGAGTGGATCATACTCCGCTGACGCCGAATAACAGTCGTCCGGTGAAAGAACCTGGTGTTGCGATCACCCTCGTTAACCCATTGGACCCGAGATTTCTGTCGCCAGAAAATCTCATGCTGCCGTAGCAGTGAGTGGTGCGTCGCAAGAAGCCCCCGAAGATGGGTCATGTCATCCTCCGGGAGTGCACCCCGTAGGTCTTCTCTCCTCTGTAGTGCCGTGATCTCCTCCTCCACCCCCTCCAATCTCCGAAAAATATCGCCCACTACCTCGCGATTCCAACGGCGAAGCCGCCGTTTGGTCAACTCGAGTTTGCGTGAGACTTGCCGCATCGCGTCCCCCCGCACCGGAACACGCCACGCATCGCGAACGATGTCCCAGGACTGGGGGTACGAAAGCCAAATCTTCTCGAAACGAAAAGGACTCTGGTGACCCAATACCGACGAGGTCGAAATCAACAAGAGGCAATGATCTGATGCAATCCGGGGCAAGTGGCTGACTCGGCAGGTAGGGAAGCGAAGGATCCAGTCTGGGGAAGCAAAGGCCCTATCTAGCCGCTCCCACACCCTAGCACCGCCAGGTTGATTGTTGCACCAGGTGAACCGTGGCCCCGAAAAGCCTAAGTCCACCAAGCCATTTAGCTGCACAAAGTCGCGGAACTCCCTCCTATCAATCCTATCAGTGAAGGGCGCACCTCCCCTCTTTTCATCCGCACTTTGGATACAGTTAAAATCACCAACTGCCACCGTTGGGATACCCTGGGCAAGCAAGTTGGTAATCTCTTGCCAGAGGATTCTCCTGACCCTGTAATCCGTGCTCGCATATACACCGCACAGCACCCAAGGGTCCGCCTCAGGTTCCGATACAACCATCACTACCTGTTGAGAACAGTTGTGGAAGACATCAATCCTAGCCACCCCCCGCCTCCACAGGATCAAAAGGCCACCAGACAGCCCCTGGGACTCGACTGCATAGGTCTCCCAGTCCCTCCCCAGGCGTCGCCTCAGTCGACCAAGCCCATCACCGGACAAACGTGTCTCGCAGAGAAAACAAATCTCAGGACAGTGGAGCTGTACTAGCCGTTTAAAGGAGGACATGAAGGCCGGCTTGGCCGCCCCCCTGCAGTTCCAGGCTAGAATCCTCATAGATCAACAACTGCTCGGTCGGCCTCAAGTACATCCTCCCCCAGGGCCTCGGGAGCTAGCTCAGGCTGGCGGCCTAAATCCCCCAGCTGCTCAACCTCACCAGATACCTCGCACATGACTGCCGCCCTGATGAGTCGCACGACAGCTGGGTGGTCCCCCTCTGCCGCAGCTAAACCCATGGAGCAGTCACCGCTGGCATCTACCTCCGGGAGACCCTCATGTGGCGCCTCTCCGAGCGGCACCCCTGACGCCTCATCACGTGGCATCAGAGGCTCTACCCGACCTACCTCCCGTGGCATCCCTGGGCTAGCCATGTGCTGCTCGCCCAGAGCTTGGGTCAGGGTACCAAACCGGTAGACACCATCAGGCCCTCTCCCAGGGCCCTCAAGTGAATCCCAGGGGTCCCGCCCAGGAGGGGTCTGACCAACAAGCGGGTGGGTCCCCTGCACTGGGACAGGTCCCCGACCGGGAGATCTATACTGGAAAGGACCAGCTGGCTCCCCGGGATCCAAGGTCGGATCATCCTGGACCTGCAAATCCTGAGAGTCCTGCGCAGCCCCTGACTGGGCTTGTAGGCCCCCCGCTGATGGTCCACTAGGATCCCCCCTAATAGAGCTAGCGGGCCCCATCCCTGCAGCAAGGGCCGTGATCCAGGCCGGCATATCTCGCGTAGCCCACGGAGAGCCCGCGAGAGAGGAGTGTGGCCCGTCACCGCCCGTGCGCCCAGCTGGGCCCGCACTGCCCCCGCCCGTCGCGAAGCCAACGGGCGCGGCCTGCTACCCACGCGGGGCGCGCCATCGGCGCAGGGCGCGCCATCGGCGCGGGGCGCGCCGTAGGCCCCGCGCCGGGCTCTGAAGGCCCGGGCTCGGCGGCCCAGCCTAATCGATTGGGCCTGCTTGCCTGGGCCCCTTGGCGGACCAGGGCCCGCCGGGGCCCTGGCCCGCTTAGCGCAGCCCCGACTCGGCTCACTGGGCCCAGAGGCAACCAGGGCCGAGTCAGCCACTCGGTCGACCTCGTCGAGGTCGTCGACCGAGTCGACCCAGAGCGGGATCGAGGGGTCCCGGTGCGAGCCCTCCCCCCCCACCCGCCGGCGATCGTCGCCTGGCGACTTTCGTCGACTTTTGCCAGCCTTTGGTGTCCACAGGGGACTCCGGTAAGGCAACTGGCGATGGCGGTCGGGCGGCGGGCGACTCGGGCCGCGGGTCAGACACCGACATCTGCCGTCCAGCTACCGGAGAAGGCGGCCGGGACGGGCCCGATCCAGGCACTGGTGGAGTCTCCTTCGGCTGTGGTGGTCGAGACTCCCACGGCGGAGGCCTCCGCCGCGTCGCCACCATCCAGGGGCCAAACACCACCCCTGTGTTCTCCTCCCCAACACCAGGGGGCGCCGAAGCCGACCCGCCACCAGGGTCCACCGCCACTGGTGGCGGATCCACCACCCACCCAGGAGCCATCGGGAACCGGCAGGCCGCCTCCAGATGGCCCATCCGCCCGCACCGGGGGCAGAGGAGAGGAATATTTTTCGAAGATGAAGGGCTGCCACCGCACCTTCGTCTTCCCGTGGATCTGGATTCCAGGTTTAAGGGGCTCGGATGCATCGACTGCAACCTTCACCCGGGCGAACGCCATCGCCCGTCGCTGCTCGGTGACAGTGTCCACGGCGATCGGACGGCCAGCCCTACTTGCTATATCAAGGATAGTCGACGGTGTCCAGTATTCCGGTGGCAAGCGAGGAAGACGAAGCCACACCTCCACCGGCGACACCGTCTCCTCCCCTGGCTCAAAATCAGGGACCCAGGGAGTCATAGCAAGGAGTTGCCCCCCCACTACCCAGGGTCCCAGATTAAGGGCACGCTCTCGGTCCGCCGATGATCGGAATCGAAGAGCCAGGTAGCCGTCCGCAAGAGGGACGGCCACCACATCCTGGAGCTTGGCCCGGGTAGCCACGTCCTTGGCTACCCACTCGGCCGGAACTCGGCGTCCCAGGCTGCGTACCACGACAGCCCTCCCGTCCCACTCCAGGCGGGCCGCCGCAATGGGTTCCTCCCGGAGCGTCACGACCTCCGGGAAGCGGCGGCACAGCCGCTCAATCTCCGCGGCCATGGGCCACTGAGTCACCCACGGCCCCGGCCGCGACCAGGCACCGGAGTGCTCCCCACGACCGCCATCGGATACTCCGCCGGGTGTTTTGGGCTTACCTGAGCCTCTCGCCGTACCTCCCGCTTCCGTCCCCGCCGGCGCCTTCCCCTTCCCCTTCCGATCCATGACGGGCGTCCTACGAAATCCACCTGCGAGAAAGAAGTTAGCTGGAAAAGAATCGCAGAGGCGAGAGCCGGGATCCGCCTGCGAGGAGGGCTGAGGGCGAAGGCCCGCGGGATCCACCTGCAAGGTCGAACGAGGACGATAGCCTCCCCCTCCCCCCTCCAGGTTGTCGGACTGGACCGGTGACGACCACCGGAGGAAAAACGCCGGCGTAACTAGCCGTTAAGCACCACTGAGGTACGGCGTAACTAGCCGTTAACTTCCCCAGAGTTTCTCTCACTTCCTTGGTGTCTTGGTCTCTTGGGCGGAGAAAGGTGCATCCATCTCCTTTTTTGTGAAAGGATGCACCATTCGCTTATAAAAAAAGGATGCACCAATAATCTTCCATATATCAGCTGGAAGTGCGTCAGGCCACGCCCCTACCCAAGTTGCTCGATTTTTTTTAGCTTTTGGGTTGGGTTTAGGCTCAAATTTTTTTTGGATAATCCAAGCCCGAGCTCGACCCGAGCTCCGGCTCGAGCCAGGCCTGAATCTAATGGACCTGCCCAAATTATCCGTTTGGACAAAAAATAAGTCTGATACGAACCTGATTGAAGTTTAATATTTTATAATATTTTTTACAAGTAATTTCTCTTCTATAACATAAGTAAATGATAGCTAAACCCATTTTAATATTCTTTACTTTCTCATTATTCTCTCTAAATAACAACATGCAAAAACAAAATGATTCGAACTGAATTCGGGCTTCTATAACACAAATAAATGATAGATGATAAATTATTCTCAATCTATGATATATCCGAGCCCAGCTTGAAAAACAAATGAACTCTACATTTAAGCCCAAACCCGAATTGAATTTTTTGGGGCTAATTTGAAGCTCGACTTGATGGGCTTTAGTTGGCTTGAGCCCATTTTTAGCCCTAAACAAAGGATGGGTACCCATAGCTTGAACAGTGCGAGTAGTAATCCAATCAGTAATCTGAGCCCACTTTTGTCTTCAAGGCAAAAGTAGCATGAACGAGCCCTTTCGATGATAGTGTGGCCAAAGGAGAGAGATGCGGAGGTATAGGATTTGTCATCCGAGATCATGATGTCAGACTGGTGGCAGCAGGAGGGCAGCGGATCTTCGACACATTCGTTGCGTGTGCCGAGCTCAAAGTAGTATGGGAGGCCGTTACCTATGCGAAACGCGTTCTGGGCACATATTGCATCCTTTTGGAGGAGAGGCCGCTGTTCCATGACATATGCCAGAAATCTGGAGGAGTGTGACTCCTACCTGGCCACTTATATTTATAGGGAGATAAACTGTGTCATGGACTGGATTGCCTTCTTTGCTGCACATCACTTAGGAGGGTTTTATTTGGATGGACCACGTTTCTGCTCAGAAGCCTTTCTGTAGCTACTTCTGATTTTATTGGCCGCATTTATATTCGATGGGTGTGAACCACCGTTGTACCCAAAAGAAGAAGAAGAAGAAGAGAAGAAGAGCAGCTAGAAGAGGAGGAGAAATGAGAACCATCCGCGTCAATAAATAAATGCAATAAATGCAAAGGAAGCGTTATTTGCACAGCTGACCAGAGAACCGTACAGAGAACACTATCAGATTTGCGTCTCTTCCATAAGCAAACATGGTGTCGTCTACTGTTTGGTCATGGCCCTGAGGAGCCAACACACAAACCTTGTTTATCTTGCCTTTGTTGCGACATCCAACCCTGCAGTAGGAAGGCTTCTGATTCCTTCCTCTCCCTTCGTTTTTTATTTTTATATAATTATATAACATGATATATTGTTACAAGTTTTACAAAGAAGCCGGCAGATTGCCGACTTTATTTTATCTGCATAAAAATGGACCATAAGTTCCTTCCTGACAATTATACTATAAATATTCTAGTCACGGTATTTATAATTATATGACTGTTTATTATGTGTTAGTTCAACTCATCTCGCATGCAGTGTAGGGTACAATTTTTTCATGTATTGGTGGGGAATGGTGAAGTGGAGGGCTCCCGATTGGCCGAGAGCAACGGCAGCATCTGGGAAAGGTGCGGTTGCCGGCTGAGATCAGCAAGAGGGAGAAGGGGGAGAGAGAATGACCAACCGAGTTCAGACATTCAACGAACGAGATGCCTTTATAATCTTTGCTTCACAAGGGGTTGGGGGGACGATCCACCATTCATTCTCTCCTGTGTCCCGCAGCAGAATACCATCGCCCCTGACATTATAAAGGCAACGGAAAACATGCAGCACAAATTTGATTGAGAGAAACGAAGTTTGATCAAACTACAAATAAAATTCTATCATCCTTCAGAGCTAATACAGCACATTCCTATGAGGAGAAGGGAAGCTCCATTGCTTTAGAATTCTTCTGTGGTGAATTGCTTTTGAATGTTAATGGCCTAAAAAAGGGAAACAAAAAAAAAGGGGCAGCCTCAGGATAAAGAGTCATGGTAATAAAAATGGGCCAGTCCCCGGACCAACTTTTAGTCATTTTGGCCCAGGACTTCAGGCCAGACCCATTGAAAGACCCAGCCCATCTGCATGCACCCAAAAATTTCATGACAACTAAACATATTAAGAGGATGAACCCCACCGAATCAGTTGCAATTACTGAGAGCAAGGACAGATGAATTAGAATCACTACATATATAAAGAGAAGCTCAAGAAACATGAATACAAAGATAAACTACCATTACATAAAAACCGAATATATCTATGTTTCCCTATTTACTATAAAGAAACCTGCTGCAGTATAATCCCTTGCCGACACAAAATCCTCCAATTCCTAAATTAAATTTCATATACTCCATATTTTACTCTCCTTCACAAATAACAGATCCTAAAAGCCATTTTAACAGAATTCGTTCTAGTTATTGTCGAGTTTCCATAATTATTTTACTGGTCCAGCCTTACTCATATTTTCCAGATTCAGGCTCTGTTTGGTTGTCACCAAGATGAAAGAAAGAAATAATGCTGTAGAATAAGGTGTAAACAAAGTGGCCTTGGCATGGGGTTAGTTCATTAACCCTTTCTTTAACTTAAAAAAAACCAAATAGTTTTGACATCTTCAAGAAAAGCTTGCCCTTAATTTTCTACTGGCTTTCCTGGAATTTTCTTTCTGCATCATCAAACAAAAAGAAGGTCCCACGCCAGTTCTTTCTTACACTGCTGTCTAAACATAGTGTTAATCCTAGGCCCTTCACTCCTAGGACAAACACATAGTATCCCACCTAGGGAGGCATTTCCTCTATCTTATAACAACTATAGAGTACACTCGAGCCAAAAAAAAAAAAAGAAAAAAAGAAAAAAAAAAGAGAAAACCTTTCGGACATAAAGATAATATATTAGACAATAAAATTGACCCAATTTATGCTAAAGTAACTCTTACCCGGTGAAAATATTTTGCACTTCGAACCAATTACTCTTATAAGAACACTTAATGGTGATGATTGAGTATGATATTCAGCAAGGTATGCTGTCTCGATACTAGACTCTATACTGGTGCCACCCTATCATAATGTCGATATGTCCGGTAAGAGAGCCGGTTCAATGTACCAAGTGTCGGTATACCTCCGAACCGGTACTAAACCAATATGGTATGGTACGGCGTACCATATCTAGACTCATCTCACATCAGAATTAGCTAACTATTTCAAAACACAATGTTTAGCCACCTTGGAACCAATCAACTTAATGCCAATTGCCTACCAAGCTTTCATCCATACAATTTCGACAAATGCACCCTACTAAAGTAGTCAACTCTCGAAACCACTGCCCAATAAAATCAAGGGAGGAAGAAATGATAATGAGAAACTTCTCAAGGCTACCCTTGCAAGAGAAGGGCGTCAAATTTAAAGTGAAGATATCAAAACAAACCTTAAAGCCCCTTAGTAGACCAACCCTTCCAAATGAACAATCAGGAACCCCTTCCCTCTAACAACTTATTGATTTAAAAGAAATACCTAGGCAAACCATTGAAAAAGACATTCATCCAACCAATCCAATGACCAATTAAACATAACATCCTAATCATTTACATTATAATAGGCTTTTTCTAAGTCCACTTAGTGCACAAGGACACGTAGCTTCAATATTGTTGAGCTGAGCAGTGATACATTCATGAGCAGACTCAATATTGTCAAAATTACACTATTAACTAAGGCATTTCTATTTTCCGATCATATCCTGTAAATCTATTTCCTAATCAAATTCATCCCCAACTAAATTGTTATTGTTCTCTTAAATGCAGCTAGATATTACCATGTTATGACCGTTATGACTTAATTAAAACTCAATCCTCTATCTATCTGTTACTATTACTATGACTTAATATCACCTTAGTTCTCGATCTATCCTCATTATATGTTACATATAAAGCAGCCCTATATATCAGCAACAGTATTAGCCCATAAAAGGGATGGGAATTTTTAAGAAATTAGCAGCAACTATCAAATGGAAGTACCCACAGAAGAATACCACGCAACCATATCAAATAGAACTAACAATAAGAACGTCAAAATATATTAACAGAAAGAGATTACAATCATCCACTACCTCCAGTTCTTCCTACAAGTCCAAAGACGAGCCAGTTTATTTCTCATCAGCTAAAAAGAAGCAAAACAATAATGACAACAGCATCAAGAATCATGAATAAACTAGACTGGTCACAGACCATGAAACCCCACATAGACATTCTGATGATTTTTCACAGCCAAATTAGTTACATAAACAATTCAGAAGGATTAAATTAGTAAACATCAAATAATAGCATGGAGCAATCCCTGTCAAATCCAATGATGCTATTCTAAACATATGCATTTCAAGAGCATGAGAAAGCAATGACTCGAGTAGAAACAAATCAACATGCCTGTTGAAGCTATTAAATAAATACAAATAAGTAAAACTACAACGCAGTGCACGGCATATCCCCTCAATTTTACAAACAATAAATTTAAACAGATAAAAAGATCAGATCTTGCGAACCTAGACGTTGGATTCTTGTAATTCTCCCTCCATCTCTCACCAACCCAAAGGGAATTTAAACGATGGAGACCTTCGCTCCGACCTCCTCGAGCTGCTTCTTAGCCTCCTCGGCGTCCTCCTTCGTCACCGCCTCCCTGCACTTCTTCGGCAAGCCCTCGATCAAATCTTTGGCCTCCTTGAGCGCCAGGTTCGTCAGACCTCGAATAACTTTAATCGTCGCAATCCGGGCGTTGCTGGGAACGTCCTCGATCACCACGTCGAACTCGGTCTTCTCCTCGACGGCTGCGGGGGCCCCCGCAGCAGCGTCGGCGGGAGCTCCGGGGGCTGCGACGGCGACGGCGGCGGGGGCGAAGGCGGCGGCGGAGACGCCGAGGCGCTCCTGTAGGAAATCGACGAGGCCGCGGGCCTCCTCGAGGGTGAGCTTCTCGATCTGGGCGCCAAGCTCCTCGATCTTGGGGGAGACGGCGGCGGCGGCGGCGGCGGTGGGGAGGAAGGCGGCGCGGCGGGAGGGGGCGGTGGCGAGGGGTTGGAAGGGAAATTTTAGGGTTTGGGACGGGGCGGAGAGGGGGGAGGCGGAGGAGGGGGCGGAGCAAGGGGAGAGGAGAGAGAGGGCAGTGGAGAGCGTCGCCGCCATTCTTTTTTTCTTTTCCTTTCCTCTCGCCTTCACCTCTTTCTTTCTTTTCGGTTTCGGAAGAAAACCGGTGAGAAGGAGAGGGAGGAGGATAAGATAAGGCAACGGCAAGTAATGACGGATATAATGGCGAGCGGGGGATTGGGAGCTGAGTGGTAGATAAACTGGTGGTTTATCTGGAAGAAGATGCATCCGGTGGCACGAATCATAAAGTAGTATAGATTGGCATTTGGCTCCTCATTCTGCTACTGACTCCTGAATTTTGATTTATTTTTTTATATAGTCGATGGCAATCCAGATTTCGTAGTTTACATCCAATTTTTTTCTTTGAATTATTTTGTAGTTTACATCCAATGTCGTGCTGTAAGAATGTTGCGTACTTATGGTTGTTATTACTTGGAGGAGGGGGGTTCTTTAAGCCAAAGTTGAAGGTATAACAAATTGCTTACTTACCTTTAAATTTTTATGTGGTTTTGGCTTTGCTTTTCCATGCGCTTGTCATGTTAAAATATATTCATATTACAATGCTCCTGCTACGTTATCCCTTTATAGTTGGATGTTGCCCTTTCCACATGTAAGAAGGTTTGCCCTCTTGAAGTTTCTTGCTAATATGTAGTTTGAGTTCATTACAAATATGACCATCTAGTTGTTTTGGTTGCAGTCAAAGCAAAAGGCTGGAATTTTCAGAGGAATAAGCATTTATTACCTCAATAATAGATGATCTTAACAAAAAGTGTTGATTTTACCGTCCCTCCAAATAAGAGCACCGAGCCTGCTGAATAATCCCATCAATCTCTTTCCAATTCAGAAGGATTTTATTAGCTCGTTTCTGTTCGTTCTTTTTGTCATATAGGTTTGTAAGTTGTAACTTTGTGCAAGTCCTCTTGGTCATTGAACCTTTTCAACAGTATCGGTAATTTAGTCCTCCTATCCTGTTACATTATGTGGCTTTTGCAGCATAAGAGGTTCATACCTCTCAGCTGCATTGATGTTTTTGGATGTCAGCTGGTTTGTCATCTCATGAGCACCTGAAAGGCATCCTTTGAATCAATCATACTTTGTTTATTCCTTCCATTATCCCATATTTGATCGAGACAGTCGGGATCGACATCTCTGTTGCATTGTATTGTTCTTCTGCCTCAACCCACCGGCTGTCATGAGTCTCCTAACCATCCGATGCATCATTATGTAATAGAACAGGAAACATATTGTTTCTGTCTACTCCTTAGTTTTGCCCTGATGGTCCTTCAATTTCATATTTCCATTGGAACCCATGGTGCTCTTTGGAATTGTTGGGATTGTCTCTTGATAATCAACTATAGAAGCAAGGATCACTTTGCTAAGATATAGAGCGGCTGCCTTTGGGAGTGGTCAAGGGTCAATTTTAGCAGCAAGAATCCCCTACCTAGGGTAAGGCAACTGCTTCAGAAACTTCTTGGGATCTTGAATGCACGTCTGCCTCCTAAGTGCTTCCTTACTTAAAAGTACTTTGCAATATCCTTTTCCAGCCGCCTGCACTTGTTTCCGCTGTCGATTCTAGCAACCAAGGATCAACCATATAAGCAAGCATAGCTTAGTGGATTGGAATTTTGTCTCTGAAATTAGGATAATGTGTGTCACGCCCCCACCTGCGCGAGGCACGTGAAGCACCCAGTGCCCACGTGGGGACCACATGAGGGGGGAACACAGAGCTCCCCTGCCAGATATTATCCGGTTCTGGAGCTTCACGCAAGCGTCTTTCATCCCTTTCCGGTTTTGTTTTTCACCCAAAACGCGTCTGCAGGATTTGAAGACACCCGCCTTATATGCCCAGGCTCTAGAACGAGTCTTTTCGATGTGGGATTATTGGGCCTCACACTCTTCCGATCATCGGACAAGAGCCGTCCTTGGCTCTAATACCAAATGTCACGCCCCCGCCTGCGCGAGGCACGTGAGGCACCAAGTGCCCACGTAGGGGCCACATGAGGGGGGAACACGGGGCTCCCCTGCCAGATATTGTTCGGTTCTGGAGCTTCACGCAAGTGTCCTGAACCACTCCCGGGTTTTGTTTTCCATCTAAAATGTGTATGCAGAATTTGGAGATACCCGCCTCATATACCCAGGCTTTGGAATGAGTCTTTTCGATGTGGAACTATTGGGCCTCACAATGTGAATTTGTATTATGAAACACTAGAGGTAAGAGTGGTGTTGCTTGCTAAATAGTTGTGGCAACGTGAGGTAGAAAGTTACCACCACTTGAGGAAGGTTGAACTGACTATGTGGAGCATGTGGGTGGGCAGAGATGCGGATATATGGAGCTTCTTCACATAATGGAAATGTATCAGAAGAAAAGAGCAATGCTCGTGGTGATGGAGTGATTTCATTTTCATGTAAGGTGGAGACATAGGTAGCACAAGAATCTCCTATATCTTTTTATTCAGTCACTGGAGGGTGGTCTATAATTCAGAAATACTCTTTAAATAAACTCCCTATGAGAAAGCCTATGTAATACAATTTGAAATATTAAATTCACAAAAAAGGGTATCAGAGGAAATGAAACTTACTATACTCTTCTCTATTCCCAAAAGGAGCTTTATCTTTCCAGCTAGAGGAAGGATAAACTTTTTCGCACTTTGATTCTACTTTAAAGGCATTTTTTTGTTGAAAAATCTTTTAAAAATGGAGGATATTTGTGCAGGAAGCACGAAATATCTTGTTAACCCTTTTCCTACCAACTTAAGTTTTTGATCTTAATTGGCTAGTGAACATAATATCAGAGTCTAGATTTGTTGGATCATTGGATGTAATACGTTTGAATCTCCTCCATGCTAATTATTTTATTTAATTTATCTAGTTACTATCTTGATCTATTTTAATCAATAAGTTTGTTATCTTGATTCATTTTGGTCATTGTGGACTCTCCAAGTGCATGGTCCCGTTTTTTTTGGAGACGGTTGGTTGGTTAACCATGTGAAACAATCTTTTGTTTGGATTTGATGTGCACCACCTAAATTTTTTATTTGATTACTGGTAGTCTCTAGGAAAAAATTCTGCCAAAAAAAAAAAAGGCATTTGTGTTGATAGCATATTCTGCAAATATGGTGAATTTGTTGCCAATCTTCTTTAAATAGAGTAACTTGAGTTTTTATGATCTCTGTTCTACATAATGATGGTTATACCTTGGCTTTCTCCTCCAATTTAGGAATCTGTGCAGTGCAGCAAAACACTAAATTAGTAGGGATAGTAATGAAAATGTAAAATTTGATCATACATGCAGTTTCTTGGTCTTTTTAGCATATTTATTTCATGTAAATATTTTTTGGGGAAGTAGTCACTTCAGTGCCTTTCAAAGAAAATTCAAGCTGATTGTTCTTTTTATCAAGATGCTTAAAAAGGATATCACTTGGTAATTTCTAACACATTTCAAAGGCCATAGTTCATGAATTTTCACAGGCTCAAAAATTGTACCATTAAGATCTTATCAGTGATCTCTTTCTCTAATAAAGATTGTAGTCTATATTAAATGGACTCAAGTATGTGTGTGGGGTGCATCTGCTTGTTTAATTGTGGGATCCTTCCAATATATCAGAATTTCTTCTTATGAGTCCATTTCTGATATCATACTAATTTTTGTGTTGAAGCGTTGGCTTTGGGTACTTCATTCGAAATCAGTAGGTCGAGGTAAAAAAGATGATTGTCCAGTCCTTCAGTTAATCTTGATGGTTCTATGATCAAAATCTGTGTCGATCCGTGTCTTGTCTCATCAGTGTTATGCTATTCAGCAGATGACATTTGAAAAAGTGAAAACTGGCAAAGAGCTCTATTAACGCACACAGCACAAGCGCGCAGACACAAACACTTCTTTTTTTTTTCTTGAATTAATGGTTTAGCCTCCAAAAAAGTAGTCCTCTGTTTATGATGAGCCTAGAGATGTGGCTTATGGAGGAATTTGTTTTACCCAGTCTCTTATGCATACCAGTGAGTTCTTAATTCCTTGCTAGGGAAGTAGTGAGAATGTGAGATGGGCCAGTTTTGCTATCTAAATGCTTAGTTACCACTGTGTCCATATTTTAGAGCCAGATTGGATTTTATTTGTAATCCTACATTATTTTCTATAAATTCATCTCATTTGCAGAATTGCTTGTCCATACTGAACATGATTGTTTTGATTCATAGCAGTTGCTTGCAGGGAGTGTCAGAGCATAAGAAAAGCAGTGTTAAGCTCGTCTTTACTTCCCCTCTTTTGTCTCTGCACTTACAATTGGGCTTAGAACTGATTTCTTTATTGCCACATCTTGGTTTAAGTAGCAGACCTCAACTACAGTTTCAGGACCCAATTCTGCAGAACCTGAAAAGCAGAAATTTAAAGAAATTATTTGAAATGTGCGATGCTGATAGTTATTGTTACAGAATTTAGATTGTTCTATTCATGTATTAAAACTTGGATTGGAGGGGGTACATATATGGTCATGCATGTGGTGCTGCCAACACCGTTCCCATCTTTTATTTCCAATGGAAGTCTTGTCCTTCTGCAAGTAAATTTTAAAAGATAAGTACATATATGTCATGCGACTTATGCTCCATAGTTTTCTGAGAACAGGTGAGATTCAAGCAAGGGAGATCAGGATTTATGAAAAAAATTGAGGGCTGTTGGAAAGTAGAGCCACTGTTTGTTGAGGAACAAATTTTGCTTCCTTCCAAGCCAAAAACATGGGTGAACAATGATTTATGCACCAGGGCCAGCACTTGTTCCCTTGCCATCAATCTCGTGGTATTTGAGGGGATCACCACAGGAACCACCGAGATGCTGATAACTGACCTTTTAACAGAGGCTGCTAGGCTAAGGGGAGCTGGTTATGGCATACAGTATTGACAATACTAAAGAGAGATGGCATTAGAGAAGCACAAAGCAACAGTGAAGTTGCAGCGCTGTGGCAGTACATTAAACTCTTTTGGATCAACAAGATGAATGAGGGGACCCTGAAGTTGAAGCCGCTGTAACTGCTGGCTATCATGGGGTGCCACTATTTATTGAATCCCAAAGTACATATGAGTTAATTATTCAGTTTATGACATGCTTATAATTACAGCCAATGTTGTATCTTTGATGAATAAATGCTTAAATAAAATGATCATGGTTCTGAAGAATTTTTGTCCTTTTTCTCTATATCTATTGCACTGTAATACTCAAAATCAGTTCAATTGTATTCCCTGAAGATGCATTCTCTGACGGTCAACCATCATTCATATCTTCCTTTCTTTGTTTTTTTTTTTTTCATGGATGATGATAAAGGAGGCTGCAAGGCGCAGCCACCCGGCTTTTATTAATTTGAAGAGAAGAGAAGAACGAAGTTACAGAGAGGACACTAGTTTGAGAGAGTTTCATGAGCTTTGCCCGGTCAAAAAATAAAACCAAACGGACCGACCAAAAAGCAGATAACTATCATACATATCAAAAAGGTGATAGTACATAGCACTTTTTTTTTCTGGGTAAAAAGGATTGTTTCTTTGATGAGGCTACAAGGACTCCCTTTTGCCTATATTTTCATCAAGGCTGAAAACTCTACAATTAATTTTGAAATTAAGGTTTTCTTACTCGGTTTTGTTTATTCTAGATATTCAAAACTTTATAATATGTAACCAAAGTGTTTTTAGCTAAAGGATTGCATCATTTTGTTCATATGAAGCTCTCATTGCAACCTTTCTTAGCGTCATATTGATGTAAAATGTGAATGCTGTTTTTAGTCAACATTGGGAGTTAGACCAAGAGCAACTGCATTAATTTTCTGTTGTGGCAATGGAAAGCCAGACATCTCTGCCATCATAACCAGCTCATCTTTGCTGGGTCCTACGTGTTCCATCACCTTCATCATGCACTGTACCTTGGAGAGCTGTTATATCCTGCTGCCAGGAGCATCCCACATCAACTTGTGAAGACATCAATGGTGCTACTTGTGCTACCATGCAACCATCAAAGTTGAAACAGTAGCAACATCAGCAGAAGATGACTTCCCACAGAGCATGTCAGGAACCAGTTGTTTTAAAGTTGCATGAATAAAAAAGAGTACAGCAATTTATCTCAGGCAACGAAGGAGAATTACCAAGGAGGAAAGCTTGATCACAGTATCGGAGAATGGATTAGATCATCTAGTAGAGAGCTTCACTGAGGTGGGTGGAGAACAGAAAGCTGCCTAAACCCAACAGGCTATCTCTCACTAGCTCGAGGAAGCTATCAACTCATGCAGCTCAGCACAGATAACCTTTTGCATTCATCATCAGAATGGAGATCCTCCTAAAACTTCCAAACTTGAAGTCTCAATTCTGTTGAAGGAAGGATAATTTAGTAGATTGGGTAAGAACATCAGGAGGATTCATTTTGAATATGGTACTTCTGAGAAGATCGAGTAAAACTTCCTAGTTGAACAGACCAGAGCTAAGTGCTATGCTCCTTGTAAAGAAATTTGTATACACAGTTAAAACTGCAGTTGTACTTATAAGGCCATCTTATATCTTATCATAAGAATCAAGGCATCAAAATATATGGTAGGCTATATAAAATGATAATTCCAATTATCAATCGTGATACAATAAGACACATAATGCCACTATCACTACCAGAAAACACGCGTATAGTGACGGGCAATCCCGTCACTATATCGTGTTTCCGGTTACTAATACGGGATTTGTGACCGGAGCTTCCGTCACTGAATTGGTTACAAAAACACGCGTCACTAAATTTTTAGTGACGGCGGTGATTCCCATCACTAAACTCCGTAACAGAATCGCCGTCACTAAGCTGTTACAAATCCAAACATTAAAAATTTAAAAAATTATGTATTTCCCGTCACTAACCAGTCACTAAGGTAGTGACGAGGTAACTTGGTCACTGATTTTGTTACAGAATTCGGTTACAAATTTGGTCACTGATCTGTCACAACCTTCAGTGACAAATTTAGTCGTCACAAACATGGTCACAACTTTTGTTACTAAATTTGTCATTAATCCCGTCACTGACCTAGTGACAAAGTTACCGTCACCAATTTGTCAACTCACTGAGCAAAATCAATTTTTAGTAACCAAAATCTTGTCACTAAGTTTCTGGCTGCTCGTCACAATACTTGATAAACAATTCAGTAACCAAATTTGGTCACTGATTACATTCCAATAACCTGGTACATTTGGTACATTGATTGGCTCATAATAATAATATCATTAATAGCAAAGGCATTCAACATTACGCAAAAGTCATTTAACATGTCATTCAAAATAGACATCAACATGTTCTAAATCCATCAAAATCAAAATCCAAAAGTATGTCATAGAGATCAACAGAGATTTCATTCCTCCTAGAAATACAAAGACCTATCATCTAAAACAAAAACAATCATAATGAAGCATAATCAGCAGAACTAGAATCACAATCAACATCAATGCTGGCAACTTGGCTCCTCGAGATCCTGCTTCTTACCTTCCAATTGGTTCTCTCCACTAGTTTCAATACAAATTTCTCACCATTCATGCAGACTGGACAAGATGGGTCAAACTTCAGTCGCATGCATCATAATTTCCAAACAGTTTGCATGGAAGACATGCCCACAGACCAGAATAGCCACTACAGATATCTCTTTGTTCAGAACCAGTTTCTGGCTACTCCACAAGGATCTATCATTCAATACCTTTGAGCATACTCTGCACATTTGTGAATCAGAATAAAGGGAAGTTGATGAAAGCTGAGTGCTTGAATTTGCAAGTTTGTTGGTGCAGTAACTTGAGTGTCCGCTTCCAAATGACCATGTCTCTCCTTGGAAAGAGGACATCAATTTAGAGATATCAACTGAAGGCCAAACATCAAAAGACCCAACCTGGGAATCTGGGATCCATCATTGGATAAGTCAGTGCCTGGAAGAACAAAAGACTGCCTTCCTTCAAGAGAGCTGTCCTCATTTAAAGATTTAACAGGTGGAACTCTGTTATCAGAGAGTAGTCTTGATATCATACTTGATGTTTGGCTTGTCTTCAAAGATGATGGGCCTGCTTTAGAAGCCGATGTAGATGGAGAAATTGATGGCTCAATACATGGTGCAATTACTTGTGATCTACTGGAGTCTCTTTCCTATGCTAGGTTAAAAGAATGCAATGTTAAAATCAAAGCAAACTTAATTGAGCATCAATCATGAAAATTAACAGCAAAGAATGAATAGGAATATCTAATAAATGTCTCCATTTTATTCCAGCTCACATTGAAGGGTAAATTTCTTCTGATGGATCCATCTGTTACAAGAATAAGAATATTAGATGAGGAATTATGCAAAGAATGCATGAAAATTATACCCTCTATGCAGCATTGATTGCATTAACATGAAACATTTATCCACTAAAATTGCAGCAGAAACTTTATTATTCTACAGAAACAAGTTAAGAAGAGTATTGAACATGATTAGTTATCCAGCTACACTCTTCAAAATTTCCTAGGTACGATAGATTATGATAGTATTTACCATAAAAAGAGGATCATGTCATAGTTTGACGAGCCTGAACAACTGATTGGAAATAATTTGACATTTATAAGTGGAACTCGTGCAGTCTCTTTCTAGACATGAGCTGTATGGATTAGAAGAAATCCATACTATATGCCACAGCTTGCGTCAGTGAAAATCACTTCTAAGTTCTGGAATCTACTGATTTGTAAATTCTTTCATGAGTTAAAGGTAAGGGCCGCTCTGTTATTTTGTTAAATTGGAGTAAAAATTTTATTTATAACAGCATTTCTTCATATTGTAAAACATTATGTAACTATTAGAAAATTCTATAGCTAAAAGCTTCTCAGCACAAGAATGTTTTCCCTAAATATAGAACACAATCCAAATATTTTACCTTCAGCAGCCACTTTGGAGCTACAACCAATGCTCAATTAATCAGGAGACTTCAGTTGTCTGAGTGCCTGAGAAGCTGCTACCGGTGTCTTCCCAGCTAGAAGACCTTCATGATCTGTTTCTATGCGATGCTTAAATTTTGAGTCAATATTCCCACTGTTGTGATGAGAAAACTCAGAATGGTTGTCGAAAACATCCATTGTATGAGTTCGGTTGCCATGTAGAAAGCTCCATCTAGAGGAGCATCCAGCATTCTTATAAGCAGATGACTGTCGCTCATCTTGTAACAGGAAAACAAAGGTTTCTTCCTTGGAGCAGCCACACAACAGATGGCCCCCATAATCTTGATGTTCAAACTAGAAACCACAAAAAGAACGACTAGAACCCTCCAGAGTGAAAGGAACCTCAAATAATTTCAAGTAATCCTGATATTTAGAGCCAACATTATTTGCACCAGTTCTTGGAGAAGAAACTACATTAAATCTCCAGCTGTTCCTGTATGCATTAGATGGAAATCAGTCAATCATAACAACATGAAGGTCAATACAAGGAGCTAGAATTCCAAAAGTTATATACATGCAGACTCAAATAATAAACAATCATAGAGTGGTACCACAGGTAGAGAAGCGCAGAAATTCACTCAATTAAACGGCAAATGAAAGAAAACAAAAAGGACCAATTCATCTAAAGAAACTTGATGAGAAAGATCATCTTAACACAGCCTACATATGTAGAAACAGAATCTCTGTCCAAAATAACCAAAATCATATATGCCTCCACAACGTAAAAAGAGGTTGTGAAAGAAATTCTCATCAAACTCCTAGAAGAACATCAGGAAAAAAAGAACTTCAAGAAGAACATGGAAAATTCTAGTCTAGTTTACTATTTTATTATTTATGCCATAACAGACCATCTCATACCTTTAACAAATTTGGTGAGCTATTGATTCTGGACCAGCGTGCCACAAAAGAAGGCAATCGCCAAATTTCACATATAGTATCAAAAGAATGAACAGAATAAGAACTGGCACAAAATATTACATCAAAATATCAAAAGAGATTTTAAGTAGAAAGGGAATCTAGATATTAAAATGGCACAAAATATTACAATTACATCAAATGAGAACTGCTATAGCAAAATTCAGACAGTGCAAGCAACTGGTAGAGCCAGCAATCATTAATCAATGTTTTTTTTTCTTTTTTTCTGATGATAGCCAGCAATCAAAGTCGATAAGAGAATAATGCAAAATATTAAAAGGACATTTATTTATGTTATAAAAAATATAACAATATTTTCAGAACAAGATCAACTCTTTTTGCTAATCCTTTCCTTCTATCTGAAAATTGAAGTTTCTTGAATGAATTTCGATAGAAGATATATAGATAGAAAGCTTCGAAAAAAAACTAACCACGAAGAGCATTTAGAGAAGAGAAGCAATAGAATCGATCCAAGCCCAACACCATGGTGCCTCAGAATCCAATCCATCGCCACAACCTTAACCTTCGGGCTCTTATAAAGGAGTTTCATCAGCCGGTGCGGAACCGGAAGGATGCCCACGAGAATGTCGCCATGGCTCCCAGCGAGAGAGAGAGAAGGTCGGAAGGTAGAGCGGCGCGTGGACGGTCTTCCGGTTAGGAATTTGTTGGATTTGGGTTAGGGAGGAGGAGGAGGGGTTAGGGATCGCCGGGGGGGGTGGTTGGCGGCCGCAGCGGTTAGGGATGGGGGATGGGGGGTGGGGGGCCGACTGCAGGGTTTAGGGTTTAGGGGGGGAGAGGAGGGTTATTTGGGCAGGGGAGGGTGATTTGGGCGGGGGGCTGACACTTAGTTTCATTTTAGGTTTCCCTCTTTTTACTTTTTTTTTTTTAATTATAACTACTCAAAAATAATATTTTTTATATTTTTGGAATTACAAATAAAATTTGGTGATGGAAATTTCTGTCAATAATCCGTTACTGCCAAAAATAATCTTTTAAAAATTTATAAACACTTAGGTTACGATTTTTGTGACAGCTGAATTTGTCACTATCTCGTTGCAATTTCGGTTACCAGTTTTGTGACAGATATCCCGTCACTCCGGTGGTCACTAAGTTTTAGCGCTCATGCTATCCGCGTATTTTGTGACCAGTCTGTCACTAATCTGTCACTAAGTTCACACCACGGTGACCAAATTTCTGTCTGTCACTAATCCGTCACAAATAGTGACTGATAACGGGCCGTCACTAGTTTTCCGTCACTATACGCTTGTTTTCTGGTAGTGTATTTAGTGCATTAAAATAACTTGGAAACCAAAGTCCGGTCAACTTCAGAATTGTTTTTAGAGAAGCTAACAATGTTGTAGTGTGAATGCCTGTGATAGATATTCCTTCTAAACTATTAGATATTTTATTTTTTGATTCTCACGGATATATTTACTCTAGAATGGTTTAATAAATCCGATTTATCAAAAAAAAAATAAAGTCAATTTTTCCATCATACGGCAACTATTTATATTGTTAAAGATGCTTCATAAACATTTACTCCTAAGTTTTGGACATTTTAGATGTTCCACTATATCTCGATCATCGTAGTATTTCTTATTTTAGATATTTGCCTAGTACTTGGAAACCCACAAGACCTGGTATTCTGATCTGTTTTTCTTTTGTAATACCGCTACCCTCGACTCACCAAAAGATAAAACTCCATCTTACTACATAATATTTGAAAAAAAAATCTGAAAAAAATGCAGTAATACTAGTGAACAGCCTCGTTACAACTTCAACGATCTCCCACCAAAAAATACTAACCGAGGCTTAGCGTACGTAGAAGTCCAGTTGTAGAAACATGACGTCTATCAGCAAATTTTAATTTGTATGGATACAGAAACAAACCCAAATTCATTGATTGCAGAGCCTAATCCATGTGATGCAGATGGTCCAACCATATATATGCGACTCCAAATGCTAAATAATAAATAGGGAAATGTGAACCTAGAAGGTCAGGTCAATATCAAGTTATAAATGTATCATCAAGAGTACGTTTCAATTGTCTATCAAACTCACGTGCATTGCTTGTTTGACCTACAAAGCCGTAGTGTTAGGTTTGAGCTCTCTTTGCATCCAAGCACGAGAGAGCGAGAGCGAGAGAGAGGAGAGATCCTAGTCTTAGATTTTTGACTTACATGTGCTGCAATGCCTTAAACCTATGTACATGCTTGAAAGTAAGAAAAGTTTGTTTCTTTGTTGAGCTAGAGTTGTATTATTTATTTCTTTTGATTTTTCTCTACTTTTCTATTTTTGCGACTGCTTTTGTTTCTGTCACATTGCCTCATTCTAATTTAATCTCTGATAGATCGATGTTGTAGTAACTTTTTCTTTTCTTCGTCTGTTATTACTTTTGCTTTTTAATAAAAACTGGTGGCTGCTTTCCCAGCGACCTTTATTGTCAGAATGCTTTTTGATACGAGTGACTAATATTAGTTCATGCAAAAAGACTTTGGACCAAAGAATATTTTTATGTTGTTTTTGAAATGGATTGATGCGATGGTCATGCTAGAAAGTTTGTTATTGATACTCCCAATCTAAAAGATACCATATCCATTTTCTTCGAACCAAAGTAACAAAATAAAACAAAGAATTTTGCACGATGAGACTTTCGCCAAACACATTGGCCCGATAGATTGCTGAAAGTATCAAAAACAGCAACTAGAGTAAACTTTCCATTTCCATGATCTTAGCTCTTATCCAATCCACCTCCTTCATTAATTAGGATGGGGTGGCTTGTGTCTAACTATGCATCCGGTTCAGCCTGACTTGCTTTTAAGAGCTACTTTTTATTCATCAATTCGTTTGGCCAGACCAATCGCGGAGTCTGGTCTAGGTTGGAGACAGTATTTAATTTCCTCATCTCTCTCACTTTATTTTTATGCCTCGAGTCATATTCCTATCAACTTTCCTCATCCTTATCAATTGTCATGTCATTCCAACTCACACAAATCCTCTCATTCACGCATGCGGTGACGGAGACCTTTTACCCCTCCAACAAAACGTGACTCGAAAGGACATGAGGCCCATCCTCCGGGACGCTTTCAGCAACACATCCAGCCGAAACAGTAACACCCCATGGCCACCTTTGTGGAAGTCCCTACCTTCTGAAAGGAAAGAGATGCCAAACCCTTACCTTATCCGCCCAAATAGAGCATGTGCACCCCTCACACCTTTGCCCACCACCCCATCCACAACTTGGGGCTCATGGCCCCTCCACAGATCTCAATTACCGCACGTTTGTGACGTAGATAGATGGTACATATATCAAATATCTCGCAGAGACCAAGGAAGAGTCGTACGTTGTAGGACAAGCTCATGGCTCATGGTGTTCCGCAGGACGTCCTCGATGAGATCGGTCGCCATGGTAAACAACTAATAGTTAGGCTCCTGTCCCGTATCTAACTTCCCTTGGCCCGGCACAAAAATGGCCGACGCCTAAAGGCGGAATCGGGTGTGCCTCCAATGGCTAGGTTGGCAGAGGATAGAACTGAGTGGTGGAAAATGTTTGAGAAAGGGGACATGCGTGAGCGCATGCATGTGCATGCGCGTGCAGGTGTGCTCCTACTCATGCCTCAGCTTGCCACACGTAGAAAAATATCTTCATGGTAATTAAGTTTTTACCTGCAGCGATAGCTTTAAACTAAGATAATTACATGATTTCGTTGCATCTATTCCTACTTTACTGTCTATTGTTTTCGTTGATCGCCTTTATATTCTCTTCTTTCAGGTTGCTACGTATCATCATTTTCTTCATAAGCAATATAATACTAACGAATACGATAAGCATATATGCATAAGAATGATAGTGATTATTATAAGAACTAAAATTTTTAAAATTTAATGTGATGCAAGTGTTGAGAAGATTCAGATTTGCGGGCAAGTTCTTAGCAGCCAATAAAGAGCAAGCCCTTCAGTTTCCAAGTGTGCTTAATTTTGAGGCGGGCCAACAATAAAAAATATCGACTTTGCTAGCTAGGTACCGGGGCGTTTGGCAGAGAGCAGATTCAGTGTTTGCTTTTAAGAAGTTAACAGCAAATAAACTCTGCAGTTAGGCCATCCTAAGTAATATATATACTATTGATGGTATAAGATGAATCTTAGCAGCTGCAAGAACTGGCAATTTGCTCCAAACATCAGAAAAAAAAGGCTGTTCTTATTATGCCCACTAGTTCTTCAAATATGTATGGATAAAGATAAATTCTGTCACTAGAAATTAACCATCACATATTGTAATCATAATTAAATCTAATCACTTATACAAACTATTGATCTTTTAGCCCTTCATTGTTGGACACGAACTTATAACTAGTAAAAACCAAGCATAACCATTATATCTCACAGTCCTTACATTATTAAGCTTAACCACATAGGTATTTTTGTACAGTAACCACGTACTTAATGCAACATAGTTTAATACCAAAGGGTGGTTACCATCATCAGCACTGTCCATGAGCATGATCACACTTAATTTAATCACCATTGAGAGACTGCATCGACCAGAAGTCCTCGACAGACCAGAAGTTATCGCTGGACTCAGTGGAGAATTGAGGTGCAAGAGCATCAGGATTGGTCTCGTGCTGTTCAGTGTAACTCGGCTGAGATCCACCATCTTCAACACTGTTTGTTTGGCTGGTACTGGTACTAGCTTCATCAGTAAGCATCACATGCTGGTAGTCGAAGGACTCGCCATGCTTAACCTTCTTTTGGATTCTTGTCCTCCAGTAGTTCTTTATTTCGTTGTCGGTCCTCCCAGGCAGCTGCCTCGCAATTTTGGACCACCTCATTGCAAAAAAGAGGATAGAAATTATCAAAAACGAGTATAATTACCTTAAATGCATGGATACATGGTGATGTGAAAGAAACAGTATGGTGCAGGCATGCATTTATGGAAATATTGTCAAAGTGGATTGAAAGGATGGATGATTTTAAGAGCTGGTGCATGCTACATAATATCTTCTCCTATTTAACATGTGACGCATTGAGCAATATATAATAGTTCATAGTCGTTCTTCATTATCTTATTGATAATTGTTTGTATACTCTTTTTAATGCCATTCTTAATGGGTGAAACACATTTAGTTCTCGTTCTCTTTAGTTCATAGATTTCAACATCCAATTACTTTTTGTGATTTATCGCTAATGTATGAAGGCGGTTTCAATGTTTTAAGTTTTAGCAATATTATTTATTTGAAGGTGACCTTTACATAGAAAAGATTTTAGATGTACAAATTTAAATGTGAAGTCTGCAAATTTTGATGCTTTAATGATTTTTTTTCTTTTCTTTTGTTTTAATTGTAAAATATCATTTCTAGGACTTGCATAAATAATATATTGATACTCTGTCATGAATTCAGATGCACCTTGATTTATGCAATTTTTTCAATATTGTTATCTTCTGAGTGATATAAAGAAACTATATCATGAGGAAAAGATTTTGTGAATTTTAGAAAGACAAGGAATAAGGGTTAATTTTCTAAAGTACGTTTAATTTTTCTGAAAAATGATCATGGTTCTCCAATAAAGAAAAGTGATTCAGTATTGTTAAGCTTCTCTCTTAGAAGTTATTTTGAATGACACAAAAATGCCACGGCCACATCCAAGTTCCAAAGGATAGATATATATTTTCCATTGTGATAAAAATAGTGAATTCGTGCTGTGAGGGAGAAGTGGCTCTTGCCAGTTTCTTTGTGCCCATAATTCCATACATGTGTACTTTCTAAGGAAAGCAGACGGAGGGGGAGAGAGAGAGAGAGAGAGAGATCACGCATAAATCTTTGAGTAGCATTATGATACAAAACATTATAATACAAGCAAGTGATTAGTAAGCATAGCATTTTGTCCATACGTATGTAGCCATGGCCATGGTTCTAGTTTCTTAATTATGTGCTTATTATGGGTTAACAGTATAATACAGACGAGTGATTAATAGTCCTAGCATCCCGTCCCCACATATATTGCCATGGCCATTGTTCTAGTTCCTTATAAAACCATCAATTCTATCGAAACCAAAGACTTCCACTCTCCTTTTGAACTTGAGCTCACCTATTTCCCCATCTAGCGTGGAGTTCCATGATCAGCAACTGCTCCTCCGGTGTGATGTTTCCCCGCCGGACGTCAGGCCTCAGGTAGTTCAGCCACCGAAGCCGGCAGCTCTTCCCCGTGCGATTCAAACCTTCACAAGAAGTTAATAACAAAGGAGAGAAAAAGAAAGATGATAGAAAGGAGCTGTTAAGATCGTGAGAGGCGAAGACAAAGCGGAGGTGAGAGAAGACAAGATACCTGCAGACCGAGCGATGTTGTTCCAAACACCCTCACCATGGTTTGCTATGTAGTTTATGAGGATAAGGTCTTCCTCCATGGTCCACGGGCCTTTCCGCACCTCAGCCTCTTGGCTGCTGTTTATCCTCTTATCCATGCTATTCGCTTCTTCCACCATGGGAGAGAAGAGAGGAGAGGAGGGGCCGGGGAGACAGAAAGAGTGTGACATAAATAGGAGTTTGGAATGTGTGGATGGTTAAGAAGGTAAGAGCTTGCTGTAGGCTTATAGACGAAGTAATGAAAGGTTTAGCTTCCTATGAGAAGAGTAGATTCATTTTTTCTTGGTCCAAGTAAAAGGTGTATTTCTTCCTCCTTTTTTTTCAATGTAAAGTTGTAATGGTTTTCTACATTCAAGCAATGCTTCGTCACTCTTCATGTGGCAATACAAGTGCTTCCATGAGTTTATAATATATACCCATTTCCAATGTTCTGCCAAACTGCTATTAAGGAACAAGGCCATCTTTAAATGTTATTATAACTCAGTTTGGTACTGCCGCTTGAGCTAAAGTTTTAACCATTTAACCAAGTTAGGTACAGAGTTACAAAAAAACCCACTAAAGACGTAGACTACAGACGATAAGACTGGCTGTGGTATATACCGTTCTCTTCTGAGAAGCTAAGTACGTAGTTGTTCTAGAAGATCGTGGCGCTTGAAATTTTGATCAGTGGTTGACAGCTACCGTCGTATTGAACGGTTTGTGTCACTGTTCAATAAACGTTCATGAATCTTACATTCGTGCCCATAGCTAATTCCATGCAAATATGCCAACCACCCTATGTTCTCTTGTGAACTACCATGCAATTTTTGGGAGTGGAAATGGAAAAGTTTACCCAGCTTCTAGGCATGGCATATGATTCGTCCTTCAAATTAATGCATTCGATCCATCCGTCATCCCTTATTCTTCGACGTGGCACCGTGCACAGGTCGACAGGTTTACACATTTGCTTTGAGAATACAGTCGGATTAGGTGCGTCCTAGCTACGATTCAAACTTGGGACCTCTCTACGTACGCTCAGAAAAGTGGTGCCAACCGATGGAACCAAGTCGATCCTTTTGAGTGGCTTTAGACACCAATTTGGAGTCTACATATAAATTTTTATCTGTGTGTTTTAAAGGCAGTGTTTATGGTCTGAGATGACTACTCGATCTCTCTTCTGGCCCATGCATGGTATCACTCACATAAAAGTGACAATACATCCAAGAGTGATGCCTTAAATGAGTGAATAAGATTGGTAACCGGAACGAGAAGTAAATAAAGCATTCACCTGGAAATTTCAAGTTTATTTGTAAATGGGTGGCTGGGAGGTTTTCTCGCACTTTTCTAAATGACTGCTCTGCACTCGGCTTTGCGGGTGGAAGTATTAGCAGAACTCGAGCAAGGTACGTGGCACACTTGCACTCGTCGATATCATCATTAGCTTGCATGTGGACGTCAATTCAATCTCTTAATTCGGAATTGCGTTGCAAACATGGCGAATCGTTCTCAATATCTGTACAAGATGGCGGTTGTTGACATGAGAACAGGAGCAAGTTGACGGAGAAACCTTGTCGTCTTATGCGGTCATTTCGGATGTGATGAGTGGAGAGCTAGAATTACATTAAAGCTTGCTCAAAGTTTTGGTGGACACAATATGCTAAATAAATGACAATGATATGTGGCCAGCAAGGATGCAACGCAGTTTGAAGTAGATATGAAGCATGCTGGTCTCTTTACTGGGTCAATGGTTTGAGAACCTAGTTTTCAGGATAGCAAACAGAGGAAGAGAGCATATAATACAAATGGCTTTCAGAACCTAGTTTTCCTAGTGAGATGTTGTTCTTTTTTTTCTTTTCTTCTTTTCTTTTTTTTGATTAAAGGGAGGTGTAAGCCACCCAAATTTATTAGAAAGATTAGAAGAAGTACAAAGTGGAAAGTACAGCTGAAGAAACTAAGAGAGATGTTGTTCTTAGTGTTCAGAATCTTCAGATAAATGCACTATAGTTACACGCCCCACCCTCCTTTTCTCTCTCTAGAACGGAAGAAATTATAAAAGAGGAGGACTTCATATTTACTATGCCTGGGAACAGGATCTTGAAGCCAAAACAAGTCACGGCGAGGCTCAAGTTGAAAGTATGGGTATTGAGCGCGTTCTTCTCCGTTGACGACAATGTTTGAAGACCTAGGCCGCAAAATTTTGCCGAGACGCCGTTTGACCCGACCACACACCTAAGGGGAGTATGTTTTTGTTCTTATTCAAAACTAAGAAACTCATCAATATATTCTTCTTCTCTTTTATGTAAAGAGAGGCAAAAGGAGCCACCTGTTGATATTGAAGATTAATCGTATTTACAACAGAGATGAGGGACAGAGATGAGTTACATTGTCAAGAGAAGAGAGGAATATATGCGAGAAAAAGAAACTAAATGGCTCCAAACCAAATTTCTGATAATCAGGACAGAAAATGTTGATGCCCGTAAGAAGAAGCAGTCATCAATTCTTTTTGAATGCATTCGATAGTAGCTATTGATAAGATTTATTATGAGGTGAGTGGTAAATAAGTTGAGGACTCCATGCATGTTATATGTTCAATACCTAACAATGGAGTTGTGTAAAATTAAACGATTACGATTGGTCTGAAAAGTTTTCTCCTTTTTCATCCGCGTACGCACACGAGAGAGAGAGAGAGAGAGAGAGAGATTGCAAAGTAAAGGCCACATGATTCGGTTCTCCCATTTCAGTCCATTTATTATGCCTCTTTCACGGTTGGCATGCGTACTAGTGTATATATCGTCTCATCTATCGCCTAAACAGCAAAAAAATCGTATGGCATTAATGATCTTATCCATTAGTACATGCCTGTGTTACTTCATTCGGTGCTAGGGCCACCGACTTTCATGTAAATTGCCATTCTTGCTTAATATGTAATCAATAATTGATAGTAACGAAGTGAGCTTTCTTTTTCGTGCTACATCTATCACATATTTTTTGGAGGAACAATTTAGGAGTTCGGAAATAGAGTGTATGTCACTGAATATATGGATCTTTATATAGATGATTATCATCATGCATGAGTGCGTTAATTCTCCCCTTGGAGATGAGAAACTAATACTATCGTGCCACTTTTATTACCCCTTCACACATTTTAACTATATCTAGCTAAATGGCTTGAGTTTATCTGTCCGTCTGTATGTATGTATGTATAAATTCATAAAATTATCTCGAAAATGATTAACAACCAAGACAAGCAGAGAACAACTGGAAATATTTCCAAAATCATCATAAATTGATAATATGCGCTTCAAATCCGTAACAAGAGAGTAAAGAGTATGCATCAGCAAGAGTCATGGTTGAGTCAAACTATTATTTGTGAATTTTTGTGAGTGTGCTTTTCCCCTTAGTAATACGCCAGCCCGCTTGATTGTCTCCCCTCAAATGAAGTTTTAGAGACAAAAAGAAATAAAAAATAATATACCTGCATAAGATGGAGCATTTTCATTCAGACACATAAATAATAGAAATATCTTGCGGAAAACTAATCTCAAGCATTTCACTAATTGATGTAATTACAACAATCATCAAATAGTTCTTCCCATCAACCCGATGGTATTCTTTGCATATACAAAACAACCTTTATTTTATCCAACAACTAATCTCCATTCTCGTTTTATCTTCTCATTAGAAAAATTTGGAGTTGAAACTATGGAAAATTTGAAAATATTTGATCTTAATACTAATCTTTTTCTCCATAGAATAAAGAGACCTTTATCGATCGGTTAGTATTTTATTTCTTTTGCATCTAACTTTAGCTTTGGTTATGTTCTCCTTAATAAAGTTCAGGATTCCCAACAATCATTTCAAGGAAAGCACAAGTTGTTGTACGATTCCTACATTTTAAGAAACATAATCTCAAACAGAAGCCACATCTTACATAACGAGTCACATTTTAAGACCTAACCAACCAACTCGGCATCCACATGCATACATGTGCAGCTACAAGCTTTTCTTACTTCACATAGTAAAAGAACCTCCTATATTGCTAGTTGAGTAATGGAAAAAACCAACTCCATACCACAATATCTATGTGGAAACATGGAACAAGTTAGGAACAAGTCTATTCATGAATTACGGGCTTATTTCATTGAAGGGTCTTCTATCTTTTTTATGATCGATGGCTCATCGGATAATCCAAAACAAACATGATTCTTGCATGACAGCGAAAAATGACTAATGCCAGTTAGTGCAATGTCGTGCTCTATAAGAGAGATGAGTCCAAACACATGTTAGATATTAAGTCACGAGTCTTTATGCAAGGAGTTTGGTACATGCCTTTCATTGCAAACCTCTAAAAAAGGAGTGACATTGTCCTGTTCATACAGTTTCTCTTGTGCTGCTCCCATGAATATTTCGTTCCCCTTGGATGCTCTGCAATGAAATGCATTTGATCGGATTCTTCTTCCAATGCAGGAGGAATGTTGACTTCAAGCATGGACTTTGTGGTCTTTATATTATGTATGATTCGCATTCAATCTGTATTTGTGTGCAAATGGAGGATGATTACATGTGTTGTGTATCGCATAGCTTGGTCATTGTTAAGTTATTAATTCCACACAAAAAGTTAGGTAACACTCACACAACTCCAAAATTTGTGATACATAGCACATGCAGTGTCCTTCACCAATGCATCCATTTAGATTTAGCACTACTTTTACAATCAAAAATTTAATTATCATCATTTTTGCCATTGTTGAAAAAAATAATAGCAAAGAAAAAAAAAAAGGGTACGAGCCTAACTGCAGACCATAAGAGATATGGAGAACAAATATGATAATTGCGCAACCCTTATTGTTACAGGAGGGTTTTTTTTAATGATTTTGATGATATTTTCAGAACTACTTTAACTTTAAATTAGCAATTAAATATTATTTGCTTACTCATTAGTAATTAACTAGTAATTTGGCCATAGAAAGCCAGTATGGCAGGGAGATTTGCTGCTCCTGCACGCCCTTTCAAGATAAAGCCATGGGACATACGGCAGTTACACTTACATTTACTATTACTCGCGAGTGTTCTGTGAGCTATGCACGTAGTTATAAATAAATTAAAAAAAAGGGGGATTGAGAGGGAAGGAAGAACAAATGGTGGCAGTTTCTCCTGTATGGTCTTAGAGCGTGGGTCCCAAGATGCCACATATCACAGGGCACTTCACTGTCATGCGCGTGACAAGAGGCATGAATCTATGTAATCTTTTGGTTGTAATGGAAATATTAAAAGATGAAAATAAAAGTGGGTTTAAGACAAAAATTGAAGTGGACCAATGGCTCTTAGACAACCTTTTTTTTGGTTTCTAGAGTTTTCAGAGGCTTTTTTTTTTCTTGCTCTTAATTATCTTATGATCCTAATTTAAGTTTTCTAAATTATGCTCTAAACTAATCATTATAAATAACCACTCATAAATTGTACTGACATCAACATACAATAATAGTGCCGGAGATCCCATCTTGTTTGCCGAGGAATGTGTAATGCATAAACTTTTTTTTTTTTGTGCTGAAAAAATAAGAGGGGAGGGGGAGGGGCAGAAGTCCACCCATGTAGCAGTCTCTACTGTCCCTCCTTTTACTAGAAAATATTCGATGCGGGTTGCAAGTTTCCGCATGTCCTTCCCAACCTATGGAAAATTTTACTTGGTCATCCACGTGTGAGTACATCATCTCAGCACCACCTCAATACTGATAGAAGGAAAGCATATTCACACAGAGCTATTTGGACGTGGGGCATGCGGTCTTCACAAGTTCGAAACGTGCGAGTGTCAATTAATTGTATAAGCTTTTGAGAATATGATAGATAAAGTTATAAGAATATCCTTAAAATTTGGATGAAAAATAATTTAAATTTTAAATTTTAAAAATTAAAATTAAATTTTAAAATTTATTTATTTTTTGTTGTAATATGATCCAAACATTAATCCATATCCTAATATCATCGACGAAATATGGAAAGCATTATTATTTCATATTCCCTGCATTAATCGTCCCGAGCTCATTGATCCAGGGTCGGTACGTAGGCGGGGCTGACATTGCGGACAGGATGGGATGGGGAGGGGTCTCGTCGACTCAGCAAGTTAGGGTTTGGAGAAGGGAGAGGAGGGAGGTGAGATTTAGAGGAGGGATGCAGGGGTGGTGATTCCTGCGACAATCTAGAACGTTATCCCAAAACAAAGATATTATTTGGATTCTTGGCCATGTATGAGTACCCAGGGATCTACTCCGTGCACAAAAGAATGGGACTAAACGCATGTCCGGGTCGTCGCAGCCCGCCGGCGGGAGGAGGAGGAGGAGGAGGATGGGGCCTTGGGCTTGGATGCGACGGCGGGGCGAGCGTTGCCGCGGCTAAGAGGGCGGGATGGGGGTGGGCGGAGGAGGAGGAAGGGGTGATGGGGGCTCGGGGGATGGGGATGAGGCGAGAGGCGGGGGATTAGGGTGAGAGATGAGAGGCGGCAGAGAGGAGGCGAGCGTTGGGTCGTCGTCGGTGTCGGCGTCTGCGAAGAGGAGGCGACCGACCTTCCCCCCTTCTCGACAGGCCCTTCGACCTCCCCGAGATTGCACGGCGAATGGCGCCGCCGGCTTCGGCCGGGAGTGCGCCGATGTTCTGCGCCCTCTCCCGTCGAAATTTCGTCGAGGAGAGCGTCGCTTGGCTCGGGCTCTGCCCCCGGACCGTCGAGGAGGTTCAGGGCACGCCCTGGAGGGATCCGTCGGTTCAGTGCACGCTCGGCTCGCTCATCCCTAGCGAACGCCGTCTCGTCGAGCTCCGTGACCGGATCTTCGCCGGCCTCCCATCCTTCGCGGACCGCGCCTTTGATGCGGTCTCCCTACGGCGAAGGGGGCGGGGGGAGCGAGCGGGGAGGCCAGCCCTCCAGGCCAGAGCGCGGAAGGCAAGGGCGGCGATGGCATTTGCTTTCTTTATTTTTTCTTTTTCCACGTTTTTTTTTTCTTTTTCTTTTTTTTTGCTTTGACAAAAGGGGAAGAGGAGAGGAAGCGATAAGCCCACCCCGCGCAGAAGGGCTCGTTTGGATCGCGGGAAGCATTTTTCCTTTTAGAAATATGATTCCTAGAAAGAGGATGCGTAGAAAAGTATTTTTGGCATGTTTGGTTGACCATAAGAAAGTGACAGATTTGCAAAGTATTTATGTTTGGTTGAACATGCACTTTTCTGGAAAAGTTATATATAATTTCTATTATATCCTTAATAAAAATTAGGTCTTTAATACCTCTTTAATGTTTCTTTAATTTTTCTTGGACTTTCTAATTAAAAATATTTTATCTAAAAAACTATTATATATATTATTTTTATAAAATATTATAAAAAATAATTTATTATAATAAAATGACAAAAGTGAAAAGATTTTGATTGAATCGAGGCATACGATATACATTGTCCTAAAAATGTGATTCGCCCCTTGCGTGTCGGTTCACGACGATCTCATCCTGAAGGGACAATAATCCAGACTAAGATGCCTAGAAAATAAAAAAAAAAATAAAAGTAGAAAATTAAAGGTTATCTCGGAAGATAAAGTACTAATGAGAGAGAGAGAGATCGAATTGCTTTTTAAAATTAATTCCGAAGGAGTCTATATATAGACTCTATCCGGAACACCAAAAAGATGTGATTGTTCCGAAGATACATCATATTTTCGAAGATAGTATATACTGGTATAGTATAGTATATACTGGTATAATATAGTATATACTGGTATAGTACGTACCAGTATAGTACATACCGGTATAGTATAGTACGTACCGGTACATACTATACCGGTATAGTATTGTATATACCGATATATACATATAGCGGTATAGTATAGCATATGTTAGTATAGTATGGTATATAAATAGTATCTACCGGTATAGTATAGTATAGTATCGATATATATACCGGTATAGTATAGTATATATCAATATAGTATATTCTGGTATAGTATATTCCGGTATAGCATACTCCGGTATAGCATACTCTGGTATAGTATATTCCGGTATAGCATACTCCGGTATGATATATGCTAGTATAGTATAAGATTTTTTTTTTTGTATACATGCAAATATTAATTTTATGAGGGTATTCATGCAAATTTTAATATTTAGAAGGACATGTACACAAAAATACCCTATAATATATTTTAGTGTAGTATATTATACTATAGTATATATTAGTATGGTATAAACTAGTTTGAATTGGTTCCCATCATCAAACTCAACAAGTCACCATTAGCGGTTCCACCAATTTCTGCAGCCTTCTCTCTTTTCTCGTTTAAAAGTGCTCGAACTTCTCATGAATTTCTTCTGTTTGGTGTTCTTTGGTGTTGGCACAAACATGCATAGCAGGCAACGATGGCATACCTAATACCACTATTCATACAATTACGTGATATGAAATGGAACTTTGGACAAATGTGATTACAAGAGTACTGATTCTCCAGGAACATTAGAATCATTATTGCACATTTTATCTTCTAATTGAAAGCCATTTTCATTCTAACTACAAGAAAAATCAATAGGCGAGAAACCTTGTTCCAGGTGTAGGAAAGCTGATTTTCCTATTATTCTCTCCTCTGTTACAGTTCTTGGTACTTCGCGAAAGTAGACCCGTATGAGATAAGGGGTGGGTGGGGGGGGCTTATGCAAATGTGCTCATGTTTAGTTTGTACGAGGCCCGGCAACAGAATGAAATTAGTCAATACTCAATATATCCATAATTATATGTAAGCATTCTCATGATATCTGTACTTACATTTAATACATATGTCCTATTGTCACGCCCCAAGCTCGGAGCGCGGCAGATGCCGCATGCCCACACGGCGGACCGCACAGGCGTGCAAGGCAGCAGATCATATCAAAGCAAATACAAATGCTTAAAATGACGTAAATATTTAAGGTCATTCAAAAGCATTCTTACAAAATTTCAAAATAAAATTTGCTAACATAATTCAAATGTCCAAGCTAATCTAACTAAAATGCCAATAAGCAAAGGAATCAACGGAAAAATCTAACGCACTCCCCAATCCCGTGCGATCAAGTCTCTGGATCTGAAAAATAGAGAAAACAGGATAATGAGCTACACTAGCCCAATAAGCAACAAAATATCCCATAGTGGGGTTAAAGCATATCAGATCAAAATACAAAATAATGACTTGAATAAATCATAAGCAACATTGTTTTTTCTCTTCTCAAAACTTATTATCATTTTTACAAAAAAAACTCTGATACCAGAATCTCAACATGATAGGCTACGGCCACGTAACCCAGTGGCATGGGTTGCACAGAGTGCCAGAAACCACTATTGTTAGTCACCGGTGTCAACGATGTCCAGAAACCACTATTCTAATCACCGGTGGCGCGGTGTCGAAACCGGTTCCTCACAAATTACAAGTCGAGAGGTCCAACGTATAATCCCCATTGGCGGGGCCAGAACAGAATAGATGATAGCCATGCTGAGAATGCATATATATAGAAAAATAGATTTCATAAATTATCCAGTCATATTTTACGGATTTCAGAGCATACAATATAATTTTCAAATAAAATTTAACATGTCTGATCCATTTTACTAAATACAAAACATATGTCAAAATTTAATCAATTTATCAAATAATTTGGAAATCACACTTGAAGTATTAAGTTACTTACCTCTTCTCGTTTAATACTTACTTCAGATAGGCGGATCAGGTTCACCTATTTAAATTTAATTAATTCCTTGTTAATTTCATAGTTAATCAAAATTCAGAAATAATACTACTGGGCATGGCCCAACAGGGCCCAGAGTTGGTCCATAATGAACATGGCTTGATAGGGCCCACATCGGACACGGCCCAATAGGCCCGCATAGACTCGGCCCAATAGGGCCCTCCCAAGGTTGGCCTCTAATTTGTTCATTTATGCAATAAAAATTCGTTTCAGGGACCAATGTCTAATTACATAGCACCGTTCCGTAATAAAACTTGGGTAAGAAGACCAAATAATTATATTTGAGGAGCTTTATGTAATAAATATTTCTTTAGGAATCAAACATAAATTGCAGAAGACCCTTTTTGTGAAATAACATACTATCAAGGGCTTAAATGCAAAATTCCATTTATTGGCCAAACAACTCCGGGTTTCGGGTTCCGGGTTCTGGATTTCGGGTTTCAGGTCTGAACTGGTTTTGGGTTCGGGTTTCAGATTTTGGATTCGGATCTGGGCCCAAGTTGAGCCCACAGTGAACCGGGCCTAAGTTGGCCCAATTCGGCCCACGATGGGCCTTCATCTTTCCCAAACTCCCCATAAACAGGGGAGATGGAAACCGAAAGAAGGGAGAGGGGAGAGGGAAGAGGGCTGGTTGGGCGGCCGGCATGGGTGGCCAGAGGCCATCCCTCAGTCGACGGCCAGCCGGCCGCTGCGGCGGCCGGCGCTTGCGGCGGTGACTGACGGGGAGGAAGAGACCGAGAGTAGTCTCGGTTTGGGGCCAAAACAAAGGGAGGATTCAAGCTATTTGGCATGGAATAAAGAGCAAAAGAGGGCTAACCGGCAGTGGCAGAGGCGGCGGAAGGGAGATTTCGGCTACAGTTGCTCGATCCGGTGATCAAGCGGCGGCGGCGGCGCTCGGAACCGAGGTGATGCGAATCTCCAAAATAGGGGAAGGCGTATGGGTGATGGCGATTGATCGGGCGGCACGCCGGCCACTTGAGAAGTAAGAGGAGAGGGAGGAGAAGAAGAAGGGAGAGGAAGAGGAGGAGGAGGAGGAGATCGGAGGTTGCCCTAGGGTAAGGAAAGATGGGGGGTTTTATCGCCCCATCGTAACGGCCCTCCGCCACAAAAATCGCGGCGGTCGAGCGAGATCCGCGGCCGCGAATTGACCGGGGGGGCACCGCAGGATACTCGCAGCGCCCTTGCCCCGTTTTTCCCTGGAGGAGCCGGAGAGAATCGCAATCGCGATTCTCCGTTCCGGTTCCTCCCAAATCGAATCGGGGCTGAAGTCGGCTAGGGCTGCTGACTTCAGCCCCGTATCTCACACCTATAACGAGTTATATGTAAATATGCTTATATGAATAGGTATGTCCTATAACGAGTCATATGTAAATATGCTTATATTTTAGTTTGTGTTAGTCCGGCACAAATGGGTGATGGAACAGGAAGTGAAAAAAACAAGTTCGGCGCCGTTGGAAGTTGGAAATTCTTCATTCTCGTGGCATTTTGAACTCTAACTTAGAATAGGTATCGATTTCTCAAAAAACAAATGGAAAAAAAAAAGGAAAGGAAACAAATATATGAGATGGCTAATGAGAATTAGGACTTTCTATTAGAGAAAAAAAAAATCATAGGTTCTTTTATCTCTAAAACTAGCTTCTTTTTTTTTCAAAATTAGAGAAAGCAACTCTGCTGACATATGATTCAAAATTTGTCATTTTATTCTTCTTTCACTTGCTAGCCTCACGCCTGCAGCAGCAACGAGATTTCTTATGCGAATGGAGTTTAAAATTTATAAGCAACCAATTTCTTATGTAGATTTTCTTGTAAAAAGAATTCTGACATAAGAAGAAGATTCCTGATTGCTTTGGGTGACATTTTATGAAAGTTGCTACAAGAGATCATGACATCAATCCTATGTTGATTTCACTTTCCTTGCGTTACTCAGGATGTAATTATACATGTGAAGCTTTTGTTTCTTTGGTTCACAAATCACAGTGTTACTTTATCTAATAAGTTTGTCCTTTTTCTTTATTAAAAAGATGGCCATGCTCTAGTTTTTCTGATCAAGTATGTCTCACATACGTAACAAAGCAGCAATTGTAGAGGTCCGGGCTAATGATGTTCTTATGGTACATTAATCTATTACTCTCATGTTTGCAAAACTTGCAAATAGAACTCAGGGGCGGCTCAATACATTCTGGGGCCTAAGGCGAATTCAATAAATGAGGCTTTTTTTTAATAATAATTTTTTTAATAAATATAAAATACTTAAAAAAATATATGAAAATAGATAGCTATCAAGTACACTATTTCAACCACGAATCTCACAAAGATAGACAAGAAGCCTTTTCAATTTAATATAATTCTTGAATGGAAACATATAAAAGTAATTATTCTAAATGAAGGGTCATGAAATTGATTAAATAACTGAGATAATACTTGGCAATACTGTTTACCATGTCAAGCAAGCGCCGGATAGGAAAAGGTCATCCCATGGCAAGAAAAAAATTTGTCCATAAAAAACCTCTCAATATGAGAAAGTAGGGTCATTATGGAAAATTCACTCCATCAAATTAATAAAAGTCCCATCCCACCATCTCCCCTTCAAGTGAGTACCCAAGCAGCAACTGCAACATCACGGCACAGCAGCCATTCAACCCCCTCCCTCCTTTTCTCTCTCTACCACCCAAGAGGGGAGAAGAAACCGAGAGGAGAAAACTAAAAGAATCTCCACCCTCCAAGACCTCCATCTCCAATCCCCCTATCTTTCTTCCGGATGGCCCAGCTGGATCAAGAGTAATGTGAGGGAAGGAAAACCAAGACCAAAACCAAAAAAGAGAAGGGATGAAAGGTAAGAGTGGCTTCAGGCGTTTATCAAGCCAACCAAATCCCTCCTCTCTCTCGTGCACCCCCCCCCCCAAACCCAAAACAAAACTACTGTCCCCAACTTCCAAATTGGTCAGCCTCCCGGGGCCTTCCATTGGCCTGGGGCCTTAGGCGACCGCCTCAGTCGCCTAAGGCTCGGGCCGGCCCTGATAGAACTTATCATAGACCGGATCTCGGCCTAAACTCTATTTATTTTAATCAGATTTTGGGCCGGCCGAGCTGATCTTTTCTATGTCCAAGTCCGATACATGATTAGCTCTACCTTGCAAATCATCTTAGCCACTTGAAAAAAAAAAAAAAAAGCATAAGTTGCAGCTCTCCTGAAAGAAAAGCCTGCCACATGAAGAAATGCGTTGGAATGAGATAAACACAAAAAGATATAAAATAAAAATGAATGCACACTGGAATGAGCATAAAAGGATATTAACAGAAAGGCGTAAGTAATAAATCATTAGATTTATTTTTTGAGTAAAACAATGCCAGATACTGATGAGGTATATAAATCAACTTACTATTGTAGCACAAAGCCCAAGGATGTCGAAGTTTTTCGATCCAATAAGTGTTGACAAAATCTACCAAACCCTCTTATAATATTTTTTCTCGATAAATAAAGTTGGGAGCACGCCAACAGCAATATAGTGGAAGACTTACGCATGTTAAACAGTCGTAGCTTGTCCAAGCTAACACTATCTAGATGATATAGGTTATAAACTCATGGTCTATTATACGCGATTTGGTAGAGACAAATTTTTTATCTTGATTATGTGAAAATATTGAATTTGTGTTGATGTGGGGTCGGAACCCCGACACCAGCCCGCACACCGGGCGAGCAGGGAAAGCATCCGCATCCTCCCCGAGGTATTGTCCGCTCTGGGATTGCCGCTTCGGGTCTGCGGGAGGTCGCCCAGGGCCGTGGCCCAATGACAGTCCCGAGCCCTGACGGCGCGGGGGTCCGCGGAGGTTGCCCCCTACCCTCACGGTTTTGTCCCGCAAAAGGGCCCTCGCGAATGAGAGAGTGCTGGAGCAGCTCAGCTCAGAGCGAATGTGGTATTGTCCGCTTTGGGAACCGTGGGCCTTCGGTGAGAAGAGGTGTTTGCACCCCCCATTTAAGGCACAGACCTTTCCGCTGATTACCCGATGTGGGACTAAACTGGGAACCCCATCCCACAACACAGCCCCCCCAGCGGGAAGATCTGTGTGTGGCTGGGGCCCTTCCTCTAGCGCCATCTGATGTGGGGTCGGAACTCCGACACCAGCCCGCACACCGGGCGAGCAGGAAAAGCATCCGCGTCCTCCCCGAGGTATTGTCCGCTCTGGGATTGCCGCTTCGGGTCTGCGGGAGGTCGCCCAGGGCCGTGGCCCAATGACAGTCCCGAGCCCTGACGGCGCGGGGGTCCGCGGAGGTTGTCCCCTACCCTCACGGTTTTGTCCCGCAAAAGGGCCCTCGGTGAGAAGAGGTGTTTGCACCCCCCATTTAAGGCACAGACCTTTCCGCTGATTACCCGATGTGGGACTAAACTGGGAACCCCATCCCACAACATGCGTCATAAAATATTTTTCTCAATTTCAAATCAAGATTTTAGAAATGGAGAATTCTATGGCACAAAGATTTCTTCCTTCGGACACTGCATGCATCCGATATAGCAAGGACGATTGTGGGCACTGCTTCTTCTTGACACTTCAAAGAGGCTTCTTGGGAAAAGATGTCTTCTGTATTTAAAGCTTGGGTCTACTGTCCACACTAAGCTATTCATACTTTTCTTACGTGCATTGCATGCATCCAACAGTAGCGCAAGTGAGTGGGGAATTGTCACTTACACTTTCAAAGTTGCTCCATGAAAAAATGATACCAAGAGGGATTCTTCTGATTGGAATTGTTGGACTTCATGGAGCATGTTATGTCGTTGTATATTTGTGTTACAAAGATTCTGAATTTCTTTTCCTAATAAAGATGGTGCATCATTTTTTCCCTCTTTATAATGAATTTCGATATGATGGATTAGATTACGTAATTTTTAATTTAGACAACTTATAGTTGTTGTCAGTATTTACAGAGTCGTGAATATATACAATGCAACTTCATAGGTCATTTGGACATTACCATTGATAAAAACCTGGTTTCAAATGTCAAAGATCGAAATTCTTAATCCTGGCCCATGGGAGAGAGGGAGAGAGAGAGAGAGTTCATGAAGCACAACTCAAAATCTATATTATCTCAGGATTTTTCTCAAGATTACAGATGATTTTTTTTTCTATTTACCCAAGTGGAATTGTCCCAGAAAACAGGTAGACGATCAGAGGCGGAGAGCTAGAATTGGACAGCTGATTAGTTATTCATTACATTCACTACATGCTTTCAAAATCCCTCCATTCACTCACTCTTCATCTTTCCCAGCGTCACTTAGGCTGCAGTGGGTCTTAGGCTGCAGTGGGTGCAGGGATATAGTTAATTGTGGGCTCTGGCATGCCTGCCATGATTGGTGAAGGCCACGAGAAGGCCCCTCCCTCTGTGACCAGGTCCTCTGCCTTGAAATCGAGCGACTCGTCGCTGTAGATATCCCACCATTTTGCCACTAGCATTTTGATATCCTCCCTATCCATGTTAGCTTCTTTCCCAGTGTACCTCCATGGCTTCGAACCCTAAGAGAACAAGAATTTATAATGAATGGTGGTAGTAGGCATGAATGATTGATGCAATTCTTTGTAACATTTTGATACATGAGAGAAGCGACTGATGGCAAAGGGACTCACTGCAGCGCAGTAGTGGACCACCTTAACCTTGTCGAGCTCAACGTTTTCTGGGTGGCGCCATAGCATGGCTAGGACCAGATTGTAAACAAGAGGGATTGGCCTGTAGGTCTTCTCAAAGAACATGTTCAAGAAATCCTACAAAAAGATGAGATGATAAAGACGTGAGAAACATATGGAGGAGCTTGTATCCTTTTTTTAAGTCTTATGCTACTTCCTTTTCATTGTATCTTTATTATCTATCACAAATATGGATGTAGAATCACAGTCACTACCATCTTTGTCATGGTCCTTCTTATAACCCTGAATCTCCAAGGACTATTTCATCATAAAAAAGAGAAATAAGCTACACCTTACAAATAATATATATGGTCGATTTTTATCAAAAAATAATATACTGCCAATGTAGAGGACCACCTTAGGTTTGTCCGGGTAGGTGATCTCAGGATTCTTGGATTGTTCACAATTCCAAAGGACTTGCATGCGAGAGCTTGCAAGTAGGCAATATCTCTATCCAGAGATAGGTGGACAAAGAATATGGAGCTAGGGCTCCAAGAAGAACCACTAGCATTTGGGACTCTACTTCCAGTTGGAACTGATTAATTGCAGCCAAGAGGGGATTATCTCGCTTTTGTTTAGTCTACTTTTAATAAAGATACAAACAGTTGATTATCTTTTTATCGCCATTAAATCTTTACAAATATGAAAATATTATATATAACTTTAAAAAGATCGCTTGATAGTTTAAAAATTAAAAAGAATTTGATAAAAGTTTCTTTCATCTACAACACTTAATTCAAAAATCGTGATATTAACTTATGGATGACTATAATGAACAAAAGGATTAGATACATCCTCATGTGGAGCTATACATAGTATCTGCACATAAATATGCCTTATTCTATTTTCACATAGTTCTTTTAATTTTGTTTTGATTAGTTGACTTCGACCATTTCCATCTTCAGCATCATTTTTGTCACCAACATACTGATTCTTTCATCAAATTATGGTCAAAAACCTACTAATTGTGCGGTTTAGAATATATATATATATATATATTGACACTGAATTTGTTATTTTTGAGAATAAGAGTCTTAGAACAAATAGCTTTTAGAAGATGATAGCAAAAGGCTCACCTGCTCCGCAAAGGGGGTTGGTGGTGTGATCTTAAGGGTATCCAGAAGGCTTTCATAGGTTAGAGGGTTGGGCTCAAACACGAACATGCCAGCATTGAAGTAGAGTGGAGGAGGAGATCCCATCTCAGCAGGCCATGCCACCTTGTCCGGGCACTGCTGGCAATAGCCAATGGAGTACTGGCGAGAGTGGCTCCATGTCTTCTCACAGAAGCAGTCCATTACAGCATAGAAGTAGCCATCAGGCATGTCAAAGAGGTGGTCTATGTTATCAAACACTTGGATATCCGCGTCAAGATAGATCATCTTGCTGTACTCCTCAAACTACATGCAACAATTTAACCCAATAAATTCTATTGTCAGTTTTTAAAATATACCAAGTATCAAATATGTGCATATGTTTGATGAATCTAGAAACGAATCTGTTATAAGCACCGATTAGTGTCCTTCTATAATAACTGATCAGGTCTGAATGATCTGCAGATATTTTTTCTATGCGTGCTGTCACTGCTGATGTGGTGCCTTATTTTCCTCTCTGATAATTAACAGTAATACGACACTATGCACAAGCCCATTGGATGATTCCACTGGGGCAATCAATCTATTTTACTCATGATAATTTGGACTCTAGTCAATAGATGACTGTGGTAAGTATCTCTGAAAAGTATGCAACTTCAAATGAAATGTAGTCATAAAATGAAAGGAATCACTCTTTTTTAGTTTTTTTTATAAACTAGCTACCTCTAAAATAAAACCTCTATATGTGACATCTAAAATAGAGCAAGTAAAAGCTAAGCCATTTAATACTAGTATTTACCGACTTTTTCTAGATAAATCAAATTCTTGTTTGGATCACCAGCTTGATGATCCAACGCGTCTGAGATTTTGGGTGAAACAGATACAAGAATCTTTGCTTCAAGCCATTAATTTTGTTAACGCTAGTTCTTGGATTCTCGACCATGCATGTTCTTCCTTATTTACTTCCAAGTATCTTTGCATTTACCAACGAGTTAACTCGGCCAGCTCAGCCATCCACAAGGCCAATAAGAAACAAGACTGGCCCAAATTCCCAATATCTAAAGTAGCACCTAATAGTACGTGCATGGCTTAAGGGAGATCCATGCAAATATATATACCCCAAAAATAGAACAGCTAGCACTCACGTTCCAGATGCGCAGCTTGGAGTAGTTGATGACATAGTAGGCCATGGCGAACTGGGTCTGGTTCTCGGGTGGGTACACGGGCTCGATCTCCCGGACGACGCAGCCCTGATCCTGAAGCAGCCGGCGGTGAGCCTCAGGAACGTCGGGCAGCACCACCACGAGGAGTGGGTACACGCTTCTCACCTTCCTCAGTCCCTTGGCCAGCCCCACAACCCCCTTCACATAGTCGCCGTCGCCGGCCAGGAACGTCACATAGGCCCTCCTCGAGCCCAAGTAGCCCCCTGGCTTCCTTCCTAACGTCGTCTGCACATCGACAGGAGGGACACCGGGGGCCATGGAACCAAGTTTACAAGGTGCTAGCTGCTGGGTTCTTAAGGTTCGGACCTGCGCATGGCTCCTTAAATAGACCTCTAATGGCGGTGAGATGGAATGAAATGATGCGAAATGAAATCCAAATGAAGGTTCCCGAGTCCTTTGCTGCTATTTTGTCTTCTGGTCATATTGATTTGATAAGGGTGAGATTGTGGCGGGGGCTCGGTAAAAACGAATGGAGGAGGTGCCACCGGCCGATGATAAGGCGTTGTCGAAGGAATGGACGGCAAGGATTTGTTAGGGCGGCGTGGTTTAGGATGGGTAGGGGTTTTAGAATTTAGTTAATGTTCTAGGGGGGTTAAGTGGGAGTCATTTTCCTAGGAGAAAGTAATAAAGGGGAGGGCCAACCGAGGATTTGGAAGAAAGTTTAGCGGTCTTCGCTAAAATCTGGAGAGGGTTATAGAGGTTCAACGTACACCTTGGCCCGGGAAAATGTCACGGTGTTAATTCTTTTTCTGTCTCAGCCTCCTCGAGCTTGTTTCTTTCTGCTATATTAGCATCATGGCAAGCTAGCTTTTACCAAGTAAATATATGTAATCATCTAGCATAAAAGTGGCTATGCGTGTGATTGTTTCATTATTTTATAGTGAAATATACATATTTTTAATTAGATAGGAGACCACCTCTAGTGATCCCTTAGATTTGACAAATTTGCATGAAGAAAATGATAAAAAATTAACTCTCTTTTTTTTTATAAAAAATCCACCGGTAGCAAGAGACTCATTTTTATCAATTTAATTTGCTCTGCCTCTATGTAGTAATTGGAGTGATTATTGGAGATTGCATGACCTCCATGGATGACTGATGGATTGTTATTCATATTATTGAAAAATATGAATTTGGTGAAAGTATATATTCCGTAAAACTTTTCTTTATGCAAAGCAATGAATCTGGATTTTAGAAGAAAGCATCAATCAATTAACCTTGTCGAAGTGTGAAATAAAGGTCTGGAATAAAGCAAATGCATGAATTCTAAATAGAGTTGTTTGTGTAAAACATGTTGTGAGCATTCATACGGGCATATGTTTGTTTCCATATCAACTATGCACTGGAAAGATTATGGATACCCATATAGGACAAAGAAATTCAAATAATACCTTCTGGCTAGCTTTTAGGGGAGGTTCTGCATTGTTACAAATAGTATCGAAGTATTTCGGCTTATGACCTATGTGGATTAGGGGACGCTGCGACACAAGTCTATTGGGGCTAATCATAGGTCAATCGTAATATTTGTAATTATATTCAAATGGATTTGAACTCCTAGCATGACGATGATATCAAGATTTAAATTGAAAAAAATATAAGGATCCGTGCGAATGTGTGTTTAGCCTAATATCATCTATATACTTGGAGGATCTTGAAAACTTATATAGAGCTAAGAAATTTAAATAATAATGTCTAGCTATTTTTTTTTTTTAGATGAGATTCTAAGTTGTTACGAATGCAAAACGTGATAAGTATGGGTAAGCTTGATTTTTTATTGGGATTAAGCTTCATTAAAAAAAACTAGAAATCTATGCAAATCATATAAGAAAGAAAAACAAAAGATGTTAGAGGTTGAGAAGCACTCTGGCCCATAAAAATCTCACGTGATATTTTATACGGTCATGGCTTCCGGTTGTTGGCCCTCTGGGTTGACCAAACCAAGGTCTAAAGGCCTTTTCACATGCAATATACGTTTATGCTTAGTCAAGGGAAAAAGAAGAAAAAGAAAATCTGGCAATAGTTTTAGAGATGTTTGCAAAAATATAAATTGAGAAGGAAATTTCAAATAACTATCATCATCCTCATCATCATCTAATCAACTAGTCTATGTTTTTTCAATTGTTTTTATGTAATTATTACAAGGCATTTCCCTTACAAGATTCATAGTGCATCTTTTCGTTTCAGTGTTAACATAAGCAGGCTAGAAAGGACAATGACCTCATTCCTAGGGGTGGCAAAATATGACCCGACCCGCCAATCCGACCCGTGTTCGACCCGCCATAAACAGGTTTGGGTTTGGCCTAAACAGATTCGGATCGTAAACAGGTCGACCCGTTTAACCTGTTTATTAATTGGGTCGGATACGGGTTTTAGATGTCTGACCCGTTTAAACCGTTTAACCCGTTTAACTATTGGACAGGTTAAACAGGTCTAAACAGGTTAAACGGGTTAAACAGGTTAAACGGGTTAAACGGGTTAAACAGGTCTAAACAGGTTAAACGGGTCTAAACAGGTCTAAACAGGTCGGGTTGGGCAGGTTAAACAGGTTGGGTTGGACAGATTAAACAGGTCTAAACAGGTTAAACGGGTCAGGTTGGGCAAACAGGTTAAACAGGTCGGGTCGGGTTGGGTAAACAGGTTACCTGTTTATTAAACAGGTTAAACGGGTCGGGTCGGGTTACCTGTTTAATAAACAGGTCAGGTTCAGGTTTGCAATTCCTGACCCGTTTAATAAACAGGTCGGGTTCAGATTTATAGTTTTCTGACCCGACCTGTATTTGACCCGACCTGTTTATGCCTGACCCGACCTGATTGCCACCCCTACTCATTCCTAGATATATATTTTATTTTCAGTTAGAATCCAATTCTATCCTCCAAGGAAATTAATTATACTACTTAACTCTGAATTAGGACATACGATAGTTCCTATTTCAATATAATTAGAGGTGATTGATATACAAAAGTTAAATTAACCTTTTTTTTGAATAGATATAGATTGACCGATCATGAACAAATAAATAGATAGATAGATAGAGAGATATAGCCAATCTGCAAATTAGTTCCCTTTGCCAAAGATGTGTTGAACTTGAATCAGATATTTGTTTACTACCAGAATATAAGTTAGATATCTCTACTAGTAGGAGAATACAAATTCTGTTTTCTCTCTCTAATCAATAGCCAGTGACATCCAACTTCAATAAAGGCATTAATTTTGATCAAGATGGAAAAGAATAAAAGAACTTATAATTATGAGATGAATGATGGGATGGAGAAATATACAATCTCCGATTGCCTCAGAGTCCTCCTTATAGCTCAAATTGTCAACAAGGACGTTTGCGCATTTAGATCGTGAGCATGAGCCTGGCATGCAATGCATTATGAGAAGGAAAGCGGGGCGGAGGGAACAGAAAAAATATAATAAAAGTAGAATTTCTGATGCTAAGTCATACTCCAAATCGTGGAAACATCAAGCGGTGAGATAAATGGCAACCCCACAATTATTGCACGGTCAGAACCGCAGATGGCCCACCATAAGTTCTTTTCCTTGGTCCTTCAATAGAATCAAATTGTTCAAGCCTTTATCCTAACGAGTTTTGTAATTGCATGTTTGCATGTTGATCGATCGTCTAACTGAGCACCACACCACGTACGTGAGCACATTCTGAATAATATGAAAGATGCACCATGGCCCAGCTCGAAAGAGTAGTAGGTATTGAAAAAATCAAAAAAAAAAAATCTAAAATTCCCCTACGAAAGATCGTGATGCCTTCCCATCAAAGCAAAAATGCTCCAACTATTGGTGGGCCAAAATGTGGTCGACGTCGGACCACACGCTCCTTGTTTGGTCTGCTTTACTTTGGGACCCAGCCCAAGAGTATGGACGCTCGAAGATCGAAATCTCACCACCATTCACAGCACACGGGTGCGACGAGATTACTGCCCTTGTCCTCCAGCCAGCGCTAAAGAACGAATGCCACGGGCAAAACGAGGCGGAGTAGCTGTCTCGCCTGAAACGTCGTTTGGCTGGCATTTCTTCTGAAGCTTTGGACAGCATCGTTTCGGATCACTAGGACCCGGGTTTCAATCTTCCATAGAAAAATCTTTGCTTAAGCTTGCGTGCGCACAAGTAGAGTCTAGATTTATACAGGAAACTTTTTGTCTCCACATGTATCAGATGCAGGGCCAGCAATAGAGAAGAGTACATGGTTTGTGCGCGTGATGGAACAGGACCTTACCCTTAAAACAAGAGCTCAGGTTTTCCGCCCCCCTCATAAATCTGCGCCACACGAAATGAAAGCAGGAGTCACATATTGTAATGAAGGCATATGGGCAATCCCAGATGCTGACTAGTTGGACAACATATACAAGCTTAGCTGGCACAATCCTCCATCTCTATTCCAAACAGGTCCAGTGAAATCCCAAAATAACACAATAGTTCCCCAGCAAACCATAGACATTTGCCCAAACCTGCTGAAACTCAAAATCATCGCCATCAAAAAGATGTAACCCGAAATGACACCGTAATTAGCCAAATAGTTATTTCACATTCTTAATAGTCGTTGTGATAACAGTACAGATGCACATGCAGAATCCAAGACCATCAGCGGTCATTCTTACTATAACACAGCCGGAAGGACCAGCTGTTAAGATGACTAATACAGCAGAATCATAAACATCATACTCACTTTAAACATCAGCTGCCTTTTCGACTGGTACAGGCTCAGCATTTTGTTGCACTATCTTGCCTTTCTTTGCTTCATAATCCTTTATGGCAGCCTTGATAGCATCTTCAGCAAGCATACTGCAGTGGAGCTTCACTGGGGGAAGCGAAAGATGTTTCGCAATTTCACTGCAATACAAGAGAGAGGTATATGTAAGAGAAGGTGCAAACGTTAGCCAAGAAAAAAGAACTTTCTGCTTCGTAATGGTCCACATCATCTCAAACAAAATCTTCTTCTAAATAAGCTGAAATTATTGAATGCCTTGCCACCTACCATAATGTTTGACACCAGCCCACAATACATACGCCATAGTCATTTGACAGATGGGCACTTTAAAAATACAAGCCACAACACTCAGTCTCAAAGTAATTCATTCCTAGCTTTATACCAAACAACTAGACAATAATATGATTTCAATTTGCTATAAGTATATGATAGTTGCATCTTAGCTTAAGCTTCTAGTGGGAAACAGCTGGTTTAATTTTATCGTTCTTTATGATGGACTGTAGATTTCCAAAATTAGAGCAGCAGATGAAATGTTGAAAGAGGATGGAGGATACAACATCACAGTAGTGATTTTCTCCCCTCCTTTGGTGCTTTACATTGTTTTGGGAATGTGAATAGCAGATCACCAGCTCAAGTGACCCTAGTTGCCCATTGAGGTAATTTGTTTGGAGGAGTGAGTCAAAAAAAGCATCTAAACTGCAAATTTAGCCAGTCCAGATACCCTAGCAGCTAAGTGATCTAAACTCCCAGAGTCCTAAATGCATTGTTTAGAGAAGAATTTTCCTTGAAGACCATAGTACAACATATTTTAAACTATGTGATAATACAATCCTCCGGTGATTCCATGTACATGTACCACGTAATGGATCCAATTATATCCATTGGGTGTCAGTATATGTGTCTATTGATGCCCCTAATTGCTAAAGTCAGGAACATGCACCAGCGGCGCAAAGTGGGGGCCAGTGGGGGTACGTGCTCCTGCTGACTCTGAGAAATCCCTTTTGACCGCTACTTGTTAACTGACCTGGTGCTCCCACTAAAATCTCTCAGCAATGCAACGTGCCCCACCTCCTCATATTTGTGACTTCGTGGAGCTTGACATGGGCCAATGCGTGAGTACATGACCCCTCCCACTTCCTAGCCAAGGTAAGAGGTTCAGCACAAAAGACCAATGCAGCACAATGTATTAAAATGGAAAAAAATATATACACAGAGACTGCTTTATTGATTCCCACATGTACACCAACTAATCCAAGAAGCTCCCATGGAAATTCATCCATTCTCATTCTTTCACCTTCCATTCTCTTCCCATTCAGAGGCCTCACTCTTAGGGCTCGTTTGGTTCGCGGGAAGTATTTTCCCTTCTAGGAATATGATTCCTGGGAATTAGATTCCTAGGAAGAGGATACCTAGGAAAGTACTTTTGGCATGTTTGGTTAACCATGGAAAAGTGACAAATTTCCAAAGTGCTTATGTTTGGTTGACCATCCACTTTCCTGGGAAAGTTATGTATAATTCCTATTATGCCCTTAATAAAAATTAGATCTTTAATGCCTCTTTAATGCTTCTTTAATGCTGAAGGGTCTTTTTGGAAAAAAATAAAAAAGGAGTAATTCCCACCTCATGGGAAAGTAACTTTCCCATGTTTCTCATGGGAAAGACTTTCCCATGAAATGTGGGAATCATATTCCCATGGGAAAGTAACTTTCCCATCTCTCTCCTTTGAAAACTCCAACCAAACAAGAGGCATTTCATTACTTTCCCGTTGACTACACTTTCCCCCCTCCTTTTCCTGCGAACCAAACGAGCCCTTAAGCTCACCAAGCCTCCCTATTCTCTCCCTCCTCTTTGATGCTGGCCTTGACAGATATCTGGTCCCCATCAAACCAAAACCACCTATAGTCTCTTCCATTCTCCCTGCTCACTCACTCTTTCAACCTCATCCTCTCTCATCAAGACTGAAGATAACCAATTAACCACAACTATCCTAGTGCTCCTCCACCCCGTCCTACGAGCAATCAGGCTCTACCAGCTCTCCCACACGCAGGATGTATGCCAGAGGATGAGGCTATCAATCACCCAAGTCACTGGCAAATAAGCTATGCACCATACTTATTTCATGAACGTGCAAAGACCATCACAAATTACACTGGATCCAAAACCCAAAGGTGAACATTGATCTCAATTTCAAATTCAGAGCTGGAGGTAGGATCCAAAAATGACTCCAGATCCACTACAGATCTTGAACTTGGACAAATCAAGCTTCTCATGTATGATACCAGTGCTTTCTTGATTCTAATCTCCTGTCAACCAAGTCATCTCCACTGACTAGAGTATGGAGTTCATGTTGCCTAACCCCACAAGATGCTTACTGACAAGAAGAAGTGGGTGGACTAAGGGTGGTCAGCATTGACATGGGAGACTATAAAAATGTTCAATGAAATAAGAAGGGTAATCAATGAGGAATTTTCAAGTCAGTCAGCCTTCAAGAGTTGTGTTTTATACACAAGGCGAACAATTAAACCTTCCACACATGATCTAATAACAAAGCCCCCCAAAATGACTCTTGTCCAAATTCAAAGCTACTCTTCCATTCTTGTCCTCTGTCTCTGCTTTCTCTCTTATCATCTTTCATTAACTATTACATGGTTTGACAAATTGAGAACAGCTGATACAAAAAAAATACTACTTACTAATTTTGCATCAAACAATCATGTCCAACAGAGTTCCTCATACTGATTTATAATGTACTTCTGCACACAAAAATAGAAGATTCCAAATACTATATGCCTTAGTAGTCTCTTAGGTGTTGTATGTGCTCCTACTTCCATGTCTCAAAATATCTTCAAAAATAAGTAGTTATTGATATCATGATTCCAATCAAGAGGCTTCAGATGAACAAGGTATAAAGTTCTAATTATTTAACACAAGCAGATACAGAATTGGAAAAGAATACATAAAGAAATTATTAAGCAAATCTTGTGCCTTAATTCAGCTATTATAGCATCTAACATGATATCCTAGGATTGATGCTACCTTGCTTCCCAGGAAGCTTATGAGATAAAACATTGGTCAAAAAATGACATGAACGGCCACTACATATCATGTGAAAGACCATCTTCACAATAACAAAAAGGCATAGTACTAAGGTCCAAAAGACATTTAAGACTTGCTCACAAATAACATTTCTTCCTTTCCAATGATCTTGTACCATAAAAACATAAGCAATCATTTAAGGTGACTAATAAGGATCTAGACATAGCAGTAAATAAGGCTTATGAAACTTCGCTTTTTTTTTTGGTCCAGCTTTTTCCTCAAAAAGAAATTAGTTGTGTTCGTCGGGAAAACAAATATTTCTTCTTTAATTTATACTGCAACAAAACAGTGGCGTCTATCTCATGCTCCAACTCCAACATTCTAAGATGTTCTACAGCATTGTGAAATAAGATACCGATTGTTTTAAATTTTTGCTCCAACAGTGGAGGCAAAAGTAATGGCTGAAGTATAAAACCTAACACCATGTGATGTTGTCCATCAAGATAACATGTAATGATACAAATAAGGACTCGTAAAGTGTCGAGACCATGGTCATGAGCATTTCAAAATACTAAGTATATGCAGTTCTTCATTTCATTAGCACTTTAGCAGCTTGTCATATAGGATCAACAGTCCCAATAAGTTTCTCACTGAAACAGTATTGCTATTGCAACAACAAGATGAGATATGGGGCGTGCAGGGGGGAGGGGAAGGTGGTGGAGTGAATAAATATGCACAATTTATGTAGAGAATAGCTGTCTGCAATCTAATTATATATGTTGTAGCAGTGGGAGGAAAGACACCCCTTGTCATACTCTCTCCCCTCCACAAGAAAATGTATGCAATAAATTACTAGCAATAAGCACCAACAAAGTGCTCCTATAACAACAAATTCAAATTTTGATCATGCGTAACTTTGTGAGATGCGCTATTGTATAATGAGTGAATCCTGATGAGTTTGAATTCTAGGCATGTACTTATGTCTTGATGGCACCAACCCGTCCCATTAGTACCATACGATTCCGAAAAGAGAACAATATCCAAAACACCCCCAAAATATCAATTCTCTTATAGACCAAGACATCCCGACAATCCTAGTTAGCAACTCAGGATGGACAAGATGGTTGCATACCGACACTTCTGATGGCCTGGCATCTTGGGACACAATTTTTTTGTTTTTCCTGTACATTCTTGTTCTTAGTGGTCACTTCAACCTATTCCTGTCCATCTTGACCCATCTGAATACTCTACCAACACAGAAACAGACCAAGATAGGTGCTGTAAGTTCTATGTCTTTATATATGAATGATATCCAACATTCCATTAGGATAAAAATTTGATCATCACAACAAGTTTTCTAACTGAAAAGGTAAATATTTACTGCTCCAACCCACTATACTAGCTAGCATCTCTATAGTTAAGATTTAAACTTCCACGAGCACAGGAATCCATTCCAAGCATAAACAAAAATAAAAAAAGATTCAAGCCACACAATGCAACAGGAAACCCACACCATAAAATCAACAAAAGCATATAGTGCATAAAAGAACAGGGAATGAAAAGCAAGTGAAAAAAAATATACAACATAAGAAAACAACATAGAATGAAAACAATTACTTACGTGTTCTTGATGGATAGAACTTCCTCCATTTGTTTCCCTTTCACCCATTCAGTAGCTGCAACAAAGTAAAATCAGATACAGTAACACTAATTTATCTAATGAAGATTACCAGAAGTAACATGGTTAAACGTAAGCTTCCTACATCAGAAATAAAACTCTACATAACATAATGTTGCAAGGATTTCCAAAAAGAAATGTTTCAGTGAGGTTTTAAACTAATAATAAATAATGCCACGTGTGATCTTACAGAATAATTTAACATAATGCAAATGACCAAATGACCGGTGCAGCCAGCACAAACAATATGCTGAAAGGCTTAAAGAGGACCAAGATTCCATACAGATTGCTAATTACATTGCATCAAACCTAGTCTGACAACATAACATCATAATCCACAATCAAGCAGAAGGCAGCATTAGTGAATAGGAACTTGTAAGTACTGTAATAGTTTGATTAGAATATCTAGCTAGGCAAGTTATTTTGCTGTTGTTTTAGCTTGCAAAACTACAATGTTGGAAATACGCACTATAAATCCTAAAAATTCTGTTTATTATGACTTTTATTGTTCTTCTTCAACAGATATCTGAAACTCAGCAGATCATTTCTTAGATTGTTCGCATATCAGTAATCAGAAAAGGATCAAATTCAAACTTATTTTCTGATATCAAAACCTACACTATTGAAATACAACAGGATACAGTCATAAATAAACAGTAATTTCAATAGTACTACTGCTGAACAGCATAAATACGACGATCCTATTCTTCCTAAACCAGAAAGGGGTATCGGTCTTGGGTGGCTAATTAATAGTTTCGTCATTCCCGCACAACAAGTGTGGTGGGATTCTATGAAAACGCGTCCCGAGATGGGTAGGTTCGGTGTTAAGTTAAAGGGCAGTGACAAGGTTCGTGTATTTGCCATTGGGAACCCGATTTATCAGGCTCTCCTTAGGCCTGATAAATCGCTCAAATACAGAGAGGAATGGAGTAACTCAAAAAAGGAGATGCGCTCAAATACAGAGAGGAATGGAGTAACTCAACTCCGAGAGAGGAACGTGGCTCTCTAACCGCTAGTTTCTTACTTCTCAGGTTCTTACGGGGAATCTCAAAACAAGGTTTCCATACAGATCTTTGGCCATAGAATTGGTTTACCCGTCTTGAGGCATCCCTTGCTCTGCTTGCTCTGCCTAAATATGTATCAATAGCAATGGCAAGATCACACAAAACTTCCAGTCAATCAAATTCTACTTTAGGATTGATTAGGGAAAAAACAACTTTGCAGGAAAAGAAAGTCCATTAATCAGAGAAAAAATTAAAGCCCTCGCACCAGGAAACGATCAACCAATCAAAAAATAATTCTGAACAACAAGGAACCGACCAACGGAGGAGGAGGCGATGGCGGAGCCGCAGCCGAAGGTCTTAAAGCAGGCGTCCGCGATCTTGCCGGTCTCCTTGTCCACCTTGATCTGGAGCTTCATCACGTCGCCGCAGGCTGGCGCGCCCACCAGCCCCGTCCCCACCGTCGGGTCGTTCTTGTCGAAGGACCCGACGTTCCGGGGGTTGTTGTAGTGGTCCACCACCCTCTCGTGGTACCACCGCGCCGCGGCGCCGCCAGCGGCTGCCGGAGGGGCCGGGCCCCGATGCCCTAACCCTAGCAACCTCTTCGCTCCGACCCTAAGCATAGCGATTCCCTTCCTCTTTCCTAATCTCCCTCGTTTTCTTCTTTCCGAAACTATTGGAGAGAGCGAGAAGAATATAATAAAGGCTGGAATCAAGACAGAGTGGAAGTACCGAACGAAATAAGCGAAGGGGAATTAAAGGCGGTGCCAAGGGATCTGTGAGTGATCCGCTGGGTGGAATGTAACACAGGATCTACAGTTGGGGAATTGTCAACGAACACGTAACTAAATTTGATGTCTTTTGTTAGAGTTTCTTGTTCATTGATGACGTGTCAACGGCGGTTTCGCTTACGGCGATTTTATGCCTTTCAGCTGATCTGATTCTGAGACGATTGAGGCGGTTCGTTGGGAAGTGTGAAGGTTAATTTTCTTGCACGGTTTTGATCTCTTCGTAACCAAGGAGAATTAATTTCCACCATCACTGGATTTGTAAATATTTGCTTCCAAAAGTAATATTTACATGAATATTTTCATATATTTTATAAATATTCATAATATAACAGTTATTCTAACTATATTAAAAAAAATTATATTTATATTAATTAAAAATAAAATAAAATTTTAAAATTACGCTATTGTTCATTTGTTCCTGTCCTCTTCTCCTACTATCAGGATCGCGATCTATTTGCATATCTATTTAAAAGTATTTTAATCATTTTAATTTGAAACTATTAATTTTTTAACGTTGTTAAATAGCATATGTGCATATGCAAAAATAAAAATAAAAAAGGGTAGAATGGCAAAACAAGTGTTTTACAATAGTATACATGTAAATATCAATTTTGGAAGGGTATTCACACAAAATTCGATATTTAGGAGGGTATTCATGTAAAAAATCCTTTTTTTGAACTGTTTTGATCTCTTTTAATCGAGGAGAACTAATTTCTATCATTAGCGGATTTGTAAATATAAAATAATGCTGTACCACGTGGATGCTTCTCCTTGGCATGCGCAATTTCTTTTGGATTTTGATTTGATTAAAGAAAAATTTATCCTCAACAAAACAAAAAAAAATATTATTAAAAATATTAATGAAAATCAAAGATAAAGCAAAGGATCAAAGTTTTCTCTAGTAAATTATGATTTTAAGAGAAAATACAAAAATCCAAGCGGTTCAAAATAACTTAAGCTTAACTTAATTATTTTTAATAATTTCCTTCATAATTTTGTTACTTTGATCCATTGATCTTTCCTCTTTCTTTTTTACTAATTTATCTTTTCTTTTCCTCCACAACCAAAAAGTGCCTATATTAAAGACTAATTAAAAAACTGGTTCACATTAAAAAAAAGAAGTGTGCTTATGTAATTTTTAATCAGTAGAGAAGCAATACATCTCTTATGCATCAACCCACACAGCTTTGATAATAGTTGTGTACATGCAGCACACATGTCCAGTAGCATCTCAAAATGAAAATATATTTTTCCACTTTCACAAAATTGGGCAGACTCTATGTATGAATTGTTCATATAGGCTCTGAGACAGCAATACTCTTCATTGTTGCTCTTGTGAGAGATGAGATTTATTTTACAATGGATGATCATGAAGAGCTCAAAGTGATCGAATTATAGTCAATTCAACATCAATTACAATTTTCAGAAGCATATTATTATTGACAATGGAAGACAATATTGATACATCGAAAAATAATGCATGATATGGAGTTGCATTAAGGTCTCCTAGGAAACTTTGAGAAGTCTGGGCGCCGTCGCTGCATGTAAGCTGTCTTTCCTTCATTTGCCTCTTCCGTGCCATAAAAAATGAGTGTTGCGCTGCCACCCAGCTCCTGCACAAGAATGATGCTAATCAACTGTTGAAGAATTTAACATTACTATCAAAGATGCATCTAATGTTTCACATAAATCAGACACATGAAACTGTCCATTTGATTCGAAATTTTAACATTTGCCGAGAAGTCCTGCAAAATGACAAGTTATTCGGTTGGGCGTGGCCATTATTTTCTGATAGTTAAAACTGCATGGACAGAGAAACAAGTAAAATTTTCAAATATGATCACTCGAGCAAGAACAAGAGCCATGTCCTCAGATTGCTAGGAGTTAAAAAATGTAGATCATTTCATTTTCTCAGAGGTGGCTGGTGGAATGCATCAAGAAAACACATCATAAATGAAATTTTTAAAATTTTGTTGCATCCACAGTTGAGCATTGTGTCTGTAGGTAACATACGATACCTGGAGACCAGCATGGCCATCATCTACTGCATTAAGAGCGGATTTCAGCACCCGAATTGCTGTTGGGCTGTTCCTTAAGATTTCCCGGCACCAGTTCAGGGTTTCCATTTCTAATTTCTCAAGCTGTAGATAAAACATGAATTTGTTAAGTTGAACTTCCCTCAACACAATTTAGCTCCCTTTAGCCTACCATCAAAACACATGCAAAAAAAAAGCTCCCTTTAGCCAATATGAAGAATGATACATGATTTACATGGTACCTCTGCACTTCTGAAAATACCAAACCATGTTTGCCAGGTTAAAAGGCCGTTTCCATGCCTCGATTCTTGTTTATGACATGAGATACCCACTTCCAACTGATAAAATCAATGAATTTTTGTTTGACAGCCACTTTGTCTCAATTTGGAATCAGATACTTCGTGGTGTGGGTATACTAGTTTATTATTTAGAAGATAGTGGATGATATGATAGCAAATCAGCCCTTAAAGCTGTTTTTCATCAATTTTAATCCACATACTTCTGTGGAACACTGGATTACTTCTCTTAATATAGTTTACCATGTGATAGCAGTTTGCTTATTAAATCTTTTCAGTCTATCAGCTGTAGAGAAAAAACGAGAAACAGACCATGTATTTCAGGAGTACTGAATTTATGTGAAGTTATTAAAATCACAAGATAAATGTTAGCAAAATTAAGATGCTGAAGTGAATTTGTGGTAAATATAAGAAGGAAAATACTCCAGATGCATACCATCAGGGGAAGCCTAGAAGTCATGCCCCCACAGGACAGACATGGAAAATGAACTAATGCAGTGAGCATGTTTGACAGAGGCTAAACTGGACCATCTAAGGGTTGGCTTAGAATCATGAGGAATAATCAGGAAAGAGGAAAACATAAGAGATCATGGATTAAAGTTGCAAGAGGATTTGACAATTTTGAAGTGACAACAGTTTTATCTCCCTGGTGAGGAGCCACTGGTGAAGAATTAACAAAACTAAGTCCTTAATAAGGCTTGACAATTATAATTACAAACCATATTCTAGAACAAATTAAAGAGAAACACTGGTGATGAATTAACAAAACTAAGTCCAAATTAATAAGGCTTGTGAATATTATAGAACAAATTTAAGAGAAAACAGATAAGTGGGGAGGTTAGTCAGCTGCATGCGTTTAGCTCTCAGGAACTTCATGTTTTCCAGTTTTTTAAAAATGGCGACAGAAAACTAACAATTTATTATCAAATTTGTCATATGTCAAACTTACTGGAACCACAACATTCACAAGTCCCATTTTCTCTGCTTCATAAGCATTGTAGAATCGTGAAAGGAACCACATCTCACGTGCTTTCTTGGGCCCAACCTGTTTAGCCATGAAATAATGCAGTAGAAAATGCAGGCAATCAGATTAGATACAGTTACCCTTCAAAGGATACTATTATCATTCTAAACACATTTATAATAAGCAAAACTAACATTGAAAATATGTGTTCAATGATGTAAAATAAATGCTCCTTTAAGGAACTGGCAAAAAACCAGGAGAAGGTATTCTCTAAAATAGCTCGTTTGGTTCGCGGAAAGCATTTTGCCTCATAGGAATATGATTCCTCGGAAGCAGATTCCTGGGAAGAGGATGCCTGAAAAAGTACTTTTGGCATATTTGGTTGACTATGGAAAAGTGACAGATTTTCAGAGTGCTTATGTTTGGTTGACCATCCACTTTTCTAGGAAAGTTATATATAATTCCTATTATACCCTTAATAAAAATTAGGTCTTTAATGCTTTGGATCAAATAAGGATCTTTGAAGGGCTTTTTTGAAAAAAAATAAAAATATTTCGATTTCCGGCTCACGGAAAAGTAACTTTTCCATGAAACGTGGAAATCATATTTTCACGGAAATACAACTTTTCAGTCTTTTTCCTTTGAAAACTCCAGCCAAATAAAAGGCATCTCTTTACTTTTTCGTTGACCACACTTTCCTTCCTTCTTTTTCCGTGAACTAAACGAGCTCTAAGTTCTCCTAAGGGGGTATACATTATGACAAATACCTACCTCGCATGGTTAGCTTACCAAGCGGGACATGATGGAAGACCCATAGCCTGCATCGAAACTTCCCACCTGCAACACTCATGGCAGGGAAAGAAGAAAATTGTAAAGCTATGATGACTTTGGCAGCTGAAGTAAAATCACTAACCCAGAATGCCTAAAGTGTATTTTTGTATGTCACTCATCAACAGAGAAATTGATGAGTGAGAAAACTAGGAGAAAGAAATTCACAGTAAACCTTACAAACTGAACAAAAGAATAATGAGAGCCAGCTGGTTGTCCTGTCAATAAAATAAGCACCTTTGCACCAGTCTGTCCAAAAACTGCATTATCAGCTGCAATTGTTAGATCACAAACCATGTGTAATACATGTCCACCACCAACAGCATAACCCGCTACCTAATTTAAAATAGGAAAGCAGGTTAATGTCCAAACAAAATGAATTAAACAGTGAACAAGCAAACAGCAAGTAGAAAGTATACCATAGCAATAACTGGTTTAGGGAGACGACGAATTTGGACCTGGACAAGAAAATGACAGATAAGCTTAAAATAAAAAAGAAAAAAAAAATCAAAATATACTGATGATGCTTGAAACTTGATTGCCATTATGAAAACTTGAATTTGCACTATTCTTATGGAAAATATATTCGTTAAGTTATGTGGCAATCTCATGATAGCTAGTATACAAAATTATTAAAGATTAGTCTCGTGCTACCTACAAGATATCCAGGATCCACAGTGCATAATCAATCACCGCTTTCCAAGGTTCGCTGTATTTGTATCAGCTACCATGCTAGTCCCCATATCGGCATTGGGTTAAGAGACCCTTAGTTCATGCACAACCATGATACCACCTGAAACCAGGCAGTATGGGTTGGTACAATAGGAAACCAAGCAGAACCGGTTGTTTCCACCCAATATAGGCCAATTCAGCACTTGTGCTGTATTGTACCTAGATACTATATCAGTACCTTATCAGTATGATATGATATCCCTGGTACAAGACATTATAGGTTGGTATGGCAAACCATGCCACCTTCTTATTCAACCATACCGTAAGTTCACTTTTACACAAAATAAGTATGTATAAGCCCTATACAAGAATTTGTCATATTACATGCTCGGTGAGTAACAATTTTGACTACAATTCAACTCTAGGACAATGACCATGTCATAACTTCATGAGGTCCGCAAAGAAAGTACAATAGCACAATGTGACATACATTATGTGTTCATGCATGAAGTAATGATCATGATTTTTGCACATTGAAAGTTCAAATCACTCCTATGTCTTTATATACATGTGCCTGGCACCATATTTTGAGTTTCACCATAATTACGGTAAAGCATGGGAAATTAAAGTTATGAAGATGTACCTGGAGATCCAAAACATTAAGACGACCAAAACTTTCAAAATCAGCATATCCATCAGAGCTTCTTAGTGCCTGGTCACCACCACTACAAAAGGCCTTGGTTCCCTATTAAAAGCAAACCGTTTAAATTTTAAAATATTTACATTGAAATAGTACAATAGGGAACCATGTTTGCACATAATATTCTAAATTTGTCAAGAGCCATAACTGTTGTGGTATTCTCATTCATAAGTCTTCATACAGAAAGATAGACAGTGAAGAATCACTAGGAGAAACAAGTATCAACAGCTCACTAACTACTTTGAGGTTTCTCATCCTTGTTTGGAAAATTAACAGCTTAGTCAATTATCTTTATTTAATAAAGGTATATGTAAATACTGAAGGTTATAGATACTATCACGAGGATTTTATAACCACTGGAAATTTTTATGTGACAAATAGCAAGCAATCAAGATAAAGAATACTGCTATAATGAAGCAATGTCTGGATTAAAAATATATACGCTCATAAAAATACAGTGCGATATACCTTCCCTGTTAAAATGATGACTCCCACAGCGCTATCATCCCTAGCATCATTGAATGCACGAATAAGCTCTTTAATAGTATGCGGCCTAAAAGCATTCCTTCTCTCTGGACGATTAATTGTGATCTGCAGAAGTAAAAGAGAATTAACTAAATCGAACATTCAGGTCTGTGATCTTGGACAAAAATATCACAAAACTGCCAATGCATGAATTCATATACGTGACTGTGTATATGTAACATAAAAATTTATGTATATATACAAGTACATATTATCTAATTGGGCAAGCAAATTGTAGGAAATATCTGGTGTTTAAAAAAAATAAAAGGGTAGTTGAATTCATACGTGTTCAACATGTAGTTTATTACATGCATTATTTAATTCTCAATTTGAGTGCAAAGATGCATTTTGTTCATAAATATTGTACATGTGTACCATGCAGACATTCTTACATCAGCATCCAATGGGTTTAAATTGCTTGCGACTCTGAATAAAAATTATTTTAGGAATCAGTAAATAGCACCTTATTTGATTTTTGAGCAACTTCTTCCGACAAACGTTCAATTGAGAAACAGGGTTATCTTAATCCTTCAAGACTCTATAACTTAAACTCTTCGTAAAAACTCTCTCGAATCCTCTAACTTATGCTAATTAACTTCCCATTTTATTGTTTATCTTCCAAGTTCTTAATGCTAACAGAGACCAAATACAATGTCATGCATCTTCTGCATAGAATGCAAAGCATCCTCACTGCATAATGGTGATGTTAAGCTCTTCGCCATGACACTTCCAGGAACAACTGCCAACTCTCAACCTACACAACAGGCTAGAATGGGATTATTACATAAAATTAACATCACCAACAGTACATCTCTTGAACTACCTCATGGAGTCATCCTTGTCCGGCAGGTCAAAAGTTCACCTCAGAATTACTAGACTATGATGGAAAGGTAAGACAGAATGGGGCAAAACAACATTAATAAATTGAAAATTGCAACTTTAGTTAAAGATAGCGTTTTTTTAACCAATTGTTGTCTGAAAACCACAACATTAACGTGATTCAGATGCATTGTTACGTGAGATTATCAAAACTACAAACATGTATTAAAAACAGCAACTTTAGCTAAAGAAGGGATTTTTTTTACCAATAATTAACTGAAACCACAACACTAAGGTGAGTCCAGATATATTTCTACACGAAATGGTCAAAACCCGAATCATAGAAGCCACCAATTAGTATCAATCCACTATGTTACCTTGGCGATCCCCTCTCCGACGGCTTTCTCGTAGATAATGTCGGTAAATTCCTTCCCTGTTTCATCGCACACTGCTCCCCAGGAGGCCTCCTTCATTGGGACTTCCCCATGGATGCGATGGTAGCTATCATCCGCTGAAGCTATAGAGGGACTTATCAGAGGGGGGCAGGAAGGGGGAGGGCTGAGCTGGCTGGTGAGGGTTGCTATTCTTCTCTCTAGAGTTTTGAACACCTTCCCTGGGGTGTCCGCCATGAGAGGAGCTCCGGAGAGCTGGGCTAAATCTGGTGCTTTGGCTGGACGGAAGGATGGAGAGGCCATGGCAGTTCTATAGAGTCAGCTGTGCCTTTTGGATAAGGCTACGGGAAGATAGAATCACGGGCTCGGAAAATTCCGAGGGTCCCACTTGAGGGTAAAAAACTGGGGCTACCGGCTACGGAGAGGCTCTTGGAACTCCGTTATTTTGATTGCTTCCGGCCCCAAATCATTTGATAGTGGTGGCTGTACGATGTGTCTCGGCAAGTGGGCATCCGTAGCTTGCACGCTTTTAATCACCATCCCATTGCCTCCCTAGAACCCTCCACCCTCTTCTTCATCCCCTCAAAATATATTCCCTTAAGCCCTCCACAAAGATATATTTTTCTCTTGCAGTCCTCTAAAATATAAATGCAATATTAACTTAGCTAGTGACATGATTGTATATGTCCTGACACGGTAGCCGTTGTAACTGTACATAAGTTGTATACGATAGCTACCTTCCTCTTATAAAGGATGGGCTATGGTTGTCTCCTAATGTAATAAAAGAGGATTTTTTTCTTTTCAACATCTCTCCCTCCTCTCCTCCTTTATTAACAGCTTCCTAGCAGTTGTTGCACCTTAAGTTGTATAACCATCTTTTTTTTTTTTTTTTTCTCTTCACAAGTAGTTTGTTTCTTGCCAATTTGATCCATCCACCACGGGACAGGTTCATATGGTTGAAGGCACTACTTTTGTGATGAGTGGCCCTAGCAACAATTCCTACAAGTAACTAGCAGCTTTGAGGGAGGAGGAAGGGGCAAAATGATGAGACTTATGGTAGGAAGAATCAGCATGAGCATTTTGTTAATCATTAAGTAGGTCAGATCAAGGCTTCAATCCAATAACCTACCATATAGTTGCGATTTAACAATTGAAAGCATTTAATCAATATATAAATACAAACTTAAATGCTAAATGTGCAATGCACACTAGAGAAAGCTCTTTCTCTATTTTAAAGTCAAAAAGATTCTATTTATTAGCTAGATACGGAGCATGTATTTATTGTAATTTAATTTGAAAGTCACATCTTATATTTATGAGATTCAAGAAGGTGCATGTTCAATTTTGCATCGATAGTGTATGTCAAGATATAGTTTAATACAAGAAGCAAACCAATAAATTGATGTTAAACTATATCCTCCATATAAAAAAAAGAGAAAAAGATACAGAGAAAGAGAGAGTACTTGTCTTGGCCATCTCCATTCAAATATGATTGGGTTTAGATTAAATAATAGAGGTTCTAACAATCTAAATAATTAGATGCGATCCATTATCTTTAAATTATTTATAACTAAAAATTATATATTTTGGAGACTCTTAGTTTATGCATCAACTGGTCAAAAAAAAATAGATAATGCTTACTTTTTGACTACTTGATGTTTAAGCTAGAGGTTTACAAATCACATGATTTTTTTTGTTTGTAAATAATTTAGAAATAGAAGATCATGCCCAACAACTCAAATTATCACCGTAGGAATTTATATTTGATTTAAAACTAATAAGATTTGAGTAGAGATCTTTTTGAATGAAGTCAACATCTCTCTCCTAATAGGATTCCATAAGACATTCAGCAACGTAATGCATTAGGATTCCCCACCACTCAAAGTTTTTTTAGATGGATTAAACTGCCTAAATGGCTAGATCACTTGTTTATTAGAGAAAAAAGGAAAAAAATAGAAACACCACCCAATTAGACCTGATGGTTCGCGTGCGCCTCAGGACCCGGGATGAACCGCCCTGGTGCCACCGTTCTTTCTCCCTCTTTCGCAAGCCGCGGGTGAAGGGAAAATGAAGAGAAACCAGGGCACACAAACAAAGAATAACAAATAACGAATGGCGGCGCGGCTCCGGGCCTTGCCCGCTATCTCTCTCTCCGCCGTCCTCCCCCTCCTCCACGGCCGCTCGAGCTTTCCCACCACCGCCGGGAAATCGCTTAGCTTCCGCCGCTTCTCCTCTAGACCCGTAGCTCGGAGTTCTCCGCTCGTGGAGGTGTCGGCCCAGGCTCGGCGCGGTTTCTCCTTCCAAGAAGACGACTTCGCATCCAGTAAGCTGTATCCCCTTTTTTCTGGGGCTAAATATGACTATATGGATCATATGCCAAAGAACTATTGATATCTGATTCTTCCTTGGGCCATCAAGATTTTTTCCTTCTGGATTTCTGATTGAAATCGTCCCCCTTTCTGGTGCGTCAATTTTTTTATGTTGGTCTGATGCTGTATTTCATAATTGTGTACGATTTTTGGATTCCAGCTGCTGATCTGTGCTTTGAGTCGCCGTTAAAGATCGTGGAGTATCCTGACCCCATCCTGAGAGCGACGAATAAGCGCATCAATACATTTGATGAGAACTTGAAGAAGCTGGTCGAAGAGATGTTTGATCTTATGTACAAGTGAGCTATTTTCTTCTTGTTTTTTATGTTTGTTAGACTCATGCTTTACAAGCCCAAGTAATTTTGTAAAATCTTTGGTTAATATGTAAGACTAGAACTTAGGTAGATGCTGAGCATGTTGGTGTTGTTTTCCATGTCTTGCATTGGCTAATTGCTGGCAGCAGTGGATGTTGTTCAGACTTTAGAGCGAAACGGAAAGTTGGAAGTGGTTGTGAAACATAGGAAGTTCAGATTTTATATTTCTGGTTTTATTCCTGCTGAAACATAGTAAGAGAAGAAGCATCGAGGAGTTGTTTGAAGCAGTATATTTGTAAACAACGAACGGGCAAAGATGAGCTCAATGCTTGTCGAAGGGAATTTGTGAAGGCCTTCATGCATATGTAGGAAGAATGGAGGAAGCTTTCTATCAGGGTTGGAATTCATTCAGATAGACTGGTAAAACAGTTTATCCAAACTGGCCCTGGATAAGATGTTAAGAGTGACTTAAGAGTTAAGATCAATCCGGAAGCATACAACTGGGCTAATTTGTTCTGTCAGATGGAAATTCTGCCCATATGGGGTCGCTCCTAAATCATTAAAACTTTGAAAGGAACTTGGCAAGCGAATTTCACAATAAGCTAAAAGGGACACTAGGATTTGGGTTTCAGATCCAGCTTGTAACTTAGAGCCTCAGATAACTTTTACCAGCACAAGTTCTCTCAACTAGCTATCATCGTTATTGGGCTCATTGTAGTCTTGATATTTTTGTTACTCGGAAACCTCAGTTCAAGAAATTTCAGACTCTTAACACATTTGGATACTTGGACATGACACAATGCAACAGCCTTGGCAGTTCAAAAATGGGGTGTCCTACTCACATCAACTTAAAGTATCGACTGTCAAAGTCTCTCAAGGTTCGCACAAAGTTTTGGGAGTGTTGTTATTAAGGATGCACAGGTGGAATTGTTTAGAATCATTCCCCTAAAAATACACTTGGTGAAAAAAATACATTTTTTAATGCTGTCCATCGTATGGTCAGCATTTTTGCTGGTCGGGGTGTGTGCATGTGTGAAAAATTTGTGTATGTGTGTGTATGTCTTTGCATGAAGTGTTCTCTTGATCGGCATTTTAGAGATAGAAGCGCTAGGCACCTCAATACACCTTAAGACTTGGCACCCTTGCTGCATGTTTAGATGACAATCATTACTGAGACAACCGACCAAAATAAGCAGCTAAGTATACGCAAACTAGGGCCTAGCTTGAAGCATCAAGTATGAAACATTGGATATGTCAATATGTTGCTTGTTGGGAAACTCTAGTGACAATTGTGATGTTGAACCCGACAATGAGTAGTTAAACATAGTTGCATTGCTTTGATGTTCCCCTAATTTCGAAGACACAACCACTTTTAAATGCCCGAAGCAATGCTTTGACTATGATGCAAAATCCTGTATTTTTAAAATCAGTGTAAAGAGGCATATAGAGAGAATTGGTATATGCGCCTGAACATTTCATACTTGCCCTCATTTTGGGTTATTTCTCACTGAAACATTTTCTGGACTCATAAGGGTCGCAATGATGACATAAGAAGCTTGCTAATGTAACACGCTTTGTGAAAAAATAGTTTGAGATGGTCTGGATATGCAATTCTGGTCAAAAACAACTCTGAGAGGGCGGCCATTTAGTTTCAAGTCTTGGATAGAAATTAGAACAAAAGGAGGAGAGAGTCAAGACCTGCAAGGCCTTGATGAAAATGGTGAGAGGAATTTAAAAACACTTTCCAGTTTAGAAGCCTTGGCCTTGGATAGCAGCCAATGGCAAAGCAGGATCCAAAACGTTGACCAAGAAGTTGGAAAAACCTTTTTGTTTGCGTATGTCCCTTTGTGTTTATCTGTATTTAACTGGTTGGTGCGTCAAATTCGCATTCAAGGTGCACCACAATGGGATTATCATGCACTTGCATGTAGCACAATTAGGCATATAGGAGTGAATGTGAACCTTCTGAAGCCTAACACATCAGTATTAGGAAAATCATCAACTTGTGGTATATGCTCTTGATTTCGACTTGGGTTTACTTCTGTTACTTTTCTTTTCTTTTTTTTCTCTTTTTATCTCTCTTTCTTTTATGTTGAATAGTGATAGACATTGTTGCTAAAGAAATATACCATGTTTCCAGATGAGCAAAGTTTCTTTATAAGATTGGTGTGATATTTCTTTAAAGCTTTCAAGGCATCTTATGCTTCGAAAAAACATGCCTTGTTGGGATTTATATATGTTGTGTTGACAATATACACATCTCCCATTCCAGTTCGAATGCATGTAGAGCATATGATTAGGACTACCATATAAACTGTTTGAAGTTTTTGTTAGTTACATCTGACTACAAACTTCAACAACAAGCAAAGTTTAGTAGTTTTGTCAGTTTGGTGACCGTATTTTAAATTTCTTCGTCAACAAAAACAATATTAGATAAGCAAGTTTTATAAAGTTGCACTATAAGCACTGCCAAATCTATGCATATTAAACCAGTTTTACTCAGCATTTTTTTGTTTGTTTATTTTTAAAAACTAGATTATTGGCTGTAGGGAAAATGTGCACCCTTGATATCCATGCTGTGAATTTTGTTTTCTGTTTAATTTGATATACGAAATGTCTTAATCATGTCCTTTGTAGGCACTCCTGTGATTTATGTTATGAGTTCTCCTTGATAATTGAAAAAAAAAAATCCTAAAAGTATTTTGTAAATATGTTTATTGGGAATATGTTTTTACAGAACTGGATAATTTTGCCAGATTAGTTTTGTTCTGAGTATGCCTATTATGATTGTTTGATAATAAATTACTTTTGAGAAATATCTCTTCTTTCTCCACAGAACTGATGGCATTGGACTCTCAGCACCCCAAGTTGGAATTAGTGTTCAACTCATGGTATTTAATCCTGCTGGTGAACGTGGTGAAGGAGAGCAAATCGTTCTTGTGAACCCGGTAGTTTACAAAACCTCAAAAAGGACTATACTTTACAATGAGGGTTGCTTATCGTTTCCAGAAATCTATGCAGATGTAGAGGTGAGAGTTGACCTATTGGCTTTCCTGCTTGTATTGTGCATCAATTGCAACTTTACATAGCTGTTCAAATATTGAATCATGAGTAGTTTTATTGCAATCCCTATGGCTAAAGAGATGGAACAAGAATAGTTATGCCTATTGGAATAGTTGTGCCACAAGTTTTCCTATTCTTGTTTAGCTAGAATTTCTGGAATAATTTTTGGTTGAGCATGTTTTTATCCATTAAAATGTGGAGGCAGGCATAAATTATGGCTTTATGCCAGGGATAGCTTATGACAATCTTTCCTTGAAATAGTTATGCTTGGCATAAACAAGTTTGACCAGCATAATTGTTTCTTGCTTATACCAATTTTGCTAAAAGCTGTTTGGTAGGCATAAAGCTTATTCCAATCTTTATGCCTGTTTTGTGCCCAAACTAAATGCTGCCCAAATGGATTATATCTTGGAATGCTTTAGTTTTTGAATTACTTATATTAAATTTAACTAATAAGGATCTTATCCAAATAATAATGACAACAACAACAACAACAGTAATAATAAAGGATCTCATTTAAGTGCTACAACTATAACTTTATCTACTCCAAAAACTTAGTGGAAGTAAATGATTAGTTAGACACTTGCATAGGCTTTAGTTGTGGCTTTATTGATACAACATATGAGGTGGTCAATTCCTTAGAGAGCATATCTAAATTTTATCAGAGTTCTTGTAATTGCTGACAATTTTGTATGTACATTATAATATGTACATGTCAATGTTCTGCCCATGTTGATTACTCTGATCCTATATTTAAGTGTATCTTATATAGAGTGGTTCTATAATTTTGTACATGCACCTTTCATGGGCTCCATACTATAAGGTGCTGGTCCTTTTTTGATGCATATATCTGGCTAAATGCCACAAATAAATAATGCATTAATGATTATTGATTTTAAAGAACTGGTCATCCCAATGGAAACTTTGGAGAATTCAATAAGAGATCCTCCAATCTGTGATGGATTTCTACCATTGTATTGAGTGCTTTTATGCTCTTTGTCAACAAACAATTTGTCAAGCCCTAATTTTTAAAGGACTTGAAAAATACCACATGGTTTTTATTCAGCCTAAAGACCTTAAACTTGTTTTATGATTGCTTAATCAACCTCTCTTGATAGATTCTAGAGACCTCAGCTTCTAATCTTGAAAAGTGCTTGAGAAGTGTTTTCCTACTTGTTCTCCTCTATAATCCTTAAGGAGTTGGGTAGGGATATCATTAATGTTGACATCTCCTTTTCCATCTTGTCTTGTAAAATAGATTTATAAGTTGGGAACAATGTTTTAAAATCCAAGCAGGTTGATCAGGTTGACTTGTCACACACAAACACTTATTAGTTGAGTCACAATAAAACCCGCCAAGGTTCTAAGTATCGGTTCAGTATTTGTATTAATACCCAATTGGTACACCCCATGTCAAGTGTCGGTACTCGGTATTGTATATCCCTTGGTATTTGGCACTGGGTATAAGGTGGTGTATCAGGTATGTTTTGCTACTATAATGGTATGGTACATCTACTGGTCGGTATGGTTTGGATTGTTGACCTAAGTGGTTTAAATTGCTTGAACTTCATGGGTCGGACAATTCAATTGATTTGGTTAAATTAGTTTTAAAGACTAGAATGATAGAGGCAACAAAATGCACGTCTCCACTAACATACTTTAGTCCTCTTCCTTTTCTTTTCTATCATAGGTGCCACTACTTCCGCTTCCCCCTTGATCTTTATCATGATCGTTGGGTGAGGATGGTTCCACCATCGAGGTAGAATAGGAATATGTTACCAGAGAAGAGGATGTTGCTATTGGAAGAGAGGAGCATGCCATCGATGTGAGAAAAAGATCAAACTGCCATTGAAGATAGTTTTGAGAGAGGAGCATGCCATCAACGTGAGAAAAGGATCAAACTGCCATTGGAGATAGTTTTGATGGCCACGAGAGGTGCCCACTCTCTGACCACCCTTATCTTTTGCCCGTTGGTGGTACCTTAAAATCTCACCATTAAGGTGCAGTCATGTTAAAGATGGAAATCATGCCTCCTTTGCAACTCTGACTCTACCCCCACCCCTTTTCTTATTATGACACATAGGAATCAATTGAAAAGAGTTCATGCCTCTAGGATTTTGATTATGAAGCAAATAAATGGTCAAACATTAATTTTGGAATGGTGGTGTGGCAGTAAAGTCAAAGAAACATTAAGGAGTAGGAACCAAAGGATGTGGTTAGGCTAGACGGGGTTGAGATAAGGGGGCAATTGTATGAGAATGTGGGATCATAGGTTTAGAGAGAGGGAGGTGGATGGCTTGAATCGCTAATGGGATGGGGATTATGGAAGGACTAGGTTGTATGGTTGATCAGCATTCAAATTGGTGGCTTATGAGTTATGACCTTAACCCCAGAACGGTTTACACCAAGTCACTGGGTTCAAAACACTGGTTGAATGTGGACCCTCAATTGTACCAGCATACCCCTTCTTTATCCAAACCAATCCAATTGTGTAAACTATTTGTTTGTTTATACAACACTAATGCATCAGCAGTTAATACTACTATTGGGTAACTAGCATCTTGAATTTTTGATTTGAGAGGTTTACGATGTGTGACCAAAATAAAAGTTTGGCATTACACACTTAGGTATGGATACTGCCTGTTAAAATAACTTGATCTTCTAATATATTTTTTGTTCTTTCCCTGCAGAGACCTGCATCTGTCAAGGTTGGTGCTCGAGATATAACGGGTGGGAGGTTTAAAGTAAACTTGTCTGGTCTTCCTGCACGAGTTTTCCAGCATGAATTTGATCATTTGCAGGTTTTCGTCTATTCTATGCTGTCACATTCTCTCTTTACTTTTGGTTGGATCATGTAAATATGGAGCAGGGAGGAAAATAAATATAAAAAAAGGACCTAACTGATGTCTTATTTATAGCACGGCTTCAATCATTGCCTGAGAATGCATTTACTTGTTAGTTCCGAAATAAAAAATTTAGTTATTCTTTAAGCTAACAAAACTTGGTCAAAGACTATAATGTATTTAAAGAGAGTCTTTTTCAGTCATTTTGGTATATTATCTTACAAAATATCTCAAGGAATCAAAGTATATGATTTGTCAATTATAGTAGTAAGAATCATATTCTAGCATCTGAATTGAACGACTCTAATGCAATCCGGTGAATGAATAGAAAAATCTCAGAATAATGAGATAACTTGAACATTTCACATAGTCCAAAACCATGAAGTTCAAGCTTAGGGCTTTCTCCAGCTATTTGGATCTGGTTGGCTTCGCAAAGCTCATAAAGCCCCATCAACATTAAGTTTTCCCTAAGCTTTTTTAAGAGAATATATAATCTTTGGTATTAAAAGGACATGATGATAATATATAATAAACTACGAAAAAGTTGGGAGGAACCAGCCATATAGCGTTCCTTCTTTTCTTAAATATATATAGATATTTCATGTTCTGAAAAACAGAAGGTTTCCGGCCATATGACAGGAGTTCTAAAAATTGGATTTACAAGTTCATGCTGAGATTTCAATTTTTTACCTCTTTTCTCAAAGAGTTCCACTTTAACTCAAAAGGTGTGTAAGCTGGGTTGACCAGTGTATGAAGGAACTACTTTTTTCCCATTTCTGTCCTTTTATTTTCTTTATCTTTAATTTTCTGATATATTTCTACTTTCCATAGCATTCTATGTCATGAATTTTGGTTGAACGCAGTTCTTTTAATGGAAAATTGTGTTGCTTCCCATCTTTTGCCAAAGTGCTACAGCAGCCTGCATAAAGAACTGCTTTTTAGAACATCGATCCAAATTCTATCTTTTCTACAGTTAGTTACTCAAAATTTGCTTAAGCAACCTACGGCATTCCTCTAAATCATCTATTTCCGTCAAAACCGTAGTGCACCAACCACCTCATTACGTTATACCTTTCCTTCACAAAACTTTAATCCTTTAACAACTTCAGTACCTTCTCCCACTTATTCGCTCTTTTTTCTTTTCTGTTTCCTTCCCAACAAAGCTAGGTTTCATTGGTCTGGCATTAAAACTAACTCTGATTGAAACCTTCTTTGCTGAGAATAATAGCAAAATACAATAGAAACCAAATATCATTACTCAAATTGAGGTTGTCAACATTGCCATATCTAAGCATGCAAAGTTTCTTAGATTTGGTGGTATGTTTGAACCAACAGCATCTAGTTATTGGCATATGTTACTAATTTTCTTACTTGAGTGTCTTCATGCAGCATTCATGGGGCATTTAAGTATAACAGCATCACCTTTATTTTTTTAATCTCATCACCGTCATACCATTTCTAATCATATATAGGAAGATGATTTCTATCTTCTTGAAGCTGTATAAGTTTTCCTAATGTTTAATATTCTTTCCACTCTGGAGACCTTGTCACTATCGTGTATTCAAATATCTCTTTATTTCGCACTTTGCCCAGCAACTGGTTACAAAGATTGATAGCTAGGTTGTGATTTGCAGGGAACTCTGTTTTTTGATCGGATGACTGAAGATGTTCTTGAAAGCATTCGTTCAGATCTGAAGGTTAGAAGAATAATGACTGTTATAGCTGCATGTGAGCTGTTGTTGTTAATTTTCTTTTCTTTTTGAGTGGATGTCAATTAAATCCTGTGTCCTCTCCCATTCTTTGGCATTTTGGGGCAATCTTATATCTCAAAGTTGGTCTTAGAAAAAGCATAGCTTTGAAAATTACAATGGCAGTAATTGAAATATTGTGGATCTCATCGAGATTTTGTATGGCACTGTGGGAAATCTTGCCATGCAATACCATGAATTTCCTCTTATTGACTTGCTGCTTCACCAAGGTGGTTGTTTGGATAATCAATAAGTTCTTTTTTAGAGGTCCACCATGCTAGATAATTTTAATGTGTATAACCATGTGGGCAAACTTAAGAATTATTTTCCTGTTTATTTTAACATTAATTTAAGCATGCATAACGAAGAGCAGTTAACCAGCTGACTTTTACGTATCCGAAATATATTCTGGTTTTATGATAATGAATTTTCATAGTTTCACAAGTAGATATTCTTAATTTGTGCATGGAATTCTGTGAATCAATTATGATCCATTAGATTTTGAGAACTTTTACAATTAACCCTCAATCTGATAACATCTCTATGAATCAGTGTCAATTCCTGTCATTGACAAATTTGCGCAAGAAAGATGTTGCCCTGGAACCTTAAGATTAGTCGGTGGGAAGAAAAGACCATCTTATCTACATACTTTAAACTTCAGAGTCATGTAGTTCGGGATTCTACAGCAAGGCATTTCTCAGAAGATACCTCTATGGATAGAAAAATTTCACTTTGCTATTTGAGAAAAGATATGCATCAACAAAGACCTAGAATACTATATTTGGGATGCCCATAAAAGAAAGTTGGGTCTTTAGTCTAAATGGTTATGGGGAGTTGAAGATGAGAGATGGGTGGCTGGACCTGCAGTGTGATAGAGAACAGAATGTAAGGGGAAGAATAATTTTAGCTGTACGACATAATGATTTTCCCATTTTAATTATATTACTGGTGCATGAGGTGTACAGATGATGGCAAAAAAGGTTTCATCCCAAAATAGCCGCAAGGACCAAATTTTCTTCCAGCATGATCATTGGATTTGGGATATCGCATTTAACGAAAGCTTCCAGGCACTTAAAGGATGCCCTCTTATGCAGACTAGTGGAGTTCACATTTTTAAGAAATATGACATAAAGAAATTTACAGCAAAAAAAAAGAAGCTATTTGGAACAAGAGTTGATGAGTTGGAGACTATGAACACCTTTTTTAGGAGAAAGAACATGTCTGATATACATTGAGTAGAAGAGTGAGACTTGGTTTTTTCTTAAAGGTGCCACATACATAGTTTGAGATCTTCAGGTGCAGGTTTTGCCTCTTCAAGACAAATGCCAAACATTTGCAACAGAGAACTTGATCGGATGGAGGATAACTGCACGAAACTTGCCTCAATCAAAGAGGCAATTGTTGATATGGTTTTAAGTTTCTGTATGGTGAAACTGAAACCAAAAGGTTTCAATTTAGGCCAGAACTAATCCAAAGGCAGTGTTGTTTTTATAGCATTGAAACCAAAATCAAAATGTTTCAACTAGTCCAACACGGCAACACCAATGATGGTTTTATAATTTTGGCTGATATTGACCTATGGGCCATGCATGATCTATATTTGCTCATTGTTTTTCTTAATTTGAGTCTGAATCCTAGAAAGCATTTTATTATGATTGAACTCCGATTGTGCAACATATGAATGAATTGGAAATATTCTGGTGTTTGATTCCAAGAAATTATGTTGAAAGATATTTTGGGTTTTTGAGAGATTGAGCTCAAACAATGGGTGGAGTCTGTAGAATGGATCAGGGCTCCTGAAGAGTGAATTAGAAAGATTTGGACTTTGGATATCTATTCCTAAGTCAGGTTATCAGGTCACCCAGATAAGGACAGAACCTGACAACAGGTGCGGTTTTTGTACATCTAAAGGTGTCTATGCAAACTGGAAGCTGTATTATGAGGGATTTATGTGCAAAAAAAAAAAACAAACTATATTTGCATGTAGAATGTATGCAGCACGCTGATACATAGAAACAATATTTGTAGTTTCAACTGTGAATTGTTGGCTTACATTGATAATCATGCTCTTTTTTTGGCTGGTTGGTTTCTTTCAGTTTATAAACTTCATTGCATTGACTATAGGCTCTAGAAATGAAGTATGAAAGCAGAACTGGACTGCCAAGCCCCGAAAGCATTGATCAATATGAAAGAAGAAAGGAGGTTGCTGGTTTTGCTAGAACATGATTTACCTGCAGGTGCTTTCTGCTGACTCAGATATCGCATATTTAATTATCTAGTCATGTCCACCTGTACTGACTTCTGTAATATTAATTTGCTCTAATTTTTGCACCTACAGGATGCTAAACATGTTTAGCAGAAGTTATGTTGGAGTTCACCTAGCGGAATAGGTCATATCATGATGACTACATGTGCCAAGAGCCAATGACTCTAAATTCACAAGGTTCTTGCTTGCTCTAGTATGTTGCCCCTGCAGAGCATAATTTTGTCAAGAACGCATATGATGACATTCTGTGTTTGAGCATCCTACCATTTTTTGAAGCCTTGCATTTACATTGTTCATAATTGCAATCAGAGAAAAGTTTCTTTTCTTAAAAAAAAAATCTGGACAAAAAGATGGAACTTTCAACTTTTCTGAACTTTATAAATACGAGTGAATTTTTTCAATTTTACATATTGTGTATTTCTAGATATGATGCTGGAATGCAGACAGTCTGAGGCTATTGACAATTTTATTAATTCAAATACTGTGATTCTTGATGATGTAGGAATGAAGGAGAGCTGTGAAGTGGATTAGATATCTTATGCAACCACATAATACTACTTAGGTTATAGAGTCAAAGATGGCTAAAGCCCTATGCAGGGTGCATTTTGAGAAAAAGAAAATATAAACTAAGAATCAAAATCCGTCGTACCGACCGTATCGGTGGGCACCGGTACGGGTACGGTTTCGGTTCGTACCGGCTTAAACTGGTACTGTACCAGTACCTTTTTTCGCTAAACGCGTGCGAACGCGTGCACCGCCACGTTAAATGCCACAAATGCCACTCTATGGCATTAAATATCTCGTGTGGGGCAGCGCGCGGGCGCCGTTCCCTGTGCGGGGAACCGCGCGGGCACGTAGCCTTGCGCCCACACTGGTGTTCTTCCCCGCGCGCGGGGAAGCCGCGCTTGGGCCGATGCGATCCAGCCTGGTTCGCACCGGTACACAGCGAAAATTGGCCAATTCCGGTCCCTATAGGGCCGAAACCGTTTTTCACAGGTGAACCATACCGGTTTGGGGCCGGTACTGGTATAGTACGTGTTGAACCGGCCGGTTCGGGCCGGTTCAGCAGATCATGCTGAGAATAAACAAAGCCTCCTAAAATGGATCATACACCAGGCATGGTAAATTTTGAAAATTTGGTGATGATTATTTTTTACTCGGAAGAACTGTTATCCAAAAATTTGATAATCCATGAACTAGTCTGGAGCAGATAGCAAATTTCACATTTTTGATTTATTTGTTAGATCTGTGAATCGCGCAACCTCTTTACTAAGTGATGCTTTTCTTTTCCAAAACACAAAACCTGATAGGAAAAATAGTTGTAGATTCCTTAACTCATACAGAATATGTTCATATTCCAAACCCCCCATAAAAAAATTTAGAGCTTTAGGTTTTTTAGGTTTTTTAGGTTTTTTTAAAGAAAACCTGATAGTGTGTGATAAGCGAACTGCTAGAAACCATGATTTACCCTTTTTTTTTTAAAAAGCCCTTTCAATATCTAGTTACATATCTAAAGTTACAAACCTAAGGCTCTAACTTAGCAAAGCCATCAGCATGGTCTTCCATACCGCCTCATACCGTCCGGTATGGGGTGTATCGTACCAGCAGAAAATTGATATGAAACACACCTTTAAGTCGGTACAAACCCTATACCATATGTACCGAGGTGTACCGCCCTATTTCGAGGTATACAACATGTACCAAGGTGCGTACCGATTCGTACCGAGGTGTACTAAGATAAAAATTGAAAAAATATTTAGAGAGCTATTTCGGCACAGAGGTATACCGTACCGTACTGAAACGATAAGGTACCGATACGGTACCCGGTACCTAGATTGCAGACTTTGGCTATTAGTCTTCTATGTCATAAGGCTTGGTTATGGTTCATTTGTTTGCTAACAAGGCAGCTCATTCATACTTTGGTATATCTTATCTATTTGCAAAAATTATTAATATTATAACAGTGATATTTTAATTTTTTGATCCTTTAACATTGAAGCTTTTATTTAACATCACATCTGCATGAGAGGTGAGCTTAACTTCCTGAATTATGGCAATTGAGGCATCCCATTTATTCAGTTAATTTCTGTCAGCAGTCATTTGCTATATCACATATCTTTTTACTGAAGCAACAGCTTTTTTTAAGGCCTTGAGTTAGTCTTTTGGACAACTTCTGCTTCTGTTTGAGATTGTCGTCTCTTCTTTTGCGTGAAAAGTTTTACTGTTAGAAAGCTATTTCTGAAGAATCAAGATGTGAGTGTATCCAATGCTTTCAGATAGCCATGATGCTCATGTAGTTTATTTTTGTACAAGCGGAGAATCAGCATAGCTGCTCTTTTACTTCCCAAATATTGAGCCATTACAAATCTGGCATAAGTGATGTCTATATTCCCCGGATATGGGAAAGTGGTATCCACCATAGCAGGCTTTATGACCATGCATTATTATGTGATCCTAAGGCTCAGCAATAGTAGTGTACACCTTGAATGGGAAATTAATGTGAACTTGTCGTAATAACTGTAATGCCGCTAATTTTATAACTTATACATACATACATACATACATATATATATATATATAGATTTATTTATTTATTTATGTATACTCTGATCAGTGGTGCAAAGGGGTCGGAAGAATCACGACCGCATGCATGTATCCACCAATATTGCTTGACTGGGGCATTGTCAGCAAACTCAGCATGAATCGTGATCGAACTGGATCCGGTTGCTTGTTGGTTTTCCAGCTTGCAGACAAACAATTGGAGGAACAGTTGGGGTGTACAGTTCCCCATAGGCCTGCCAGCAGAAAGGTTCATACATGTGGTAATGTTCCTGCAGTGGTTTGAGCTCTACCTCTGTTAGGCTGATGCCTGAACAAGGCATACTGTCACTACATGCAAAATGCACTGGTTGCACTGTGAATGTTCCTTTAATGTTCTCATATGCAATGCTTGACAGTACTACTGCTGATGTCTGGTTCTTGCAAGACCTTCTGTCACAGTAAAATTGGTCGATGACAATAGGTGTTTGGACCTCCGAGACTTTTATATTTGAGAATCTTATGCTTTGAACAGAGCCTGCGCCACCCTGCATTTAGAATGTTGTGAAAGCAGTTTAGTCTTTAACATATCCAAGTAGCTTAAAGAATTGAAGGATATCTATGTTTTACAGATCTCTGGTAGAACGGAAAATTCTTAATGGCATTCTTGATGCTATGTCATTACAAAATCTTGGCAGGAGGGAATTAGTCTTGTTGCACGAGTACCGTATAGTCTATAGAGGGAATTGTTAAGGTCATTAATTGGATGAAATCTGAGATGGAGGTGAGAGGTTTTTCACCTGCCAGGTCTTGACTCTGACACCAGTCATTGTGCTGTGTATGTTCACATCCCTTACTGTTATATTTGAGACACATGCTTTGGTGTTGTCCTTCCCAAGTCCGCCTATGCTAATCCCATGGCCTGGTCCACAGTTCACATTGTGTATGTTTACATTTGAGCATCCTGTTTGGATGGAGATGCAGTCATCGCCTGCATAACACAAGCCAAAAATCCAGTGTCAGCAAACATATGGGATTCTAGACTTGTTGACCACTTCAGTATGTGCTCTGTTATACATCAGAAATATACGAGGAAAGGTAATTCTGTTGCCTTGTGTTAAATGTCTGAGTCTTGATTTTTCCCCCTCTTATTGTTTCCTTTTCTTGCTGTAGATGAAGAACAGAAACAGTCTGTTCATGAAGTCTTATGCCCCATTCCAATTTCAAGGGAGTTTTGAAGATCCCATCTCTGCTTGGTAAGGAAACCTCTCAAGTCTTGTTTATCAGTGCATGAAGCACAGCTACCAAATGAGATGATGCAGGACAGCTTAAAGGATCTTCAGAACCCCTATTTTATAAGGAAAGCAGGGAGGGATGAAGATTGCAAAACTGGACCTTACAAGACAGATGTGGAATGGGTAGCTCTTGGTTTTTTTTCTTTTTCTATTTCACCCCTCCCTCGCTTGAGCACTAAGGGACCTGTTCAGTCTACTGTAGGCTCCTATTCATCTATTTTCTTGTTACAAGTGAGCGATAAGGGTTTGCTCCCAGTATTGTATAATGGTGGCTAACAATTGCCTGCATGATCTTTAGAACTCTGAAATAGTGAGAATTTTCTACCAGGGTAATGGAATTACCACAGCCCAAATCATTGTGATGGATGGATACATCTTTGGAGTTCTGGAGATGAATTCCGTCCGTGTTGAGGCTGTTACCAGGGGAAGAAATGGTCATGTTGAAGACCTGAACTGCTTCGCAGTTGTCAAATTTAAGGTGGCATTGTGGGCTATTCTGTATAGTTATGCCTGTGACTGTCACATCGTAACTCCCATAAAACCTCAGAGCCTGCAATAAAAAGGAGAAAAAAAAAAAACAGATTACAATGTTATTCAGTCTGAATGGAAGCATTGCTTATTGTTTAGAAAGCCACGCAAGAATCCTTACTGTTGGTTTGATCTCTGGCATTTTTGCACTGAGCTTAGCATTAATCTGTTACAAATAGATGCAGGTAAGTATTTTCATGTTAGATTCCATCATGAGCAAAGTATGATTCTTTACATCACAGTTATCAGACTGAGAAATGAGTCTGGGACATCAAGTGAAATTGGAACTGGGGAAGCCTATTCTGATATAATTTAACACAGTAGTCTGCTAGCAGATATGGTTGCTTAAAATGGGAGATGGGGTAATTTAATGGCTGTTATAATGATCATTGCAATGGTTTTTGAGAAAGGATGCTTAATTATAAATATCAACAACCAGTATCAGAATTTCGGCTGTTATTTGACAGTTGTTCCATTATAACTGATGTGGTGAGAATAGTGGCCGTTATTCGCCATTTGCTTTGTTTACTCAATAGAAAAATATTTAAATTCAACTTTTTGTGACAGTTGAAAAATTAATTTTTTATTTAATTAGCAGTCCTTTTTTTTTAATTCAGTCAACAGTATGTCGATACATGAATTATGCATGTATTATTTTTGAATCAGCCGAATATTCAGAAAAAAATTGTTTTGTATACCACCCCCTATGTATTACTTGGTAAAATACATGGATAAAATATTTATATGTTTCTTCACTTATAAAGTGGGATGGACATTGGGGGAGTGACTTCAAATCATGAATTACTAATAAAATAAAAATTAAATATATTTTTTATATCTTTATAGTATTAAATATTATTATGATCAGTATGTACACATATGCGCACATTTTTGAATTATATATGTATATACGTACGCAAGTGTGTGTTGTGAATTTTTGACCGTCGAATTTAAAACCATATCCGATACATCCAAATATGTATATAACTGAAATTCTACCGTACATACTTTTTAAGACTGAATTTTGAACCATATTATTTTCTTTCTGAATTTAATTATATTTGAACTTTTATGGTGCTGCATTTTGCCGAGTATCAAGGGACCAGCCATGGTCAACAGTGATTTGGTCATGTGACGGTTACTTTGCCTTTTATCATCCATCAGTTTTTGTCAACATGGCGAACGACAGTCATTGTATAAGTCAACCTGGGTGTTCTGTGGGGTTCTGACACTATGGAGCAATACATGAATATATTGAGACCCTGCAGCCAAATTGTCTTGAGAGACGGAACGCGATGCTTACCGGGTCAACATCGGATTCGGAGTTTGTCCACCAGACGCTTCCTTGGCCTTCTATAATGCCACTGCCTCTGATGGTTATGCCTTTGAGCTTGGTGAACTGGAGCCACTGCAGCAGGCCTGAACCCCAAGCTTTGGAGCTTGTTGGGGCAACGATCCTTCCGTCCAACTGCAAGAGAGACCACCTTGTCGTTATTGGTTTTTTGTGTCTTCTTTTGCATTATACTCGTTTATAGACAATATTAAAAAATATAAAATATATAAATAAATTTACCTCATCATATCAGCTTAAGCTTTTAGGGCAAACGATTTTAACATGGTATGAGAGCAAAGGTCCTGAGTTTAAACTCCATCCCATATTCTAACTCTATTATTAAAAATTTCATATGTTGGGCTTAGTCATTAAGCTTTTTCTGATATATTTGTCGCCTGAAATACCGGGCAACAACTCCATAGGGAGTAGAAACTGACTCGGTGTCAGCCAAAAACCGAATTTAAGTGGGTCACTTGGACCCAGACCAATCTTTTTGTCCGAGATCTGGAATATAATCCAGACCTGGGTCCAGATGTTAGACCAGGATCCCACTCAATCTCACCCCTGTGAGCACAATGCGTCGCAGACGAGGGACCCTGGCAACCGAATGTTCTTTAAAGGCACACTAATTTTTACAACTGATTTATAGCAGCATTTTGGTACCTGAAATACAATATTGGGTTGACAGTAAGGTCCTGAGAATGAGATTGGCCTAACGACGAATTGGAATTTTGCTGGAACAACCATGGTTGAAGCCTCCACTTTACAAGCAGCAGCCCAAGCAGCCTCGAATGCCTGCATTCCATGAGATCAGATTTGTGATGCATGACCAGAATCCAGTATTCCTTGTATAGGGCAGATTAAGATATCCATTTCATGATATACAAATGCTTCTAAGCCATTTCAATTCTGCTTTACAATAGAAAATAATAGGGCAAAGAGCACATCCTTGTCAAAGACCCATTTCTCAGTAAACATGCAAACAAGACTTAACCCCATCAAAATTAAATATCAACCCTTTATTTCACAATTTAGGTTATCAACAAGCGGTAGGAGTAGATCAGGGGATATGAAATAATGCGACCACTGCCTTCTTTTTGCAAACAGACAAAGAAGCAAAAAGTCCCATCCCATCAAGAATAAACATCAACCTTTTATTCTTCTTAATCTACAACAGCTGCAGAATCTATATATTTTTCCACATTATTTTTAGCCACAGGGTTGCAGTTGCAACGAGGAGATATTTGTATTTTTTTTAAAAAAAATAAGAAACATTAATATATTATGAAAATGTTCATCTATATAAAGCCCTGCTCATTTAGCAAATACCTTTTTCGTTCTTACCTATTAAACACACACACAGTAGCGAAAAGGAGAAAAAAGAAAACACCAAACCTTAAACATCAGGAGCTGCAAATGCCCATGGCCGCTACCCGAAGAGACAGAATTCTATCCTTATTTCTATATTTTTCACCCATTGACTGTATTCTAAGAGAACTATAAAGCCAAAGAAAAGCTGACTAGAATTTTTTTAAATTGCCGGGCAAACAGAACAATGTGGTTGGTTATTGGCATTGTTATGGCCTTATCCCCTGCTACTGGTCGCTGCAAAAACCAGGAATGTCCTAAGATTTCAATTAATTCCAAAGAAAAACTCAGAGAGGTTAATGTCAGCCACCTTAGTGTCATCGGTGACACCATCACCCTTCGCTCCAAAATCAAGCACATCAAACGTCGCTGCTTTGGGGGCTGTCGGATATCCTTTGCTCGGGCTGTTCTTCGGGCTCGGTTTCGGGCTTGACTGGCCTCTGCCACCATGGTGGTAACTTCCACTTGTCTTTCCCTTTCCTTTCTTTTTTGCCAAGGAGGAATATGGAGCCTTCTTTTGCCTCCAATGCCTGCCTCTCCTCCCATCACAGACATCGAAAGTGGAGTACAAAACAAGAAGGACAAGAAGAAGGAGCACTCCAATGCCTTTTAGACTAATGCCGCTCATCTTTACGTTTATACCTATGTTTTTTTTTTTTGTGTGTGTGTGTGTGTTTGAGAGAGAGAGAGAGAGAGAGAGAGAGAGAGAGAGAGAGAGAGAAGAAACAGAGAGGCGACGGAGTGGGTGGTGAGAAGAGAAAGGAGGGAAGGGTAGGTTTAAATAACCACGGCCTCAGCATCTCTTGACCCACAGCCCACGAGCAACAATGAGACCAACGAATTTTTCATCAATAAATAAAAAGGAAAGGCAATTGCCAATTTTTTCATGAAAAGATACAATTGCCAACGAATTCAAATGTCCCATTCCTTATTTCCTTTGCTACCTCACTTGTGCAGGAGTTCTACATCCTCTAAGATAATATCACCTACTCAAAGCAATAACTCAAAATAATCCAATTTTTACCTATCCTAGAGCCAGATGATCAGCTGTTGTACCAAAAAAAAAAAAAAATAGTATACAAAATAGCATGGAACCATAAAATGCACCAAGAAAAAAGAAAATGTTGCTTCAACCTTGGTGGAATATTACACATACTCTTACAATGAGGCTAAGAGATGCAACTAGGTAACACCTTATTGTTTCTCCATGAATTACTGCCAACTATCCATATGTCCGCTTCAGCAGCCGACACATGTCTGCGACAAGTGTAGTTGTTAACTACTAATCTCTTCTTAAAAATTCAATAAGTACTCGCATCCATTAGAGCTGACACGAGGCCAATTTGTAGATGGTCGTATCCGACATACTTTTACATTCTTACTCTAATTATTATAATCATTTGGCATGAAGTTAGGTGTTTAAGTTGTAGGCATTTGTTGGGCAATTGATGTCATAGTGCTATTCATTTATTTCCTAGTGTAAAATTATTAGATTAATTTGCATACACTTCTCTACACAATGCCAATTTTTTTTTTTAACATTTCTTTTTTCTTATAGTTTTTTTGTTGGGAAAGCCAAAGGGGCACATGTGAGTGGGTCTAGGGGCCATGGGTGTTCTTAGAGGGCGCTGATGGTAACATCTCCTGATCACATGCAACGGTCACGGGCGCGAGCACTGTACTCTGTCTTCTCCCCGGCAACCGCCAAAAGGAGGGGCGGAGAAACGTAAAGCGGCCGGGAAAAGGGGCCCAACTGTACTCTTGTCTTCATTCCGCTAACCACCGTACAGCTAAAGCTCAGAAACCAATTCTTCAATAAATAAGACAAAAAAACATATTGGTGAAGGGGAATGAGAAGGCTCTCAGTAGTGTCAAGCTAACTTTTATTCCATTTAGAGTGCTGAGAAGGGGTTAAATTAATTGAAGTTGGATCTTGATTTATCCTCCATCACTAGTGAAAGAGAGGTGAGGGGTTGGATTAAAGGCTTTGGTAGGAAGTATCAAAAATGATCACTTTCTTCGCCTTTTCGCTAAGGTCAAGTATAGATAAATCGGAGTCTAAGAGATGGTATCTATGTAAGGGCGGAGCGTAATCAAATGAAGAAGAAATGAAAGAAAAAAATCTTCTGGAAAAGTATGAAGCAAAAAATGTTGTACTAATAAAAAAGTACAGACATGTGTTACGCACAACAAGTGCTTCAAGCGACTTCAGTACTGCTAGAGGGTGACTCGGCTACGATGATCAGATGGGTCCGACAAGGCCCAAGTAGTGATGGAGGAGTTCATCTCCTGCTCTGTAATAGTTGGACGATGGTGTGAGAGGGTGTTATAGTTCAGGCTATGCATGTATATCGTGAAGCTAATAGGGCGGCCGACTGGGTGGCGGCATATGTTGCGAGCCACTCAGAAAGTACCCTATGGACTGGGGAGGGTGAGATGCTTGAAGCACTTCGAAATCTTTTGTTTTCTGATTCCATTGAGTGTATTCGTATCTGTGATGTATGAAATGCCCGTTTTAGGAAAGAAAAAAAAAAGATTTTTCATGATAACCAACAAATCTTCTGACATTTCCATTTGTATTTAGAAGTCATTTTGATGTTGTCCTATACTGATCATTAGTATATCATCGAGCAATTTCTGTCAAATTCTAATGTAGTTACACAACCTCCGCATGAATTATTACAAATCTTCCTTCTTTTATGACCATCACAAAGAAAATCAAATAGCATTCTTATGAGGTCTATTGAGCATGCTCAACTTTTTTTACCTGTCTATAATTTTGTTCTCAGCTGCCCAATTTTGTATTAGTACTTAATTATTTGAAATACTTATGCTTGGTCTCCATTAGATAGCTAGATCATTGTTCGTGCAACATTATCAGTCTCGCCTCGTCTCCAATCATTTAGTGTCATTTTTTTATGTTACGTAACAGCCAAACTCTAAGAGCTTGCATTATTGATACGTGTGATGCATTTGCAGTGCAATATATGCATGACAAAATATGCCTAGTATTAAATATAAACATGGCAAATATATCAAATATGTAGAACATACAACTACAGTATGAAAATAGGTGTATCAATGGAGGTCGATAACCCACTAATTCAACCCAAAACCAACCCAAAAAATAAGGTTTGAGCATGAAAAATAAACCCATAGGTTTGAACTGCTATAAGCCATCTTTAAATACTTCGGATAAGTTTGGACTGGATTTGGGAGCAAGACTATAATTTTTAGAGACCATAATTTTTACGTATAACCGATTGAATATCTCCTTTTTTAAAATTGCATAACTTTTTGAGATATGCAATACTACAGTCTACTGATAAAGTGTTTTGAAGCATGCAGCAATTGGGACCGTATGAAATGTTTGGGACTCCAAGTGGATTGATCATACTAAAGTCTTTCTTTTGAAAAGGAATTTGATTAAGCAAAACTCAAATTCTAGAAAAAATTGTGAAGCGACTAAAAAAAGTTGATAGAAGTCAAGATTTGATTTCAGGAGGATTTTAATCTTTTCGTGATTATTTTCATTAGCCGCAACTATTTTAAAAAAGTGCTAACATATTTCAATTAGAAAAGGAATTCAACTTAAATTTTATAAAGACTCACTTACTAGTATAAATAAAGGAATTGTAATTAGTTTTATTCTTCAATTAATGAAAAAAGGGGTCTAGAACTTTTTTTCGATTTTTTTATTTTTCTTATTGTCTTAAGAAATTCAAATTAAGTGAATTGAGAAAATGTGTTCCTTTTTTCCATTTAGATTATTGGATTTGGGTTCCAAAATTAAATCTGAAGTCTTATTGGGTCAATTTGGCTTAACTAGATCCATACTCCAAAACCTAAAACCCAAACCGATTATATGCGTATATACGAAATATATATATATTTAATACTTACACCCATAGGTATATAAATGCATACATATATGTCTATGTGTCTATCTTTTTTTTATTCATAGAAAAAAACAAGCAGGGAGTAGTGAAACTATAATAATGTTTCTCCATAAATTTTATCCACATCATTTATTGTATTTTTTAAATATATATTGAGGTATATTATTATAATATTTTTTTTTACTCTTCATGTCTTTCGATTCCATAGATATATATCGATAACAAAATGATAGTTCAATAGATGTCCCTTTTCAGATAATTTTCTTATATTTTTTATACCGATTTTTCCATGTTTCATAATTTATGAGGTAATATTTTGGATGTAGCAATAATAAGGAAAAACAAAAAGGCAAAAGCATAGCAAAACAACCTGTTAGGCACCTAATTTCTACCCGAAATCTAATCTACTAGGTTTTTTTTTCTTTTTTTTTTTTGGGGGGGGGGGGGGGGGGGGGGGAGGAGGAGATAGTAGGCACTAATTCAAAATTCTAATCAAATTTATGTTTGAATTTGAATTCAAGATTCTAATCAAATTTATGTTTGAATTTGAATAAAATAAATATATTCTAGAGGTTTGGGTATAGGTATTGATGAGGTCGGAGGGTATCCCCCGAACTCCAGAGCTCAGTCCCCACCGGGCTCAAATTTTCCTCAGAGGTATTATTGGGATTTCATAGTCTCTTCCCAATGCACGGTTTTGTCCCGCAAAAGGCACCTATGAAGAGAAAGGGGTAACTCTCCTCTATTTAAGGAACAGACCTCTCCGTAATCTAATCGACGTGGAATTAAGTTTGGATTCTTTATTCCCACAACAGGTATAATTAAATTTGCCCTTAAATACCTCTAACCATACATGCATCATGATAATATGATTTTTTTTGAAAAAAAGAGAAAATACTAATACATGCATATGCGTGTGCGGGCATGTAGAGATACCACGATCGAGCTGCCGACGGACCGTGCGGCTGATGTCATGCATTGTGCCTGGATACGTCATCAAAGCCAAAATTATAGCCAATTTGCAAAAGTTAATTCTAATAATATCGGATCCGATCTCACGTCAACTAAATCCACCGTACCAACTGGATCCCCAGGTGGGGCCCAATTTGGGGAGAAAAAGGAATAAAAAGCTTCGAGCCTATCTCAATTATTAAGGCAGCCATCCATTCCGATCATGATAAGACCATGTGCATATGATCTCAAATTTACGCCCAAGCCCTTGGCATTAGCCGTATCATGTTTACGTCCTCTGCTTTGCCGCATCACGCCAGATTCCTGGTTTGCAGGCACAAGTGGGATGTGGGCGGGTGGGGTTGGACCCAACCCGGCCTGGTTTTGGACACCCATAGATTAAGCGGGAAGCGGTTTTGTTTTTTTTCCCCTCAAACTCTAAACTTGAAGAATATTGTATTTCATCATTTGTTCTAATTCATTACCTTTTTAGTTTAAAAATTTAATCTAATATTTTTTTGATTATAATTACTCTAACATTTGCTTATGGCCTCGTAAAATTGATTTTTATTAATAATATATTATGTGGGCTCCAACGGCTCTGGCGCATGAGTTTAGATGGCATGTCGTGATCCAAATGGGATCGGTCGCTATACTGAGCTTAGATCACTGGTAATTCTTGTTCAAGTAATTTGGTTCGCAATCATCCATGCTGCGTATGTTTATATTTGAAAATAGCCGATATGCTCTCACAACTCTAAATGGAAGAATGGCTAAAAAAACAAAGCTCTGCTCCATCACACATATCCAGGTTAATTACAAGTTTTGGATCATAGCTGGAAATGAACGCATGACCGTTTTTTTATATATATAGTTTCACTATATCTATATATTAATATGCATAATCTAGCTAAAATCATTGTGAGTGTGACTTGTACTAGTCGTGACAAGCCGGCATTAGATGGATGGAGGAGAATGACAAGGATTAGAGACATTTAAGCCAAACGAAGAATATTCCCCAAAAGCTTTAACTTACAAAAAAAAAAAAAAAAGGCAAACATCCAAGTGCATGACCGTATCATATGTTCTTCTTGAAACCATTAAAATGGATGCCAGAAACTCAAACCGACGTGATACCAGAGTGCACTGTTCTACAACGAAATTCATCAAATATTATTAGAGCTTCAACTGCATTATAAGTTTTTCACTTTTTATATGTTCGCCTACAGAAGTTCCCCACTACATGATCATTCTCAAAAGAAACATTATAAGTATGAGAATCATATGCAAGCTCTAAAAAATCGATCATTCTTCTACTTGTTTATTAAAAATCATCAATATATCAAACAAAGATGGAGGGGTTTCTCCAATGGATACATTAACCATGAAAATTTTATATGCAAGCAAGGAAATCTCTGGTTCCTTGCACGATACCACGATCCCATAATCCTTAAATGGAGGTCGTGGGATTTTTGGTAGGTGCTGACCTCCATCAATGCACATGATATTGAACGTTTTAAAAGAAAGGCCTCGGAGCCGTCTTTTAGTGCTGCAGAGCTCGTGAACCCTGCGGCCCTCGTGAACTCCATGCATGAAAATAATTAAGATTTGTTGCATCTAAATATAATGCCTACTCTCCGTTCAAGACGCTTCTTTTCCTTGCTGCGAGATGAAAACAGAGCGAGGGAAAGAGTGGAGTTTGATCTTGGATTAGGTGATATAACAAGAGATAAGTTAAGGACCTGCTTTTAGGCAACCGAATATTTAGGTGGTTTTTGCTCTAGTTGAATATTTTAAATGGGATGTCCTTGTGAATCCATCATTGAAGAGATCAGAACTTCTAAAGGTAGCTAGGACATTTGCATATTTCTTGGATTACTCATGGTGAGACATACTTGGCTGCTGCCTACTCAACAAATCATACTTAAGCACTGCAGAAGCATGTTATTTATCTACCAATAACCTAAACAAGTTTCCTAATTACATTTTTATATACGAATACAATCTCAAATTAAATTCTTGGTTACGAAATTGTTTTGATACTTTATCATTTTCTTTGGCATATTTTTCAAACTTCTTTTCTAGGTGAAACAAAGAGAGAACAAAAGTCTAGCATGAGGAGAGTAGCAGTGGTTGCCTGCTGCCTTAGGCTTTCTAGAAAATAATTGGCTTAACTGTGACATATCTATAACTTTACCCTTTTTTTTTCTCATCAAAAAAGAAAGTGACATGCCTGGCACGTAAGGCCACCAACTTCTATATCAAATTTCAATATTTTTGAGGACCTTTAGTTATAATGTTGGTTATCATAAATTTTCCTCCTCCCCTTGTGTGTGTGTGTGTGTCCAGGTGGATCCTGTAGTTGGTTTATGGTTTCAGATTTATGTGAAATATTCAAGTTGGCGAACCAAGTCCACATTATATTTTACTATCTACTTGGACTTTTCCTAAGAGATCAATATTGTAGGTATCGACTGGGACAAAATTCCAATCGAATATGTTCTTGAATTAAAATTCTTTGCATCTTTCTGGATTTGTTATCCATGTTTCTTCGAATGAGTTCCTGCCCAATCAGGTATATATTGCACTTAGTAAAATGTGAGATAGAACTGAATTATACGAAAATTTGGTTGAGACCTTATGAATGGTAAATGTGTTATGCTGCTTAGAGGATGTCTTAAATTTGAATATTGTGCATGCAACAAATATTCAGCATTAGAGTTGGACAAATGCGATGCGCATGGCAGGCGATATGGATGGCTGTGGTCCAATGGGTTGCAATAAATCAAACCAAACAAAAAGAAAGAAAAGAAAATTCATTGGGGTCTATGTAGAATCACAGGTCAATGGAAACAGGAAAAAAAAAGCATTAAATCATCATTCTTTAAGCAGGGTGGTTTGCAAATAATGAAAAGTGGAGCTGCGCTACTTACCATTTCATACAGAAAAATATGTATCAGAAGTTGACATTACAATTAACTAATGATCACGAAACTTAATGCGAAAATTACTATGTCAACACACGTGGAGTTTTAAAGCACCTCCACAAGACATTGTCCAAAAGTAAGTAGTAGTTAATGAGCAGACTGGTCCCCTTATTCTACTAAATTAACCTATTCTCTTCCCTTAACATTGCTACTAGTTAGGAGTAAAAAAAAGATGAATCCAACTTAATTTACTGTCTCATGCCAGAAAACATAAAAAAAAAAAATAATAGCAGAAGAGTCACGGATCATTCTAGAAAAACCTCCTAGGAATAACATATACACATGTTTCACCAGGAAACAGGGTGTCTTGTCTCTGCCCTATTGGGAGCTTGCACTATTTTATCATTGTCTGTGGCTGCTGCTGGTCATGTGATCCTTCAGTTGGAAACTCTTCAGCCTTTGGTGATGTCCAAGGCTTTGCTCCAAGGTGTCTCGGAATTCTGGGGGCCAAAGGGGCTGTCCCCACTCTGTTCTCATTTTTTTCAGCGGCCTGCGGTCTCTAGCAATCACGGGCTGCCAGAATAGCAGAAAAAGGCCTTAGATCTCGGGTGACCCTTCATAGAGTGGGGTCTTTTCCTTCGCCTGCTGAAATATTTATCGTTCGTATTGCTTGGAGCACTGCCTGCACGTGAATTCAGGTGCATGCATTTTGGCTATCCCATGTCACGTAGGTCCCATGTAATCTTCACTTCTATCGATCCATCAGCCATTGCTTGTGAACGTGTGTTACGCTTGCTTAATAATTTGCTCGATGGCACAATTTGTTTTAATCTACTCCTATTTTGTATATTCTCTGTATTCTCTTCCCATCTGGCTGTAGCCTTTGAGGTCTGTACGTAGCTCTCTCTATAAATTTTGGTGGCTAATGTGGCTCCTTGCCCATTAGTCTCCTTTTAATCAAAAAAGTCAAAAAAAAAAAAAAAAGCTGGAAGAGAAGTGATCCGAATCACCTGCATGCAGACTGCTTGTGTACAGGCCACAAATTGAAGTGTTTGGCTTGCCTATGTAATTGTGTCCTTTTTTAAGTTTGGAACCTTATGGCATTCAGAAGGTTTTCTTCCTCTATATATTAGCGTTCTTCTTCTGTATGATTATATTCAATGGATCTACTCACTTATAACAGAAGGATCACATACATATTTACCATTTCTTCTCTTGGGAGCATCTGGCCGATCCAACTACTAGTATCGATTGCTGTGAAAAAAACGAAAAATGAATTTGCAGTTGATTCACCACTCCATAAGTCCATATTATGTAACTAAACAAGAGAAGCGGGAAAGTGGAAGAGGTGCAAAACATTTTTTTTTCTTAAAAAAAAAGAGAGATAATCTTTATACTTTGATAGCCAAGGGACAAATTTCTCACCTCGTTGATTCACATTTTAAATTTTTATTAAATATTGCTATAATAAGCATTTGTTCTCTTAGAAAGCTATAGAGATATATTTAATATCAATTTTTATGTAAAGTTCAATTCTCTACATAAAAGCCTAAAATCAATTGCTTTTCTACATTTTGTAGGCTGCTGTATGGTTATGGTTTCTTTTAACATGGGATAGAGCTATGTAAAAGGAGTGTAGTAATTATTTTTTTTATAAAATATAAAAAATAAGTCGATTTTTTGTATATAATTAATAATAATATTATGTGAGAATTCATGCAGGCATATATTTAGTCCTACATCAGTATTCATCGGAAAGATCTTGGATATTTATACAGAATTAAGAAATTCAAAAAATTCCTTTTAGCTAGCATTTTTAGATGAGAACTGGATTGTTATAAATAATATCAGAGCGGATTTTGTTCATAGCTTATATGGATTAGAAGACATTACAGGATGGATTTATTATTCGTCAGGGTTTAAATGGAGAGAGAGTGTGAGAACTCTGTGATCATCTATATCTCTTTGATATCAAATCATTGTACAACACTTTCAATCTTGCTGCAGCTTTGATTGAGGCAAGCCTTAAAAGAAGATTGAAGTTACAAGTCAGCTCTGTTTCGACAACCATGGGTCCATGGCAGCTATGTGAGTCCAACAACAGCCGTATAGGTCCATGAACTTGGACGTGCTTACGTATGCTCTGTTTTGAAGTCTAGTCTGCGGCAATTTGTTTTATAGCTGCAACTGGTTGAAGCAGAGTTCTTGATTCAATGGTTTCTGATATATGAAAAAAAAAGTTTAGACTAAAACAATGTTCACAAAATAACAATTGATAGATTTTAATGATTCTACAAACTGAAGATATCGATCTCTTGAGGCTAAGATAACTATGTCATTAAAGATTTGATATAATTTGTCAAATTCACTCACCGACAATCTTAATATGGGAATACCTCTAATAACTCTTCAAGTCTTTTGACGCACATTGCTCCTTAGTCCTATATAAGTACCTATAATTTTTCCAATGAATAATCGATGTGGGACTAAATAAACGTCTCCATGGGTCCTCACATGCTCTTCCCATTTAAGTTCTGACATCTTCATCGAAATGAGGGTCTAAGTTCATTTAAATTTAATTGCAAACACCACGATCTATGCTGCAGTGTTTCTTAGTCCACATAGGTCATAAGATGGGTCTGCTCTGATACTATTTATAACAACTCAGAACCTCACCTAATAAGACTAACTGAAAGGTATTTTTTGAGTTTTTTAGTCATGTATAAGTATTCAAAATTTCTCCGGCGAATAAATGATGTGGGACTAAACATATGCTGACACGGAATCCTCACAATAACAACCATGCAATTGAACTAACTTTATTGTGCTCTCGCAAGGTATAACATAACAACCATTGGTATAACATTATAACCATCATCCTAACATTCATGGACTCTCTTTGCTACGTGGTATATATAATAATGAGAAAAAGACAATGATCATTATAACAGGTATAAAAGTGTATAATTACAAATGATTATAATGCATGTTATAACCCTAATTTCTCATTTGTATTTTTCTTGTTTTTTTCGTTGATTGTAATGCTATTATAACTAAATCACATGGAGATGGAGCAAATAACGGCTGTTGGATGGGATCCGCTGCAATGAAGCAACGGCATTACTGAAACCTTTATAACTCTCGTATGCAGGCGCTTTGAGGACTCAACTCCACCAGGCTGACCTCACCCATCCATCCTGCTCCATTTTCTCTTAACTTGGCATGACGTGGCCCATTTTAACTTGCCAACCCAATCCATCTTGCTTTAACTCAACCTGAACCACACGTCCTAACCCATCTCGTAGTTATCTGTCATAACCCAACTTTAGATTGCCAGGAAGTAGATTAACAAAATTAAGAAAAAAAGAAATCCAAGGGAAAGGAAAAAAAAAAAAATCGGAAGTTAGTGTGGGAAGTATAAGAATTCAATGAAAGTTACACCTTGTGAATTTCTCAATCGACATGGACTCGGTATAGATTGTATGTGAAGGAGAGAAAATTGTAAGACGTGGAATATTCCAACAAAATTAAAAATTACATAAACAAGAATACTGAATTATAATAATACAAAAGAAGTATAATAATCTGGCATATTTAAAATGTGAATGGAGTGTAGAGTATGGTGGAATTCGGGTTTAGTTTTGATAACATTGCTCGAGCCTTCAATCAAAATCTACCCTGACTTTTAAACCATATTCACCAATCCAAATCCAATTCCACTTATAAGCCTAACCTGACACTCCCGACACGAACAACGGGTTGAATCCGAACCAGGTTTTGGTTGACCGGACCCAAGTTGCACCATGTGAAAATCAAGAACCCATCAGGCAAGGCAACCCGACCCGACCCGACCCAACCCATCTGGTGGTGCCATGAATGTCTCACAAAACATAATGAAAGAGGCCTTCATAATCTGGCACTGTGAACAATAGTGAAAGATCAAGATCGAAATTGCAGCAGATAAAGACCCATTGGAACAGATAATGTATCGCAAAAAGATGCCATGCCAATAGATTAGGACTCCAATTTTTTGTTACGCCCGTGACACCGGCAATGGCCATAGGGTTGTTTAATTGTTGCGAAGGAGGTCATCCGAGCCCAAAATTTACTCGTTTGCGGGCTCGGGTTCGTCCTCATTCTCATTGATAGGAAGAAACGACCCGCCCGTTCCGGCCCAAATCGGTGCAAGGCCTTTTTCTACTTGTGTTCTGGGTGAACGTTCTCTGTGATGTGTTACGGATCGAAGATCTAGTTGAAATATTTCGTTAAATCAATCGTTATTCGGTGATGAACGCAGGTAAATCTATTCTTCGTCTAAAAGTTTTCTTAAATTTCCATCATGATATAGGGCATTCGCTTGTATTTCTTCTTCTTCTTTTTTTTTAACTTCCCTTCGAGATTAACAATTTGATGCTCTCTTAGATACCCTCGGAGCCGAATTCAGTTAGGATTTTATCAGTAGGTGGAATGTAGAAAATTTTGTAGCATTTGGAGGTGTAAAATCGTGGTCAATTTTTTTTTTTAAGATTAAGAGTGAATTTTCTGCTTGATTTTAAATAACTCATGGAAACCATTGATTTTACTTGGAAATTAATCTCTTTCCTTCCTCTCTTCATTGCCCATGTGGAAGGGATTGGAGAGAATGCTGAATGAATTGGGAGAAGTTTATTCTTAGTGTTTTTGAAGTCCAGTGGGCAAGGAAATATATCTTAAACTATATATAAGTATGAATAAAACTTCTGCCATTTGACCTTACTATATATAATTAAGCAAGGGAGTATCTCCTAATATATTCTTTCTCATATTAGATTTCCCTCAGACTTGACTCAACTTGTGATTGTGCAGGATTGCTCCATGAATCTTGGTGCAAACAATGGAAGATTTTTCTGTCTGAATGGTGCTTGCTGTTGCTTGCACTAGGCAATGTTTGCTAAATTGGAGCAACAAAAGCAATATGATTTAAAATTTTAGCCAAGAATGATATTCGGATGCAAATTGGTTTGTGGCTCGAGTACACAGGACGCGCACTTAATATTACACATAGAATTGTCAAGAAACAGGCCCATATAGTCTGCTTTCAGATCACAAAAATTCCTTCTTTTCTTATATTACCATGCTGGATGATGAACCATCAGAGCAATAATGCTACAAAAAATCAATAACTAAGGTTTTTTAATTGATTACATCATAAACCCAAGAATCTGTGGGTACATGTAATTAACCCACCACTGATAAGTGTCTTTGATAGAGTGAAGCTTGATAAAGTTTGTGAAGATTTCTTTTTGGATTTAACTTATAACTTAAAGTTGAGGACTTCCTTTCTTTACCTGTCTCTGTTATAGATATACCACTACATAACTTTCTTTAATTTTGTGGTTTAGCATATGGACTCAGCAATTTATATTCAATTCATACTAAAGTTTTCCTGGAATACTTTCCTAAAGGGCAGGATAGATGTTGTTGTTGCCTTTTTGTCAGTTCATTTTTGGTTGGGTTCCATCTCTGTTATCTTTATGATCGAACGTTTTTAGAATAATTTAGGAGTTTAAGCATATTGCCTTGCCATTCAATGATAATGAGATTATTTCTTGCTGCTTCTCTACTTGCTTAGGCTTGAACTCATGAATAGTAGGATCATAGCTTAGATTACTCTGATAAGTTAATGCTATTATTTAATAATGGTTCAAAGAATGTATATATAATCTTTATTACTTAAGTAGTTATTAAAATCAGTATGAGCCATGTCATAAATACATGCATATGTATGTGTTTATGCACATGCGTACATAAAATAACTCTGATGTGAATACTATCAGATAAGGCAAAATTTCTTTTGCTACATTGCTTATGTGATGTCAGTATAACAGTATCAATCATCTAACATATGACCATTTTTGTTTTTTCTTTAATTTTTCATGTCCTTGAATTAGTAAATCCATAATGCTGCTCTTGCAAGCAAAATTTATGAATTGGAACTTGCAATTTATTACCTTGCTTCATTATTACCTAAAGTCAGCATGGATGCCAATATCAGAGCCAAATGGGTGTTGTTCCCATATTCACATCGTTCTCTTCACTAGATTTCATCAAATTACCATTTCTCATCGTAAACTTCAGCTTGTCTTCAGTTATTAGTATTGATTAACACTAAACTTACTTTGTATATGCAAGTATATAGACTCGGCACTTCTGCTCATGCTGCAATTAGGGAGTTCTTTGCTTTTGTTCTTTCATGAGAGTCATTGGCACAAGTTACAAAATTGAGGCAGAATGAACTACTGTCTGATTGAGCAAAATTATGGAGCAGAATGAATGATAGCTGCTACTTTTTTGCTGCATCAATGGTAACATAGCATTGGACTGTATCCTGCAAAGGATTCAGAGGATATTTGTGTATCCCAGATTTGGATGAGATATATCCTCTAAATGGTATCCTGGAGAGGATATCTATATAGTTATTGAGTTAGTTTTGGAGACTTTAGCTGCATCCATTTATGAGAACACCCCTACTTCATTTAACTGGTGATTTTTGGGATCTCAGACCTTGAATTGTAAGTCCAGTGGACCCTACAAGCCCTCCAACTTCAGCCCTCCTCTTGTCAACTGAATCATAAACTTGAACATTCAAATTATGTGTTCCACCATGAAGACAAATCATAAAATAGGGTAGCTGGGCACCAGTTTGGTTCACAATTTTTTAAAAAAAATAAAAAATAAAAGGGAGTATAAGTTTGGTCGGCATGCTAAGACCATATAACCTTCCTAGTCCAATTGCAGGGAACATTTCCTTGTCCACAGACCCATATATGAAGTATCTTGATGTAGTCACTCTTTCAATGAGGATGTCAAGTTGGATTTAGGTGGAGGGCCGACATCAAGGTGGCAAGCTGTCGTAACATAAGATGCTTAAAATATGAACTGAATCTGAAGAAAAAATTTATGCTGCTAGTGGACCCTTGTTTCTTATGAGAAGAGATGGAGAAAAATTTTTGAGCTCGATACAATGTAGCTTGGTTGGCTTGCTAGTTATGTTTATTTATTTTATTGAGACGGATGTATGATTAGGTGCCTGATTTCTGCTTAACAATGTTCTTTTAGCCTTCTCTTATTTGCTTCTGGTATGATATCTTGAACCAACATAGATAAGCTAAAGCTACTTGATGTCTTGATTTAGAATGGCTTTCACAGGCAAGGTGCAGGTTAAAGAACTCGCAGTATCATGCAGAGAGTTGCCAATTGAAGTGAATAGGTGCAGCATGACTGAAAATTTAGAATTGGAATTTTTATCGGAATCTCTTACATGCACCGCTATCATTATCATCACCTTATCCAAGCATATCATCTTTCCTCTTATTTCAAGAACCTTAGATCAGCTGGAACAAAATTTGGTACTAGAAATCTTCAATCTAAAGATTGATGTCAACCTACCTCTATTAAGCCCCTTGCCTTCACTTGAGAAGCCTGGACTACAATCCTGAACTGAAGTCAAACAAGCTATACATGTATCTCAAACTGAAGTAGTGAACATAACTTCACCACAGATTACCTCTGCTCGATCAGCGCATCACCCTCACTTCTCGATAGGGCAGAAACAGTTCCAGTACTAATTTCGGAGCCAAACAACCCTATCAGTAACTACGGTGAGATATTAATGTTTCATCAGTCAAACAAGTAATGGCTATGTAAATTTTGAAGCCTTATCCACTCTATCCATTGTTTAGAGTAGTCAAAGTTTACCGCCACAATCATGTTGATTTCTTATAGCCCAAGTTTCCGTGTGTTTTGCATTAGGGGCATAAGTTTCCATGTTGAATCCAAAGTACGGTTCCACAAAATGAGGCATGTTTTTTATTGCTATAGAAAACAGTAGCTAATTTTTAAAAGGTTACATAACAATTTATTTTATGTGGTACCTAAGAATTTATGGTACATGTAATTGAAATCAAACTGAATTACCCAACAATACCTCCAGCATTTTTCTTCAGTCTGTCCCATCTAAACTGTACTGTAAACTTGAAATCAGCTTTCCCCTGGTGAACAGGACATCCTATGAATAAGTTAGCTGGGCATGCAAAATCCCACTATGTTGGTTTGAAAATATATTTTCATATGTTGATAACAACAAAAGGAAAAAGAAGAAGAAGAAGAAGGAAAACAGAGGAAGTAGAGTATGTGTTTTTGGACATTTAATTGGCTGTTAGGAGAAGGCATATCTTGGAGCATAGACCCGGATCTGGTGGGTGCTGACGAAGTCAATCTTCAATCGGTCTATCAGGCTGATTGGTGGAGGGTTAACATCAATTATGACAACCAGTTGAGGCATAAGATTTTCTCTCTGAATTAAAAAACATGTGTTGATAGCGGATCTATTTTCTGATAAGGAACAGAGGAACTTCAGAGGTGGATTCCGTGTGGCTTCGATCAGCCTTGTTGGTCACGGTTACTCATTTTATTGAGAGAGATTTGCAGTTTGGTGATCAAAATCTGGTTAACAATGCTCCCTTAGACTTGTCTATCTGAATTCAGGTGACATATATATCATACAACTTAGGTGACCTTAGGCTATTGGATGCTTTGGTTTAAAATGGCTTTCATATGTAAGGTCAAGGAATGATGTCAATGCTACCTCCACCAAACTCTTTTGAGGGTAAATGGAGGAGGCGAAGTGCTTCCCCCAGCTTTTCTTGAAGTATACAAGTTAATTACAAAGATACAAAGCAACATGATTACGCAACATAAGGTAGAGAAACTACATCAGTTGAATTGTATGCAACTATGTTCCTGAACTCAGACAAAGCGTGTGCGAGGCTAAGCCGAAACTAACAAGCTAAAGCGATAACGTAGCATTATTAAATTTGGCATTGGGTCCTATGCCACACATTCATATACTAGTTTGCCCTCTTGTACAAGTATGCATGAGATTCGAGGGCCATTCAGTGATTACAGAGACACGAGTTGAAAAAAAAGAAAACTAAGTTGGTCATGCCTTTCTTCCATGTTTAACCTTTCACCCCACGAGAAAAAAAAGGAATAGAAAAGTAGCCACGAGAAAAATATGGGAATGAATTTGTCAATCCAATTTGGTAAGTATAGCTGTGATTTTTAGAATATCACCAAGTAGAAAACGTATAGCAGGTATTCGATGTTCTTATTTCATTGAAGAGATAATGCCTGAAGTCTTTCTGGCAAACATTTTAATTAGCCTTTTGAACTAGACCTTGCCGGCTGCGCTGAAGGATTTTTTTTTTCTTGATTGAAGTGACTTTTGATCGTGCGGCACAAGTTATTCGTCAGCAGTTGTGTTAGCAACGGGAGAAGTCAATGTCCTGTGCAATTAAAGAGTGATTCTGGCGAAGCCGGATAAGATTCTCCTGCTCTAAGCCACTGTACTTTGACTGGCCATCACACCTAAAATCTATTGTTTAAACTTTGTAACTCGTTTTATATGTCCAGTTGTTAAAGGGATGATGTTAATCTGCTTCTCTTTCTTCTTCACGCTGTTGAAAAGTATTCCAACCATTTTAGAGACATGTTTAGATTAGAAAAAGAGAGTTATCTAATGCGCTTCGAGGTATATTGTATTTTAATTTTTTTAAAAAAATTATATGTACTAGCTTGTAAGAAAAAAAAAAATCGGTTCAAAGCGGTGGGTGGGAGAATTTGGAGCCCCGCTGTGATCTGACTCTCTCCAGGTGTCGGGGACTTTGACTCCATCCAAGGGCTGTCGCTTTTGTTTTCACTGAAAATCAGATTCAGTGTCGCATACGGGTCCATCCATCACGAAGTACAAAATCAAGAGGTTTGATCCGGTCAAAGTCCACCACAATATTAGATGACAGGTATTTTGTTGGGATGTTATTTTTTAGTATTTTTCCCCTAAAATTGGACGGATTAATTATGCTAGCAATCGTGGGCGTCCCAGGTATTCTGGCCCATTTGGAGCTCGCGCACCTTTTATTTATTGGTTTAATTACTTTAAAACTCTCAAACTTTTTTGGGGGTTTTCATTTTTATCCCGACCTTTCTGTAAGGGGATCACTCATAGCACATTTAGATGCTAGAAGGGACATTATCATTAGTGGATCTAGTCAGTCTACTTCTTCTCAGCCAGGCGCTCAAGAAAGTAGTGTTAGGGGGACTAACCTGTAGGGTCAGTATGTTGGATGGTTCCAGGAGGACTAAATTTTGAAACAATCTTAGAATTATTGGGCTGTCGGTTAGGGCTGCAAAAGGGTCGGATCAGACTGGGTCATGAGTGACTCCGATTCAATCCAATTCCATATTCCAATCCTAATGTTAGACCCAATAAGTTCAATGTCTCATAGCTATGCTATACAGTTGGCCGTACTTAAAAATGTTTTAAGTTCAATTTGTTTTATAAGAATGTTTTATAACTTGAATGATATACAGGTGACTGCAATAGGATGAAACTAATGATATACAGGAGAACTCTGAAATTGAGCTCAGACGCAAAGTTTCAGCTAAAACTTTTCACTTACATTTTGGTCAAAATCTCAGTTTCGAAGGTTTAGTGCTCCTAAAAAATAAGCTATCAAAGTTTCAGAGCTCTGAAATTGAGCTTAGTCTTAAAGTTTCCGAGCTCTGAAGTTAAGCTCAGTTAGAATGTCTCGGAGCTCCAACTTAAGGAGTGAAACTTATCAATTTCACTTACCTTTAAAATGTCTTCAGTCCATGCCTCAGAGCTTAGCTTCATGGCTCTTAAACTCTCTTCAGTCCATGTTTTAGAGCTTAGCTTCACAGCTCTAAAACTCTCTTCATTCTATGTTTCCGACCTCAGTTTCACAGCTGTGAAACTCTCTTCAGTCCTGTTTTAAAAGCTCAGTTTCATAGATCTGAACTCTCTTCAGCTTCAGCTTTGAATTCATGGTCCATTTAATTCATAAAACCTATATGGTAATGCTAATGCAACAGAGTTCCACAACTGGCATGCAGCTCACAGAAAACCTATATAGCGAAGCTTCACAAAACCATTTGCCATTCATAGCATTCAAGAGGTCATGCCATGTATTACAGATGATCTTATACCAAGTTTAAATGCCATATGCATTTGTATTTGCATATTGCCACATCACGTAGGAGAGAAATTAGAAAGGAAATGGAAGGAAAGAAAGGAAAGCAGGATGTACTTCAGTCTACATCAACAACTATGTGGTTTTCTTGCAATATCAGCTTCCTCTATGTATCAATGATCGCACGGGTCAACTTCCATCACAGCCATCAGACGGAAGGACAGAAATTGCAACAATTTGAAAGTTCGAGGGTCTGATTGCAACGAAACAAAGTTTTGGATAAAAATAAATTTTTTTAAAATTTAAAATTTTTAAAATATTTAAGCCTTGTTTATTAGTGTTTGGTCTTTCCCCATCTCGCTTTCGATTTTTTTCTCGCACACACGCTCTCTCTCTTCTCGACGGCATCCCTCACCCACCACAGCGTCGGCGGGCCCAGCGGGGGAGACTTTTTCATCCGCGCGCGAGGGGGACAGCGCGGACGCCGTCGTTTGCTCGTGCCGCCATCACTCGCCTCCTCTCTGAGGATCTCTCTGTTCCGTCGCTTCTTAAAACCGTCGATAGCAACACCAGCGCCTGCATCGCGTGGTATTATTCCACTCGCCAGTCCAATCCGTCTCCTACTCGATTTCTCCCAACCATATATTATTCTGGTCGCCTGCACGGGTCGGACTTTTTTTTTGCGGATATTCTTTTATTTCTTATGCCTATATAAACAGAAGCCAACCAGCCACCGAAACAGGGGGTCGAGGGTGAAGATACGTGCAAAAGACCAGCCTGGAAGCATCAAAAATAGACAAACCGTAGACGCAGATAGATAGCAAACGGGATCCTGCCCCCTTTCGATCAATCTATCTATCTGTTCATCATCCCCTTTCCGGAGTCTCTTATAGATTCAACTTCCAGGAGGGGTCCAGGATGGGCGACGGAGGAGCGGGTAGCGCCCCGATCCAGCATCCGGCCGACGGGCAAAGCCCGAGCCGGCGGCTGCCGGACTTCCTCCAGAGCGTAAATCTGAAGTATGTGAAATTAGGGTATCATTATCTGATCACCCACCTGCTGACCTTGCTTTTGATTCCATTGATGGCGATGATCCTTGTGGAGGCGGGGCGCGCCGATATCCGGCAGCTGTGGGTCCACCTCCAGTACAACCTGGTGAGCGTCGTGGTGTGCTCCACCTTCCTCGTCTTCGGTAGCACCCTCTACATCATGACGCGGCCCCGCCCGGTGTACCTCGTCGACTACGCCTGCTACCGCCCGCCGGACCGCCTCCAGGTCCCCTACCGCAGGTTCATGGAGCGCTCCCGCCTCTGCGGCGGATTCAACGACGACGCCCTCGAGTTCCAGCGCAAGGTCCTCGAGCGCTCCGGCCTCGGCGAGGAGACTCATCTCCCCGAGGCCCTGCACTTCTTGCCGCCCTGCCCCTCCATGGCCTACGCCCGCGAGGAGGCCCAGCAGATCATGTTCAGCTCCCTCGATGCCCTCTTCCGCAACACCGGCATCAAGCCCAGGGACATCAGCATCCTCGTCGTCAACTGCAGCCTCTTCAACCCCACCCCTTCCCTCTCCGCCATGATCGTCAACCACTACAAGCTCCGCAGCAACATCAAGAGCTTCAACCTCGGCGGCATGGGCTGCAGCGCCGGCGTCATCGCTGTCGACCTCGCCCGCGACCTCCTCCAGGTCCGCCGCAACACCTACGCCGTCGTCGTCAGCGCCGAGAACATCACCCAGAACTGGTATTGCGGCAACCGCAAGTCCATGCTCATCCCCAACTGCCTATTCCGTGTCGGCGGCGCCGCGGTGCTCCTCTCCAACCGCTCCACCGACCGCCGCCGCTCCAAGTACAGGCTCGTCCACGTCGTGCGCACCCACCGCGGCGCCGACGACAAGGCCTTCCAGTGCGTCTACCAAGAGCAGGATGACGACGGCAAGGTCGGCGTCTCGCTCTCCAAGGATCTCATGGCCATTGCTGGAGGGGCGCTCAAGACCAACATCACCACGCTCGGCCCCCTGGTGCTCCCCATCAGCGAGCAGCTCCTCTTCTTTGCAACCCTCGTCGCCAAGAAGCTCTTCAATGCCAAGATCAAGCCCTACATCCCGGATTTCAAGCTCGCGTTCGACCACTTCTGCATCCACGCCGGGGGCCGCGCTGTGATCGATGAGCTCGAGAAGAACCTGCAGCTCCTGCCTGTCCATGTGGAACCCTCTCGGATGACCCTGCACCGGTTTGGCAACACATCCTCCAGCTCCATTTGGTATGAACTCGCCTACACCGAGGCCAAGGGGCGGATTCGGAGGGGCCACCGGGTATGGCAGATCGCGTTCGGGAGCGGCTTCAAGTGCAACAGTGCAGTGTGGCAGGCTCTTCGCAACGTGAAACCTTCTCCCAACAGTCCATGGGAGGACTGCATCGATAGATACCCTGTGCACTTAGTTGATGGAATTCCTTCTTTACAGCCTCAGAAATAATGGTGGCTGCATCGAAAATTAGGCTGATTGGGGGGGGGGGGGGGGGGGGGGGGGGTTTGGTCTGGTAAGGGACATGATTGGGCTATTCTTCTCTTAGGTTTTGTTCATCTATTATTCCATCTGCTATTTAATTATGGGACTCATAAGATTGGCTGTCTTAGTGTATCTGTAAAAGCACTTTAAATTATTGGATTATCGGATTGCTATTCTTGTACTTTAATAGTGTGAAAGCTTTCAGGCATAGTGCCCTCATGTGTGCTAAGGTAAAATGCCATTGGAACTGAGTATTGACATTATGACTCGCTTCCTGCTTCCGCATACTGCTTTTTCCACCTTTTCTTGTTCTTCTCTAATGAACTTTCATTTCAACATGCTCATGTTTAAGGCTTCAGTAATAATTTCAGTGCCATCTAATTTTGTACGAAATCTAATATTTATTTTATGATGTTTGCTTTAATTATCTCTGTTCCAGTTGAAGATTTTTATGCATTTTTCCCTTCAATATTATACATGCTGGAGTTCTTTTTACATAATATTTTGTCTTTGAGGTACAATGCTTAAAACTTGGATATAGTAAATGTCGGTTCCTTTTATTAACATGTGATAAGTTTCTTTTCTTCACAAGATGCTGTTTTAATATATTCTTAAATAAATCTTTCTGTTGCATTTTCTTGAGTTTGTCTGATTGTTTTGCTAGGAGCTAATGTTCTAAGATAATTTGCTGAAATTGACCATCAGATTACCTGAAGAAAGAACTTTCTGGGGCAGCAAGAATCCTGTCATTATTTACAAAGCGAACTGAACGCCTACCGTGTTGTCAATTTTGCAAAATGGCTTTCTTCCGTTCGTCTCAAGGTTTTCCTTGAGGCCTTTGTTTGAATGCCATTGGTTTTTTCTTCGTTGACTATCTTAAGACACTACTAGATCCTGCACATGCCATCCAATAAAATTGGTACTTGTGTATCTTTATAATGTTGGTCGACTTGCAATATCTTAAAGAGATTGATGTTGATAAAGGTGGAGGGTGTTGCTTGAATACCCAAGGGACTGCAGTTGTGCTTTGAATACTGTAGTCATAGTCAATTCAAAAGAATGAATTTGTATCATAAGGTCTTTGTTGATTCCTGGCTGAATGAGAGTATCGGTACTCATACCTAGCTTGTATTAATTTGATCAGATATTGGTGTAAAATCCATAACATTTTTTTATGAATTGAACCTTGACTGGGAAAGAGCTTGTGGTAATATCAAATAGGACTTCCTCTTCGAATATTTAGTGAGTTGAGTTTACCATGATATTCGGGGAAGCAAAAAAAGGGGGAATGTGAATCTGCATCACTATGTCAAAAATAATGCATTTCTTAATGATTAATCAGATAGTTTATTTGGAGAAGAGCAAGTTATAAAACACTAGATCAGTCTCCTCATTTTGTTTATCTCAATGCTTGTCATCTAGTACTGATGCTAAAAGTGTCTTTGGTTTTTTGCCCCAGAGGCTTCCTGTTGCTGGTAAAAGTGGATTATAGATCAAACACTGACATCATGTGGATAAAACCTTATTGATGTGTAGTTTGGCAGGATGATTTTCTAATTTTCTATTTTTAAAATTTTTGCATATATTTTTGCTTCAGCCTATATGTTGATAGTTATTATATCTCTAGAAAATTATAGTTCACAAAGAACAAACCTTGATTTTTCTGCTTATTTAGAAAATAGATTGTTTGGCTATTTGCTAATTTGAGTTCGTTGTTTTCTCTTGTTTTCATTAGGTCCCATTATATTTCTTGTGAATATGATGATTAGTTTGAATGATCTCGAAAAGTGGAAGGAATCATGATTTGTTGTTTGGATGATAAGTGTAGCCGTGCTTTAGGTGGTGAACCAGATGGAGGTTGCATGACAGAAAAATCAAACCAATGCAAAGATGAGTGCACAAGGTGTAGCAGCTTGTATGGATTAGAAATTTGGCTTTAAAGAGTTTATGATAATTTTAAATTGGATTTCCTATTTGTAGATTCTAGTGATACAGGGAACTGCCTCATTGACCTTTGAAGTTGTAGAGAGTAAGGTATCCATTTCTGCCATGCTCAAAAATGCTACTTTGTATTTCCTGACATGGACGATTAACTGCTTTATATACATATATAATTTTCATAAAAACAGACATTATTTTCAGCTGTTTATTAGAAGTTTGAACACAATCCATCCTGAATATCTGTATTGATTATTGTAAACTAACATGACATAATTATGATTTAAGCAAGCTCAAAATCCATGTTATAAACTTCATAAGGATGCCTGTAAATATGTTTACATGTTAGCACTAGTGTACGTGTTTTGCATTTATTGTCAGTACTTCGGAAAATTTATTTATTAGCATTATCATTGAAAGTTCATACGGTATGCATTACCTTGATTTCTAGGAATGTCTTGGACCGCAAAATTAAGTAATATGTAATTGGAGAATAGTCATATTTTTAGTTACTGTTGTTGCGCATTTGCAGGCTCAGGCCTTTGTGATAAAATGGGCAGATTCGGTGGATGGATCGCTTTTAAACCCTTTTTATGTTGATTTCTTATATACCTACCTGGTATAACCTCAATGTATTCAAAATTCTTATAATTTTGTTTCATATAACTAAAGCTTTATAAAGTAAATCCCTTCGGAACAATCAATCACTGGTCTATCTTATCATTTACAAGAAGCTTTTCATTTTAGGAGTCATATTTTGAGGGGTTCACTGTTAGATAAATTCTCACCAAGTGGTTTTGGAGACTTGCTACAGAAAATGATAGTTTACAATAACTAATCACTGAAAATAAGTTTTACAACAGAATGAGCTGGAATGAGAGGCATTCTGCAGACTATGTATTCCATTTTCTTTCTTTTAAAGTTGGTTTGGAAACAAAATATGCATATCAATTTAAGGTCACACATCCATAGATCCAAGTATTCTTAAGTATGTTAGGTCTTCTGTTTGCCTACTACAAGTGCAGTTCCAATTACAGTTTCTTTGCACCATTCAAGTTGTGCATGAAATCTTGTGTTTTTGCTAGTAAAAACCCTCAAAAGATCATTAGCTTCCCCCAACCCCCGTCCCATATGAGTGGAAACTCACTAAATTAGCATAAAATGATTTTAAACTGAAATGTGAGATATGTTAGTGATAAAAATTTGAAATAGAGATTATATGTGAATGTTCTGAGTTATCATGTTTCAATAACCTCGCGCATGCAGGCACAAGAAAAACACATACATACATATGTACAATCAATAAATCATTCAATATGATTATTTTGCTTCTGTCTAGAACCTTCCTCATCCTGGTGCCCAAGCAAAACAATTGACCGTCAATAATGCCTTGACTCAAGCAGTGCAGACTTTTATCATCCAATTTGAGACTGATTTTCTCTTTCCATACCATAGGATTAGAGTTGCAAATTGATTTATGAAAGGATAGATATCTGTTCCAGATTACTTCTGCATCTGAAATTACTGGAACAATATAGTTAACTGATAAGCTTGATGGGAGTTCATATCAATGTGGAGCTATTAAAGCTGGATGTAACAAGACAGCAATGAATTTAAAGCAGTCAAGATTCTCTGATGGCACAAAATTTGATTAAGGGTGATGCTCCTATCTGAGCATAGAGCAACTTCAAAATCTTCATATTTTCCTGCAATTAAAAAGAAGCTGCTGTGGTTACGGTTATGTTTTATAATACAGTTCACATGGCCATGCACACCCACTATGTGGCTGTGCTCTAGTGACTGCACCACCTCGGACCAATGTATATCTGGCTAGGCCACATAGTGGATTGTAAGTTGCAGCATTAGCATACTCGAAAGTTGAGCATATTGTTTTACATCAAAAAAAAAAGAAAAGAAATTTGAGCATATTGCATAGGGGGCTGTTGTCAGTTTTTAGGTTAACAAGTCATGCTAGAATAATTATGGAATAATCTTATAATATTGTTATCAAAGTAATTTATTTTTACAATATTTTCTAAAATCCTAACTGCATATGCACCCATATATGCTGTTTCATACTGCATATTCACTACCCTTGCTTCTTGCACCCCATGGGCATTTTTTAAAAACTTTGGCTGAATCTTGTTGGTCAAATAGCAAGGATGGTACTCCAAGAAGTTAAAAAGGGATGGAGGGGGTTGGAGCATTACGTGATGCATGATTATGAGGGTATACAAGGGATAAAGAAATACCATGGTTGCTGCACCATAAATCTACGGTATGCATTTCAAGATCCCTGATCATTGGTTAGATTTGCAAATACTGTCTGCAAAATGTAGATCTATTTTGGTTTTTGCTTGTCAATTATAGTAATGATATTTTATCAATACTATATGCTTTGTAGTTTTTAATTATTCTTTATCTGAACTTAACAGTATGAACTTGACCAACCGCCACTAAAACAATTGAATTCTGAACAGTATTCTTGTTAGTTGCTAGTAAAATGATAAAGCACCATATTGAAGCAGCAAATGCTGTAAGAGGGGTAATATTGATGTTGCCTGTATATCTATTATAGTGAACTTTTTTCACTTTAATCATAATTATTGGAATGTTGTCCAGAAATAAGAGTCTGGGAGGCAGTTAGCTCTATCAGTTTGCATCAACAATCTCTGCAAGATTGCTTTGTAAAAGAACTTTCTAGCTTTAGTTTACAATATCCAATTGTGATATCACTAAATTTAGTATTCTATCTGCATTTTTCAATATTATGCCTACATTTTTTGATTTTATATATGTGCAGCCAACTACTAACTATATCCTGTGTCTCTAAGATTATTCGCCTTGGATACAGGTATCTGATGCATATAGACAACAATATAGAAACGATACCTGCAGGATTATCCTTGATTCTTCATATAAGAAAATTCAACCTCACATGAAAGAATTCTTGAATTCTATAAACCAAAGAAATGTAACTTCTTAAATTCTTTTTTTACCTATTAGACTACTGTTAAGAGATATGGATGGAATTTGCTTAGGGTCCACTTGGATTTCATTCATTGATGCTATAAGCCTTAAAAAAGGACATTTTCTTATATCCATTTTTTCTATTTTTTAATCCACTAGATTAATGGCAACTCATATTTAAGAAATTCCAGGAATATAGTTATGAGATATAGATGGAATTTACTTAGTGTCCATTTGGATTTCATTCTTTGATGGACCAAATGAGCACAGTACATGCTTCACTTTTGAGCTAACTGTCTCCTTTTTTTTTCTAGGCTACAAATGGATTGAGTCTCCGCAAAATCCTAGTTAGATTACAATCTAGCAAGAGCCAATCCAAACCGCCCATATAAAATCATTGGTTGGGCCAGGTCTCGATTTAGACTCCACTAATATTTGGGATCAAACTTGGATCTTTCACCTTTTGACCCAGCTCTGTCTCAACCTGTAAATAACCTGAAGACCTTAATGAGTTAGGTACCGCAGCCAATTAGGCCCAAATGTATATGTTTATTTAGTCAAGTTCTGTGAGGAGAATCAATGAATGTTTGCTGAAATAAGGTTAATGCATCATTGAGTACTTAAGGCTATTTATATCATTGTTGTCATTAGAGGAGTTGCCTTTTCATTAGGACTTTGTGAATTTGAGTTGGATCAATAATAGTTCTATGAACTATGGAGTAGATTGTCTTGCTTTTAACTACAACTAATAATGTGGTGTTTGTTTTTAACTACAATCAATAATGCGGTGTTGAGCTATAATGCGAAATACTCTAATAGATTTATCTTCAGGTAATTATACTTTACACATCTTTTTTTTTTCTTTGTTTTAAAAAAACTTACATGAGAATTGTAATAAAATGTAGTTAATGTTGTGGATATCTAGAAGATATTTGATGCAAGGATTCAATCATTCAAGTGCCAATCGTGTCATGCCGTGCCGTGTCAACATGTTCCTGACACCAAGCACACATGTGCCATGATACCTTTTGAGGACAGGTCTGTATGTCTTTATACCACTCAGTACAGTGTCAATTTCTTTGTTATATTATATTATATTATATTTGCTCTTTTGGCATGCATGACACAACACACTTTGCCAGCCACTAATCAGCATACCATTGACGACACTTGAATCCTTGATTTGATGTAATTTGGTTTTCAAGGTAGGCTTAGGTTCTTTTTTTTCAGTTAATTTGATGTCATGTTTAGCATCCAGAAATTGCTTTATATCCCTTGTTTCAACCGTCACTTAGTGATCAACCTGTGGACGAAATATTTACTTTCTGGTCCCTTGTTTGATGCCAATTTATGTTTTAATCCCTTGACTATGTGAAGAGGAAAGGTACAGTGTGTGATAGGCACAAGTGATAAAAACAGGCATAACTGTGTTTAATATAGGCTTAAGCATATATAAAACAAAGCATGAGTATGTACTGTATATTACATACCATGTATGGTAATATGAATCTTTTTTAGGAAGGTCTGGATTTCTACTTTCTTGTGATCTTCGTATATAATTTAGGGTTCAAACTTGGGTCTAGGTTGGATTAGGAAAGTTCTAAATTCATCAGGATTGCAATTTGAAAATAGCCTGGTCGCTTGTTAAGTGAGGTTCCCTAGAGTTAGAATTTTGCTATTTTAGGAAAGTCTTCTGGTGTTTTTCACTATACAGTACAGGGAAGGAGTCAGCAAGTGTCGTAGTCAATTGAGGACTGAGGTGTCATATCTAGTAATGTCATATGGTGTCTTTAACTTTATAAGGAGAAGTAGAGGCTATGTAAATTCAATTTTGAGTAAATATTGAATTATTAGAGGTTCTTTTCCTCTCTATTAGGACTCACTTAGACCTGGAGCAAACCTGCATTTTATTTAAACCTGTAGACTTTTGGGAAAGGTATGAGCTCAAAGATGGACCATAGGTTATCAAGGCGGCCAGGTCGTTCTAGCCAGTATGATCTGTGACTGCTTAGGTGGACTGCTTAATGATTTAGGCACTTGATTTTTTTTTTGAAGAAAAAGCAAAAAATCTCAAAAGTCTAAAAAGCAATGGATCGGACATAAATTAGGCTGCTCGCTAGTTTGAAAGGAGTTTAATAAAGAAAGTCAAATAATTATTAGAATAGTTAAATTCCTTCTCCAGTAAAAAAATTTGTAGAACATGGTGCACTTGAAGGTTATGAAATTTGTGACATATACTGATTGCTTTCTTTGTCCAAAGATTCAAGTCTTCTTGTTGAAACCAAGATCTACCACTTCAAGTATGGAAATGTACTACTGCTGCTGCTGCTGTTGTTGTCACTCTGATGTAGAGTTTTATTGCATGGTTATGGCACTACAAAAAGGCTATTATGATGCATTCTACTTCTAACAAGTAGACAAAGTGGAATTATACTGCCTTATTTTTTTGTGGGCAGTATTAGGACTTGTTATTGGTAATAATAAGATATCATCTGAAACTTCAAATGTAAATTATGGAGTTTCAGCATTATAATTTGTAGTGCCATGCCCCGTACAAATTTGGTTTTTATTTTGATGGATGTTAGCTGTACAAGTATTGTTTGTGTTTGCATGACACATGTTATGCAAACTGATATTTCTCAAAATATTGGAATGCACTATATTGATATATTAGATGAGATTTTCTGATTTTCTTCCAAATTTTAAATAGGTCTTTTTTTAGTTATTATTATTAAAATCAAGGCCTAAAATAGCAGCTAATTAGCCATGATTTTCTTAGTCGCATTTCATTACTACCCTGTGTGGGTATGCTAATTGCTGAACACTAAAATCAAGACCTAAGACAACGTAATTGATTATTCCTGTTTCTAATATCACTCAATATATCAATATTTCGGTCCATGTACATAAGTTGCAATATCTTACATTTTTTTGAATTCTCTAGCCTTCCGTCCTGACCAAGATGAATGAGATATCAGCCTTTGAAAATGTTGCTCAAGATGGCATTTGGCACATCACTAAAGCTTCTAGCTCATCGTTATGATCATTTAGTTTCTTTTTTCCAGCTTATCCATTCTCTAACTTTGTAGGGCCTTGAAGTCAAGATCCCTCAAAAGAACAGAAGCTATAATGACATGTAGGCGCACCACCAATAATCATCTACTTGCTTTAATCGAGTCATATTTTTTTGAATTTATAAGTAAGCATGGCTTTGCAAAGATGACATATGGCAATGGGTGTGCTCCTTCATGTCAAATTGCTCCCTTGATGAATTTTAAAAGATCAAATGGGGCGGGGGGGAATCCACTTGAATTTATTAGGGAAGAAAAGAGAGGATGTTCAAACTCCCAGAATGGAGAGAAACCTCCCACAAATAAGAGAACAAACATAAGAATGGCATATTTGGTGGTACAAAGGAAGTTAGTTGTTCTATTGGTTGCAATTCTCTCCGTGGTTCTCAGTCCAAGGATTTCAGTATGGATAAAATTCAGGAGGTTGTCTTTGGGTCTAGGAAATGGCAACGCTTCTGGGCCTGATGGTTTCTAATTTTGTCTTTCAAAAGGCTTGGCGTTTTGTGAAGGATCATTTAAAATTGCTTATAGATGATTTTCATAAAGGTGTTGTTAACTCAGGTCCTATTGATTATTTTTTGATTACTTTGGTTTCTGAAGTTGAGTTGACTTCTGAAATTAAACATTTTCGATCAATTGGTCACATCAACTGTGTATAAAATTGTATCCATGATCTTGGCCAATAGGTTACAAGTTGTTATTGGATAATTTGATTGATTCTTCTCAACCTGCTTTTGTGGATGGAAGAAATATTTTGGATGATTTGTGCGGCTTTAAAACTAGTTTATTGGTGTTCCATTGCAGTGTGGAAGGTGTTTTGTTGAAGTTGGATTTAAAAAAATCTTATGATTACATGAATTGGGATTTTTTGTCTAGTGTTTTGGAGGCTAGCGGAGTTGCCCAGAAACGAATTGGTCGGTTCAGGGAACTTTTGTATCAGTCTAAGAGAGCTATGCTCTAAATGGTAAGCCTGGCAGATGGATTGAAGTTAGAGGAGGGTGAAGGCAGGGTGATAGTTTGTTTCCTTTTCTCCTTGTGCTAATAGCAGATATTCTTCCTGGGTTGCTTCAGGTTGCCTTTTCTAATGGTGATATTGCTGGACTTTGGTCCTGTTGGTTTTGAGGTCTCTTCACATTCCATCTCGGAGGTCTCTGGTTGCGGTGTAATTTTTGGTGCACGATTTGATGCATAAACCCAAGTCTAACAAATAATAGTTCCTTAATAATATGCTTAAGTAAAACTAATCCAATTTTACTTGGACCTGCATTATTCCTGATGGCTGTACTTTTTTGCTTTTGTTAACAGAGTGACCCACAGGCTCTGTTTTGGATTGGGTGTGAGTCAATTTCTCCAAAATTTTGGATGTTCTCTGTCTAGAACTGGCGCATTCACATCCCTGCTAATGGGTTAGTCTAAAAGCTAAAAGCCTAATTCGCACTCAGAATCATCATGACATTGGTACTCTGGATGGTCAGGTATACCCTCTGATCCAACTTAAGTTGCACTTGACTCAGTTTTTAATGATCCGGCCAGGGGTTTAGTTTAAGACTAATATCTGAAGTGATTTTTGGTTGACTGGACCCTATGTATAACTATAAAATTTTATCCAATCGCATATAGCATTTGCAGAATCTTGCTTTCAAAAATGAAAATGACAAGCATACACATTTCATGGAAATGTTTTTAGACATCAGAGGCAGATTACTTCTACTACTGATCTACTCTCTTGGAGAACAATGTTGATACTTAAATGATTAGCATAGGGTTACAATCATCATATTCTCCACAAGCCATGAAAATATTTTCTTTCTTTTTTTTAATCAAATGGTTAGAAGATGCACCAACTCAACCAATTGGTACCCTCCTTTGCCCTTTAAAGTCTCATAAGTTGCTACCCAACAGAACATGTTGGTATGTCATGCTACGATATTCTTGGGATATGATTTTCATAGATATATTATGTAAACACTTGGACTAATAAGGTAAAAAATGTATACCTTTGAACCTTGGTCCCGTGTTAAGTGCTACAAAAATGTATGTTTTATAGCCCATTGATTATAGATCATTTAAGCTGTTAGTTTTGTAGATGCTTAAATGGTTGTTGGTATAAAACAGGTTGGGCAACTCAAACTAGTTGGTTTAAAGAAAACTTCCGAGCTTTCTTTACAACAGGAATAACAACAGCAACAACAACAATTGTAACAATAGTTGCAATACTAGAGCAACAACGACAATAGGGATAACAATTTGAAAGCTAAATTTATGTAAATTCAAAATCCAAACGCATTTGAGGAGTAAGATAATTTAGCCACTACTCCTACAGCATTGTCACCTTATGAGTTGTAATTGGCATACAATAGCACATCTTGATATCACTGCCATCTAGCATAATTGAATAGTAGGAACAATTTGGACCAGAATGAACATATTTGTCGTTAGATGTCCATGTCCAGTTCAAAAACCCTACCCCAAGTCCAACTACCTGGGATCCATCATCCAAAAATTAAAACCCAAAACCTCCAATCACCCCAATTCATTTCCATTCAGAAACCTTGGAACTGCAAAAATAACATCTTCGAGTAATTATCATGATAGCTCAAATGTTGCTTTTCTTATAGCAAGAGTAAGACAAGACCCTAATTGTTGGATACCCACTTCTCATCTCAGAAGAGAAAGCGAGGTGCTGCATGTGGGGGCCTTGTATGACACTCTCAAGCCTATATGGTATTCCATAATGAGGCATCGTTTAGGAATGCTTTGAAACCATCACTAATTGGGTCAAGGGTTGCATCTTTCGCGCGAAACAATGATTCACCTTTTTTTTGTATGAATCCAATGTTACATCGTGCAACTCACTTTTGAATATGTGCAGGTGAATGAATGAAATAGTTTGGAATCCTTTAAAATTTATGCAAAATGCAATCTAACTCTTAACGTCATAGAAGAAGATCAAACATTTTTTGGCACCATAGATGCAACTGAAACTTCACTAATTGGATGCATCAAATATTGCGCCCGTGTATTTTTGTTGCTTTTAAAATTGTCGATTCATCAATGCATATTATTTATCACTGGGCAACAAAATTTGTGCATGAATCTTTCGCCATATATATATATATATATATATATATATATATATATATATGCAGTCCTGGGTTGCTTGGTGAATATAAAGTGATCCGTATTTTGCAAACCCAGGACATCGTCGACAGGAGTTGTTTCCCCGGGAAATGATAGAGCTAATGCATTGACAAATATTAAGTTGGTAGCTTTTTCATGGAGACATCACCGAAATCTTCCCCAAAGGCCGAGAATCCGGTCAATCTCGATTTCGTCGATGGGAGGACCGATTTTAAAAAGCCGTTGATGGTCACCGATACAAGGGAAAAGCGTTCGGGTGTGGGGGACGCAGGAGAGGGACCACATCAGATGGGTCGCATCCACACCGTCCGACAGTCCGCTACACGTAAAGCTAACGAACACACTGCCCTGGGCCACGACCACAAACACCGATGAGATCCTGTGTCGTGGTGACGTGGCACGTAGCAGCCGTCCAAGGTGGAACAAATCTTAGAACGCACGCCCGGGCCGCACACCAACACATGCAGGCTTCCACCAACCCGAAATCTCCACGTAAGCAACACTGATGTGGATCATGTCGTATGATGACGTGGCATTCTGTGATTGGTGCATGGGGTGTTTGGGTGTGTGGCGGTCACTTTAAAGCGTTGTACCCCGGTCAAGAGAACTCAGTTATCAAGGAGGGACAGGGAGATGGATGGGATAATTTTTTTGAATGGCTATTATTTTGGTATCTATTTTTTTCCTCGTTTTAATTTTCTCTTTTTCGGGGACGACGCTCGCTCGTTGTTCGCTAGGGTTGGATTTTATAGGCAGAGAGAGAGAGAGAGAGAGAGAGAGAGAGAGAGAGAGAGGGGGGGGCATCTTTCGAAAAGCGGTGGTCGCCAAAACCGATCGCTCTCGCTATCACGCACACTCTCTCACATCGAACGCAGGACTCCAATCTCTAGGCCCGGCTCTGGGCGCTGTCGGGACAAACTTTTTGACGACGATCTCCTTGTGTGGATCAGCTGCTCCACCCATAACACAGAATACAGTGCATCAATCTAGCAGTTCAGATCGTCTTTTAAAAAACAGCAGTTATGATATTATAAAAGGTTAAAGTGGGTTCATGGGCTCCCATTATATTTATGTTAAGTATAATCATACGCTTGTAAGTTACGGATCCACATGGTATTGATATACGGTTCCTCATGAATATTTAACAGCAAAAGGGCTCAATAATATGCTGTAGCACCGTACATATTCATAAGGGATTGCCACAACTTACGTACTTTACTTTTATCTATACAAAAAAAATATGTATTATACGATGGATGATCGATCAAATGGATTTTCCACTTAGCAAAATTCGGATCAAACGTTTTTATTTGCTGGATTTTTCAGTTAGACAAATAAGGAGTTGAACAAACATGGCCGTGCTGGCTTAAATTATAATAAATTGTTTTCATCCATCGTGTAAGCTTGCCAGCACATCCATGTTCGGTCCCACAACCACGTGGCAGCTGATTCATGGTTCGAGGCCCAAGTATGAGCAGTGGCAAGGGCCAAGGGGACAGCTGATCCTGTCGGGCAGGGGAGGGGCTTGGTTGTTAGAATGATGGGCTCCATCAGCTTTCACTTTCTCTTTTATCCGAGCTCTCCCTTTGACCTGGGAAATAGACGCAGTAACAGCTCACGAAGCCGTGCCCAGGGGCAGGGAGGGATGATTAGCTACACAGTAGCCTAACTCCTTTTCCTGCCCGGACTTTGGATTAGATGGATGAAATAGATTGATAGATCTCCATGGTCTCTTCTGCTCTCTCGCCTTGATTGGTGTCAAAAGACGGGATCTTCCGCCACTGACCGACCGGTCCTTGGACCGATGTTTCGGCCCGGCTCCCTTTTGAAGCGTCCCTAATCATGACCGAAGCCGTCGCATATGAATCCTTCCTGCCTATATAATATGATATCCTCTCTTTTCCTTTTCTTTTTTTGTTTTTTCTTTTTCCTATTACGGACCTTACCACATCTCGTTGCAAGTCCCACGTACGTGGAGAGGTACTCACGTGACGGAGCTGGGCCAGAGGGGGCGGGGGGTGGAGATTGGCACGTGCAACCCCAAGCGTGATACAAGCTTCCGGTCCTTCGTAGCGGGCTTGTGCAAGCATGACACGTACCCCGTTTATTGGCGATCCGAGGGAGGACGGGGCAAAGATCTGGTGTGGGCCCGGGCTTGGCTCGTGCCTGGCTATCTAAATCCGTGCCTCGTGATCGGGGAAGTGTGAGATTATATGGAAGACTGTTCCAGGCGTCACGTGGGCTCTTTTGACCGCCCAGGGACCAACCCCATCTGTCTCCTCTGACCGGCATTGTTTGCTGCGCCTCCTAACCCCTCCTCTCTCTCTCTCTCTCTCTCTCTCTTTTTTCTCCGGCGTGTCACGATACATCGTCTTGCCATCACGTACAACCAGACCTTGTCATACGTCGTTGTTGTATAAGTAGCGCCGAGCAACGAGGAGCAACAACGCCTACTTGGTGGCCTAGATAAAATCGAGGAAAATATTGAGAGAAGCAAGGCAGAGAAAAAGATTCAGTAGAGAGAGATAGAGTACACAATGCCCAAATCACCTACAGACTGAGAGACAGAGGAGGTGATCTGCCTGGCTCGGGCTCAGCCGCGCCCCCACTGCACCTCTGCGTTGCACCCATCCCGGAGGAACTAATCCCTTCCCTCCCTCCTTCCACATCTCTCTCTCTCTCTCTCGTTAGACGACACCTTTGTACCGCTGCTGACTGGTCTTCTCCAACCCCCATGCATCCTAGCATTGTTTAATACGGCCTATGGATATAGTTATAAGCTCATTTCCATTTCCAAACTTTGTTTAGGATAAATTCTTTAGTTTTTATTCTCTCACTCTCTCTCTCTCTCTCCTTCACAGAGCCTTAAAACAGACAAACCCCGATCTCCCACTTCCCTAGTTCCCACACAACGTCGCTCGCATTATTTTGTTTCCGAGCCACCATTAATCTATTCCATTAACCCGGCTGTCCCTTGGTTGCTGGCGCGACTGCATATATAACCACATTATATGCACACGCGCACACAGAGTCTTTGTAGCTTGTAGTTACCCCCGCCCTTTCCCATCCCGATGCCCTGCTACTACGTGCTCCCCTCCGTTGTTAAAAGCCATCCCAACTGAGTCTGCCTCTCCCCTGCCCCATCCTTTTATTGAGTTATTCTCCTCTTAATCCCTGAGCTAGCTATCTCTCCTTAGAACAATGCTGCACCAGTGCGGCCGCCATAGCGGCGGGGGTATCTCAACCCCGTGCTCTTGTGGCCTCCTCTACGGAGCTTGCGGCGGAAGTGGCAGCAACTCCTTCTCCATTCTCTTCCCGGGAAAGCAAGCAGCCGTGGATGAGGTGTTCGATTCCGGATATCCTATCCCGTCCTCATCCTCGGTGGACTGCACCCTATCCCTCGGCACGCCATCGACCCGCCGCACCGAATCCCACAAACCCCCACCCTCTTCCGCTGCCATCCAGCGGCCGTCTTGCGTGTCTAGCTTGTGCTGGGATATCCTATCCCAGTCTAGCAAGCAACCATCCGTGGCCTCTCGTGGACCCACCGGGCCAACCAATTCCTCCAACCTCGGCGCGGACCCCGTCCTCCTCGCCCGTAGGTGCGCCAACTGCGACACAACCTCGACCCCCCTGTGGCGCAACGGCCCCCGTGGCCCCAAGGTAACGTTAGCCACCTCCGTTATTTCCTCGCATCGTGTTACGAAATAGTATGAAGTCTCTGCTAACTAGTTCTTTTATCCGGGATACAGTCACTTTGCAACGCGTGCGGGATCCGTTACAAGAAGGAGGAGCGACGGGCGGCGGCGTCGACGGCGTCGCCAACGTCGTCATCGGTGCTGTCGGCAACGGCGGAGCAAACGGGGATTGGGTACGGGTACCAACGGCAGCAGCAGCACCAAGCGTGGGGTTGTTATGGCTCGACGGTGGCGGCGTCAAAGAGCCCGTCAAAATCGATGTATGACGACCCGATGGAAGAGGGGGAGGTGTCCTACCTCTCGTGGCGGCTCAACGTGGTTCCCTCGGCCCAATTCCCGGTCCGGGACCGGCCCAGCCTCTTCCAATATAACTAGAAGTAACTACATGCAGATGTGGCCTTTAGTTAATAGTTAACTTCCTTCGTTATTTTTGACGTGCATGGTATCAAAATCAAGCCACATCATGATGTATTATTAACAATGGATGATAATAGTTTTGTTTTGTTGGTTAAAGGGCGAGTTTTTTTTTTCTTTTTTTTTGGTGGATGGCGCGGGGAATATGATGAGGGGGGAGAGGAAGGGAGAGAAATCCAATCAAGGGGCCGTACGGGACGTACAGTGTGTTTTCTTTCACGCATGAGGCCCACGCTGTCATCCATTACCTCAAGTCCGGAGTCCGGAGTTGCACTCGAGATTCCTCTCTCTGTGGAGTGAAGTCAAGATTGTGAAACAAAACAAGCCCGGTCGGTGACATATTGTTGCCGGCGTGGACTTGCTTTGGGGCACGAATCCCATCGTAGAACACGTGTAGTATGGTTCACGGGAACTAGATCGTTTGATTCGATGGCCCGGCAGCAGAAAAAGGTAACCGGTTGGTGTGGGATCTTCTGAAGCTAATCAGGTCCGATATCAATCCTAAATGAGTTTGAGGTAATTGCATGGTCATGTTAGATGGTGATGTGATGGGTATCTGAAGTGGATGGTAAGCAGATATACAAGAGTTCTTTATTTAAACCATGACTTTGTAATGGCATTCTCATCTTCTTCACCAGCGGAGCTTTGAATAGGCTGAAGCTGAGGAGCCTCATTAATCAAAATATAGTTGAGAGGACGAATCTTCTACATTTTAACCCGTGACTAGGTATTGATGAGGGTACGTTATGGGTCTAGACTCCCATAAATTCATTTTGAGAACTCGGATGGTAGAAAAAATGCCAATATAATTAGGGTGAGGATGAGGAGGAGGGGAGTTAGGTTAGGATGTTTTTGGGAGCATTTGGCTCTAAACACTTACTAGTCAAAGACAATGAAATGTTTGGGAAAATGAAATTCAACATTGGTGATGAATCCAAATTATTTATTTTTAAGGTTATTACCTGGACATCAAATCCAAAAATAAATTTACCATTTTAATGATATCTTATCATGTGCCAATTTTATTAATTATTTAGAAGCATCCAAATTAGTTGTAATTTATTCACATAGAGTTTTCAAATATTCAGATCAAGGTCCATGGGCTGGAATTGCAAATTAATGATTTATGCTATATTTGTATGCACTAATTATATTTCCCTATCCATTTTTCTACCAATGAAATAGAACTTCGGATTTTTTTTTTAATTTAAAAAAAGTAGTTTCCAAGTATTCTAAATATTGTAGATCATCAACAATGGTGCTGATTTTTGTTGTGTGATTTTTTTATTATTTTAACTAGGAAGCATTTGGAGCCAAATATTGAAATATCTCACCTTAACTGTATTTATAGTCATATTGGATTAGAGCAGCACGATGGTATAATTAGAGCTGATCATTGGGCGGGTCTCAGGCCTAAACTATATTCATTTTTAATCAAACTTTAGGCTAGACCTATGTAAAATTTGATATTCTCTGTGCTCAGGCCTATCCTATGATCAACTCTAAGTAGAATGAGTCTTGTTAATTCTGTCTTCAACCCAAGATATTCATGACGGCTCGCCAGATTCAATAGCTGCTCCAACACTACATTGGATCAACTTGAGAGTTCTAATATGGGGTAGATCGATCCAACCTTTGGTCAGCCGAGACACTAAATGTTTTTGTTTTGGAAGGCCCTTGACTCTTACGTAGCTGAGGCCCCCAATCCTCAAATATACTTGGGAATGGACCAGTTCTGATTGATCCTTGGGCCGAGGGCGTTCGGTTTGAGCTCAGGACTTGCCAGTTGCCTTCTGGTGTGACGGTATCATGTGGGATGAGATCATGAGAACCGAGTTATGGAGGTATAATTAAAGTTTGAGACTTAAATGTAGGTTAGAAACAAGTTGCAAGTAAATGATTAACTCATGTTAGACCTTCATGAAATGGTATATTGAGGTTTCCGAGTGTATCAACCAATTAATGGAAATATATGACACTAGTAACTCCTCAACAACAAAAATAATTGTTGCAAATAAAATAAGAGCTCGACTTTCTATTTAATTTATTTTGTTTTGGAGAAAAAAGGGGCCCAATATTCCATTAAATTTTGGCACCATCAGAGTCCGATCTAAATTGGCTGGACTTGCCGAAAATTCCCAGAACTTAGGCTAGTAGGCGACTGTCTAGGTGTTAGTTTTTAAAGGCTAAAATAATGAGGCCGGGGAATGCTTCGTGGATTGGAACACTGCTGATATAGCCATGCCACTAATGTTGTTTGCGGATTGTTTTGGCACTTAGCAACTTTTGATAGATTAAAAAAAAAAAAAAATAGAAGGAAAAAAAAAATCAATCATCATATATATTGGATGTAGGTAAAGGTGGCAATTTATCATCCGGCTCGTCAATCCGACCTACAAACAATCTGCTTTAAGTAGGTTCAGGTTTAACATAAACAAATTTCGATCATAGATGGATCAACCCATCTAGTTCTGTTTATTAAATAGATTGGATTTAGGTCTAGAATTTTGACTCGTTTAATAATTAGGCTGGATCATTATCTGACCCATTTAATCTATATAAAACTTGTTTAATCTGATTGAAGCTTGCTTAATGATTTGTTTAACCCGACTTACTTAATTTGTTTAAATTTATTTAATCTATTTAATTTGATTTGATTTGTTTAATAAATAGATTATGCAGATCGGAACAGATTAATCGTTTAATAAATAGATCGGTTTCAAATCTTATATTTTAACCTATTTAACAAATAGGTCGGGTTCGGATCGATGAATTTTTGACTTAGATACGATATCGATCCAACCTGATTGCCACCCTAGATGTAGGCAAAGGATCCTCTATGACTCAGCCTTTTTTGGACTGCAGGTGATGCTTTTACTATGGGGAGGGAATGACAGCATATTGGATCTGAAGGTTGCAAAGGCTATGAAGGGGTGAGGGCTATCCATCGCCATCACCGCACCCCGTTCTCTTTCCATGTCTATTCTTTCTCGTCTGCTTATTTCTTCTTTCTTCTGTCCGTTGTGTCCAACTTAAGGCTTAGTTTGCAAAGGAAACGAGAATTTTCCGAGTCAGCATTTCCTCCCTTATCTTCGAATGGGACATTGACAGTGTACTCTCTCTCTCTCTCGGAAGAAAAAGAGAAAAAAAGAATGGCAGAGTGAGATCATAGTAAGGTAGGATAACTAGAAATTTGATTTAGCCAAAATGTGTTATATCCTATAGTTTAGTTGAGCTGACATTGCCCTTTTTCGGTGCTACCAAAACTAAGAAAAGAAAATGATATTTTGGTGAAATAAACAATTTCTTCTCATAATTTTCTTTGCTCTTGAACCGTTTGGCAATAAATAATAATATTAGTTCACCATAATACTATATTACATTAATGTATCGACCATATATGAAATATAACATGATAAATCTTATACTACAGTACAAATATAATTATAATAATGAATGTACTTCTAATTAATATATATATTAATATAATATGTTAAGATAATGCATGATATTTTTATAATATAACAAAATGATATAATAATAGTTCTACTATTATTAAATATTCTATTTTACTAAAATTATGAGAGTTTAGGGGTATTCTTGAGTTTAAACAAAATTAGCTAATTGGGAATAGAAATCCTAGAACTCCTAACCAAGGTACCTACGGAAGGATATGCCATGGTTGACTAATGTCAAGTATAACATTCATGGCCCCATTGGAAGGTATTTTATAGGGATAGCAACATTTGTCCCCGGCTTGTTCCACTGTGATGACGACAAAATGGTGATGCCTTTTTCTCTGGGATAAAAAGGCTCGAACTTTGCCTCCGGGGCTGGCCGCAGGATCAGCACGCTACCGGCGTGAGGGAGTGGTGGGGGCACAAGGGAACCACTCATATCCAAGTTACTCAAGCCTTGATTTAAACTCGATCCGGCTATTATCGGATCCGGGTCGAGCTTGTGCAGCTCGAATGGTTTTACAAATCAAGTTTGAGCAGCAAAGTACTCGATTCGAAAGTTTACGGGCCTAATCGAGTATATATATTTTTTATTTATAATATATTATTAATTTAATATTTTAAAAATATAATATTTATATATTTTTGGTTCGATCTAACTTCTAATTTTTAATTATATTTTTGAATTATAACTTAAGCTCAAATTTGAACTTGAACTCAAACTAGAGTATGACTCAGTTGATATTCGAGTCGAATCAAGTTGATCTCGAGTATTGATTTTTTTTCTTTATCGGATCGAGTTCAAGCTTAGACATTAAGGTTTGATCTATCTCGAGTTGAGTTTTAAGCTCGTGTATTTTGAATCAAATCAAACTCGGATGCTCGACTTGACTCTGGCACGATTGCACCTCTACCTTGAGGTGGGGATTAGAGGAGAATTTTGTTGGTGTTTAATTGCCTTCTTTATTTTGCTTTGAGATTGGAAATTTCCAATCTTGATTTTGGGATTTCGTGTTGGTTTTGATGTATTTGGTAGTGTGTTTGGGTGGATCTCTTGCTCTGTTCTTGCTTTGCTTCCATGGGTTACAGTTCTCTATATCTTGTGCAGGCTTTTCTCGGTTGATGTTTTAAACAATATAGTATTATTTTTGGAGTAATCTGATTATCAGCTTCTCCTTCTATTTTATTGAAAAGCCACTCTGTCTCTCTCGGCCATTCTATTGCAACTCTCACCGCCACCCATGGTCGAGCCGCCGCCGCCGCTACCGGTGGCATCCATCTCTTTCTTTTCTCTTCCTCTTCCCTTTCTCCTTCCTTTCTCTCTCTCTCTTCGAGTGAGGAGGCGAGCTGCAAAAATAATCGGTGAACATCGAATAATGGCTGGGAAAAGGAGGATCCGCAAGGACGAAATTGGAGATAATGCAAAAGATAATTGAAAATGTTTGAAAAAGAAGAGAGTATTTTAGTCATTTAAAATAATAGGCTAATGGAGGTGATTGGTTGACGAGCCTAAGACTATTTTAGAATGATTTAAAAATATGAAAGTTCACTTTAAAAATTTTTAAACACGAAGGGATATCACCCAAACTTGAGATGATGAAGCTGTAATTTTTTCTTTCCTTTTTATATTAGAAAGATGCACGAATTTTTTTTCCTCATTGTAAATCTGAATTTTAAATATACTACACATCCAATATATGATGTTGATGTTCTTACTATGATCAATAAACACTAGCAAGCTTGTACTTTTTAAAAGCCTTCCAACTTTATTCACTTCATTCTTATATTTTCATGCTTCTAATTTTTCAAGCAGATATCCAAAATTTTCCAAATAGCAACCATGAGAAAATGCATATACTTAACATCTGCTATAGAATCAGCATTCCTCCTTACCGGGGTATTAACAAAAAAATTCCTGTTGGATTTCCAATTAGTGAAGTAACAAAACAATACTTTAAATATTTTTAGATTGTATATTTAAAAAATAATAACATAATAACAGTTTCTAAGCCACTATATTAAGGTGCAAGAAAAGTAACCCCTTAGTCAAGACCTTTGTTTCTCTGCATATTAGTAAAACACCATATCGACGTTGATCTCGAAGATAGCATTTTTCATAAAACTTCTAGTTCTTGTATTTTTTTTAAATTTTTTTTGTGGGGAAGCAATAAATCTTTGTTATTAAATGCTTTAAAGATCTTGCCAACAATTTCAAGAAACAAAAAGGTTTCATCATAAATGTTGTACATTGTACCCAAAAAATCATACATGTTGTACATTATACCTTAAAAAAAAATCATGCATATAGTCCGGTCCAGTTCATTTTCTTTTTGGATTTTTTGAAAACAAAATTAGAAAACAAAGCAATACCAAGCACCCTCAGCAAGTGCTAGAAATTTACCAAAAGCTTTCTTTTATCTTCCCTGTTTAAATTATTTAACCATTCATTCCTTTCAAACAAATTTCCATCCACTGCCTTGAATCTCAAGTTGCATCCTATCTATTACACTTCAGATTGACAAAACTGTTTTCTTTTGATGCAGGCAACTGGGGGAGAAGACTGGCCACCTTGCTCACCTGAAAAGGCCCTGCTGTTCATAACCGCTGCCTCGAGCAATTCCTTGCCCAGGTCCATGCCAAGAGTGATCAAATTCACATATTTCATATTCCATTTCGAGATTGCGAAGTTGCATTACATTTTATTCATCTCATCATATGGAAATTGAATAAAATATAAATAAATATTAATTTCAGTGCTTTTGGCAATTCCCGCTGCAAGCAGAGTTCACTCTAAACCAATTCCGGAAGATCTACATAAAATGACAAGAAGGTCTATGACGCAAATTGGAAAGCAAACTTGGCCCTGCCATCTGACTCAACAGGCAAGTGGTGGAGCTTGAATATGATATCTGTGCATACTGATCTCTCCCCCCACAGACGAGCATGACCTGGATTCATCTCAAGAAATCACACGATCGAATGGATAGTATGTTGACATTTAGAGAATTCATCTGAAAGACCATTGAATTTCCTCGAGACTTCTTCCCTTGGTCTCAGGCACCCATAGGATCACAAAAACTAGACTGAAGGCACAAACGACCGCATAGATGGTAAAGGTCCCTGGTGAAGGTGAATTATGACTTATTAGATTGCAATGAACAGAGCGCATACAAGCACAAAATGCAAGTGCCTGCATGCGCATGCACACGCGTGCACGGGCGCGCGCGCGCACAGAGAGAGAGAGAGAGAGAGAGAGAGAGAGCAACCTCCACTGCTCCAACTTAAAAGCAAATTAGCAGTCATTGTAATTGCCCATGAACTCAACCAGTTGCCAAGTGTTGCAACACTACCAGCAAGGCCCTTGATATTAACAGGAAGTATCTGCAATGGCAAAATAGTAAGCAATGTGCATCTAAAATAAAAGTTACAGTTTCAAATAAAATTTACAATGGCAAGCCAATTTACAATATATAACTTTGTCATTTGACAATATTTTTTCACGAGCATTCTAAGACTAGGGTATACTGGTCTGTCAGACTTGAAACCCAGGAAGTTCTGAAAAAAGATTTTTGTGGTTTTTTCATGAATAGCTAGCAAAAGTGGTCTAAATAGTACAAAACAAGTTCAAACATAAGATCGTCTGCTTATACAACATTCACTTCCGTTTTTTTACCTTTAAGAACTTCCGTTCAAACATAAGTGGCAACTCATGATGATTCAGATAAGAACCGAAAGGAAAAGAAATAACAAAAATCAAAGCTCCATAAAGTCTTGCATGAAAAGACACCAATCACTCTAACTTGATCATAGCAATCTTAGGACACCTGAATCCAGCCAATAGCTATATATGATCTCTAAACAATAATCATAACAAACAAAGGACCAATCATGAAAGTAACCCGCAAAGTCATTCTGACAAATACCAGAAATTAAACAACATCTAATTGACTATTGACTTTTAAAAACACTGTGCTATAATTAGTATACGGAAGCACACTATCATCAACCCACTCATCAACCTGTCAGTTAAAAAAAAAGATTCTTTTCTCAAATCAATGATAGGTGTAAGAAGTTGACACCCTCGCAGATAAAAAAGAATTGAATTCTCATATTCTTTACCATCAACCAGTTACATGATACTCATTCTATGTAATATGTTCAATCATGAGCACAACATTATTTGCATTTGCTCCAAAGCAATTGGCGATTGCACCAATGCATTTTCCATCTTCAAAACTTCATCATGAAAGTATTATTCAGGACTGTGGTAAAGGATTTTTACATAAGCGAATTGGTGAAGCTCATTAGCAATGGCATCATTTTTATCATACCTTGATAATAGGATTATTAACAATATCTTCCACATCTCATTATTTACAGGACATCATAGTTTCCTAGCTTGGAGGTTATACTCGATTTCAAGATGACCAAGGGGGTGCAAAGTTTCGCATGGGCAGTTCAAGCAATTGCTCGGTGTCAAACTGGAAAGAGAAAATTTGTGATGGTTCATGAAAAATGAAGAATCATATGAACAGGTTCAACCAGATTTTCAAAAGAAAATGAAAAAACAAAAGGGAAGAGAACTATAAAGTAAAGCAATAGAAAACAAATGAAAAAAGAACAAGGTAGGTTCAGCCAAACAAGAAAACATGGTCAGTGGAACCGTCCCAAACTGCCCGGTTCGGAGCGTCTGGAGCCATATTAGCAGCGAACTAGGACGGTTCCGGCAACCAAAACAAAAAACCGGCAACGGAAGGAAAGAAGAAGAAGAAAAGAGAGGAAAAGAAAAGGAGAAGGGGAGGGAGGAAGAGGGAGAGGAAGGAAAAGAGAGGGAGGTGAAGGCTGGATGGCGGAGGGCGGGGAGCCATCTGGTTTTTCTGTTTCGTTCGAAATAAGGGTCCCTAAGGCGAAGCCCCTCCTCCACCCCTCCGCGCGGCTCGCTAGCCCTCTGCCACCCTCCCTCTCTCCTCATTCTCTCCTTTTCTCTCTCCTGTTCTCCTTCTCCCCCGCCCCTTCTACTGTGTCGGTACGAGCCTGGCACAGAACAACATGGGGCCACACCAACCCTTGCCGCCGGGCAACCGATCCGGGCCTCGGTTCCGGCACAAAAGTCCTTGCAAGAAAACATTAAAGGAGAGGGAGAGAGGTACAAAAAGTTAAACCAAGGGGGAAAGGAACAATGGAAGAAGAAACTAGAAAAGAAAAGAAAAGAATAGAAATAAAAGTAATAAAATAAGAGTACATGAGAAATAAGAGGAATGAATCGTGTACCAAAATGAGTAGAAAGAGGACAAAAAGAGGAGGGTATAGAAAAAACAATAGAAGATCACAGGATAAGTAGGTTTTTTTTCACTCATATATGGGACAATAAGCATCCTTGCTAGGGTCCTGATAATTCAACAGAATGACGGTAGCCGATTAAAGGGTTTAAACTTAAAATTTAGTTAAGCATAGGCGAGCATAAAATAAGCACATATGAGTTAATTCCAATCTAATTGATTAAGTGATATTTCATAGTGTTTAATCCCACTGGGAAGGGGGCATCACGTACTTGTGAGAAAACAAGGGAACTAGAAGAGGGGTGTGGCTCTGAAACCATCCATACAGGGAAGAAGAGGAATGAGGAAAGAAATGAAGGAAAAAAGAAAGAACGGAAGGGGGAAGAAAAGAAAGGAAGGAAGGAAAGAAGAAGAAAAGAAAAAGAGAAAAAAAGGAAACAATGGAGAAGAAAAAGAAGGAAGCAAGGGAAGCAGGGAAAGAAAGAAGAAAAAAGGAAGGGAAGGAAGGAAGGAAGATGAAAAGGAAAGGAAGGAAAGAAGGAAGAGAGAGAAGAAAGAAGAAGAAAAAAATAAAGAAAGATGGAAATAAAGGGAAGAAGTGGAGAGTGATGGAAGGTATCTACTACAATGCTCAATCGGGACGGTCATTGGGGCGGTGTGGGACAGCTGGGTGCTCCGTTTCATGAAGAAATCGGGATGCCCCCATCCTATAAGATTTAAATCGTTGATATGAATAATTAAGTTATATATTTTATAACACAAGAAATTGTTTAATAATATATAACAAATAATAAATGTAAGAAAATCACACAGCTTGACGTGGGCACTTAACCGAACAGGTATCTAAATATTTGACAAGTTGCATAGCCCAGCAAAGCCCTAGGTAGGCTTTGCCTAGGCGACTGATGATGGTTAAGTGTTCATTATTCAAGGAGTTCCAAAATGCTGACACATCCTCATCCCCTATTAGTACAAAAGCAATAAGCCGTAACATGATCAAATTGCAAGGGTACATTATCACACTTGGACTCTGTGCAGGTGAATTATGTTCTTAACAATTAAATGGCATCACATTTGGAAGACAAATGGATGGAAAGCTAAAATGCATTCCTTGTCTCTAGAAGTTAAAAACAAAAACAGGAAGGAGATCATTATCATGATTCTGTTTAGGTTATTATTTTATTGATAGATGATAATTATGAGACAGATCATATGATTCATAGTTAACTTTAATTTTGCATGATAAACTACCAAGAAGGATGAGTTTACATACCTCAGACATTATGATCCATGGAATGGCTCCCAATCCAAGAGAGAAAGAAATGACATAAGCCTGAAGGAACATAAATGGCTTAAATGACCAAAGTGAACTTTACATGTAGAGATTACGGAAGGAGTTTGACATATAAAAGCATACCACAAGTCCAACCAACGAGAGCACACTCAGCGTAAAATAAAAATCAGAATCTTCAGAAATAACACCCTGTTTTTAACAGAACATAGAAAACATGAGAACAGAATTCCATCTTTTTTTTAAAAAAAAGACCTAATATGTGGTTATAAAGTATATTCATGACCTAAAAAATTGATGATGACCAGTATCAACAAATAAATTTACACAACATGTATAAAGCAGAACTGAAAGTGCATATAATCTGCAAAACAGCGAACCACGTAGCTTACCTTCAGATAAAATGCAACAGAAACGATCCCAATACTGATAGTCATTCCAGCAGTGGAAATCTGCATCCAAGGAAACAATTTTTCATAAATTGTTAAGAGTAATCAACCTGCATAAAAGGAGAAAAAGAATTGTTGCATAAACTCACTATAAGTAAAAGACGTCGACCAGCTTTATCAAGCAACCAAGTGGTAATTCCAGTGGCAACAACCTGAACAACATTCAGCACTAATAAGTGATAAATAATAAATCAAATATACATGACACTCAAGGAAATCATAAATTATATTTTTTTGACAACATCATGAACTACATGTTATGTTTCAGAACCAAGAAAATATGATTGTTACCTGAATAGCCCCAAGACCACATGTTGCTAAGTTACTATCTGAAAGACCTGTTCAAGACAGAATCAGAGATTGGAAACTTGAAAACTAATTACATCTTTCAATAATGGATAAGGCACAATAATTTTTTCCTATTTCTGCTGAGGGGACAAAAAAATCCATATATGCAGGAGCATAATAAATTCACACAATGTCAAGTAACAAAAAGCCCACATCTCCACATTCCAAAAAGTATAAGTACAGACCAGATCAAAATACATATGTCAAGATTCAAGTTAGGAAATGTCATCAAGGCTGATTCAAAATTCAAGCTTTGGCTTTATAGTTCGATTATACCCCAACCAAATATGAAGGAATAGAAGCATATTATCTACAAAGGAAAATTTATAGTAAACAAATTAATGTTTTGAACAATGAATAGTTATAACTGATGCCCATGCCCTACTGCAGCTCTAGTCACCTAGCTTACAGAAAATTCTGCATTTGTGTCATTGAGTAGCAGCTGTGAATAAGTACCAAGTGATGACACAAGTAAGGCCAGTTATCAGACTTTAGGTTAAGTAATGAGCTCCAGAATAGAACATATGCGATCAATGGCCTGTTATTGCATGAGACAGAAATGGAATACATGGCAACTAAGTTGCATATGAGAGTCAAAAAGGAGCTCAGAGGTTCAACAAAGAAAAGGAGCTCAGAGACAGTTTTCAGGTGGATACAAGGCATACAAGTTTGCATCACATTGACCAATGAAACCCAAAGGGCACACTTCAGCAGTTACTTGTCTTGAATCGAAAATGGCTTACTTTGGCAAAATTTAGTTTGGTTTGTGCAGAATTTGGATAAAAATCAAGTGGCTCATTTATGTATCTGTTTGTCTATACAAGTGTGTAATAATTACAGAAAATATTTGCAAAATTGATCTTGGAAGCAAATTGACAAAATGAAAGAGGTGCTTTTATACAAATTAGGATTATTAGGAAATAGATTAAGGACCACAGAGAAAATATATCAAGTAGCACTACATGAGAAAGATAAGTTTCAAAGATATGCGAGCACTTATCAAATGACATTACAACTATGTTCAGCCCAAATATCACGAATGGCTAATGACACTGGACAGTAGAGAGTTGAAAAAGAAGAAAGCAGGTTTAAAGTTGTAGCTGAAAAAGGAAGTGAGAAGTAGAGGGTACCAACTGGCTATGTTGGTGAAATCTCTCGGTGTTGATACAAGAGACCTAGGTTCAATTTCTGCCCCTCGGCATTATTTGATGGGGTTGTTACCCCTCCTTTCTCAAAAATTTTAAATGGAAGGATGCCCATCAAATAGTTTCCCTACAAATCAAATATTTAGAATTACCGGCAATTGGTTGGGATCTGGGCAAAACTTAAGCTATATGGGCTGGCTATCATGTTTGCACAGGCCATATTTTTCAAATTGCTAGGTCAAAATTTTGTTGCCCAGCAGTTGATGAAATAGAGCTAGGCATAAAACATGTCAATTTGGGTGATACAAATGGTCAAGCATTCTTTTCAAGATTTTAAATCCCAGTACCCTTTTTTCATTAGAATGGTGCAGTACCAATACCAATGGTATATATATATACACCAAAACTAGCTTATGTCAAAAAATTGAAAAAGCATTGACCAGTACAGCCTATATGATATTGCCGATACGCAAGGGTAGAGACTGGTACAGCCGGTGCGTACCAATACAGCTATTTTAGTGTCTTGGCACTCGTATCGATGCTGATTTTGCACTGGAACAATGCAGTACTAGTCGTACCATCCGATTTCGAGAGTTTTTGAAACCATGATTTTATTCATTAGAACAAAACATGGCAGCATGCACAGAAAGAAGTTTAGAAGAAAGCAAACTTTCGCATTAAATTAATATGCCATAGGAAACATAACGATTCAGTCATTGATAGTGGACATATGATATTTTTTTATCAACTAGTGGAAACCATGACTTTATTCATCAGAACAAAACATGGAAGCATGCACAAAATATGATAGTTTTTTATATCATCCAAAAGGGCCGTAGGAAGACCAAGACAATCAAAACCAAGGTTCGCCGGACCGACCATATTGGCGTACCGGTGAGCACCGGCACCGGTACGGTTCCGGTTCGGTACCGGCTTGGAACCGGTACCGAACAGGAGCCGCGCGAGCGGCCCCGCACGCGCGGACATAAAAAAAAACAAAAAAAAAACAACACGTCCGCACGCGTCCGGACGCGTCAAATGCCACTCTGTGGCATTAAATGGCCCACACGGGCTGGCAGCCCGAGTGGGCACGGTGCCGCGCGCGGGCGCAATTCCCTGCTGGGGAATCGGGCGCGCGTTCTCCGCTCGCGCATCCGTGCGCGATTCCCCAAAAAAAATAAAATAAACCGCATCCGCGCGGACGCGTTAAATGCCACAGAAGCCACTCTGTGGCATTAAGAGGCCCACGCGGGCTCCAGCCGCGTGGGCGCTCTTCCCCGCGCGCCCACGCGCGGGGAAAATGTGCTTGGACCGGTGCGAACCATGCCGGTTTGCGCCGATACAAGTACGGAACCAATCAATTCCAACCCAGTTTGGGTCGGAACCATTTTTATACGCTGTACCATACCGGTGCCCGTCGGCACCGGTTCGGTACAGGCTGAACCGACCGGTTCCGGTCGGTTCAGCATACCTTGATCAAAACCAATTCATCATCTTATTTAGGGCACAACGACAAAAACATGGTTTGAAGTTGGAACAAGATGTCTACTAAGTCGTGTTGGGGAAATATCAAGTGCACAAGTTTGGTGACTCTTTCCAACTACTACAACTCATATCCTCTTAGACCAACCATGGATCTAAGACATGTTTCCACGAGAGCAAAGTTGTAAGATTTCAGTAGGCAAATTGGAGAAATTGTTACATGTTAATATTGATATACCGCTTATTCCCCATATGGTGTTTACTGGATACATGGGGAAAACTAGGTTGTGATGAGATGATGGACATAATGCAACATTTTTTTTTTCCAAAGAGCAGGTAAGAGGACTGACCACAGATTGTTTCGAGTGTGAGAAGTTGGAAAGGGCACTTGATAATTGGAAAGTAAACTTGAAGAGTTTAAGGAAATAGTTTTTCAGGTAAAAAGGGTCTGAGTACTGAATCCATCTGCGCTTCTTTGTCCTTTTCTAGGGAAACCTACATGGCAGTACTACCAAAAGTGCTGCAACAATTCCTTGGAGGAGACTCTCCAGTTTATGTTCTAGGAAACGGCTAAGGGCATAAAAACTTCTACATCAGTCAGCTTCCTTAGAAGAAATTTAAGGTCACAAGAAGAGAATAAATGGATAAAAAAGAAGGCAATTATCTTCACATAATCAAGCCCCTCCATCGGAATCAAATCCCCTTGAAGATCTAAGGATAAATGCGAGAATTTCAAGTTGACAGGATAGAATGAAGAAATTGAACGGTATGCTTTAACTTTTGGTGTAAAGCACCTTGGAGATTTTTGTTTAGCACATACTTGTGATCATTTTGATGCAAGGATGAAATCAGAAAAAAAGTTATCAGACTATAGAATGTCATGTTGGTGCCAAATTTAAGTGGTGTGGACCTTTAATTCAAGTAATCTAGAGATTAAGTAATACACCAGCTCATTGGGGAAAATATCCTAGGAGAGAGCCTACTCTTAATAGAAAAGAGATGTAAATAGGAGTACAAGTCTAGAAATGATACGCGTGGCATTTTCCTACCACAAAATGAGCCCATGAGAGCACCACATAGGATGGTCGATCATCAAACGCTTCATAAGAGGTTTCTTATTTTCAGCCAAAAGGTCATGTTCTTTCTCTATTGAGGAGAAAACTTAAGGATTCTAACCCCACCTAGAGAAGTTTGGAGACGGTATTTTGAGTTTAAAAAGAGAGATTATCATGGTTATGTTTTCAAAACTTTATAAGAAATACAACCACGTTTTCTCGCATAATGTTTTCTGGTTTGATCTTCTTCCTCAGGTTGATTAGGGAAGCAATTTAATGCATTGATCTGAAATAGGCTAAAGAATAAAAAGAGTCTTTCACAACAAAAAGAAAAGGATCACTAGCGATTCCAATTAGAAGTTCAAATCCATGAGTTAGTCCAATTAGAAGACAAAACTGAATTATGATGAACCTTGTTTCAATAGCTCCATGCTTCCAGAAGACTTGTAAATTTGAGTAAACAGTATTCAACGATGTAAGATATGAAGTCACGTCAAAGTTTCAAGTCATGCCAATTTTTTAAATGTTTTGGACATACCAGAAGCTTTAAAAATACTGCCAGCATAAAATAAGATGCCATTGATTCCACTTAGCTGCTGCAATACAAGTAGACCAATTCCTATCTGCAGAATTACAAGACATAAAAATTCCTCATTAGAAAAAATTGTTGCTAGCAAAAGAGAATTGAATTAAACTAGAAGTGAAAGCTTGCAAAGTTACCAAGAGAGGAAGTTTATATCTTTTTTGTTTAAGATCTGAAAACCGGATCGTAGTCCTTCTGCTTGATGATGCTACTGATCTCTGCACAAAGTAAGTTGAATCTTAATATTCTAGAAGCTAGCCTATAGCTGGACTGAATGCTCATAGCTTTTCACTCGATTCAGATATACACACCACCTTGGAGAGAAGCACCAACAAATGAATAAGTAATTATGATGTTTACAGGATGGATGAAGATCAAGGCAATACCTTGATTTCATTCACTTCCACAGTAATGTCAGTATCAAATCCCCTCAATACTTGAAGGGAAGCTTCAAAATCTTCCGTCATGCCCATTTTTGCCTGGATTAGGAAGATTAGTTATATAAAGAAGCTTTCATTTTTGTTGAGTTGGCCATTACCTCATGAATCTTACCAGCCACCTTGGAGATTCCGGGATAAAGAACAGACCAGGTATCAGGATTGTGCATGGTAAGATTCCTGCAAGCCATGATAAGGGCAAAAATCAATTAATTGGTAGTTTTGGTGATTATACAAAAGTACAGAACTTGCAGTTGGACAACCCATTAACACGATTCTTAGAGAAAAATATGAATCAAATTGCGAATTGGTTTTCATTCATCTAAGATAACATAAACATCCACATGAGAACACTGCTTCAGGGGCACCACAATAACAAAGGCAACTGTGCATCATTGAATAATAACTTATATTTATGATGAATTCTCCATGAGAAGAAGAAAAAAAGACAAGACATATGAACAGCGAGGCATTACCTATCACTGCAAGCAACCTCCAATGAACAAACATACCCAACAGATAAGCAAACAAAATACCAATTGTTACAGAGAGCTGCAAACAAGGTGGAAATCATCAAGATGATTCAAATCTAACTTTTACTAGAAAGTAATCAATATCCAAGAACGACCATATCAGAAGAACAAGAAATTTGACAAGCAAAAACTAACCTGATTCACAGAGCCAAGACCACCTCTCATATTCTGAGGAGCTATCTCTGCTATATATACAGGCACCTGAAAGCATATATCAGAGCATAGATCAAGCGAACCAATTGATATGTATGTTTAGTAAGTTCACTATATTTTGGGTTGAATAATTGTAACAAACCGTATAGGATATGATGCCGACTCCGAATCCTTCCAGCAACCGACCCATGTACAAAAACGACGAATCCTGCATGGACAAGAAGCAAATACATCCATTCTCAGAACAGCCTATTAAAATTCTGAATTCAGGGGTAAAATAGAAAAGCCATGAACAAAATCAATCACCCACTTTGGCGAACGATATGGCGAGCCAGCCAATTATATTAGGAATAGAAGCAATCATCAGGGACTGCAAAAAAAAAACCAAAATAGATTTTGATGGTCCTGAAAGAGTGTAAAAAGGAAAAAGATAACAAAAGATGAGGTTTTAAATGTCCAGAAAGAGGATTAAAAACAAAATGATCAAAGCTTTCTAACCCCTTTACGCCCAATATACTCCGCAATCTGTCCGCTGGCTATTGCTCCCACCATGGCGCCCACGTTCGAAAGCGAGCCAAAGATCGAAAACTAGCACAACCCAAAATCAATCAAATCCGGTAAGAAACCTCGATCCAGAGTAGAAAGAAGCGAGGAAGGGACGAAAAAGGAAGGGTTGGTAGGCTGACCTCGGAGAGGGAGAGGCCCAGGTCGTTGATGATCTCGTCCTGGGTAGGGGAGGAGTATCCCCCGGTGAAGCCGAACTGGATGGGACCGAGGGCGACGATGAGGGTGCAAAGCACGACGGAGACGGAGGAATCGCGGAGGACGGAGGCCGAGGAGCCGAGCCTATCCATCAAGCTCGACTGCCTCGATCCCATCCCCATCCGGTACCAGCTACCTGTGTGGAGGAAGGGCTTCTTGAGGTCCCCCCTCCCATCCTCCCCACCGCTCTCTTCCCCTCTAAAACTCATGCTCTCTCTCTCTCTCTCTCTCTCTCTCTCTCTCTCTCTCTCTCTCCTCCCTCTCCTCTTTCTCGCTCGCTACTGTTTTCCTCCCTCACTTGTTCTCGCTTTCGCCCTCGCCTCGATTCGATCTCGAAGAGGCAAGGGGTGGCGGCCAGGACAAGAAAGAAGCGGATGAGCGGAGGAGAGAAAGAAACTGAGGGGGGGGAACCCGAGGGGGCCATGTGTCGTACGCGGATGGCCCTGGTCTTTCAGTACTACGCGGCCCCGACATACCAAAATGCTCCACCCCACATAGCCTGAGGAAATGTGGGTCCATGGGCGAACCACCAATTGTAACGTAACACGTGACATAGAGACCCATTCTGGTGCCATTGTCGGGGCTCCGAGGTATTTTCTCTGTTTGGTTAAGTGCCGACCGGTTAGCAGGTGGCTTTGGGGACTTGGATTGGGGAGTTCCGAAATGGCTTCTGGTCTCCTTCGTATCTCGTCTCCTAACAAGATTTGCTATATTGTGATTTGTGGGGGGCTAATCAGGCTCCTAATTGGTGAGGATTAGCATTTAGTTCTTTTAAATTAATGCGGCATTGAGGAGATAGATAAATTAGAAAATGGCTAAGGTGGAGTGAACTAAATGCCATTTCTAACAGGTGAGGGTTGCCCATGATTCTTTTTGCATATCTGCTCATTAAAAATATTTTCGTTATTTTTAATTTTAAACTGTTAATTTTTTGATGGTGTTAAATGGTGTGGACTCATATCTAAGAAAAAAAATAAAAAGTATATATGCAATACAAGTATTTTATAAGGATATACATGCAAATATCAATTTTAAGAGGATATTCATGCAAATTTTAATATTTAGAAGGATATATACGCAAAAAATCCAAACATAAATCCCACATCATGCTACGATGTTTAGTGCCAAAAGTAGATAAGAAAAATAAAAAAATAAATAGTGGTCCCATAACTATTTTCCAAAGAGAGAAGAACCGCTAGAGAAAGTATTTGTTTGATAGTATTATTTTCTTACGTTGCATTATTGAATGAAGATAATTTGAAAATATCATTTCTTGACAATAATACTTTTACTTTATTATATTAATATATTATAAGTATAATAATATATTGATTAATAATATTTATAAATAACAATATATTTAATATATTAATGTACTTATTAAATATATTAATTATTTATAAATAAATATTTATATACTAAATATGCTAAAATTTATTTTTAATAAGAAATATAATTAATTTAAAAATATTTATTAACTCATCTAAATATATTTCAATATTCGAAATTCTCAATATTAATAGCATTTATTCAACAATATTGTTGAAAGTTTTGTAATATTTTTATATAAGATTATCTCATATAGAATATTTTTTAATGCTATTTTAAGAATAATTTTTTCACCAACCAAACATACATTGTAAAAATTTATTTTCTCCTGTAATAATTTTTTAGTTAAATAATTTTTAAAAATTATCAAATTATTTCGTAATCTGATATATCCCAGCCAAATAATTTCAAGGCTCCACCTACCAGTCATGGATGGGTGCTTGATGCGGCATCATTTAGCTGCCACTTTCCATATTAAATTAACTTGATGAGATCACGTGGAAGTATAAAACATGGCGCTTGCTTTCCACATGGAGGAAGTGATTGCAATTGTTTCGGCTGTACTTAACCATCGTGTTGCCCTCTCTTAATTGGTTAATACCCATGAGCTGGAACGTTTTTGTCTGTATTCACGACGAGGTTTTTTTTGTATTCTTAAGAACAGGTAAAAGCCATCATCTCCTTTTTTTTGTTTTCAACCTTTGCAATATGTCTTACTTAACATGGCACGTGGAACTTGCCCTAGAAATCAAGAGATTCGCACGCCAGCTCATGAGGTTGTGCAATGATCGAAAAGGGACAAGCTTGCCTCCTTGTTTTTGAAGGAAGGTGTATTCTGCAAATCTTAACTTGTTGTTCTGGGTTTTTTGAAAAATAAAAAATAAAAATTGTTATGGTGACTTTTACAAAATTCAATTTTGAAACTCTCTTGGATGGAAATGTCTTGTGCTTCTGTTTCTAGCACTGACAGGTAGTATCATATTGGCTAGAAAACTTCATTTAGACATCTACAGAAGGTATTAGGGACTGGGGAGAGGTGTGCACCAGAACGAGATTCTTTTCTTTGATTTTTATATTTAAATTTGAATTTAAATTTGATTCGTTACCTTGCTTCTTAATCGTTGATGAGCCTGTAACAGCTAGCATTTTATATTTAAGTTGTTGAGTTTCTTCAAAATAATGAGGCGTTTTCACGTCCAATGATCTAAAAATCTGTTTTTTGTGATTTTCTAAGGAACTAGAATATGAACAAGCGTAATTGATAGAGTCTTTGAGGGTGGGTTGCTTTCGAGCACAGGATTTCAAGCCCCACACTAATCTCGATTCCAGCAGAAATATCTTCTATCTTAATTCTGGAAAAAGTAAGTTCCTGGGAAATTATCTGTATGCCTGCGTTGTTGGAGTAAATTGAATTCGCCATTGTTCATTGAAAAGTCAAGCCTAAAGCTTTTGCATAAAATAAGGTGATTGGAACTTCTCCAAGAAAGCAAGGATAGTGCTCAATATGCCTCGGTCCTCATATTTTCCTTTCAGTCTTGGTTATGTGCAACAAGGTCATAATTACTCCTTCCCTAATATAAGAAATTTTTGTTTAGATTTGCTCTGCTAGCATTAGTTGTAGATCGGACTAGTGATTACCAGCCATCTCAATAATCTCATCATCTTAGTCATTGGTGCGTTAGTTTCACATTGATTATTTGTTGAATAAATTTTGAGTATTTATACAGGATCAAAGAACTCAAATAATACCTTTCGGTTAGTATTTTTTGATGAGGTTCTGAATTGTTACAAATAGTATCAAAGCGAACCCGACTTGTTGCCCATGTGGAGTAGGAGACACTACAGCATATGTTCATTGAGGCTGACCCCACGTTAATCGTGGTGCTTATGAATAAATTTGAATGGATTTGAATCCTTAGCTTGGTAATAAATATATATACAAAATTAAAAAACCCAAATAATACCTTCCGGACAGCTTTTATGAGTGATGGAAGATCTATTTTTTTTTTATTTTTTTAATTATTAGAAGGGAATGGCCGAAGTGGAAGGATTGCTGAGATGGTAGGGAATCATGGACCAGATCCAAGCAATAATTTCTTCCACAATATAGCATATTTTAGATTTGGCCTATATTTGTTGAGACTTTGCTTTGTTTTTCATACTTTTCTTTCAACAATATGCCCATGAGTAACTCATTGAGATCATAAATGATGTTGAAGGTGGCATTTGAACATAGGATAATTTATCGACTTGATCATCCACAGACATGGCAGCTAATTTGCATGCTGTTAGGGCAAGGGAGTACGCAAGGTGGGAAAATTAAGGGTATCCACAGTCCACAACGGATACATATACATGCTTGTGGACCTCATGTGGACCAGGGGAAACAAAAACTAAATTGGTTCCCGTGTTGATCTAAAATCCATGGACAAACGTAACTAGGATGACAAATATGTGATTGGACGAGCATTCCCATCCTGCAACTGCTAGTCTTGATGCATTGACCTTGTCGATGAGAACTAGGTGTCATGCTAGCTTTAGGCAGGTGCTAATTATTCAGTTAAGAATTGGATTTAGCATACGATAGTTGCTGGACTTTTTATATTGGAAGTGACATGAAATTTGTAAATATTCATCATTTTTATATTGGAATCATTTTCAAGAGTGCAAAACGACGCTTTGTTTTTTTTTTTTTGAGAAAAAAAGGGAAAAGTATAGATGCATATATGATAATTTAATTTTAACATAGTAATATTTATATATTTTTGTCAGAACATTAATATTTGTATCAAGAAAATTTAAAAATGAAGAATCAATCAAGATGTTGCTTCACGGAGTGGGCATCTTTTTGCCAAGCATTCATGTCCACATCCTTTGTATGATCAGACCAATGATTCTACTCTCCACGAGATGATTGGTTATTTGAAAAGGAAGGATGGGCCCATGCATGGAGAAAACATTGGCATTAGTTTTGTGGTATCATCCCGACGATGTCATTTTCATGTATATTGGTGATGATGGGGGTTAAATAAAAAAAAAAATTGTTTAGATTATAAAAAACTACAACCACAATGTTCTCCTTGGTATCAAACGCAAGGATCAGAGAGAAATTTAATATACAAAAAAAAAAAAAACTACAATGGTGATATTAATGATTGGATACCTTATAGACCTTGTTTGAGGCAAGGAGACCCACTCTCACCTTCCTTATTTATCCTTGTTGTTGATCCATTATGTAAGATGCACAACATGGTAGTATGCAGATGAGACTCATTTTTGTTCAAGCTAAGATGGATCATCCTGAAGATCATTTGTATTCTTTTGAACTTGTTTCAGGGCTACTAGTTAACTATCAAAAAAACTCGGTTTCGGACATGGTAGAAATCTCTCTTCTTGGACAAAGATGTCCCAAATGGCTCGACTGTGGCTACTCACCGCTGCCTTTGAAATACCTAGGTTCATCACTTGCCACGAAAAAGCCTACCAAAGCTGATTGGATGGTTCTCATTCAGAAAATTGAATCTAAGTTGCTCACTTAGAAAAGCAAACTTCTCTCATTTGGAGGTAGACTCGCTCTCGTTAAATCAGTTCTCTCTTCAATTCCTTTATACGTCATGTCTCTTTTTACACCCATCTTGGGTGGTTAAAAGAATTGATGAGTGCAGGAGAGGTTTTCTCTAGAAGAAGAATCAAGCATCTTCTAAAAGCATCTCATCGAAGGTAAATTGGAGAATAGTTTATTTAGACAAAAAAAAAAGAAAAAAAAAAAGTAGCCTTGGCGTCAAAAATCTCCAACTTATGAAGCAATCTCTTCTTGCCAGATACGGTTGAGGATACCTTAAAAATGACCCAAGTCCTTGGAGAAGAGAAGTCCATTGGGCCTACTATAAGAAAGTCAAGTTATTCCCATATTGGAAGCCTAAAAGGGTCTCCAACCCTTCTGGAACAGGATTCGCTATGAAGTTGGAAATGGATTGGAAGCTTTGTTTTGGAAGGACACCTGGCTTCGTGAAGCACCTTTGAATGTACTGTTTCCCTCTCCATATAGCATGCAGGAAAAGAAATCAGGAGGGGTATCTCAAATTTTCACCTCAAGATTAATTTGATGGAAAAATCACCAGCCACCGTCGGCCTCTCAAAGAGCTCATGCTGAATTAACTGAGTCAGAAATCTCTTAGCTGAGGTCTCTCTTGATTTGGCAAACGTTCAGTTTGGAGAAATGATGTTAAAGATATGGCTTTGCCCTGGCTTCTCTTCAACAATTCATTAACAAAAGAGGAATCACTTGTTCTTTTGCAGATTCTCTCTGTTTAAAAAACAAGCTCAACACTTGAGAGATGTTTGGCAAGCATAGAGAATCAGTGGATCATCTTTTAATTAATTTTGCCCATTCACTCAAGAAATCTGGAATGCTTTCTGTTCAAGTCTGAATGCCTGCTCGCCTCCCCCCAGGCTTGAATCCTTCTTTTTTGTGTGGATTAAAAGCTCTTTTCCAAAGAATCATCGACCAATCATCCGCATGGCTATGGCTGCCTTCGCTTGGGCATGTCGGAAGGAGAGAAATTCGAGGATTTTTCTAAACAAAACTGCATCAGCTGCTGCTGTCGCCAAGAATGGACTCTGCTATCTTAATGACCAGCCAATCCGCTGTTATGGTAAACATCTCTAAGCCTTCACCTCAATCTGGTCAAAAATCAAGAAGTTGAACATTGTCTTGAATGACGATTAATTGTTTCGTAGATTCCATGCAGTTCAGTTTGGAAGACGAATTGTTTGTGCCGCTCTGATTATCCATGCCTGAAGGATTCTTCCACGACTTCAAAGCCTCTCCTGAATATTTATGAATATAAGCTCATTCTAGCCTGTAGTCTTATAATTTTACTGATTGTGCCAGCCCAACCTATGAATTCCATTGAATTTTCAGCCCAATCATCTGAATAGATCCTAAGAAGCTTCTGTTCTGTCCCTGCTTCATCCTTCTTGGACTCATCTAGACATTGGTTCTTCCCATCAATGATTGATTTCCAAGGACAGTAACCTGAACAGCAGAAACATAGCTCTGCAATTTTGCAGCTGCTGATTGGTTGATGCCTGAAAGACAAATCTTCACAGTTCCTCTCTTGAATAGCAGCTTGAGTCCTTTCACAGAAGGTTTGCATTCTCACATGTTTTACAAACTGGTTGCGTTCGCGTTGTTTTCTGAAACAAATTTCTGTCGGCATCTGAAAGACCGACTTCTGTTCGCCCTTCTCCTTGGACCGCAGGTTACGGTACCTTTGCACGCATCTCTTATACTTAAGCCTTAATTAATCAAGAAAGTTTAGTGGCATCTTGCCTGCCTTATCGTAAAAAAGGTTTCACACTCACAGGTAAAAACTAACAAGAACAGTAAAAAGAGCAGGCCCTCTCCCATTATCGTTTTTTACTTTCAAATTTCTGTTAATTTTTTCCCGTGAGGGATGACCCAACGCCCCTGGCCGCAACCCCACCCGCACCCGATCCCCATCTCCCCGATCTCACGCCTACCTCCTCCTCTCCGTCTTTCTCCACCCATGGGGGAACAAACCCTCTCCCAGCCCCACCTCTCCACCGCCGCCGCCCAAGAATCCCCCTCTGCCACCGCCGCCGTCACCGGCACCGCAAAGATCCCCTTCCGCCCTCGAAAGATCCGGAAGGTCTCGTCGGAGGGAGACCCCCAACTGGACTCCTCTTCCTCCTCCGCCCCCACCAAGAAGGCGGCCAACAGCCGCGCCCCCCTCCTCCGGGTCGTCCCCCGGCCGCTCTCCGCCGAGGGCGAGATCGACACCGCCCTCCGCCACCTCCGGGTGGCGGACCCCCATCTCGCCTCCGTGATCGACGCCCAAGAACCCCCGACCTTCCAGTGTCTCCACCCGCCCTTCCACTCCCTCGCCCGCAGCATCCTCTACCAGCAGCTCGCCGTTAAGGCCGCCGCCTCCATCTACGCCCGCTTCCTCGCCCTCTGCGGCGGCGAAGCCGGCGTCGTCCCCGAGGCCGTCCTCGCCCTCACCCCCTACCAGCTCCGCCAGATCGGCGTCTCCAGCCGCAAGTCCAGCTACCTCCATGACCTCGCCCGCAAGTACCACGACGGCATCCTCTCCGACGCCGCCATCGTCGGCATGGACGACCGCTCCCTCTTCGCCATGCTCACCATGGTCAAGGGCATTGGCGCCTGGTCCGTCCACATGTTCATGATCTTCTCCCTCCACCGTCCCGACGTCCTCCCTGTCAGCGACCTCGGCGTCCGCAAGGGCGTCCAGATGCTCTATGGCCTCGAGGATATCCCCCGCCCGTCCCAGATGGAGCAGCTTTGTGAGCGCTGGCGGCCCTACCGCTCCGTCGGCGCCTGGTACATGTGGCGCCTCCTGGAGAGCAGGGGCACCCCCACTATGGCTTCCATGGGCAGTGGGACTGGTGTGGCTATCACTGGAGGAGGAGAAGGACCAGGAGGAGGAGCTACGCCACAGCAGACTCAGCTCATTGACCCTATCCAGATGCTCCCGAATCTAGGGTGAGAGAAAGCTTCGCATACTGGTACTCTGCTCAGATCTTTGCTTATACTTCTTCTACTTAACAGGCCGAGTTGCTGCCTGTTTTCTAGTCTTCTGCTTTCGTAATGTTTTATTTGTTGGATGTCCATGTTGTATTGATAATTAACTAGCGAACTTCCAAAGCATTGCTTTTGAGACTCCTATTTATAGAAGATAGATTGGCATTTCCTCTGCCCATGTAGCTTTTAAAGAGAAAACACTTTCTAATATATACGGCAGAGTTTGGTACTTGTTTCGTACACATCAGCAGTTATAGAACTGTAAGCTTTGTCTAAGATTGCTTTTTGTTTACGATCCTATGCAAATCCAGGATAACTAAAATGGGTTATTTCACTGGAAATTAAAAGAGCTGCAAGCCGGTCACAGGCATATCTCCAACCTTATCCCGTCTAACTTTTTCAAAAAATGCAGTCTCTTCTGTGTCTCCATCTTGTGAAAAGTGTATCCAAGATAGTGCAAGCGACTGTTTGAGGGATCTCTTGTCCCTCAATTTTCTGTTTCATAATTTCCTTGAACCTGCTTTTCCTGAACTTCAAATTACAATGTAGCATTCACCTTACCCCACTCTTATCCTATATTGCTTGTCATTTGCAAGCAACAAGCTCTAGGGTACCTCCTCTTTGATAATGGTTAGTGTCGAATGCATAAAAGGGAAGATTAAATTATTTGAACAGTACCATATCATGCAATAGCGTGTCATGATGGGGTTTTACTGGGATAATGTTCGACAGCATGTTGTGTTGGGATTTTTCTAGCATAATATGTAGTAACATGTCATTACTGGTGCTTAGTTGGCGTGATGTTTGCTGGTGTCTTGTGCTGGGGACCTTGCTAACCCTTCATCTCTAAGAGGATACATGCATCAACCTATTATTTAATCTTATTGCTCCATCTTAACACTTTAATTTCTTTGCTATATCACCATGATACACGTTTTACGTGATGCGTATTTATAAAATTGATGCTTGCTCAACTGAAACTTTTCTCTCTTTTTTTCATTGGATATTCCATAGGAGTTACTTTTCTAAATAATGTTAATCTAGTATCAATTAACTGCCTGAGTTATAACGTAGTACTTACATCTCAATAATTTTCTTCAAGATCAATACTACAAATATGCAAGTTGCATTGTTTAATATTCATAAGAACCAATCATGTATTCTAATGGTTCAAAGTATCTTCATCTATGATTATGAAGCTACAAATTATTCTAAGTTTACCTAGACCATCTTTGTGTATCATTGGAGTATGCATCACAAGAGTTGCTTTTGTTTTTAAAGCACTAGGATGGTACATGTGATATGTTAAACATGTCATTGGGTCAAAGCCTATTGCCACCATGAACTCCCTGATTGGTTCTGTATTAAAAACAAGAGTTCTAAGTTTGGTGTATTTGTTAAAAGATTTTGTCTGTCAATGTCTATCCCTGCCACACCCTTAAAGGCTCTCATGTATCTCCATAATTCTATAATGGAATCTTATTCAGAGTTTATTCCAAAATTGTCATTTGCTTTTCTATGCAAATTTTTCTGTGCTTTTTGATTATCTGACTTCATCCTAAATTGCACACTTCTTCATTCCGATTTGTTGTCATACTTCTCTCTTCTAATTTTTCTGAAATTTCTCCTAAATCGCGATCCATAAATCACTCCTATTCAGTTATATGGTTTATTCCTTTTTCTCTATAACAAAGAAAAATGAAACAAGTGAGTTTTCTCACATGCCATATTTCCAATTATTCTATATTATTTAGATCACTGGATTTCTTACTCTTAGATCACTCCTGAATTTTGACATGGATCATTTTTACATTTTGGCGTAACAAAAAAAAAAAAAAGAATTAAGCTCTTCTCAACCATTCTTGCTTTGCTCGGTTAGTATATTTCTCCAATTCTTCCTACTTTTCTCATAAATTCCCCACTAGTGAATCACTCTAAGTTTATGATATGGAGTTTTCATTTTTGTAAGTTACAAAATCTATTCCAAACCATGGATTTTTTTTATTGATCCTTATTTTGCTTGTGTAATTCTCTTTTTCCTAAATCTCTACCAAGTCCCAGATCTTGGATCACCACTAAGTCTTTGGCATGAACAACCTTCTCTTCAATATATGGTATCTTAGTAATGGCTGTCTCTAATGTGCGTTGCATATGCTTGTTTGCAGTGTTTTCACAAGGCATTGTTTTGCAAGTCATCATTCCCTGCTGCATGTCTCCTGCCTTCTAAGATACTAGGTATCAAGGTTTTCATCTTGGTTAAGATATTGGGTTGTATCTCTATCGACAACTCACTAAAATGATATAATTGATGTAGACTGATATTGTAACAACCCAGGATCTCTCTCAAAATGGCTAGCCGGAAGTTATTATTTGAGTTTCTTGATCCTGTATAAGTACCCAAGATCTACCTAGCGAATAACCGATGTGGGATTAAACACACGCCCGCACGGATCCTCACATACTCCCCCTATTCAAGCCCTTGACGTCCTCATCAGGCTAAGGGTTCATATCTATTCAAATCTAATCACAAACACCATGATTGGCCCATGGTCAGCCCCAATGGATCTGTGCTGCAGTGTCCCCTAGTCCACATAGGTTATGGGCCGGATCCGCACTGATACCATTTGTAACAACCCAGGATCTCATCCAAAATGGCTAGCCGGAAGTTATTGTTTGGGTTCCTTGATCCTGTATAAGTACCCAAGATCTACCTAGCGAATAACCGATGTGGGACTAAACATACGCCCGCACGGATCCTCACATACTTCCCCTATTCAAGCCCCGACGTCCTCGTCAGGCTAAGGGTTCATATCTATTCAAATCTAATCACAAACACCACGATTAGCCCATGGTCAGCCCCAATGGATTCGTGCTGCAGTGTCCCCTAGTTCACATAGGTTATGGGCCGGGTCCGCTCTGATACCATTTGTAACAACCCAGGATCTCACCCAAAATGGCTAGCCGGAAGTTATTATTTGAGTTCCTTGATCCTGTATAAGTACCCAAGATCTACCCAGCGAATAACCGATGTGGGACTAAACACACGCCCGCACGGGTCCTCACATACTCCTCCCGTTCAAGCCTTGACGTCCTCGTCAGGCTAAGGGTTCATATCTATTCAAATCTAATCACAAATACTATGATTGGCATGTGGTCAGCCCCAATGGATCCGTGCTGTAGTGTCCCCTAGTCCACATAGGTTATGGGCCGGGTCCGCTCTGATACCATTTGTAACAACCCAGGACCTCACCCAAAATGGCTAACCGGAAGTTATTATTTGGGTTTCTTGATCCTGTATAAGTACCCAAGATCTACCCAGCGAATAACCAATGTGGGACTAAACACACGCCCGCACGGGTTCTCACAAATATATTCCAAAATCTCAGCCGTATAATATTTAAATATTGGCTAATATTAGTCTTTTATATTTAATATTAGCTGACATTTTAATATCGTGGTTCCTATAAGTTTGGTCCAGATCTCAAGATATGTTGTACCCTTCCTGATTTACCATTTCCCACCTCAGTTGAGACAAATAGATCTCTTGGTCCATCGCTGTCTCTAACACCCACCAAGATGGTTAGATCTTGTCTTAAAAACCTAGCTCAATATGCCTCTTTCATCCCTGCTAGGTAATCTTCCTGGGCTGTTTGAGCCTTCAAATCAATAAAAATCATATATAGTAGATCTCATGAAACAAAACGATCACTTTAGAGTATCTGTTGTCCATTAATTTTATCTGGGGCTTCATTCTTTTTTACTAAAATTGCATTCTACTTTGTCTTTTATTTTGCTGATTTTTGAGCATATACCCTCTAAATCTTTCATCCTAAATCTAATTTATCAGCAAATAACATACAGATAGTACAAATAGTGTATGGAGGTGTTTGAGGTGATAAAACCAATAATGATACATAAAGGGACAATTGTGATATCACTTTTTAGTGGGTTGAGAGGAAAAATTGAGAGTACCATTTGTTTGCTCTCTTATATCTTATAACAAATCTCCCAGCTTCATTGTTATTGTTGTCTTCACTTTGAGGTTAACAACTTTGAAGATACATGCATGCTGATGCCAACACAATATATTGATAATCTGAACCAGATCCGACATCAAACAAGTTGGAGCAATATGTTTTTTGTAAACAGTAAAAAGCTTATAGAGAAAATTCATAATTTCATGCAGATGATATGGAAGGGGAAAAATAATACTCCATAAAACCCTTGGATCCTTTTCTGCATTATTGATGATTGATCATTATCCCAATCTTGTCCTCCACATTGAGTAAAATATTGTTTGGTGGTGTGCTATCAGCTTTATTATCTAGAATAGCAGAAAAAAAATTCTTGTATATTTGTTGTCCAACTGGCTGATTCTTTCATTATAAGATATGAAATCACTATTCTATGGCTACTGCATATCTGTTTTGGGTATACATGCTCTAAAAGATGCCTTGGCATGTGAAGTTCTTGCCCACTTCTTGAAAATTTAGTTGCAACCCTGGTGTTGCATCTTCTTGTCGTCATGATGACGACTGTCAAAGAAGGTGCTTAGTTGAATATGTTACCAGTGGCTAACTAAATGACTGTTGCATTCCTTCGGTTCAAGTCACTCTTAACCAAGTCCATGTATTCTTTTAGATCCTCAAATGGGATGCTAATACGTATTTTTCATCCCTTAAGTACAAGGTGAACTGTTCCTTCTTAGATAGGTTAATCCTATCTGGCAAACCTTTGCAGACCTTTAGATTACGAAGAATAGTTCCATGGCCAAAGTTTCAATTTATTACAGGGTAATATGAAGTTGTAGCTTTATGTTGCAGGTTCTTCATTTATTTTAACCGACCATCTCATGTATCTTTTCTCGTCCCCCCGAGGGGGAGAGCGAAGCGGGGGGAGAACCGACTTCTCTCTTCTCTGCATGGAGGATTTTTGAAGGTGTATTAGACAGGGAGATTGCTCTTATCCCAGCGCTTGCTGACTGAGTCTCTATAAGTAATATTGCAGTTTCATTCCATTTCCCCACAATGTTTCTTCCCATATTTTTGTATTTTTGTGTTTTAGTGCTCCCTTAGAATTTCCTAGTGCCTCACTGATGTGGTCCGGGTCAAGGAATGTGAGGTTTACATGTCTAAAGGACCCATTTGTAGGCCCAATTTGATTTTTTAGTCAAAAAAGACTGGATCTAGATCTCGACCATAATCCTTTTTGGCCTTAAATAGTCATTGTTTGAAGTTATACAGCCCCATCACTAACCCTGGTCAACTGCTACTTTGGGTATGCATATTAAGAAGGGCATTCTGGGAATCGTAACCCTCTTACTTTGGCTAATATCAGATCTTTACTGAATACCGAAAAGTTTTTGCTTCTCTTACTTTTGTCCAATTGAATCTAGTCTAGGGCTTGATTTGCCTCAGAATACTAATACGATCCAAATATCTGGATTTACAGCCATTAAGACCACTATTTTCATATTGTGATGACATAATATCTGAAATTCATATTCAGATCCTTACTAGTCGAAAAGGGTGTTGTGCCCATTTGAGAATTTTTCCTTAAAACTCAGTACTACACCTGCTTGCTAAGTTTTCTTTGTTGTAAATTTCATGAAATGTTGCGTCCCCACTCCAGCACCTGTACCCAACCCTTCATCTATTACCGCTTCAAGTAATTAAATTTAGATCTAAGGTGATTCATGAGAGGCAGAGTTAACAGTCCCCTTGCATGATTCAGCTTCTCTCTTTTATTTGCAAAATTCGGTACTCATTCATGCCTTTTTCTTTCGTGCTGCTGAAATATTTTCCATAAAAAAGTAGTAGTTTTTCTTTGCATTGCTTTCTTTACCATCTTGTGCTCTTCTTGGAGCCTAACCATGTTGCCTTTTGACTGCTGGCAACGAAATGATGATTTTTTTAAAGCACTTGATATGGATACTGTCCAATAAGAGTGAATCGCAAAGTTATCTCATGCAGCCCCCTAAGGCCTCTTTTCTTCTGTCAGAACATTGTTTGACTGACATGCATTAATCGTGAAGTTTGAGAACCTGGATAGAGCAGAATTTTGTATCCATGTTCATTTAGTCTTCTCATCTTCACCTACTAAATTAAGCATGTTGCTTCCGCTTGAATTACTCAAATGACGCTAAATGTGTTCAAGAATTGATTGTGAAAGGATGAGCCTTCTAAAGCTAGAACATGCAAGAATTCAAAATCAAAAAATTATCTGAATTGCCATAACTTTCAACAAGTCATATTCATTCTTTCCCTTTGATTGTTAAGAAAACCCAGTAGGACTTGTCCCCAAATTTCAAAGCGTCACTTTGCAGCACGCTGTTTTGTGAGGTATGTAACATTGCTGAGGGTTCACTGGTCCGGTATCCACATATATTTATCTGGTTTGGTATCTGCCTTGTCTTAAATACCAACCTTACATATTTAGGGAGTTAGATATCTCGTCACACCAGGTATTTCCTCTGAAGCAAAAGATATTCACTGTTAGGCCAGCATATATTCCAATACATATCTGCACCTGTGATAGTTGCTCGACCCAAATTTTACAAAGTTCTTTTTGCCCTTAGGTTAAGTCAGTGGTTTTTAGTTATTGATGTGGTATGATGCGAGCAAAGCATATCCAAGAAAATTCGTTTTGTTCAATATACTTATGAAGATCAAGCATATATGTTAAATATTTAAAGAATGCAATCCATTAGTTCTGAGGATACCCATAGTAGAATTTATTATGTCGAAGTAATATTTCCATATCCAAGAAAATTCATTATGTTCGATATGCTGATGAAGATCGAGCATGTATGATAAATTTTTAAAGAATGCCAGTCCATGAGTTCTGAGGATACTCATCGTAGAATCTATCATGTCAAAGTAATATTTCCTAGTAAATGTTTTTCATCTTTCAAGTGAACATTATTAATAGGGTTATGCGTATTCTATACGAACGTGTTCGTGGTTGGTTCCTTCACGGTATGGCACCATACTTCGTACTCAGTGGACCCTGGGCACTATTCATGCTACATTTAAAGCTGGCTCGTCCCAAATTCTCAACTGAAAGCGTCTCACAAACTTATGGGCATCTGTACTTGGGCCTCCATGACTGCATGGCATGTTCATTTTGATTGTTGCCATATGCCGGTGCAGAGATCAGGAGCAAGTCGATTCCTTTTTGGCAAAAACACAGGTGCAAACATCTACCTTATGAGAAGATCGTCCCAGAACTTGGATAACCAGAGAGTGTATTCGCTTCGGTTGATAATCGTTTTTAATTTGTGTTCATTAGCTGCTGGATCGATGAACTAGGTATTGAATTAGCGGGTGAATTATCAAGCAGGGTTCGTGGACAAAAGCTAGTAGATAGATGGCTTGGTGTCCATTCGTTGATTCTTCGGCGGGGCAACTTGGTGACCGATCAACAGGTGATGGAGAAGCCGGTTATGGACTGCTACCTCAAGCAAGCTAAGTTCCAATACAAGTCGGCGTGCGCGTGGGCAAAGGACTCTAATTCCTCCTGCTGACCGTTTTCTTACCTCACTGGGGGCCTGCTTGCACTGGCCTCGCTTCTGGCTTGCTGAGCACATCCCTGAGTTCCTTCCTTCACGTTGCTCCAGGGGCAAAAAGAGTGAGGTATGGGCCAAGGTGAGGAACCTATTCGGATCAACGAGCCCATGTGCAAAGGCGAGCTTGTGGGCGCATCATCCGCACGTGTGTGGCTCAGCCCATCGTCGATCTCGCCAGCCTATGGGCCGGCAGAGAATTGCACCTTTGTCTCCACCGGGGACAGCGGAATCGGCAACCAAATATGCCGTCCCGCAGCAAGGTTTTGCCTTCGGCGAGGCTGTCGTCGGCCTTCCTCCTCCTCCTCCTCATCATATGAAGGAGAGGAGATGGATATGATCATCGTGAACGAAGAAACCTGCGAGCCAGTGAGAGATATGGGTCTCTTCTCGGACACCCATCCTTTTACTCACGAAGTGCTTCGTGGGATGCTACGCAAGGAAGATGAGAGGTATCTTTACGCAACGTACTCGGTCGGACCCTCGATGGGATTAGGATGCATGATGGCCGGAATCCTGTATGCGTGCAAACTACATCAAGACTGCTGCCTATAGTAGTTGTCCCCAATGTCGCATGGCGGATGTCGAGCAAGAGAATGGTATAGGCGAGGAAAGAGGGGGCCCGGAAAGTTGGTATTTATGGAAGGATATGTGAGGTGATGAGAGAGTGTGCTGTGAAGGAAGACGGGTTCCAGGTTGTGTGGGCGGTGCTGGTGGAGTGGAGTGTTCTGAAGACAAGCAGTTTTTTGAAGCTAGCTAGGGAGGTGGTTGGCGAAGGATATGGTGTTGAAGGGGAGATTTCCAGTGGTCCGGACTTATCGGTGGTGGTCGAGGAGATCAGAGGAGGAGGAAGTGGGGAGTGGCGAGGTTGAAGAGCGAGTTAGGAGTTGACGTTCCAATGCTGGCTCTAGGAAGTGCTGGTCGATCATTGTCCTTGTCTTCCCTTTTGTGAAAGAGGGGATTTGCAAGGGGGATCTGAGTTCAGCTGGAGTACGGAGGTTGCTTCCCTACTGTGACAATACTGAAGACAACAGTTTGTTTTCCTAGAAGGAAAAAAGTTTCAACAATATGTTCCGAATTGATGCATAGTTTGCTATGAATGCCACAATTAAAGGTGTTAATTAGTTTGCTGGTAACATATCTTGGATTTAGGTTATCAGAGTGGAAGCTGAATTCTTCCTCTGTCAAATTTATAGGCAATTTTCTTATATGCAACCAAAGGTTGCCTTCTGGCTCCATCTTCCTTTTCTTCAAAAAAGCAAACAAAAAATTGCAATGGTTGTCAGAATTAATCTGCTGGAGCGTATGGAGCACGGATCATTTGTGATGCATGGTTTGCATTGCAGAGTAGTGTGCAGTGCTTCATGACCGCCATCAGAAAATAGACAACTATCAAATAAACCATATACGGCGTGTTGCTGTTGATAGTTGTCTATATCCTAATGACAGCCATTGAGCGCCGCACAACACTCTAGGTGGTAAGGTGTGACCAAAAACCATGTTTTTCTATTGTTGCTCGTCTTTGTCCAAGACTGATGAAACACAACTTTCTTACTAGTGTTTTAAAAGAAAAATCCAAAAGCAGAACACTTTACTTTTTGAGCTCTCGACCACTCATTGGTCTTCGAGAGTTGTCAAAGAAACTATTTGGAAATAGAACCGTTAAACCTTTCCAGCAGATTTTTTCCTTTTTTTAATGAATAGAAGGAAATAAAGCCTTTAAACTGAAGTTGGAAACGATACATATTTTTGCTGCACAAAAGCATTGCTGCAGCAAAAACAAGTTAAACCATGTCCTGCTACACGAGAGAGAGATCTTCAAAAATACCATCTCACATGAAAGAAAATGCCGGTCTCTCGTTAGCGGCTCACTTAGCTCTGCAAGTGATAGGGAGGACGTGCCATCACGATCATCAACTAATTATTTGTTTACTTGGTTATCACGGTATCACCACTTCCCATCAATCTTAGTTCTTGAAGCTGAAGTTTGGGGGCCCTGGGTAAGGTCCCAGTGCATGACATGAAGGCTAACCAAGTCACCATTGAGGGTTAGTCCTCCAATATCTACTTCATATTGTTTCAGCTTATTGTGCAATTTGTGTACTTCAGATAAGCTTGCAAGCCTCGCAGCCTAACATGAATGTGGACAAGCAAATGAAACCAGGCCATAATATTATTCATGTTGGGTCTATTCTATGAACAGATTCTGGTGTGACCTAAGATACAGGACTTGATCAAATTGAAGATTTTGGTAAGCCAAAAAGATTTAGTAGAATGTCTCCTTCCATTTATATCCAGGAGCCTCTTTGAATTGCATGCAGCCAACAAAAATTGGCCATCTTTAGAAGTTCTTTTACCTGCAATTAAGGTTGAAGGTTATTTACGCTCAACCGAAGATAGTTAAGGCAATCACTTAGGTTATCACAAATTTGCAGTTTACAAGAGTTTCAATAGTGTTAATAACAAACTAGCTTCGAAACTTTGTTCATCATCATAATAGAAATAATGGCATCAATTGTTGATTCAGCCTTTTTCTTGGATTTATTTCAGATCAAAGTAATGAATGATGCAGTGATTAATATTATTACTAAATAAAAATATTGAAAAAAATTAACAACATGCTGTTTAAATCATCGTTGATCAATAAAGCCTGGAATGTTTCTACGAAAAGGCTACGACTTCCATTACACAATGGTCATTATGGCGAAATAATAGCCAAATAATGGCCAAATCATATCCATTATTAAAATTTACATTATTAAAGTGCACAATATAAGGCGTAGGATACTGTTATAAATCACTATTACTACTTCGTTGTTGTTAAGTCCCTCCAAGATTTTGTGTAAAAACAGAAAATAATCTACTTTTTCATATCCTTAGACGTAGGAACAATCTAATGTAGATTTTATAGGACCAATTTACCTCCATCCTCACATGAATTTACAGATTTATCTTACTCTATGCACACATATCTGCAGACTAATGCAAATTGATGCAAACCTATGTAATTTTTATCCGCAGCTTCCCTAAGATTTAACCTTGTTACAAAGCAGAGGGAAAAAAATGGAGAAGAAAAAAGTACAAATCCCCATGGACCAATAATCTTACATTGTGCTCGTCTCAAGCCACGGAAAATGCTAAGCGGAGGCCCCAGTCCCAGGGGCAATCACATAGGATCCCCTGACAAAGAAAAAACTAGAGGAACCAGAAAAAGGCTTCAGAGGCGAGGGAGGAGGTCCACTGAGGCAGCCGTGGTACCTTCCGTCGTATTACACAGTTTTTCCGCAAGATCTCCCCACAAATCCTTTGCTGCAGCCACATGTCTCACATGCCTCCACAGCAAGCCCATGGTGGGCCGAGGACTGACCACTTCTTTGGATCCCTCTCAGAGAGCTCGAAGGAGAGACTGGGGGCCTCACTAATTAGCTACCATCCACTTTCTCTGTTTGTTGAGAAGGAAGGGGACACACTGTGTGCTGTTTGAGTGGAAGCTGATTGAGCCTGGTCTTTTTTTTTTCTTCTTTTCTTTTCAGTGTTGTCAGGGAACAAAAGAGGTTTGGTTTTATTATGATATCTCTAACCACAGTGCTTTCTATGGAACTCATTTAGTCGCAGAATGATGGGCCATCTGATATGGCTTTGACCTAATTGTGATAGTAGTTAGGTATGTAATTTTTTCACATCAGGTTATGGCATGTTGATTCCAGTTGTTTGGCTTTGAGTACGACAGGTTTGGTTGGCCGAAGTCAGATTTTAATTAGAAGGCTAAAACTTAGAACACCTGGGGAATCGAGCATAAGAACTTGACATGGTTGGGTCTAGTTTTTGCACTTCAAGTTCCAACTTGGTATGGACATATGAGGTGTGTCCAGTTCAGCTTTCAAGCACAAACATTTCAGCTCTCAAATTGATCTCCCGTATCAAACGAAGCTTCCATGCATGGCAAGCACAAGCTGGATGACATGGATTAAAGATTGTTTGTCTATTTTCAGAAATATGCATGCCTTTTGCTTGATGGAATATCATGAGTACTCTCCTTACCTTCGAGTGCATGCTCAGTTTGTGGAAAGTAAAATCGGCAAACAAGTTGCATCTCGAATTGGATTCACAGGATTTTTTACATCCCTAGAAGACCTCGCGAACCCATACATGTGCATTGGATTCTCTTCATAAGGTTACAAAATTATGAACATACAAGAAGAACCTTAAGACCATACAAGAAACCAAAAAACTCTGATGAGAGAGAGAGAGAGAGAGCTTGAAACTCAAGATGAGAACATGCAATGTCAAAAATGTTCTAAAATATGACCTAATGCTGTTAAAACTCTTGCAAAAAATGACCTAATGATTTCATCAGACTCTCTCTTGTACTGTCAGATCATATATAGAGATGTGTAAGGTGTGCAATACTTTCATGTCTTTATCATTAAGATGTTACACCCTGCATCTTATGCATCTTTATCTTCAAGATGTTACGCACACCATGCGTGGATGTCCAATACCTTTAAGACGTTAAACCATTAAAATGTCCAATCCAAGCATTAGACCTTACGCATCTCATGTCAGAACCATGGAAAAATAGAAGGCCGAAGCCCTCTAGTCGCTGTAGTACAGTGGTTCGTACTGCACAAGATGATCGTTGATTACAGATTATCATTGGTAGGTAGCTCCAGTTAATTCCAAACTTGGTATATCACTCTCATGACCCCTCCTCTTCATATGATCGGTAACAAGTAGCGAGCCAAAATAAACATGCTATCAGAAGATAACAACATCGATACTGAGGATCAAACTGGTTGGGAGAATCATTCAGTTTGATCGTCTGCATCATTGCCTGTACTCACCGACAGAACCCTTACCAACATTTGTCACAACTTTGGAACATCAAGCCTTGAATAGTCCCTAGAGGGACATCCTCTAGGTGGTACCCAAGTAACCATTGGCCACTCAATGAATTGTAACCGTAGCCTCCAATGGTAGATCATCCATACAAGAGTCTCTATAGCCCAAGGAGCCTAAGCACTAGTAAAAGCAGTTCCTCAGCTACAAAAGGCTCGGCAATTTGATGAAGGTGGAAGAGGGGGGCCAAAAAATAATGCCAACGGGGGGTTATGTGTCTCGCCTGCTGGCCGTAAATGACGGTCTGCTGTCGAACTCCGACGTTGCTCGTGGTTATGGTTTAACTTTTAAGACTAAAGCATGCGAGAGGTTCCTTTTGGCCTTTAAAACTTTGGATTCCTCCCACCCATGGCTTCCGGCTTGCCGTGCGAATATCTTTGCTGAGATTGCTTCACTTGCAGCGAAGGAGATCGTGTCATTGTGTCGGCTACTGCGGGGTCAACACGTTATCAAGCAATCTAATCCTTTGTAAGCCTTCATCCTTCTCTTTATGGGATTCGCTCAAGAGGTTGCAGGCGTACGTCCACATAGTCATACTATTGGTGGCAATGGATCTGTTTCGTCAGGTTCATGTCATGTTAGGGCTGATATTTTGATGAAATTGCTAGGTTACATTTTAACTGATAAATTTGTAAGCAATCGAATAGTTCATTTAATACATAATTGGTTCGAGAGAGGGTAAAGTGACTCAATTAGTAAAGCCGCTGGTGCCGATATTAGTGATCTAGATTCCAATCCAGTCCTCATTTGATTTAACCGGGCTTCCTCTCATCCATATGAGCTCAAATTTTCGTATATTATGCGCTCGATCTAAATAAATTTAAATTTTGCTATGACGAGTAAGCTGCACTTAATTTGAATTTTAGACAATATGTTATTTCTACTATGCATGGAATCATTGAATTCTAACTTAATTAAGGAGTTCTTTTTTTTTTTTGGACTCCTCTGTATCTAGTAATATTAGGATCGTTTTTATAGAAATTTGGTATGATTTAAGCCTAAATGAGAGTTACTATGAACATTAAAAGGTCGGGACATGAAGCTGATTTTGTATTAATTTAGGATATGTTGTGAATCTTTTCTCAAATTCTTGCCAAAAATTCAACAATAATAATTGATGGATTTTTAAGCTCCCAGCTGATTGAGTTGGTAATACCTCTTGGTGTTGATATTAGACTCCTTGGTTTAAGTCTAACTAGCCTCGATTCCCACCTTCTCTGCACCAGGTTGCCCACCGTATATATCTCAGAGTGCTCTATACTCTATCATTTATATACCTACTCAAATCTTAAAGTGCTCCGTCTTTTATCATTCATTCACCTGCATATATCTCAAAGCGCTTGTGCTTTATCATTCATATATGCCTACTCAGATCTCAAAGTGCTTCATTTTTTATTATTTATCTATCTTCACATATCTCAAAGCAACCAATGGATAATTTTATTGGATCATTTTGATTTTTTTTTTCAACAATCTTTTTTTCCTTCAATTTTTGCCAAAATAAGAACCTTCCTCTTAAGTTAGTAATAAGGGTTTTTTTTGAGATTTTACAAATATTTTGCTATCACATAACCATCACATGATAATGATTTCCAATGAAGATAGATGGATGGATCATATTCGAACAAAAATTAAATTTTTTTTGGCTAGTTAAAATTTTTATAAAGTTCAAGATCAAAGTATAACCGACTCAAAGCTATAGTTTTTCTCTTTTTTTAAAAATATATTTATATGTTCGATGTACTATTTTTTACTTTAAGAATAGTTTTTTTAACGTACTATCCGACGTGATGTTTTTGGTCGTACTCTAATATAACTCTAATTACATCATTATAATATACGGACCCAAACTGTTATGAAAGCGCGTTATTTTTAAACTTCAAAAGCTGACCGTCTGATCGCACGGTCCGCGCCGAAAGCCAAGAAAAAGGAGGGCGTGAGGAGACGGCTCGGGAGCACGGACTTTGAGGCGTGGAGCCACTCGTGGTCCGGGATGCGCCACGTGTCTCCACTTGATCTTTTATTTTGTTTTTTTTTTGGTGAAGTATTTTATTAGCCTTTCGTTTCAAACAAATAGATAGATATGGTGTCGGATTTAATTAATAGCAATAGATTTGCTGTGCTTATGTCTTCTAATATAATCTAGTTTTGATTGCTCGGATACCGTAGCACCTGGGAAACCGCTCAACTTGGCGTGGTATTCCCAATTTCAATAGTGACGTCCATTAATACTTTTCTTTTTTCTTACAGCGGGAACGACCCCACCGCCATAACCAAACAAGTTTGGTCAAACACGCATCTCCGACCAATCTCTCCGTTTCACCGAAGGGCGGGGCGGGAATGTCTTCTAAGCAGCGGCCATGCATCACACTAATCAACCTTTATAAAGTATTCACTGAGACAAGCATATAATATATCGGATTCATTAAAAAAAAATAATTGGCATGATTATCCAAATTTTTGGTCGATGAAATTGGACCTTTCAATTATTATATAAATTTTTTTCTCATAAAATATAATCTTTTTATTTTTTTTATTTTTTTAAAAAATAATCAAATATAAAATATAATTTTATTTTTTGTTGATTATATTTTTTAGTTTTTGGCAAACAAAACGAGTCATAAGTTGGTTGGAAGGTGGGTACTTTTGGAAATCTATATAATTTGGTGGAATTAAAGACTGGAATGATCAACTGGATTTTAGAATTTTTTATTACTTTGAAAAAAAAATCCCTTTTAACTCATAATTTTAACTTTGATACCGCTTCGTCCAGTCGATCCGAATAGTGACAACCAAGGGGGTATAAAGATAAGATGCAACATGATACAACCCAACGGACTTCATAGACTCAGGATGATCAAAACGGATCTTCTCAAACGGTGTTCGGACTCTTTCAAGTTTAGGGAGCGGACTCAAATTCCGACAAGTTGGCGGTTGTAATGGCTTTTTCTCAACAAAAGATCATTTCGAACGGGGCAATTTCGGACCATCCATATCAATCAGGAGACGAACAGTATGGTCGATTGAGTTGCTTTCTTCGTGGTGTACCACTTTGAAGGAATTTTTTGGAAAGGCATAGAGTCTCTCCCTCCACCATTTTATCGACTCGTGCTTTTTGACTCTTACAGATGCACTCGTATGCGTATGGTGTAAGTTGTTGTATAAAAAAAAAAAAAAAATCATCCCGAATGGGCCGATGGATTCAAAGCCACTTATGGCATGTTGTACAATCATGAGGCTCACAACGTGCATAAATAGCATCTCTTGGTCATTCCACCAAATTAGATGATCGAAGCTAAATGTTCGAATCTCCAATGTTCCCAAGCATCAGCACATCTATGTCATTATTGATGCTCTCCATGATAATATATAGGGGTCTTTAAGACCGGTCAACGAGAACTTTTTGTTATAGCGTGGTTTTTAAGTATGTGTAGAGAAAACTTAAATGTTTATAGAGAACACTTAACTGTGCGCATCACACAGTTAAGTGTTCTCTGTACACAATTACGTCTTCCCTGCACACATTTAACTGTGATGCATAGAACACTTAACTGTATGCAGAGAAAATTTAAATGTGTGCATATAAGACTTAATTGTGTATAGAGAATATTTAACTTAACTGTGTGATGTATAGAATACTTAACTGTGTTGAGAGAAGATTTAAGTGTGTGCAAAGAAGACTTAAAAGAAAAAGGAAGAAAAGGAAAGAAAAAGAAAAAAAAGAAAACAGTGAGTGGCAGTTAGGTTAGTAAGCTTGGTACACATGTAATATAGTATGTCACATATTTAAGCAAGCTTAGCACATATTTAATTCTTATTGCTAAGCTTGCTTAAATATGTGCCATACTATATTACATGTGTACCAAGCTTACTAACTTAACTGTCACACACTGTTTCTTTTTTCTTCTTTTTCTTTCCTTTTTTCCTTTTTCTTCTAAGTTCTTCTTTTTCGTTCCTTTTTTTCCTTTTCTTTCCTTTTTTTTCTTTCCTTTTTTTCCTTTTCTTCTTTTTCTTTCTTTTTTTCTTCTTCTTTTTCTTTCTGTTCTCTTCTTTTTCTTTCCTACTCTGCACACAGTTAAATATTCTCTGCATTACACAATTAAGTGTGTGCAGAAAAAACTTAATTGTATATAGAGAACACTTAACTGCGTGCATTACACAGTTACGTATTTCTCTGCACACACCTAAATCTTCTCTGCACACACTTAAATCTTCTCTGCACATAGTTAAGTGTTTTATGTATTACACAATTAAGTTAAGTATTTTCTGTACATAATAAAGTTTTCTCTGCACACAGTTAAGTTTTCTCTGTACATAATTAAGTATTCTCTGCACACATTTAAATGTTCTCTGTACACAGTTAAGTGTTCTATACATTATACAGTTAAGTTAAATATTCTCTGCACGCAGTTAAGTGTTCTCTGTACACAATTAAGTCTTATCTGCACATACTTAAATCTTCTTTTTCTTTTCTTTTCTTTTGTTTTGTTTTGTTTTGTTTTCTTTTTTCTTTTCTTCTTTTTTTTTTCTTTTTTTTCTTTCCTTTTTCTTCTTCTTTTTTTTTTTCTTTTTTTTTCTTTTTTTCTTTTTCTTTCCTTTTTCTTTTTTTTCTTTCCTTTTCTTCCTTTTTTTTCTTCTTTTTTTCCCTTTTTCCTTTTCTTCTTTTTGTTTCCCTCTCCTTTTTCTCTTTCCTTTTTTTTCTCTTCTTTTTTTTTTCTTCTTCCTTTCTTCTTCTTTCTTCTCGTCCCACGAGTCGACGGCGCTGGAAGGGGGCCGGGGGAGAGGGCCCGGCCGTGGCGGCCGCAGAAGGGGGCCACAGGAGAGGGCCCGGCCATGGCAGCTTTATTTATTTATTTATAATTATTTTAATTTATTAAAATAAATTATTTATTTATTTATTTATTCATTTATATGTATTTATTTATTTATTTATGATTTATTTATTTATTTTTCTTTTCTTTTCTTTTCTTCTTTTTCTTTCTTTTTTCTTTTCTTTTTCTTCTCTTTTTCCCTTCTTCTTCTTTCTTCTCCTCTCGCGAGCCGGCGGCACCAGAGGGGGGCTGGGCTGTGGCGGCCGTGGGAGGGGCGGGGCAGCCGTCGATGGCGGCCGCGGCTGGCCGGCGGAGAACACCTCTCCTTCCGCGAGGCCGGCGGCTCCAGAAAGAGGTCGAGCCACGGTAGATGCGGGCCGTGGCCGACGACGGCCGCAGGAGGGGGCTCGTAAAGGGGCGGGGTTGGGGGTGGGGGCATTCCAGGCGACGCGGTCGTGGGAGGGGGCTCAGGAGGCGGCGAGCCGGGGCCAGCGGCGGCCGCGGGAGGGAGCTCGGGCGGGGGCGGGCCGTGGGAGGGGGCTCGGGAGGGTGCGAGGCCGCGGGAGGGGGCGAGCAGGGGCCGGCGGCAGCCGCGGGAGGGAGCTCGGGCGGGGGCGAGCAGTGGTCGGTGGCGGTCGGGCCTTTTTCTTCTTCTTTTTCTTCTGAGAACGGGAGATTAGGAGGGGAAGGGGCACGGGAGGGGGCGGGGTCGTTGGACGGGGCTCGGGAGGGAGTGAGACGGGGCCGGTGGTGGCTGTGGGAGTGAGCTCGGGCGGGGACGGGCCGTGGTCGGTGGCGGCTGCCCCTGTTTCTTTTTCTAGAAATGGGAGATCAAAAAGGGCAGGGGCATTTTCGGTATTTTATGAGAAAATAAAAGGAGCTCAAGGACTGGGAATTAAACTTAATAGAGATAATGAACGGAAGATTTTAAGACCGGTCAACGGGAACTTTTTGTTATAGCGTGGTCTTTTGGAAGGTGGAGAATTAATTACCCCTAATATATATATATATAACAAGAGGAAGCCAACTTTCACTTCATGGGTGGAAAAAGGTACATTTTTTAATTAACATTCAAAAGATTTCTAGAAGATGTTTTGCATATTGTTGAGGTCAAGATGAGGTCGGGCTCTGACCCACGCGTCTAACGCTACGGAGGGATTTTCTGCCCTCTGACCTCACCATTGATAAGGTCAAGTGTGGTTGGGCTTCGGCCCGCGCGTCCAGCGCTACAGGAGAATCTTCCGCCCTTCGATCTCGTCTCCATCGGTCTCAGACAGCGGAGACGACTACTTCTCCTCAGAGATATTATCCGCTTTGAAGGGGGTTTCATAGTCTCTTCTCAACGTACGATTTTGCCTCTCAAAAGATACCTCTGAAGAGAAAGGGATTGCCTCTCTCCATTTAAACAATAGACCTCTTCGTTATATAGTTGATGTGGAACTAAGTCCAAAACTCTTTATCCCGACAACATATATAGTAAAAGAAACCACGGTGACAAAGTTCATAACATTAGATGCTAAAAAGTTGGACTTCTACATAGTTATTGAAGCTCACTGCAAAGTCCAGATCATTTGGTCGACAGAGGATGTGAAGGGTAATTAGCTTTTTCTTGATTTTGTCGAGGAAGGCACTGTCTCTAGGGTCCTTTTCCACACTGTATCTGAATGTTACAGAGGCTGGATACAGATACACATCAGCTACTTAGTGGACAGCATGTTGCATGGCAGTGCCCTGCAGCAAAGTGTCCTCAGGGCTTTTAATGCCCTCCCCATTACCAAACGTAACATTATTATTTCGCAACCTACCTCAATAGAAATTTTGTATCGTGGACTGTACCCAATTCTGATCCCAATTCAATTTGTTGAAAAAGCGACGGTACTTGGCAGAATCTGTTTATCTTATCGAAGCCCTCGTGCTTGATTAGGTTATTTATAAAGGACACCGTAAGCCACGCTTTCCTTCAAGTTGTTCACAGAGGCTGTGGGCCATGTACACTCTTTGGACGTTCAGACAAAGCCACCAGCTGGCTGGCTAATACATGGAAGGCAAGATTTGCGGGCTGCACTTAACTAAGCTCGCCAAAATGTCACTTGATTGTCTCCATAAGATAACACCCAGGGAGTTTTATGTGAAGTTAATTTGACTACCTTCTTGTCTGCCTTCTTTTCCGGAACCATGTCAAGTCATCTTAAGCAAATAACGAGGAAGGCTTTTTTTTTTTTTTTTTTTGCTGATTGAAAAAGTAAGAAGTTTAAATACTAGAAAGTAAAATTAAAATATATAAGACGTATTTGGTTCGAAATTGAAATGGCCATACCATATTAAGTTCGTGACAAAAATTAAAATAAAATTTAAATACTAGGAAGTAATAGAGATTAGATTTTTGAGAACTAGAATATTCATATTTTTCTTTGAAATATAAAAGTAGGACTCCTTCCTAAGATTGAAATAAAAATTACTTATTTCTATTTTAATTTTGGAGTCTAATTTTTTAAACCAAATATGCCTTAAATTTGGAGGATAACCGCTCCACCGCTCTGTACCATGCTTTTGTCCACAAGTTGAAGCCAGCAGGGTGGAAGAACTGTGCCCAGGTAAAAAAGAGAGCATGGTGAAAAAGGTTGTGGAGGTGTGTGCGTTTTGCGTATGTAAGAAGGGGGGGAGAAAAAAAAGGAAAGAAGCTGTCAGTGCTGCGCTCCGCTGTTAGGTCCCTCTCACCCCCTCCTTTTTCCCACCCCCACCCCTCTCTCCCTCTCTCTCTCCCCACCTGCTCCTCGTCTTGTGGGCGTTATTGCACCCCAATCCCCAAGGCCTGGCCTTCCTCCCCATCCATCCCATGAGCCTCGCCTGATCTAGCTCGCAAGCATTCAGTTCTCTTTCGTTCACGGATTGAGAAAAGAAGAACTGATCAACAGCTATATATGTATCAGAGATGTAATAGAATTGATGGACTTCACGAATCAAGATGAAGATATAGGGATGCCCAGTTCTTTGGGTTACAACCACCCTCCTCCCATCAGTGGATCCGCCTTCTCAAAGCCCTCCCCCTCCTCCTCTCTCCTCTCTCCTAGTCCTAGACCTGGTTATAGAAACGACAAGGTGTTCGGCGACACCCCAACGCCGCCACCCCTCAACCCACCCATACATCCCCATCCATCTCACTACCTCGGAAAAGACCCCGATCCAGATGCTGCCATCCCCACCGTACCGCCTTCACCCATAGCGTCGGCCAGCAGCGGAAGGACCCCGGCGACTGCAATAGAATCCGCTGCACGCTATCGCGAGTGCCTCCGCAACCACGCGGCCGCCATCGGCGGCCACGTCGTCGACGGCTGCGGCGAGTTCATGCCCTCCGGCGACGTCGGCACGCCAGACGCCTTGAAGTGCGCCGCCTGCGGCTGCCACCGGAGCTTCCACCGCAGGGAGGTCGACGGCGATCCCAATGCCGGATCCTCCTCCTACTACCGCGGCGTCGCCCGCCTCCCCATCCTACTCCCCCCGCCTCACCCCCTGGCCCACCACCACAGGCCGTATCCCTTGGGCTTCCCCCCAAGCCCCTCCCATGCGGCGCCGGGGTCGTCGTCGGTGGCGGTGGCGTTCGGCGGCAACACCAGCGGCAGCGGCGGGACGACGACGGAGTCGTCGAGCGAGGAGAGGATGAACGCCGGGGCGCCGCCACCGGGGTTGGCGTCCAAGAAAAGGTTCCGGACAAAGTTCACGGCGGAGCAAAAGGAGAAGATGCTGGCGTTCGCGGAAAGCGTCGGGTGGCGGATCCACAAGCAAGATGAGGCCTTGGTCCAGCAAGTCTGCGCCGAGGTCGGTGTCCGAAGGCAAGTTCTGAAAGTTTGGATGCACAACAACAAGCACACCATCAGAAGGCAACCCCAGCAGCAACCGCAACAGGAGGAGCAGCAGCAGCAACACGAGCAGCAGCCTTGACAGCAGTTTAATAGGCTGGTTTCATTATGAAAGAGAAGAAACAAAAGGGTTGAGAAGGAGGCGCACAGCATAAAGAAGAAAGGAGAGAGTTTTACCACTGGTTTGGCTACTTCCCTCTAATCTCTTCTTCTTCAGCATTATTTTCCAGTGATTTTTTTTTTCTTTTTTTACATATGTTATGATCTAAATCCTTGCTTTCATCTACTTAGGATCTTAATTTCCGATCAAATGAAACCCATCTCATTTCATTTCTTCAGTTTGTTAGCATAGTCGTTCTGCCTTACCGGCCCTACCATTTGTTCTCCAAAGTGGTTGGGTTTGTGGGTAAAGGTCTTCAAACGGCGGTGCTCGTACACTCTGAGCACTCTCCGCCGTGCGAAGGAATTTCTAAATTTTCTTCATGTTTTCAACTTTGCCGGCTGCACGGCCTCTGAAATGACTAGATATTAGACTGTGACCAGGAGGACAAATTTTCCGCAGAATAATGCATCTAACGAGAGTGCCTTCAAATCCAAGGATGGGATCGCTCGTTTGACATTCTAGTCTTCTCGGTAACATGATAAAAGAGAGTACGTGCAATGCGTCCTGATGAGACACCCGTCTTTTGTCCAAGGATAAACTTCTTTCTGTTTAATTTTTGTGCTAGTTTGCACCATCTAATTTTGTCTTTGTTTTTATTGCAATAGGACGCGCTACAGGTGCCCCTTACGCTTTTTTTCTGAAAGTTTTTATTTTTCCGGTTTCTTTAGGTTGCCGGTGACCTAAAGTTGGCATCGGAAACAAAGCAAGATGTTTCTTTTCTTCAGTTTTCGGTGTGTCCCTTGGGTTCTTTGGGCTGAGCGTCCTTAATTAAGGTGCTGTTCTTTTCCGTTTTTAACCGAAGGGAGGCCTCACACTGATCATAGTAGTGAATACATTGGTATTTGGTAGGAAGCGCATTAAAGAGATCAAACCCTTTATCCCATTTCTTCTCTTTTGTGTTTAAAGAACCTGTTTTGCCCGGAAACCAATTTAATCACACAGAGAGAGAGAGAGAGAGAGAGAGAGAGAGAGAGAGAGATGGATTCTCCTGCAGCCATAAGAAACAAAAACAAACATGAGTATGCTGTAAATGGTTTTAATTTCTTCTTCTATCCCGTTTCTTTTAATTGCCGTGGGAGCTATTCGAAATGGATTAAAATGTTATTTGGCTATTTATTATCTTATAGTCCTATCCCTATTAGTTGGGGCTCTAATATGCTTTTCTTTGAACTTTCAGACATGTTATGTTAGACCCTAGAGGACAAATTCATGTAACTTATTTTTTGAACGTTTTGAGATCTCACACATGCTTAAAACGTTTTGGGAATGCTGCACTCATGTAAATTTGGGGCATGATATGCACATTTGCAACCATATTAATTACGATTTTTACATTTTTATGTACTTGTCTCTGTGATATTTATCTTGCTTAAATGCATTCTTTCAATTGACATCTTGTTTCTAGAGGAAATGAGGAAAGGCACCCACTCTTGATTAGAAAGGCAACAAAGCAGCAGGTGAGGGCTCATTTAAGTGCATATCAGTTGAATTAAAAGCAAACCTGTATAAGTTGAGGGCTAAAGAGTGGGGGGAGGCTTGCTGGCAGAATAGGTGCCAGAGGTCTGTTGACTCCAAGGACAAGGTTGTGTGCAGTCCAAAATTTAATTCATTTCATGATATTTTGAGTCTCAAATTTAAGGTGTAATGACTTGAAAATTATTCTTCTTTTTGTTTAATGAGATAATTCATGGATAAAAATTCAATGTTTTGAGAGGTGTTTGGCTATTAAACATAGAGTATTAGCAAAGTTGTAGGATGAAAAAGTTGTAAATCACAGACTTTGAAGTTTTTGGGAAATAAAGAAAATTAATCTTTACATGGATTAAATTCAATAACTTTAGATGACATATAAACTCATAACATTCTTGCTTAAAAAATAATGCAAGAGTAACAAAATATCATGATTCTGCAAATCATCTGAGTTCACATTTTGTCATCAGAGCATGCCAAATATTATATCTTGCTCACCATATCAACTTCATGTCTTGTAAACAAAAAATTATTAGCCAAATAGGGTTAAAATAATTTGTCTCAAAATTTGTATTTGAATTTGTCTCCAATAAACCTCTTACAAACTATAATAAAAGGTATACAAATATTTTAATGAATCAAGTCATATCACATTGGCATGCGGTAAGAGAAAGCTGATTTTTTTATATAGTTTATCCAACCTAGTTCATGTGTACTCTTAAAGAGAAAAAAATTGAACAGTAATATGATTTTGGTATTTTGGATCTCAAACATTGCGTCTTGGTTCTTTTGATCCATGGCTAAATATTCTCCCATACATCACGTGCCTGTAATTGAACTTGAAATGGGTTATACCTTTTTGCACAGCACTCTATATACTTCCTCTAGGGCCCTTTTTTTTTTCCTGAAGTAAAACTTTCTCTAGGGCTTTCAAAGGGAAAGAAAAATCACACATAAATAGAGTAAGATGAATTTTCATTTTCCTGGAAATAGTTCAACATTTCAAAATTCTATTTTACCGAATGAATTCTCTTGGTTTTCCATAAAAATTATGTAGAAATTTTTTGGCTTTAAAAATTGAGTGTTGCTTAAAAATTTGAACTACCAACTGCTGTTAAATATTCATTAATTAGAAAATTATGGCTCTCTCAAGCATTTCTCGGGCACTTTGTACTATAATTTTATATACTATTTAGATGACTTAACATGTTTACCATTTCTTATTATCATGGCTTTAGCTTTAGAATAGATCAGTGTCTTTTTTTTAATATTTTGATTTTGTGAAAGATGTTGAAATCACTACTTATCCTATAAGCTTAAGCTGATAGGATGAGATAGATTTATTTATATATTTATATTTTCTTACACTCCTCATATGTTGGCCTTGATACCATGTTGAAATCACCACTTGTCCTAAAAACTTAAGCTTATAGGATGAGATAGATTTATTTATATATTTATATTTTCTTACAAAAGAATCCATCACACTAGAATAATAAACTCGCACTTAATTAACACTCTCCAAAACAATGTCTCAGTTAAAAGCCATCATATACATTTGGATAATTATTGGATAATTATCACCTGATTGTCTTGATTGGGTCACTCAAATACACTATGTTTAGTGATTAAAATGTCTGTTATTTTGTTTTTCCAAAAGTTGCCCATCAAATATAAGTTTGCTATGTGATCGGCGTAATAACCATATCAAGAACTACTACTGTGGGGGAGATTACAAGGTTTTAAATGCCAAAGAAAATAATGCATATCTTTATTGTTTGTTAAGTAGAAAAGTCTATTGTGGCTGGACTCTTCATTTGTGGCTTCACCTGTTTTGGTTGGTAAGGCGTGATCTTGCTTTTATTAGAGTCTCAATGCAACTTGGTTCCTCTATAACAAGCGTCTTGTGTCTTTAATTACTGAAAAATTTAGGTGCATGGCTTGCCAAAAAAACAATTAAGGTGCATCAAATGTGCAAGAAAGTATACTATTTTGGATGACAACGTTTTGTGTTGCCGGACTCTTTTTTTTGAAACATCAGTACAATTATTACGATCGAGTACTTTATGCCTGCATGTGCCTTCGTGTCGCATTCTAGCACATTTTTTGGCTCATTAACCGCTCAACCAAAAAGAACATACTTTTATGTTCTCCCTTTGATAAAATTTTATGTTGCAATTCAATATAACATTGAACGAATTTGACTTCTTAACATTTTACACATGTTTTTTAATTATTTAATGGGTGGGTATCAGGAAAATGGAATCGTTTTACCACATTTTTAAGATCAAAAGGGTTGAATCTTCTCAAAACTTTGAGGGTTTGTTTGGTTGACGTATGTTAGATTAAGGGTAATCTGATGATTCTTGGAAATTTGATGGTTTGTGGGAGGCATTTATCTGAGAAAATGAATGCTAGAGAAAATAAAGTTTACCGCATTTGGTTGGTGAAAAATTACTCTGAAAAATGGTAACCAAAAAAAGTTACTGTATTTGGTTGGAAGTAATCTTATACTAAAATTCTACCAATTTTTTAATTATTTTTTGTATAAATAATTCAAATAATAATTTTTTAATCTATTTATTGGCCATATAGGGCCCACTTATGTAAGGGATGTTATATTGGCTAGTCTAAGCTTTCAAAGAATTTTCTAATTGCATAAGCGGCACCCTCCTAGCTTGCAATGATTTTCTCCCAATTATTGTACAGGAATTGCATAAATTTCTATCTAATATCTTAGTCAATTCTTATTTACATTTTCCACTTATTTTATATTGGGAAAATTAAATAAACCTGGCCGGATTTGCACTTCTATTTGGAAATTGATAATGTATCTGTATATAGGGATGACAATATGTTGGGCAAGTCAAGTTTGCTACTAATTTTCCCAAATAAACTTTACTCTTGACAACCAATTCAGTTCTAAGTGCTGACCATTCCTGATCTATTTAAAGTCCAGTTCAAACAATTTGACCTGAATCTGAGTCGTGCTGAAAAATTCAAGCATAGCTGAAGGCGGATTTTTGGTCAGGTCAATTTTAACTGCTGCTAGCAATAAAAGTAGCAAAAATAGGAGAAATGGATTTGGATAATAGCTCAACTTTGAAGGAAGAAATCTTCTCACCAATGGCCTAATTTGAAGAAAGAAAAGTTTCACAAAAGCATCACTTTTGAGTTAATCTTGTGATGTATGCATCGACTTGGGTAGTGATTATGGAAGGTCGGATGATGGAGGAGAATATTTAGGCTATATTTCATTTTGCACGTCTCATATATGTGTATCATAATTATAATTATAACCATGCAGTTTTAGCCTAACTTTTTGAGGATACATGATGTACAAGAGAAATATAAATATTTCAAATTATGTCGAAGAAATTCTTTTTAATTTTGAAATCGACATCTTACTGTCCAGTGGTCTTTTTTGTTTAGATTTTTTGTAAAAACCTTCTGCTTCTTTGCAATGCACATGCAGCATTATTTTCAGATTTTGAATTTTCTCTCAAGATTGATCTTTGTTTAGATCAATTAGAGGATCGAATGGAGGTTCTTTTCACACCTCAAGTAAGAGGATTTAATATTGCTGAGTGATTTGAACGAAAATATCCATACGTGACCTCTCATATGGGTGACAAGTGACCAACATGAGCCAGGTTGAATCCAGGTTGATATGGCTAGTCAATATATATTTTTATTTTTATATAAACAGGCATAGGCTAAGACTAATCATGTACCTTCCATGTATCATTCATAAATAGTTAATTGAATCTTGGTTGATTCATTTAGTCAATCTATATTTTTATTTTTTTATACAAAAAAAACCATAGGCCAAGACTATTATATTGATATAAATTATTGCAAACCATATAAGTGATGAAGGTCAAAGACCACGACTAACTGCTAGCATTTCTCATGACTTGTAAGAGAACCTTCTCCTCCTGAAGAGAAGTTCCCACTGAACTTGGCCTTATTTGTGATAAGTAATTAAAACATGAGGAAGCACCATCATAATAGATTTTGAGTTCATATGTCCTTATTCCTGGTTAAAAGCTCATATGCTTCAAGATTTTTTTTAGAAAAAGAAGTGGTGCTTCTATGTCTATACTTTGTAATCTATTGCAAGAATCTGTGTGGGCGTGTATTTAGTTTCATGTTGATTATTTGTCAGAAGATTTTGGGTACTTAATAGGACTAAGGAGCACAAAAAAATAGTTTTTGGCTAGCTATTTAAGGTGAGGTCCTGAGTTGTTACCAATGATATTAAAGTAGGCCCAGCCTATGGTCCATATGGAGTAGAAAAAATTGTAGCATGGGCTTATAGAGACTAGCCACAGTCCGATCATATGTAAAATTAAGAAACTCAAAAAATATCTTTCAGCTAGTTGTTTTGGATGAGGTTTTGGATTGTTATATCTTTCTAAAACACGACATAGAGATATATTTATATGGGTAGAGAGTCCTCATCTATGACTATCAATTATGACCGTGGATATTTAGTTGAACCCATTGTATTTTAGGACTGCTCGAGCCGGTTTATAAGTTTTCATGATTTTATTTTTTTGTGAAATAAAAGAACAGAGTTGCATATTATTAACTAATTAGAAATGCTTTCAGGTTACCTATGGGATTCGACTCTATAAGTGGTAACAGGCATGAATAGCATTTTTTTTTTTTTTTTTTGAAGAGGAAGGACACTATTGGGTGTAGTCCAAATCAGTCACCAAATTTTAATCAGAAACAAAAGAAGAGAAGAGAGTACGATCAGCATAAGTTACAGCATAGAAGAGAAGTAGATAATACAAAAATATATAGGATTGCTCCCTACTTTGGGGTCTTTTCCTGAATCTTTGTTCATTGCTTCCAACTACATTTGTCTGTGTCGTCCTTCTCCATCCATTTCTTGTGATGGCAACTATAAATCCTTGTTCCTTGCTTCCTACTTATACATTTCTTTGCACTGTCCTCCGTTCATTTTTTGAAGCAGCTATTACAAGTCTTTATTTCTTCCTCTCTTTTTTTCCCCTCATGTTGTCCTTCTCCATCCATTTCCCATGGCAGGCAACTATATCATGGGAGCCACTTCCTCGATGCCTCACTGACCAAAATTATTTTAAGATCAGTGCAGTTTGGGTTTCAGCTGTCTTAATGTTCATAGAAATTGTTTATTCTCCAAATAAGAGCGAACTTCTTAATTTCAAGTCATTTCAATGTATTTACCTTAAAATCAAAGGAACTCCTGACTGTAGGACATCAAGGAGAGAGATGGGTAGCCCCGTGCAAGGATGGAGAGAGAGGAATGAACAGGTCTGAGGAGCCATTAACTTTGTAACTCATGTGTGCATGGTGATATCTGTTTATCATTTACTGAAAAATTCCTCTTGGTCGAATGCCAGTAAAAGAGTGATTCGTGACTAAAGTTCCATATATTGCTATAAAAATTTGAATAAAATTGCATGTCTTGGCCTCAAGCGTCTACATTATAACCAGCACAATCTTTATAATGGAATGAAGAATATATGACCGCTCCCATTTTTTTTGGGTTGCGGTCATCGCTCAAAAGAATTAATCAAACTAAATAACACTAAAAGTTTTTCTTCCTTGGCTTGGCAGCTGATTCAAATTTAAAATTTTTACTTCTATGTTAGTTATTTTTTTAAAAAAAATATGAAAGAATACCATCATCAGGGTTCACATGCCCCCACCAAGGTCCAAAGCCAGAAAACCTTTCGAGTGGTGAAGAATGCGAATAAGCTGAGATTTTAATGCGATTCAGAGTCCAAACTGTTAGTGATGGACTTGGTAGAGCAACCTATTTTTATTTCTTGAATTTGGACAGTGCTTGCTTGTACCTTTTGGTGATCTGCCAAATACCCCATCTCAACTTCTATAAGTTTCCAAGAAACACCAAAGTTTAAGGTAAGTGCAATGATATGGAAAGCAACACATAAGAGACAACACTTCCATCAGGATAGCTATTGCATGGTGTTAATTAGACTTCAAATTTATCAAGCTAGGAACAACTAAACACCAGAAAAAAAAAACAGTAAAACGAGCAAGCGAGAATCCAAAGACCAGTTCCCACAAAATATACTGCAATACAGGAGTGGCCCAGGTAAAGTTTCTCCCTGCACGTAGGCCGAACTCAGTATCTTGATGGTACCAAAAGCAACAGCTCAACAGCTGAACAAATCTTCTCATACAACATGCTGCAATACAAGGTACAGCAGCAGCAGCAGCACCAAAATTCAGAAACACTGGCTACATAAACAAACAACTTGAAGTCTCAAAACTCTTGGAAGTTCAATAAGTGACGAGCAGCTGATCTTCTCAAACTTCTTCCATAGATTGAGAAGGCTTTCGGTCTGGCTGCTCACAACTCCACCGCCACCTTCTGCTTCATCTTGCCCCCCCCCCCCCCCCCCCCCCCAAATCACCTGTGGCTTGGTATGCCTTCTCCTTCGCAGTGTCTTAGGTCTCCTTGACCTTCTCCTTCGCCTCCTGGTAGGCCTTCTCGGCCTTATTTGCTTCATCTTTCATCTTAGCTTTTGTCAGTCCCTGCCTTCCGCATTGCATTTATTTTTGTCTCTTCGAGCTGATCTGTCTTGCAATTCTTCGAGTCCAATTGCCATAACCTTCTCCTCTGTTATGGGAGATGCAAGCAATATTGCCAGAAACTTCTCATCTGACATGGGAGACTCTGCCTTCAGCATTCCCATAAGCTTCTCATCTGATATGGCAGGCTTCGAGTCTTTACTTGACTGTGCCATCAGAATTGCGTTCAGCTTCAAGTCTTCAAGATGATCTGAGCTGCCACCCTTTGTCTTCAGAATTGCATGCAGCTTATCGTCATGAGGTTGTCCATCACGGCATCTTTGACCTCCCCGGCCGTCACAGCCGCGTACTCGGCGGCGTCTGCATAAAGATAGCCAACAGTGAGACGAGGAGCTCTCATTCTTGTATTTAGGTGTATTTAGGTGAGATAAGAGGTTGGTGGAATAGTTTTGGACTTTTTTTTTCTGGCCTGCAGTTTTGGGACAAGTTTTCCAATTTAACATAGTACGATATTGCAAGTTGTCTTTCTTTTTTGTCTCTTCTATTATTTTTTTAAATTTTCTTTTAGGGGAAGCACCACCAAGTGGAGTTTTCTAGCTCAGAATAACTACAATCCACGAGTCTATTTTATACTCAATTCATATAAAAATTTGAGGTAATTTGCATTGGCCAATTCTAGCTTGGATTCATGGGTTAAGTAATTTGGAGAAGGATTTTGGTTGAAGAATTGCTCGGTGGATTTTCTCCTTTTAATTTACAAAGCAGATTGCTGTAGCTTCTTCCCGGCCTAATCTATGTTTCTTCTACTGAGTTCACCCAAAATCAATGAATTCCATTTACTTTTGTACCGTCATCGAAGTTACATGATGCATCTGCCCTCGTTCTTCTCCTTCAGAGAAATGATTAAATAAGATTTTTTGGAAGAATCTTTCGTCACTCCATTTTGTTTTTCCAACTAGTTGGTTGTGATGTGGCAAGACAATGCAATATATATAGCACAATTTTATGAATACACGTGGTGGCGTAGCACTTCTCTAATTTAGATAAGTGATCCGGTTTCTCTCTTTTTTTTTTCCAATTTTTTATTATATTTTTCAGTGTTGGGAATAAGAGGAAAAGTAAGAGCGTGTCAACCCTTCCCCTTCGTTTGTCTTATCTCAAATTTGGAAATTTTAGAATCCTGCCGTGATCTGCCATCTCTAACTTAGATTACGACAACAATCATCCACCTCGACTCCCATTTGAGGGCCTGGCTAACTTTTTTTTAAAAAATGTCAATAACAAAGGACTAGTGGTATTATCTACCCAGTCCACAATTCATCAAATTTAAAGCGTTTTCCATCTAAAACAAAGATTTTAATTTAAAACACGGACGCATATAGACCCTCTCCATAGAACACACAACCAAAATAATTAACTGCAACTTGTATTTAGAAAGCAAAGTAGGGCTATCAAATGATCGTATGCAGCACAGACCATAGATCAAGTCAATGCTTGCAACTTTGTTGATCTGTGATGCATACATGACCATGCTTGCATTTCATGCACCTCAATGTGGTGTGTGGCTAGTATTGAATCAGACCATCAAGACGGTCATGATCCGGTAGTCATGGAACCTTAACTCGCGTGGTTTATTACAAAAGAGATTTCACGTCAACCTCAAATGTTACTTCGATAATTCATGTCTGAATCATACCAGATGCAACTCTGGATAGCTTGCTGGCACCATTTCCTGCGGCAATCCTTTTATCTGCCATGATTACTACCACCACTATTAATTGCCACCACCATTAGTACAGAAGCAAGAACAACAAACATGGAAGAATTTTAGAGCATTCACACGTTAATAGTTGCCTAGTTGGTAGAGGAAGTAGACAAGGGACGGACTCGGTTACTTTGTCCTGGACTCCAGTTGGCCCAGGACTCGGTCTTCTCCTCGGCTTCCTCCATGGCCGAACCGTCAGCCAACGCCGTTCTCTGTCCCCCGTAGCAGGAGGAAAATCCCTGCCAGCAAGAGCGAACTCGCAACGTAACTTGACTCCCTTCTTCCCCTCGTTGCCATCTCTCTCTATTCCTGCCTTCGTCTCGGTCTTTGGTGGTGCAATGAAGTATGGGGAGGTTGGCCGGATCCTCAGCGACACCGTGCATGGAAGCAGACAGGACGCGCGTGTTTTCCGTAGGAAAACAGTTGGGTCCAAGGGAGGTATTATTTTTGATCAATGCACAAAAGTCACAACCGAAAAAAAGAAACACTGAAAAAAGTCAATAAGGTCCATCATTCAATAAGGAGTTATCTACGGTCCACCATTCTTTCATCAAGGAAATGAAGGCATTACAAGGAGTTTCTCTTGAAGCCAGAGCGAGAAAAAAGGCCCCCCCAAAATGGGGAACATACAAGCGTTAAGTACTAGGTATATAGGTTATTATCATTCAGAAGCAGAGGTTGAAGACCTGTGAGGAGCTTGTTGCATCCTGGTTGAAGCTTCACAGGGAACAAAGCGTTCCAATGCATAAAAGTCTGATAGCCTTCTGAAGTGTGGCCTCCAATGTATGCTCCTTGTTGACAAAAAAACTCTTCCTTTCCTTTCCATCCATAATCTCCAAGAGAAGAACGAAGGAATCCCCAAGCATTAATAAAATTTTTGAGATGTGGCGTCCTCCTCCAATCTGTCTGAAGAGATCTGGGAGCTATTCTGTGCTGCCGATGCATCCCCACAGCCATGTTAACACTTCTTCAAGACCTCGAAGCAAAACGGTAGTGTAGTTGAAGGGGTTCAAATTTCTTCTGAATTTGCTTTGCATGAAGGACAATTAAAAAAAGCATGCTGTCCTTTCTTACTAATGACCTCCACAAAATTTGACACTCTGCACTGAGCTTTCCAAAGGGCTAGCGCAATTGAACAAATAATTCCACCATGATTTATAAGCTGGCAGAAGGGTTTTACCGAGCAGACTTTGTTAGCAGTACATTTCCAACGAAATACATCCCTTGAGTTTGATGCCTAATAAACTCCAGTAACTCAGCTAGGCTTTGAACCTCATCTATAGCTCATGGAGTCATAGGAAGGTTAAAGCTTTATTAGAGTCCAGCAGACATCCATGGATTCCAATAATCTGAGACCATTGCTTCTTTGTTTATGGAGAAAGAAAAGAGACTGGCAAAAAGCATAGATAGAGCATGTTCTCCCAACCAGGTGTCTTTCCAAAAGAATATCTCAGATCCATTTCCACGCAGAAACTTAATGCTCATCCAGAAATCATTTAAGCATTTACACATGTTCCTCCAACTTGTAAAAGCTGCTATATCTTCCTTTGAAGTTTGATCTCCTGCAGTAGGCCAAACCGATTTGTTGAACCCATGGTATTAAACTATCATATTACAATCTCCAAGCTCATTTTGTGAGGAGAGCTCTATTGAACTCAGCTAAGTTTATCACTCCTAGGCTTCCAGCACTTTGTATCCAAGAATCGAAGCAAAGTGAACTCCCTTATTATATGCTGTCCCATATAGATCAATGGACTCTGAAACTAACCTTCAGGCTTGAAGCATGCTTAAAGCCATCAATCGAGATTCATTGGCTCCACGAAATAGAATGGCACCATCTGCATATTGGAGGCTTTGCAGTCTACCACTGCAAAGATTAGGTCCCAATCCCCTTATCAGATTATTAGCAGTTGCCCGGTTGAGAATTTTTGTGAGAACATCTTCCACTAGTATGAATAAAGAGAGATTGGGAGCCCCTACCTTAGCCCATTTTAGCAAGAGAACCAGTTGCCCTGCTTGCCGTTAAGGAGCACTGCCATCCTGAAGTAAAAACTGAGGAGATCCAACTATTGCATTTAGGTCCAAAGCCTCTTCTCTGTAATGAACTGAAGAAAATTCCACTGGACTCAATCAAACGCCTTTTCAAAGTCTAGTTTACATAGAATTCCTCTTTCTTTGTATTGTGGCAGTAAAGAATTACCTCACAGGCACTTAACATTCCAAAATGCATCGGCCTATTATGAATCTAGATCGGGATTGATCAAGGAGTCGAGCAAGGAAAGCTTGTAATCTGTCGGCAAGAGCCTTTGTAATGATTTTAAAGGAGTTGCCCAACAAGCTGAGAGGCCTAAAGTCAGATGGATGTTTGGAAGCTTCTCTCTTGTGAACAAGTGCTATATATAAGAACAGCTTATGCGACCAAGGTCTGCATCTCTTGAAAATAGCTAGCTGATTAAAAAGATCGATTGAGTCTTGTTTGATGACGTTCCAGAAGACCTTGAAGAAGAAAACTGGGAATCCATTTGACCCTGGTGCCTTGTTGTTGGGCAAGCCGAAAGTGGCCTTTTTGATCTCCTCCTCTGTGAAGGGTTCCTCAAGGTCTGCAAGATTGACTGAGAGTCCATCAACAACAGAGTTCGGATCCAAGTCAATAGAGGCTGGCGAGGGTGTTCCCAGGATGTCTTTAAAACAGCTGGTTAGATTGTTCGTCATTAGGGAAGGATCTCAGGTATCAGCTCCATGCCAAGATATCGCCGAGATATGATTGAACCTTCTTCTAGTAGAGGCCATATTCTTATCTCCTTTTAGTCAATGGATCTTTCCTGGGTTCAGCAAGACCTTTGCGCTCAGATGGCTTGGAGATGGCATTGAAGTCACAACTCAACAGCCAGGGGACAGGGACCAGGGTCCTAACCTCCAGCACTTCCACCTTACTGAAAATTAATAGAAACATGGCATACATACTTTAGAACACTAAAGGCTAGTGGATGGAGCACTATTGATCAGGTCTTTGTTGACCATGCAATTCTCAAGTAAAAATTAAATCTTTGAGGAGACAAATAAACTACAGAAATGACAATACTTGATGTAAAACAACATGAACAGCAATAAACATAGATATAAAATGATGACATGTCAGACTTTTACTGGCAGCAGATGCATCAAAATAAATGTGATATCCTACCAAAGATTTCTAGGAAATAGTAAAGGAAGTTGTTGATAGTGCATGTAGGAATAGTCATTGATTATCATATAAATCTGGTAATAAGTGTACCTCCATTCATCCAGATATATGCAAAGCAAAAGCTCTGTGAGGAAGATAGCTTCAATCAACTTACTTAATAGTCTTCTTTGATGATGATAGAAATCCTTCAAAACCTCTCAATACATTTCCCCACTGATTTGAATCTTGTAGGTAGCTAGTCTCTAAGTCGTAGACCATCAAAGGTATTGCAAGGAGTATCCACGCCAATGCAACACTAAATAGAGAACTGGCAAGGGAATTGATAGGCACTCCATAGCACTTATGTAAACTTAAATAATACCATTTTGCAAAAGGAAGAAATAAATACCAGCAAATATTGATGCCTTTATTGCTCTTTCAACAACCTATAGATAAGCATCCATTTTCATATCCATCAATATCTAGAATATTTGACTGTTTGAAATTTCTGTAATGAGTGAATAAATGCTGCCCATCTTTACAGATAAAACCATTTTTTGGTAAAGATGCTCGACTATTGAATAACCTTTTGTCAACACAATATTACCAATTATTTCCTAATGCTTAAGAGCATAGGGCTAATGAGAACAAAAGCGACCTCAATATTGTGTTGACAGCGAGTACCAATCGACAAATCAACTGAACTGATACCTAACAATACCGCAAGCAATATTGATTAAAAACTATGGCTTCTCAAAAACATCAGCACCCATCCTTAAATATTGGTGCGCGGCACCAATCAGCTCACAAAAAAGTGAATGCAAGTGAACCCTGGTCAGTCAAACAAATCATGAACCCTGTCCTGAATTCGAGTATAGGTTCATCGAAAACATTCACATTTATATTCACTATACTGTCGGAAAAATCGGCACTTTTGTCTAATTCCATCATGAAGGAATATCTAAAAACCTAATCCATCGTAGAAGTAGAGAAAAATCATACTCTGCTTAGAAAAAGTTAAAACTTTTGACCTCTCTCGCTGGCATTACCAGTCATCAAACTTGAGGGGAGAAAAAAGTGGGGACAAAAGAACAAAGAACTACCTACTTCTCGATGTTGCGGAGCTCTTGTTGGAGCTTCTCTTTCTTGATCATAAGCACCGCAAGCATGGCCGCGGGACTCGAGGCCGCCCTTTGCCCTAATTAACACAAGAATCCAATGAGGAGAAAATTAGGCAAATTCAAATCCCAAAGAAGCAAAGGTGTCACGTCCGAGAAAGGAATTAGGGTTTTAGACGCCCGTTACCTTCCCACTCCATTACCACCTATCGATTTCGTATCCCTTCCGAAGGATGATCCCGAACTCGCGGGCCGTAGCGCACAATCCCATCCGAACCCCCCTCAGCCGTTGCCGGTTAGTATGAACATCGAAGCGTGGTGTAAAATAACGGGCGTTGTATTATTTCATGGCTTTGATTGACCGTTTTGATCTCCCAAATCTGGCACCAAGAAAGAAAGACTTTTTAGACACATATCGAACTAATTATGAAACCCGAGGAGTAATAGCATTATAGCGCTGGATAAACACATGGCGTTGGATAAAAATCGCTATCGTTTCCCTTTATTTTTTTTTGGATAAAAAAATGACATTTATATAGCTGCTCTTATGTAAGTACAACCAGCTAAGTTAGAAAAATTAAAATGATACAAAATAAGTGAAATCTCCGCTATTAAGATGCCCCAAGGAGTGTATTGTAAATATGTGCCCATCCAACCATAGCAACATATGAGCCGAGGGATGACCCCATATACAATACAAGGCTCTAATTACTGTAAAGTGGGGGGAGGATTGGTTGTAATGTTGTTCTCTATGTAGAAAGACTATTTCTATATTTTGAATTTGTGAACGAGACTCACCCCCATATGAGCCATATCTTTTGATTTAGTAACAGCTCCTTCCTACTCAATTTAATGTGTTTTAATGTGAACCAAGTTCTTGTTTGCATTAATTTGATTTGGTGAACGACAAGGAAACTAATACATTTCTTCATGTGCCAATACATGGTTTTGGATATTTGATGAATATGGATGTGCTTTTCTGGCCTATAAAGGGAGTGAAAAAGGTTCATATACATGGTGACGGGTATTAGCGCGTGCATGGAGATGGGTATCGGCGCATGCTCGTGGCAATGGAGGCGATGCCTCGGGCATCTTGCTGAAGCATCATCCACCATGAGGCTCAGGTTCTGATCCCTTGTTGCAAGGAAGGTGTGTCTATGGTATTTAGTAATACTTTCTAGAGTTTTAGAGGTTTCCACAGATGGCGAACTAGGAATTTTATGATATCTTGTGCCGAAAAAAATTCACCAATTTGTGCTCCATTATTTTATCAGGGTTTTACTATGTACTTCAGCATGAACTGTAGTCAAAGTATGGCATATAATTATCCTTTCCGGAATATGCCTGGAGGATTTCAAGATTGACGTGGTGCCTGTTGAATGTTGATTTGCCATATGGTCACTGCTTGCATCCCAACTACATATATAAGGATGTGGGATATAAAAGGTTTTCCATATGCCTGCTATGCCAATACACTACCCTGTATATAGGACTCTGGTGACTCCGAGAACTTTGATGATGATTGATTTGGCCGATGTTGCTGCTGATGGTTTGGATCTAGGTGTTCATTTTTCATATCAAAAGTTCAGTAATAACTATGTGGAGCTTAGTTTTTTTACTGCTTTTTAAGGTAGAGATTTTTAGTTTTTTAAGTTTACGATGGGCTAGCTTAATGCGTATGAAATTTAACTATGTACCTCCATACATAATATTTCGAGTTTTAAGCGAAAAAAAACCCTGGTAGAACAACATTGGAGCTAGTGGTCATATATAGGGTGGTGGCACCCACTGTTCTGCTGATAATCACTGGCTATTGCATCAAACAATTATACCTTAATATTTCCATTCATAATACTTCAAAAATATAAATAAAAAAATATTTTTTCGAAAAAAAGGCAATAGAGTCATCACCACTTCATTAAGTTTGTGAAATGATGAAAACATCAGATTTGTGAAGATGGGGATCCCAGAGTAAAGTAGTAGAAGAAAGGGAGAGAGTACACAAGTCTCTGATCTTTATTCACCTACGCATAACTATGTAGAAAACATATATAATTATGTACGAAAACATGCATAATTGTATGCATGCATAACATTAGGTTAAATTTACACAAGAATTATAGATAAAACAGCAGCGAAGCAAAGGACTAGGTGTATGTCGATATTTCAATATTCTAGTCTTTCTTTTGAGAGAAGACGTGTCGATATTTTAGTCGCAAGACATAGGCCAGAATATTTTATTATTGTGATCATTAGATAGAGGCTGAGGTATTAATATCTTTATTCATGAGAGAGAGAAGAATATTGCAACCAGCCACTAGCGATGGCTATCATGCATGGCATCCGCTTATAAAGCAGTATCCCCATACCATGGAGGTCCTTGCATGCTTATGCTTTGATCTTGTTAAGAGTTTGGTGTACTAGTTACTACTCTAGAAAACTTGTGCTTAAAATGTTTCAACAAATTTCCTTCTGACTCAATACCAAACCCTGAAAAGCCGAAACTACCAGCTATCACTTTTGTTTCTTTTTTCCCACCTCTTTTTTTCTTTAGAAAAATATCTGCTGCACCTCTTTGCTGAAATTTGTTAGAGACAATAGAAGTTACTACATGAAAATATATCAAACTTACTTTTATTAGCTAACAAGCACAACAACAAGACGACTAACCAGACATGTTTACAACATAGTTTTTCAGTTAATTTACAATAGGATGGAACAGCGAAGACAATGGAAGATACACAAGGGATAAGGCTTCAGAGATCAGTGATATTTGATCTTCTTAGATTCACCAATATGCATAGAATTCTTTACTTGTATCTGCATCTCCAGAGAGAACGATACTCCTACTACTGCAAGCGAACATATCTATTGCTTTCTAGCTTTTGTTTCAGTTCAGCTTTAAATTCTTCAGCCTGCCAAAGAAGTGAAGAAACAAAACCTCATTAGTTCTGCTTAGTGGTTTTAACATGATTCTAAACACCCAAATTTTAAGAAGTTTAGCATTATGGGAATTAGAAGGGATACAACAAGAACAACGTACCTTTTAGGTAAATTCTCAAAATAAAAAAGTACCTTTTAGGTAGGATAACAAGACTATATGAATGAAAGAATAAAGTGACGCAAGTGATGGTGCCGTTTGGAAAACCTATTAAAAAGCCTAAGTCAGCCTTGGAAATCCCATGCATAGATTATCAGAGCCACATAGTTTTTTTGTAAGTTCTGCGCTAGAATAATGTCATGTGGTCTTGGTGGGTTGGATAGGGGGACAAAAGGCTGAGGAAGAGTGGATAGTGAAGAGTTGTCCCTGTTATCAAAAAATAATACAAAACCCCCAACTGAGAGCAACTGTTCCATTGATGCCATATTCCTTAAAACCAGGAGTAAGAAATATGAAGGAGAGAGAGCAAGGGAATGAGAAGGGAAAAAAAAAGAAAAAAAGAATGGAACAGTAGCTGTGGGGAGTGGAATATACTGACTACCTTTGCTCCTCACGAGCCACCCTGCGGCCTCCCATGCTGCTGGAGGACCCGTAATTGGGGAACGGCACATGACCGGCCTCAATGTGCTTAATGTCCTCGACAAGCAGTTCATAGTGGCGCTTCACCTCTTCAGGTGTCTTCCCCCCGACAGCTTGGGCTACTTTGTGCCATCGGTCGGGGGTCTCCTTGTCATACTTCGCCAGGGCCTGCTCGAACAGCTTGTTCTCCTTCAGGGTCCAGGAGCTGTTCGAGCTGCCTGAGGATCTCAGAGAACTGGAGGCCATTGCTCAGGGCTAAAGTTCAAAGCTTAGTTCTAATTGCTAAAGGAGAGTTTGGAAGTGATCAAAGAGAAGCTGAGTGGTCTCTAACTGTGAGATCAAAGGGAGTAGAGAGGACTACTCAGCTCCAAGGAGGATGGAGGAATGGAAATATACTTTTTCAAGTTCCAAACTCTGTGGACTTCATGTGAGCTGATCTGGGAAGAACTTGCCAAGGGTGCTACTTATAAACAGTAGGGTAATGCGTTTGTGGGGGCAATGGCGGCCAGTTGAGAATAATGAAGGAGAGCAGAATATTGATGACTCGTACCCTTGAGAGCCATCAGCTAGGAGTGAGGACCAGTCCAGAGTGAATCTTTCCTTCCCCATATTCTATTTCCTAGTTGTAGCCTCCCTGTTCCTTGTGTATTATATTATAAATTTATGTGTCGTCTTTAAGGGCCTAACTTGCTGCCAATACCATGCCCTACTCTAACAACAGTTTAAAAATAAATCTAGATTATGGCCTGTGACAAAAGCATGCATGAGGATGCCACTTACTAAAAAGAGATCTTCCTTCCACAGGGTTTTTGGCACAAACTAACTGGCCTATTCTTTTCAGAGAAAGACCTTGGCCTTCTGAAACTAAGTACCTTTACCCGTCTCTCCCACTCCACAAGAAGTAGGAACAAAGTCGTCATATGGCCTGCAGTCCTTCCGTCACTGCAATCTCCATTAAAAAATAGGATGTGCTTTAGTTCGCAGAGTCCTCTAACCCAGCGATAAATGTGCTATTCTGTTAGATAATTTAACACATCTTTGCTTCTCCAAATTAAGTTTATCGGTTTAAAATGTCAAATTCAAATGCTTCTCGATCGTACTCTTCTTTTTATCATGCTATTCTAATTATTTTAGTGTAAGGCCATCGAGCATGTCGTTGGAGTTAAATACAGAAATACATTTTAGAAGCATTGCAGGAAGCAATATGAATGTTTTCTCTGGAAGTTTATATTCGATCTCAGCGAATGAGAAAACTTTACCCTCGAGATCTTTTTAGGTGAGTTTCAGATTATTTTCAGATAATATACATTACCGAATTTTTAGTCAAGCAGATAAGCTTGTCCATATGAGCAATTTATATGTGCATCAAATTTTAATTCCTGGTAACCTGGCAGCACATGAATTAATAGAACAATCTAACTTGATAATGCTTTTAGATTTTGAAAACTGCTTCCAATCAAGTATTGTCACATCAGTATGGAAACGAAAGAAAAAAAATCTTTAACACTGCATGTAGTAGGTAATTGTTGCATTGCTTACACCATACATTTAAGTTAAATAAAAATATTCGGTAAAGATGAACCTTCTCTCTTTATGACTACAAATGGAAATATTTTGACAAAAGGGTTCTGTATATTTATCGATGACGCTAGAATCTAACACGACAGTTTTTACATTATGAACATTTGACAACTTGGAGGAAAATCAGATTTCTTGGAATCTTTGTGGATGAAGTATCAAAAAGTTAAAGAGTGGAGAATCTCAAAGCTAGAAGCATGTTGGGATGAGCCCTTTACAAGTTGATGCGCCTTTTGCATATTCGCACTACTGGAAACTCATGAAAGTAGCTCCTCCAAAGTTGGAGGTGAAAGAGGCAGTCCGAGAGGCCAGGAATCCTGTGAAAGAGGCAGTCCGAGAGGGAATCCTGTCGAAGAATTTCATAAAAGCAGTAGGATGATACCACAGAAAACAATCTCAAATGGTCTCGATACCTTAATTATTATCAGTTTCTAATTTTTCCTTGATCATATTATGTGGTACAGCTTTTTATTAATTGTTGAACATATCATTCACAGGATATCTGAGTAAATAATTAATGTTTTCTGATTTGATGAATGAAATATATTGTATCCTGTTGATAGAAAACTCCTGATGATACAACTCCAACAAAACATTGCTAGTTCTTTAAATAACATTTTTTTTTGATTTATTGGTTTTAAATTAGTAATACCATTGCTTTACAGTTACATATTCACTCTCATTGCTATTTATTATCATACCCAGAGAAGTAGATTCTGTATTTTATTAATATTGATACTGCTGATGATACAATAACTACAAAAAGTTGCTAGTTTAGCAAATAGTATACATCACTCTGATACATGATTCCTTCTTTTCTTTTCTTTTTGATAGAAAAGAACTCTGATACACAAATTCACAGCTCGTTGTGTATACTATTTACGATGTACCAATTCTCCATCACCATCATTCAGCTAATTGTAAACATAGTAACAAATTTCTCTGAAATATTGAGTCATCTCAAATAATCCACTGCTTTCTACTTTGCCTGTCACGCCCCCGCCTCTGCGAGGCACGTGAGGCACCTAGTGCCCACGTGGGGGCCACATGAGGGGGGAACACGAGGCTCCCCTACCAGATATTATCCGGTTCTGGGGCTTCACGCAAGCGTCCTTCACCCCTCCCCGATTTTGTTTTTCACCCAAAACGCGTCTGCAGGATTTGGAGACACCCGCCTCATATGCCCAGGCTCTGGAACGAGTCTTTCCGATATGGGACTATTGGGCCTCACACCCTTCCCACCATCGGACAATAGCCGTCCTCGGCTCTGATACCAAATGTCACACCCCCGCCTCTGCGAGGCACGTGAGGCACCTAGTGCCCACGTGGGGGCCACATGAGGGGGGAACACGAGGCTCCCCTGCCAGATATTGTCCGGTTCTGGGGCTTCACGCAAGCGTCCTTCACCCCTCCCCAGTTTTGTTTTTCTTCCAAAACGCGTCTGCAGGATTTGGAGACACCCGCCTCATATGCTCAGGCTCTGGAACGAGTCTTTCCGATGTGGGACTATTGGGCCTCACACCCTTCCCACCATCGGACAAGAGCCGTCCTCGGCTCTGATACCAAATGTCACGCCCCCGCCTCTAAGAGGCACGTGAGGCACTTAGTGCCCACGTGGGGGCCACATGAGGGGGGAACACAGGGCTCCCCTACCAGATATTGTCCGGTTCTGGGGCTTCACGCAAGCGTCCTTCACCCCTCCCCGATTTTATTTTCTTCCCAAAATGCGTCTGCAGGATTTGGAGACACCCGCCTCATATGCCCAGGCTCTCGAACGAGTCTTTCCGATGTGGGACTATTGGGCCTCACATTGCCCATCTATTCTCCAGTCTACCAAACGTTCTCTAGGAACATACGCGGCTTCCACAGTAATGAGTGTATAGGTTGCTAGCAGCGTTCTTTTTGCTATGTTTTGCTCATGTTGCTTATCCTACTCTTGCTTTAATACTCCAAAACATATAAATATATAACATATTTACATTCTTTAAAAAAAAAAATCATTTTCCGAAAACTTTTCAAATTTCTTTGGAAATTTCGAATATTTGGCCAAAAAGCCAAATTGTTCCTTATTACTGAACTTATGAATGTGTGTATAAATAGTTAAAATAAGGTTTAGTGGTTATGAAGATGATTATCTACTCTGTCAAGCAAAGAACAGTTATTATCATTCTTTCTGCCATTAACATAGAATGTCTAGCCTATCATGTGTCAAATCAAATGATCACTCGGGTGAGGAATTGGAATCTTCCCAAGACCTTGGAACACCATAAAATATGCTCCTCTGTGAGATGGGGAGGGCCAAATTTAGTTTTTTTTTTTTTTGCATACCACGTCCAAGAATTTATCAAAATTACGTATAGATTCTTCCCTTATCCCTAGCTACAAATTGTGCCAGATAAAGGCCATATATATTTCAAAAAATCCTTTCAGTTAATAATCTGTCGCTCCAATTAACCACTGACCTTGTTTAAATCAATCAAACGGTAGAAAACAATTATTCTACGCTTGGTTAATCTGTACCAAGCTCGCTTCCTCGTTTGTGACTCCAAACCTGAACTCGCTCTTATGTACAGAAAACGGAGGAATGGAGGCAGCAGAGTGAGGCGAGGTTATAAATGGCGACTGGTGGAGTGGAGTTGGGAGGGGGAGAAGATGGTGAGGGCGGTGTCAGCAGTGGCAGCGGCGGGGGCAGAGGGAGGAGAGGTAGAGGAGAGGAGGAAGAAGTAGTCATCACCGGAGAAATAATATCCCCTCAAATTCCTTTGCTAATCCTTTAACCCAGGCCTCCAAGAGGAACCTTAACCCAGGGTCCTAGTATCAAAATAGTAGAATTTGATGCGGCTCCATTTGTACATAGAGATGAAAGAGGAGGTGTTATACGAAATTTCAATAATCTGGGATGTGATATGCCAACAAAAAAAAAAAGTCCTAAAATATTAAACAGGACCGGTCCCTAACAAATTTGCAATCTGTACTGCGAAATGGTCCTTTCTGATTTATAAAACCTTAGTCAGATATCCTTTGGATACCTTTGCAATTGGTTTGGATTATTTAAGTGGTCCATTCTCAAGTTGAAGGAATCCATCATGGTCTTTGTATCTATTTGACTGGATTTCTATCAATTGATCAGTTCTGACATCGAATTCATTTTGCCTGCAATGACTGATGAAACAACTAACTAGAGGAGAACCAAGATGAGATACTATGGTTTTTAGCTGTCTGCAGAAGTAGCATTCAACGCCAGGCCGTATCCATACAAACAATAAAATAGAATTGCTCTACTACTTGATATATGGAATTATACCAAACTTGTTTTCATTAAGCAATAAGCATATACAGTACCAGACAGACATGTTTGTCGCAGTCTACAGTGGAATTACAATGGAAGGGGAAGGTGAAAGATACAATAGAGACATTAGGCTGCTACAAGATCGGCGATCGCTGATCATCCTGGAGTCGTTTGCATGCTTCTATCTGGAAATCCAGTGAAGAACAAAGCTCCTATTATTCCATACGGATATATGTATACTTATATGCTCCCCTTGAGCATTAGATGCTTCAGCCTGCCAAGTAAACAAAACAATGAGATCATCAGCTTAGTAGTAACTCATATAACACGTTTGTAAATAACCAAGCTTTGTGAAGTTTTGGCATATCGTATAAAGACCAGGAAGACTCAACATTCGCATGACTTTCAGAAAGACCAGGAAGACTGCACAGAAGAATGGAGTGTTACAAGTGAATGCGACTTGGAATGCATGTTATAAAGCACGATCCAGCCACACGCTTGGAAAGCCCATAGGTATCATCTTAACCATACTTTTCGTTTAGGTCTAAATTTTGTTATAGGATTAGGTTTGATGGTGAGTTGAACCAGGGATATAGGCCTAAGGGGAAGTGTGGATACCGGAAGTTTCCCTTTCATCAAAGAAATATAGTAGTCCAAGTTAGGCGACCGAGTTGGCCTTTTGCCTGACTGAAAGCAACTCCATCCAAGACTTATTCTCTGGGAAACCGAAAGGGTTGAGAACTGTGGGGGAGGTGCAACAGGACGACAAAAAGGAATGGAACAGTACATCGGTGCAGTGGAACAGAGTACCTCTGATCCTTACCGGCCATTGCCGCCTCCCCTGTGATCAGGGGATCAGTAGTTGGGGATTGACACACGACCCGTTTCGATGTAATTGATGTCCCTGATGAGCAGTTCATAGTGGCGCCTCACCTCGTCGACCGACTTGCCGCCGACAGCCTGGGCCACTTTGTGCCAGCGGTCGGGGGTCTCCTTGTCATACTTCGCCAGGGCCTCCTCGAACTTCTTGTTCTCCCTCAGGGTCCAGGAGGAGTCCGAGGTGCGTGAGAGGCTCATCGAACTGGAGGCCATCTAACAGGATCAGAAAGAATATAGGATGATTGATAAGAGGAAGAGGTGCTTTTCAATATGTTCAATGGTAGCAGACCCTAGTGGAGAGTTGGAAGATGGGAAGCGCGATCACTGAGTCTAAGCTCTAAGGAAGAATTAAAACAGAGGGAAAGGACTTCTGTAAGTTTATGGACTCTATAGGCTCTGTGCGGGCTGGTGCGGGAAGGCAGTTGCCGAGGACGCTCGTTATAAAGAGGAGGGGAGTGGGGTTGTGGGGTGGTGCTAGTTGGAGAATAATTTTGGCAAAAAAGATAAAGGAGGGATGAGGGAAGAATATGGGATGACTCGTTCACACGAGAACCACAAGGAGCAAGGACCAGGAATCACCAGCTCCCTCTTAGCAGGCATGGCGGATATTTTTCTTTGGAAGTTATAGCATCAACCACAGATTCCTGTTCGTATCTCTTTTATGTATCTCTTCTTAGCAATGCACGTTAATGGCAACTAATGACGAAGGGCCGAAGAGATGGTAAATATATTTACTGGTAGAAACACCTCGCACTACCAAACGTATTACTGGTCTCGGCAAGCTACTTGCCGGAACTAATTCAAACTTAAGTGCTGCATTATTACACGCGGACCCCTGTCAACATTAGAATTGTAGAAAACTTCATCTTCTGGTGGCATAACGCATTTAACCGCAAAGGCCCTCCGGCTATCCAAGCGTCGATATTTACGAAGTGGGGAGTGGGGAGCGCGCGCGATGTCTTCATCCAAGACCCTCTCGAGCCCCGCCGGCGGCGGCGCTGGCGACGGAGTGCCGTCACGGCCGTCGACGACATCGTCGGGGGAGAGGAACCAAAAGGAGATCCGGGAGCTCAACGCCGACTGCTCCGACGGGCCCAAGGGCGACAAGCACTACCATTGGGTACCGCCATGATCGGCCCTTAAGGTATTCTATTAGACCATAACCCTTTCTCCTCCTCGTCCATGGAGAATCACCTCACCCTCGTTAATTTCCATAAATCGTTCATCAGAAAAGATAGGGAAGGATGGTGATTATGAGCATTAGTTAAGATTACCTGAATTATAGAATCAAAGTTTGTAATTTTAGTTAAAAAATGTTATCCCTTCAGCGTAACTCGTGACCCTATAGAAGTACCAGACCAAGTTTACAGATGGTATGTGTATGTATTAGCTGTGGCTTGATTTGTATTTTTGTTAGTATGTTTAATTCCGTGGGAAAAAGTTTTTCCTCCTTAGGTTTTTGTTTGTTTAATGGGTTAATTATGAATCTTTTTGGATTGAAGTATTGTCTACAGCCTAATAAAGGTGATGGCACTTACAATAAAAGATGCCTCAATATTTCTTCTGCTTCTTGCTTTCTTTTATTTACGTGGGTTTGGATATGAATAAATAGTGAAGAATCTCAATTGCTGATTCCATTTAAGGTGGAATCAGAATTGATCGGAATGGGAATTGGAATAGCCATATTCCTCGACGTATTTAGTTCGTGATTGGCATCAGAATCGGAATGAGATTTGAACACTAGGATAGAATCAAGATTGGGTTTTGGGCGATTGGGACATTCCTATTCTCTCTTGAAATTGGAATTGGAATGAGACTCCCCTCAACCAAATGATTGAAATGGGAACACTCAATTCCAACCCCATTCTAAAGCCCAACTTTCTCCAATCAAACATACCCTTAAGGTACTAAGGTTTGCTGTTCTTATGTATGATTTTCTTTATTCTTCTGTTACTAGAAATTTACTGCATTTTCATTCATATTTTCTCTTTCTGGCCAAGATAGGTCAAAGTATGAAGAATAAAACAAATTATATCAATTAAAACATTTTCTAAATCACAATTCAATTAATATCTTGCACGCTTGCCATGATTTCAGCTGTCCAACTTAACCAAAGCCCCCGCTCCCCTCAGAAAAAAAAGCAATAGAGAATTAAAAAAAAACAAAATTAGAACAATTACAACAAAAGGGAGTCTGCAAACTAGAAAAAAAAATCATGTCCTTGTGCCTTGGGGGACTTTAAAAAAGCAGAAAAATGTAAAGCAATAGAAGAATCTAGAAATAAATAAAAGGAGAAAAACAAAGAAAAAATAGAAGGTAGAAGACAAAGTAGGAGTATAAAGACCAAAAAAATAAGGGTAGAAGCAATTGGAGAAGAAAAATAGTAAAGGAAAAGAAAAGGGGAAAGAAAAGAGGAAGGAAAGAAGAAAAGAGGAAGGCTGAAAAAATTTAAATAAGGACCCATCCATCACAAAGGCACCCGTTTTATGATATTAGAGAGTGCTTTCATAAAACCTTAAACACATCAACTTTTCAGAAAAAATCCTCCATTGCAAAGAATAATCAAGATGAGAGAGAGGGCTTCAATCTCTTCTTTCACTAGCTTCCCAAGTACCACGACCATTTACATAGTTGAGGAAGAGGATAACATTGGGGAAGGGGGGATTGATAGGGGAGTGCACTCATGGCCATTGATGACACTGATGTTTTTCCTTAAGAGTATTCAGAAGGAGATGTTGGAGCTCAATGTTGACTCAACCCCTTACCCACTTGGGCAATAAACACTACTCTAGGAACTCTACCATCATTGTCTCTCAAGGTACCCTTTTATATACAACCCACTGAGGTTTTAGGTATTGGTTTTGGTACTCGTATCAGCACCCTACTAGTATATGTTGTATTGCATGTTAGTACGGTGCATCTCTTGGTACCTGCACTAGGTATGGGGGTTCTATCCGTATTGGTTCCCTCTAATCCGATATAAAGTGTGCATGGTACTAACTAGTATAATCTGATTGTTAACTCTTGTTGCAGAATATCGTTCCGTTTTATATTCTATCAACCCAAATGATGTATATGAGTCTTCCAGTTTTATATTTTTTGTGTAAGTAAATGATCGCATAAAAATGTAAGCATTACTGAAATAATGTATTTGACCACTAAGATGTGGATGAAAAATGAGTTTGGTTCCTCTCAAATTTGGACCGAGCTTGATGGTCTACTTTCATGACTATGACCTTCTATGTATTGTACGATATTTATGAAGCATCAAAGCCCACATTATGCGTGGGGCAATGGCCTTTCACGACCATGACCTTATGTGTATTGCATGATGATCACTGATGCATCAAAGCATCAATATGGTGCATCACTGCTATCATGCAATACATGGATGGCCATGATTGCAAGTTGGACCAGTCTGGTCCCCCTCACTCATAAAAAAATAGGTTATGCATAACAACTAACAAAAGGTGAAGATTAACCTTCTCTCTATGACTACGGATTGTTATTTGTGTACAAAAGGATTCTAATATATTATCAAGAACCGTATCAACACTGATAGCTTTTACATAATGAAAAGCTATTCCTTGGTTGCAAAATGGATTTCTGGAAATCTTTGTGAGATAAATTACCAACAACTTGGACCAATGAGAATCTTAACCCATAGGATCTGGACTTTTACAAGTTGATATCATATTCTCTCTCACAAAAATGAGTGACTTTTAGTCCGACCGTTTGAGTTGGGGAAGTTCTATTCCGATTTTAGGTGGAAATGAGATACTTCAATTCTCCAAAATCCAATCCTTACTGTCTCCTAGTATTCAAATTCCATTCCAATTTTGATTCTGATTCCGATCATGAACCAAACACATCAGGAATATGACCATCTGATTCTCATTGCAATCAATTCCGATTCTGATACCAATTATAGTTGCAAACCAAATGTGCCCTTATAGTAGTAGGATTATACCAGAAAACACATGTCGACGGTCTTGATATAGTTTATCACTTTATAATTCATGATTCCACTACGTGGTATACTTGTTTAGCAACCATTGGACACATTGTTCATAAGCTACCTTATTCAAGTTCAATATCACAAGAATTTTATATTATATTCTCTCATTACCAATACTCCTGCTGATAGAGGCGTGGCTCATTCTAGCAAATATATAAATGATGCACATAAACAGACTCACTGCTACTTTACTAATTATTTATGATGTATCAGTTTTACAGGCAACACCATTGTCATCTTTCAGCTGGCTATAAACGTAGTAACAATATGCTTAGGATTGTTAAGGAATCTCAAAAGAATCACTATTTTATGCAAATTATTTAAGGATAGTTATTTAGAAAAATAAATTTATCAAGATGTTGCCAACTTCTTTATGAACTCTTCCTGACCTAAATTGAAGAAAAATGCATGGTTACAAATTAACAAGTCTCTCTGCTATTTATTTTTTTCCACATTATTACCTTTTACATGAAAACATATATAAATATGTGAACATTTTTTTACATTATATGAATATTTTTCATACTTTTGGCAAATTCCCTGCATTTGTTTCTCATATTCATGAATCTTTGGCTTCAGCTGAATAATTCCTGAATGACAAACTTGTGACTGTAACTAGATGTATTGAAACTTTTTTATGTTTATAAAAATGCATAATGACTCTTTCAAGTGAAGAACCGGTGCGATCATTCGCAGTTCCACAATTACAACGAGTGTAGATTATACTACTAGCATCCAACAGGTTTCAATTTTTTCATAAAAAGTTAATCCACTGCAGGTTTCACCTTGTTCTGTTCTTAAACTACCATAGTAATGATTTCTATTGTATTCCTCGAAAAAAAAAAACTACTACAATTGTCATCTTTTGTGACTCCAAATAAGGAAGGGACGCTGGTTTTGATTACTGTTATCTTTCAATCTTTAGAGCGTTGCTTTCAAAGGGTATAGCTTATAATATATACTGGCATCAATTATTACCCAAAGAAAAGAAAGAGTTGCACCACAACCTCCGAATTTTGTGATAGATGTTCAAGCCTATCATGCGCCAATTCAAACAATTATATAACAGATATTGGTTGTTCAATTGGAATCTCCCCACATCCTGGGAAGGCGACATCAAAGTACTCCTTTTTCTAAAGTGTGACAGGTCTCTTACAATTTGCAAGGCACAGATGCTATTAAGTGGTCCTTGCTGATATTTACAGTCATATACCCTGTAGATACCTTTGCCATTGGTTCTGATAAATATTTTCTTGAGAATTACTGTGCAGGACCACCAATAATTTCTGAAAGAAAAGCCGTGAGATTCGACCAGGTCAAAGAATCCGACCCAATGTTTGAACCTGGAACCTCCAAATGGAGAAAAGGTGCATACACTTGGCCATAATCCAGCTTATTATTGGTTCCCTATTTTTCTAGTTTGGAGGAATCCATGATGGTCTTCTATCCACTTAGCTTGATTTTCCGTTCATTATCCAATTCCGACATCGAATTCATTTTCTACCACAACGATCGATGATACAGGCAGGGAAAGAGGAGGATCAAGATAAAATACTATGTTGTTTTAGTTTTCTGAAGTCCCTTGATAAGATGACTTCTTTATGAAGACACTCAAATCTTTCACCTGAGAGAAATCAATAATCCACATTAAATACCATTCAACCAGCCGGCGATGTCCATGCAAAGGGTAAAAATAGATTTGCTGCACTGCTTTGCTAAGATGCTTTTTCTTCAATACATGAGAGCTGGGTTTGATCCTGCCCTCACTCCAGTACTCAGCTGGGCTTCCACCCATCCTAGCTCTCAAAGAAAATAAAAGAAAATAGAGTCATATGGAATAATACCAAACTTGTTTTCTCAAAGGCATAGGCAGACCAACTTGCAGACTGGCCAGACATTTTGATGACAGTTTTCAGTGGATTTACAGTAGTCAATAGGATGTTTACAAGAAGAGAGACTTTGGATTTTATAAGATCAGTGATCAGTGATCTACTTCTCAGGGCCACTTAGATGCATCTGACTTTATATTTATATCTCTGGAACTTCAGAGTCAAAAAATGCTCCTAGAGAGAAGTAGATAATGCTTTATAGAATGTGCATCAGTCAAGCTGTAAATACTAGCCTGCCAAACAATTGAGATATGACTACCACATTATAGATAAAGTACAAACCATTCAAGAAGACAGCAAGATTAAAAGTAAGCTTCTGTCAAATACTATGGAAAATACCTCTGATATAAGCTTATCATAGACTAAGATCATGTGGAAGTGCACAGTCATGAGCATGCCAAGAGAAAAGGTGTGCCACGAGATGGTATGACTTTTGGCATTGAAAGGGGATTGCTGAAGAAATGATTTTGAAAGTTTGAAAAAATAAATAGAAACAATATGAATGAATGGAACGAAGGATGATAGCTGACAAGAATTTTTCTTAAAAGAGAGATGCCTCTGTTTTTTAAGAAATTTCGTGCTTTTAAACAAAAGAGAATAAGAGTAGCATTCAAACTCCAAGCCATGTCATATAAAGAATAATTCCTGATGGGGTTGTTCTCCCTCTCCTCTGTTTCCTATTTCACTCATCTATGGACTGAGAGGTAGTTCTACCACCGGTTGGCTCAAAAAACCTTTTGGCTAACTTTATTTACCAATATCAGTTTGCGAGATCTACTCCACAACTCTGCCAATACATGTTCCTCTGGTTTCCTTTCCTTCTCTTTTTTGGAGAAAACAGAACTTTACAGGGATAAGAAGAGATGTCTTTACAGGGATAATGGAGGAAGTAAGACACTTCCCCCAGTTTTCTTAAAGTTATAAAAGAAGATGTACTGGGATAAGGAGAATTACAGGGAGAATCATAGAAATGTCCACTCAAGAAAGTATACTTCACTTGCTTTAAATACACCAAATAATGTTATGACATTTTTTTCGAGAATCTGTCAAAAAATGAAATAAGAATCATGCTTATCACAGTCTTCAGTAGATTTACGGTATGATGGAAGGGGAGCTTGCTGATCTTGGGCGTTGTACAGGGAGGGATTGGCTTTGGGAAGATACCAATCATAGATCTGAGCTGGGTCAGCTTTTGGTTGCTAACATGGCAACTGTTTGTCTTGACCTTGACAGTCTTTAGACTTATGTTGATTATCTTTCTCCTAATCAAAAATAAGATGAAGGGACAAAAAATGATGGTAGGAGAGTGTAGGTGGGCATATACATAAGAAGAGAAACAGAAGGCCTTCCTCCTATAAGATAAGCAATAACTAATGTTCTCTCAGCAGTTGCTATTAGTTCATTTGAAGTCACTTGTGATCTTTAATCCAGCACTATTTGCATCTGATACTTCACATCTATCTGAAACTATAAAGAAGTTTAATGCTCCCACTATCTCATAGAGACCTAGCTAATTAATACTTTTCAATTTCAGCCAGCCAAATATATTAGAATAAACGAACACGAGGTCTGTCTTCTGGTATTCATAGAAATTTATTACTATATGACCAAACTGTATGTAGCTTTGGCAGAAAAAAAAAACAACAACTATGTAAATTTCAGGAACAACTTCTAGACGAATGTGACTCAGAAAGCATCTTGTAAAGCCTGGGTGGCTGTGTCAGCCACAAGCTGGGAAAGGTCGTCAGAGCTGTACTTTTATTATTATGTACTGTTTTGTGCTAGGATTAGATTTCATGTGGAGTTGGTGGGTTGAACAAGAGACCAACTGAAACCAAATGCTGCATTCAAGGCTTATTCTTTGGAATGCAGGAAAGGAGAAGAAACTATATAGGAAAGAGCATGAGAATAAAAACCGCCTCTCATTGGCTACCATGCTTCCACCCCTGCCACCAGGGGATCATAGCAGGGCAGCCATGGCCTGTTTCAGTATGCCTAATGTCCCTGACAAGCAGTTCATGGTGGTTCTTCACCTCTGCGGGCGTCTTCGAGGCTTCCAGGTGACATCCCAGCCGCATTGTGACAGCAGTGGGCAGTGTCCTTGACATACGTTTGTAGAGCACAAGGTGAAAGGAAGCGTGATTCCAAGCAGCGGAGCTGTTGATGGCAGTTGGAACAATATTTTGGAGCCGTTGATAAGGAGCCTCTACTGACATTTATAAAAATCAAAATGTTTGACACCTGGTCCTTCATTTGGCTACGTTTAATGATTAATCCTTGCATTGTGAGTCCTCTTATGTTTACTTCTTTATGCATGGTTAAGCTTGCCTTCGGAAACCGACTGTAAAGCAAATGTGTCTACTTTATGCACGGACCAGGACGCTACTAAAATCAAGGGCTGGAAATAACATGTCCAGCCAATGAGGACTAATATACAATGATGGACAATCTGGGGGGGCGGAAATGAATTTTCCCTGGAAAAATCTTAGCCATCTTGCGTCTTGTGGATTCCTTACATTGCTATCACCATAGGTTTGATCCTTTTCGAACTTGAAGGAATCCATGGTGGTCTCGGTATCCATCTGCCTGGGATTTCAATATATAATTCAACTCAAAATTGAATTCATTCCATTTGAAATAACTGATGGCTCAAGTAGAGAGAGAGGAATCTAGTTAATATATTGTGACTCCTAGAAAAAGATGGAGGGAGGGGAGAAAGGAAGGGGTTGGGCATATAAATACATCTATCTCGTTCTATCAACGTAAGCTTTTGGGACAAGTGGTGATTTTAACATGGTATCAGAGCAGAAGTTCTGAGTTCAAAGTATGTCTCCACACTTTTTAACCTCATTATTAAAAATTTCACATGTTGGGCTCACCCATTAAAAGAAAGTCTGGTTTCAACTCCTAATTTGGCAGCTTAAAGAGGTGTTGATGGCGATATTTGAACTGGTTAGCTTCAAAGAAATCCATAGTTCGTAAAGAAGGAATCAGTCTCTGGGCCATGTCAAAATGAAGAATAACCATAGATTGCTGCACTTGCTCTACTAAGTTTTTTCATTTTAAAATTAACTTCTAATGACACTGAAGTTTGTTTGCAAGACCTGCTCCATGACTATACTAGGTTTTCTCATTTGGAAGAATAGAGAGGACACCAGATGGTGCCGTGTCAAACTTAGCTTCATTAAACAATAAGCACACCAACTAGAAGACTAGACAGACATTTTATGGCATAGATTTACAGTAGGATGAAAATGGAGGGAAGGTAGGTAAGAGTAGAAACAGAAGGCTCGATAAGAATAGTGACATGTGATCTTCTTCTGAAAGTCGCATGCATTTTACTTCTGTGAGTTCTATCTGCATCTCCAGAGAAGAGTTATGCCCCCTACTAGCTACTTGATACAAACACAGGCACTGCTTCCTACTTGTTGCTTCAGTGGAGCTTTAGATACTTCAGCCTGACAAATGGGGGCAAAAACAGAGGAGGAGAGAAGAGTTAGAACAAGACCCAAAGGGATATCCCATCAGACACTATTCTCAACAAGCCAAGAAAATCAATTTTGGCTGCACGCGATGAAGAAGCATAATAATAAACGTATAGCTTTTAGGGCAGGAAAGCAGCACTACACGGAAAAAATGGTGTCACAAGTGAAAGTGACCCCAAAAGGCATATTATGAAGCCTGAGTCAGCCATAGCTCAATCTAGCAGAGCCAAGATAGCTTATCAAAGCCTCTTTTTACGCATAAAATTTATGCAAGATCTTTGTTTCATGCGGCCTTGTTGTTGTGGATTGACAAAGGGATCAAGGCTCCCGTTATTAGAATAGAATTATTGATTATTTGGGTTGCCCTTAAGACAGTTAAAAGCAAGTGTTAAATCCAAGTCTTATACTTCAGGAAAACAGTAAGTGCAAGAGAAGAGGAAAGAACGGAACAGGAGTTAAGATTAAGTGAAACAGAGTACCCCTGCCGCCGGACGACCGGTAACTGGGGAATGGTACATGGCCTGACTCAATCTGCCTGATGTCCTCAACAAGCCTTTCATAGTGGCGTTTCACCTCTTCGGCGGACTTCCCACCAACAGCCCGGGCCACATCGTGCCAGCGGTCAGGCGTATCCTTGTCGTACTTCGCCAAGGCTGTCTCAAACATCTTGTTCTGCTTTGGTGTCCAGGGAGAGCTCAATGAAGTGGATGCCATCTGTTAAAAAAAGAAGAAGAAGAAGAAGAAGAAGAAGAAGGAACTGAAAGGATTGCTGAAGAGGGAGGTGATATAATTCTAAGTAGTGGAGAAGTTGGTGGCAGTGAGGAAAATGGTGAGTTTAGAGGGAACGAGGCTGTTCTGAGTTCTAGACTCTATGGACTTAGTGTGGGCGGATGTGGGGAGGCAGTTGCCCATGGTGCTCCTCATAAATAGGAGGGGAGTGAGGTTGTGGATGGTGCTCAGGTATAGCCAGTTGGCGAATAAAGGAGCGAAGGATAGCAGAATATGAGAGGGGAACCACAGAGAGTGAGGACCAAGAACAAGGCTGCGTAGGCCTCAGCTGAGGCAGGGGATCTTTACTAACATGACCTCTAATCTTACTGTGATGATCATATAAGTTGGAAGCAAAAAGAAAGGAATATGAATTCAGTATTTTAATACATTAAATCTTTCTTAACTGTCATATTAAATCCTAAGATCAACACTATCTTTCTTATGGTTTCAAGTCTCATGATTTGCTGATAAAATTTGGGTTCCATTGACAACTGCCCTGGGGCATTTTGATTAAGAGCAATGCCCTTATTATTTTAAATAATGCGTTGACATCTTATTTGAGGTGGATCATTTTTTAAAGAACTAGGCTAAAACGTTTTCTTTATTTTAAAAAAATCTTTCAAATAAATCATTTACATTTTTTGAGAAATAAGATATTGCTGCGTCTCTCTTTAACCCCACCCAGAAAAGGGTGGTTTTGTCACAATTCAGAACCTCACCTAAAATGGCTAGCCGGAAGATATTATTACTCAAGATCTACCTAGCGAATAATCGATGTGGGACTAAACACACGCCTACACGGGTCCTCACATACTCTTCTCGTTCGAGTTCTGACGTCCTCGTCAGACTAAAGATTCAAATCTAATCCCAAACACTACGACTGGCTCATAGTCAGCCTCAATGGATCCGTGCTGTAGTGTTTCCTAGTCCACATAGGTTATGAGCTGGATCCGTTCTGATACCATTTGTCACAGCCTTGGACTTTATTTAAAATGGCTAGCTAGAAGTTATTATTTGGGTTCCTTGATTCTGTATAAATATCCGAGATCTATCCAGCAAATAATCAATGTGAAACTAAACAGTACGGATCCTCACAGGTTCATAGTGTGATATGGATGTTAATTTGGACGAAAAATGCCAATTTTGTCCATGGCAGTCCCTAAACTCGTGGTCTGCAGCTGCTTGTGGAAGGTTACCTAGGAGACGGCATTTTTCTCTACTTTTATTTGTTATCTGTTTCCGATCCCGACAACTACTCTAGTTTGCAAGTCCACCAATTCCAACTTTGTGCTGACCTTAAATTAGTCTCATCATGACTTGGGATTAGAGCGTAAGGATGCCATTTACTTTAAAGAAACGCTCTTTCCAAAGGGATTTGGACAAATCTAGCTGGCTTTATTCCTTTTAGGGAAAGACTTGGCCTTCTTTCTGTTTCTGATCACCCTTATCTGTCTCCCTGTCCAGGAGAGGGGATAAGAAATCATATGGCCTGTGGTTCGTCCTTGCTTTGCTGTTGTCTCCGCTCTCCTGTCGTAATTAAAACAAAATTTCATCGAGTGCTCTCCCTATTGATAGATTCTCGGTTCTTTTTCTGCCGGAGAGAGTGTTCTTGCGGTAAATATAAAGCATCCGACCCACAATATCGACATAGGCTTAGGTTGGGTATGAGTTAAATAGGTTGTGACCCTCATCAATCCATTTGATTATCCAATGTAGCATGTACATTCAATAAAAAGGTATAAATATTTTTTAGTTTTAACCCTATAACATACAAAGACTTGAAAAGAAAAATATAGAAATGTTTTAAAGTATATGGACGACCTGGTTTAAGAATTTATTCTACTTATTGACAAATCTTTAAGATTTTAGATGGAATGGAAATTATAATCCCTTCTATTTCTCAAGGTCATATCTGTTAGAAAATATAAAATATATAAATAAATCTACCTCATCCTATTAACTTTAGCTTTTAGGATAAGTGGTGATTTCAACATGGTATCAAAGTAGAGGTATTGAGTTTGAATCCTATCCTCGCACTCTATAACTTTATTATTAAAAATTTTCACATCCATCAAAAGAAAGTCCGGCCCACGTATGAGGAGGAGTGTTAGAAAATATAAAATATATAAATAAATCTACTTCATCTATTAACTTAAGTTTTGAGGACAAATGATGATCTCAACAATATTCATGGAAAAAAATAAATTTTGATTCGTTGAATGCTGGCATGGGACGTGCTTTACATGAATAAGAATAAAGAGCCAAGGGTCCGATGAATGTGATGCATCAGATCATTTCATGGTTTGATAAGCATCGCACCTAAGCCCCCCTTTTTTACCCCTCGAAGGGAATCAGACTGTCATTGATGGTCCAATGGACATCGGATCCAATTCTTTGCCGAGGGAATGACGTCATGGTTGGTGTTCGTCGCTGAGATGGCATCATGTGAATGGACAAAGTCTTGGACATCAACGCTTACCAACGAATCAGCACCGATGTCGACCTTCCGCCGCACGTCATCGCCACTCTCAGAAGCGAGTGGCGTTCATGAGCATCGGTGCAGAAGAGAGCATGGGAGGCCGCAAGGACGAAACCTAACGAGAGCTTGCTCTTTCTTAAGACGGAGCTACTTCTTTCTTGAGAAAAAAATAATTTAGAAGAGAAAAAATATATTTATTTAAAAAAAAATAAAAGCTAGAATAAAAAGTTTGTATTCTCTCACAAAGAAGCCTCAAGCTTCTCCAAGAGATTCCATCTCACCAAATAAAAAAATTCTTCTAGTTCCTTTGTGTAACTCTCCTCTTAATTATAAAATCACACACACTCTCTCTCACTAAAATATCATACTCTAATTAAAAATCAAACTCAAATATATAGAGTTTAAAGTTTAACCTAATTAAAGGACTAACAGTAAAAGATAATGTATAGGAAGGATAAGTAATGGACCTACAACACTACCTTTCATTGTGAAATTCATGCCGATAATATTGGACTTGTCAAGGCAGTCATCGCCAATATTATAGCAATAACAACAATATATAATAACTTATCAGACTAATTAAATAATAGAGCTTTTTTATTTGCTCGAATAATAATTTTTTCGTCAGCTCGTACTTTTTGATATATATGACTAAGTTAACAAGGATGGTCCTAATTGGGCATGAAAATCAACGTAGAGATTACTTGATGGGGTAAGTTTCAAGTTCCTGTAAATTATATTTAGTCCTATAATTATCATTAGCAATAGGTATTATCAGTCATTAATTCTTCCATTTTGATATGATTTACCATAACTTTAAGTGTATTTATCATTTTGCGACATCCGCATGAAGGGATACAGGTATGCTGCTCCTGCTACGACCTTGGTCTTTAATGCTCAAACCTATCATGTGTCGATCTCACATAATATAATCACTGAATGACAAGAACAGAAGTCGGCTAAGCTAGAATCTCCCCAAGACTTGGGAGCACAACATCAAAAGGTTCTCCTTTCTTGAGAGGTGTGGAAGGTTAAGATCCATTCAAAGAACAGCCCCTCATCCAACTAGGTGCTCCTTGGAAAGAAAGGCCAATTGTGCTGGGAATCTATGCTGCTAAAAAAAGTTTCCTTTGAGATCGACTCCAGACGAAATAGAAGTCTCATATTCTATCCCATGCCAATCTCCATAAAGCAACGGCTGTGGATTCCTTTCTTTTATATTACTACAGGATTGGTACGATTTCAAGTTCTGTGGTCCCTTCACACAGGTTGGAAGAATCCGGGTCGGTCTCCGTATCTATCTAATGGAATTTCTGCAGACCATCCAATACCAAGATTCAATTCGTCTCACCTAAAATGACTTTATGATAGAAGCAGGGATAGAAGAGAGGAGCCAGGATAAGATAAACATATGGTTTCAGGTGGTCTAAAATCACTTGCTTAAATGGTGGTATTTGGACCTTGCATGCACGAATTGATGGACTTGAGCCACCAGACCTGGTCCAAACAAATGAGAACCACCTTTTGACGGAAATCTTTAGAACAAAGGGCGCTTTGGAGGGATACTCTGCAAGCCCTTTGGAAAAAGAGCAGACATTCCCTTTGGTCTCTCTATTAATTAAATCAATCCTCAAATTGCCATGATGAAGGTTCTGAAGCTTTAGGGTGCAGATAAGATATAAAAATCCTCGGGATAGATACTGTTGCGGGGACGGACGCTTTGGCCGGAGCCTCACGCAACAGTTAGCCCACATTAAGCTAGCAGAGAAAGAGGACTGCGTTCCTCCCGAGGTATTGTCCGCTTTGGGCGCTCCGGCCCGCGCGTCCAGCGCAGACGGGGGGAGACTGGTGCCCTCACGGTTTTGTCCCACAAAAGGGCCCTCGGGAGGAAAGGATTTCCACCCCCCATTTAAGGCACAGAACCTTTCCGCTACTAGCCGATGTGGGACTAAATTCGGGTGCACCCCCCCACAACATAGCCCCCCTAGCGGGAAGGTTCCTGTGGCGCCTCCCAGTCCTAGGGGGTAGTCTGCGGCAAGGGGCGCGGCCCTTCCTCTAGCGCCAATCTGTTGCGGGGACGGACGCTTTGGCCGGAGCCTCACGCAACAGTTAGCCCACATTAAGCTAGCAGAGAAAGAGGACTGCGTTCCTCCCGAGGTATTGTCCGCTTTGGGCGCTCCGGCCCGCGCGTCCAGCGCAGGCGGGGGAGACTGGTGCCCTCACGGTTTTGTCCCACAAAAGGGCCCTCGGGAGGAAAGGATTTCCACCCCCCATTTAAGGCACAGAACCTTTCCGCTACTAGCCGATGTGGGACTAAATTCGGGTGCACCCCCCCACAACAGATACCAGGCTGCATTTTTTTACTTGGTGTAAACTTGTTGAAAATGTTTCTTTTGCTTCTGAGCAAGTCAATAACTACACATGAAGTATGACATGCATTTAGTTTCTCATGCTGCTCTAAAAGGCCAGTCACTCCCTTGAGGAACCATGTAAGCAGAAAGTACATAGTAGTACTTGTCAGGGAGCCAGGTTGGTTATTTTCCAAACCAATGCTCGAACTTAGAGATAAGTAGCATTGAGAATTTGGAAGTAATGGATTGCAGTGGTTTCTTCACAACTAGAGGTTGATGAGAATAAAAATTTCAGACCTCCAAGCCTATCCCATTGTCCTCCCTACTGCACCATGTCTTTGGTTGAAGCTGTAGTAGTCATTGCATGGTCTCAATCCCCTCGTGTCCATCATGCCCGATAAATCTTCTCTTTTCTCTGAATGTAAAGAGAAGCTGAAAAATAAAAATATTCGTAAGCCACTATAGCTTAAATTGGGGTCGGATCGCTTATATATGTACGCCTAGGATGGTTGAAGCGAGATAGAGTTCTCCAACAAATGGTCTTGGTAGGTTGCACATCCAGGATGGTTGCCTTGACGAGAGTGACATTTATCATTGCATTGGATCCCACTTGATGACGACCCAATTAATAGTAGCTATATATTTCCATGGATTTCCTTGATATGACTTAAGAGGATGCCTACTACTATTCATGAAAATAGATGATTAATCACCGCGAAGTTAGCACTTGTCTGTAACACCAAAGTATTTGGATCCAGAGGTCCACTCTTTGGGTAAATTTTAGTTAGGATCTGCGCTTGGAACGAGTGCATCGTCCGTTTATTTTTCATTTCTCCTTCCTCTTTTGATGTCCGGGCACTGGTATTGGCCATAACAATGCTCTCATGATACTACTGCAGATTGACCCAATTTGTAACATAACTTGTCCACCAGTTGGGATGTCATGAGAGCTGGTAGACCCATCATATCTTCTATTCAATGACTTGCAGCAAGCAGTTGCATGAGGTGGGCTTGACACAGCCATTGATCATCCAGAGTTATGCAGATTCATGAGTGCACCTGCGACGGTGCCTAAGACATTCATGGATCCATGTCACAATGTAACCTCTATAATCAAATAACTAACTATTTGAATCGGAACATAGCATAGCACCAATCACCGCTTTCAGCAATCAACTAATTAGTTCATTTTATTGCCTGTTCTTATATTTCAGGTTCAAGGGTTTTTCCTGTCTTTCTCGAAGAAACAGAAAAAAATAAAAAGAAAAAAGAGGGACCGGAAAATATTATTGTCCAATCACACTCTCTCTTTCTCTCTATCGAAAAAGAAAAGAAAAAACTTATTAGCTCTCATTTTTGCTTCTATCTGGAAATAATAGAATTAAAGTCTAAGATCCATATTAGACAAATAATGCAACACTCAAAAGGAATATAGTCCATAATCTTTTTCTCTTTTCTTTTCCAAGTAAACCATTTATTTTTCTGAATATGTGGTCTGGCAAACCTGTAAGAATGAATTAATAGAAGACAAACAACTCTAAATTATATCTGTTCAATGAAACAGAAGACCGTGCTTGCTAAGACAAAGACAAGTTTCTGTGCAACTGAAAGCAATCTCAATATGATTTCAAGATCAAAATATTAGAGGTAACTGAGGTCTCAATCAGAATCATCAGCAGGATCAAGATAAGCTAATTTTATGTAACCATAAGAGCAAGTAGTTCGAGCTCATCGACATGTCAATTATGGGTCTTAGGCCAACGCCAAACTCTTGCTCCATGCACCATCCAAAATTCGAGCTCAGAACTTTTAGTTGCTAAGAAGAGGGCTGGGACGACTGAAGCAAATCTAGTTTATAGCATAAATCCCAAGTTAAACCCCACATGTCCAATTAGGTCAAGCACAGGTATCAAAAGTTGGCCAATCTGATTAACTTGATTAGACCTAATATCTACTATTTAATGGGAGCATATCTCATGGGACTAAAATTCTTCTTTTGTAACTAAGCTTCTCTATTATTACTAGACCTTCTAGACTTGGAGAGATTGGACAATCTAGAGTAATTTGATAAATTAGGATTTCGTTAACCTATCACATTCCTTTTTCCTCTTTTTTTCTTTTTATTTTTCCTCATTCTTCTTGTTCTTTTCTCAAACGACTTCAGGCTTTTCCTTCCAAGTGAAGTCTACCTCTACCACCATGAAAGAAATTGTAAATTATTAGACTTTTTTTTATTTGTAGCTGTCTCCTTTAAGTGCATTTTTCAAATCCTAATGACTAACGATCATCAGAAAATAGGATGATGCTTCCTCCTTTAGGAAGCTCTAATAATTTACAATATAAACCTTTGTCGCAACAATCTATACCCTCACGGAGGAGGCTTATAACTAAAAATAAATACTTTTTTTTTTTTATGATATAAGGTGAGACTTAGACGGTGGAAACATCCATTTTTATTTTTTTTTTCTCTTTCGTTTTATAAACCCTCTAGTTAGAATAAAAAAAAAATAAGCGAATGGCCCAGATTTGAATCAAGCTGGATCCCTACCCATCACAAACATGGGCACCCTTTGGATCATGCGGACAACAAGACCCAACCCGGTATCAAATCTAAACTTTACCGGAAAAAAAAGGTAAAAATAAATCTTGAGGGCTTGTAGCGGTCGGCAATGGCGACGGAGTCCGACGGCGAGGAGGATACGGCAGGGAAGCTAACGGGGAGCCGGCACCTGGACGTCGACGACGATCTCCGGGAAATGGCCAAGAAGGCCGCCTGGAGCGTCAGCTCCTGCAAGCCCGGCAATGGCGTCCTCGCCCTCCGTGACGACAACCTCGACACCTACTGGCAGTTAATCCATCCATCTCCCTTCCCTCCAAAGTTTCAATCTTTGCCCCCCTTTTTCCAAAGATTTATCTCTAAAAATCGATGAAACCCTAAAAAGAAGGTTTTTCTTAGTCGAAATATTGATGAAAGTTGAGTTATTTCGATTCAGATCGGATGGAGCTCAGCCCCATTTGGTGAATATCCAGTTCCAGAAGAAGGTTAAGCTGCAAGTATGATTTCGATTCCCTATTAGCTATTCTATTTGTCGATTTAAACCCTTTTTTCGAATTTTTGTGCACGAAGTTTGTTGTTAAATTGGTGCTGAATGGAATGCCTAACATCTGGTTCAGCTTCTGGTTCTCTATGTGGATTTCAATGTTGATGAGAGCTACACGCCGAGCAAGATCTCTATTCGTGCTGGCGATGGTTTCCACAACCTGAAGGTGGTCCTTCTTGATCCAGAAATTTAAATAAAATTACTTCTCAATCTTTTTCCTTTCACCTGTCAGTAGGTTTGATAGGATATACAGAGAATTTTATTGATGACCCCACTTTGTCTTCTGATAATTTTAGCCCGGACAGAATTGGAACTTAACTAGCAGTCAGTGATTCTTTCTTTGTTCTTAGTATGTGGCTTGATGCCCTTTGAATGTCATGCTCTTTGTGCTCCAGGAGATAAAAACTGTGGAGCTCGTGAAGCCAGTTGGTTGGGTTCACATACCTTTATCTGGAACTGATCCTCGGTATGTGTCACTTCCACATTTACTTCAAGGGTTATGAAAAATGGTACATTATACTTTAGCTCTTGTAACGTTTGAGAACCACTTTCTTTGCATCTCTTGAAGTAGATGAAACATTACATTTTATACTTACCATTAATTTTTTTCCAGTACTGTTTAATGATTTATCGATGATTTGGAGCCAGATGTTTTGGCATCACTGAGCTTAGTGTTATGTTTCTTTCCATCTGGCTACAATAAGTTTTAGGATTTTGGTTGGAGAATCACATTTGAGTTATCATAACTCACATTAAAGTTGTTTTTCAGTATGCTGTCCTGTGTTCTGCAGTGGATACTAAAATGTTTAGATGTTGATGATGCGATGTCATATATGGTCTATAAATTAAATAACAAATTAATATGCTAGTGCTTGTGCTTGAAGTCACTATTATAATCTTTGCTATTGTAGTTGGGAGGATGCTTTGGAATTCGTTTTAGAAGTGTCATTTAGCCATTACGTAATTGAAGGCTTATCATAATGATATGCAGGAATAACTTTGACAATTTTGACATTCTGCACCTGTGTTGATGTCCTTTTTCATGTTCTTCATACCAGGAGTTTCACCAAGCTGTGTAATGTCTTCTTGATTCTTTTCTGAAACACATCAGATTCCACTTTTGTTATGCCCTGTTTTCAATTTTTGGTCCGTGCTTATGTAGATATCATAGATCTTATGAAGAATTTTATTTAATACTGTCTTCTTAATTAATAATACAAATTTTATGCTTTATTAGCAATATAAACATGAAGAATGGGCCTTATCTCTCGGTTTTAAGAAGAATTTTGTTTTTTCTTTCAAAAGAAGATACTAATTTTTTTCTCTGCATTTTACCTCTAACTGTTTTCTTCTCTCTAGTTATTTTTGTTTGTGTTGTAAAATGTTAATTGCTTCGTCTTTATTTTTTTTTATAGTGGGCTCCATATTAATGGCTTAAGATTTCCAGGTGGAAGTTCAAGTGTTATGGGACCTTTTAGCTATAAACCAACAAGGTTTACCATTATAATTTATTGTTATGAAATATCATGTTCTTCATTAGATGGTACATGTTTTTCCCTTTTTTCTCCTCTTTGATTATAGCTTTCTGAGGTATTTTTCCACAAGATCCAACCCTTATCCTTGTTAGGAACATCTTTCACTTCTTCGTGCATTTCAAATTATTTTATGTTATAATGTTGGCCGTACTTGTCAAAATTTGTAGGGTGCCATTTGTTGGATTTCAAAAGAAATCCTCACCACTTTTCAGAGAAAAATGTCCCTTTTGTTAACTCGCAAAGGAAATTGGGCAGCCATTCCATGGTTTAACATTATTTAGAAATTCTGAATATCTATATATTAACAACTGTTTTAGAATCATTATATAACTAATTGGGAACCCTTTTCAATCTACTGAAGTATTCTAACTAAGTTGAAATTTGGTTCCCCTTTCAAGTGATTTCTGCAGAGGAGACTGGTGGGGGATATAATGGTTTTTCTGGGAAAATATAATTCCATTATCTTTTATTTTAAGTGTTTGAGAAAGCAAGTTGGGTTTATGGGAATTTAGTCTGTGCTTCACTTAAATAATTTTGTTTCTCTGCCTCGGGATTAGGTTTCTCATCCTAGAAAACCTTTTCATTACTGTAGACATTTTCTTTTTTGCTGTTGCCAAGAATTCTTGGCTTTGAGTTTTGCTATGTAGAGAACCCCATATTTGTTGGTAGAATGCATTGGTGATGATTGTGGTTGAGATCTCAGATTGGTACTTAGGAGATTTAGTGTTAAAATCTGAATATGTAGTATAGAATGAAAAATTGTGTTAACAGCCATTTGTACGCCACAGCGTTGTTATGTTGCAGCTGAAGCTAGGTTGATTAAAATTTGGATTACATTAGAGGCTTCAAATTTAAAATGCTCTTCTTTACTTGTACCTCTGTGTGTTATTGTTTCACTTTTTAAATTTCTTTTTTTTTTTTGATCTAGATTTTTCCAAAAGCATGAAATTAAAAGTTTGATTATTGAGAATACCATTGTTCATGTTTAGTCTAATATTTTTCCTACAATGGAGGGTTTACCATCATGTTTGTCATCTTAAATACCTGATGTATTACCTCTGTTAGTCAAAAAAATGTCCTAATGATGGGACCCCCATTAGCAATACTAAGGCATGAGATGGAAGACAATCAAATTAGTATTCTGATACAAACTTTCTTCTATATGCTAAAAGTACTCTAAGAATACCTTCATCTTGCAGTGAGACATTTATTCACACTTTCATGCTCCAACTTGCGGTTTTGTCCAATCACTTAAATGGGAGGGACACACATGTGCGCCAGATCAAAATATATGGGCCTCGTCCGTACGTCAGAATTATCAAATTTTCTTATCTGTAATTTTACAAGTTCCCTTACTAAGGCCTTTCTACTTGTGCTTTTTTGCAGGAACCCTGTTCCCCATCAACCATTTCATTTTATTTCGAAGGAATTCATCACCTATTCAACTCTTAGATAGGATCAATGGTGACAATATTTTAAACAGGCAAAAAATGGTGGCAATAGCAAGCATGAAGAAATTCATACATCTTGGAAAGCATTTGGAATCCACAACTTTAAAATGTGCAACCCACCATTTTCTCCTAAGACTTGTAGTAAGTTTATATTTGACATACATTGGTGTAGTGAGTAGGATATTTACTGGTTTACCAATTGTGCATCATTTTATGGCTGGTAACATGGACTCTATTGTTGTTATATTATGAAACAGCCTTAAAACCTGTATGCTTTTATTTTTATGCAGTCTGTTAGCTTTGACAGAATGCAAAAGCCTTGTATATGTGGCTGCTCCAGATGTTCCATGTTCCACATACCCTATGAGCCTATGATTGTTACAGATAAGCGATTTTTTTTTTTTGGCTTGATGCAATTATTACGAGTAGGAATACTTGTTCTGTTGCTGGAACAATTTGGGAGGACCGATTGGAATTTCAAGCCTGGTCTCAAAAAGATCTTATCCCATGAGCATTAGCGGACGTTTTTTTAATTAGAACCCGAGTATCCAGGATCAACCAAAATATTTGATGGAAGAACAGGGATCCGAGAGTTTGTTTGTGTTTTATTTCAAATTGGCAATAGGTGTTTAACTACCCATCTATTGACCGTCAAGACAGATCCACAAATAAATAATATTGCTTAAACTATTGATTGTTTACATTCAATGGTAATCCCTTCTCATAAATTCATTCAGATGCTTCACTTCCTCACGCTGTTGTTCTACTGCTCGGACAAAATCTACAATGGAAATCATGCCAGCTACCTTCTGAATCTTTCACGGATACTTGTCGAATGTGTTTATCTGGCTGCACCAAACGTTAAAATTGGTTTCTTCATTATTTGCTTATTCTGATGATTTGTCAGACAAAATTTGGGTAAGAGGACTCTCAAGGAATGGTTGATAATAGCATAACTGTCATTGACTGCATTGCTTGGAGAATATTTGTTTCAGAAGACACCTTTATGAACTTGTTCTGTAGATCATGCTCAGAAAAATGGAAGAAGATGAAGGAATTATAATAAATATTCTCAGACTGTTACGGAACCTATGCAAGAGTGTAAGTCTTCAGTCATAATTTCTCAGCTCTTGTGATGTTGGAAGATCTTCCTTGCACAAGGATCTTTTGGAGATAATCTGCCACAGAATTGGAAATTCAATTGGAACCAAAATATTGAGTGTGTGGTCAGACCTGTAGTTTCCTTTCTCATAGAAAATCATGTTCCTCTATGGCTAATGATCGTCTAAATGCTTGCAAGGACTACATTGGTTATCCTATGTCGGATTAAGTCCATCCATGGGATATTTATTCTTTTATAAGCATTTGTTATATTATATGATTCATATTTTGAAACTCATTTTGTTTACCAAAGCTTTGAGACGAATCAGAAATAAGTTTTCCTGCTCATAATAGGTTTAAACTTCATGTTCTTGGATAGTGGAACAAGTAAATGTTGATTACCTCTTTCAGTTATTATTCCTGCAAGCAATTTTTCTTTCCATGGCTTACAACAACCAAAGCTCCAATATTGTGTTGTGTCATATGCAAATATAAATTTCTGTTGTGAATGTTATCTGGACCGTGATTGCATTCAAATCAGTTAATTAAGCTTGTGTTCTTCTGCACAACCAAAATTGAATGAGTTCCTGCATTCATTGCAGTATCAGACTGTCTGTGGTAAGACACTGGCATCCCGCTCCTGCCTTATCTTCTCCCTTTGCTTTCAGGAGCTCTACAATTGCTGCATTCTCCAATCCCCTATGAGGTAAGGTAGGAGTAAAAGTAGCACCCTCAAAGAGCCTAAATAAGTTAGACCAGGAAAATTTGTCCTTCTTGCCAATATGCTGTAGAATGCGAGAAACATATTGCTTGAGCAACACCTTGCATATCCAATGCGTGAAATAAGATCCACAGCCATATCAAATTCAACTGAATAATCAGAAGATATGTGCATTTGTAGGAAGGTTAGTTAATCAAACTTTTTGGATTAACAGAAATTGAAGGTGTGAAGTCAAGATTAAAGCTGTTTTAGAAGTGGAATCATCAATAGTTTTCTGGATTGATTGTCCGCTGAAGAAACTCATGATTAAATGCTACATTTCTTGGCTGAAATTTCCCAGAACCATGACTCCATTAATAGCGCATTAGTTATGTATCATCAATAATCTACCTCTTTGTATGCGGAATGAAAATTTGAGTTTCAATCTATACAAAATGGAGTTTGAGTGCATCCGAAAATAAAGACACTTAGAAACAATATTTTAGCCACAAGGATTTTCCTACGCTACAAAAAAAAAAAAGCCTTTTCCGACACTTTTTTAGTTCACAGTTTTTCACCTCTGACTCGTATTTTTTCCATCATATAATGTCTCATGAATTTTCCAATCTGCATTCAGCTGCATCTTAGAATGAATTTAAGCAATAATAGAGTAAAATTAATGAACTGGAATAGAATTACTGTACCCTCCCTTCAAACTAATAATCTTATCCTGGTTAACGTTGGTTGATTGGAAGAATTGATAGCAATAGCTTAACCTGGATTGCTCCAGATGTGCAAATAATTGTTTGGCAAATAACGGGCCTATTATACCTCTTATTCCACCATAATGCCGACCAAATGGAGCCCAGAAGGTCACTCTTATCCTCCTACAAATTGTTTGCAAGATTTTATATTTGTATATTATCTCATTATGGGGGACAAGCTGATCTGGTGGAGACAGGTTCTATACTGGCTCTAAGAGATTTGAAATTACTACTTACCATGAAGCTTACACAAGCATAACCAATGAAATACACGCCTCTTAGTGCCATTTCATGCCAACTATGTAACTTGGAATGGCAGACAGTTCGCAATCATTGCTTAACGTTTAACTGGCTTGTGCCAGTTGAGGTGAGAATGTTGCACATGAAGCTCTCAGATGAAACCAAAAACAAATGCAAGAATTGAAAAAAAAAATAATGCAGCCTTTCACGTTGAATTACATAGATTTTCAATTCAAATGGTAATAGTTCAATTTTTTATGGTCAATTTTTTTTTTTGGAAAAGTATTAAATTTTATGTAGGAGTGGTAATCTATAACCCATCTAGCCAACCGATGAGAATCCAACTATAATAATTAGGTTTGGACTTGTTGGCGGAGGCCTGAAGAACCGAGTCAGTCCTGCTGCCTGCCAGCGTGGATGCCTGGTGTTTCTGGCAGGTGGGTCATACGTGGCAGAGGCCGGTTGGGTGTCAGTGGCGTCGACTCGAGGCGCTTTGCGCTATAAGGGCCCCTGGATGGTTGAGGTATTAGAGTAGCGCATTCACTAACAGCAATTGCTTTTGGTGTAATGGTAAGCGCTCGGTCCTACAGGACTAAGCCAGTGTAATTTACTTGGGAACAAAGAATGCTATGTCAAGTCCTAATTTAAAGCCACCAAGGTGGTAGCCTAGTGGTACTGGACGTAATTTCTATCCTCATAGTCCCAAGTTCGAGTCGCTGCGGCATTGATAAAAATGTGGCTTTGGCTACTGCTTGGACATGAGGCATAGGAACGCTTCTTGGACCTCTAGTAGTCGGGTGGTGCCAGGTGTGACGTACTCACACGTGAGACTCAAGCCAAAGCCTAGAGGGGTAACTGAGCCGGGCCCATGGATGGGGAGGGTACGAGTAAAACCGGTCGAGGTGCCCAATACATGGCCATTTCTATCCGCATCGAACATTCTCCTAGCGGGGCGGGGGCCCAGTGGGGGATACTACGCGGGGGTGGGCTTGTCCCTTCCTTCCCCCCTCCCCTTTTGGTCTAGCAAAAAAAAAAAAAAAAACCTAATTTGATAAAAGAATTGACAAATGGAATATTAAGACTGAGTCCTACCTACTTCATAAGCCGAAGCTTAGGTCTGATGAATTACAATAGATGGATGGCAGGGGAAAAGGTGTTCAAGCATAATTAATATACTAAAATCCTGTATTGGGTGGAGGAAGCCTATAATTAGTTTATTTTTTTAAAGCTCTCACTAAGTAACATGCATATAAGAGTCGTTGGATTATGAGCTTTTGAATATACGATTTTTTGGTTAATTATGATAATCTTTTAGTCTCGGATTTTCCAAACACGCATATATATATATATATATATATATATATATATATATATTCCCTCTTATTTTTCAAAAAAATCCATGATAATTCGTTATCCTACTAGGAACAGGAAAAGTTTCCAACTTCCACAAGAATTCTGAATCGCGGGACAATTCCAAATCATAGTAGGAACTGGGAAGCGTTTCCTTTAAATCTCGAACCTCCAAGATTTCCAGGAACAAAATATGGAGAGCAATATGGAGGTCTCAAGCCGCTCGCCCTTCCACAAGAAGATCGGGTTCGCCGTGCACCGCTCTCTCAAGCTCGCGGCCGAGAAAATCCGGTTCTTGTCGCTGGAGAAGAGCCCGTACGCACGGACGAGACTCTTGTCGCTGGCTGCCAAGGTGGAGGCGGCGGAGCAGCAGGGGTTCGAGGTGGGGGAGTACAAGGAGAAGCTGGCCCGGCTCCGTTCCATCTTGGACGGGTGGGACGAGGAGCTGGGCCAGGCGGCCAAGCGGTGGAGACGGAGGCGGCAACTCCGGGAGGAGGAGATGGCGGCACGGTCGACCGGGCAGAGGAAGCGTCTCCAGCAGCAGATGGCAGAGCAGGACGATGAGGAGGAGAGGGAGAGGAAGGCCCTGCGCGAGTGCTGCTCTACCTTTGAAAGCGTTGCGACCGCCCCCTGGCCTTGGGAAAACTAGAGAGAGGAAGAGAAGGAGCGAGCGAAACAGAGTATGCCTTGACTGTTCTTGAGCCTGTTTGGGTGAGGAGCGCGACCTTTGCTGCTATGGATGTGATGTAAAGATTGATAATTTTTTTTAATTAATAGCAGATCTTGTAAATTGGTAAAATTTAATTCAGATTATTTTAGACAAGTTTTTTTTTTTTTTCCCCCCCCATGTATCTCTTGGTTCGCTAAGCATCACACATCTGTTTCTTGAAGCTAAAAAGCCAGTCTATAAAAGTGAGCCTGATTTTTTAATTTTATTTTATTTTGTCTTGTTTTTTGGGGAGAGGATGGTTGAGACAAAGCTCATATATCTTGTAATGAAAAGATGCAAACAAATCTTGATGTTAATCGGCGTGGAGGGGCATTCTTTCCTTAGCCGTGCTATGGGATTTGCAAAACCTGATCTGGCGATATGAAAAATTTTTCTTGGATTAAGCAAAATTTTCTTTTGTTAAAAAAAAATCATCTGCAGAATTTTTATTTGATAATTATACATTGGCGATAGACATTTTTCCAATTGTGTAATGTGTAACACCATTCTTGTTTAGTTTTATCTGGGCTCAAGCTCTCGTAGCATTTATCCTCTGTCCTGTCTTGCTCAAACTATTTCATGTCATGCATTTTACCAAGAAATTTAAACCCATAATCCCCCATAAAAGCAATGGGCATATGGGACATGCAACCTTGAATTTTGCTGTCGAGGGGCTGTCGAGGGGAAGAAATATTTTATATATGATCATTATCCTGTTATATATGATAAGATCGTTTATCATTTGAATCCACTAGTGCGCTTTTGGTAGATATGCATATATTTTCTTACATCAAGAGTCTATAGAGGGATTTGAATACAATTGTTCATTCGCTAAGACATCTATATCTAATTATCTATGCTATATACAACTCTAAAGATTTGAATTCTGCCATAAAAAAAAAAAAAGTAGTTCTGGTGAATTGTGGTGTCAGACATCTGTCACCTTTTTTAGTGTAAATTCCTTTTCCAAGTTGCTTGTTCCATTTCAATCTCCCTCTTTTCTAGCCAGTCACACTGGCCATTCCTCTCATGTGTAGCTGCGCATTGTAGTTTTAGGTCGAAATATCAATAAATATTGTTTGTGCGGCTGGTTTCTTTGCTCCTAGTTGTGGGGGGAAAATTATGTTGAAAAATGATTATAACTAATTAGAAATCTGTCTTAATTTGACTGCAACATCAGTTGAAGTTGGTATAAACTGACATGGCACAAACTTAAGAAGAGATTTGCGACATGTAATAAGGTCTAAGAAGTGAAGGTTTCTCAGCTTACATTATTAATACACATGTTCAGTTTACGATCATGGAAAAAATATTAGATGGATCCAATCCATTATGAACCTAGGGTAAAATAATCTTAGGTGGATTTAATTCATTGTAGGACGAAATTATTAGATAAATTTATTTCACCTTAAGTCCCCAGTAGTTCTGGTCCATGAGCTAACCTCTTAGGTTTCATGAAGACAACCCGAAAGAACTTAGCAAAAAGAAGTATATCTATGATAATGTCCTTGGACGATGATAGACATTAGAAGCTTGGTTCATAGTATATTTAAAACACAAAAGTATGCAGCACTCAGATTAAGACAGCATGCTTCTTGTGAGCTAGAAATATTAAACAAGTGGAACTTGCTTGTCCTGCAAATTCTCTTGCATGCTTCTTGTTTCCTTAGACTGCATACATCCTTTTCTAACCATAGATTCACATCTCCAACTTCTACGTTTCCTTCATTCATACACCTCCTTGGCAACTATGATATATATATATATATATATAGCGAATCATTGCCTGATGACCAAGGCAGCTCCAACAAGAATGCAACTTGCTAGGGCAAGAGGTCTGCCCTTAAGAAGCTACCGAAATATACCAAACTTATGAACCATACCTGTATTAAGGATCAGATGCAAATCCACACCGAAGGGTCTGCGATTAAGTCACTTTGTCTATAATTATGTACGAAATCTGCGAACCTCCATGCGTTGGCTGTTCATCAGAATCTTGTTTTTCTTTCCAACAAAGAAGGCATGGCAGAGAGACCCAACCGGCCACAGCCATTTCCGCCGGGCCAAGCCATCCCTAACCCCTCCGCGTCCTCCAATCCCAACTCGGCAGCAGCCCCTGCTCCAAACTCCAGCATCTATTCCACCGCTTCCACTTAAACCTCAACTCCTCCCGTCTCGGACCCAACCAAAGTCCCCACCAGGATCGGCAACTCCAGACGTAGGAGTTTCTCAGCCTCCATCGCTACCGCAAAAATCATCTCAATCTCGACCGGGTTCAGTCCCCGACGACAGCCAGGAAAGCGTCTCAGCCCTCACGGCCAACTCAATTACGGCCAAAACAACAACTTGGAATTCAAAGGACTTCTAGACCTCCATCACCAGCCCAAGGTGCTTCTCAGGCACAACCAGTAGCAACTCAGGTGGAAACTCAGCTCCTATCTCAACCTCTGCCTCCCTCCTCACCACCTAAATCGCCAATTCGAAGTACTTCACCATCAAACCAGCCACATGAATCTCCGAATTTAGTACGACCCAAGTCACCTGCACAATTGCAGCTACAAACTCTTTCTCAGACACAAGAAATGAATCCAATCCAACCAGCTTCGAAGCCGACAGATATTCAGCCAGCACAAGATCTAGAGTCCAAACCAAAGCCTGTTAGTTCTCAACGAAAACTAGACAAGCAGGGTGGCCAACTCCTCGAGTCGGGAGAAAATTCTAAACCGGATTCAAAAGAGCAGCCTAAAGCAAAAGCAGAAGGGAACCATGAGATAAATCCGAGCAAAAATCAAGAACCAGATAAAATTATCGAAGGATTTAACGAAGACGAGTCCAAAACACAGCCAGAAATACAGCCCCAGAAACCCCAAACTGAAGCAAGGGACGAGCTGAAGAAAAGAAACGAAGCCAAGCCATCCAGTACTCCTCTGAAAGCCGGCGAAATCAGAGCGGAACTTAGAATCTCAAAACCTGAGCATTCTAAGAAGCAAGATAACGTAGCCAGAAAGGAGACAGCACAAAATGGTTCCAGCGGAAAAGAGAGTAAGATTGCCATCTCCACCATGCCATGGGCTTCATTCTCCGATGGTGAGCGAGCTCCGTTTGAAAAGGAGACCAAGGAGGGCCTTTCTAGACTGGTCCTGAAGCTGGACGTTGGGCACTTAGAGAGGATAGGGAATGGACAACCAGTGAGTATGATAACCTTAGCTGGTGAAAACAACGGAGCTTCCATGGTTATAGGCTCCGACACCCAAGTTCCGAGGGGCAATATTGAGGCAAGCTGGAATAATGCTGAAGAGAGGTGGAAACATAGATGTACCGAAGACCCAGCACTTACTGCCAACGTAAATAGCAATGCGCAAAGCATCAACAACTCGGCCCTGCACCGTAGTTCCTGCAACGCAAGAGACCCTGGGGTTCACCTGAACCTATCAAGCAAGAAGGTGGAGGCCGCAAGCCCAAGGGGACAAACAGAGCCACTTAAACCAGAGAAGACTGCCCCTCGCGTAACCCCAGACCAGAGACCGTCCCACGAGCCCAGAGTCAGGAGACGGTGCCTTCGAGGACTCTTTATGGAATCCAGCGAGAGCGATCCGGAGAACCCCCAGAAGCCACAGCGGCATGGATGCCGTTTTTGCTGCGAGGAGAAAAAGAAGGGAAAGGCTGATACTGATGCCACTTCCACACCTAACAGCAATGCAAGGGCAAGGCAAGCGGAGGAAGGTACAAGTAGAGCGTGAAACCAGCATTCGCAGTTGCGCAAACAACAATGACATGGGCTGCAGCTACTACAGCAGCAATCCTCTTTTATTTTTTCTTGAGAACTGCTGGCTAAAATGATCAGTTTTTAGTCTGTTTCAGCAATGTTTCCTTCCATCCGGGATAAAATTATGTTTGATGACTGTAATAATATGAATGTGTCTGTAGTTTCTAAACATTGTAAGCACTCTCAATTTAAGAAGAAGAAAGTTATGTCTGATTTCCTTTCTGAAATAGACTTGATTGCACTTAATCTCTACATAATCAGTAACAACATCGCAAAGCATGGTATCCACATGCAAGAGCAATCTAAGTAACCTCCCATGTTCAACTTTGATCCCCCAGATACAAGCAGCACATGTACAACTATCTCAATAGCGTTCAAGGCTGATGAGCCAAAAGCTGTCCATAAATAAATATATTTACAGCATCATATTTTGAGTAGAAAATAATCTAGGAGGCTTCAACATGTCTCCATTATTCATTCACTTGCAGGTTTTGCGTCGAAGTTGCTCAAACAGATAGCAAATGCCTCGAATGCAGAGAGTGGGTACCCAATAATCCATCGTGAAGATGTCGCTTCCTAGTTTCTGAAACTGAAGTATCACTTGCTCTTTCCCTGCGAGAAAAACCTGGTGCATCTCCCCCTTCTTGTATTGCCAAGGCTGGAATTGAATGCATCATGACATGCATTCTCCTTGGCCCCCTGGTTCAAAAGACATTGTGCTCATAAGAGATGATAGCAACGTTATAATTACCAGCAGCTACTCTTGAAGGGACCTGTTTCAAATGGATCCTTCGACTCGGAGAACTATTCAATCTAACCGTAGCATCACCAGGAGGCTAGATGTACTAAACAGTGAACTTGGTGCCATAAAAATTTGACCTGATTAGAATTCCAAAAGATCATTATAAGTTGGCAAGGAAGATGCAGAAGCAACTCATGGCGGAATCAACGAGAACACTTGCCTCAGTTTCCCAACATAGGTACTGCCATCTCTAGAGAAGTCATTTAAGACCAATGCAATCACATATTCAGTGCTTAATATAATGTTTTTCAGCCTATCAAAATCTGTCATGTTTTTAAAATTTATTTATTTATTCATTAGCCTGCCAAAATATTCCATGTTCTTAGAACTTTCTACAACTTGGGCTGTAAATGATCTGTTGCCTGCATACAATCGAAGGCTTTCTCATATGCATGCGAGAGGGAAGACGACACATCTAAGCCTTCCACAAGAGGGAAGTCTTTGTCCCGAGCGATCTGGTTGCCTATTGTTTCTTGCCTTGGTCTCAGAGGTCTGCCTTCTAATCTTAATTGTTTCTGGACCTCCTGGAGGAGCGGAAATTGTAGGAAAATCACAGAAAAAGTAACGACCGAATCAGCCATTGCAGCCATGCGGCGCATCTGAAAGAAATGCAAGGATTTTCTTGAAAAGGAAGACGTCGGCTTCTTCGATCCTTTACAAGGCCTTGCACTATTTCTCTTTCCTCATCTGGAACTCCTTTCCCTACACCATATTCTATTTCAATTTTGAATTCCAATAAACCATGGGGAAAGTTTCTCACTTCCTTTATATTTTTTCAGAAAAGAAAAACAAAGTCCATGCTTGCATATTGCCTCCGACTTTTTGGATGAGTATTGCAAAAGAAATCAATACCACTTTCAGAAAGTTAGGAACTAGTCCTATCCATGGGTTTTCTAACCTTCTGTTAAAACAATCAAGCATGGACGGAAGTGGAATTGAGAATAACACCGAAATTGAAATTGAAGTCACTATAGAGGTAAAATTGGAGATGGCTTGAAGTCCAAGGTAAAGTCAATATCAAAATGGAGATTAGAATCAGGTGGGTGCAAGTGACGGTCAAAATTTTGCACAGAGAATTAGATCAAGGTGAAGGTCAAAATTGCATTGAAATACGGATTGGCATAGACGTTGAATTTTGGATTATGATGGCCAATGAGGTTGAAAAGATGATGATGATCCGGTCAAGATTAATATTCATATTTAACTCGACAATCACAGAACTAATTAACCTACCTAGACTTCACTTGCTTATCAGGCGTACGCATCCTTCCCTCTCGTAGAAGGCTATCACATCCGTACAAATTTTCCTGACTTCACAAAACTGTGATGAAAATAAACAAATCCACTATAGTGACACCTCAACTGACTAAATCTGAAATAGACTACTATAATCTGAACTGCTCTTCAAAGTAACTCAAACATATCTGAAAAAGTACATTCCTATCTCCACTGCTCATCTCTCTCTCTCTCTCTCTCTCTCTCTCTCTTAAAACAAAATCAGAGACCAACAATTCCTTTGTCTTAAAGGTAAAGTTTCATTCTGTTGGCGGGTTCTTGGCCGAACATACCTCTCAAGCCTAGACTCCTGCCATTTCCCTCCTTCATAGTCTCCATCACCATTTGCTTCCAAGCATCAGTATACAACCCAGGGGATCTCCTCGCATAAATTTGGCTCACCAACACCCTTCTCTCTTAACAAACTAATATCGCCCTGAGCCCCTTCCACATACATAAGAACCAATCAACCCACGTCTCACCACCATTCAAGTCCAAGTCGTTTTTCAATCGAGAAAGATGGCCTTCTCCTTCTACGGATCCCTTCTTTTGCTCGCGGTGTTTCTCATTTTCATGTCAATACCTACCGAGGCTGCCATAAAAAACTATCAGTTTGACGTGAGTACTTCCTCTAATTATACTAGCCAACTCCCTAAAACTTCCATCTTTTTCCTCTCATATTCTCTTCGGGCCTCAGGTTGTACTCAAGAATGTGAGCAGATTGTGCCATGCTAAGCCAATTGTCACGGTTAATGGGAGGTTCCCTGGGCCGACCGTCTATGCCCGTGAAGGAGATAGAGTCATCATCAACGTTACAAACTATGCGCAATATAACATATCCATACACTGGTAGGATCTCTTTAGATCGATACTCTGATGCCTTTGTACTCTAGATGACAATGATTAGAAGGTTAATTAAAGAGGAGTGTCAATGTAGGCATGGAGTGAAGCAGTTCCGAAATGGATGGGCTGATGGTCCGGCATACATTACTCAATGCCCGATTCAGAGTGGAAGGAGCTACACCTACGATTTCAATGTTACCGGACAGAGAGGAACGCTGTGGTGGCATGCTCATATCTTATGGCTGCGGGCCACCATCCATGGTGCCATCGTGATCATGCCGAAGGAAGGAGTTCCATACCCATTCCCACAACCTCATGCAGAAACTGAACTGGTTTTAGGTGACTTCAGCTTAGATCTTGCAGCCTAGCTAGCTAGTGAGCTCGGTGTCTTTCTTTATATATGGAGCTAACTCTGATATTGGTCTGCAGGAGAATGGTGGCATGCAGATGTTGAAGAGGTTGAGAAGCAAGGCAGCATGCTTGGGTTGCCACCAAATATGTCGGATGCCCATACGATCAATGGGAAGCCAGGACCTCTCTTCCCATGCTCAGAGAAACGTAAGATCATATGGACCAGTTTCATTAGCTCAATGGCCTTGCACTCATTATATTCCCGTCCTGTTTCGATGACATACAGTATGATTTTGTATATTATTTCTTATATAATCCTGGTGAAATACAAAAGGTAGAAGTAGAATGGTTTAACGAGACATGGCACCGTTTTCCTGAAAAACACATGGCAGGATTGTGAAGCATATTTACTCAGGAGGAGATGTTGATAGCATTTCATTTCTTCTTCCTACTCTTGTTTCAGATACATTTGCAATGGAAGTTGAATGGGGCAAGACCTACCTCCTTAGAATTGTCAACGCTGCCCTCAACGACGATCTCTTCTTTGCGGTCGCCAGTCATGACATGACCGTGGTCGAGATTGATGGAGTCTACTGCAAGCCCTTCACCACTGAAGCCATACAAATTGCACCCGGCCAAACCACTAATGTCCTCGTCAAGGCTGACAAAGCCCCTGGTAGATACTTCATGGCCGCAAGACCCTTCATGGATGCCCCAATTGCTGTAGATAACAAAACTGCAACGGCTATTTTACAATACAAAGGCATCCCAACAACCATCATCCCCATCCTGCCTCAACTGCCTGCACCAAATGATACTGAATTTGTTCACGACTTCCTCAACAAGCTCAGAAGCCTAAATTCTCCCCAGTTTCCTGCTAATGTGCCTCGCAGCGTCGACAGGCATCTCTTCTACACAGCTAGCCTGGGCGTCGACTCATGCCCGACTTGCTTGAATGGAACTCGACTCACTGCATCCTTGAACAACATTACCTTTGTGATGCCCAAAATTGGGCTACTTCAAGCACATTACTTCAACGTCAAGGGCGTGTTCAGGCTGGACTTCCCTGACAAGCCCGCGACCACGTTCAACTACACCGGTGCGCCCCTCACAGCAAACCTCGGCACATCCCTGGGCACCAGGCTGAGCAGGATTCCTTACAACACAACGGTCGAATTGGTGCTGCAAGACACAAATCTCCTGGCAGCAGAATCTCATCCTTTCCATCTCCATGGTTACAACTTCTTTGTTGTCGGGAGGGGGATCGGAAACTTCGACCCGAAGAAAGATCCAGCTAAATATAACCTGGTCGATCCACCAGAAAGAAACACAGTTGGTGTTCCTACAGGAGGTTGGACTGCAATCCGGTTTAGAGCCGATAATCCAGGTCAATATTGCGAGTTATTTGCATGCATCTTCTCTTAAACTAGTTTATGTCGACCTTAGCTCTCTGAAGTGAACTATCGTGTAATTCTCCCTTACTGTTTCAGGTGTTTGGTTCATGCACTGTCATCTAGAGCTCCACACCAGCTGGGGGCTTAAGATGGCATTTGTTGTGGAAAATGGAAATGGGCCAGAACAATCCATCTTACCTCCTCCAAAGGATCTGCCACCATGCTAGTGAACTGGAGGATGAGGTGTTTGCTTGTGGGTTTTGTGATGTCCTTCCTGCAAAAGTTGCAGGAGGTTTGTGGATGATGAGTTTTAACATAATCATTGATTTGGTCTGTTTGATGTAATTTAAGATTTCTCAAGAGGCTCCACAGAAGCAGCCTTTCTGGGTGAATAAGATGCCCTGCCAAGGAATCAAGGGAGGCTAATGTCAACCAATATATATATATTACATCTTTTTAATGAATTCTTTTGTTCTTGACTACTAGGCTGGAAGTACAATTGGCAGGACCGCAAATAACAACATGCTATCCGAATGTGAATGGTTGCACATTTAAGAAAACAAGCATGAAATTGGCAATTTGAAATTATGAGTCTAGAGATCAGTCAAGAATCTCTTCTTAATTAGATAATACGATAACAAAGTGCCTATACATCTGGTTTATGTACCACAGTCGTCATATGCATCAAGGATCAACAGAGACGTTCTCAAAGAGCTTTCGGACCAATGGAGCTGGAGTAAGATGGCTTAAACCAGATGTATATGGTAACTTAAAAATAGAAAAGGCATGGGAAATCAGAGTTCCCTCTTCTTAAAACCTGCAACTCATAGCATTTGGAAGTAAAAGCTGTATCCACTAGTAATATGTGGCTTAATTGTGCTTCCTGGTGCTTGATGAAGCCCTACGCTGACAAGACCTGATATGTGCCTGCATATGCGTCGAGGCTCAATTCCAAGGATTTGACATCTTAATCTGTACTCTGCAGCTAAAAATTTCTGGAACAAGATAAAGTTTGAAACACCCGCTAAACAAACTCTGTTGGAATCGACAAAGAAAAGACGAAGTCATTAAGTTGCTTCTTTCCAAGATTTACGCTCCAGGGTTCCAGATTTTTGAAGGAAATGAGACTTTCAAGGTCTCATTAAACTTCTATCCTGGCAGGTCAACTTCTTCTTCTCCTTCTTCTTCTTCTTCTAATTTGATATAAAATCGTTAAAAAGTCCTTTTCTCTTGGATTATTTGGATTTCTGATTTCCAACCTATGCTAATTCTTCTCTGTAAGGGGCAGGTGAATTGTAGTTAAGAAATGTGTTCCCAGAATCAAGAGAATCAGGAGATTGTGTTTTCTGTGCGATCTGAGCATTCTTTTGCAAAGAAAACGCTGAGGCAACAATGTATTGAAGATGGAAATATTGTCCGCACGGATTTGGAGGCATATAGCATGAATGTAAAAAATGAAATGGTTAGATGGTTTGTCCGTATACCATTTTTTGAAGTTCTTGAATTTTTCGAGCTTTTGTTGCTTTAGGGTGGTGTCAAAGAATAATTAAAATATGTTATCCCAAAATTAATACGAGAAACTATTTTTATCACATGAATTTATTATAGTACAAAATAACTAATAAGTAAAATATAAATCTCCACTTGGGTAAAACACACAAGGCAACCAAAGATCATAATAGGAGCCTTCGCTTCGTTAAACGGGAGCTCTCCCTCATGGGGCCTCATGGCTTTCACCTTCCAAACAGAACGGATATCCTTTCGTCTTGGAAATAGCAAGTCCGGTGGATTCTGAGAAAATGTTTGGGCTGGTGATGTGTCCATCAAATTGCTATTGCTTGATTTTGTTAATTGAGCTTTGAACAAGGAATGCCAACTCAAGTCCCAATTTGATAAAGGAACTAAGATGGCATATCAAGTGTAAGAACCAGGCCAGCTGGGCCTGACCTGGACCAAAGTCAAGAGACTGGTCAGGGCAGGGGCACGATCCCCTGCCGAGATTCGGAACGAGCACCACAGAGACTGGTCAGGGGAGGTTGCGGCCGTTAGAGGCAGTTGCAATCGTCCAATAGCCGACTGGTATGGCTGGTACGGTCGTTCAACATCCCTATCCATTCCAGAGGGCGTTATAAAAAACTCTGACTCCACTGGGCTTCCACCACCTCTTTCTCCATCCTCCTTTCTTCCACTATCTTCCTTCCTCCTTTCTCTCGATTGAGCTCATGGCTGTCCGAACTTGTGCCTGCCAAAGTTTGTGCCTGCCGGCAGATAATAGTAGTTAGTATACGACCCTGTCCAATAGGTAATAATAATTGGCATACGACCCTGCCAATGGGTAATAGTAGCTCGCATACAACCCTGCCAACGGGTAATAGTTGGTGTTCGTCGATTACGGCCCTGTCACGGGTATAATAATGATCTTAGCAGTTAGTCTGAGAGCAATAATTTGATCAATAATAAATACTTTATGATTTTATAATATACACCGGAAACTATGTTTTATGACGGATTTATGCATGCATGATTGGCTTTATGACTTCTTTTAATATACTCTACTATGAAATATTTTATTTTATAATATCTATTTATTTTTTTTTAAATTAATGATGCATTGATATGAAAAATTTATGCTTGATCCGATAAGATAGTATAAGATTTACTTACTGAGTTGTATTGCTCATATACCTTTGTTTTATTTTTTTTTCTCTCCAGGCAAATAAGATCAGTAGGGACGAAAATTAGTTTGGAGGTCACACTAGCAAGCTTGACAATATTGAAAAAAAAAAATAGTAGTGTAGCTAATGATGGATTGGACATGATGTTAGATTTTAGATGCTCTGTACTTCTTTCTTTTTGATTAGCAAATAAAATTGAATAAATTTTATCGTGTAATATGAAAGAATATTATTATCATGAGCTTTGTGTTATTGTCACGCCCCGAACCCACTACTCGAGTCGACCACGTGACACGGCCACATAATTCCTAAAGTAAAATCCTAGAGATCATGTAAGGCCTAAAAAATACAATATTCACAAAAATGCCAAAAATTAATGATTAATGTAATTAAATCAAACCAACTAAAAATATACCGATTGATTACATAATTTCAAATGTCCATAAGCAAAAGATAAATTAACTTCTAGCTATCTAGTAGTCTGACCCCAGATCGATCTCACTTCTCGTCCTTCCCGACGGATTCTACAAATCCAGTGCCTCTGAAAAAAAAGTAAGTGTAGTATGAGCTTTTCCAGCCCAGTAAGAATCCCAACAGCCACACCAGTAATAATAAGAAAATAATCCAAGTAACAAATAAGTGTTATGTCATCATTTGAAAAGCTCAATAAACAACAAGTATATATAAACCAGTACATATACATAAATAACTTTTTACACATTATGTTATCCACTTTCGTATTAATATGATTCCCAAGTTTCAAAGTTTTTCACCTCTGGCTTTGGACTAACTAAGATCATGACCCAGTCTAAGACTGCACAAATCCCACGCATAAGCTCGTAGCAGCTATCCCACGCGTGGAGGCTATCCCACGCATAAGCTTGTGGAGGCTATCCTACGCATAAGCTCGTAAAGGCTATTCCATGCGTAAGCCCGTGGAGGCTATCCCACGCATCAGCTTGTAGCATCTATCCTACGCATAACGTAGAGGCTATCTCATGACGAGGCTAGTCCAACCCATTTTTACATGTCTAATTTTATATGTTTAATCAAATTTCAATCACATCACATATTTTCATGTATTCTCAAAAATATGATTATTCCTCTCAATTTAATTATTTCAATATGTCCATAGCAACCAAGATGCACACCTCATATATGTCATACCAGCTCATAAAACTAATAACAACATACTTATAAAATAAATCCAACGATAAATCAAATATATGCATAAATAGAGGTGTTCAGATGTAAGGATTCTGACTGCAATTTGAAGACTGACTCAAACACGGATCCAAATCATAACCTACGAGCTAGGGTGTTGAGTCCCCTGATCAAAACCTCCTGGCACCGCTGACTCTCCCCTTACAACATCAATTACAAATCACAAACTAAATTATGTAATATTTAAATATTTTAAACCATAAATCACATCTACTATGGGGCCCATTACCAGGTCCCCAAACATCTCAATCCCTCCAGATCTAGGGGGCAGTCGGGGTGGCCCGGCCCCCCACCCTTTCACCACTGGCCTATATCATCGCCAGCCATGGCCGCTGCCATGCCGACGACGATGGCCGATCTCGGTGAAGAGACCAAGAGAAGGGGTAAACGAGAGAGAAGGGGAGAAGACCCTTCTCTCTTCATGGATGGGAGTACATCTCCCTCCCTCAATTTTCTTTGGTCCAAGGGCAGCAGCCATGGTGGCTGTGCCCTCTCCTTCCCAACCCGACAACATCTCGGCCACCACTGGCCGAACCATCGCAGGCTGCCACTGTCGCAGTCACCGGCAATAGTGGTGGCCAAGAGAGGAAGGGTAGAAGAGGTCTCTTCTTCTTCTTCCCCCAAGAACCGGAAGGACTCCCCCTCCTCCACCATCATCAACAGAAGGCCACCATGATGGTGGCTCGGCCCCCACCCGACGGCAACCACAGTGGCCCACGACTCAGTCGTCGCCACCGGTGGCCAACCGACGAGAGGAAAAGAAGAAGAGGATGGGATCCCGAGGAAGAAAACCTCGGATCCACCTCTCCCCATTATCAACTAAACCCAGAAATCCCTCACGCAGTCCCGATTCACCCCTAAATGGCATGGATCCCAGCCAACCCGACGGCCGGTGGTGGCAAGATCCGGAAGAGAGGAGCCAAAACAGGGGTACCCTGTTTCGGATCCTTCTCTGACGATTTAATCGGCCAAAACCCAGCCAACACAGCCCTTAATCTAGAAAATGAAGCACAAGGGGACGAGTCATGATTACCTCAATCCGATGGGGTGCTCTGGCAACCTTTCCGGCGAGAAATCGAAGGAGAAATCCATGAACAAACTCGGATCAAAACCCATGGATCCAAGGCATCTTCACCAAATTTGTGGGGGAGATCTTCGCTGAAGGGAAGAAAGGCTTTAAGACATCCTCCACGGCAGGCCAGCTCTCGGAACCGTCCCCTCTCCGGTGATTTATCTCCCCCAGCGAGTCCTCTGACGCTCCCTCTTGCACGATCGTGCCCAAGGCCGGCCCATCAACCTAAAGGATATTTTTTTTTTCGGGTCCTCACAGTTATTATGGGCAATATCTTATAATAGCACGGCCATATCATGCGCGGAATTTGGGGTGCGACAACTCATATGCTGGATCGCGGGCGTGACATTAAGACTCTCGAGTCCGGCTACATATGCTGAAGCCCGATGACACGCATGATGAATTACAATAGATGGGTGGCAGGGGAAAGGTGTTTCAAGCATAATTAATATAACAAAATCCTGTATTGAGTGGAGGAAGCCTATAATTACTTTATTTTTTAAAGGTCTCACCCAGTAACACGCATATAAGAGTTGTTGGATTGTGAGCTTTTTGAATATATATATATATATATCCCCTCTTATTTTTCAAAAAAATCCATGATAATTCGTTATCCTACTAGGAACAGGAAAAGTTTCCAACTTCACAAGAATTCTGAATCGCGGGACAATTCCAAATCATAGTAGGAATTGAGAAGCGTTTCCTTTAAATCTCGAACCTCCAAGATTTCCAGGAACAAAATATGGAGAGCAATATGGAGGTCTCAAGCCGCTCGCCCTTCCACAAGAAGATCGGGTTCGCCGTGCACCGTTCTCTCAAGCTCGCGGCCGAGGAAATCAGGTTCTTGTCGCTGGAAAAGAGCCCGTACGCACGGACGAGAATCTTGTCGCTGGCTGCCAAGGTGGAGGCGGCGGAGCAGCAGGGGTTCGAGGTGGGGGAGTACAAGGAGAAGCTGGCCCGGCTCCGTTCCATCTTGGACGGGTGGGACGAGGGGCTGGGCCAGGCGGCCAAGCGGTGGAGACGGAGGCGGCAACTCCGGGAGGAGGAGATGGCGGCACGGTCGACCGGGCAGAGGAAGCGTCTCCAGCAGCAGATGGCAGAGCAGGACGATGAGGAGGAGAGGGAGAGGAAGGCCCTGCGCGAGTGCTGCTCTACCTTTGAAAGCGTTGCGACCGCCCCCTGGCCTTGGGAAAACTAGAGAGAGGAAGAGGAGGGAGCGAAACAGAGTATGTCTTGACTGTTCTTGAGCCTGTTTGGGTGAGTAGCGCGTCCTTTACTGCTATGGATGTGGTGTAAAGATTGATATTTTTTTTTAATTAATAGCAGATCTTGTAAATTGGTAAAATTTAATTCAGATTGTTTTAGACAAGTTTTTTTTTTTTTTTTGCCCCATGTATCTCTTGGTTCGCTAAGCATCACACATCTGTTTCTTGAAGCTAAAAAGCCAGTCTATAAAAGTGAGCCTGATTTTTTAATTTTATTTTATTTTGTTTTGTTTTTTGGGGAGAGGATGGTTGAGACGAAGCTCATATATCTTGTAATGAAAAGATGCAAACAAATCTTGATGTTAATCGGCGTCAAGGGGCTCCGTACCACCTCAAAAAAATAAAGAAGAGGCAATTCAGAGCACAGCATTAGGACAAGAAGATCAAGGTGGTAAAACTCCTTGGCCAAAAGTCTTGCCTAAATCAATTCAAAAAAAAAAAAGGAAAAAAACTGGAATGAATTTTGTGATGAGAAACCTCCAGCAGATCGATCAATCTTCTCTTGAATATTTTGCGGATGGATCACATGAAATGCCTTCAATTTCAGCCATCAGTTGGCTAACTTCTTGGCTTGTAATGTCTCTTTGAGTAGCGACAAAGGCATCATTGATCAGTTCTTCACTAGTGTACCTGACAAATTTCTCAATTAACTTTCTCTAGCTTGGAATTGAGATCCTATTGCTAATGCTTGGTACTTGAAGGGGTTCTCCAGTAGGGTGGTTGCAATAGAGATAAGGACCATATTCATTCAATGATCAATATTGACAAGCATAAGAAATGCAAGAATATTCCTTTCGGAACCACTATAATTACACATCTATGTCTATCAAGACATGAGGCATAGAATATCTGCAAACAAGCTTCATTGCACCATAAGCAAATATTGGTAGGAGATAAGATGACTCCAGTGATAGACCTTATGGCCTGTACTTGAAACTGAGCTTTACCCTACCTTTTCATCAAGAAAAAAGGGAAAAAGGAGGAAAGAACAGAAAAATAAGAGGTCTTGTAGGTGAAATCTCTGCCATCATATAAGATTCAGAGGTTCAGAGAAAAACTTTCAGAGACAGCTCCATTAATGACCGTAAGAGATGGCTACCAAAAAGAAAGACAAAAAATAGATAGACTTTAGGGACACCAACTCAATAACCCCCTGAAACTGAGCTGAATAAGATACCATTGTTAGTGTTTATTTTTATAATAGCATTGCTATAATTAGTTTTATTGGTAACTCTTGATTATAATCTAAATGCCAGCAGTGAACTATATGGAAGTACATACTGGCTTTTCTTGGAATGAAACAGAAGTTCATAGGATGAAAGGGGGTTTTAGGTTCCAATCATAAAGCTAGTGGGAACTAGTTGTCTCAAAGGTTCTCTTTGGTACTCAACAACAAAGGGTGGGAGATCCCTTTAGCAGCAGTGGATGATAAGGTAGCAGATTTAAGATTTACTAGTTTGCAAGGAGGGTGTAGAAAATCTTTGTAGATGGAAATCACTTACCCAAGGCTGTTGAGTCATACTTTCATAGCTCTTGTCAAAGTTGTTCATTTCCTTCACTTTGATACAGATATTTCTATGATGTTATAGAGCAATAGTTTTTGAGATATCTTCTATAGAGATAGGAAACTTCTGAACATAAACTGAGAACATGGACAGAATTTGCAGTGATAGGATATGTTAATCCTCTCATAAATTTCCAAAATTTCCAATCTGCATCCAGCTGCATCTTAGAATGAATTTAAGCAATAACAGAGTAAAATTAATGAACTGGAATAGAATTACTGTACCCTTCCTTCGAACTAATAATCTTATCCTGGCTAAAGTTGGTTCATTGGAAGAATTGATAGCAATAGCTTAACCTGGATTGGTCCAGATGTGCAGGTAATTGTTTGGCAAATAAGGGGCCTATTATACCTCTTATTCCACAATAATCCCGAACCAAATGGAGCCTAGAAGAACAATCTTATCCTCCTACAAATTGTTTCGCAAGATTTTATATTTGTATATTAGCTCATTATGGGGGTTCTATACTGGCTCTAAGAGATTTGAAATTACTACTAACCATAAAGCTTACACAAGCATGACCAACGACATACACAACCCTTAATGCGATTTCATGCCAACTATGTAACTTGGAATGGCAGACGGTTCACAATTATTGCTTAACGTTTAACTGGCTTGTGCCAGCTGAGGTGAGAATGTTGCAAGAATTGAAAAAAAAAATAATGCAGCCTTTCATGTTGTATTCCATAGATTTTCAATTCAACTGTAAAAGTTCAAATTTTTATGGTCAATTTGTTTTTTTGGAAAAGTATTAAATTTTATGTAGGAGTGGTAATCTATGACCCATCTAGCCAACCGACAAGAATCCAACTATAATAATTAGGTTTGGGCCAAGCCAATGTAACGATCCAATTGGCAATTTTTCTAAACCAACCCAAACACGATCCATCCCATTGTCACCCCTAAATCCACCATCCAAGCATATTTAAGATTTTTGGATTCAAATCTAGCGTTTGTTATGATTGGAGAGTTATTAGGTTTCTGTTAGTCCATTTCATAAAGTTTGCTACCTAGAACCCTTGCCGATCTTGGCTAGGACCTAAATCAAATTTATTAAAACTTTCAGGTTTCAAGTTTTAGAGTCGGCCTAATTTTTTAATTTTAATTTTAATAATAATAATAATAATAATAATAATAATAATGTAGAAAAAAAAATTGTTTGAAATAAAATATTGAAAGAAAACGATGTCACTATGCAACTAATTCGTAATTTTTTTGGAAAAATATTCAAAATTTGACATGTCATAATGACGGGCAGTTCGGTAATTGGCCCAGGAAGCCCTAAAAATCCCCACGTTAAAAGGCCCCTCGCTCGTCCTCATGCCCAATCCAGCTTAGGGTTTTTCGGCGCCCGTTGGACACCATCCATCGGGGGTTTAGAGGGGAAGAGCTCTCTCTCTCTGTCGATTTTGCTTGTTTTCATTGCCAAATAGCTTCTTTTTCTTGAGGCACAATGGATGGGGAATAGAAGAAGAGAGGAGGTAGCAGTGATGGTTTTCTCGTTAATCCGATCTATAACGATGCTATGAGGACAACCTCGAATCCATTCAAACCAAGACTCTGAGCACCTCCTCTCTTTCATCCCCTTCTTTTCCTGCTTCACTTGCATAATTGCAGGATGGGAGGACTGAGATAGTATCAAGAAAAGGGGCTTGTTTTTTTTCTTTTTCTAGAAAACAAAATTTTCGTTTATTGATTATTTTTAGACTTATAGACTTTTTATCCGTGGGTGCTCTCAATGGATTTCATCTTCCCTCCTTCTATTTAATTTTATGATATTTTTTCTTTTTGCTTTAACGCTCGGCCTTAATCTTTAAACGGGAGTCAATTTGCAGTGGTAGGGATTGTTATTTGGCATTCCTTCCGTGGGAAGCGTTTCCTTTAAATCTCTAACCTCCAGGATTTCCAGGAACAGAATATGGAGAGCAATATGGAGGTCTCAAGCCGCTCATCGATGCACGAGAAGATCAGGCTCGCCGTGCACCGTTCTCTCAAGCTCGCGGCCGAGGAAATCCGGTTCTTGTCGCTCGAGAAGAGGCCGTACGCACGGACGAGAATTGACCACCTGGCTGCCAAGGTGGAGGCGGCGGAGCAGGAGGGGTTCGAGGTGGGCGAGTACAAGGAGAAGCTGGACCAGCTCCGTTCCATCTTGGACGGGTGGGACGAGGAGCTGGACCAGGCGGCCAAGCGGTGGAGACGGAGGCGGCAACTCCGGGAGGAGGAGATGGCGGCGGCGTCGACCGGGCAGAGGAATCGGCTCCGGCAGCTGATGGCAGAGCTGGAGGATGAGGAGGAGAGGGGGAGGAAGGCCCTGCGCGAGTACTGCTTTACCTTTGAAAGCGTTGCGACCGCCCCTTGGCCTTGGGAAAACTAGAGAGAGAGGGAAAGAGAGATTGAAAGAAAGAAAGAGAGTGTGTTGACTGTTCTTGGGCATGTTTGGGTGACGAACGTGCGACCTTTACTGGTATGGATCTGGTGTAAAGATTGATATTTTTTTTATATAAGAGATGAACATTAATAGCAGTTCTTGTAAATTGGTAAGATTCAATTCATTGATTTAATTCAGATTGGTTTTTTTTTTTGCCCCGTATATCTCTTGGTTCGCTAAGCATCACCCATCTGTTTCTTGAAGCTAAAAAGCTAGTCTATTAAAGTGAGCCTGATTTTTTATTTTTATTTTATTTTATTTTGTTTGTTGGGTTGAAGATGGTTGATACAAAGCTCATATATCTTGAAGAAACAATAAGAAGAAGCAAACAAATCTTGATTTATGAACAACAACTTTTCGAATCGGAGTCTCCAGTTCTTCATGTGGATCCTAACTTAGAATTTATTTCTGAAGTAATTAAATTATTTCCATTACCTATTGTATGATAACTTCGTGTCCAGTTTGCTTGGATTGAACATAAATTAAAAAGCTATACAGTTATGCTCCATCTGCTGGGATCATCTCTCCATCTCTCCTCCTTTCCTCTCACAGATTGGTCAATCAAATCTATCTCGTTTTGGCATGTTTCAGCGGCAATCATTAAAAGCAAAACCATTAATTGGCTAAAATGTTTTGGCCTATCGAACACGAAATGACTATTTAGACTTTTCTGTAGGACAACTGGACAAGTGGACATTTAAACTGACAAATTTGTTTGCAAATATTCAACTCCTCCCTTATGATTCAGAATGTTTGATATACTCTTAAGGACCTTTCAGTAGAATTTTTTTCCAGGGCCACCTAAAGAAAGATTCTGGAGAAGTAGAGCTAGGTGTTTTGATTTATCACTTTCGATGATGTGCAATCATGTCATGACTCTAGAAAGAGATGCTAAGTGACTTCAAAATCTAAGATCAAACGACTCATCATTAATTGTTTATAGCTTAACATAGAGCCTTTAATATAAAACTTTCAGATGATCTTGAGCTCCTTAGAATTTGAATATGCAGTTGATAAAACTTCTAGTCAAGAAATGACTTCACATAAATTAGCTGTCAAACCATGAGGAATAATCACAGTTACGTTTTTTTTTTTTTTTGTGATGAAAAGGGAGGCTTAGCCACCCAAAATTTATTGAAACTGAATTATTTACAGTAAGAAAGCTGATAGGGAAGAAGAAGAAGAGAATATACAGGATTGCTGTTAGGGTTTAGAACAGAAAGAAAAGTAAGTAGATGTGCAGCCGAAACTTTTAACCTTCTTGTTGCTTGAGGCTTAATCACAATTATCAATGCCAATTTAGCAGCAAAACCTTGAACATCTCATCATGGAAGAAGGAGAGGGCTTAGGCCTAGGGGCTCAAGATCTCAACCAGAGTTTGGCAGGCCTTGGTTCAAATTGGCATCACCCATGTACAACCCAAGTATATTTATCCACTATAGCGTATCAAGGGCATATTTTTCCTAACTATGATTGTTGACCTTCTAAAAGGCCTAAGCCTTGTTTCGTTCCGCTCACCATGTTTGATTTCATACACTGTAGTACCATCTGCTCATCCTATAATACTATGACATGCACCATAATCGTGGAGAATTGCTCCAATCTTTTCAGTGTGTTTGATAATTCTTTATGCCAGTGATTTCCATTACAGATTTGCTAAAAAATTGTCTGTATTAATTAAAAGTTAAGCATCTGCTACTGCTGGTAATACAAGACATTTTAAAATCACTTACATGTTATCTAGTATTTGGCATATGAAGATAGATGGCTGTGGTTAGTTCTGGTTTGCCAGCCTTACCTAGTTTGATCACATCAATTTGGAATTGGCAGCTATCTGTGCCCTTAAGTGTCCCAAAATTACCTTAATCCACCTACAAATCCTTTTTCTTTGCGTATAGAGCAAAGTTTTTATCTCCATTGAGATGGCCGAGATCTTGGTTTGTATTAATAATGGGAACCCTCGAGGCAATATATATAAATTCTCATTCCTTTCCTCAATCAACGTTAAATGATAAAATCCAGGATATCAACTGATACGATATATTATATCAGCTCTCATTTTCAATCTATTTTATTTTTAAAACATTTATTTTTAATTAATAAATCTTGAAATTAATTTTTAAATGTAATTTTAATCTACTGTATTGGTTAATATTTCGATATTTTGTCCCAAAATATCACCCAGGATCTAGAAAAATCATGGTTCTCTCCAAATTTCATCATTTACTATATTGGCCAAGATAAACTAAGTTCTCGATTTATCTCGGTCTTGACCACTTATGACAATAATTGATAAATCAAAATTTTACTTTGATGTAGAGAAATTTTGTTAATTATTACACCTCCTGTCACTACAAGCTTTCCCCTCTGTTAATTTTCATTTTTTTGCTTGCATTTTCTATCACTTAGGACTTTCCCTTCTTGCCTAAATTTTTCGCAACGGTCCAAAGCTAATCTACTCAATCGAGCCTTACTAAATTTTCATTGGACACGCTCAAACCAATTCGATTAATTCTTTTTATGGCAAATTTTATCTTACATAACTTTAAAAAAAATGTTGATATGGAAACTTGGTTATCTTTCTTATAGGCCCACATCAGCTAATATGAAGCTGTGCAATTTTCTAGTCAATACATGCATTTAACTAAAAGCAGTCTTGGAAATCAATAAAAGATTTCTTGTTTTGTGCACATAATATGCCTCAGTTATCATATATAAATACCTTACAGCTAGAATAGCTTGTAAGCCTAAAAGAAAGCAATGTTAAATTCAATAAATGAATTCCTACTTTTATATCATCCTAATTATCAAATTAAATAATATAAATTGATTCTTTATAATAAAAAATGTCTAAATGCCTTCTCACCAAGTTTAAATCAACATACTTTTCATGAGGGCAATTGTTTGAATGCCTTATCCCAAATTCCGAATTCAAGTAAAAAAATAAAAACAAAATCTCATTCTGGAATAACCATAATGATTAATCTAAAAGAGCAAGCTTTCCTACTTACGTGGTAGTAGTTGTAGATCGAAGTATCAAAAAAAAAAGTACAAGCAGCAAAGCTAGAACTATTTGCCAGCTTGGGTAGATCCCCCTCATCTAAATTGAATTTCTGATCAAATTTTTTCTTAAATTTCCTCCCCCCTCCCCCTTCCTTTTTTTTTCTTTAATTTCCACACCACATAATATCTTGCTGCGAATTCAGCTTGCAATGTTCATTACAGGTCCTTGGTATTTTTCCCCAGAAAAAAGAAAAAAATTAAGGTATATTGCAAGCTAAATTTGCAGGAGGCTTCATGATGTAGCCCAACTACCCAAGCTCCTTTCTTTCATTCCTTTTGCATGCCCAACAAACTATCATATTCCACCACCATCTTCATCATCAAAGTTTTTTTTTTTTTTTTTTAATTTCTTGTCATGAGGTTAGCGAGACATAGAATATGTCCTAAAGAGCTCTCATCATGCACCCAATTGGTCAACACCAAGAATGCTACATGCAAACCACACCATGGTCGTGGGGCCATCACATATGGCTTGTTTGTGGCCCCCATTGCTCGTATGTTCATCACCAACTCCACTCACAGGCAAAAATACAAGCATAATGTCCCTCCAGAGCTTGAATCATTTCCTGAACAAATGTGGTCCCATTAAGGCCCTGTTTGGGGAGCTTTTGGAGGGCCAAAAAGAACTTTCTGGTCCTCCAAAAATACTTTTAGATAAAAAATGGTGTTTGGTAAAATATTCGGAAAGCTGTTTCAGCTTTTGCGGGAAGCTGAAAACAGCTTTTAGGAGAAGCTCCAATTTGGAGCTTTCCAAAATGTTGTTTTCAGCTTTATCGGAAAGCTCTATTTTTGACCAAAATACCTCTATTTTAAAAATAAATTTTCTCCCCAAAATCTCATCTTACCGCCTGTTCCTCTCCCCCCGCCGCAGCCCCTCCCTTTCCCTCGCCGCCGCAGCCCCTCCCTCCTTCTCCCTCTCCCCCGCCGCGACATCCCCTCCCTCTCCCCCGCCGCCGCAGTGCCGCACCCTCTCCAGCGTCGTCGGCCACGTGAGAGGAGAACCCTTCCCAGGGGGCCAACCGCGGCCGCCGAGACTGCCGCATGCGCCGCCAGCCATGGCCCCCTCCCGCGGCCGCCGCGGCCTGGCCCCCTTCCGGCACTGCTGACCACGCGGGAGGAGAAGAACGAAGAGGGAGAGAGAGGAAGGAAGGAGAAGAAGAGAAGAGAAAAAGAAAAGAAAAAGAAAAGAAAAAAAAGAAGAAAAGGAAAGAAAAAAAAAAGAGAAGAAAAGAAATAAAAGAAAAGAAAAGAATAAATAAATAAATGCATAAATAAATATATTTCAATGAATAAATATTTATATCATAATACATTAATATGTTATTTTAAATAATTTAATATTATGTTATATTATGAGAAATTAATTAATACTAATAATTATAATATTTTATATCTTTATTATTATATTATACTATAAATATAATATATATTACATTATATCATAATATATTAATATGCTATGTTAAATAATTTAATATTATATTATATTATAGAAAATTAATTTACTCTAATAATTATATTACCATTATGCTATGCTATGCAATGTCATATTAAAATATTATAATAATAATATTTATATTATAGTAATATTATACTATATCGTATATTATATATTAATATATGTTATGTTTTGTTATGCTCTATTGTATAATACTATGCAATATCCTTTATGGTAATTTTGTCATATAAAAGTAGTTTCTCAATTTGTTTACCAAATATATGTTAAAGTGCCACCGCACTTTAAAAATATAGTTACCAAACAGCAAACAGCAGCTCTACTTCTAACAGCTCAACTTCCGAGGTGTTCCACAGGTCACCGCACTCAATGACGGTACTGCCCAACCTCCCATGCTTCATCCACTGATGTTGATTGTGTGCATGCATGAGGTGTCAGTCCGATAGTGTTTGATCATCCTAAGTGAGTGCTGCCTTCGGCACATGTGATGCCGAGTTGCGGCCAGCACTGGGACCCAGGGATCCGTCCTTCGAAGTGGCTTTCCAACGGCTAGTTGAGATAGGGTGCTTCAATATTTTGGGTTTAGAGATGTTGGCCCCCCCAAGGCACAAAAGGACCGGGTGTTTGTCTTTGGATCTTAGCTGGATCCATGGTCGAGGCAATCCCATTAAAAAAAAAAATTAGTCGAGGACAGAACCTGTCATTGTCCTTTAAATATTGATTAAAGTAAACATTGATGCAGCCAGGAAATTGATGATGTTTTGTACGTGATCTTTAAATATGAAAGTGATAGAGAACGTGGGTGACTTGGAGCATGGAACGATGCCTACCATGAACTGGGACGAATAATATAAAATAACCAAGATTAGCCCTGGTTTAGAGGGTGCTGAGTCCTCGTACCTTTGTTTACTATTATAAAGTGAATGCGTGGGATATGAGTCTACCATCACTTATACATAAGAGAATTGAAATTACTATTTCTATTCTCTTTTTTTACCTATTTGACTCGTCTCTGCATCCAATCTCTCACATGCGAAGCAGAGATGATGGGCTAACAAGCTATAGTTTTTTTTTTTTTTTTTTTTTTTTACAGCTCAGAATATCTGAGTTTCTATTCTGCTCAGATAGCATCTCGTATGATATTTTTCAGCTGAAAGCCTCCACCCCTGAGCTTTTTCAAGGTCAACTTCGATGGATCTATATTTCGGACGGAGGCGCGAGGGGAGGTGCGCGTTTTGTCATCAAGAATCCGAATTTTTGGACGGTGGCAGCAGGTGGCTGTCAGTTATTTGACATTTCAGTCTCCAGTGCAGGCTGAGGTCTGCTTGGGCAAGTTTTCGACATGCGCGGCAAATACTACATGACAGCTCAGTCATTCTGGAGGATGACTCGGCCACGGTGATCAATTAAATCCAAAGTGGTCCGAGGGGTGTTAACTTGGACCACCCTTTACTTCGAAACATCTAGATAATGGTGAGGGATGGTAGGGCCTTTCAGGCCAAACATGTCTTTAGAGAGGCCAACGGGGTTACAGATTAAGTAGCTACTTATGTGACCAGTCATGCTGCGAGCACCTTGTGGGTCGGAGAAGGGGAGTTGCTTCGGCACTACACGATCTTTTGTTTTCTGTTTTTATTGTGTATCTTCATCCCTGTATTGTATGATATACCTACCAAAAAAGCCAAAAAAAACAAAAACAAAAACAAAACAAAACAAAATAAAACGAAAACAAAGCTACAGTTTTGCAGCAACACATGTTGCATGGATTGCAGGGTCCTACGCGCAAAACTATTTCAGATGCTAGCCTAAATTTTCCAAAGAAGCTTTTTGCATGAGCCTACCTCTGTTTATTATTTCTCGTAGCCACATATACTATCTAAATCAACACAAGTCGGCCTGCCTTTGCATCAATTAATTCCAACCTGACCTGATAAAATTTCGAGCTTATAAAGAGAATAGATGGCGTTACGGAATCATGCATGTAGTGAACTGTAGTGCTCGTGGCTTATAAAAGAACAAATACAGAGCTACTCTCGGAAAAAAGGAGCAAATGCAGGGCATTTGGTAACATGAGCAAAGGAATAGAAGTTACATGACTACCTTAGTGCTGGCGAACATGTCATCGAAACTTCTCTTAAGAATCAAGTCTCACGTTACCAAACTTCTTTGAAATCTCCATCTCAGAACCACCTAACTTCCCACAAACATTGGTGGCCTGCAACCATTCCTTAAGACTGGAACGAGCACCTCCGAAAATGACAAAGAGTTGCCATCACAAAGCAATCCCACCATCCCTTCTTGTTATTTTTATTCAAAGGAACGGCATGGTTTGGTCCAACACATCCATCATAGGCTTACTCCATAGACACAAAGATTTACACCCGGAGGGTTGGCACCGACCAGATATCTAGATACTGCAAAATTTTTCTTGTCAATCTTCGACACCTTGGCTTATGTCCAAGTTATGGCCTTATTTTTCTTGTTTTTGTTTGTCATGAATCATACCGACTGCGAAATCTTGAAGTATGTGATGTCGAGGTTGGTAATTCTCAGTGGCGTAGAACATGGATCAGTTTGCTCTTGCTGTAGTAAGAAATAATTAGCCACGACATAGGTTCGGGTTGTGTCTTTGCGCGAAAGTGAAAAAATGATTTGCCTTCTTTCATGACATCAACAGTTGGATCATATGATAATCATTTTGAGATCTATGCAAGATGCGATCCAATGGTTGACGTTGTGAAAAAAGATAAAAGATACAACCTATACACCCTGACATATGCAAAACCCTTGCCAATATTACTAATAAAGTGTTGCTATTCAACTTAGAAGCATTTGAAGGTCTCTGATACCTTTGCCTCTCTATGGAAGTTGGATACCCTTGTAAATTTTCTCCCTCTCACACACGCAGCAAGAACAGAAATTAACACTTCACTTGATTCATTACTTAACTATTTCAGTAGTAAAAATAGAAATCTCAATACTCTTTTTTTAAAAAAAAATTAAGGGGAATCTTGAAGTGTCAATACAATCTCTTATTTAAGAAAAATCTAACAGTAATGTTATATTAGGAAAATGTAGGAAGAAATTATTCATCCTTTCCTCATGTGCATTGGACATGCTCAATGCTAGTGCCCCCTAAATAAAAATTTTAATGATATCATATACTTGAAGTGATTATGAAATTCATGCATTTGTCATGGTGGAAATTTATGTGCAAGAAAAAAGATGTTATTCATGTCTTGATAAATTATGCGTCATATGACTGTTTTATGCTTACATCAAGCATTTAAGAGATGTTGCAATGCACTATGTGCTCTCCGAAATATGACCCATGTATTAGAGGAAATATTGGAATGATATATCAGGTGAGATGCTAGACTAATTTTAAATAGATAATATAGAAGATCATATCAATTATAGTCCTCCTTTATTTCCCTTTCATTTTGGGCCCTTTCTCTTTAAATACACAAAATTTACAAGCTCTCTCTTTCATCCATGGAAGGGACGTCACAAAAAAATGTGGGCAAACATTTAAGCACAAAAAAAGGGTTTTACAAATGGCATGTATGACAGAACGAGGATCATGATTCATTATGGAAAATGACCATGAAAGAGCTAATCAGTGCATATATATTAGAGCTAACACTTAATTGCATGTGGTTCTTAGTCCCCAATAAAAGCACATAGAACAAATCTACAAAATACCTAAAAGCCAGCTTCATACAATATATTATCATATCAGATGTTTAAAATTAGTTTGCTAAAAGTTTTCAACCACAATTTTCTTGATTTTATTGATCAATAACTATGAAAACAATTTTTGACATCTGGGTCGAGATATGGACTTTACCACGATGATGCTTGTCTTGAGCCAAGTTGGCCAGGGGGCCTGAAGGACCTTTCAGTCATTTGGAAAAACGGCAGGGGGCTACACCATCCATTCATTCTCCGGGCTCCACTTTTCTTTTAAACCCCTTTCCACAATAAATCAACGAGTTGCCGATTCGAGGTATGCATGTCCGTCTTAAACCCCCAAGAAAAATCGTCCGGAAAGGCAAAAAGAAAAAGGACAAAAAAGAGCTGGCGCCCGCTGACTGCTCGAGAGGCAATGCTTCTACCCGCACAGCCGAAGATCGTCTCCAATCTCCCCTTTCTCTCTCTTCGCATCACTAAAGAAGATAGAAGCAAGCGAGAGAGGGAATAAACCCCCCAAATCCGAAGCGGAGCTCTCTCATTCTTTCTCGGATGGAGGAGCTGCTGGCCTCCCGCCCCGGCGGCACGGCAGCCTCCAAGAAGGCGGCCGCGGTGGCGAAATCGGCCTACGACGATGTGTTCGGCGGGCCGCCGCGGTACGCAGTGCCGTTCGCCTCCCGACTAGACGACTACTCCGAGATCTTCGGCGGCCTCGCCGGCCTGTGCTCCATCCCCGTGCTCGACCTCCCGCCGGCCATGGATGGCCTCGACGATTTTCTGGTCGACGCGCGGAGGTCCGGTTTTGATTATGCCAAGATTTTTGGAGGGTTCGATGGTGGGGAGTTTTGGGTTCCCTATCAGGAATTGTTCGCGGAGCCCAAAAAGGAGGAGGTTTCTTGTTCAAATGAGAGGTCTGGCCTTTCTTGTTGATTTCTTGATATTTTCGCGGAAAGTTTTTTTTCTTTTTAATCTTCTTTTTATTTGAATATTTGTAGACTTTAAATTCATGGTTAAGTAAGTCATCTTCTATAGAAATAAAAAATTTGTACGTTTGTGCTTTTAGTTGAATCAATTGTTTAAAGTGTATAATTAACTTAGGTTGTTGGGAGGGCTCATGCCCAATTTCTTGGTGAACCTAGCTGCCTTAGAGAGAAGTTTGTTCTTTTGCATCTAAATGGTCTTATGACATTTAGGCAACTGGGGGATTTATATGGAGCTAGCTGTTCGTTTCATGCAGGTAAATAAAGCATGAGTTCTGCTTCTTTATGTTGTATCTGGCCACTTCTATATTGCTTGGCTTAGAAAAGCAAAGATAGAGCAGGTTACCATGGAAGATTCTGTTTTATTATTTGTTCCCTCAATCCCTCTTCATGAGATGCTCCTCGTGTCATTTCATTTGAGAACATCTAATTGGATGGGGTCGCTGTTCCATGATTTGTTATGATAACTAGCTTTGTGCGGTGAAGAATCATTGGATTTATTGGGGATTAAGGATTTTTGACAAGTAGAGCAGCGAAGCAAACTGGCATCTTGTATACAAAGTAAATTGTGGAACAGGACATGAACTTTTGGTATCATCTTTAATTATATGTTAAATGTGATAGTCCTATTTGTCCTGTTCAAAGGAAAGTACAAGTTTGTTTAGTACAATGAATTTAGTCATCTCCATATCATTTTGGATTTCTCGACAAATATAATTTGTTTTGCTATGTCAGGTATGGATATGAATGTTGCAGACAATTCTAAAGGGCTAAAAGAGAGGAGACAAAAGACTGCTTAGATGGAGTGTGGGAAGGGAGTTGAAAAAGCTTTCCATCTCAGAGCGCTTAGCCTAAGATAGCACCTAAATAGAAAATAGAAAATAGAATTGATATAACTGATACCAGATAGGAGGAATATAATGATTGACTTAATGGAATATTTTTACCCACCCTCTAAAATGGTAGAATTAGTTTATATGTATATTCAAATTTTTTCTTTTCCGACACTTGAACCTCCAGCTACTTTCTTCTTCCCCTCCCTTTTCTCCTTAGTTTTTCTTTTCTATCTTACAGCAGGCATCATCCTTGCGCCCCTTCCCTTATAGGATTTACAGCTTTTTTTTTGGCCCCCCAGATTAGCTTACCGTATGTGCAGACTTCGTTTTGCATATGGATTTTACCAAGTATATATGTCAAATAGCCATTAAAATATTTCAGGGTGATGGTCTAGTTGGCATGCATTATCTCATAGCTATGTTACATTAGCCACTTTTGGTTGATTTTCTTCCAAGAGGTATACGAGTTCATTATCTTCAACAAAACAAAGATGAAACCGGACTTCTCTAATTTGCTGCTAAAATCTTTTTCTCTCTCTTCTTACATTGCCTAGTCCTTCAAATTGTACTCCTTTTCTTTCACTTGTAGGGTATGATACCTTAGTTACCATATTTGGTGGTGGGTGCATAAGAGAATTCAGGTGTAGGGAAATAGATCGCTTCAAAAAATTAAAGAAAAAAAGACATAGAAAGCCTGCAGTATATAGTTTCTGGAGAGTTTCTGAAGTAGGTGCAGCACAATAAGTGGAAGTTTCCTACTACCAAGGGCCTAGCTCCCGTAACTTGGGTCTGGCTCGAGCTTAGATGGATAGTCTCCAGTAAGAATCAAGCTTGGCCTGAACTATGATATCTAAGCTAGAGCCTATCCTAAAAAATAATATCAAAGGTGTGGGAAATAAAGGTTCTGGTTTGGGACAGCCATAGTCATGGTCCTAGGTGGTGGGGTGGGGTAAGTTAATAGAGGTTGAGCAGAACAGCAAAGTTTGGCACATTGCCTTGTGGTGGTCTAAAAGAGGAGGAAGGAGTAGAGGAAAGGGAAGAGTAGAGGAGTAGGAAAAGGGGAATAAGGAGAAGATGAGAGAGGAGGAGGAGGTTAGGCAGCCAGATAATAATGAGTGAAGAATAGAGGGATAATAGTAACTTATACGTATTTTACTATAGCCATGCAAAACCGGCAAAATGAGACATCACACTACGTTCATGCATCAAAAAGATTTCCACTTTATTTTCTTGACCTATTTTATTTAATTGTTTCTTGATAATTCCTTATTTTAATTGATAGATTTTGGGTATTTTACAATGTCAACTGTAACTGTTGAAATATGGCCTAAACCATCAAAACTGCTGGAGCTAACAAATTGGAATTCATGTAGCCTGCATGACACTTAAGTGTTAGGAATCTTATGCTTGGGGTGCGACACCTTGGAAACTCATCTCTAAATCCAATTATTTGTTAAAAAAAATAATTTAAAAGATTAACTTCCCTGCACCTAATCTTCTTCTGCACCAGCATCCATTTTTGTACTAAAGGCTGAAATCGAAATTTAAACCAACTTTTCGAATCCTTCTTGCAAGTTCCCTTAAACCCTTTATTTTCCATTTCATCTCCTTTCTTTTTTACCTTGGTATGATACCTTTAAACCCTCATGGAGACACCCCAAAATCTGATTGAGCCCATTATTCATTGTACTGCAATCATATGGCACCTTATTATGCCCCTCTTTCGTCTTGTTCTGACATCCATAATTTGCTTGGATGAAGATCTTAGGAAAACAGAAATTTCTAGCAAACAAGATTTTTGACTTGTCTTTCTTTAAGATCCTTCCAAGACCAACTAAATGTTGGTTCCTCGTGTCTTAAATCTATGTCCATCTTCATTAATAACATTTACTTCAGAATCTGATGTCTACTATTCAAATTAAGTTAACTTTGAGTTATATAAAAAAAATTAAAAGTAAAAAAATGTTTGCACTTTTTTAACACTTTGGTCACCCTGGAAAAGAAGGCCATGTTGCCAGTATTTTCTTACACTAATTTGTTGTTTGAACACAATTATTGATTTTGTCTTGCCCAACATTCATCATTTACATTCTAATCCATTTTAAAATTTTTAAATCTGAGATTTCTCTTCAAAAATTGCTCAACTAATTTTTTTGCTTCTAGGTCAGAAGCTGTTGGATGCAGCCATAGAGTACTATGGTTGATCAGTGCAAAATTTAGTGAGGTAGCGACAACAATTGGGGATATGCTCTGTATCTTGATAATTTCCATATGCACTATAAGAGAAATTTGCATTAGATATCTTTTCTGAAACATATAAAACTCCTCCCTGTGTATTCTTGGAAAACATTAAAGAATACTCCCAAATATAATGTAACTAGAAAATGCTTATCGCATTCATGGACAGCATATATAACTGCTTTTAGAATATCCAAAAAAGAAGTCCTCTAATAGCTCTTATAGATTGGTAAAAATAGAAGTTCTGTACTTCCATTATCTTTCTGATGATTTTAAACTTGCAGTTTATCTGCTATTGGAACTAGGAAACTGTTGTTCAGTACATGTAAGAGATTTAATTGAGTCGTTTAGCTATCATGGATGTAGTTTTTTGCAGTTTTTCTTTTCTGAAACATATAAAACTCCTCCCTTTACATTCTTGGAAAACATTAAAGAATACTCCTGAATATATTGTAACTAGAAAGTGCTTACCACAATCATGGACAGCATAAATAGCTGTTTTTAGAAAATCAAAAAAAGAAGTCCGGTACCAACATAGTTCATATAGATTGGTGAAAATAGAAGTCCTGTGCTTCCATTTTGGATCTGATGATTTTAAACTTGCATGATTGAAACTATTGCACTTTAGAGCTTTATCTGATATTTGAACTAGGAAACCATTGTTGAGTACATGTAAAACATTTAATTCAGTCATTTAGTTACCATGGTTGTAGTTTTTTGCAGTTTTTTACTTCTACCGGTATGGCAGCATCTTTGTTTTGCGTGAATTTTCTATAAATCTGATCATTTTGCTTCTTCTGCCTGTTTTCCATTTAATAGAGAACAAAGAAGAACTGGATCTGGTCCACGGGGGACAGAAGTATCTGAATTTCCTCCAAAACATCCTAAAGGAGATAATATGGCATGCGCAGAAGAGGATCGATTCTCATCTAACTCTAACCATCCAGATCATGGCTTAAAACAGTTGAACATGTCATATAACAAGACAAGCCAAGGAAACATAGAAAGTGCAATAAGCGGGAGAACACATGTAACTCAACTTCATGCTGTTCCTGGATTTGCCGTTGTGATTGATGGTTGCAACCCCCTGCAGAATAATGTAAGCAACAATCCTCCTGACATGGTCAATGGTGAGCTAGCTGATCTGGATCAAGGAAAAAAAGTTCTGCCAACCTCGTCTGCTGACAGTACAAAGAGTACAGGAAGTGACTTGAAAGCAGATCAGAAATTGTATGCAACTAAATTTTCTGCCTCGCAAAATGATCATGTAAAAGCGAAGCACCATTCATGCTCTTCTAGCAATCAATCAACAAGCACGGTAGATGTTTCTTCTGCAGATGCTATGTATTTAACCATATCTGATATTAGTCTTCAGACAGAACCCTTGCAAGTCCCACCACCATCAAGGCGACCACCTAAGTTATTTAATAAGCAGGGGCTTTCCTCAATGAAGACATATGCAAATGCTGGAACTGATCTAGATGATGTAAAACTACGTAAACCCATTGCAAGTCATCAAACTCGATATTGTGTGGCCTCTTCCAAAAACCATGCACATCAGGAGTCTGTGAAGGGAAGCTCACCTTTTTTTGATGTGGATGTGGATGCTAGTTCAGCTGCTGCAGCTTCTGCCACTGCTATGAAAGAAGCAATGGAACTAGCTCAAGGTAGATTAAAAAGTGCAAAGGAGTCGATGGAGAGGAAATGTGATAATCTTCAAAGCCGCAAGTTGGGTCATTATGATGTTGTAAAATGTAAGGGAAGGAAGGTGGACCATGCTGCCCAAGAAGTAGAAAGCTTCAATCAAGTGCGAACTCAGAAAACATTGGTAAAGGAGGATAAAAAGACTGATGACATTTCTTCAGAGGACAGACCTGAAGTCATAAGTGCAACCAAGAAAACTCTGGATTATGAAGAGAAAGGAAGGCATGTACTATCAGCTGAAGAGGATCAACGGTCAATGCAAGGGAATAGTTTTAAATTTTCTGAAGTGTCCCATAAGTTGGAAAAGAATTCTGGAAAGTGGAAAACAGATAAAGAATTCAATGAACTGATAAATGATGAGAAGAATGATAAAATGGTCAGAGAGGTCTTTGCTCAGAATATTATTGCGAAGAATACAAACAAAACCACAATGATTAGTGAAGACACAGAAAATGTGAATAAAGATGCCAGATGGGCTTATGAGTGTAAAGGAAACGGGCAGTTGAGAGAAGATGCTGGAAATAGTGAAAGGACAGAAAATACTATGAAATTGAAAGATAGTAATGTAGCTTGCAGGGAGGAAGAAATCAAGGAGGTGCCAGATATGATTCCTTGTGTGCATGAAGAGAGAACAATTATGCTAGAAGAGGATCAGGATCCTGATAAAGAGGAAAATGAAAACCCAAGGAAGGTTCAAGAGGCCAGTGTTCATGAAGAAGAGATAAAGAAACGATTTACTAGTGACGAGGCTCGTGCATGTGAAGAGAGTGAAAAGACATTGAAACCTTTGGATGATGCTTGTAAGTTTGAGGGGAATTATGCCAGTGGAAATGAAGAAAGAAAGTTGGAAGCTGCTAAAGAGGCTTGTGAAGGTGAAAACAATGAGGAGAAATTAAGTACAACTGACGTAACTTGTGTACCTTCTGAGCATGAAGATAATTTGCATGTGGACAGCAGAACAGGTATTCAGGCTGAAATCGAGAAGGAAATTAACGTCCCTCATGGATCATACATGTGGGAAGGAGGGGAGAAACTGGAAGCAGCTCAGGCAGCTAGTAAGTGTGAAGATTCTGGAAAGGAAAGAATAAAAGGAAATGTTGAATGCTGTTATGCAGAAAACAAACATAGATCAGAAGACACCTGGGTGCTGCATGAGCTGGAAAAAAGTAAAAAAGTAAATGTGACTCAAGAGGCATGTTTGCGGGTGAAAGATGAGTTAAAGCTCAAAGTGGATCCAGAAGCTGATAAGCTGGAAGGGGATTTGAAGGAACAGAAAACAGCAACAGGGGCCATGGGGCATGAAGAACAAGAGAAGAAAACAGGATCGGCAAAAGAGCCATGCTGGCAAGATTGCAATGAAACGAAAATGGCAGATGCTCAACTGGAATTTGTGCAAAATGACAAGAAACAAGAGGGAGATCAAGTGCTGCTTCAGCTGGGAAATGAGCAGACTGTATTTGTAAGTGACCATGGAGAGAGGAGAAGTAAGGATGTTAAAGAAGTTCATGTGGCATCTGATATTATTGAAGAAGTTAAAAAATTGAATGGAATTCGAGGGATCTTCAAGAGGTCTGTAGACAGAGTTATGGAAGATACTCAACAAGATTGCTTGTTGGCTAAGAAAGGTGAAATACCAAATTCAGCTAAAGATGGTATGGCGAGTAGTGCTTTGGCTTCTGATAGATCTGATAAAACTGCTAACAATTTTCATAGAAGAGAAGAAAGGAAAAATGAAAGAAGAATAGAAAGAGAAACAGATCAAGTGAAAGAGGAGGCAAGAAACTTCGAGGAAGAGAAAGAGAGGGAGAAAGAAAGAGAAAAGGACAGATTTGCTGTTGAAAGAGCTACCCGTGAAGCACATAAGAGGGCATTTGCTGAAGCCCGGGAAAGGGCAGAAAGGATGGCAGTGGAGAGGGTCATTGCTGAAGCTAGACAACGAGCACTAGCAGAGGCCCGAGAGAAAGCAGAGAAGGCTTCTCTTGAAGCTCAGGAAAGATCACTAGCTGAGAAAGCTTTGAGAGAAGCTAGATTGAGGGTGGAGCGTGCTGCAGTGGAGCGAGCAACTGCAGAAGCTCGGGATCGTGCTGTAGAAAGAGCACTTGCTGAAAAAGCTGCTTCAGAAGCAAGAGAACGCATGGAGAGATCTAATGCTACTTCTAGGGACAAGATGAGGAAAGATAATGTGGCAGAGGATGATTTTAAGACCAGAGATAAGGTAGATAGTGGAATGAGGCTAAAACCTGGCTTGTGCACAAGTAGAATTATAATATATAGTACCTCTCTAATTCTGGCTTCATATTTTCAGTTTAGCTGTTCTTAAACTGTATGGCATTGGTTAACTGATTGATGTACCATGGCAGGACATGCAGGATGTTGCATATTTTCAAAGTAGAAGTTCTTCTGGCAGTTGCCAAATATATTCAGATTTTAACAGTCAAGGTGATAAACACTTCTTTTTGATATTTCCCAGTGCCATCTATTTATACCATTTTGCCGTGATGATGCATTTCCATGTCTCTTCTCCTCGATTTAATTACACTATCGTTTTCTAATAATTAATTTTGAAACAGATGAGGGTGAATCAAATTTAAGATATAAAGCAAGACTTGAGAGGCATCAACGGACAGTTGAACGTGCAGTATGTGAATTTCTAAAATTTTCATGCTTTTCTATGCTATTGGTCAATTTGTTTTAGTTTTGATTGCCTATGACTTTCCTTAATTATTTGCATTGCTATTTTCAGGCAAAAGCTCTTGCAGAAAAGAATAGGCGTGACCTTCTGGCACAAAGAGAGCAGGCAGAAAGAAATGTAATGACTTAATTCATGAAGGTATTTTAGGACTAGCAGTATATTGCACTTCTTTCAGTGACCATCCTTGTGTGAACTGTGGTTGCAGAGGTTAGCAGAGTATCTGGACGCTGAAGTCAAGAGATGGTCAAATGGAAAAGAAGGAAATTTGCGGGCTTTGTTGTCAACACTGCAATATGTAAGCATTTTTTTGTCTTTGATTTTTTTTTTTCCATATATATGGAAGCATCACGTAACTTTTTCGCTATGCCAGCTGCTTTCTTAGCTTGAAAATTTTTAGGATGAATGGTTAAACTACTTTTTCACTAGAATGAGGAACCAAGTGCCTACACTGAAATTCTTAACAGTTGGATTTTCCTGAGGAGCAGAGCTAAGAAAAGGTTGTAACCTCTTATGTGCCAAAAGAAGTTTAGGTCTAATCTTCATGCTTATCTACTAGTAAAAAATTAAAGTGTAAAACATTGCCATATTTAAGTATATTATCGCTTAAATTTATAGACCGCTGCTGGCACGGTACAAGTTCATTCAGATTCCATTATATCTTTAGACAGGTTTGAAGAATTATTTATTTTATCCTTAACTAAAACTCTTTTTTGACATCAAATTCGTTCATGCAACTTTAATGCAGTTAAATATTTGAGGTCCACCTTCAGTGTTGCACAACTCTATGTTATGGATATTTCATGTATTGAAGTTAAAAGAAAATGGGCCAATATAGTCCTGCATTTCTCTTATAAAAAGAATGTGTAAGCTGAAAGCTGCAAGTATACGAAACCATGTATACAACATTTAGTGGGTGAATGAAACTAACGATGAATGAGCTCGGCCTGGAAGTGAAAGGATGTTGGTTTGGAGTTCTGGAAAGTGAATGATGTTGGTTTGGAGTTTTGGAAAGTGGATGTATTAAATAGTCTTCTATATATAATCTTGCAGTTAGTAATTTTACTAACATAGATTAGTACTTTCACTAACATATGCATGAAATATACCATGCCTGAAAGAGAATTCTTGCCCTAATCTGCTTCTGTAGAGCTTCTATTCAGTAGGTGCTTATCTGGATTTTTTCTGATATAATAGGAAGATTACGTGATTCCTGGGGAGTCTTTTATTTTGTTCAAGTCTTCATGGTAGCATTATTTATTTTCGTAAAAAGTTTTCGACTCCTACCAAGATCTGTTATGACAACAAAATTTCCGCACAACCTTTCACTTGTTTGTGAATTTCAGTCTGCATTAGCAGCTAACAAGACTTTGATAAGCATGTACTGTGGCAATGTTTTCACTTGATATTTTAATTGGCAGATCCTTGGGCCTGAGAGTGGCTGGCAGCCAATTCCATTGACAGATGTTATTACAGCTCCTGCTGTAAAGAAAGCTTACAGGAAAGCTACCCTTTGCGTTCATCCAGATAAATTGCAGCAGAGGGGTGCTAGCACTCAACAGAAGTACATTTGTGAGAAGGTTTTTGACCTCCTTAAGGTATGTTTCTGATTAGGCTTGTCTTTTCCTGATTATGTAATTTAAAAACTTTTTTCATCTAGTAGTAAGATTCTTTACCCATGTTTATGATATTTGCAGAAAAGTATTACTATTATTCATGATTTCTTTGAGTAATCACAGTTAGTTTCTGACTTGTTTGGGGCAATTATGAAGCTGGATGCTGGTACAAGAAATCTGCATTTAAGAGAATATGCATTGAAGCATAAAAGATGTTAAGATGTCATTTTACATTTATAAACTCAATTGTTTTGAATTGTGACAATTGCCTTTATATTAGGAGTTTGTATGTCTTCTCTACAAAATACCCTGTTAATGGTTGCTGGCTAGATGATGATGCATAAAAGATTTGATGACAGAGTTGAGCTTTATAGACATCAGGCATTATATCGATACAAGTGGACTAAAACTTGTACAGCAATTTTATAAAATATTTTAGAATATGGAAGTGAAGAAAATGCCTGATTAAAGTAATTGTAAAAAAATGCTCAGTTAATTAAATTGATAAATAAAAACCAGAAATTAGGTTAGTAGTTCATCAGAACTTGAATCTTGGCTATACTTTCATATGTTATATTATTAAAGAATAACGATATAATCAAAACAAAGGAAAAAGAGACAGGAAAAAATGAGTCTACAAACTTGAACTTGGTTGAGACAAGCTACTTTAAATTCTTCTTCTTCGTCATCATCTTCTTCTTCAGGAATACTACTAATAGGCCTTCAATCATCTTTCAAGGAAATTGACAAAACAAAAGCAAGCAATATATGTCTGAATAAGAAACAAGTTAACTCAGCGTCTCATTATTCTGTAACATGTTGAAAACTTGTCGAAAACCAACCAGAACAAAGATAAGGAGTTCAGAAGTGATAAATAGAAGTCCTCTTTGAGGTAGCTGAGTTGCGATTTCATCTCTTTCTGCAAAATGAAGCAAATTGAGTTTCCATTAGTGTTTTGCAATAGAAGTGGAGAAATAGACGGATTCTTAGCGGACTTTAAAATTAGGAATGAGAAATATTCAGAAGATTTAAGGGATTTCAATAGGAGTATTGCGGGAAAGGATCAAATGTTCCAGCTAACAGAAGCTTAAATTTAGTAACTGGAATCCAAGCAGGCAAGAGTATCATGTAGACTTATGGAGACAGAGATGAAAGGTAGACGAGAATATAGAGAGACTACCATATATTATTACCCAAAAAAGAATAGGTGGAGCTCTGCATCTTCCCTTCCTGCTCCTACGTATCAAAAGAAATGGAGGACATTATATTTGCGTATCTGAGAGATCCATTATCTTGTATATTAATTAGAGCAACCTTATGCAGACATGGTGCAGTTTTATCTTTTGGCCAGCCTACAGGGACATCCTTCTAACTGGAAGAGTTAGAAAGAACTGACTATCTCAGGACATTGTATAATTAGCTAGATTCGTGATTAGTTAATTTATATAGGAAACTGTGGAAATCATATCGATAGAATGAAGGTGCAGGGCAATTAGGTAGAACCACCTTCTGTAGCATATGAAAGTCAACAGTGAAGAGGAAAACAGACTTGCCATCTTACCCTGGCTGCAATCTTGGACTTTCATCTTTTAAGTTGTTATTCTGGTTCCAGAAGTACGTCTTTGGTTGCACAATTTACAAGACTGCATGATTCTGCAAATTGTGCTCCCATAGGTTCTCTTCTGAGTTGTACAGTTTCAGTTTTATATTCAGGAAAACTAGCAGCTCATTTTGGGATGTGAAATACTCACAGGAAAGAGAGCACTGGATTCAGGTCATGTCACTAAACACTATGACATTTCTGGGGTGGATGTGCATCCAAAAGAATTTTTAAGCACAGCCTTTGTTAAATTATGGTCGTTACAGTTCATGTAAGGTTCACACTCTATTTAGGGTATAGCTTCTATGTTATTCTCTCCAACCATATTGCACTAAGTGGTTTCGGTGGATCGGCAGATTAGGCTTCTATAGTCGTCTATTTGTGCATCATTAAAAGTTGAAGTTTGCGCGTGATTTTGCTGGTCAGTACTTGTATTGTCAAGTATGGCCTTGTATAAGAATCAGTCACAAAATATGATTAATAATGCCAACCCAAGCCTTGTATATAATGAATTGGTGCATTGTGACACCACATATGCTTCCATTTGTTCTATGAGAATGAAAATGATTCTATGTCGGTGTATAGGTTGGTTGTCTCTACATATGCCACTAGGTGTGGTTCTTCATTGGAAAATGAGCCCTTTTGTAGCTATGCAGAGGATTGCTTCGCTTTCTTCTCTTGTTTATGTTCATTTGCTTAATGAGTTTACTTGATTATATTATTATAGCTTATATGTGCAAATAAATAATGGTTGGTAAGGAGTCTTGCTCGTACAAATTGAAACCTTCTTATCTTTATGCTGTTTTGGTTCTGTGCCCAAGTTGAAAGCATATACTGCAACATCTATTCTACATTTTATAAAGTTTATATGCAGATAAAGCTCTACATAGCTATAGAAAAGTTTTACATGCATGATATCATATCACCATCATATTCTCTCATATTTACACTACTTTGAGAGTTATGCAGGAAGCTTGGAATAGATTCAACTCAGAAGAGCGATAGCAGATGGAATAGGTACTATATATTGTTCATAGTTCAAGCTCTAGGTGACGTAGAGTAAGAGGCAATGTAATTTTGGTCCAACAAGTTTGATAACATTGCTAAATTATAATCATTCTTTTGCATTTATATGTGTAGTTTCAAGAAATTTATATTAGAATTTAAGTCCTGCTCCAACCAGATATAACAGATAGCAAAAGGCGTTTCCAGAGCAATGAAATCCATGGTGCAAGAAGTGTATTATTTCTCAGTTGGCCAATAATTTCTACCTACCTCTTTTTCCCAGATGACAGGTTGTGTGATTTTTATATGATAATGACTCAAACAAATGCAGCATGTGGCATTTTGCACATGCATGTGAAATTCTTAGCCTGCTGGAAAACAACTGAAATGGGAGCTTAAGTGACATTTAAAATAATTGATTTGGGTTGCCTAACGACTAGTTATAAATGGTAAAATTAACTACCGATTCAGAAAATGGTGGGGGATCGGTTATCATTCTGCTAAACCTTGTTAAGGTTGTTGCATTGGGACATTGAACCTTTAACATCATGCTGCATTCTTAGTCACTAAAAAATCTCACTAGGGTATGCTTTTGTAGTGATCAATCTCTCATCTCTTTAACTGAGACAGGAGGGTTGTCTTGGTCTATGTAGTATACTTGCAATTTTCACCCTTGGGACCTCAGTCAAACCCTAAGAAGAGGAGAAAGGCTAACATATGTTAGTGACAGTACTTTATGCACCGCATTTTTTTTCCTTTTTTCCTTTTTGGTTTTGTGTGGGAGGAGTGTGTGGAGTGTGGACGGTCAGATAAGGTATTTTGGTACACAAAAGACATACACGCACAGAGAGAGAAGAGCACTTCTAGGAACATTTTATATGAAATTATTCGAATTCTTTTGTTTTGTTTCTTCCCCTCTTTATTGTTACTGGTCGCCTTAGCTGTGAGACTGATGCTATCTCGGAAGATGGCACTAAAACTTAAAACTGCATAAAGGAGTAGGACGTATGACACAATTTTCCTTTTCTTTTTTCTTTTTTCAGTTTTCTTTTTGACTAATAGAAATATTCACCAGCCATTTCATTGTTTTTTTTTTATTGATTGAAACCAGCCATTTCATAGGGGGATAAAAAGTTCTATAAAAAAAAAAAAAAATTTTTTTGCATGAACACCCTTCTAAAAATTCAAATTTACATGAATATCTTCTTAAAATTTATATTTATTTTTGTACCCTTATAAAGCACTGTTTTTGCGCAAATGCTCCTAATATAATGATTTTTCTAACATCGTTGATAAAAACCATATTTATTTTAATTAAAAATAAAATTATTTTTGAATTTTTTTTTTATTTTCTAGCGATCGTCACATAAATATATATTTTTTGCACATCGATCCATTAAAGAGATTTTAGTCATTTTAATTTGAAATCGTTAATTTTTTAATCGTGTTAGATGGTATGAGTACGTATGCAAAAATAAGCATAAAAAAGAGTAGAATAGCAAAATAAGTGTTTAACGAAGATATAAAGAGTATTCATACAAAATTCGATATTTAGTAGGGTATGCAAAATTCGATATTTAGTAGGATATTCATGCCAAAAATCCAAAAATAAAAGGCACGACAAAAATGATTAGAAAATGCTCCATTAAACACTCGCAATAAACTATATTTGCTGCATACAACTACACCATATGATCTTCATTCTAAGCTACCAGGGCTTTCGGATCATCAAATCCATTCACTCTCTTGGCATCCATGGCCGCATGTTCTCCAGCCCCATTGCCACAATGTGGCTTCTTTTTTTCGAGGGCAGCATCAAACATGCCCTCCAAGGAGTACCGGAACTTGAAGCCAAGGTCCATGAGTTTCTCCGAGGAGAAGCGCAACCGTCCAGTTCCATCATCGATCCCTTTAAACCTACAAGAATAATTTCTTATGTTAGTCCTACAAATCTCTTTCCTGGAGGAGAAAATTTTTAATAATCATAGACACAATACTCTAGTGGTCTTTTAGAGTGACATCAGTGGATTCGCCTGCTATTCTGTTAGGACAGCAGCATCTCATAAACAAGCGAAAGGAAAAGAACACCTACTTTTGGGGCATGTTGTGCCGAGGACATCGCTCTTTCAGTGATAGCATGATGAGAAGAACAAATGCATCTTCCATTTGCTTCCAAGTGCTCGAAGAGAAATATATGAGCAATAATATATCGTAAAGATTAATTTGTATTCTGAAATACTTAATATGGGTAACAGTTGCATCCACCCTTTATTTCGAGATATCTGAATAATGGTGAGGGATGGAGAGATCTTACAGGCCAAGCAGGTTTTTCGTGAAGCTAATGAGGCTGCGGACTGGGTGGCTGCTTATGTAAACCAATCACATAGGATAGTATCCTATGGGCTGAAGATGGGAAGTTGCTCTTCGCACTCCGAGGTATTTTGTTTTTTAATTTTACTGAGTGCATCTGTATTCGTCTGATATGATCCACCCGCCTTAGCACAAAAGAAGAAGAAAAAGAAGAAGAAGAAGAAGAAGAAAGAGAGATAGAGAGAGACTAACAATGGTCCAATGTTCATAGTGAAGACTAACTTGCAGTTTGAAATACTAACATTGTAAAGGTTTACTTCGATTTCTTTCTTTATTTCCATTTAAAAAAGAAAAATTCATGAACGGGGCCTGCCCCTTTGCCTAGCAACTAGAGATTCATCAAATCATGATCGCTGGTCTGCTACCACAGCCGTGTGACAAAATCAAAGACCACTTAACCATCATTCTCTGTTTTGTTTTGTTTCATTTTATTTCTCTCCACACTTTTTCTCTCAATGGCCGTTCATGGACCTTTTTTTTGCTCCCCCTCACACCCCCCTAACGTTAAAAGCCATCCCAAGAGGCAGGGCAAGTACCCACTAGTGTGATCCCCCGTTTAACTCAAAGGACCTATGCATGCACGTGAGCAATTTTTGTTAGCATTTGTGTTGATCATTATTTTTTTGTTTATACATATAAAGCAATATGCTATGAGATATAAACTGATGCATTATCAATATATTGATATTAATCAATTACTAAAAATAAAAATATCAGCTTAAATATAGTTTATTAATTTATATTCATATACTTTTAAATATTTTGATATCTCAATTGGTATATGCCTACTGATGACTTGGGGTATTTCAAATTAACTCCCTTTGATATTATCAAGCATTCTATCTTAGCTAGGTTAAATCAATATTAAGCACCCATTTCGGTACAAGTCATCCAATTTGATGGCCAAGCTATCAACTATTAAAACTTCTGCCTGCCATGTAGATAGGTAGATGAATAGACAGACAGATAGATAGATAGATAAATAGATAGTCAGCTTTGTTTGACTAGGACTCCTTGTAACCAGTGTCACGCCCCGAACCCGAAGCCCGGGGCGCGAGCAGACGCCGCGCACCTGCAGGGCGGACCCCGCAGGCGCGCAAGGCAGATAAATCAGATCAATCATCAATAACTAAACAAAGATAAATTCCAGTTTTCAATTCAAATGTCCATAAATATATACATATGTCAAAAGGAAAAGTCCATATCCATTAGCTAACTACATCATGACCACTCCATCCCGTAATCCCTATAATCACATGTCATCACCTGAAAAAAAATAAATAATAGGAGTGAGCTAACAGCTCAGTAGGCGACATCATGCAATAAAGTCATCATATAACATGTCATAATGCATATAAAAGCAGCTAAACTCATAAATCCAAAAATCCACACAATAATCTGTAAACCCGATCCGAGACTCAAAATATCTCAACCGCATGACTACGGCCACATCACCCAGTGGCATGGTTACACCGAAGTGCCAATACAACTCTCCGAAGAGCCGCTCCACTTAGCCAACGCACCACTGTGCCGCACCCCCTGGTGCCAATCTCACGCTCCGCAGAGCCAACGCACCACTGTGCCGCACCCCCTGGTGCCAATCTCACGCTCCACTGAGCCAACGCACCACTGTGCCGCACCCCCTGGTGCCAATCTCACGCTCCACTGAGCCGCTCCGCAGAGCAAAACGCACCCCTGTGCCGCCACTATTCTATCACCGGTGGTCACGGTGTCGGAACCAGTTCCTCAGTACAAGTCGACAGGGCCAACGTATCATCCCATTGGCGGGGTCTAGACTATAGTCACGCGGTCTTTAAAAATCAATAAATAAATTTTCCACATCGTGAATTTCCAAATCAAAGTCATGAACATGCTCCCAATAATAAGTCACATAGCAGTTTATAAAAAAAATAAATATTTAATTCTAATTCTAACACATAATGCCAAGAATAAACCATAACATCAAGATATGCAAGATACATGTTATAATTCGACTTTAAAGCAATAAGTCACCTACCTGGGCTCGCTTAAAAATTCCTGCCACAGATATCACGAACCCCTGATTAAACATAAATATTAATTATTTAATTAATTAAGAAACATAATTTAAACTATTTTTCAAACCCTTAAACTCCTAAGTTCATAGATCCAAGAATGGGCCCCCAAGATCAAACATAGACCCTAAAATCAGAATCCTTTAAACCCAAAACCAATTGTGGCCCAACACAGATTAGGCCCAATTGAACCAAACCAGATTACAGGTCCAGATCAGATCTCGGGCCCAAACCAACCCAGCCCACAGATCCAATTTGGTTCAACTCAGCCCAACACAGATTCCCCAACCCAAATTCTTGACTCAGATTCAGACCCTAATCAGAACCCATTCACGGAATAGGTGGAACCGGTTCACAGTTTAGACCCGGTTCAAAATCTGGTTCACCATTAAGGCACGGATTTCGATGCAAAGGAAACACCCAAAGCTCATCTGTGCCTGGTTTGAGACACCAACAGGGCACAGAAAATGATGCAAGGAAAACACCCAGCCGGCGAAAGAAGAAGAAGAAGAGGAAGAAGAAGAAGAGGAAGAAGGAGAAGAAGAAGAAGAAGAAGAAGAAGGTGGCTGGTGGTCGGCCCTCGGCGGCCGACCGTGGTCCTCGGCGGCGTGCTCGGCCAGCCGCCGTCGGCTACCCCACCTTCACAGGCGGCACCGAACGGGAAGAAAGAGAGAAGAAGGAGAGAGAGAGAGGAAGAAAAAAGGAGGAAAGAGAGAGAGACCGGGGCTGGAAGCCCGGCCCCCCGTCACCCACCTCCGGCCGAACCCATTTCGGCCGGATTGACCTCGGCCGGCCACCGTCGGCCGGTCGATCAAAAAAAAAAAAATGTCTTTCCGAAACAGGGCATGAAATTGATTAACCTAACCTTATTCTTTCCCCTCTTAAATCCATAAAACAGTAAATGTGTAGTCTTTCTCACCTCCGGCGGTCGACGAGTGGCTTCTCCGGCGGCGATGGCGGCTCCGGCGACGCCTACGGCTCCGGCGACCGTCTCTAGAAGAGGGGAAAATGAGGAGGAAAAATGAAATGGAACAAGGGTTGGGGCTCTCAGAGAAGAGAAAGAGCGAGAGAGAGAGAGGGAGAGAGGGAGAGGGAGAGAGGGGAAGGGCGTGCGGAGATCTCGCTGGCCGTTCGGCCGGCGTGGTCTTCGTGGGCAAACCACGATGACCCAACTGAAGTCGGCACTCCTTGCCGACTTCAGTTCGGGTCTTCACACTCTAACCAACTAAAAAGAAATTTCGTCCTCGAAATTAAAAACATACCTCAATCCGAGAACAAGGCTGGATACTTTTCTCTCATCTCCTCCTCCAGCTCCCAGGTGGCTTCTCTCTCACTATGATTGCTCCACTGGACCTTGACATATGGGATAGTGCGTCTTCTCAAGACTTGGTCCTTCCTATCCACTATACGGACAGGCTGCTCCACATATGTAAGATCGGCGCGAAGCTGCAAAGGTGCCACATCAATCACATGATTTGGATCAGCAATATACTTCCTCAGCATGGAGACATGAAATACAGAATGAACTCCCGATAGAGCAGGTGGAAGTGCCAGTCTATAAGCAACAGATCCAACTCTCTCGAGAATCTCGAAGGGTCCCACATATCTCGGACTGAGCTTGCCTCGAACTCCAAACCGCATGATCCCTTTAGAAGGGGATACTCTGAGGAACACATGATCTCCGACCTGAAATTCCAATTCCCGCCTCCTGATATCTGCATAGCTTTTCTGTCTACTCTGAGCTGCTCGGAGTCGTTCTCTGATCAACTGAATCTTTTCCATTGTCTGCTGCACCATCTCTGGACCCAAGATCTTCCTCTCCCCCACATCATCCCAACAGATAGGCGATCTACACTTCCTACCATATAGAGCTTCATAAGGAGCCATCTGTATGCTTGCCTGGTAGCTATTATTATAAGCAAACTCTACCAGTGACAAGTGATGATCCCAAGAGCCCCTCATATCAATAGAGCAGGCTCTCAGCATATCCTCTAAAATCTGGATAGTCCTCTCAGACTGTCCATCTGTCTGTGGATGAAAGGCTGTACTGAAACTAAGGGTGGTCCCCAAAGCTCTGTGCAAGCTGCCCCAGAAATGTGCCACAAACCGGGAATCTCTGTCTGATACAATGGATACTGGAACTCCGTGCAGCCGTACTATCTGCTCGATATATAATTCTGCCAGCTTCTCCAGTGTCATCCCAGTCTTGATTGCCAGAAAATGAGCTGTTTTGGTCAGTCTGTCTACAATCACCCAGACTGAATCATGACCTCTAAGGGTACGAGGTAGTCCTGATACGAAATCCATAGTGATATGCTCCCATTTCCACTCTGGAATCGGCAGAGGCTGTAGCATACCTGCTGGTCTCTGATGCTCAATCTTAACTTGCTGACAAGTTAAGCATTGCGATACATGCTGGGCAATCTCCCTCTTCATGTTATTCCACCAAAACACCGCTTTCAGATCCTTGTACATCTTGGTACTGCCTGGGTGCACTGTATATCCCGTACTGTGAGCTTCATCCATGATTTCCTTCTTCAGACCAGGATTTTCTGGAACACAGACTCTGTTAATAAACCTCAAAGAGCCATCTTCATGTATACGGAAATCTGACTGTGTACCAGACTCGATATCTTTCCTGATCTTCTGGAGTCGAGGGTCATCAACTTGCGCTGCCTTAATTCTATCAATAAGTGTAGGCTGGACTCGCAAGTTTGCCAATTTCATAGTAGCCTCATGTAGATACACCTCTATCTCTGCTCTCCTCAGATCTTCCAGAATATCCTTCTGAGTAGTAATCAAGGCTGCAATATTCCCTGAAGATTTCCGGCTCAGTGCATCTGCTACTACATTTGCCTTTCCAGGGTGATAGTGGATAGTCAGATCATAATCTTTTAACAACTCCAACCACCTCCTCTGTCTCATGTTCAGCTCTTTTTGAGTAAAGAGATATTTCAGGCTTTTATGATCAGTATATACCTGACATGTCTCTCCATACAAATAGTGCCTCCATATCTTTAAAGCAAACACCACAGCTGCAAGCTCAAGATCATGAGTGGGATAATTTTCTTCATAAGGCTTGAGCTGTCTAGAGGCGTAGGCAATAACTTTTCCATTCTGCATCAGCACACAGCCCAAACCCTTCTTGGAGGCATCACTGTAAATAATATAATCAACACCCGTGACTGGCAGAGTCAAAATAGGTGCTGACACTAGCCGGCGCTTCAATTCCTCGAAGCTCTTCTCACACTGATCTGACCACTCGAATTTCACTCCTTTGCGAGTGAGTCGAGTCAAGGGCCCAGCAATACTAGAGAAGCCTTCTACAAATCTTCTGTAATAGCCGGCTAATCCAAGAAAACTGCGGATCTCTGATACATTTGTCGGTCTGCTCCAGTCAACTACAGCTTCGATCTTCTTCGGGTCAACCATAATTCCTTCTTTAGATACCACATGCCCCAAGAACATCACCTGATCCAGCCAGAACTGACATTTCTTCAGTTTCCCATACAATTGATTCTGTCTCAAAATTTTCAAAACAATTTTCAAGTGTTGCTCATGCTCAGTATGACTCTTGGAATAGATTAAAATGTCATCAATAAACACAATTACAAATTTGTCCAAGAAAGGTTTAAATACCCTATTCATCAGATCCATAAATGAGCTGGAGCATTTGTCAACCCGAAAGGCATCACCAGATACTCATAATGGCCATATCTGGTGCGGAAGGCAGTCTTGGCTATATCAGACTCCTTTATCCTCAACTGATGATATCCAGATCGCAGATCAATCTTTGAAAACACCTGGGCACCCTGAAGCTGATCAAACAAGTCATCAATCCGGGGCAGGAGGTACCTGTTCTTGATAGTCACTTTGTTAATTTCCCGGAAATCAATGCATAGCCTCATACTGCCGTCCTTCTTCCTCACAAATAACACTGGTGCACCCCAAGGAGAGACACTGGGTCGAATGAAACCCAGATCCAATAGCTCCTGTAACTGTTCCTTCAGTTCTTTTAGTTCAGCCGGGGCCATTCTGTAAGGAGGTCTAGATATGGGTGCCGTACCAGGGTTTAGATCAATGGCAAATTCTACCTCTCTAACTGGTGGTAAACCAGGAAGCTCATCAGGAAAAACATCAGGGTATTCCCTGACCACGGGTATGTCTTCAATTTTCTGTTCCGACTGCTCAGAATCCATGACGGCCGCCATATACACAGAGCACCCCTTCCTGAGAGACCGAATACCCTGTAAGGCTGCCACTATCTGAGAGGAGACACACCCTCCATCACCCACAAAATAAAACTCTTCAATGTCAGGGATTCGGAAAGTCACCCGCTTCGAGAAGCAGTCAATGGTAGCGTGATATATAGCTAACCAATCCATACCCAGAATTAAATCAAATTCATGTAAGTCCATGACAATAAGGTCAGCTTTCAAGTCTCTACCCTCTACAATTACTGGGCAAGACTTGCATATCAGTGAAGTGATCATCTTACCCCCAGCTGGGGTACTCACACATAATTCCCTCTCCAAGGGTGAGCAAAATATATCATGCTTATGCACATATGTAGATGAAATAAAAGAGTGTGTGGCCCCTGAGTCGAATAGTGCATATGCATAAGTAGAATGTACTAATAAGGTACCTGTCACTGCCGTGTTGGATGCCTGAGCATCCTGCTGTGTCAGTGCATATACCCGTCCCTGGGTGCGAGACCCTCCTCCTGTCTGCTGTCTGGGAGCGGCTGGCTGAGAAATCTGTGCTGGATCAGGGGGAATCTGCCGCTGAGGAGCCCTAGCGCTCGGTGGCCTCTGCACAAATCCGGCCCGGGGACAACTAGAAATCCTGTGGCCCGGCTGACCACACCCATAACAGACAATAGTCCTAGACTGGGTCTGAGGACACTGAGCCATCTTGTGGCCCTGTTGGCCACATCTGTAACATGCTCCAACCCTGGGCAGTCTCCGGGGACAATCAATGGCCTTGTGTCCAATCTGACTGCAAAAATAACAGGTTCCTGATATCACCCGGTGCTCTGGTGCAGTCCTCCCAGGTGGAGCTCGCTGTCCTGCTCCGTGACGGATCTGCACGGGTCGACGTACATGCCGCTCACTATCCGAATCAGAATCTCTGGCCCTCTTCAGCCTCCCTTTATGTGCTTCCTGCGTCTCTTTCCAGATAATCTCCATATTCTTCGCTCTGTCTACAAGATCATCATAGTCGGTCCAATGAACAGCAGCCAAGCCTCGACGCAGGTGGGGTCTCAATCCCTCCTCAAATCTACTCATCCTGGCTATAGGGTCCTGGACGAGGGAGGGTGCAAAACGAGACAATCTATCGAACTCTGCCTCGTAATCCTCAACTGACATACTCCCCTGAGAGAGACTCAGGAACTCTCTCTCCAACTCTCTGACACGGCTGGACGGAAAATATTTGGAATAAAAAGCCGTCCGAAATCCAGCCCAAGTCACAGTCCCGATATCCTGTATCATGGTCCGCTCCACTGACTCCCACCAGTGGTGTGCCCGGTCCTGGAGCATATAAGTAGCATATATGACTCTCTCCTCCTCGGTGCATCCCATGGCCCTGAAGGCCTTCTCCATCTCGTCTAGCCAGTGTTCGGCCTCCTGGGGATCTGTGGTTCCCTTGAAGGCCGGAGGAGCCAACTTCCGGAATTCTGCAATGCTCCTCCCCTGATCCGACGAGCTAGCAGAGGGATGCTGTGGCTGTGGGTCCCTCTGCTGTCTGACCAGCCCAATCACCTCCCTGACCAGTTCCAATACTGGGGTCGATCCTCCCGCCTGATCCTGTTCTGATCGGTCTAAAACTGTCGGAGCAATCTCCTCTTCCTGAACTCGCTCAGCTGGGCGAGGAGTCGCCGGATCATCTCCCATCGTCTCAATCAGACGACGAGGTGGTACACGAGCACGGCGGGGCGGCATCCTGATACAGACATAATACCACAAGTTAGGGTTAAGTCAAAAATCATCCTATGAGTTTACTACCCCACTCTTATTTCCTCACATATGTCCCTATGCTCCTAGGGTTTTCATTAGTTATTGTTCTTTTGTTCTGATGTCCCTAATGATCGTTAACCTAAGCTCTGATACCACTAAATCTGTCACGCCCCGAACCCGAAGCCCGGGGCGCGAGCAGACGCCGCGCACCTGCAGGGCGGACCCCGCAGGCGCGCAAGGCAGATAAATCAGATCAATCATCAATAACTAAACAAAGATAAATTCCAGTTTTCAATTCAAATGTCCATAAATATATACATATGTCAAAAGGAAAAGTCCATATCCATTAGCTAACTACATCATGACCACTCCATCCCGTAATCCCTATAATCACATGTCATCACCTGAAAAAAAATAAATAATAGGAGTGAGCTAACAGCTCAGTAGGCGACATCATGCAATAAAGTCATCATATAACATGTCATAATGCATATAAAAGCAGCTAAACTCATAAATCCAAAAATCCACACAATAATCTGTAAACCCGATCCGAGACTCAAAATATCTCAACCGCATGACTACGGCCACATCACCCAGTGGCATGGTTACACCGAAGTGCCAATACAACTCTCCGAAGAGCCGCTCCACTGAGCCAACGCACCACTGTGCCGCACCCCCTGGTGCCAATCTCACGCTCCGCAGAGCCAACGCACCACTGTGCCGCACCCCCTGGTGCCAATCTCACGCTCCACTGAGCCAACGCACCACTGTGCCGCACCCCCTGGTGCCAATCTCACGCTCCACTGAGCCGCTCCGCAGAGCAAAACGCACCCCTGTGCCGCCACTATTCTATCACCGGTGGTCACGGTGTCGGAACCAGTTCCTCAGTACAAGTCGACAGGGCCAACGTATCATCCCATTGGCGGGGTCTAGACTATAGTCACGCGGTCTTTAAAAATCAATAAATAAATTTTCCACATCGTGAATTTCCAAATCAAAGTCATGAACATGCTCCCAATAATAAGTCACATAGCAGTTTATAAAAAAAATAAATATTTAATTCTAATTCTAACACATAATGCCAAGAATAAACCATAACATCAAGATATGCAAGATACATGTTATAATTCGACTTTAAAGCAATAAGTCACCTACCTGGGCTCGCTTAAAAATTCCTGCCACAGATATCACGAACCCCTGATTAAACATAAATATTAATTATTTAATTAATTAAGAAACATAATTTAAACTATTTTTCAAACCCTTAAACTCCTAAGTTCATAGATCCAAGAATGGGCCCCCAAGATCAAACATAGACCCTAAAATCAGAATCCTTTAAACCCAAAACCAATTGTGGCCCAACACAGATTAGGCCCAATTGAACCAAACCAGATTACAGGTCCAGATCAGATCTCGGGCCCAAACCAACCCAGCCCACAGATCCAATTTGGTTCAACTCAGCCCAACACAGATTCCCCAACCCAAATTCTTGACTCAGATTCAGACCCTAATCAGAACCCATTCACGGAATAGGTGGAACCGGTTCACAGTTTAGACCCGGTTCAAAATCTGGTTCACCATTAAGGCACGGATTTCGATGCAAAGGAAACACCCAAAGCTCATCTGTGCCTGGTTTGAGACACCAACAGGGCACAGAAAATGATGCAAGGAAAACACCCAGCCGGCGGAAGAAGAAGAAGAAGAGGAAGAAGAAGAAGAGGAAGAAGGAGAAGAAGAAGAAGAAGAAGAAGAAGGTGGCTGGTGGTCGGCCCTCGGCGGCCGACCGTGGTCCTCGGCGGCGTGCTCGGCCAGCCGCCGTCGGCTACCCCACCTTCACAGGCGGCACCGAACGGGAAGAAAGAGAGAAGAAGGAGAGAGAGAGAGGAAGAAAAAAGGAGGAAAGAGAGAGAGACCGGGGCTGGAAGCCCGGCCCCCCGTCACCCACCTCCGGCCGAACCCATTTCGGCCGGATTGACCTCGGCCGGCCACCGTCGGCCGGTCGATCAAAAAAAAAAAAATGTCTTTCCGAAACAGGGCATGAAATTGATTAACCTAACCTTATTCTTTCCCCTCTTAAATCCATAAAACAGTAAATGTGTAGTCTTTCTCACCTCCGGCGGTCGACGAGTGGCTTCTCCGGCGGCGATGGCGGCTCCGGCGACGCCTACGGCTCCGGCGACCGTCTCTAGAAGAGGGGAAAATGAGGAGGAAAAATGAAATGGAACAAGGGTTGGGGCTCTCAGAGAAGAGAAAGAGCGAGAGAGAGAGAGGGAGAGAGGGAGAGGGAGAGAGGGGAAGGGCGTGCGGAGATCTCGCTGGCCGTTCGGCCGGCGTGGTCTTCGTGGGCAAACCACGATGACCCAACTGAAGTCGGCACTCCTTGCCGACTTCAGTTCGGGTCTTCACAACCAGGATTGTCAATTCTAACCTCATTTTGATCTTTTTCAAGTTCTCACACTATATTTGTCAAGACTCCAAAAAGCCTACTCCTATATATCTTGTCAGATACTTATAAGTAAAACACAGTTTAAGGGTGTTTACTCTCTCAAATTGAACATAAGCTTAAAAAGGAAAAGCACAGGAGGAATTAGTTTTGTCTTTTAATTTTAGTAGGTATTTTTCCCCATGCTTGACATGGATTATTTTTTCATCAGTTTTATAAAAGATTAATTTTGCTCGCCATCAAAATATAGTTCCAAAAAGATGGGGAAAAAAGTTCTATTTTGTAATACCTATAGCTTGATTATTTTTGAACATGTTGGACTCAACGGACCAAAGCGGATTGCTGGTAACTCGACCCTTGCTTAAACTACTGATCAAATTTATTTAGTATACAAAAGATTCGTTGAATTAGGCAAAGTGGGCGGTAGCTGAGTGATTTCTATCTTATGAACTTTGTTTCTAATTTTGTATTCTCAAACTGACTAATAGTGTTGTTACAAGCTCAGCAATGTAAGCTTATGAGCCAAAAACATCAAAATATATACGAATTTCTTGGAACTCATTGTTATGACCCGGCAGCAGCAGAGATAATGATTAAAAAATAAAAGAAAATCAAAATGACACATCACAACCAATTATGCATGGTTTGACAAAATTTTCTATGTCCACTGGATAAGGTTTCTACTCTTTTCAATTAATCCACTGATAATTATACAGCATATGCAATAATAAAATGAACAGGACGGCAACAATAATGCCCTTGATAGCATTAACAAAAGTCCGCCGGTAGCTGAATAGATCCTCCAATACTTACCTACAATCAGCTTACAAAGCCATGGTCGCACCACTAAGTCCTCCTGCACTCTCAAAAACCTCTCACATTATGTGTCATACTTATGATATATATATATATATATATATATATATATATATATATATATATATATATATATATATATATATATATATATATATATATATATATATTATGTTACATGTATGTATGTATGTAAAAGGAAATACAAGTACTAATTAGAAAAAGACATAAAACTTAAGTTGGGAGCAGAAAAGGGGAGGGATAGATCTGAAGCAGATGCAGAGCCAGGGAAGCATAGGCACATTTCCCTTTACACAATACTATAGAAAACGATGAAGTTCTATATTTTTTCATAAACATACTAGGATCCTCTGCGGTGCGCATGCATGCTGCACTGCAAAACACGGTACATCTTTAGGTAACTATCATCCTGATATGAATGACCATCAAATAATATATATTGTGTATGATATGGTATGCACTTGTAGATTGTCTTATTTGATGGATATCCATTTTTTATGATGGCCATCTATAGTCTTGCAATACTCTGCGGTGTCATCCGTGTACTGCGGAGGATCCATGCCCCTTGTATGTGCTATATTGCTTACATTCAAGCCAAGGAGAAAGGGACCAATGCGACTAAATATGGTCTAACGTATGCTCGTTCATTTTTTCCCAGCCAACTTGCAGGAGTCGTAACTCGGCATTCAAATATAGCTTAGCAACGTACTTTCTTTATAATATACGTTACTTTCGTCAAAGCGTGCTCACAACGATGAGACAATGTCAACGGAGGCTAACCAAGCCAAATATATCTCTTGAGGATATATATATAGTTAAAATGATGCTGGCTGGATTAATCAATCCCATCAAAACTTGACCATTTCCACAAAATCCAAGCCTACAAATTCCAAACTCTTCAACAACATGTACTTGCATTCTTCACCATTTTCACAACCCACAGAAGACTAAGCACGCCAACCCACTCCCCTTACCTTTTCTTCCTCCACAGCAATGTCTGAAGCTTCGGGCCATCAGAAGAACCGTCGAGGGTACCGCCGACTCCTCTCCCAGCAGTTCTCCTTCAACTTCGGCGAGAAGAGCAAAGCGAAGGCCGCCACGACCAAAACGAAGACATCAAGCCACAAGGACATAAAAGCTCACCCTGTGATCAAACTTCTTGAAGCGCCGTCTAAGGATGCTGTGACGAAGCCCGAGTTCTTGAGGTATTTGGAATACATGAGGGAGGCTGGGACGTGGGATCCCAACTCAGGCGGGCCCTCGATCTATTTCAAGTAGTCTTTTTGTCTTCTTATCTTTCTTGTTTGGTACCACTTCATGTTTTCTACCTATAAAGTTCGAGGAGAAAAGTTCTTGTATCATTAGTTGCTTGTTTGATGAAAAAAAAAAACAATCTTTTGTCATGAATATTTTGCTCTTGTGATCAGGTACTATAAACCAACGCAGGAAAGAAAATAGTTTTGTGGTTAATGACGTTTTTCAATTTAATTAAAAAATTTATTCATGAAATGTTGCACTATGGCTAGCTAGAAATCCCATATGTGCATGAGAAATTTAGTGGAGATGTTGTGCCTGGATGGAATATTTTTCCATTTAAATTTGTTTGTTAATGAGAAAAAACCATACAAAAGAAACAGGACAACTTGCAATTTTAAATAGATAAGGTGAATATTAGAGGGATTTAATTTCTTAATAGCTCCCATGTTGTCGGCTTTATATTGAACTTGATCCAATTTAAGCCCATCCGGATGCTAACACGACATGAGTTTTCTTTAATTTATTCATTTTAATCGAGATTTTGTGTTTAAGCTAAGAGCCTCATGTATGGTAATAGGATATGATTAATGATGGTTATGATAAGGAATAAGTTTCTACATAATAGAGATTTATCACTCATCTTAATATTTGTAACCGCCTTTGATGGATGAGGCAAGTTGCAAAGCAATACCTCATGGACTTGGTTCCCAATTCATCCGAAAATGATAAGATCCATGGTTCTTGGAATCGAGTTGAGAAACTAAGGTGTTGCTCCAGCTCTTCTTCCTATACTGTAGCTACGCTCACTAGATCGGTCTGTAAAACCATGGCTCGAGATGTAAAGCCCAAAATATTCGATAGAAAAACTCTTCAAGATGTTTAAATTTTGATGATTTGCGAGACAGAAGGGCAGACAAAAAAACCTTGTGTGGAGGGGTGGTTGGTCTTGTTCTTTTCCGAAACATTGAAACATTCTCTATTAGACATGAGAATGTTTCAATAAGGCAACTACTTGAAAAGAATATGCATGTCGATATTGAAACATGGATATCAAACTGTTGAAATAACAAAGTTGGCACCGCACTAGAATTAACAATGACCATGCTATACTGGACTAGAATCCAAGGGAAGAAAAATAGAGGAGAAGCCAGACAGACAAGTGCTAAAATATTTGAAAATAGTCCCTGTTTCATGTTTTTAACAAATGGATTTGACAAATTTATACTAAAGAGTTTCATTTGCAGCAATGATCAAACAACCTCCTATTGGGTGATCACCACCATATTCATGTCACGCTAGCACTATGATTGATTAAAGCTTCTGTATACCCTCACCATCAGCCATCACCGTTCATTATCATCTTCGGCCACCATCTAGTCACCATTGAAACTTTTTTTTTTTTTGCAAGGATTGTCATTAGATTTTTTGGACAATCAATACACAAGTATCATGGTTAAAATATGATGAAAAAGTTCTCTCAAAAGAAATTTAGAGCACATTATTTGGAAGAAGTTAGACTTTAGAATGAATATAGAATTGAGTGACTTTTATTCGGACTCTTTCCTAATATTCAAATTCTAACATGAACTAATACATCGGAGAATATAATCATTCTAATTTTCATTCTGATTCTAATTCTAGTCTCGAACCAAATGCAACAACTGATATGCTAATTGCCAATTTTTTTTATCTCAATTTTAAAATGTTGATATACTTATTTGGTGTGCCAAAATATACATGTTGATGTGGTGGTGCATTGCTGGTCGTGCAGCAATTCAGCCACAGCTTGTGAATGTATGTGAGGCCACCAACTAGTTACATCCAAATCGAGAGTAGGAAATGATTATTGACAAAAATTTGTATAATCCTGAGAACGAGAAATATTTATATAAAATTATAAAAGTATTCATATATATATATATATATATATTTGATAATGGAAACAAGGAATATATCTTAAAAAATTTCAACAAAATATTAAAAATCTCAATCCTAGTTGACTTCCTCTTTTTCCCATGTTCTTAGAGATCTTCAATAAAATAAATAAATAAAGATTTGTTGAGTCAAGTCCATAAACAAAATTTCTGAATTGTGCCGGAGAAGGAAAGCCCCCACAGTCTAATATTTGTGTATTCTTTCTCCAAATGCATATATTTTTAATATATTTTTTAAGAAAAACTAGGAAGAAGGGGTGATTATTTTTCACGTATTTAAAACATATTTTTCCAGATATGAGGTTTTGTGCGGTGGCTATGTATCTTAGTAGATAGTAGATTACATTCAATTAAAAATAGTTTTAGTTTTACAACGTTTTAATGAAAAAAAGAAATTTGAGCAGGAGTATGCATCGAAAGAACTCAAACAAAGAAGGAAATTTAAGCAGGAGATATGCATGAAAAAAAAAAAAAATCACGTCCAAATATCTAAATGGAATGGCTTTTTCCCTTCATGTCATGTGAGGGGAAGAAATAATGAGACCATATATCCTTTTTCTCAATTGAATGGGAATGAAAAATGCAAATTTTTCTTCTTTTTTTTTTTAAAGTACATTTGCACTCATTTCTCATTTCGGTTTCCAGAAAACCCTTACATGGCTCGACATCTATCATTGATCATCTCTTCTTGTCATATGCTCCTGTGCTTAATTACAGGTGTATTGACTTCTGTTAGAGAAAAAGCTTTTCTTATTGAAATGGTTAGAAAAAAGATTTGTTCTTTTTTTCTTTTTTAATCCGTAAAGTCTAAACAAACCCATTAATTCGTTATGCTAAAATTTATACTAAACAAACCATTAATCCGTTATGCTCAATTCTTGGGCTGGCCTTAAACCTTCTATTCGACTAAGCAAATTCTTTTCGAGGGTTAGTTCAACTCTGGGGAAGGATTGCAAATGGGCTGGGCCTGGTTTAATGAAGACATATGCTTCAATGGACCAACCCAAGACTGTCTAAAATTAACTACAGGGTGTGGACTGGCCCATTTGCATCCGTAATGTTTTGCTCCCTATAGGGAGACAAGAGAAGCACGTTTTAGGTATGATTACTACATTAAATGTTCCTATACTTAGCCTCATCATCTTCTTCTCTTTTCTATTTATAGCTTCCTTGCAATCAAAGCACTTCTCCGATTTTAATGTCCATCATTGTATAACCCAATGAAATGATCAATGATATAAAGTTTACTAGACATTGCTTTGGAAGTTATATTCTACGAAACAATGTATTCAACAAAATAAAAAATAAAAAATAAAATAAAATATCATGATGCATCATTGGTTATTATAATGGTCCATCATTATAATGCATTATTTAGTATTGTAATGGTCCATTACAAGACAAATCATGACCGCTATTTTTTACTTGTACTTCTTAATTAAATGTTTTTAAATTCAATTATTTGATTTTTTTATTACAAGAGATGGTATAGTTTAGAAAATAATATTTTTTATCGAGTAAAAAACGGTGATTGGAAAAATAATTTCCTTAGAAACAACAGCCTCCAGGAACACTCAACACGTCGGAAGGATGTTGAGCTATGTGAGCGGTGACTATTTATCTAAGCATTCTTGCTTGCGTTACCACATGATGGCAACACCATTTCAGGAGGAGCAGGAGGAATCTAACGGACAAACAGGACAAACTTGTGATCCTTTAAAGGTCTACACCTTTCATAGCGAGCAAGATTCTGGTTTACAATTTTCATTAAGATAAGGTGCAGCATAGGAAAGCCAACAGTTTGTTGAGTAACAAAAGTCGAATGATGTTGATGCAACACCAACTAATTGCCGCTATTTGAGTTGTTTATGTAATTCCGAAGTTGAGTAGGGCTAGGTTACGTTTGAAAGAGCTTTTAGAAGGCTAAAAAGCACCATCTGACCCTCCAAAAATATTTTTAGATGAAATATGGACGTTTGGTAAAAATTTCGAGAGGCTGTTTTAGCTTTTGTAGAAAGCTAAAAACAATTTTCTAGAAGAAGCTCTATTATGAAGCTTTCTGGAAAAGCACTTTTAGGCCCCGTCAAATTACGCCGTAGTAAAAGGTTGTAACCCAAATTATACATGATCTTGTACATTGCTACTATTTTTTGACATGGGGATCAGCTTGTGTGATGCAATCGAAGCATCCTAGGAATGAAAGAGGAGCCTTTGTTGTGATCTGATGTGTAAACATCGAGAAAGAGAATATGCTCAATTGACATCTATTTGAATGCGAGATGCGAGCATAGAAACATATATTAGACAGGGAAAGTTGTGGAAATGCAGTCAATGATAGGAAAAGATTGATGAATGGAGCATTAAGAAATTTGAGACGTAGAGTAGAATAGGTTTTTTTTAATTCCACATCCATTTTGTCTTCGAACTCAATCCTCTATCCTACTACTGGGAACTACTTACTCTGATTTCTCTGTGAATCTCCTTTTTTTTTTTTTTTTTCTTTCCCCCCCTCTCTTACTAAATCACAATTGCCTTCAACTCCTCTCAATTCATGTACATACAAAAAGAAAAGTTTTCTTTTTTATATAATTAATTGCTCATATTAGTCCATGACTCTATATATAACAACTGACAACCATTAGCCAAAATAAAACCATGAATCAAGATAGGGCCAGCACCCATCCAAATAATGTCTCCATAATTATTAGGCCTATACTTTGTGGCCCGATTGGTAGTGTGAAAAACATTTTGAGAAGTAATATACCACATATCAAGCATCAAAGAATGGTGGTCTCCATAATTATTTGATGACCGCCGCCAAATCACCCCAAGCAAATATCTTCTACAAAAGGAATATAAAGTTATGTTGAGCAAGTTGTAGTGTCTTTGCCCCTACGATCTCTTATCACAAATCCCACTTAAGTTTTGTCTATGGAAACACCAAGCTGCCAAACTACAATGCTATCATGGAGTTGTTCCCTTATCCATATAAATTACTTCAGTATATAAGTTCATGTTAACATTATTATGATGTTATAAGCCATCATACCATTATCAACCAGTTAACAACCTCAAACAATTAAGTTTATCAAAATGACATCCAAATAACAGTCCTTTATTGCTGTAACGGCGCCTGCCTATGACCGTTATAACTGTCCTAACCCGTTATCGTCCGTTAATAGGAAGACCACAAACAAGTGGAAGCCATTTTGTGGTCCTTCTTTTATCATTTCATTGGTGGAAACCTTCTTTTATTACTTTATTCCCCAATCCCCGACCAAGAAAAATTCTTCAAAGATATAATAATAAATAATCTGGTGGGTCGCCTACGTCGGCACCCTCCTGATTACGTGGCTGTGGTGCAGCGGCGTGGCCCTTCGCTTCTTATATCCAAAGCCCATCTCTTTTTTTTTTTCTCTCCTTAAAACCAACCCAAAAAATTTAGCCCCGCAAAAACCCCTGGCCTCCGAATGGCCCCGTCCTGCCCGTATTCTCTCTGGGATGGATGAAGTGTGGAGACTCTCTCTTGGCGGTGGAGTTGGATCTCGTCTTCGGGTGTGGAGTGGGAGCGGAGGGTGAACGGCGGTGGTAGCTGGAGAGTTCTGGTTTGATTTCTTTCTTTTTGATTAGTTTTTTTTTGAAATATTATTTGGATTTGGTTTTTGCTCGATCTTGATGAGATTAGTGCTCGAAAGATTGATTCTTGATTGGATTTTGGATTATCGTTCCGTAGAAAATCTCTTCTTGGCTCGTTACTGAAGTGAATGAAACGAGAGATCCGTTTTACTAATTCCTTTCTTGATATTTTTTGCTGGTTTGTCTCGTCAAGAAAAGGAAAAAAGAAGATTTTTTTGCTGAGCTGGAAGTGAGGGGGATTTTTTTTTTTAAGTGAATGAATGAGAGATCTGTTTTACTAATTCCTTTCTTGATATCTTTTGCTGGTTTTGTCTCCTCAAAAATAATAAAAAAAAGAAGATATTTTTTGCTGAGTTGGAAGGGAGGCGAATCGATTTGTTCGTAGTTTTAATATTGTTTGAAGGAAAAATAATATCTCTTGTTTAAAGTTGAAAACATAGGAGAAAGAGTAAAATTTGATGAAGGTGCCTGATTTAAACGATCTTCGGTGTTGGATTTTGCTTTCTGTTTTGAATAATGAGCAACGTCTTCTTTAATGATCTGTATGACTTTTGGACTTGCTAATAAAGGCTCTCTTGGGTGGATTTGAAAGAACAGTTTCCCCTTATGCGGTTTCTTTATTCTGAAACTAAGGGCCTCTCTTGTGTGGAAGTGGAAGTGGGTGCATGACTGGTTTTGGAAGCAGGTTTAGGGACAAGTTTCTGAAGCAGGTATGCCACCCCAAGTAGAAGCCTCATGCTACTGAAAATAACCTCATTTAAAAAAAAAAAAAAAAAAAAAACAAGAACAGACAATTACGATGTTTAGTACTAAAGATGAACACTGAGAGTTGTCGAATATTCTGGAAGAACATCTTATATTCTAAACACCATTTTATTCAAGGGTTTAAATACCAGCACCAAGTCCAGTACCAGTTTTGTCCTGAAATGGTATGGTGCTGATACAATTGTGATGGACCAAGATGTTTAGTGTCAAAAAGAACAAAAAGCAACTTGTATGCAACCGCCGCAGCTGGTACAAACTTTCGGTACACAACTGCCACAAACCAATTCAATAGAGAACTGATGTCCTGTATCCATAGTAGCATCATTTTCTGTTAGAATCCTTACCAAATTGGCAGCATTTAAATCCTTGAGATTTTCACCCTAGTAGATTAGCAAGATCATTTGTCTATTGTTGCACCAAGAGCACCTTAGGTAATTTCTGCTAAGCTCTGATATGACAACTGGGACAAGCATGTGAAAATTGACTCAGTTTGTTCGTGAAGTGATTGAGGGGGAAGGTTGTGGACATGTTAATTCAGTGCAAATTGCAGCTAGCCAAGGGTCTTAAAAATAATCAACATAATTATCTCAAGGACAAGTTCTTCTCTCAAATAGACTGCACTGAGGAACTGATAAAGCTATGGTTTGCATTTGCATTTTTTTTCCTTGTATATTTCTGCCATAGATGGCATATTTGTAACACAACTTACAAGGGGCATTATCAAGGTCCGCCGTACCGGTACCGGTCGGCGTACCGGTGGCGGGCCGGACCGGTACGGTACCGGTCCGGTCCGGTACGTACCGGCCGGTACCGCGAGCCAAAAACCACAGCGCCTCGTGCTGTGGTTCATTAAAAAAAAAAAAATTCGTACCGGTGCGAACCGGCCCCGGTACGAGGCCGGTACCAAGCGGTACCGGCTGGTACCGACCGGTACGGGCTCCGTACCGGCCGGTTCGCACAAGAAAATCGGAGATACCGGTTTTCTTCTCCGGTTTTCTTGTGGTTCCGGTACCGGTCTAGGACCGGACCGGTACGTACCGGCCCGTACCGGCCGGTACGGGCCGGTACGGCATTCCATGGGCATTATCAACAATCAGGACAGGCTCAATTACGAGACAGCTGGATGCAGCTTTTCTGAATACCTTGGTCTGAAAAGTGATGAGCGATGTGCATTAACTGATTCACTTTATTCTCATCCCCCTGCCCCGCCTTGCACAGGTTCTTTCTCCTTTTATTGAGTATTCTGAGCATTTAGTGTTGCTTTTGTATTTGTCGTTGCTCTGACAAAGCTATCTTTTCTTTGGACTTCAACAGTTGCTGAGTCTTTCTTTTCTTGCAGGCTTCTCTTGAATGAATCTAAAAACTACTTCAGAACACTTGGAAATCAATGTGTCAACTCTGGAGTGGCTTCACAAATTTCAATTAGTTTAGCTCAGGAGATTTGACTCTTCAAAAAGGATATCATGTTAGAACCTGTTGTACAAAGATGTGATAACAAAGAAGATATACAACTTCTTTTGAGTAATGTGAATGTTAGAAAATCTTGTTATCAATACCAGTCACAATGGATGGCACACTGGTTGCAAGTAAGCAGCAGTTCAACCAGTTCTAAATGTTGTACGGTTGCTGATGCAAGATACCAAGAAAATATTGTAAAAGAGCAGGGGCACTTGCCAGTTGAAACTACAAAATCTATAGAGGCCACCAAAATATTAAGCAGAGGTATGAATCAAGGAAAAACCTCTGCAAACAAAAGTGTGCATAGAGCCGATCCTAATGAATTAAATGTGGTTTTAGATGTTCACCAGTCAACTGAATCTGTGAGAGCTGAAAATCGACAGTGTAAGATAATTAACAATTCTGTGGTTCAGAAAAAAATGAAGTTACTTGATGCTAGAGCAGCAGTATCAGATACATTATCTGTTCATAAGTTTCCAGACTCTTCTATAGAATGGGAAAAGTTCAATACTTATGGTATCATGAATTCAGAAAATGGTTGCTCAGAATTGAACAGCTTTCCCAAGTTTGACATCAACTGCAAAATAGAGAGCATCTTAAATCCAAAAAAAAGGTCAGTACATGGTGCTGTGGCTGGTAGATTATCTGAGCCTCAAATACTACTGAATGAAACTAAATTGGCTCCCCATGTAATAGAATTTGCATCAGAAGAGCAGCAGCTTAAAGTGGAAATGATGACACAAAAAAACCAAGAGATTGATTCTTGTAAATCTATGAAAGGCTTCTTACATTGTCAAGATGATTTTACAGGATCTATCTCGCACTCAGCAATTGAAAGATTAAAATTCTTTGGATCAGATATGAGGCCTTGTAATTCCACTAAAGGAGAAAGTGATCCTTTGAGCTCAGAGCATGAGTTTAAGGAACATTCTCTAAACGCTACTGTCACTAGTTTGGAACATATGTTTCGTAATATCTCCAACAATGCTGCATTCATGATGTCAGAAATGAAAGGCGATGACAAAATAATTGCTCGTGATTTTAAGAGGTCACGGTCGAGGGTGAGCAGTGGGTCCATGCAAATGCCTAGAGACTCTTCTCCTGGTGATTTTCCTCTTCGATTACTAACTAGTGAACATAATAATGAAGAGCTACTTAATGTTTCTGGTAGTGGATTGTTACCTAGTCAGAAAAGCTTTCTAGGGTTAAACAGATTAGATGATATTGGATATCTTCGTCATTCATCATGTCAAATGCCCAACTGCTCCGTTCTTGATGTGGGAACACCGAGAGTGCAGACCACTTTGAATACTGCAAACAAAAGAATAGGAGAATGTCAGAAACTTTCTGATCAAGTGGAGAATTTGTTAATCACAAAGAAGATGGGCACGGAGTTGTCTCATGAAAAGCTAATGACTGAAAAGTCAATGGATTATGCCAAAGTCAAAGGATCTCCCTTCTTCGAAATGCTAACATTACCTACTGTTTCACAGTACATTGGCATGCAATATGATGATCTGCAGCCTCTGGTAAACTCAAGCAACATTGGAGATAGAGAAGATGGCAATGGCATGGATACTCTGGAAACACAAGATGAACCATCATATAAGACTGATACAATGCTTGTTGGTATTCTTCATGTACCAAGCTCTCCAGCAGGTACAAAGCTAATTTTGTATGATTAACCTATAGTGAACTTAGGTGCTTCAACTTTCTCTTGCTTAGAAAAAGTATCTGCCAATCTAACTGCATCACTGGGAGGAAAATGTTATAGCACCGCATTAGTCTAGACCTTACTTTTAGGAGCACTTATATACAGATTTCCTATACTTTTTAACTGATCATTCTTCTTCATGTTTTGCAGGTGAAACTTATTCCAGAGTGCAAGAGGTATAGGCAATCAACATGTCCTCATGCAGGAGCTTAAGCATATTTACATTTTTTTTTTAGGTCGCTGAAATATCCATAGATAGAATTATTTAGACTCCTAAGCTGTGGAATTATGCAACTGCATTTTCTTGAGCTTGTTTGAATTGTGTAGCAAAAAAACCTACTGATTGCTTTATTTAAGTCATAGATCCAAACATAAGGGTAACATCTAAATGCCTCAAACAGAATGCATACATTTAGTCTATCACTCAGTTATGCATCAGTTGGACCAAAAATGACCAAAAAGATAGACTAGTGAGCAAGCATATATGGAAGCCTATAAAACTGAACATCCATCTACTGCATCATCATCCACAGATCTCGAAACATGTTCTAACCAAAATTTAGTGGATTTGAATGCTCTAAATTACAAGTAAAATCAAATACTGTATCATATGTTCAAATGATTTTATTTTACTTTTTTAGGTATTTGTATGTTGTAGAGTGTAGACCATTCTAAAAGTACAGATTTTCAACTCCAATGTTTTTTCACTTTTTCGATTGCACTTAAATCCTATTAGCAGGATTCTCCTTCCTTCTTTCTCTCCCTCTCTGTGTCTGCGCATCTCTCTTTCTTTCTCTCGTTCTCGTGTGTATCCATCCATCACCCATGCATCTTTCCATACATGTTTTTTGTGCATGGACTGTCCATATGCACATGCATACATAGATATTTTGCATAGAACTCATGTATAGAGGTCGTGTAATATTATTGACAAGTTTGTAATCATGTCACTGACAATGCAAGAGAAAGGTAATATGCAAGGTTTATGCAGAGTTAAGATGATACTCGAACACCTACACCTCGTATTCTTTAGCTCATATTAATCCAAATGAACCTTAGTCTTTCATCCAAGGAAAATACATCTCTGGGTTGATCCGACAACCTGCAATTCTTAGCTTCACCACAATATGACCCCACAACTTTGGTATGCAGTTGCTCATGCATCTGATGTTATTAAAGATCTGAAGTAATAAAGATTGACTGGTTTCTCTTGTTTATGAGTTGCATATCAAAAGTAATTTTGTAAAAAGGAACAAAAGCAAGAGATGGTTTTTGAATGGATTAATGAAGATGGTATGTCACTGGAGTGGGTGTTGGTAGAGTGGGTGCAAGAAATCATGCAGAAAATCCTGACATTTTAACAAGTCAGCATATGGTTAATAGATGTGGGATGGTCTTGTATTGTTTGGGGATGTCTTGATGTCACTGCTTATATCTCTGGACTAGGAGATTCAACTCTTAACAGGTTAGCTTGGCTTTACTAACAATGGCAATTTGTTGTTTTCTTAAGGACCTTTAGATAATTTTTCCATATTGTACTACATCTATCCTTTGCGTCATACATCTTTGGTCATTTACTGACGTGTTTCTGATATCATTTAGCACATAGATGTTTATAGCACATATGACTTTATCAAATTGAGAGAGAGCGGGTAAATGGGAGAAAAGATGTAGAGAAAGGAGGAAGGTGATCTCATAGATGAGAGAGTCATCCAAGATTTGTTATTTTCTGTTCTTCTTGCCTCCACCTGTGGCACCATGTAGATGTGGATTTCATTCCCCAGATATTTTTCTAGATTGGTGTTACTAATAACTATTACAATTCCACTTATGTCATCTTAAGACTAAAACTCAGCCATTGTTTTCCTGATGTGGCTGATGCTCTTATACATGAGATTCATTGTACACTGCAAATATCTGCATCTTTAACTGCACTAGACCTTCCTAATATGCAGTTTTATGCAGAAAGGTTGCAACCGTTTGTGTAGCCCTATTGTCTTATGTGGTGCCTTGATGTTTACATGCATATTATGATTAATCAGCATACCATTAAGATGATTATTAGATTATTGTTATTAAACTATAGATTCCACAGGGTGTTGTGTGCCCTAAACTGTCAAAATGTGAGTCAACAGCAGCTTCACCAACCAAACAAGCTGTAAACGGAGATGCAGAAACCAAGTTACGTTATATGAATGTTGAGCATCCCACTTCTTCAGAGAGAGCAGCCGGTATGACTAACAGGGAAATGAACACATCTAGAACAGAGAGCATGGATGCAGATCACATTCTTTCTCATGTTGGGAAGCCAAATAATTCAAATACCAGCACTCTACTGGAAAGTTCAGTACGTGCAGATGCAAGCAGTAGATGGTTTAAACGTCTTAGACAGAACCCTTCAGACTCTCTTGCCCTTGGTGCTAAGAGATTCAAAATTAGGGATTGTCAGTCAAGTAGAGAAATCAGAACCTTGTTCGATAGAGTAGTTAATTGTAGCAAACCAAGCTCTGCTTTGACAAAATGTCTTGAAGAACAGCAGAAGCTTGATAAGACCATGCTGTCACCACATAATGTTGTGCATTCCTATGGAGCATCAGTAAAAGATATACGTTTCTGGATTCGAAGATGGTGTCGTAATAGTTCTCAAGCAGCACCTGTTCAAGCAAAACTAGCAACACCAGTGCCATGTGAACCAGAAAACTCGAAAGTTGTACCTGAAAATTTTGATGGGAAGCAATTACCAAGCATTGCAGCTATGGCATTGATGGGGAAAGCAATGAACAATTTTCGGCCATGTGAATTTCAGAAAAGGGGGTCTTCTGTAGTATGGAGAATGGAAGGATTCTGAAGAGCACATGACTTTTTATCGGGTAATGATGATTAAACTCAACCTATGCTTCCTGTCTGCTGCAGCCCAGAAGGTGCAGAAAGTGATGGACATGTCTAATAAACCTGGTGTAGATGCTGTTTTGGTGAATGAAAGGTGCTAAAATTAACTGAGGTTGGGAGGTTGGCAAGATTCAGCATTGCACCAGTAAGTTTCTTGCCCAGTTTTTTGAATTTATACATATTATCATTAAGGGTCATGTCTCCACCTTCTTTTTTTTTCCATAGTTGCCATCAAGGAAACTGAATTCCATAGTCTGTTTTTAACATATTCTTTTGTCATCCTTGGTTTCATAGGTCACAGGCTCTCTTAAATTTTCTAGGATTTAAATTGCTTTTATAAACTTTGATTCTGTGGTATATATTCATATTGCTAGAGCTTTTATCCTTTATATAGTTTGCAAAACCCTAATTCATCTAAATGAGAGCTGCAAGTCGCCAAAGATGATAATGGTTCTTGGTCAACAATAGCATCAAAATCCTAATTATTTCAGTTCAACTTTTGTAAATCTTTGCTAGTTAGGCATCTCTATGCATATGTACTTATGTAGATATGTATGAATGTCTGTGTGTATGTCTATTCATGTGTATGTACATATGTACATATGTATGTACGTATTTATGTATATATGTATGTATGTATGCATATATGTATGTGTGCATGTAGGTTTGTATCTACATATGTATGTGCATGCGTATGTATGTATCGACATATGCATGCATGTGTTCATGCATATGTATGTATATCTACGTACTTGTACTTACATAATTAGATCCTAAAAAAATTTTGAAAGTTAAATAAAAGTTTTGTAAAGCTTTCTCGGAGCTGTTACACCAGCACCAGTTATGATCTGCAGTTGTTTAGATCATGGTTCCAGTGGAACTTAGAATAGCAATGCAAATGCCTAGTAAATTTCGCTCTATTCTGGAATTGTACTCATAATCCAGTTGCTCCTAGTCTACTGTTCTCTTTGGAACTTAGGCCACATGTCCATCAATCGAGTTGCTCCTAGTAAATTTCTCTCTATTTTGGAATTGTACTCATAATCCCGTTGCTCCCAGTCTATAGTTCTCCTTGGAACTTAGGACACATTTCCATCAATCCAATTTTATTTACAAATCACTTAAGGACCATTGGAGTTGAATCTCTAAGCTCATGGTCAGAAGTTTTTTGTTTTCTGCCCCTCAAAGTGATTTGCAGGCTCCAGAAACCGAGTTTCAAATGTAATTGCATGAAAATCTTGAGGTATAGTGTGCACACTGCTAGTTCGCCTCTATAATATGAGCGGTGATGATATTTTTTGAATTATTTCTTTCCCCTTACCTGGAGAATGACGCGTTTTATGTTTCGCTTGATTTACAGAGCAAATATTTGGCATGGTATGCACAAGTTATGCTCGAATTTTGAAGCTTGCAGGTACAGCCGATCATGTTATCAGCTTTTCTTTGTTAACTGTCTTTGAAAGTTTTGACCAGACACCGTCATTGAAATGTGAACCTTGACATGGTTTGTTGACGTTGAGAAACAAAGGAGTGTCTATTTTCCATCATTGTCCTTTATATTATTTTCAGCATGTTTTGCCTCAATGGATGTTGTTAGGTGGTTTTGCTTGTGTTGCTGATTCCTTTCCAAGGCTGGTAGCTTGTGAAAAGAGTCTTATGATGGAGAGTTTTATGATTCATGGGTTTGGTGCAATACACAGCGGGGTTGTATAGGGCACCAATTACCTTGTGACATGTGGAAGTAGAGCCTTTTCAGCTAGCAGGCTGGACCACGAAGAATCTCTCTCTTGAAAGTCTTCAAAGTTTCTGCATATCGAGCAAGGAAATCAAACCTTATGTTGTTCAATCCACGACCAAGGAAGGCAAGATTAACCCCAGCACTACCACATTGATGGCCGAAACCAACAACACAACAAAGAATCTTCAGAGACAACCACATTGCGGGTAACAGTAATGGACTTCATAGATAAAAGCATTTGCCAGATGAATATATTGGATGTGGCAAAAATGAACAGAGGCATATCTAATAGAAGTCAGAAGCGTTCAGGAAACAGTTAATAAATCAGTGTGCCAACTTGCTTCGGTTCTCTCGGCTGCCATCAGCTATTACCGCTAGTCCGCTACTACTTCCCTTGGGTTACCTGGGAAATTAGCCATCAGCCTTCCAACTTGGACATTCTGCTTCTACGGGAGTCTCATACAGTGTGGAGACTTCGCTCGATCATGAGACTGTGCAGTGCAGCAGTGGCACAGTGGCAAGTTAAACTGCATGTTCCACCTTTACTGAATTGCATGGCCTCATTTACACAGTACTTGGCTTCCAGGACAATGCAAAAATTCCAGCAACGAAGGCCGGATAACTAATCTACACAATCCATTCATCTTAATCTTTTCACGCAAAACAGGGAGATTCCCTTCAGACTACTCCTAGCAAAAGGAAACGGGGAAATCTTTCAGAGGCATCAATGAAAGTCCACGATGCTACCGAGAAAGAAATTACGGACACAGAGGCAAATCATGTGACCCGCTGATTCATGATAGGCAAGGTTGCTAGTTACAATTACAGCAACTTCTTACATCCATTGCTGAAATCGGCATCAGAATTTCTGTAAATACGAGAGAGCGAGACCAAGACTTTAATGTTTTCGGATCATCATTCCGTCCTCCACATGGCACCCGGCCTGCTCTAGAGCTGACTTGAAGAATCCACCCCCATCAATTCTTGAATCCATGCAGGGTGGAGAGAACTCCGAGATGATATCTCCGAGCGTGACGACACCCTCGAGCTGTCCTGATTGATTGACTAAGAAAGTGCAATCACTCCCGGATGCCACCAGATTCTCCATGGCTTGTTTGAGGGTGTCAGTCTTCCGGTTGGTTGTCGGGGTGCCCATTTGAGGAAGGAACTCATTCTTTAGGCAGAGAGCCCCAATAGAAGCACGTGCTTTCTCTGCTGATGAATTGGTGCCCGGATCGCTTCTGACAGCGTTGGATTTTTTGATGAATTCGTCAATGGTGAGGCACCTGAAATTGCAAGTGTTTCCCATCAGCTCTCGTATTTATGAAAGCTGTTAACAATAAGCGATGAGAGCAAGGTTGTTCATTGACAACAGGCTAACAAGAGCAACTTTGTTCATTGATAATTTTTCAATATGTGTGAAGGCTATTATAATTTATGTTCAAGATTATAACAAGTAATAAGCTTCAGTGACTGTTCATAATGTCTATGTTAAGCGACGACGGCACCTTGTAGAGTAGTCTATGGAGCTTTGTTGACATCAGATGACCATTGTATATTGAAACGTCTGACCTTATGCGCAGCCATTGCTCATAACAAAAGCCACTGGGACTTGGTGTGCAAGTTCAAACCTCTTCTTAGCTCCCACACAAGGACGCGATCATCGGTTGAAACTCAGAAAGGTCATTTTTTTACCGTTCTCCCAGGAAAAAGGAAATTCAAATAAGAAAACCATCCAAGCTAAATGATCGATAGCATGAATCCTCTTTTAATCAGCAAAAACAATGATTTCGAAACTGTAATGCTGCATGGGATATTTATAATCCTAGCAACAATTTCTTTAAGCAAAAATATTATCATGAAACATAAACTGAACTAAAGCTCAGATATTCAATCAATCAAGTCACAGTTGTTACTTCGATGTTGGATTAAGCAACAAAATAAATTAAACTCATTAAATCAAACAGTATTGGTGGTTCCAGGATGGTTGTATCTTCACCTTTATTTTTTTTTTTCTTGTTTTTCTGTGCATTTATTTTTATTTTTCTTCTGAAGGAAGCCACCTTCAGGTTGTTGCCCCATCCTTACAAACAGTGTTACTGCCACAGTTAACAAAGATGGTGATCAAAAACTTACTTCCTGCTGTTGAATATGGACTCATCCTCCAGAAGAAGATAAACCTCACTGCACCTCACACACCCCATCAGGGTTGCAGTTTTCCGTTCGACCACTGCAACTCTATCAATTTGTTTCTCCCACAGTACGTGCAATGCATCTGCCAAGCTTTGATCAGCGAATACATGAACAAACCCACCAGCATTCATGAACCTACGCAGAACATATATAAATTAGTTTAGCAGACCTTTTCTAAAATACAACTTGATTTGGTTTATAGTTGATCATATACCTAATATAACCTCGCATCCAATTTATCCTAACATTTTAGCTTTCTAGGCTCTGTCTTCTTTCCTCGTTGCAGTCAAGTAGATCGATCATATTAATGTCTAAATTACAGAGTTTATAGCTCTGGACAATTAAACATATTTGATCCCAGTATAGATGGCAGATGCCATTCTTAAGTGTCAGTGTGTGATCGAATAGTTTGCAACACATCTTTTTTGTCTTTGCACAAATAAGCCCATGCTTTCCACTTCAAACATATTTGCTCTCCTCCTTTTTCATTATGTTTATATGAAAAAAGAAAAAAAGAAGAAGTTTTATTTCGCTTCTTCCGACTTACCCAAATTCCCTGAGGGCCTTCTCTGCAATTTGGTCGAACCATTCTAGTCCACTAGACTGGAGGAGCAGCTGAAGCACTGCACTCTAAGACAACAAAAGCATCTTATGCTTTTTCCAAAACAAATATATCACAAATAACTATCCCTGTTTGAGAGCATGTATTAGAGTAAATTAGATATATAGATATAGTTACCTGAGTAATGAAACCAATGACACAAGAATTGGATGACTCAACAACTGGTACTATTTTCAATCTGTGGTGTTTCGAGAAGAGCATCAGCACATGAAAAAGTGAGTCAGCTGCTTGAACAGGGAAGAAGGGTTCCCATAAGAATGATTTGGCTAGCTCCCCTATCTGTTTAAGATAGTCCTGAATTTAGTAAACATGGATGAACAAGAGAGTGCATTGTCTTTAAAGAAAAAGCATTATGCTCAAGCAACTCGCTCAACGTCTAGTAGTATAGCTAATATCGTTCCAAAGAAGAATGTTAGTGTTATTATTTATGGAACAAACACTATCATGTTGCTATGCCATGTTTATTGAGATTGAGTCAACATGCAAGCACACTGTGGTGAGTCCAGTGGATTAAAATTATGTAAGTGACATTGTAGACTCAGGGAACTATATGTGTGCATAAAATCAAGGCTTCTGATTTCAGCAGGATCATTTTGTGCATTAGAGCAATCTAACGTTTGCTCGGACTTGTGGAACTAAGATGTCAAGAAGTCATAGGATTAAGTCGATAAATGTCAAGAATTTCAAGGCTTACCTTGGTTCGTCCTATTTTAGATGTTTGTTCTAGCACCGAGAGAAACCCTAGGTAGTTGTTTTTGGATTCAACTTTCACTTTGTCAAATTCCTAGCAAAGAATAAACAAAGTATCATGAAACTGGCTAAAATACATTGATCCTTGATTAAAATTTATAAACAGAAACCATAATGTCAAAAGGCACTTGAGTATGACCATGACGAGGAAAACTCAGCATGACTCAAAATATTTGAAGTTATTTATGAGCTTATAATTGGAATGAAGCAGCATCTGAACCAAAAAGTTAAAAAAGAGAAAAAAAAAAACAACAACAACATCTGAAACGTCATTTTTTCCTCTTGAGAAAAGTACCATAATGACTTGTTCTTAGTCATAATACTTGCACATGAAAAAAATGAAGTGAAGATCATTTACCTCGAGGCACCACAAGACCATGCTTGAAAATTCAATGAAGCCTATATCCCGATCAACAAATTCCTTTAAATCAGAATTCACATTACCCACAATCGGTGCACCAGATACATTTTTATCATACAACAAACTGATTGCATCTTGTACACAGTCGTCAGATTTTATCTCCAGAACTGTACAGAATTGATGACACATTGAATGATTCCCCCGAACAATTTCAACTTACAATACAAAAAAGTCCATTCAAGCAGAACTACATAAATAAGAACAGACCAAATCATGTAACTCCATCTAAGTTCGATTTCTAAATCTACAGCATAATTATTTCCTATCTAAAGTCATATATTTGAAAAGGGCGCTTAAAAAATAAAAACATCTCTTTTTCTTAGCAAAAGAGAAAATAAGCCACATCATTGAGGCATTGCTATAACGGAAAACAGGCCATCATGCTGGTAGGAGACCAGCAATTTATTTAACGATCTTTTTTTTTTATGACGACGTTGGCATGTGGTTGCATTTTAAGTTGAATCCAGTACTAAATTTGTGCGTCAGACGAATGCAGTTCCGAACCAAAATTCTGTCAGGTGTAAGAGGATTTCAGACGAATACTAGTCAGTAAAATGAGCTTAAATTCCAATAGCCAACAAGCCTTGCTCAGCTAGATCAATGGCATTTAATTAACTTGCATGATAATGACTAGAATGTCAAAATCATTTTAGAAAGTTGGCATCTTTTAAGAGTCACCTGAAAAATAATCTCAAACCTCAATGAAACATATGTTGATCTGCAAAGCTTAGCCAATACAGACGGGCAAAACTTAAAGTACGGCAATAAAACTAAAAGATCACATTCTATATTCTAAAAGACTTGTTCGCATTTGGACTTTCGATTTTATTATTAGTCTGAAGTCAGGCCTCACATTCTCGACCTTGTACAACCACAGAGCTGAAGCAGAGTTTCAAGTTCTGTATGAATAAGAATTAACAAACAGACAAATGAGCAAACAAATTTCATTAAGAAGCCGATGTTGGTCTGGCAGTATCCGAATATTACTTCGAAAATAAAATTTAAAACTGTCAACTTTCGAGTAAAATCATGAAAAACACCAGCCATACTAGATTCATTTCATCTCTTGAGTCCCTTTTTTTCATGTTGCCTTAGGTAACATCAGCCCTTTCATGTTTTTTTTTCTTCCCCATCCCTGCTTGGTAGTCAGCTAACATCAGCAACCAACAGCATGAACACCTATCGCATTCTTAATATGAGAAAAGGAGCTAGCATTCCTCCATCCTAAGAAAAACCATATATTGGCAAACAAGCTTCCTCTCATATTGAAGGACTGAAAGAATACGTACCAGGAGACGAGTTACGGATGCCAGGAATTGTATCGATGGGAATGTGATCCAGAAAAGACTGGAGTGCGCGGCTCGAATCAACTTCGCACTTGCCGCCATCTCCTCCCAAGGTTGAGGTGACGACTCCCTCGTTCTCCTCCACCTTCCTCAGGTCCATTCACCCCTCTCTTAGCTTCCTCTCTCTCTCTACACCCTTCTTGGCTCTTCAATTCTTCCAAGCAGGAGGCCCTCCAACTGCCCATGACACGTGCCACATGTAAAACGCCAGGAGAAGTAGAGGCATGCAGATCTTTCCCCACGTGTGCTATGACAGACCGTATCTTAGGAAGCCGATTCAACGGTGACCTGCGTCAGTCGCTACAAGGCGATTTGGTCCGTCTCTAGTTCACTGCTTGTGCGGTCCATGTTAGGCCCACTTCGGTTTGGGCTTTGATTGGCTTTGGGTTAAAGACAACCCAAGTCCTAAAGGAGTTTCTTTGTCTCGGAATGGTCTGAAATCACTTCCCATGCCAAGAGAAATTAGGCTCGAAAATGCCGGAAATGACTTCGGCTAGTGAGCTAAAAGTTTGCACTTGAAGAATCCTCCAGAGGTATTATAATAGAAGCAGTGGGGTCAATTTCAAGCCGTGTTTATGCTAAATAAAGTCCTGTTCTCTGACGTGCTTTTGATTGTTTTAGTTAGACAATTTCAAGCAGGTTTGGATGGCGTTTGGGAGTAGTAGGATACAATCATACAATGCCTAGAATTAGATGGACATGCAACACAACTTCTGAACAAAATCGTATATATATGATGTAATACAGTATTGCCGTGCATATCTTACAGCCATTTTGTTAGGATCGTATTAACACTATCCTTGCAATAGAGGTTCTTGCACTGGCCCCAACTCAATCTTACCTTGGGCTCTGGCTCGGGTTCCCTATCGACGAGGTCAGTCTTTAATTGATTCCATGGGAATTCAATGAGAATGCATGTGATGTGTTTAAGTGCATCGGAAGAAGAGTGGCGCTAGGGTCATCCTTGGCGGGGTTGAAAAGATTTATAATTAATGTTCTTAAACTTATTTTTCACACAGAACACTGGTGAAGATTTGCACTACCCTTCTGATAGGTCGGTCTTAAACTTATATTTTTGTGTGTTGTTTGTAGCTAATGAATATTAGGAATGCTGGAACTAAAAATATTATTTAGGTTGATCAATAATATCAATACGAGTTGTGATGCATATATTTTTATTTTTTAACTCTTAGCCATTGATATTATAATATAAAATATTTTTACGACGCAAAAGAGAAAACACGTAAATTATAACTATCCCTAGTTCTTCATTATACAAAGTATTTTTCATCATCGCTATAGAAAACATTCTTTTTTTGAATATTTGAATACTTTGTTTGCAAATTATTAGGCTTGAAATCTTGGATAATGCATGCTAGTGGTGTGTAAACAAAGAGTTAACAAGTCCTTCAGAAATAAAGAAAAGGTAAGCCAATTTTTTCTTGTTTCTTTCTAACTGCAATCTATGGCTGCCAGATTTGTACATAAATCCCCATTATACTTCGGACTCTAGTCAAATTCAGTGATGGATTTTTGAACCGAGGAAGCATATGTTAATTTAGTAAAAATGATTTAACAAAGGAATTTTCATGTTAGTACTTCCATTACTTGTTCTCTGCTTTCTCTAAGCTATATATCGCATCAACAAAGAGTCTGCAAGGACTTGAGGAGAAGGTTAAATTAAAGTTCATGCTCTTCATTCTCTACAAGTTTCAGACCAAATTATTAGATGGGAATTAATCCTAGATAGAACTTCTCAAGATGAAATATGCTTACTCTCTTTATCCTTTACAAGTTTGAGATCAAATTATTAGATGGGACTTATTCCTAGGTAGAACTGCTCATGATGAAATGTGCCTACTCATAGGTAGGTATGGCTTCTTTAATATAGAGGAAACTCCAACTAATGCACGCACTGTATTGAGAAACTGCCAGTACAAGTGCTATCCTACCAACCTTCTATTTCAATTTTGCTATAGTGATTAGTAGTTCGATCTCATGAAAAAGGAGTTTGCAAGGACTTCAAGAAAATGAATTCTGAAAGCTACATCTATAATTCAGTGACTGTATAAATGCTTTCATACCACCTGATGCATGATATTGAACAATGAAAGTTGCATTAAAAGTTATGCACTTGATTTTCGATAGTTTCAAGATCAAATTATTAGAGGAGATTTCTCCTGAGAACTTCTTATGATGAAACATACCTACTCCTGGGTGAATGTGGCTTCTAATGTCTGGAGGACCCTCTTGCTCAATCATGGGCCCGGCCCAATTACTCCACTTTGCTGCCATCTCAAATTTCCATGGCTTATTTATAAGATTATATATATTTATGTATGTATGTATATGTATGTATGTATGCATGCATGCATGCATGTATATATATATATGTATGTGCGTATGTATGTATATGTATGTATGTGGGCATGTATATGTATTGTTGTGGTTCAAATCTGGCCCGAGGGTGACCACGCCGGAGGAGTCGGGGAGCCGCCGAAGTGCGGAGGAAGAGGATGAGGGTCACCTCCCGCAGTCGGCGATGTACCTTGTACAAAGCCTCATCGGTGTTTCCGATGAGGGCCCTCCGATGCTCAAGTTAGTATGGAACTCAGTTGGTCCAGCCAAAAGTCTCCCTAGGCGTTACCTGTTGAGGTTTTTTTATAGTCCTGGTAGGGACGCTTAGGTGGCGGAGGTATGGCCCGTTCCCATCATGAGTAGGAGTGGCGCGCAGCCAGAGCTTGATCGTGGCGCGCGGTAGAGTCCGTTCTTGGGAACGGCAAGGCGTTGACAGGCGTGGCAGGGTATGGTCCGTCCCCATCATAAGTGGAAGTGGCGTGCAGCCAGAGTCTGATTGTGGCGCGCGGTAGAGTCTATTCTTAGGAACGGTAAGGCGTTGACAGCCGTGGCAGGACATGACCGGAGTAGTACGTCGTGGTGGCGTCGCAATGTATAGCCACGTAGGAGGGCGAAGGCACGCACATGGATGCGGCCGTTGGCGAGGTCGAGCTTGTCGAGAGGTGGCACCATGCATTTGACGAGGTCGGCTTGACGGAAGCCGAGGTGTACCCGACGAAGCACCCCGAGCTCAGAGGTCGGGGCGTATGATTAGAGAGGGCACCCCGAGCTCGGTCGGGGCACGTCGGCGAATAAGGAGGGTACTCCGAATTTGGCCGGGGTGCGTTAGCGAATATCCGAGTTTGAAGGAGCTTTCGGCGGAGGCCGAAGTCGGGCTGATACTGGGCCGGACCGAGAACACGTTGTGTCGGCGTTGGTGTTTGTAGGGCTGAAACTGGGTGACTCTTTTGTTGTGAGCTGGACAATCCATTTCGCCTCCCTATCATATAGGGGGCTTTTTCTCTTTGTGGAGGTTTCATGTATATATGTATATGTGTGTATATATATATATTATTTATAAAATCATATGTAAGGTCATTTTACATATATATGTACATGAGGTCGATCGTATGTATCTCTTCAGTAGGAAGTAGCATGTGGCATAAGATCCAATTTGCTGAAGCATGATATTTCTTCAACCTATAAGATTTCGTTCATTTATAGCATAATCATCCTACCGTTACTCTTTATAGATAGATGATAGCCATCAGAAAATTCCAGAATATGAAATTACTCAGAAACTTCTCATATGTTATCAATGATGCGACGCGCTCTCGAAATTTGAAGCAATAAGGCGGCGGACGTGCCAAGAAATAATGATAAACACAATGTTTAGCCACATAAACGGATTGATAATTAATGTACCACCATGACACCTCATACGTAAACAACAAGTCTTCTACCAAAAATATCAACGCGTCCAACCAGCGATCCATATTATTCATGTTCTGACCTAATTCCCTTCTTTTATTTTTATTTCAATATAAGAGTTGAAAGTGATGATATTTAGATACAATCAAAGTAACAAGAACTACTATATGATAAAATAAAATAAAAAAAAAAGAAGCATAGTTTGCTAACGCATCCATGTACTTTAAACTGCTAATTATTAAACTTTCAGCTATGGCAAGGAGTGATTGGCTATCCATAGGACCCCCACAGTCATGGACCAGTATGTGTAATTTTTAGCCAATTACACATATATACTGGTCCATGATCAATTTGATGTGTTTAAGCAGCATCTACAGGAACTATAAGAGTCGTGAATTTAGTTTGGAGGATAGTGCCCCTTGTCGCTTAGGAAAAAATTGATACATGTAACATAAAAGAGTTGTAGACAAAATTATTAGTTGTCGAATACTTTTCGCTGCCAAGTTAGTGACGGCGATTGGCATGCCCACTTTAGTTGGACGGGCGCCGTGAGCTGCTCCACCCTCTTTCTCAGACGCCCCGAATTTAACGCCACCACTTTCGTGCCCAATCCTTCGTGGTCACCAGACTGCTGGAAAGGTCGCACCGCGACGATTTCCACCGACCCATTTAGTTGGATTGTTGCTATCGTTGGCCTGACACATCACGTGCTCACTCATAGGCCTAGCGCGGGGAGGAGGCCGCCCATGTTGCCACGTGGCAGGTAAAACAGTGGAGTCCTGGGCTTCGCAGCCGAAACTATTTTTTGACCGGGATTTTTTTTTTTTTGGTAAAAACCGGCTACTCATCCATATAGAACCGGCCTCTTTTTACATATCATGGTTTTGTAGGAAAGTATGATCAATAAAAAAATAATAATAATTTTATTGGAGTTTTTAAATAAGAAAGAAAGATAAAAAGCTTTTCTATAAAAAATAATATTTTTATATTATTTTAAAAAAAAATCATGAGAGACATAAAAAAACTACTTATTCATTAGTTGAGAATTGATTTTTTTTTTCCAAAACTATTTTTAAGCCATCAAAATTTATAGACAAGATATTTCTCTTTATTAAGAATATAACAGATATTTCACACAACTTTTCTTCTCCTTTACTTAGAAATTTATTATTGTTCAAACTTAAAAAATATGTATATTTGTGAAAATCATAGGAATCGATTATTTTTGTTTGTTTTGTTTTTAAGCCCTCAATTAATTTCACTTATGTATAAATTGTTTCTTATTAGAATATATTGTTGTTATTAATGTACGCTAGGATCCTCTCTATTTGAATTAAAAATTGGATCAAAAAAGAATAAGCTATAAGCTTCTCATATTTATATAGTAGTTGTAATCGTATTGATTGTAGCTATAAGCTATGATTATCCGATCCAACCCGATATGACCTAGTATGCCTACGTTACCCGATCTTGCTTGAGATGAGTATGGAGTGGGTGTGGGTTCAAGGTTCTTAATTGCAGAATGGATACGAACATTGGCCGACCCGCCTTATTCTCAATCCATTGCTATCCCTACTCTGCCCCCTCTTGGTTTTGCCGCTCGTATCTCGCATTGCCACTAAGAAGCAACGATGGTTGGTCTTGAGAGGCATTACCGCCGGTGGGCGATAGTAGGGCTTGGATCGGTAGGATTTGAGGAGGTCATCGACATCAATGAGGCAGGTGTAGTAGCATACAGTGTGGGGGCGGAGGGCAGGGGAGTCCTTGGTGACAGATCGAAACCATGCAAAACCTTCTCCGAGAGATACGATGGTGCCGCCAACATTGAGGATAGACCACGTGAGGGAGTCATGCCCGAGGCCGAAGATGAGGAAGTTGCAGGGGACATGGCCATAGAGGATGCCGAAGGAGATACAAATCTCAGCACAAAAATACTGGGGGCTGATACTGGTGGTGGTGTAGTGGAGGAGCGCTGCCACAAGCTCCGTCAAATGTGAAAAGAAGTGGTGGAGGAGTAGAGGAAGGTACAGTCGTCGGTGCTGCCAAAGCTAGAGATGAGAAGTGCACTTGCCAAAGGTCTGATGGCCGGTGCGCTTCAAGATAGCTTAGGGCTAGCAATAGTTCTTGGAGAGGTTTGCATGAATGAAGCGGATAATGGAGTTGGATTCATCAGTGGCCAATTCACCCTCAAGGGGCTGGAGGTGATGAGAGGGCGCACAATAGCTACGGCAGAGGCCACACGGCAGGGGGATGGGAAATTAGGGTTGGAGGGCAAGAGGCTAGGGTTTTGGAATGAGGAAGTCCATATGGCGGAAATGAATTGATCTGATGTAATGATGAGCTGGTGCACTAGGTGTAGGATATAATTTCACTAGAAAAACCTAGTTTGGCTTAGGTGAGTGGGAACCAACGGCCAGAAAATGTTGGTTGAAATGTCATTAAAACATTCGACGGTCCCATTATAATAACAGCTCCTCTAGAGTCTAATAGCAAAAATTAGACCTAAGGCCAAACCAGCAAGTCTTGCAGGGCCAGGTTTGGGTCCAAAACCCACTTGACCCATTTGTAGAGCCGGTTGGCATTTAGAAAAATCAAATCCAACCAACCATGCTCGAATTAAGTGGACCATAGCATAGATACATGGCTTGAGTTGATAAGCATTTCTTTCCTTGAGGGAAAGAATTAGGAAAAAAATGGTCGAGATTTCACTACCAGGGCTCAAATCATGAATCTTGGGGACATCATCTAACTGAATTCAAGCAAGTTGATCATGCAATTTGCAGAATCATTCATGAACAATTGGCTCCACAAACAAACTATTCAAGCATTCTGGAATTAAACTATAAAATATCAATAGATTATGGATCATGATGCCATTTGTCACGGTTAGTTATTTCACCATTATGTGGACCCTCATGTACGGGTATGGCAGCTTGCTTTATCTTATTAATTTTTACATTTTGTTTAGAGATTATTCTCAACTTTTAAGTGATTCCTTTATTTGTTGCTTTAATTTCCAGCTTCATGATTTGAATTTCCTTTGAACAAAATGTGTTGGGCAAGTCATCCCCTTGCTATTTTAGATGAAACGAAATTGGTTAGGAAGGGACGAAAAGAAACCCGTTTCATTGTCTATGGCAAATATTGATCCATTTTCGTTCATCCTTCGTTAATTGCAACATCTTTTTTTGATTCTACTGTTCTGCTTAGCAAACAATTATTCTTGATTGCTTGCACCAAAAAAAATATTCTTGATTGCCTTAATTATATTACAGTTGGTGTATCTTTCCCTTTCTTAAAAGACAAAAAAATAAAAGCTCTTTAATATATATTTCATCTCTACATATACTTTGAAGTTCTTTTTATTGTTTTTTCAAAAGCCAAGACTATTATGGTTGAACCAATCAAACCTACTTCTCAAATGGAACTTGGGTAAAATACTCGGTTGCATGAAACGTGTGATTTCCATAGTTGTGATCCATTTGCGAAGTAGAATGAGGGAGTGGTAGGAGCTTGTCAAAAGTTTTCAAATCTAATGTACTACAAGAGCATGTCAGTGCCCTAAGAACTATTATAATGTTGTTTGATTCATGCATTTGGCCATAGTCCTCCATCATTCCCTCTTATTAATATAGCAATCAAGTTTGTCTCTTTGTGTGTTGAGAATTTTTCTGCGTAAAAACCTATATTTTATTGGATTTAAAATCTACACCCATCTGTGCCCAGCTACAGCAATATTACCTGTACCAATAAAGTGTGGTCATTCACAGCATAAGGTACTCTTTTCTCACACGAAAAGAGCATGAGCATCTGATTTCATCGAGAAATCCAGGAAAGCAGAGTGCCGCACTTAAGCTTTAAAAAAGTGGTTCCTGCGTAATAAAATGTTTCTATCACTAGGAGGCAAGAAATCATCTCTCTTGCGGTCATACGTTTATTTATTCTTAGACCCATCAATTCTAGCTTGTCTCGTTGATCAACCAAAACAAACAACTAGCGGATCCTGTCTCTCCTTTGATGGATGCTTTTTTAAACAGACCATATTGCTCAAAAAGAGATTTTGAAGAAATACACACCGTCAACATTGCCAAGGATTTGTAGCGCCAAAAAAAAAAATCACAAAAAATGGGTCAAAAAAAAGTACTCGTCCAGAACTCGTAGATATCGCATGGAGAGGAAAACTAAGCATCATTCACATACAAGCATCATTTAGATCGAGCACAGATCCTCTATGGCATGCATGCATCACCGCAAAGTGTTGCACAATCATGAATAGCTACCATTAAGAGATGGATAGCCATCAAATAAGAAAGTCTACAAATGCATACCATGTCATATACAACGTGCATTATTTGATGAGTGTTTATCTTCTGATAGTGGCCATCCAAGAATGCATAATATTTTATTCACGTAAGAGAATCCCGGTTGATTTAGATTTTGATGGTGATCTTGTGACCAAAAGATCCAAAACCATTAACATCCAATGGAAGCTTCTACATTAGCTTCATCGACATGTTTTCCATTAAAAAAGAAAGGTTTATGATTGATCAATATTAGAATTGGCTTTATTCCTCAAACATGCACCTTTGACAAAAATTACTACTACCCTAATTGGCTCATTACACACATATATGTATATATGTATATGTATATGTGTGTGTATATATATAGATATGTGTGTATATATATATACACATATGTGTGTGTACACATATATACATATGATCACCCACATTAGCCCCCCAAATAGTGATCCCTTGATTACAGGAATTTGATTGATAATTTTGTTTGGCTCATGCTGATTAGCTGACCCAGTAAATCTTACTGAACATAACCATTAACAACCATTAAACTATATTTAGATTAATACCATGACAACAAACACCAAACAATACCTTCTCAACTTTCCCCATATCGATAAAAAGCAACAATTCCTTCCACATGGAGGGAGAGCCAGAAGAATTTTATGTCGTCATCACATGCTTGCTCCTGTTTCTTATTTCGAGAGCAGGTCCACCGGTAGGTCACAAGCATCATCTCGCAGGCCTATATAAGCTCATCCTTGGAATCTCTGTACACCAGAGGCGGAAGGGAAGACACGCCATTAAATCCTACAAGGCTTCCTTCTCCTGCATTCCTTCTCAGAAACCCATCTCAAAGAGAGGAAAAAGATGAAGAAACTGAGCCTTTCAGCGCTGCTTTTGGTCTTGTTGCTGAGTCCACAGCGTCATGTCGAGGCCAAGGGGGGTTTCGTAAGGACAAAGGGGCTGCATTTTGTTCTGCATGGGAACCCATTCTTCGCCAATGGGTTCAATGCCTACTGGCTCACCTACGTAGCCTCGGATCCTTCTCAGAGGTACAAGGTCTCCAATGCCTTCAGAGAAGCCTCCAGCCATGGGCTCTCTGTGGCTAGAACTTGGGCCTTCAATGATGGGGGGAGCACAGCGTTGCAGTACTCCCCTGGTTCTTACAATGAGCAAATGTTCAAGGTCTCACAAATCCATTCCCCCACCTTTTTTTTTTTTTGCTTTCTTTTCTTGATCTCCTAAATTTTTTCCTCGAGTTTTTATAATTTTTTATATATTTATATGAATTTATTTATCCATTTGTTATGCCTAGGGGTTGGATTTTGTTGTATCTGAGGCCAGAAAGTACAAGATCCGGCTAATATTGAGCTTGGTGAACAACTACGACAGCTTTGGAGGGAAGAAGCAGTATGTGCAATGGGCCAGGAATCAAGGTCAGAACATTGCATCTGATGATGGGTTCTTCACCAACCCTACGGTTAAAGGATTCTACAAAAATCATGTCAAGGTAGGAAGAAGGTGGAAGTGTAACATATGATTCCTCCATTTTTTTTCCTTTTTCCTTTCTAAACTTCTGGCTTATTTTTTGTTGTGGTGGGTGTTCTCTCTGTAGCAACGTTTACAAAAAATTTTGTTGAATGAGCAACGAGTCCATGAAGAAAAGTTAAAAAAAAGGAGGATATTTATATGCAATTTGATGATGATCTGTTTATTTTAGGACAGTATATAATTTGTTTTTATTTACTGACTTGTTTCTCCCCTTTTTTTTGTTGTGGGAACGAGATATTTGACCTAGACTGAGTTTTTGAATGATGATTTAGGGAGCAAATGTTGCCAGATAGTCGTATAAATTTAACTATTTGAAACCATTGAGTCTCCACACATACTTGGGTGAAGACTAACGATTTACATGAAAAATCCCAGAATATTAATACTAGAGCAAACAAAAATCTCTGCAGTAATATTCCCCCACCTTGTCTTAAAGATTAATCATGGATATGAATGCCTAACAAATGTCCTTATAATCTTATCCTATGAAAGTTTGGGCTTTCATTTTTGTCTGAATGACAGAATATTTGAAGTCTGAACTAATAAATTCCCTGGTAGTCTATCCAAGAAAATGATGTTTCTTGTTCTTCTCCTCTTTTATGTTTTTTATTTTCGTTGACGTATATTAGTGAAATATCTCATTTAATTCTTTATTTGGCTCAATGCTACTTGCGGTTGTTTGTGAATGAATATTTTGTATTAATAGCTCTTTTCTTGCCTCTGCAATAGGCTTCTTATTGGATGAAATCTGTTGCTTTCTAATAATTATCTTGAAGGTTTTGGACTTTAACCACCTATATATTCTTAATGAACTTTAGGCAACTGATTATCATTTCCTTTACCATTTTATAATGATATCCTTTTTTTTTTTCCTTTTCTTTTAATTTTAAAGGTTGATTACCACTGTTCTGACCTTTATTTTCTTTTTATTTTCTTATTGTGAAGACTGTGCTCACAAGAGTTAACACCATTACTGGAGTTGCTTACAAGAATGACCCAACAATCTTTGCATGGGAGCTTATGAATGAGCCAAGATGCCAATCAGATCCATCAGGAAGGACCATTCAGGTTCTTTTATGGTTCACTCTTTTTGTCCTTTCCTGTTACTTCGATTATTTTCAGGATTTCCATAGAAAAATTCTTTTTTCTTGAGGTAAACTTACCTTGTTTCCTGATGAAATTAGAGTATTATTTGCAATTTCCTCCTTTGATAACTCAAGAAACAAGCCTGGCTTATTCATCAACCTCTCAAAAGCATTCTTCATACCGTTTCCTGATGTGACATTCCGGCCATTCTTTAGAATAAAATGAAGAGATAATTTAGGTTCAGGAAGATATCCTCAGAGCCGGCAAGTTATCTGCGGGTCTTTACCGAGGTGAATTCACAAGGATCGATGTCTATCGTAGTCGGTCATGGATATGAGTGCTTTTAAAGTGCAGAGCTGAAACCTCAATCTGACATTTATGTTATTATCTACTGACAGCAGACTTTGGTATTTCCAAGGGCAGTTAGATGTAGGGAATAATTTGTGCTATCGTTCCTTATTGTGGGTTCTTGTCAAGCCATCTTCATTGCTTCTTAATATACAGGCATGGATCATGGAGATGGCTGCCTTTGTGAAGTCCACAGACAGTAACCACTTGCTGGAAGTTGGTCTCGAGGGATTTTATGGAGCATCATCAAAACAGCAGCAATTCAATACAGGTTTTCAAGTGGGAACAGATTTCATATCCAACAATCAGATTCCTGGCATCGATTTCGCCACCGTTCATTCCTATCCCGACCAATGGTAATCATACACAGTGGATTCACAGATTTGCACCCAAATAATTACTAGTTTTCTCATTTCTAATCATGGAGTCGCCTAAGAATGCTTTGCATTATTACACAACTTCTCATGCTTGGCATCACAAATGTTCCAATATTGATCCATTTTTTTGTTTCCTTGATCGGGCGCAGGTTGTCCAATTCAAATGATCAAATGCAACTTGCTTTCCCAAAAGTATTAATCAATGTTATCGCTTCCTTGATTGGACGCAGGTTGTCTAATTCGAATGATCAAGCGCAACTTGCTTTCCTGAATACATGGCTTGACTCCCACATCCAAGATGCACGCAATATCCTCAGAAAGCCATTGCTCCTAACCGAGTTCGGAAAATCCTGGAAGGATCCTGGCTTCAGCAGCTCCCAGAGGGATGCATTGTTTAATACAGTGTTTTCTAAAATCTATTGGTCAGCAAGAACAGGGGGTGCGACTGCAGGTGGCCTTTTCTGGCAGCTCCTGACTGAAGGAATGGACTCATTCAGAGATGGTTACGAAATTATTCTAAATGAAACACCTTCCACAGCCAAAATGATCGCCGCCCACTGCCGTAGACTTCACTATTTGGTGAAGCTGTACGCTAGAATGCGAGACATCGAGCAACTGGAGAAGGCAAAGGCTATGAGAAGGAAGCAGCAGCACGATGCAAACAAAGGAAAGAATGGAGGAAATTAAGCTAGATGATAGTAGTTATGAAAACTGCAGATACTTGACATGAAGATACCTAGATGAGCGAAAGCTTAAGGAAGTTTGCTGTCACTTGAGATGATTTTCCTTCATCCAAGAGAATGGCTTTGCTGATTTTATTTGGAAGGCGGAGAAGATGTGCAGGCATTCGGACGATACAAGTTAACTAAGCATTTGTCCTTTAAACTGTCTTGTCCAGCATGAAATCAAACATTAACTGTTACTGATATTGATATAAATAAATTACCTTGACCATGAATCTTATGCATGTTCTTCCATGCAATAATTGAAAGAGCAAAAGAATTATTACTGCTTGGTATCCTGTATATAAACAAATACAATGTTTATTGATACCGAATGCTTGAACATCACCAAATCAAGCTTGTGGTAATTAATTGATACAGCTTCATCAAAATTCTCTGCATTCTTTCTTAATCAACCGATGAAGATTCTGATGCAGCATAGTGGTGAAGAAGTGTTATCTCTGAACCACATTAATTCAATAATAACAGTTCTGTGCCCCTTGCGAGAAGGTTATAGCAAGAATGAAAGATTTCTGCTTCGCCATCCATGCATCATACCTCCATAAGAGCAAACAACTAGAGTTCCATTATGGGATAACGTTCATATTACAAAAGACTTAAAGACTCACTACAGCTAAATTTATTTACATAAGAAAAAGAAGCAACATGCCTCTTGATTTATTGATACTAGCAGCACTCTGAAACATGAATGAACTTAAATACAAGGATGCAGCTGCCACCCTGTTGCTTGTCGTCTGGAGGTCTGGAGGTTGCAGGAAGCCTTCTGAATCTTATTATTAGCAAGATATAAACCATAAAGAACTAAACACCAGCTTACATATTTGATCTTTACAGCATAAGGTTATGCCCTAGCTCATCCATCCTTCTTCCTAGCTCATCGGGCTCCATGGCCTCAAAATACACCCAATACGAAGCATCCGGCAAAAGGGTGCTTTATATGATTGTTCCGTCTTTGATGGTTGCATTCTTCAGGATTATTGTGATCCCAGATCTTATATAGAATCCTTCATGCGGCCTATCAGCTTCCTGAACACCCTGTTATGAAGGAAGGGCGCAGTCTGCAAAGTCAACATAGATACCAAAATTTCTGGCAAGGATGAACAAATATGAAAAGTAGCACATACATCTTTGTTTGCAATGACGATATTTTTTCCAATCCTGACATTCATGTCGATGATGCAATTACTGGAATAATAGAGAAAAACCTTAGAGCTTCCAGCATACAAACTTTTAAGTTAAGCTTGCATATGTTCATAGAAGGTACCGATCTAAGTCTCACCTGATTTTGGTATTTCGTCCCACACCAATTGGAACCTTACCCTCTGCCAGTAGAGAAGCAATTTCAGCTTCAGTTTCATAGTTGTCAGCGCCCATCATCACAGTATCCTGAGATGCTCAGGAGAGAGCGAAAAAATCAACATTAGCCAAGTTCCGGTACAAGATCTGAAAGTCTCCCAATGGTTTTGAAATGTTAGCCTATCCTTCAATCTTTTTTGCTGTCAATTTTTTCTAACATTAGCACTCATGATGTTTCTGGCATTATAATTAGTATTCACGAGCAATATTACCTGATAAAAAGAACAATGACATTGTAATTTTCAATAGATGTACATTATTTGATTCTTAGTTAGTATCTTCAGATCAGATACCCATTACACAGACAATAAAAACATGATAGCTTCAGTTTTTTACTGGAACTCTGGAGCATCTACAAGACATTTGAAGTTTCAAGAGAAAATTTGTCATGTTGCAAGTTGTTTGTGAGTGTGTTCGATGCCTCTTGTAGTGAGCTATCTATGGATGATACAAGTTTAAACTAAATTAATGAAAAAAAGTGTGGACTAAAGTCTTGCTAATAAAATCATGATTTAGAAATGTGGAAGCCAAGCCAAGTATAAAAAACACCACTTTAGGGTAAAAAAACACAGTAGGAGACTTTAAACCAAGTCTAAGGACAAGAGATACCCTAGTGTTGTTATAATTGTTCTCTTATATACTAATGAAAACCGCCGAGGAACAGATAATTGGAGCAGGACGGATCAAAAGAAATGTATTTCTGGAGTGGTCAATGAGGTGAGACTGAGAGAAAAGGTAGAAGGGATAAGTAATATTGGAAACATTGTAAAGGTTGGATTGTACATTCAAATAAATAAGGATGCAAAGCAAATAAAGATGGGTTAGAAATAAGCAAAAGCAATTTAACCAACATTTGCCGGAAGATGAGGAAAGCTAGAATAAAGTCATCAAGACCAATGGGATGGCATGGGCATGCAAAATGAGAAACAAAAGAATAGAAGCCCATGTAGCAAGAGAATATAGCTTTTTCTGTGATGGTGAAGAGGAAAAAGCATGGGTGGGCTGAGAGAAAATTGGAAGAAAGTATTTCGCCCCTTCAAGTGGAAAGGCATTAAAGTAAGGTTTTCTTACCTTCCAAGCAGGCGTGGAAGCTTGCTGCCTTTGATAAACATGTGGGATATATATCAAGGGGGAGGAGCTCCTTTATTCTAAATCCTAAGATATCCCTTGCTCATGAAGTAAAAGCAATGTCTTTATTTGGAAACACTACATCTCAGTAGTTTTCCTGGAATCTATGGAAATTCTATATACGTAACATTTAACCCTGTTAATCTTTCTAATACTGCCAATCTTTAAAATAAATAGAGGTTTTAGATGGCTTACTTTCACTAATACTTAGATTTACCAGAACAATATTCCGAAAAAGAACAACTTAGTCCAAAATAAAAGGGACAGGGTTGCGCATGCGTGCAAGCACAAACATTTATCTTACAATTTTACAGGAAACTTAGACTCCCTTGTTAGACTTGGTTAGAGCTCTGAGTTGATTCTTAACAACTTCAAAAGATTTTCAAATAGAAAGGACTAAACTTTTGATAATAAAGTCAAATCTTAGTTATATACCTTCAATTCTGCACCATAATCCAAACGTGAGCGCACTCCTACGATAGAATGTTGAACACTACATTCCCGCAAGAAGCATCCATGTGAAATAATTGCATCCAAGACCTGCATGGTCGATTTCACTATGAGATGACAAAAGATTATAATAGAGATGAGAATCTCATAAATTATTTCCATATACCCTGCATTTTTCTATTTTGGTTGGGGGTAAAAATCGAGGTGATGTGAAGAAGGGTGTCTTTGGATCATAAAACTGAAATTTTGGAGGCTGCACAAAGACAAAAACATGGACATGAAATCAACTTCCATTTCATATTTTCAGGAATAAAGAAATTCTAATGATAATGGCAAATTATGCGCATTCTAATTTCGAACATGATTTTGATTTTTGTAACACTATAAAATGATGCTAATAAAAATTTGCTAAATACATGACCTCATAATTGCGAACAACAAATACTATGTTAGTTCCTACTTCCTACTATTTCTCAATAAGCAATTGTAACCTGGTCTGTGAGTGCCAAATTAGCATCGAAGAATGGCTTGATTGTTCCAATATCCTCCCAGTAGTCGTTGAATAAATATGCCTGCCAAGACAGGAATCATCAATAACTCATCAATTTTTATAGCATGATAAGGAAACAAGATATGTGGGCCTATAGTTGCATTCAGATATCACTTCAGACCCCACTTTGAGCTTATTACCAGATATAACTCATCGACTAGCTGAAGAGGAGGTGGAGCAAATAGATAAGCTAAATTCAGGCTTAAAGTACTCTCTCACCTGAACATTATAATCCTTCACAGATGATGGAAGGATCTCTGAACCAAAGTCATTGGATTTTGGATACCTCCACCTAAAAATGATAAGAAGTATCAAAAATGAACACTCTGAAAAAACAGTCTCCTCAAGAAGGGTGAAATTACCTTAGAAGCTTTAGAAGAACATCTCGTCGAAAGACATAAACTCCCATTGACGCAATATAGGGATATCTCTTAGCATCTTGATGGGATAGTCTGAGAAAAGTGGTGTCAACTTTCTGCATACCACCAACAGACTTTCTAATTAGAATTGTTCAACACTTTATGACAGAGGGGAACAGTGTAGCAGCAGAGATTATATTCTATATATCAGAGTTAAATTACAACAGAAGAGGGAATTGAGAGGATATTTTCTAACCATAGCTTCCAAATCAGCACTCTTGGGTTTCTCAGAGAATTGGATAATGCGGCCTGTCTTATCGATCTTCATCAATCCATAGTCAGATGCACGGCTTTCAGATAATATATATCAAGTCAGTGAAAACAAAAAAATACATGTATAAAAAATATATAAAAAAAGCAGAAAACCACCACTTATTTCTGTAAATTATTAGACAGGGCACAGTTGCAACAAATGAATTCAAGCATACAGAAAATGAGCTTGTGTCGGAGACCATCCTTTTCATATCATTTTAGCTCAAGAGATGGATTAGAAAATTGGGAGTGAACAGAGAAGATGACTAGATGTACATAATCTAGTACAACGTGAAGAGGAGAACAATGTTTGAATAAGTAACTTGGAATTAGGCCCCGTTTGGGGGAGCTTTTGAATGGCCAAAAAGCACTTTCTGGCCCTCCAAAAGCACTTTTAGATGAAAAAGGAAGATAAAAATTTCAGAAAACTGTTTTAGCTTTTTCAGAAAGGTACAAAACTTTTTGGAAGAAGCTTAATTTTGGAGCTTTCCGAAAAAGTTGTTTTGAGCTTTGTCAGAAAGCTATTTTTTTGACCAAAATACTCATAACAAAATATAACAATTACATACTTTGTCCCTTTATATACCTAAAAATCTGCTTAGAGCCCTAACAAAGAACCCTAGCTGTTGATCAGACTTCCTTCCGTGCAAAAAAAGGTATTCTTGTTTCCTATTTTTGTACACATCTTTTGAATCATGTTTTAGAAGAAAAAAATTTTAATTTCTTTCTCCATTCCTTCCAAAATTTATTATTAATATTTTATACCTTTATTACTATATTATACTATAAATATAATATTATATTTTATTATATCATAATACATTAATATGTTATGTTAAATAATTTAGTATTATGTTATATTATGAAAAATTAATTTACGCTAATAATTATAATATTTATACCTTTACTATTGTATTATACTATAAATGTAATATTATATTATATTATATCATAATACATTAATATGTTATGTTAAATAATTTAATATTATGTTATATTATGAAAAATTAATGTACGATAATAATTATATTATTTTATACCTTTATTATTGTATTATACTATAAATATAATATTATATTACATTATATCATAACACATTGACATGTTATATTAAATAATTTAATATTATATTAAATTATTATGCTATAGTATACAATGTTATATTACTATATTATAATAACATTATATTACATTACATTAATATTATACTATATCATATATTTATGTATTAATATATGTTATATTTTATTATGATTTGTTGTATAATACTATGCAATGTCCTTTATGGTAATTTTATCATACAAAAGTATTTTCTCGGTTTGTTTACCAAACACATGTTAAAGTGCCACAACACTTTAGAAATGTAGTTACCAAACAGCAAACAGCTTTTTATAAAAACTCTACTTCCAAAAGCTCTACTGCCAACAGCTCCCCCAAACGGGGCCTTAATAATCTCCCTGCTTCTCAAGGATTTAAACAAACAATTATATGATTATGAAACTAACCACAAACGCAAATGGCTCAAGGAATCATGTGTGTAAAGAAAAAGAATTTTGACATAAAAGATGAGGCTGAACCAAGGATCGCCGAACCGGTACCAGTTCGGACTGATACAGACCGGTACCAAACCAGTATCACTGGTTGGTCTGGTTCACGCATCCAAAAGCTCAAAAAAAATTTAGAATCGATACGAGCCGGTATGATTGGCCGGTTTGGGCCAGTACCGACCGGTACTGTTGGCCGGTTCCAAATTTCTCAAAAAAAAAAAGGATGCGGCAAAAGAAAGATCTCTGAGTTTCAAGAAGCAAAAAAAAAATGATAAGAAGATGATCGACAAGCTAAGGAAAAATTATAATAACAATGATGCATAGGAATCTTACATAGAGACTTCATGATTGAGTCTGCTTAAATAGTTATGGGGAATTAGTAATTTATTGTTAATTACAGGCACTGTGTTTCATGTAATTGATCTATAGTAGATTTATACTGTGTTAGGAACTGAAAATGACATATGGATGTATTCACACTGCTGCAGTCCATAAAACACATAGTTGTAAATACTATGTGGCATTATCCTAAATGTAAATACTATGTTGGCATGTCCATATGTCATTTTTAGCTTGTACTCATAACTGTAATGGGTAATAAAAACCGATTAATCTCATATCACCTGCACATAGTTAAAAAGAAGGGACAGAAGTCTGAAGCTAATAGGTGATGTTAATGTGGTCAACAGTCCCTGCATGTAGACCTTTTGCACCTTAGAAACCTAACCACATACTCTCCTAATTTCAAACATCATTTTCCCTTACTGGCGTTAAGAGCAACTTTTGCATGTTGTCATTGTTTGTTGAGATTATACTAAGCTGAAAGTGATTATAGTCATTAAGGTGCCAAGATTACACTATTTCAGCAACTCGAGCAAAAATTTCAGAAAAGATTTAAAGTTTCACGTTCAGAGAAAAAAAGAGATTAGTTAAAGAATAATTTCTTTAATGAAAGGCAGAATTTACTAAAGTTCATAATATTTCTGATTAATTCATTAACCTTATTTTTTCACTAATAATTTGCTTGGTCATGCCATATTCTTTCATATAGTCACCAGAATGTTATGAGATTTTTCTCAATAAGAACTCAATGAAAATATGGTTAATTTTCAATATTTTGGAGAATCTTATGACTAGATTATGAAATATAACAAGTAACTCACGACTAGGGCTGAAAGAAGCAAAGTGTTTTAGACTTTAGAGGGACATAAGGATGTACTGTAGCTGAACACGCACAAAGTATACACTTTTGGAGTTTTTTCAGGAACTCGTAGTCATATCAAATTTAAGTAATATATATTGCAGACAGAATACATGCAAGAATTTTACAAACATTTCATTTTGAGAAAAAGTAATTATGTGCATCTTCTTTTTTTTATCATAAATGGTCTGAAATTTTTGCCCTGAGTTAATTACAACCTATAGGCTCCAGTGCCCATGAAGTCGAAAATACAAGATAATTATGCACATCTAACATACCTGTCACCCACAGGAACACATGAGACTGTAATATCAGCACCTGTATCAATATGCTTCTGCATATATGATGTACGATATAACTATGTAAGTAAGCAAGCATGGCAATGAAAACAACAAAAGCAATTGATTGACTATGTTCCAGCTTACCTGCATGAACTCCATGTAGTCCATACGATATAGGTGATCTCCAGACAAAATAAGAATGTGCTCAATATTCTTATTCCTGTTATCCTGTGAACGCACAAGGAAACTAAGATGTAACATGAAATCTCATCATATGGCTTAGTGGGTCTTTTCCTTGTCCAACAATTGCTAACCTCAAACACCCAAATGAATTGTCTAACAGCATCTGCTGTACCCTGAAACCAGTTCATTCCAGCTTCTCCTGGTGTTTGTGTAGCTGCCAGAACCTGCTTATGGAACGAAATCAACTTTTCATTGGCAATCGAAGCAGAGTTGCTTTAAAACATCAAGTGAAAAAATTCCCATACATCAATAAGAGCGATGTATCATAAATACAACAAAAATTGGAATCCTTATTCTGGGGCAGGTTTAGGTAACGATATGTAGTGGTTTACAGCCAGCTATATAGTTCTTTATTAGCCACGTCACCATTACCATCAAGAGGTATGAGACAATTAATCTGATGATCTTCTTGATTGGGCTTGATATTATTCATTAGAATGAAATAGAAACTTTGAATTAGCTTAATAGTTAAGAAACTTTACCTCAATAAATCCATCACCGAAGTTGATGCCACTCCCAAGATTATATGTACGATGAATGTGCCGATTGAGAGAAGCTGAATTGAACTGAGTTGTAATAAATATCTTGTTTATGCCACTGTTGATGCAATTGCTCATTGGAATATCGATAAGTCTGTAGCATCCTCCAACAGGCACCTATATGATGTGAAATCATGTTGTCAATTTCATTCTAAAACATAAAAAGGAATCATGTTTCACTTCAATAAATGTTAGGGAAATTTGAAAATGACTATCCTAATCGCTTATCAGCAACAAACTTGCAATTGCCATAGATTTTTATTGATCTAATTACTGATCATAAAGAGTAGATATGAACATTAAGTGTTTTAAAAATATTATTTATCACATTATTTCATTTTATCTATGAAATGGTGGTGACCTTGTGTCCCCATTCTGCTCAAAAATTTGAAAGTATTTATTATCAATTAACAAAATAATATGGAGAACGAAATACACACAAAAAATATTCTACATCAAAGAAAGAGACAAAATTATGTTACTTAGATTTGTGATAGAAAAAGTTAATTACAAAAAAGAAACATGTAAATGATAGTGCACAAAGAATTTAGAGACAAAGAATACAAAAGGTTGACCATATACAAAGGTGGGATATAGGGGACTACAGACAACCATACTTTAAAAAAAATAAAAAAAGAAACAGAGAACACATTATGTAAGATGAGTTAAGGATAATTTGCGGGCTGATGCAGGGAAAATCAAACTCGACCGACCCACATGGTATATTGTACCATAAATGACCATGATAAAACTTCTCGCATCGGAATCAAACCAGAGAGGACATATTTATCAAGATACAGTGATAAATAAATCAAAATTCTCATTTGGACCATTACTAACAAGCATTATACTCTGCATCAGACATTCATAGAAATGTTCATGCTAGGTTCCAAGCTTCCACCAGACTCTAGGATGAACCTAATCTCAAATTTCTATATGAATCAAGATCATGCTTTCTGAAATCAAGATCCACCTGATGGATCATAGAAGAACCAAATGTTAGAGATATATCCCAAATAGAAAATACATGCCAACTTGGCTTGCAATCAAGTAAAACGTTAAAGACGACAAGCATCAAACTGTAGCTTTTCCTCTAGGAGCTTAGAGCCCATAAAAAATTTACAACCATAAAAGCTTATTACTAAAATAAGTCTTCAAGAAGAGAAGCATGTATGTTCTTACAGCGGGTGTGGCTCTCGTACTAGTGAGCGGGAATAGCTGCGTCCCAGCACCTCCTCCCAGTATAATAGAAGCAACACTCTTGGGGTCTGCCTTCTGAGTCCCAAACATCGGCGTCTGAAAGACCTGAACTTGCAAGCAATACCATTCATAAATCAAAAGCAGAAACAGATCAAACATATCAAAAGGAAAGACAAAAAAAAAAAAAAACAGAGAAGAATCACTTCAGTCAATATAAACTTGAAAACTTCCATCGCATTAAGGGAGATCAACAACCTAGCAAACTGGAAGAATATTCCTTACGGTGGATCGGATATATTTATAGTAAATTTAAAGGTATCATCAATATCGCTTACTTGATGACTTACCATGCTTTCCTTGCTAACATCTGTAGTGAGAATAGAGAATGTAACTCCTGCCTTTCGCCTACCTTCCAAACTCCTATTCCACACACACTTCGTCGCTAACCGGCTGCACAACTCTTCCCCCCAAATCCCACTTTCTCCACTGCCAACGCCACCTTTCTTCACTTGACCCAGATATGCATTGGCCTTCAACCCCGCACTACCAAGAGCCATGACAGGTCCAACCATAGCTTCCCTTCTACTTGAATAACAAACTCTGGAATTTAAACCGAGAAGGATTAAGAAAAGCAGTCACTCACAAGGCAAGCTCAAACAACTTACAAGAGCATTGGTTCTGAGACTAGGATCACAAACCTTGTGAAAAAATGGACCGAAAGTGATAAACGAGAGATCTCAGCTCGCAAAAGCAGCCTCAAAGACCTGAGAAAATTCAAGAGATCTCCGAGTGCTTTGGGCTTGGTTTAGGAGAGCAAGGCGAGAGCGTCAAGACGCGTGAATGATGACAGCGGCTGGCCGCATTTGGGGCCTTCGGCATGTGAGGAGGTCACGTTTTATCATGGATTTTAATTTATTTTTGATTTTTTTCCTCTTCTTGCCTTTTTTTTCCCCCTAAAGTCTTCTTGCTTTCTTTCGAGGAGCTGCCTTTTTATGAGCCTCCAAAAGGAGCAGAGATCCCAAAAAGACTTCTATAGCTATCGGGAAACAAGTCCCATAAATCACGGAAAAACCTCTTTTTAAAACAATATTATTATTAAATTAAAAATATTTAGGTTTTTTTTTTTTTTTTTTTGCTAAGATTTAGGTCATCATCTTAGATGACAATTTATATTTGGGTTTGTATACTTTTTAACACATTCGCTTGGTCTTGGATGAGGGTATCTTTTCTCCTGGTAACTTCTCCGGGCGTTTAGAGGATTGGTCAGATAAGTCCCGTTGTTTATAGGCTTTGAATCTTCTCTTTCTCAGTCAAACGAGTGATGCTCTGCTCGATTGGTATGTATACTCCACATGGCAGTAGCTGTATTAGCTTAGTCTAAAACCATGATTCTAATAATATTATTAGCAAATGGGAACTCAGAGTATGGTTCCATATTCCAAATAGTCATGCCCTAAAAAGAGTGACAATTTTAAAATTTAAATTATGAAGTTATTATAATTATGAGCTGTGACAATAAAGTGCAACTAAAATAACTATTAAGATATTGTAATATGATAATTTATATAAACTTTTTACTCTATACTATCATGGTCACAATGAAGTGTAATTAAAATAATTATTGAGATATTGCAATACGATAATTCATATAAACTTTTTACTTTGTACTAGATCTTGGTCACAATGAAGTGTAACTAAAATAAGTATTGAGATATTGCAATACGATAACGCATATAAACTTTTTACTTTATACTAGTGTAATACCCCTAAAAAAAATATAAAAAAAAAAGAGAGAGAGAGGGGTGGACGGGCCGGCCCGAAAAGACCGGGCCCATCCACCATATACGATCGTGCCTAGGGCACGATCGTGGGAGAAGAAACCAAAAAAAAAAAAAAAGGGGGAGGCGGCGGCGTCCGGCGTGAGGTCGATCGCCGGAGGAGACGAGCACCGGAGAGGAGATCCGGCCGGCCGCAAAGCGACCTCTTCCCTTCGTGAAGACTCCTCACAAATCGGGCGAAGAAGCTTAGGGATCCGAAGGTCTTCCTCTCCGATTTCGTCGCCGGAGAGCCACCGGAGCGCCATACGGGACCGAGGTAAGGCTCCTCCTTCTCCTTCCCTTTCTTCTCTGTTGTTTCCGGCCTTGTTCATCGTGATTGGAGCCGATGCATCACTAGGAAATCGCCGAAACAGGGATGCCCTGTTTCGGTCATCATCCCTCTTGTTTCGGCACTGTCGGCCGCCGGTTTGGCCGGGGCTGGGGCCGCCGGTTTGGCCAGTGCTGGGGCCGCCGTCAAGTGGGGGGTCGGGCCGCCGTGGCCGCCGCCCCTTGGACCTCTGAGGGGGGAGGGGAAGGAGGCGGTCGAACGTGAGGAGAGGAGAGAGAGGGTTTCTCTCTCTTCTTCCTTCTCTTCTTCCGCTCTCCTCTCTTTCTCTCTCCTCTCCCTTGATTTCTCTCTCATGTTTCTCCCTCTATGTTTCAATCTCTTAGGACTCTCTCTATGAGACTTTCTCACTCTATGGGTTTTTTCTCTCCAGTTTCTCTCTCTAGATTGGAGTTTTCTCTCTCTAGTTTGATCCGAGGAGACCATTGTTTGTAAGGATTGCTGGATAGTCGTAGGTCAATGGAGAGTTTTGGGTTGTCAGATACTCCGGATAATTTTTAATATTGATTTGGTTCTGTAGGGCAACAAACTGTTGGACAAAGAGACATTGAGCAAGGTTCTACGCACCCTAGTTCGTAGATCACGGTGGTCTGTCTGGGTTGTCAGCAAAGGGTAAGAATCCTTGTACGCCAATCCTACATGATATACATATTTTTGCACTATATATGTTTGATATGCTATGATCCAGACAAAGCAAAATAGTTTTATATTTAATTATATTTTGATCGTGTTGGCTTGTGGTTGGTAGTGTGATGGATGCTTGTATGTGTATAACTTATACCTGCATAATTGAATTTATGGATGTGGTGGTATGGACTAACACCGGTCGGTTTTGGTGTAATGGTAGCGCTTGATCCTGACAATTGGTATCAGAGCCAGAGGTCTCGAGTTCGAAACCCAGGCATCGCGTTGGGGGGGGGGAATGTTGGACATACTCGGCCGCTGTGCGGGCCATACCCGCGGGGTCCCTGAGCAGCACAGGGAGGGTCACTGTCAGCATGTCCTGCCGCCTGCCAACGGCGATGGCCTGGTTAGTAGGTGGGTCATACCGAGGGTCCCTGAACCCATGGCGAGGCCAGGTCAGAGTCCGGGGTTGGGCGAGGCCTTGGTCGGAGTCGACTCGTGGCGCTGTCTTTGGTGGGGTTTAAGGAAATAGAGTTGCGCCTTCACTAATACCGGTCGGTTTGGAATGGATGTGTGGATGTGAAATTGATTAAATGAACATTGACTTTGGGCCGTCTCGTTATTATGGGTTTGCCCGTCACAGGCTCTAAGTGTGACAATGTTGGTTTGCCCGTCACAGGCTCTAAGTGTGACAATGTTGGTTTGCCCGTCACAGGCTCTAAGTGTGACACTATTGGTTTGCCCTGTCACGGGCTGGAAACGTGACCGGGATTTGGCCCAAAGTCGGAAAGATAATTGATCCGGATCAAGTTAATATAGAATGTAAAGAAAAAGCATTGAAAACATTAATGAAGATTTATGAGCTATCGTATGCTATATCATTCTTGCATGGTTGGACTTTCATTGATATTTGACGTACATACTTATATTGATTATTTGAGCCTTTTGATAGCCGGTTTATGATTTCATGAAATGTGCATCGATTTGTCGTGGCTTTCAAATTCATATTATTATTGTGTTGGTATGGATGTGTAGGGATTCTTACTGGGCTGTAAAGCTCACCCCCTTTTTCTTCTTTTTCTTTATCAGAGTTGCAGGATGCTTAGATTTGGATGGGATGGGCGCAGCGTGCGAGTACCAGAGTCATTAGTTAGTTTATTTGTTTATCCTTCTTTGATGTCGATGAACATTTGAAGATATTGTAATTGAACTAATGTGTTTATTTGGGCATGTCGGATTGTCTATTTGAATTATCAATTTCTTGTGGATTTATTGGAATTTTTGTTAATCATAGGCCTTGCATGATCTTTAGGGCACTGCTCTAGGGCTCATGCGGCCGGTCGCGTACCGGACCCGGGTGCTGGGTTCGGGGCGTGACAGAGTGGTATCAGAGCTTAAGGTTAAGGTATCCTAGGGTTTATGTTCAGGTGAGTGTGAGTGGGGATATGATAGGAAAACTATCAGAGCCTTGGTTTATAATCACTTGAGATTGTAATAGGAATGATATTGTAATCTAAGCTTTAAGACCACTAGGGACTATGGCCTTAGTGGCATTAGAGTTTGAGGTTTAAGATCATTGGGGATAGTGACAAAAATTGGAATCCGAGCATATGTTTAAGATCACTAGGGATTGTGATGGAAATATATCATAGCTTAAGGTTATGATCACTTGGGACATGATAATTAAATTCAGTGCTTAAGGTGTAAGATTACTGGGCATTGTGATAAAATGTATGCATCGGGTTTGGTTTTCGATGAGTGTGGAAAGAAAGTATAAATTGTCTTTGATCATGATAAGAGGGGTTTGACCTAAGATAAGTGTAGGAAGGTCAACAATGGCATATCGGTTATACCATGCTCATATATTATTTAAATGACTTGAAAGTTCAAACTTGATATAGGTTTTGATGTGATTGTACTTTTGATTTTGCTACTAATTATTAGAGTGAGATTTGTACGTAGATCTTCCATAGTATTGGAGTGAGCTAAGAAGATTTCATAATATTGAAAGGAATGTTCTTCGAAGTTGAATATGTATGTAGATTATATCTGGTATTGGCATGTTGGATATTGCAAATAGGTCTATTTCCTATTGATGTATTTGATTATTTTGAGGCCATAGAGTATGCATATTGACGGGGAAATTCTAATTATTTGAATCCTCATGTTCGGATTGGGCTACTGGATTTTACTTATAATTGTAGAAGACTATTTGATATGTTAAATTTAAAACTCAAGCCTAGGTTTAAGATTTGAGCAGGATCTTTTGTCATTGTTGATAAAGCTACTAATAAATGTCATATTGAGTAGAGACTTTGGTCATGAGATGCTTATATGAATTATAATATATAGCATTGCTGATGGATGTTAAGAATCGTGGTGAAGAAAGATCCGGAGATCGATAGAGTTAATTTATAATCATAGTGTATTGGCTCAATGACTTCTAACCCATTGAATTTGAAGTAAATCTTTTTGGAAAGAAGATCAATGTAGATTGTCTAATCGAATTACTGAGGAAAACCAAGGTTAACTTATTTTAAATTAAGCCTAGATATTTTGGATTCTAAGTTATGGAGATCATGTAGTGACCTTAAACATGACTAATGGCTTAAGAGTTGGTTATGGTAAGTATACTCTACATAAATTGAGGACAGAGAGATCTGGAGGTTCTGCTCAATTAAAGTTTTGAAATTTGAATTTTCCTACTCCTAGTGCAAAGTGATATTTTGGTCCTAAATCTTTAGAGGCTTTAGAGTATTTAATGAATTAAATCAGAGTGCGCAGCGAAAGTGTGGTGGTTTGAGTTATTTTGAAACTGGTTAAGGACAATATTTGATCTAAAAGGCATTACGATGGAATACTTGAGTTAGCTTCAGGAGAATGTTGTTGATTCTATGGATGATCTAAAGGTAGCTATGTAATTTTCACCAGTGGATTCTTCTATTGTTGACAACTTTTGGAAGAATCTTGGGCATGTTAAATTTAGCATTTACGGTTGATGATTCCTTGGTTGGTCTTAGACTTGGAATGTTTTAACATGGATCTCTTATTTGTTGGAATGATATGGGAGAAAGAAAAGAAAAATGATTATAGAATATTAGGAGCATTTGATACTAAAGATTTTTTCTATTTCTGTCAAGCCAATTATGATCTCTGGGTAGAATTAAGAGAAATTAATTTCTTTGGGATATAATTATGGCATTTTAATCCAAGGTTGGGAGTTTAGAATTCTTTTGAAGGAGATCAAAAGAACTTACTATGTGTGGTAAATAGAAAGGATCAAGTTTTGAGATGATGTAATTTTTGTATGTCAAAACCTTGTGGGTAGGTACTCCGAGAGGGAGACTATTTGAAATCTCAGGGATGATATAATGGATGCAATTTTTTTAAAAAAATTTGAGGCTTCAAGTAAGTTAATTTCGAGGACGAAATTTTTTTAAGGGGGAGAGTATGTAATACCCCTAAAAAAAATTAAAAAAAAAAAAAGAGAGAGAGAGGGGTGGACGGGCCGGCCCGAAAAGACCGGGCCCATCCACCATATACGATCGTGCCTAGGGCACGATCGTGGGAGAAGAAACCAAAAAAAAAAAGGGGGAGGCGGCGGCGTCCGGCGTGAGGTCGATCGCCAGAGGAGACGAGCACCGGAGAGGAGATCCGGCCGGCCGCAAAGCGACCTCTTCCCTTCGTGAAGACTCCTCACAAATCGGGCGAAGAAGCTTAGGGATCCGAAGGTCTTCCTCTCCGATTTCGTCGCCGGAGAGCCACCGGAGCGCCATACGGGACCGAGGTAAGGCTCCTCCTTCTCCTTCCCTTTCTTCTCTGTTGTTTCCGGCCTTGTTCATCGTGATTGGAGCCGATGCATCACTAGGAAATCGCCGAAACAGGGATGCCCTGTTTCGGTCATCATCCCTCTTGTTTCGGCACTGTCGGCCGCCGGTTTGGCCGGGGCTGGGGCCGCCGGTTTGGCCGGTGCTGGGGCCGCCGTCAAGTGGGGGGTCGGGCCGCCGTGGCCGCCGCCCCTTGGACCTCTGAGGGGGGAGGGGAAGGAGGCGGTCGAACGTGAGGAGAGGAGAGAGAGGGTTTCTCTCTCTTCTTCCTTCTCTTCTTCCGCTCTCCTCTCTTTCTCTCTCCTCTCCCTTGATTTCTCTCTCATGTTTCTCCCTCTATGTTTCAATCTCTTAGGACTCTCTCTATGAGACTTTCTCACTCTATGGGTTTTTTCTCTCCAGTTTCTCTCTCTAGATTGGAGTTTTCTCTCTCTAGTTTGATCCGAGGAGACCATTGTTTGTAAGGATTGCTGGATAGTCGTAGGTCAATGGAGAGTTTTGGGTTGTCAGATACTCCGGATAATTTTTAATATTGATTTGGTTCTGTAGGGCAACAAACTGTTGGACAAAGAGACATTGAGCAAGGTTCTACGCACCCTAGTTCGTAGATCACGGTGGTCTGTCTGGGTTGTCAGCAAAGGGTAAGAATCCTTGTACGCCAATCCTACATGATATACATATTTTTGCACTATATATGTTTGATATGCTATGATCCAGACAAAGCAAAATAGTTTTATATTTAATTATATTTTGATCGTGTTGGCTTGTGGTTGGTAGTGTGATGGATGCTTGTATGTGTATAACTTATACCTGCATAATTGAATTTATGGATGTGGTGGTATGGACTAACACCGGTCGGTTTTGGTGTAATGGTAGCGCTTGATCCTGACAATTGGTATCAGAGCCAGAGGTCTCGAGTTCGAAACCCAGGCATCGCGTTGGGGGGGGGGGAATGTTGGACATACTCGGCCGCTGTGCGGGCCATACCCGCGGGGTCCCTGAGCAGCACAGGGAGGGTCACTGTCAGCATGTCCTGCCGCCTGCCAACGGCGATGGCCTGGTTAGTAGGTGGGTCATACCGAGGGTCCCTGAACCCATGGCGAGGCCAGGTCAGAGTCCGGGGTTGGGCGAGGCCTTGGTCGGAGTCGACTCGTGGCGCTGTCTTTGGTGGGATTTAAGGAAATAGAGTTGCGCCTTCACTAATACCGGTCGGTTTGGAATGGATGTGTGGATGTGAAATTGATTAAATGAACATTGACTTTGGGCCGTCTCGTTATTATGGGTTTGCCCGTCACAGGCTCTAAGTGTGACAATGTTGGTTTGCCCGTCACAGGCTCTAAGTGTGACAATGTTGGTTTGCCCGTCACAGGCTCTAAGTGTGACACTATTGGTTTGCCCTGTCACGGGCTGGAAACGTGACCGGGATTTGGCCCAAAGTCGGAAAGATAATTGATCCGGATCAAGTTAATATAGAATGTAAAGAAAAAGCATTGAAAACATTAATGAAGATTTATGAGCTATCGTATGCTATATCATTCTTGCATGGTTGGACTTTCATTGATATTTGACGTACATACTTATATTGATTATTTGAGCCTTTTGATAGCCGGTTTATGATTTCATGAAATGTGCATCGATTTGTCGTGGCTTTCAAATTCATATTATTATTGTGTTGGTATGGATGTGTGGGGATTCTTACTGGGCTGTAAAGCTCACCCCCTTTTTCTTCTTTTTCTTTATCAGAGTTGCAGGATGCTTAGATTTGGATGGGATGGGCGCAGCGTGCGAGTACCAGAGTCATTAGTTAGTTTATTTGTTTATCCTTCTTTGATGTCGATGAACATTTGAAGATATTGTAATTGAACTAATGTGTTTATTTGGGCATGTCGGATTGTCTATTTGAATTATCAATTTCTTGTGGATTTATTGGAATTTTTGTTAATCATAGGCCTTGCATGATCTTTAGGGCACTGCTCTAGGGCTCATGCGGCCGGTCGCGTACCGGACCCGGGTGCTGGGTTCGGGGCGTGACAACTAGTCTACTAGATGTTGACACGTGCAGTAAAAACGATAGAATAGAATTATTTCTAAAAAGATAAGACATTCATGTTAGTTTTCTCTCCACTTCTTCTATAGCTATGTTTTTCATAGATGCCATGCATGTAAGAATGATGTGGAGACTCTCTTTTTTCTTTTCCTAATGACCAGCGGTTAATGTTTTTCCCATGAATATCATGCACATGGGCACAGTATAGATGCTTGTGTAACTAGTTATGACTTTTATCTTTGTTTTGTTATCACTTTATGAACACTTAGAATTTTCTTAATAAGTACATGGAAGATTTTTCCATAATAGATGGCTATGATCATAAATTTATATCTCCAAGAAATCTTAAGCAAATGAGGCAATCTTCTCTTACATGTGCAACTGATGTTTCTAATTCCAATGGCACTTGTGTGAAAATAAAATAAAAGAGCTAGAAAAAAATCATAGCGATATCTGAAGTATTTTGGGATTTTAAATGAATGTTATCCGAATGAAAAAAAAATCTGGTGATAGAATCAATCCTTTCCTACTCTACCTATGACTGTCATGGTAGATGGAACCAACGATCATTGCTATAGTTCTCATTAAATATAATGAGAGATATTTTGCAAGAGAAACTCAAACAAACTTTTATACACTAATAAATAAATCATCTATAAAGGCCCCTCCTAGAGAGAAATGAAAAGATCCATTATTTTCTTTGACTACTTTTAGTGACAAAATTAATTAATTAATTAATTATCAAATATTTATGGACAATATTATGATAATATGTAACTATAATATATAATGCTTTATTTTCTTATAGTAGATAAACGCGAAAATACTATTCTAAAAGAAAAATCCGACAGACAAATCCAGTAGTCTTTAGTTTCCTTGTAGTAGCAAAAACTAATAATACTATTCCAGTGCCGTTTCTCTTGCAGCACATGTTATCGTGCGAAATCTCACAGCGTGATTATATGAAAAATACAAAAAATCTAACAGCATGATCCCGCTGTCATGGGCTTCCCCTTTAGCGGCGTCCTTGGCACGTGATGCAATGCACAACAAAATAAACTGCCTACGTGGCAGAAGTCTATTGGGTATTTTCACTTAAGTCCAGTCCTAAGCAGTCGTCGGCTCAGAATATGGGTCCTTAGAATCCGGACAAATGGACGGCTAAAATTCCACCATCGATGGTCCATCAATCGGACAGCTCGGACGGAAGAGCCAAGCTTTGATGGAACAAGCAGCGCGTCTCCCAGCTGGAACCGAGGGGGCACCGAGGGGTCCACAAAAAGGGACCACCGCAGAGAAGCGACAACACGCAAGCGAACGGACCAGATTTACGTGTGTGATTTCGAGAGGAGCCCATCGGGAACCCATGTGACCGGAGACCCCACAGCCTGTCGTGCCGCGCGCCAAGTTTCATGAACCGGAGATACGGCTGATTTCGTCCAAGGGATGCGGAGCATTCTGGATCGAACGCGTGGCAGAATCCGGACGGTTGGTAAGAGGTGGGTCCACCTGGTAATTAGGCGGTCCCGTCAGCTCTGATGGTACGGCGGGAGAAGGACAGACGAGTTCGTCCCCCAAGAATAGGCCCAGTGCTGCAGGTACTTGCTAGCAAAAAAATGAAAGCAATCACTGCACAATATATAATTTTAGTAATTGCTTCGTTCACGGAACCTTCGGAGTACACACCGAAATTCTGTGATTTGTATGCTACCATGTACTCAATTGGATTCACCTTCCTCTCTTTTTTTTTTTTTTTTTTCCTTTTTTTTTCCTTTTTTTTTGTTGATAAAAAAAAAAAAAGAGAGGAAAGAACAAGCCCATCCTCGCATAGCAGCTCTCACTGGACCCCCATCCCGCTAGGAGAATGTTCGATGTGGGTAGAAATGACCGTGTGTTGGGCATTCCGTTTGGTTTTCCAGTTTTACTCATATCTTCCCCATCCGTAGGCCCGGCTCAGTTACTCCTCTAGGCTCCGACATGAATCCTCCGTGTGAGTACGTCACACGTGGCACCACTAAGGTGGTCAGCAAACCAACACGCCCTTTCAAACTCTGTGTCCGAGCAGGAAGCATCCGGTTTTCGTAATTTAATCGACACCCGCGCATTTCGAACTTAGAATCACTTGGTTGAAAGTAAGGTCATGCTATCACTGAGCTACCACCTCAGTGGCAATTGAATTCACTTTGAAATGCATAAATCATTGAGGACAGGCAAGCTCAAAATTTCGATCTACCATCGGGCTATATTCACGATAGATGATAAGAATTCACTTTTCCATGGATCCATGCCAGCAGTATGCTTATAAAGAAAATTATAGAAATGTTACACACCAATATTGTAATGTTTTAATTTTATATACGTTTAGCTTTTGGAGTTGCTTACTAAGAAAACAAAAATATATGACGAATACTACGTGATACGTATTTTTTGGTTTTTGCTACACCAGATGACTCATATCAGTCTAGTATGAATACATTTAAAAGAGTTAAAATATAATAAATCACAAAGTGCTCGAGGTAGCTTCTCTTTGTCTGTTCAAAAAACTCTTCTAAAGTAATTTATAATAAAGATTGCCACTCAGTCTATAGCTTCGTCGATCTCTCTAAAAATATAGTCTATTGATATTGAGCAGATGCTCTGAAGCTTTTTTAGGATGCGTATAGCAGCAAATATAGGGTGCACATACTTGTTTGGGGTATTGTTTACCAGCCAATTTAGGAGGAGGAGCTGGGTGTTTAGCCTCTGCTCCAGTGGAGAGAGGCATTGACCGTCAGACATATGGTGAGGCTGTTTCTTCGCGTGATTCGCACCTTCAAGAACACTCCAGCATGCACGTTTCTACAAGCATTGGGTCCCAAAGGATAGGTCCCTATGTATTAGCGGCACCAGGTTGGGGTAGCACATAGGCCGAGTCTGATTATTTACCACGGGGTCTTTCATGCTATGATTGAGTGCATGCTATGATTGATGGTATACGCAATCATGTAGTGCACGGAATGACGGAATACAGGGAATCATTTCTCGTCGTAATATTAGCAGGGCGCTAAAGTTCGACTCAGACTAGACCCAAGGGAAATACGGAGCCTTAATTAACGGTACCAATTAAAGCTTGTCTCCTAAAGATTTTATCAGCATGAATCCGGAGCAAACTGGGATCAATTGTCCTGACCTATTTCATAATCCAGTATAACACACCCAGATTTACGTCCGTCATTTCGAGAAGAGCCCAAGGGGATCCCACGTGACGGAGGACCCCACAGCTTGTCGTGCCGCGCGCCAATGTACATGTACCAGAGGTGGCTGATTTCGTCCACGGGACGTGTCGCTAGCCCCAATCTGCGGAGCATTATGGACCGAACGCGTGGCAGAATCACAACGGTTGGCACGATGTACGTCTACCTAATCTGGCGGTCCCGTCAGCCTGATGGTACGGCAGGAGACACGTGCTAGCAAAACAGAATGAAGCAATCAATGCACAATATGTCGTTTTAGTAATGGCCTCGTTCAGGGAACGTCGGAGTACACACCGAAATTCTGTGGTTTAGCACGCTTCCATGGACTCAATTGGATTCACCTTAAAGGGCATAGATCATCAAGTACGACGCAAATTTCAAAGGAATGCTCAAAATTTCGGTCTATCATGGAGCCATATTCAGAATAGATGATAAGAATTCACTTTTCTATGGATCCATGCCCACATGCTGCTTGTAAAGATAATTATTGAAATGTTACACGTCAACATCATAATGTTATAATTTTGTATACGTTCAGCTTTTGTCATTACCCACCAAAGAAAAAAAAAAACAAGGAATATCATGTGACACGCGACAATATTCCAGCACGCGCGCTCCTACAAGCATGTGGTCCTGAAGGATAGGATCCGTACGTAGCCGCATCAAGTTAGGATAGCACGTAGGTCTGATTATTTATCACATGGTCATGCATGCGGCATGCCACCAAACATAACTATTTATTTGTATGACGATGCACCAAGATGCATACTTGATGAATGAGACCTACATAAATAAACAGCTATGATTGATGATATATGTATAGCCATGTAGTGCAGAATAATTTCTCATCATAATATGATAGGGCTCCAACATTCGACTCAAACTATACCCAAGTTTAACCATATACCAATTAAACATTGTCTCCTAAAGATTTTAGCAGCATGAACACGGTGAAACTGGGATCAATATTTGTCCTGAACTATTTCATAATCTAATAATATAACACAAACAACTAATTACATATGTAAATGCATGAAAAAATAAGGTTTTTCTTGAGATGTATGTCTTTAAAAAAAAGGCAAAATCTTTCTCTCTCTTTTTCATGCGTTTCAGCATGCGATCCATGAGCCATGCTACATTGGACCATCAAGTGGTTCCTCAAGCATTGAACCCAACTCCTGCACCCTCGAGCAAGCTATTTCTTAAGGATCCACTCAAGCTTATGTTTGGTCTTGCATGCATCATTTGAGCCATAAATTAAATATACAAACTGAATTATTAAAATGCAGCCGGTGCTAGACTTTAAAACGAGAACAATTTTTCTAGCTAAGTTGATCAGCATATTGATGGACTGCTTAATTCATTTGCAAGCCTACTAAACGATATTAGAATAACTGAGCAAGATGTACTCGTGTTATCTTATCTCAGCAGGAGATCTTTTTATATCCAATATGAGATCAACTTAATCTCGCAAAAGCATATTCGTGGCATCAGACTCTTCTATCTCACGGCAATTCAGGGCAAGTGTTTTCGGAACAACTTTGACGTTGTTAGTGTAAGCTAAACTTCACTTCCTTAAATAAGCTAGTACGTACTACATCCCCATTTATTTTTCGTATAACAGATAGAAGTCAAGTGATCAACGTTCATAGTATTACTTCTTAATCCGATAAAGTCATTACGTACTGCTTAAGTAATATATTTACTTTTATCACACTGAGCCAACGTATCAGGGTGACAGAAATTATAATCAGCATCAACATTATTTATGTGTTTTTTTAGTAAGTATATTATTTTTATGTTTGAAATCTCTTCTCCCGGACAACTCCTTCCAAACTACAAGGGGATATTCAGCGAGAAACTCCAGTTAGCATATCGACTTGTTTGTTGACATCATTTTTATTCTCTTTAATTTTCATACCAGACTTGTTCTATCTAATTGCAACAACCTTCAAAGACTTAACAGAGATGCAACCAAAAAACAAAAGGAAAAAAGACTTAAAAAAGACGTTTCCCACGAATTTCTATTCCGCTTGAGTAGATTAATCATTCTTGTTGCCGCTTAAATTGGCGTGAAATTAGTATTATGAACTTAACAGTCTTGAAGATTTTCTCTGTAAAGGTTTTTAATAAGATGAAGAAAACTTAGCTATGTAAGCCCCATGTTTTGAGTAACTCGTTGAAAATATTCTCTAAAATTTCATCCAACTTCGAGATATTTCTAGCGCCATCAATACAGTCCAACTCTTGGTGCTTACGATCGAAAATCATAATGACCTAGTCCCAACGTAGATCCGGGGTGCCAACTATTGAAGCCAGCATCATTATCTTTGAAAGCTTTTTATTGCTAAAGAGTCATCCAAAACTTTCAGCCAAAAAAAAGAGTCATCCAAGACATAGCTACATACAAAGTCTCTCGGGTAAACAGCTCATCATCTCTTGGTGGGCCCAATCCAAGATGAATGCCATTGTCATTACGATGGATACGATCGACTGAACATTAGGGTGGTGTTTGATTGCAGAATAGGTTTTGGAAAGGGCATCCTATTGAAGGGACACACAGACATGGCATGATAGGCATGTCTTGATGATTGGTGGAGGAAAAAACACAGAAAATAAATGCAGAGACTAAGATGTATTTAATATACATTGAAACTCATTATCAGTTAGGTTTTATCATAAAAATCAACCTCCCCTCCCACTCTTTATTATTTATAGAGTGGATAAGGAAAAATGGTAATGGAAGGAATTAGGGAGAAGTCCATTCTGCCATATAATTTATTTCACTAAGGTCCGTTCGGTTTAAGATAAACTGGTATGAAAAAATAAATTCCATATCAAATTACCATATTTAGTATCAAAAGTGGATGAGAAAGATGATAATATAATGATGGATCCTATATATGTCTCTTTTTTTGAGAGATAATATAAAACAAATACCACTAGGGGTAGTATTTATTTTTTCATACTAGATTACCGAGTGGAGATAATATTAAAATACCATTTCTTGATAGAGAAACCCTCACCTATATTATTTTAGTACTATATTAGTTATATAAGTTATATTAATTAATAATATTTATCAATAATAATACATTTAATATATTGATATTTTTATTAAAAAAATTAATTATTAATAAATAATTAACAAATATTTATTAATTATTAATAAATCTAGCATAGGATTTATTAATAATTAATATATTTATTCATATACCAAAACATACTAAAATTTATTTTTAATAAAAATATATTTTCTAACATAAATATTTATAATTAACTTAAAAATATTTATTAACTCATGTAAATATTTAAAATTTAAAAATGTTATTACTTGAATTGTTTATTCAAGAGTATTGTTGGAGATGTGACGATATTTTAATGTAAGATTATCTCTAACCAAATATAGTTATCTTTTTTCGATGCTATTTTTTAGAGTAATTTTTTCACTAACCAAATATGGTAAAACTTATTTTCTACTGTAATCATTTTTTTAGATAAATCATTTCCAAGAGCCATCAGAGTATCCCGTAATCTGACATACCGCAAAACCTAACAAACCCTAGTTGCAATAAACTAATACCCTGTGGGGGCATATTCCTAAGTTGGTATATGCTCTAATTTCACGATTCATTTTGGTGTTTAGTAAGGATATCCTCCACTTGGAGGGGGTGTCCTCCACTCATTCTGCAACCAAACACCATTTAGGACAGATATAGATCCATGGTTGCGACGATAAACTAGCCACTATTGAATGGAATTCTACAAATTGTCTCCAATAAATGGATGAGTGGATCAAGAGTTGAATAGTCCTCTCTCTCTCTCTCTCTCTCTCTCTCTCTCTCTCTCTCTCTCTCTCTCTCTCTATATATATATATATATATATATATATATATATATATATATAGTTCTTCTCAATGTTGTGAATAAAGAAGCATCTAAACAACAATGTTTCCCAGGTTCATATGGTTACTGGCCATGAACTTTCATTATGTAAATTTTTCTCAAATTACTATGCGAACCACATCGCTAGTTCCTCATTTGCCGGCTGTCTATAAAACTAATACGCTCGTCTCCGCCGTCCAGAAGCGTCCACTTGAAAGGCATGCGTCGCATTCGCGTTCCCAGCCAAAGTCTTGGTGGGGATCTAAAATTTAACAAGCCCTCATTAATTATTATTTAAGCTTGTAAAATGACTTTTTACCAAGCTCCTCGAGATTCCTTGACAGCAGTATTAATTCCAACTCTACTCCTATTCATAATAGGAAGCAAACGATCACGTATTGTGAAAACCATTAGATACAAGACCATCTTCCATCACACGTAGGCTCCACAAATGTCCTCAACTAATGAAGGTACGGTGCTCGAACGGCCATCCATCAACATCATATCTCAATGATGTGCTTGTGGAAACGAAACCTTTCCAGAAGAACGCAGGTAGACGCATCTTTTCTGAACAAAGTCTCCATCTACGACGATGATGCAAGTGGACTTTGGATTTTTTCCTCCAAGGCTAAATGAATGAGGTCGGTCCATATGCGCTACTGTTTGGGAGACAAATGCCTTCTCGTAGGCTTTCATAGCGACGTCCGTCTCTTTCAGAGTATCACCTATATTTTAAGTGCTATTTGTCTTCAGATGCAAGCATTTGAAATCTATATATTTTTGTTTTTTTTTGGCAAATAAATCTATGTTTACTCCATCCGAACTAAAGTCCGCGGTGGTATTTGAAATTTGTGAAAGACAAATCTGTTGTGCTTAAATGATATAATGGGAGATGGCCTTCAAGAAATTACTTACCGAAGACCTCGGTAAACAATAGTAATGGCGGATCAGTACCCTTAGATTATTCAAGCTCTTATTCACGGTCCACGTTTTAGTGTGAGGACTAAGCTTTGTTACGTGGTCACTTCATCTCCTCATCTTGACGAGAGGTTTGAGTCCAATCTCTACTAAAGGCAGACCAACCACCTTCCTCTCTTTTAATTAATGAAATCCGGGTGGGTATTCATACCCTCCCTTTACAACACACACACACAAAAAAAAAATGGCTATGATGGTTATTAATGTATGACAATAATTATCTACTCTTTCTGTGTGACCTCTGTCAACTTATATTCCATATATCTCCTTCAGCATCTAGAGAGCATATTTCCAATCCACCAGAACTTTATCTGTAAGGAGTTTTAAATAGAAGAATTAGAAATGTAATTTGAAGCTCTTGTTTCTCTTAAATTATGTCGTCATAGACATATATAAACGAGTTGATGATTGGCTGAGCCAACTTAACTAGATAATTTTAGAGGTGTTTCTCGGGCGTTAGATCCCAGAGAAAGAAAAGGTTCTAACTTCCAAGTTCCTGCCTTTAAGGTGAAATCAAATCCTGCCTTTAAGGTTGATGATGTTAGGAGTATCAAGAAAGTTTTTTTGGCCATTGTGTAGCCCAAAATTGTCAACAGGCCGTGTCTACTAAGAATAGTTGACAACCAATGGATTTGAGCCAACTCTGGACTTGAGTTTTGGATTATAACCTGGACTCCATTCCATGTTTCTGTTGTTGACAAGGAAACATTTCGATAGATTTTAACTTTTTTTTCTTCAATTCTGTACGAGAAGTTCTTTGATCAAATTTCGTGCAACATAAACATAATAGGAAAATTGAAAAAGAAATTAAAAGATTGGATATGTTCATATATTTCCATTCCATCATAAGGTTAAAATTTTTTGTTGATTCTATTACAATTATACGCAAAATGAAGATTTTTTTAAATGTGATGAGAAGTTCAAATCTTCATTGGATTTTAGTTATTTTCGTAAAACTGCATAAAATATTGGAATACCTTCAAAAATACTAGACTTTTTTTTTTTTTTGGTGATACCGGAATTTCGAAAAAAAACATTGAAAGGATGTAATTTCAAAGCAAGTCAGAACCTAGGCCTAATAGGCCTAATATCCAATGGTTTACTCGAAGAATGGCCCACCACTTGAGCCCTGCGGTTAGCACTCCCGGATCAAGACCGTGGTGTCATCCAAGGTCTGGCCTAATGTAGCCCATTACCACATCACACCTTCACGTATGACAAATGGCTCATCCAAGATTAATTACCTCTAAATATTCAAAACTTGGGAATTCACCATCAAGATCCCAACCCAAAACATTTATACATCATCAACCAGGAGTCCTCCTCAAGTCCCAGGTTGATGCCATGTCTACTTCCTTTCTTAGACCGTAATCAGTCTTAAGGTTTCATTTATGTCAAGTGTACGCAGCCTTAGCCTACATTGCATGCTGGTTCAGAATTGACTGCAACGTAAGACATCATGCCCAAAATTTATAATATAGGATAATATTTAATTTTTAGGACAAAGTAATGACATCCAGACCTAATCAACAAGCCAAGTTTTTATACATTGTAATATCTAATATCTTAGATATATTTTAGTCTATAATATAACTATAGTATTATAATAGCATTTTATATTATTATTATATCTTGTATATTACTATATTTGAAATAGAATTACAAATATATTTTCTTATTATGCATGATATAATTTATTATCCATTATAGCATTAATATATGTTCTGTATTAACATTACATGCGTGCATACGCATATGTATGTCTGTGTGTGCATACCCATATATCACGAGAGGGTAAGAGGATAAGGGATGGGTGGGAAAGAGTTTGCAACTTGAGTTGCAATCTGTATCGTATTCATTTTGAGTGTAATACAAAGTGTAGGTCTTAACTAAATTGCTGTTGATCAAACAACTGCAAAAGCTTACAACTCCAGCTGCCATAATCGGATATATGGCTTGCCCAATTGAAGGCAACTACTGAACAACCCCTTAGTGCACCATCTTTTATCATACTACTAGCAGTCACAAATATGAACTGTTGATTCCAATTTAAGAGTTGATATGTCAGGCTCTTCATCATAAGCCAAAAAAAGACCACAAAGAGCGGGCCCTCGCAAAATCCCTCCTCCTAGTTTTCTATACACATAGTATCATGACAGATTTGCTGGAGATCATGACTTCAAAATTCAAATCCCTTCATATTAATTATTTATTTAATCATCTTTATAATTATATATACTTATTTCGGTCATTATCATCGCTCCATATGCAAAATCCGAGAAGGGAGCTGTCAAGCATGATATGTTATAATCTTTTTCCTGCCAGCTTAAACTTTTAAGCTCAAAAGCTTTTTATGGCCGTGATGCCTTTGCGTGTCGCAATTTCTCTTGGCGTGGGAGATGTGTCCACGAGGGGGGGTGAAAGTATGCGAAAGCCGAGGGACGAGGAGTACTCGGAGCGGGGAAGGCTGAGGAGGTGTCAACCGTCCGTGCACGTCACATGTTCTCGCGAGAGAAAAAGACCGCTTTGTACGCTGTGGGCCCGCTCGCCTTGCGTGCCGCTCCAACTCCAAAACACTAGGACGAGCACATAAGAAAAATCGTACACGCACAAGAAAAACTGCCCACTTGCACGCCCTTTCGTTGACAAGCCCCCCACCATGCCTCAGCGTTCGAGCTGATCATATGTCGAACCTCGAGCCCGCACTATATACTTTTTTTTTTTTATAGCATTCCTATAGATTTACAGCTCAATTGTACGAGCATAAATATTTTTTTTATAATATACGGTGCAAATACAGCCAATAAAATCACAGACATGTGGTCTTCTCATATGTAGGATCCATAATGGTGAGCCACGAAGAAAACCATACAATCAGCAGTGCTATTTGCCTCTATATAGATAGGTATGGCCCGATAGAGATCGCACTCGCCTAAAAACCTGTAGATGTTATGAAGCAGCGATCTGTAGCCAGCACTGTGTCCATGTCTCTCCTCTATCTAAACTTGCTTATAGACTTCATAGATTCAAAAGATCTTACTTTAGAATTCAATCTATATTGGGTACGATATTTGTTTTGAAAAGTAGAGTTGGCCGACCCTCTACCATTGCATGTTACTTTGAGACAATATATAATACCATGCCACTAAGTGGGTTCATGCTACTTTGATCTAAACTCTTACAAGTATAATGTTGTGTTATCTCTTCCTAGTATTAAGTAACTATAAGAGATGCAATTTATTTGAGTTTTCTATATTTTTATAAAAAATTAAGTAATATGACCGGCAAAACTTAAGAAGATATCTCAAATAAGTTGCTATCCAAGTGCTCATAACCCACCTTAATGGTGCAGTTTTTTAGTTGGGTTGGGATAGGTTCTAGCTTCAATACATGAATGGTGAAAGTAAAAGATATGGAGCTATGTTATATAAATGTGTGAGCCCGTACAATTTAATAGAGGAATGGAGAGGTGATCATGCTCCAACCGGCCTAATCTCAATTTACGAAAGATATATGTTATTTAGAATAGGATGCTTAATTAATTTCTTATAGGCTAAGGATAAAAAAAAAAAAAAGAAGATGGTTTAGCTATAAATTCTTTTTCTTAGAAAAGCTTAAGTGATAGTGCTCAAAATTTATTATTATTTTTAATTTTAATAATTATTTATTAACAAAAAAAATATTTCCTTGGGTCCCACAAATGCATCACTTGCAAGACTTAATTTCTACGCGAGGAAAGCACCAAATAAAACTAATAAATATGCATCATATCTGGCAGAATTAACCATGCCAATACAAGCTGTTCCAAAGCCTTATCAGCAATTCTGCCCTTAACGAGTTTTTTTTAATCATAAATAATATTTAACAATTTTATTTGTCTTTTGAAGACATGAAGCATGACTGGAATAAGAAGGATGGCAGAGCAACAAGTGTATGGTTGAATCCTACGACATCATTCCATGAGTGCTTAACTTCGCTTGAGTTGGTGACCTTGAGTTCCGAGCCACAGAACTTTAATAAACTCTGCTACTTCAGTGCTTGTACTTTGGTAGTATTTATATTTTAAAGAACTGTTAGCGGAGTAAGCTGCTTTGTCTAATGAAATCATCCTTGAAGTTTTAAAGAATGTTCTCAAAAAGAAACATCAATAATATTACTTGGCGAGCCTTCCAGATTTTTTTTAATTACCTTAGCAGTTTCTTGCTAATAAGCCAACGATTGGAAGAGAGGCTGGAAATTAACCCTAGGTTTGATCGTACAAATCAGATGGCCAAGTTAACGATACAATGACCATATAAAAATTAGTAATATTTATTGTCCATATCACATCCATGTATTTAATATGTTCTCTTTGTTCACAAGTTTATATGAAACACTCCACATCCAAGTATGGGATACAGGTTGAGATTATATAAAGAGTATCCATACCATTTGATTTACAAATTCAATTGCCACTCCTTAGCTTATTGTATAAAATGATTGGATAATCTAAGAATTTGGATAATTGTTGGTTAATGACATTTTGGAATTCATTAGAGAGATGTAATCAAGTGAGGAAAATGAAGTTGGTAGATTTCAAAAACCAAAAGGAAAGTTAGCTATATTTTGACTCCTGGGAAGCATTTCCTAAGTATTTGACACACATAATTCCTGCTTTATTTCTGCACTCCCGCTATTGTTCTCACAAAGATGAAAGGGGGAGAGAGACAAATCAATAGAAAGATATGTGGGGAGAAAGAGAGAGGGAGAACCGAAGACAAACTAAAGCACAAGCACACCATTATCATCAACAAAATCCATAAGCGTTTCTTTGAACTAGTCAATTTGTTCTTTAGTAAGTCATACAAGTCATAATAATTGAAATAATTTTTGATCAATTTGATTACCTAGGAGTAACTTGAGAAAAATTCAGGAATGATTTAAGAATTTTTCATACGAGAGCATGGGCTTGTGACTCAACCCAACCCCGACATGATAGATTATTTATCCACGCCAACTAACATACCTATGTTTTGGCAAAGATTCCATGATTGAAATATGAAATCGAGTGGCTCATCATAAAAGCTTAGGTTATCAGAAAATTTTTAACTCATTCAGGATACTTGAAACTAGTTTTTGAAGAAAGTACCCAAAATGCATAGGGAACTTCCATTTTATAGATGGCTTGCATGGCACGGACGCTACCCATTTGAGACCATCAATACCTGTATAAGTGGACCCTAGTGAAGGCATGGGAACAACGTAGTCAGTGAACCTTACAACCTCACAAGCACACCACTAGCTTCCATAGCATCGTCCTGGAGCATAAATCTTGTCCCATAAAGCAAGAGCGCCATGGTACCAGACATGCATGCTAAACTAACAAACAACCCTCACAAATAACTCCATAGATGTCCAAACAAAGTATAGCATCGTTCACTTTTGAATTGTTTCCCTCCACCAGGCCTACTGAACGAGCATATACCCCCCCATCCACATATTAGACTAAACACGATTACTCGAGACTAACCAGGCTTCGCATTAGTCGCTGTGTGCTATTAATCACAAAATGTAAAATTTGATGTGCTAGTTTCATGCCGGATCTTCTCAAATCGTTCTCGTAAACCCTAACAAGAAACCACATCAGGTTAAGCTATGTAACATTGTGTGAAATCTTTGAATTACTTAAGCCATCCTCTTTGTATGTTAATTAGGGGTTGTTGGGTGTTGTGGGGACTTGATCACTTCAGTTAGTGAATTAATAAATAAAATCAATTGGAAATAAAGAGGTAAGCTCACCAGAGGTGCCTACATCTCTGAATTTTCAGGTGAAAAAGAGTGCAACTTATTCCTATCATAAAAGGAAGAGCTACACACTCCCAAGGAGCTTACTCTTGCTTCCCGCTTCCCACGCTCTTCTCCTCTCCTCCATCTCCTGTGCGATATCTCCAGCTCCACACGGTCACCGCGGATAGCTCGACCTCGCCATACTCCCTCTTGATCTTCGCTCTACCGTCCGATCCGGTCATGGACCCCGTGAAGGCGGAGAAGGAGACCGCGATGCGGCGCTACCGCCGCCTCCGGAAGATCGCGAAGCTCTTCCGCCTCCTCGAGGCCTTCGCCGCCCTCCTCTTCCTCTCCTGGTCCTCTGCCCGCCTACCCGCCGCCGCCCGCTTCTCCGGCTACTTCCTCCGCCGCCTCGCCGCCGTCATCCTCAGCCCCCGCTTCGTCTTCCTCCTTGGCAACGCCATCGTCCTCGTCCTCTTCGCCAAGTCCCGCCAACTCTCTTCCTCCGCCGACGACAGCGATGGCGGCCTCTACGACCAGTTCCTCGAGTCCCGCCGCCGCATCGGCTTCTCCCCACCGCCGCCGAGGACGACGCCGGCTTCGCCGGAGGAGGTCGTGTTCGAGGACAAGGCGGTGTGCATGGAGACCCGCCCGTGCCGGAGGAGCGGATCGGAGAGGATCGTGCGCCGTCGGAAATCGCTGGAGCGCCGGCGGAAATCGCTGGAGCTCCGGCGTGCGGAATCGGATGTGGGGCCGAAGGGAGAGAAGCCTCCGCAGCCGCCGCCCACGGCGGCGAAGGAGGAATGGGAGACGAGCACCGACGACGCGGAGGAGTTCCGGCGCACGATAGAGGCGTTCATCGCGAAGCAGACGAGGTTTCATCGCGAGGAGTCGATGGCGATCGTCTGGGCCGAAGGACCATCTCCTCCGCAGGATCACCAGAACCTAATATTTTAAAATAGCATTGTATAAAATAATCTGAGAAAAAAAATGGAATTTTTAATTTTTTTTCTCTGTTTTCCTTTTTTTTTCCTTGATAAATCTGTACCTTAGTCTGTACAGACCGTACTGGAGTGCAGAAATGGACGAAATTGCCCTTGTTTATTTGTACCAATCTTGGTTAGTGGAAGGACATGTTCGTAAATTAATGAGCATTTTATAATTAAAAGTGATATATTAGGCTATAAAATTTTATTATTTGTATTTTTTTCTAAAATGGAAGGTACATACCATGAATACATCCAAAACAATCAACATATACATATCTCAGAATGCATTCACTCTTTCCAACTCAAAAGGTGTACCCAAATAGTTGATGATCTGAAAGACCACCTTATCTCTGACCAAAATTTGTATTCAAATTTTTGCCATCCACCTGACCACCTCCCATGCATGAGGTTATGGCATCGAGTCTCCTCGGAAATTTTGGCTCCCACCTATGCAAGCTTGACATTTGACGGCCCTATGATCCATATCAAAGGGACTGGCGGTTTAACATGTACTTATCATAATTATTGTTATAACTAATGATTTGTGATTATTAATTATGAAATTGTTAAGAATGGGAATGACTTGTGGCACACGTATTCGGATTATTGGGTGAGCGAGTGAGTGTGAGAGAGAGAGAGAGAGAGAGCGTTTAAAGGAAGAGGAAGAAAGAGGAATAGATTCTAAAATTCCTTTCGGCTTTGTTCATATATTCTCTGCTAATCTCAGATGCCCTTTTGTTTCCCACCACTGATTCTTCTTTTGATTAATAGAGTTGATGGATATGGGAGCATGTAAGCTACGCTTGTGTCCCTCACTCCATGGGTCCATTCCTTGCCTTGTTTCCATGAGCTCTAGAACTGTCCCTTTTCTTGTCTACTTCTACAGTCCAACACCTCAATGATTCCTCTAATAGTAATAGAAGATAAATTATAGAAACTAGAACAAGGAGCTAACTGCATTTCAAGGGAGAAGAAGAAGTCATAATGTATCATTTAACAATGATAGTTCATTCAATTTTGCTCAAAAAACATGACATTAACTTAGCCCGGCTGGTCATCCTTATGAAAGATCTCAATTTTATCATTATTGTAATGATGGAATATATTATACTTTAGTACTTGCTGAAGTGTACAATTAATTGATGTCAAGTTGGCACGATTTTTATTTTTTTTTGCTTGGTGCTTGTTCACCTTAGCCGTTTATCTATTTGGGCAATCATGATGTATTACTATGATAATTCACTAATCACTAAGATAAAAGCTACTTTTCATGTTCAAAAAAAAAAAAGAAGCCTAATTCTATTCTTTTTGCTGCACTACTTGGAATCACATTATTATCTCCACTGAGAGACAGGATAATGAGGTGTCTGAGAAAAAGCTCTCAGCCACGCATGCTATCTTCTTTACTAGCAAATTAAATTACCACCACCTTTTTTTCTCCAAAATATGATTCCTAAAAGATCACTAAAATAATCAATCCAATTTCTGGCATCAACTTGTTTGCTAACTTCCTTTCTCCCTCCCCTTCTGAATAGATATGCCCTTTGGATATTGAGGGGTCCGTGAGAAATAAAGTAAAGACCTTTGACATGTTCTATAGTGCTCTTTTAGTGATGGGTACCAACGGATAACGCCTTTGCAGAGTGGTAAGCTTCTGTGTGGGCTCCATTAGTTGTTTCTTGATGACACATGGAGGTCCATTCGAGTCATTAATTTATGCCTTGGAATATATAACTGTGACGCACTTATGCAGATTATTCTAGGGGCCAAGCTTACTTGAATGAAGGGTGTCCTTAGCTAGTAGCTGGTGGATAAAGGTAAAATCCCACCATATCCTCCTTTTAACACATCGCTTTATTGTTCCTCAATACTACAAGAAGATCAGCTTCCCAATCTCATAAAATGCACCCCCCTCTCCTCCATTGCATTGGTGTAGGTTGATCCAGATCTTGCCTATCTTTTAAGATCCATGAAGGCTCCTATCTTGTTCAAAGTCCCTTTGGTAGTAAATTGACACCAATTAATAGAGTGCAGCACAACACCGGTAATCGGTTGTTGAAGTGTCTTAGATTTTAGATTTAGTTAAATCGCACTTTAACGCATGCTAACCGAAACAAGGGTTGTCGGCTTAAGGTTAAAGCAATCATTTGACCAATAGATTGTCCAAATTGGAACATTTGACTAGCTAGTACATGAAATCTAGCAACCTCTACTAATTAAAAGCACATTTGTCTCCTTGTTGTTCCAAGAGAAGTCAATTTTCAGCATACTTTCTGGCATGTAGCCTAGATATCTTCCTGATTCCTAGGGCCAAATCAAAATCACCAAGATTTGGTTATTCACTTGCTGTGTCACCAATGTCATTATTTGCCATCAACTAACAATTTTTTTCAGTACAACACTATAGAAAAACATTTTGAGCCCTGCAAGCATGAGAATATTTGGCTTATCTTCCCAAAGCAATGGCACCTCTAATCTCCAAGACTTCGTCTTCACCTCCTACCTCTGTGCTGATAAGCTGCCATGGCCTCAAACGGCTCCCTTGCAACATTGAAGAAATTTTCTACTAGATCAGAATGAAGAACCTTATCCTGCATACAGTCTTGTGATTTATTATTTTGACTTCTTATCCATCTCTTGGATTAAACGATGCTGGAATATAATAAATTCATGTCGAGCTTGCTTTTAAATGTTTTCCTGAGAGATGCATGACCCTTTATCTTTATATATATATATATATATATATATATATATATATATATATATATATATATATATATATATATATATATATATATATATATAAAATTCAAGTAGCCTGTACGAGTGAGTCCAGACCTGATACACCAATATATTTAAATAACTGGCCAATCTTGGCACATATGTGGGTTCTTATCACAAGTTACAAAGTCTAATCTCTCTTTTGCTCATGCACTGAACCATGTACACTTCAAGAGGCAGTCATGGATCAATTTGTATGGTGGGTATCCAAGAATCCTTAATTTGGTTAACAAGCGTAACATGTGCTGATTAAGAAATATTAAAGCTTGATGATTTAGACAAGCCCAAATTGCGATCATAAACTTTGTTTGCAAATTCAGCAGTTGTATGGCGTCACAAGGCCGTTTACATGTTTTTTTCTAACTGGCATAAAAAACAACATCAAACCAACCAACCAAGGAATATATTGCCTTGATATCTTACTTAAAACAAACAATACTCTTACTGGAGAATCTCTTACACATTGTCTCAGACATCCAGTCATCAGTGGCATATCTTCCACTTTAATCCCATGGTTTTGATGAAGCAATCGACATCATATGTCCCGATACATCACGCAAGAATTTGTTCTCCTTCACAGTGCAAAACAACCATCAGCATGAATCGCCTTGCTGGAGCTCACTGTGGTCCCTTTAGGTAGAATCCATTAATTAGATATTTTCAATAGATGGGTTCAGGTTGATCTTCTTTGGCAATGTCAGCCATTGGATCGCGTTTTGCATACCTCTCAAAGCACTTTTACCGCTTTGTCCCATCTACCTGCATGGATCTCAAAGCAGCTATTGCGCGGTCGAACGATTGATGTCGTGAAAAAAGATGAATCATTCTTTTGCGCAAAAGATGCAGCCCGAACCCTTAATAGATTCCCTATGTTGTAATTATATCCCTACTGTTCGTTATCCAATAGGAATCATACAGGTATTTTTGGTGAACTATTACCGGTACTGCCACAAAGCATTACTTCTTCCTCCTTTCCTACCATTAATAACCAAAATTTTGGGACATTGCATTAAAAGAAGACATGGTAGTAGAAGAACTTTTCTTTCTTGTAAAATAACCAAGATGAGAACATTGGTGATCTATCAACAATAAGAACAAGTGGAGGGGGAATGAAGCTATATAGATCAAAATCATAAGTTTTTGTATTATCGTTATGCTTCTCCAATTACACCTCGATGTAAATACCCCCAATGTCTCAATAGTTACACCACCTTCATGTAGATGACTTATGTTACATATTTGAAGTTATATTTTCTGTAACACTCATGGTCTTGGTTAATGAAAACTTTCCTGATAGCTTTCCTGGACTTGATTGGCCATGTGTGCAAACTTATGAGGCCACTCGCCCTTACTAAATCAAAATCCACGATCGAAACCCTCGATCTTTATCCCGATTAGGTGATTTTGGTTTTCTGAAGCGTTCTTCATGCATCACAAAGTCCAGAGTCCCCATGAAGTCACCTAGTTTATAAAAAGGTAAGAAAAGGTTACCATCCAAGCAATCAGGATCACAATTAACTGTTGATCACTCAAATACATTTATAAAATGGGTATAAAACTGGTAATTTATTTGTTCCAGATTTTTGGTATACAAAACAGCAACACATGAAGGGTTGCGTATAATAAGCATTTGTTGTAGTTGAACAAATAAGATTTAATTATAATGTAAATTCCAAACATTATCATGATATAAGAGTTAATAATGCAAGTAAAGAGATTTTAATAAAGCTTTTTTTTTTCTAGAGATGGTACTATAGAAGTATGAATACCTTTTTTTCATATGAGCAATCTCAAATCATATGAATCATCTTGGATGATGCAACAACCTAAGACTTTACCCCAAATGGCTACCCAAAAAGTATGATTTGAGTTCTCTGGTTTTGAATAAGTACACAAAATCTACCAGTGCATAGCTGATGTCGGATTAAACACACGCCCATATGTAACCTCATATACTTTCTTCATTTAAGTTCTCATATCATCATCAAGCTAAAAGTCCAAATATATTCAAATATAATCACAAGTACAATGATTGGCCCATGGTCAGTCCCAATAGGCCCATACTGCAATGTTTCCTAGTTCACAAGAATAATAGACTAGGTCCGCTCTGATACTATTTATAATAAAAAAGCTTGTTGGAAGGTATTATTTGAGTTTCTTGGTCCTTTATAAGCATCCAAAATCTATCCATTACACAGCCGATGTGAGACTAAATGTACGCTCGCATGGTCCTCACAAAAAGCTTCATCAATTGAAATTGCACATAAGCTGCCCTACAAAACTTAAGACAATAATAGTTTGAGCTATGCTGAAGTTGGGGAATGATAGGTCGAGCTCGTCGAGCCGAGCTTGTGTCAAGCAACCCTTATCGAGGACTGATCCCAAAATTTCCTGCGGCATGACCGAACTCATGCAACACTCCTAGGGACAAGATAGCTGGAAAGAAATCACGCAAATTGCTATTTGGACCGATCGGCCAGCCAGAATTACAAAGGCATTTAAGATGGGCTGGGATGCAAATTATGGTCATCAATCTTTGTCAGAGCCCATTGTAGCACACCCTTTGCCCCACAAATAGCACTTGAAAAGCCTGAGCTGCATTCATCCAGCGACGGCAGCCAATGGCTCCAGTGATGTTCTTCAAGTAGGGATGCAAATGGGACAAGCCAAAGCCGAGAAAATTCAAAACTTTCCACAGGTCGGTCGGTCTAAATTTTATTCCCCTGACCCGCTTATTTGCAACCTAATCTTCAAGCCGATATCTTATTTATTTGATGATATAGATTTTTTTTTTCTTCTTTCGATTGGACTAATCATGTGTGTGTATAGTATAATTACAAGTAAGTAATGATCTGAAAAACAAGAATCCTGATTTATCAGAAAAAGATGTCCTGTTGAAGTATACAAGACTATGTTTAGGATGAAGATATGTATTATCAAAGCTCTACAGACAAAACAACAGCAAATATATGCATATATAAGTGAAAGTTCTTAATATGTTGCATGGAGATAGGATGTTTGGAGATGTTCCTCTTTGAGAGAAGGAAGTCGAGGCCCTCTGAGGCAGGACAGACTGTGGTCGTAGATGCTCGTTGTACCCGTTTGAACTGAGAGGACGTTTTAGGACTTTTGTTGAGCTTGTAAATCATTGACAGGCCGCTGTCCTGAGGATCAAAATAGAATCTGAGCCATAGCTAGATTCATTAAATCTCTCACTAAAAGCAACAATAGGCTTGATAACCAAGAAAAATACATATTCATTAGAATATATAAATATATACATATATCCACACATATACATACATACATACATACATATATATATATACCCACACACACACACACACACAAACACACGCACACACATACACACACACACACATACATACATACATACATACATACATACATACATACATACATACATACACATATATATACACACACACACACACATCATATATATATATATATATATATATATATATATATATATATATATATATATATATATATATATATATATATATATATATATATATATATATTATATATATAATAGAGCTAATTGATTGCCACCCACAAATTTGGGAATTCAATAGAGCTAATTGCTAAGGATCTAGACAAGGAGGTGTTGGTATTTTAGCCTGAGTTAATTATTCGCTTTGGGGTGGGGGGTTACGTAAGGAACTCCGTCCGGGTGCAACACCCAGACCGGCATTGGTGATTTCAGCAAAAAACAAGAAAAAGAAGAAGGAAAACTTCTGTCACCAAGGAAAAAGACACTTCCTTGGCATCTTCCAGGCCCGGGCGTTTAGGCTTTTGAAGATCATCATTAACCTTTATAATAAATAACAACTTAAAGGGGGACGTCCCAATCCTCCTTTTCTGTAAAAAAAAAAAGAAATCACCTAAGTCAATCTGCCATCTCTACATTCTTATCTTTTTCTGAATTTTTCTCATTTATTAGGTTTCAGTTCCCATCTCTTGATCTGTATTTTTTGACTGAGAAAGAGAGAGAGAGAGAGAGAGAGAGAGAGAGAGAGAGAGAGAGAGAGAGAGAGAGTCAAGCGGTTTACCAAAAAGAATTATAAGTACAAATCACGGTTTACCAAAAGAATAATAAGTATGAATCTCAACGCTAGCGGAAATAATACGTGATCATGGAAGCTACACGTCACCATTGTTAAACAGTTTTTACGTACGTAGCTCCGTTATTTTATCAAATACTTCAAAACCCTATTTTTAGTGAAAAGTATGCAGCAGCTAAAATTTATAACATATGTTACTCAGCACATTATGTCCATTACAGCTGACATCATTGTAAATTGCCATGCCGGCCATTATTTGACATTTTTAATCATTTATTCATTATTGATTAAGATGTAAGTTTTAAATTAAATATTTATATTCTCAAAATGTTAAAATTTCAATTCGGCTTTATTTGGCATTTTTAGAATATTTTACATGATCATTTTTATCTTTTTTTTTTTAAATCACAAAAAAACACTATCTTTAAGAATATTGCAACATTATTATTCTTGTGGCTCCTAAAGAGTGTTCAAATTAGTTTTTTGCTTTTTTTCTATAACAATGTGCATTAATACCGGTCGTATATACATAAGTGTTGCATTAATTTTGACACCATACATCGTAATATTGGCTTAAAGTGTACTAGCATAAAAAATTTGGCAAAATAATTAGATATTAGATAATTATATTGCAATAACTAGAAAGATTATGATCCTTATGCAAAAAAAAGCATCGCAAGGATTATACAAGGAGTCCTAAAAAGATACGTGATTGTATCAAACCAAACCTAATCGGGTTCAAAGTCTTTTACCATTAGGTGCTGATAGCAAGTAATAGGACAGTTTCAAAAAACTTTTTTTATTTACTAAAAAACAACAACCTTTGAACTCATCAGCCAAATTTAATAACAATTCAATCTAATATTGGATTCCTCCTTCCCTTTCGAGTGAAAATTCTAGCATTTTGTTAGCCGATAACAATTAAGAAGCATCATAAAGCAAGCTAGAAAGAAAAATGACAACATAAGAAGGTGATCAGGGGGGTTGCATTATCTTCTTCGACGTAGGTAGATCAGCTGCACTACCGCTTTTCCGTTGTGTACTTTTGACAATTTATTGGCTGCATATCATCTATATCTCTAGTCAGAGAAATTTCATCCTATGAGGATAGAGAAATTTTCTACGACGTAGTCAATGTTGTTGAATTTTTGTTTGGACATGATCGATCTGCATGTCAAAAAAGAATGCAGCCTGAACTTTTATAAGGAAAAATAGCTCAAAATGGGTCAAATATGTTCATATTCATGATGGCCGAAATGCCATTTTAAATCCACTACCCCATTTACAATGGAGGCAAAAGTAGTCGCTTCCACCAAACCTTGTCATTTTTTTCTCTTACAAGGTGATAATTTGCTGCACCGTGGCAGGGGTCAAAAAGCTCAGGGTATTAGATTCTACATTCAGGTCATCCAACTCCATCTATTAAGTAACCATTCTGATCACATATTTAATAAATGTGATAGTTTGGAAATTGAGTATAAAAAGTCAGGTTGCGCCACTTTTTGCCAAGGTTGTAGATTAATTGACGAAACACGCAATCAAGAATGTACTATAATTAAAGACAAACTTACATATAAACAATGTTTTTCTAAGTTCTAACAACCCATCACATGATAGGTGTCTTAAGAAAGTCTCATATGTTATTTTACAAGAAAAGATGCAAGCATATGCTGCCATTTCCAAGTCCTTGGTTCAACCTAAACTAGGTCAACAATTTGTCCTGTTGTTGCAAAGAATACATGCAGATTCCAAAGGAATTAAAGAACATGATTCTAGATCATAGATATCTTGAAGGTGTGGTCGTCAAGAGCAAGCAGTTCAAAGAATTTAAGATTGATGCACCAAAGACATTTGGTGCAGTCATTAATGGCTTCGATTTATACGGCCCTAGGTAGGAGGTTGGATGCTCGATAGCATCTAACTCTTTCCAAATTTTTTTTTTAAAAAAAGGCCACAATATTGGGTGTCAGAATGGGATGATCTAATAATAATCATCAAGCTATCTTACAAGGAGGTAACAATTCCATGGCCCTTCGAATCTAATTAAATATCGGCAAGCAAAGTTACTAAAATCTGGAGTGAAAATCCTTAAATGTAATTACAAGATAATATCGATCCTCAACCTGACTTATATATGCTTCAAATTGTAAAATCAATGCCAACACAGTTAAGTAGCACTATGTGACAAAAGCTGCTTGATTATTAGCAAATATATTTTTAGAATCAGACTACATACAAATATTGAATAGTGAATCTAACTACTGATTTTATAAGAATAGATCATATATTTTCAAGGAATTGTACCCATTTAGAAGTTATCAGATGATTTTGTCATTGGATCTAAATATAAGACAGAAAAATATATTTGCTAAACTCCTAAAATACATATTTTGAATATTTAGCACGTTTGTTTAGCCTACCACCTTTCTCATACTTAGATTTTGGATAATGCAAAAAAAAAATCAATCTTTTCTTACAAATTAATAATTAAGTAATTTTTTATGCCCAACAATTTGCTATTGAATATATATATATTCTGAACTTGTTTGTGTTTTCTATGTGGCCTTGAGTTCAACATTGGCAATGTTCATAAGCCACTGACCCTTGCTTATAAATGTCTGGCAAGTCATTAATTTAATCAATTATCAAATAGATGTGTGAAACTTAGAATTTCTAATTGTCAGCAGTCGCAAATTTAACTAATTAGCAAATAAAAGTATGAAGCTTAGAACTTTTAATTGTGAGCAGTGACAATAGGACACCAAGTTGACAAAGTCCCCGTCCCCTCACCTGCTTGCCGTGGCAATGCACGTTATGGTCAGACTCCCACCCCACGCGGCTCCTCCGCGCGGTTTACGTGCATGGGACGACTCCCCCAACTCTCTGACTCTAGCACCATGGCTTTCCAGGGTCTTCACCCTGAGATCGAGCAGTTCAAACTAAATTTTGCCACTCAAATATGTTAGCTCCACACCAGAGACACAAGAGACGTACGTCCATTTCCGCTGTTCCCCCATCTTTATGTCACTGGTCCCTTGACTCTCCAAGCCTTCACCTCAGTTTGCACTTCAAACTCGGATGTTGCATCTTTTCTCTGCACAGCATACACATCATAGTACCTCAGTCCATTTACCCAGCTCTACTTGTTAAGAGATCCTAGTCCCTCAAGATGCTCTGCCTTGCAATTCTGCATGCAGCCCAAGTGCTTCAGCATTCATGAGCACTCTTCATCCTGAGTTTCTTTCCTCAGCCACAAACTGATAGACTTTCATCTTCACAAGCTCCCATCTACTTGTGCCATATCAATGAGCAACCTTAATTAGTCATTCATCACCAATTAATTAGTCATTCATCACCAAGCACATTATCTCTGCAACATGCTACTCCACTCGTAAGTTGTTAACACCCACAAAGACTCAAACATCCAGCTCCTCTGACACTGGACTTCAATATCTATGGGTCATTTTATTGCTTCGGATGTCCCGTATCCGCAACCAAATACATATAACCGGATACCACATGGACTAGAAGATCCAGACCTCAGAAACATCTCCCTTAGGTTTTCATTTTTTTCACTCTCATCAAAAAGGAGAAGTCCTCATTTTTGTAGATTTCCACCACAAAAAAGAATGCAATTTTGTCTTTGTCCCACCTTCCAAAATAATAATCAAAATAAAACCTGTAATCGTATATTCTTTTTTCCACAATATAAAAGAATGACGAGAAAATACTTTCAAGAAAACGAAATATGGCCTTTTGCGTCAATGCATCCAGGATGACAAATTAAACCACGAAAAAACTGCTTATATACATACAATTTCACTTTCCTTTCCCATGGAACAAAAGAATCACGCTAAAAGAAGAAACTCCCAGAAGAAAAGGAAAGGATGTCCAATTCTATATTAGTTAATTTCATATCTTGTTTTCACTACTGTTGTTATTGTTGCTGTTGCCTGTTTGGGCAGCCCTGCTACTGCCGCCACCGCCGATGATGGAGGTGATGGCAGCTGCGAGCACGGCGGTGAAGCTTGGATCTGCCGTGATGGCTGCCGTCGCAGCGCTCACCGTGTCAGCCAGAGATGAGGGCTGGATGGATTGCACCTTTGGATGTGAAAGTTGGGATCCATCGCTGCCCGGCGACATCTGAACCCCTGAGATTAATTTTGATTGGTTGAAGAACGTCTGCCCGAAGTCCAGTAGCAAAGAAGTCGGTGGTGTCGCGCCGAGAACTGGAGCAGCTCCATTTGGAAATGGGACCTGGAATTGGGTTGATGGCCTTCGGAATGGAACATTGGGAGTGTGTGCGAGGTCTAATGTCACGGTGGGGAACGGAGCTGCGGCTGATATGGGAGACAAGCTCGACGAGCCCGGCAGTTCAGTTTTCGCAAGGAAACTAGAGTTCATTAGTCCATCAGTGCTCGACATGGATCCAGATAAGAGCATGTTTGCCGCCGCTGAAGTGGTCGATGCCGTTGCCATGGCCGCGGGGGGAAGTGGGTGGCTGTGCTTCCCTTCGTAGGTTGTTATCAAGACCGATCGATCCTCAGCACACCTTTGAACCTGTCAGGGTGGCAACAACATAGCTTAAACTTAATTAGTCTTGGTGCGCTTGTTTCATCGTTGTAAGATCTAAAGGAATTGGACTGAATGCTAAGTTATAGTTACTTGTTTGCGGACTGGGCAGCCGGCAGCCATGGTGCACCGGTAGTAAGCCCGGGGGCAAGGATTTCCCTTCGCCATCTTCTGCCCATACTTCCTCCATTGGCATCCATCTGTGATCTAGGAGAATACGTACAACGGTGATCAAATTAGTCTAAACTAACTAAAAACTATTTGCTCGTAAGTATATTACAAAGTTCTTTATATAGTTTTACCATGGGTGCTTCGGACCGTGCTCGGACTGACACGCGAGCCTTCCTGATGGTGGCTTCCTGGGATTGTTGGTCGGAACTCTTTGAAGGGGATGAATTGGCTGCTTTGTTGGGGATCCAGCTTTGAGACACTTTACCAGGGCTCTCCTCTCTAAACGTAACCCTAACATCCCTGCCATCCGATCTCTCGCCATCGATAGGGACTGCTTCTTTGCTGTTGTAATTCTCCTCTACGTTGTAATCCATGGACATCACTTCCACATTGTTAGGCGGGGATATGGATCGATCCTGGCTTCCGCCTTCGGTTGGAGAGTGGGAAGCCTCATCAGCCAACGGAGCCAGTCCAAGATTCAGAAACCGTCTTGGCACAATTGCATCTTCATGTTCGTTTCGCTTATCGCCCATTTTCTCATGCATGGCCTAATGAAAAATCTGGCAATTAACTTCTTGTTCTCCAATTTTTATGCTTAGTGAGGTAATATGAGTGTATTATCGTATAAAGGCCTACCTCATGCCATTGCAAGCTTCCATTTCTTTGGTTCCTCTCCTGCATCAGTGCGATGAAATGCATTTGGAGGGAGTTAAAGTTGTTGGTCGCATAGCTTAGCATGCTCTTTAGCCTCTGGTTCTCTTGGTTCACGCGCCCAAGCTCGGCTTGCACTGCTGCCAACTAATTTTTTTCCAAAAAAGGGAGAAAAAATCATTATTCTTCAGAAAAAAAAAAAATCACATGAATTAGAACAGGCAGTTGTTCTTAAAATTTTTAAAAATTAGTACAGTTATTCATGTTAAAAAAAATAGAAGATTCATGTATAGAGAGAGATCCTAACATCACTCTTGCTCTCTTTATCCTCATTGAGTGACAACCCGTTAACCACCGTTGATTGATCGCTTCCAGTGTTGGTTGTAAGAAGGTGCAAACCCATCTATGATATTAGAAAAGAAAGAATTAATCGAACAAATGAATACAAAATCCATTATCAAATATTGCATGGGGGAAAAAATTCAAAAAATCAGCAATGATTCACTAACGTTAATGGTGAGATCTTCTTTCTTGATACTAATGTCAGGCTCGTCGGGATCCGGGTCCGGTGGCGCCCGTTCCTTCCTGATCTCATCTGAGAAGAAATCCATCTCACACACCACCCTCCGCTTCTCCTCACCCTCGGCCGGCTCATCGTGGCAGCGGAGACTCATCCGAAAGTGATCCTCAGACTCCCTTGATCCACTTTTCTGCTTCAAACCTCCACCACCAAGGAACGAGTCCATCGCACCACCAGTCTTGAACCCAGCCGAGTCACTAGAAGTGCCCAAGCTCAGTCCCCCACCACCTTTTTCCATTCTTTCTATGTAAAGGAACAACGGAGAAGAAAGAGAAGAGTAGAAGGGATCGAATGGAGCTGAGGAGACTGAAGTCTTTTACTGGTGCAATGAGGATCTGGATAAAAAGAGATGAGGGGAGCCAAGGAGGAGGACTTCGGACCTTGTAGCGGTGACGCCACACGGTGCGTCAGGGAAACGTGGCAGGATCCGGGAGGGGTAGGACACTCGGCGGAAGGATGGCAAGTTGGATACGGGCGGTGACCCGTGAGTGCACTGACCGGCGAGCCCCACAAGGAATAACCCGTTGGTCGGTTTGACTGGTCCTACCGGTGATCGGAACCGAGAGCGGAGGACGGGAGCGGGAGGTGACTGGACCGCGCTGGCCGCTACTCTCACCGTTTTGACTTTTGACCGGTTGCGGGACCTCCGTTAACGGCTCCCCGTCGGACGGGGTTGCGGAGTTCGGAGCGCCAGGCGCGGCAGTTATGTGGGTTTCAGAGAGCGCCACGTGTGCCTGTATTTTCGTGATTTTTTTTGACCCTTTCCCGGGTGGTCAGCTAGGTAACGAGAACCGGGGGAGGGGAAAAGAATCTAACAGCCGGAATTATTCCCTTCCCCGTTCAGACCCTGGTCTAAATGGGCCGTTCGGAGGTCAACGATAGCCATTGAATTTGGGGACCCGGGAATCTGCAGGAATCGTAGCTGCGGTGGATTTAATAAAGGTTCGGCGTTTTCAGAAAAAATATATAAATAAAATAAAGGTTTCAGAGTCGTGTAGGTCTTGGAGCTATCTTGACTATTAGACCAGAGATTAATTGTCAAAATGAAGCAATTTAAAAATATTATCAGTAATAGCATTGAGGAAATTGGAGAAATCGTGTTATGTAACCATAACTATTAAGCCTTATAACAATTATATAGAAAAATATCATATTATGTTAGACAATCAATTAATGAGCTAATTTTGCTAGTGCATTCTTAAAAATCGTTGAGCGTCTTGTTGTGATCAAGAGAAACAGCTAAAACACCCGAGTTTATGCATTGGTGTTCACTTGCAATTGGTAATGCCGGAGAAAGCAGTGAAAAAATTAAAGAAAAGTCCCACAATCGTTAGAATTTATGCTTTTCTTTTTTGTTTGAGAGTGAGAATTTAAGCAAAACTCACCCACTTTTTCAATTTTAGTTTCAATAGTAATTCATATGCTAGACTAGTGGAGGTAATCTTACCATGTCGGGATGATCACATCCTTTCCTCATTAAATAAATGAATGCAGCATCTGCAATTGCAATTTTCAGATGCAAGCAAGTCAAGCAGACACTTGCATATACAAATATAACGTTCCTAGTCGTAACTGCATGTAGAAATGCAAGCATCTAGAATGCAGGTAACCAAACCGCCGCTTACTTTAAGCAGCAAGGCCTAAGAAATTTCATATATAATGGGTATACTTAGACTTGTTTCAATACCCTAGCTTAAACCTCACATCTACAAAAGAAACATGCGGTTTTGGCTGTGAATATCATCAGAGAGTTGGTCAAGGAGTACCAATTTATCTGAGTGGAATTTCCAATTCACTAAGCATTTATGTATGAACTTTTAACAATCCTTCCAGGGCTTGTTGAATATTTTTTTATAAACTTACCTATTTCACCCATTCATACTAAATAACGGGCTAATGAATATCCTTCTTTTTGCCATTGAAAATTGATTGCATCTTATCCGTGCAATCAGAAATTTCAAGAAAAAAAAATTTGGTTCATCCAATGACTGGAACTCAAATTTTGCTTTTCTACCGTAAATTAGCAAGAATGATCAAGAATTTTTTTCGCGGTACGGCATGCTGTCGGTAACCCTTATATTCCATCCTATCCAAAGTTCGCACCGCTAGTGATGGGACTTCGTCAAAGGTTTTAGGCGGAAGCCAATTTGGAAGGGAACGGAGTTCCTTTAGTTCTTTCCAAAACGTCCTCTCCATGCTTCAAACCATTAGTCTGTCCATGAGAGCCTATAAAAGTCAAGGAGGCACCACTTTTCCGAACACACGCACGCGCGCCAAAAAAAAACTGCGACCTCACCGAGTCTTACGTGCAGCTGAGAATTGTCGGACCGCACCAATTCGAATTCCACAGTTCCTGACTGCAGGAATCTACGAGGTGAAACATGGAGCCGTGCTGATTTATATAGTATCATCTCCAGCACACCATGAGGCCTTGATGACAAGAACCAGAACAGCTGCGGTAGCCCTGGACCTGAAGAACTCTGCGTACAAACAGAAGACAAACGCGAGAATATATAGGCCGCATTTGTTCGCTGTGGGAGAAACGCCACTCTATGTTCCCACCTACGTGCGGGTTAAGAAACGAATCGAACTATAGTATAACGGGTGGAATAACATACATAGACAAAGGAGAAACCTTTATATAGTTGTCTTACATCTCAGAAGACAAACTCACTCTGCTTTCTTATATGAAATATGTAAAAACCCAAAGTTTTGAGATGCCAGCAGTGTATAGGCATCTGTTTCTTATGCTGCCTCTGCAAATCCAACTCTCAGGTTCTCGTAGTCAAACACGGTATGGTAGACTCCCATAAAGACATCTCCCAAAATCCTGGAGCAGTTCCATCAATCAAATAGACTTTCTAAGAAAACACGAGTAAAAAAGGACAAACGGCAACGGTCTACGTACCACAGAGGACCCCGAGGAGGAGGTACATCCAAGGCTGTGAATCCACTAATGCACTGTGCTGCAGCACCCTCACCAACCTTCAGAATGTACTGCAGAAATAAAAAACCAGGTTAAAAATATGGTACGTAGAAACAGTACGGAGCATCGTGAAGTTTCACAGAAGCAACGTCATAAAAAAAAAAAAAGAACAAGAACAATTGAATCTCATTGAACAAAACATTTTCTATTATCTTCACAGAGGTACCACTCTTGACGCATGGAGGTACAAGCTGTGTGCTTGAATCACTTATGGGTCCTTGGCCATTCATGTGGATTGCGCTAAGTGATCACAGCATTATCTATCAAATATTAGAAAGTTTATAGTCATAACAGCCCTTTAACAGTCTAACCTCAGACACAAGCAGCTACCCTCATTTTTTGAATATATATTTTCATGAGAGAGAGAGAGAGAGAGAGAGGGAGGGAGAAATCTGCCATTCAAGGTTGTCAGAAACTTGGAAAAGAGTTGAGGCGTGATTGTAGGAATCGGATTGTTGGACGAGTTGAAGGTCAGAAGCATGACTGGATTAACATGAGTTAAAAATAACCAGCAACACTTTGGAAGATAAAAAATAGAATTGGTAGATGATGCATCCAAAGTATGACTTAGCACTAATCAGCCCTAATAACTGGAGTTAAGGGCAGTTATATATGTAGTTATATATATATACATACATACATATATATATAATACTTATACATCTGATTCTTTCGAAAAGAAGGGGGGAATTGCATGATATCAAGAACTCCTAAGCCCTCAAGCATAAATCTTAAAGAGGTTGAGGAATGGCACGCACTCTAGCAAATTATATAAATGATACATGCCAATGAGAATGTGTGCTCCAAGAGAAGGTGGCAACCTGACACTAATGTCAGTCTAACATCATTGTGAATGCCTGGAGGATCTTAAATTAATGTGATGAGCATACATCGTTGAAGTTGACCTTTCTTAAGCAACTCAAAATTGGAGTTTGACCGGATTGAGGTTCTTAAAAACAATGTATACATACAAGAACAGATCTTGATTTCTATTTTCTTCTCATGGAGAAATCTACCATCTCATACATCTATTTTTAAAACATTGACTTTTCTTTCCCCTGACTTCTTTCTAAAAGTTTCATAACATGATCCAGATTTATGGTCAATCTGTTTGTCTGAATTGAGAACATTGAACCAGTTGTTGTCCCCTCTTATGTACCATGTAATCCTGTCCCCTCACGCCCAAGAAGACCCATTTTTCTTTGTTTTTCATGTTTTCATTTTTTTTCAAATAATTTTTGTTTACAGTTGACGGATAATGTATGACATTTGCGCATAAAATAGGACTGAAGACAATCCAAAAAAAAAAGAAAAGACAAAAACAATATAACTAACAGACCACAAGCAAACTGCACGTGCAACATGCATTTGTTTAATAAACAAACATTTGGTGTTTACTAAATAATCATGAAAAAAAATCCACCATACCTGCTCTGGTGTGAGCTCAAATGATTTACCACCGATAGTGAAAGAAACAGAAGGCATAGAAGCAAGGCTAGCACAGTCCACAGATGATTCTCCCATGGGACTAGGCAGTCGCTCGCATAGCTGCAAAGCAACCCAAGACATAACTATCATAGGATGCACAAATGTGGTCTTAAATAAGACCATAAAATTAAAAGTAAGTTCACCTCATTGATATAATTCAATATGAGTTCTTGAGTCTCATTCTGTTTCAGCTGATTCTGCATCCACACAACTGCCATCTCACAAGCAGTGCACATAGCATCACTCTGAAGACCAGCTGATAGATCCCCATTGTCATTCACCACACTCTCAATGCCCACGCTGCACGAAGAGATAAAAGGCAAAACGCCGATGTTTATTTGAGAAAAAGCAGTAAACAATATATTACTGAACTCGGCATATACACAACAAATGTGACAGCATTTCTGTCTAACCTAACTCCATGGGTTCCATCAAAGGTGCATAGGCCAATATGAGAGCAAATTTTTGCTGGTTGTGTCTGCAAGATAAACCAGAATCAATGAATATTGTTCCATGTGCATAATAATCAGCATTGAGGTCAGAAAATTGAAAAATCACCCAAGGGTACTTTGTAAAAAACTCTGGTACAAACCTCTGACAAGAGCATATCCAGAATCTCTTGCCCATATTGAGCAACAACAGCTTTGCACTCTTGGCTAACAACACCAGAAGCTCCAATCTTTTGATTAATTTCTGCAATAATGGTCTGCACAGAAGATGATGGTGACGTTAGTGATCACTCCATAGCCAACAAGCATTCAAGGAAAAGGTTTCAGGGAAAAAAAGGTATTTTCAGACCAAACAAGGTGCAAATTCGAATTAATTGGATGACTTGTTTTGTGGGGAAAAAATAGTGCTTGCTTGATAATTCCTCTTGTAGCAATGCAATCTTCCTAGCATTTGGAAAGAATAAAAGTAAGGCAAAATTCAAAATACTGTTAAACATCAGAGTTGTCTTCTTGCTACAAAATGATTATATGACTATTCCTCATTAACTAACGTCACATGGTGCCAAGTGTCTCAGAGTGTCTCCAAGAACACCCAACAAGGGAATAATAACTTATGCTGCATTTTTTGTTAGTGTCTAGTGAACCCGAATGTAATGGTGGAAACTATATTGCAAAATACATTAGATAGAATCAGCAGGCTTTGAAGGCTGTCCAAAATCAAAAACAAAACCAGGAATATCAACTACTTTGTCCTTAAGTAGGTCATACAACGAAAGAAGCTATTGCCATACCATGCTTGAATTCTCTAACCTTAATGAGATTGCCTGCCATGACCTCATATTCAATTGTGCAGGAACTTCAAATTTTTTGGAAAAAGAAATTCCTCAATAACAACCACCCACATAAAGAAAAAGTGAATAGGGAGGACTATCTGTATTATCCCCCCGTCAAGAGTGCCTGTGTTATTTGAAAAGGAAAAAAATCTTAAATAGCACAATTTTCAACTCAATGGGGCTTGGAATATTTATCTTGGCAGGATTCCAGTGATCCACAAGTGTACTGAAATTCACAACAAAGTAGGAGTGCAGAACCAATTGAATAATAGTCAGATTAGCTAACTTCATGAACCTAGGAAAATAAGATTCTTCAAGAAGTTTAGAAACAGGATATGAAACCATTTAATTATTATACTTAAATTGAATGGAGCACAGATGAGCCAAAAAATGCATCACTGGAACAATGAAAAAGATTCATTTCAGAGAACAGTTGAACACCAATATTAAAGGATATAGATTAGAAAAATGTGAAGACAAAACAGAACTAATTTTCTTTAAATGGCCGTCGCAGGAAAATAATGCGTTTGAAAATATGAAGATTCGGAAACAAAATGATTTCTCTTTAAAAAAAGAAATTCTATGCTGGAAGGGGTCGTAGAAGCTAATATCAACACATACTGTTGGACCAGCAATCAAAGAAGTTCCAGAATCAGCAATTGCTGCACAACCTCCAGAACAGAATCCTGATAAGCACATATATCATGCAGAGTTAGGGACCATAATCACTATACCAAACAGGAATTTCAAATTAAAGAACAGAACAATTACCAGTTGATTGGTTACCAATAAGGACATCTCCCATGTTAAACTGCAACAATAATTTTAGGAGAACATATTAAATTAATCAGTATAAGTGCTAAAAGATGACGTGTTGTGTGCAGAATAATAGAAGTATTTTGGTACCATTCAAATAAAAAAAGCAAACAGAATATGAGAGCCACCTGCCAGTAACCTTTCTGAGTCACAGGGACGTATGTGTGTTTACCCTTAAAATGATTTGGGTCAACTCCACCAAATACAATCTCACCTCCCTCCCCTTCATCTGCATGTCGATTAAACCAGAAAGAGAAAACTGGTTCCTTGATGAGACCTTGATTAACCATAGTGTACCTTTACATATATGCAGTTGCAGTAAGAAATTTGCACACCAAGAGCATAAAGTGCAAAATTAACTGTCAAACACTTGATAATGATCCAAGTAATTGCCCTCCAAAAATCTCCCACACTTTACATCCATGGGAAATTAAATATATACATGATAGAGCAAGTAGTTAACCACTCCATAGATAGAGTACATGACAGAGCCAGTATGAAGGCACTTGAAATTAGCACATCTTTGTTTATATTGTCAAGACTAAAAGTTTCCAAGCATCAAACTTTTAAAAATTTCAAGGATAAGTTAAAACTGTCCTGCAATTGTGGAGCAAAACTAACTCTAACAGGCCTCCCTCCTCACTAATCTAGGTCACTAGTAAATGCAACTTTTCCTTAGGAAGATCAACAACTCAACCAACAAACCTCTTTTTAATATATTTTGCTGCTATGCAAAACATGCTGATAAGTTGCACCAGGTGTTGATCCACAAAATTTTAACTAAAATCACAACTATTTATGGATGGCTTTACAATTGATTCTTGCATACTGCCATGTGCTCTTATTGACGATTATATCCACAACAAAAACAAACCTTGTGGCATCCCACATAAAGAAATGCCTCAAAATTAGGATATTTCAAATAAGATCTCAATTTACAGTTTGGCCATCATAGTAATATCTAAACAACTTAAAATAGTTTATTTGCAACTACTTAGGCATGTAATTCAATAAAGTCCTCCATTTTGAGTAATTATGATGATAGGTACTAATGCATTGTGTATAGATATAGTAGATAATATATTTTACTTAAAGTTCGCCAACAATACATCAGGACAAACAAGTTCTTGATAGTGATGTTTAGAAGAAACCTTGGTGGTTTTAGAATATTTTGTTTTCTCACAAATTGGATTGTCTCAAAAGACAGGCTGATTTAGGGTTTGTCCTTGTTAAGAAGCAGTGGCACAGATTATTTTGCTCAACATCGAAGGTGAAGGGGATTGTAATTGGAAAATCAGTTTTGCTAGACATTGTAGCTGAGGGTAAAAGAAGTCAGTGAGGTCATAAGGTAAAAGCATTCCAATGATTTCAAAGTTTAAACTAACTTTCTTGTGATTTAGTTCTATTAGCACCTACTGCATTTGCTGATCAACAAAGTTGCCAAGGAAGAAGTATTATAGATGTTTCGCGCCATTGATTATTGAAAATTATTAGTCAGTCATATCATTGCTACTAATAAAATGTAAAAAATATTGCTATATTAGCATCATAATATACCATTTTAGAGTATGCAAATTCACAACCAGCAGTTGTGTATTTATTTTCAACAATGAAGCAGCGCATAAAGCATCATATTTGACATAACATAAAGGGAAAAAAAAGGATAAATAATGCCCCATGACAGACAAAGAGCAATTTCACAAGCACATATAACTACTGGTTTACCTCCAAAAGGGTAAAAGAAATCACCCATCAAACCAAAGGTACATTATCACTTTTCCAGCATGTATCATCTTCTTTACTATGATAGTTTTGCAAGAAAAAAGACCTTCAATCAAAAAATGGTCATAACAAAAGTATCTAGGGAGAAAACCACCAACATTATCTTCATTAGACCAGCATCTTAATGAGCTTAATTATCAATAATAAAATCAAAGAAAAATATTTTCATAAAGCAAATAAATAAAATATTGTCGAACAAAAAGTTTAATTATCAGGAAAATAAAAATAGAGAAAGTAAGACTGTTTATATGCATAAGTTATAGTCTGTTACACCATGACCAATATCAAAAGATGGTGGTCAGCAGAGATTAGCATACCAGACAGGCTCTACATTCCCAACTGAGATTTCTTTAAACCCAAGTCCGAGTATGCCATCAAATTTTGCAACTAAGAAAGTGATGCTTGGCTCCCTAGTGGCTTCAATGAAGACCTGAGGCAACCTTCAATGTCAGTCCACACAGCCCAAGATAATATTTCCTGAATATAATGATAGAAATTTCTATAAACTACAAACCTGGTCTTGGACAACTAGGTCACCAACTGTAACATGGTCTTGGCTAAAGAAACCAGAAATTGATCCTGTTCCATAATGAATATCTGCAGGCTTTCCTGTTCAAGAGAGAGGAACCACAAGTTACAAGTTTTCCTTTCGAAAAATAATCCCTAAGGGCATGTTTGGTTGCAAGAAAAGTTGCACGGAAACTTGTTTTCCTTGGGAAAACTAATTTTCTTTTTGTTTGTTTGAAGAGAAAAAACTCAAAATATTATATTTCTGGGAATCTTCTCCATTTGATGGAAAAGTTTCAGTTTTCCTTCTTTGTCATAGATTCCCTTGCAACTAAAGCCTAAACAGATTACAGGAAATCACAAGCATTTCTAACAAAAGACAGATGATGAATAAAATTTTACAAGACACTGTTTGTTCAGGTAGAAAGATGAAAGGGGTAGAAGAGAATCATTTGACCTATTCACAGGATGATGCACCTGAATGCATGATGTAGGAACTAATGATTTCATAATGGAAGACATCGTCAAAATGGGCAGGAGAAAAAGTGTGGGGTGTGTTTGCAGGTAGATGCACCAAGGATAACAATTAAGATAGAGAATTGACTAACTCGTAAGCCATAGCATGACAGGAATGCCCAAAAAATACTGAGGAGAAATGCACCAAATTTTTCCCCTTATTTCTACAAGATAGGCAAGTTAACATTTAATGGCAATTGTTTTCAAGATGCACTAACACAACAAGCTTTTGACTTCACATCAGGAAGATACGAAGTAAGGATGACCAATTGTCTGTCTGGTACATGTTCAAGGTTAACTATCTTCTCACTAAGAGGAGTGCAATTATTTCAAAGTGGCAAATTCTTCTAAATAACCCGCTAAAACAACCAAATTTGGACATAATCAGGTAACCCAGAAAAGGAACAAGGAAGACAAACCAACAGATCAATAAACAAAATATATACAAGTTATATTAGAAAACCTCGTAAAGTATATACAAACCATTCTTCCGATAGGTGCTTGACCGGGTTGACGTGTATCTCGAATGGAAAAGGCAAGCAATCTGCAAGCCAACACAAAACCGATAAGCAAACCTCCAAATCCAATTACTAGCTAGTAGCTATAAATGAACACCTGACTAATGTTTTTCTTCGAGCTATTTAACATGGAAGAAAATCACTCACCGAGAAATAGCACTTGGAAGATGGAACCCAAAGATTCGAGCTTCCGGTGTCAAAAATCACAGTGAACTTCTGCGGCGGGGTCCCGATTGCAATCTCTCCGAAGTACTGCGCGTTCATGTAGTTCTTGAGCGATACGATGTCCGTCTCGTCCCCGTTCCCGAGACCGCCTCGAAGGCCATACTTGCCTGCCACCAGGGGCTTCCCCTCCTTCTCCACCAACCTCGCAGCCGGCCGGCTGTTCTGGTCCATCGGTTTCTTCTTCAGCCCGACTCTGATCAAGCCATCACCCTCCGCAGAAACCACCGTAGAAACCAAAACAATCGAAAACAAGATAACGATCGCAAGAACTCCACTCCCACTTCCCATGGCGACCTACCGATCAAACAGAAAAGAATAAAACCAATAATTTATCCTCGTGATCACCGATGGCGACAAAACCCTATCATTTCTCTATTCAGGTCATGATCGGATCATAAATAGCAAAAACAACGAGAAAACGAGATCGTTTACCAAAAACTACACCAACAAAGGTGAGAGGAGATTGAATCAAAAGATAAGCAAAAAAAAAAACTACGAAAAACACCAAAAATAGCATCAAAAATCCCAAATCGAGGGAGAAACTAGCTCACCTATGGGGGGAAACGAGATCAAGAAGAGGAGACAGAAAGAGAGGAGAAAATTTAAAAACAAAAAAAATCGCAGAAGAGGGCAAGAAGGAGCTGAACGAACCTTCTCCACGACTCCACGAGCTCGCCCTCTAGTCTCACCTTCCGGTCCTCGGGCATATATAAAAGAGTCAGATGAATGGAGACTAGGAGTGTACTTCATTTTCCGTCGTCCGAACTTTCGTGCGAGAAATAGGGGACGTCGGATGAGGCGTCGTGCCGCACATCTTACTAGGTTTCACGATGGCCTGGGGGCTGGGGGCGTCAGGAGGTTCATAAGTTGGCAAGTTTTGTCGCTGGGACCCGAAAAAGGAAGATATCCGCTGGGACCCAGTGGTTTTGGGGTTGATGTCGTAAGGGGTGTGTACTTGGGGTACTCTGTTGCCTCTCAGTTAATGGTTTTCTTTTCGGGTTGTGATAAGGATTTGCAATGATACGAGATAAAAGCAAATCGACAGCGTTGGAATGGGCCCGTCACCGGTATAGACGTTACGTCCGACGTGTCTTTCTGCATGTCGTGCAAATAAGGTGCATGACATAAATAAAGTATATCAACAGAGCTGGTTGGGAATATGGCGTGAGTCCGTTCGGTGCCGATGAGGGTGGGTTCATTTAGGGTGACGATGGAGTCGACAACGTGTAAGCTAAGCGATGCTTTCCGCTTTGGGTGCTTCGCCACGTTACTCACGACCCTTCCGTTTCTAACTCCTTGGCTGGGCACGGCTTGCTTGCACGCCAAAATGCAGCGCCAGAGCGGTTATTTAGATTAGTGCCGCCGAGATTCCATCTTTATTATATTATTTTATTATTTTTGATTTGGCAGGTTATGCTTATATAAGAGCTATATAAATACCGTTTTTTAACCAAAAAAAAAAATATATTCAAATGACCCTCGAACTTTGATTCGGATGGTAATATCCTTGCTCATGAGGGACAGGGGTAAAGGCATCGCTCCTAACTTTGTTCTGGACTATTGTGGGTCTTGTTCTATTTGTCTTTGAATCTGAGCTTCGATGTGGATGAAATAAAATAGGCATATGATAGAATGTGGGGAGTAGCCCCTCTAGTCTTAAAACAAAAAATAAACAAATAAAGTAGCCTTTTGTAGTGTTAAACCTTTGAGATGGTTAAAATAATATATAATTAGCATGTAACCCATGTGATGCACGATATATATTTTTTTTCTCGACTATTTTAGAAATCTAAAATGCAATATAGCAATATAACAAATTATAATAATAAAGTGCTCCAACAGCTAATTTTTTATTATAAATTAAGTGATTAGCACTATTGATGATCGAGAATATTAATAACATATTATTAATATATATTACATATTAAAAAATAAAATTTAATAGTATGAGTGCATATTAATTACATTGTTATGGTCAATGCAGAACTCAATACTAGCAGCGCTTCCATTTTAGATATATAATGGATTTGGACTGAACCTCTTTTTAAGTCCTATGTGATTTTAATTTACAAAGGAGAATGGAAAAATTTTGTTCATATTGTGTATTTTTCAGATTGCCAATGGTGATTTGCTGGGTTGTTTATCAGTATAAAAATATTTTGCAACTTGGAGATTGCAAAATAATATAATGTGCCCATTTCTATTTTAACAATGAATGCAATTGAACTTAAATGGAGGAAGGGGCTTATTGTGGCTCACTTGTTTGTAGATGGCAAAGCTGGCATGAGATCATGTGGAGAAGCAAATGGCACCTATCCGTAAAATCGAAAGTCTTTATGGAAGGAGAAATGTTGCATGGAATAATGGTAATGATAAATGCAAGCAACATGTGATTTGTTTATATGAGCACCTAAAAATTAATTGGCTAGAGATGGAATTCACTTTTTTCTTGAGGCAATGAAGGAGTAAAGGCATGGCAAATTAATGCGATGAGAAAACATGGCAGTCATGTATTCTTCTCCACTTCACGCGTCCTGCAGGGTAGACTGTGTATTATAGGATTTTTTTAGGTTTAGTATATAGTATTAATTGACAATCTGAACTCACCCTAAATGTTCACGAATAAATTCATATCACATACAACTTTTTCTACACATCATTTTTTTTTAAAGTGTTACATGCATTATTGTTATTTTAATATATCAAAAGCTTGCTCTATCAATAATTTTATTTTATTCTATGTTTTTGCTTTAATTATGGGGATTTTTTTAGGTTTGGAACATTAATTGACAAACCGAGCTCACCATGGCTATGGGCTGTATCAACTCATGTGACTCCTTTTTAATTGTAAAATGCTTGAAATATGAAAAATCTAAAAAATAAAAAATATTATATAATTATTTTAAAAAAATATCGATTTATTAGGTAACCATTTGGAGGAGGCGGATATGTAAATAGAAGATAGATGAAAAGTGATTTATGTATAATCAATTAATCCATCTATATATACCATAATAGTTTTTCCTATGCTCAGTAATCATTATGCTCCAATAAGATGTGATTGTTTGACATTTATGGGAAAATTAGCAAGTATTGTTTTAGAAGGATAAAAGGTTTTTTTTTGACGATCACATAGCCATATTTGATTGTTGCCAAGAAAGCTACAATCATTTTTATTTCTTGCAAGCAGTTGTTCATGAAAAAGATCAAACCATGTTTCTCATAAAATTTGCTTTCAAGTTTAATGACTTGCTAGTTTTTTAACTCATGAATAGCCGATTCTTCTTCCTCTCATTTGAAAATGAAGATTTGAAATGAATGAGATTGTTCAAGATCCAATTTTATATATTTCTTTCCGAAAGTATTCGATCATGTTCTTATAAAACTTATCTACCTCAAAGCATGTATAAACTCTTTTTCTTTTCCTTCTTTCTTTTTGTATACGGTCATGATCGTAAATCATGACGGTCAAATAACTCCTAAACACATCAAAAGGTCTAGGATTATAATAATGGCTCCATCACTAATATTTTCACGCAACACATACGCCTATAAATAAATAAAATAGTTTCCAAAGTCCAGGGCATCCAACGGGCCATGACTTCCACTCCACAGCCCACTCCGAAGCCCACGTTTGGACTCGGCCCGTTATCGTCACGGTTTCAGAAGCCCTAACGGAAACACGGCCGCGCGCGCGCATCGCCGGGAGAGAGATCGTCCCTTCCCTCTCAGCGGTCCCAGCGCCGCCTCTCCTCAGCCAATCCGAAATCAAAGCCAAAGATGGCGATGATGAATCGAGTGCTTCACACGCGTCTCCTCTTTCTCCTCAAAGTCGGTTGGTTGCGCTTAATACCCTCTCCAATATTTCCAAGAACCCCTCTCTACCGCAGAAACACACTCTAATTCCTCTCTTTCGTTCCCTTCGCAGGCGCCCCTTGCAAGCCCGCTCCTAAGCCATGGCCGGTATGCGATGTTCTCTCTTTTCCTATTTCTTATCATTCTATTATCTATCTTCTTTATCTACTCGTATTAGTGCTTGACCCTTCTATCTTCTTTATCATTCTATTATCCATTACTAAAAACCTTCAGCTGGATCTTGATTGGATGTTAAAAGTTGCGAATACAAGTGTTCTAATCTGTTGATTAAGTTTGTTTGGCGGTGGCGATGGTTGCTTTAACTTATGAAGATGTTAAATGCACCGTCCAAGTTAGTCTAATCTCTTCACTCATATTGGCTTGCTACCCTAGTGTTCTCTTTTTCTTCTTTTCTTTTCTTTTCTTTTCCTTTCTTTTTTGGTAGAATATCCAACCTTGATAAGGTTTTGTGGCAGAGTTACACCTCTCCGAACGCATGTAGTTTGCTCATACTTGGCTGAATAGGTCAGAGTTTATTTTTATTAATTTTAGGAGAGATTGTACATGTCGTTGTTGATTCTAACATTTTGCCTGGCAGCAATTTGAGAGATGTAATGCTCCTATTACGAGGCTTTGTAACCTCCTATTGGGATAGTTTCTAAAACTTTACTACAATATTCAGTGCCAACTTCCTTTTGTACAAGTGGGATTCATTCAGCCTGCAGTTGATTGGCCATCGTCTGTGTTATATTAGGGTATTCTTGCCATTGGTGGTGACCACACTCTTTGTACATTATATTTTCCTTGAGCTATAGCTTAATGAGTATTGCACATTTTCACATACTTGGCTTCTCTTGCTCCCATTAGTCTTATCTATCAATCTGATCCATCCTTTTGTTTTGCGTGTCTTTCCAAATATTAGCCATCAACTTTACCCTAAAATTGCAACCCATTTTTCTCCTAGTTTAAATTTAAATAGGTATAAAGATGTATCTGTGAAGTATAGTTTGAGAATGGTGGCCGGTTGATCTTTACATTGCTTTGTTTTTACACAATATAGCAGTGCAGAATCCTTGACTATGAACTACATGTACTTTCCCCTCCCTGCATCCATTTAGCTTGTGTGCGTCATCAAAGTACAGGATACAATCCGCATCTCTCTCTTGGCTAGACCTTAGCAGCTGCATATGTTCATCATTCTCCTGTAAAAGTGACTTAGGTTGGAAGTGCCTAAATGTCTGCTTCTGCACTCCTGATCCTTGTTGGAAAGTTCATCAAAGGCCTCAAGGTTCTCCTTATTTTTCATGCACCCAAGGCTTTCAGCTCTCAAATTTTTTGGACTTATGTCTCTGTGCATATTGTTCCCCTTGGCTCCTGTCTCGTGAGGTCCACTAATTCCAGTTTTAGAACATTTAGTGTGACATTCTATGCAGAGTTGTTGGTGGTGCTTATTTGTCAGTGCAAACTGTCCAACTAGTAGATCCTCTGTTGTGTTGATTGCAGCTGAATGATGACATGGTTTGAACTTTGAATGTCTGATGAGATATGAGAATGGACACATATTGGATGACTGAAAATTGCAAAGTAGCTATCTCTACTACTGGCCAAGTGGTTGCAAGCATGCAGCCCTTGCGATTTTTCTTTCCTCGTATTGCCATTTGCATTGTTGTTTGTGATTATCGACCAAACCATCTAGACTATCAGCAATTAAGTACAGCTATTAAGCCCCATGAGATGACAAGTTGGAATAGGATGCATGGTATCATTTCCACAGTATTTATTCCATTAGCAGTTTTTCTATATTCAGCAAACTTGCTTTTTATATTATCTTTCTGCATCATAAAGATGGTGTTTTATATTCCTGCAGTTCGGATTGCTGGATATCCAACATGTGTCAGGCTTGTGTTAGAGTACCACCACTTAGGAAATTTAGCGATGGATTTAGTTGTTCTTCTACATCACAAGGTCTGTGCTAACCCTTTCAACACCTGTAGGTTGCCACTGTATAGTGAATATAAAATCTAGCCTCATCGTATCTTAGGTACACAGACATATCCTTCTTCACATGGTGTAGATTTTTCAGAATATTGTTTGAGATTGCATTCCAAACTTCTAAAAAAACTCTAATGTTGTGGGTTAACTGATGTTTACTTTACATACCCATTTTGTGTTCACTCTCAACGTTGATACGTATTATATTTGGAGAGTCTAATCAATCGACATCTTTATGAAAATTAGTAATTGGTATCTTTGTGTGAAGTTAATATTATAAATTTTATATGATGCTGGTAAGATCTATAGTGCATGGCTGCATGATTAAAGACATAAGGTCCTAAGTGAAAGTGAGATTCTCCTTTCCTGCAGTACTGCATGAACTGGTCCACTCTCTTGTATCATTGTGGGTCACAAGTCCTTCTGTAAGTTCTTACTGGTACCATCTAATGGCTTTTCTCAAAAACTAAAATTCATGGACGTCATCACATTAAATTTTATTATAACTCAAATAATTAAATCCAAAAATAGAAAATTCTTTTTGGAAGCTCATGCATGAAAATTCCTAGGTATTTACTTGAAGGAAACTAGATGATGGTATATTTGGAGCCTTACTAACTAATTCCTGTGTTATCTTCTTTTGCAAGAACATCTTCCCCTTTTTTTTTGAGAAATATGGTGGTGTTGCCGCCACCAGTATTTGAACCCTAGATCTCTCACATGGAGAGAGGAATGTTAACCAGCTGAACATAGGCTGATTGGTAGTTTTGTAAGAACACTTTTAACAGTAGCAGATAAAAAAGTAATCTATAAGAAGAGGAAGAAATCAGCTGACACAGAATGGTAATATCAATATGTGCCTCGAGGAAAAGGAAGTCAACGTTATATAGAGGAACGAGATGCCCATCTAAGCATCTAGTTGGATGCATGGGGATTTAAAAATGTCAGAGCCCATTAGGCTTGCCCCCATATATCGACTACATGCATGTATTTTCATACATATCCGCATACTGAGATGGGTGTCAACACAAGAGATAATTTGGAGAGGGAGGGGCTCAACTGCTCCGAATTTGAGAAGTTGATACAAGTTATGATGCCATTCACCCTATGATGTATTCATAAGGGTGGAATACTAGTTTACACTTGTGAATATATTATCTGAATTCTGAAAAATTACTAAGATAACTTTAAGGATGGTTTGATATATAATTACGGTATCGTATATTGATCAACAATCATTGAATATCCATAGATAACTGAACTACAAAATAAACGGTTCAAACTATAAGGGATATGAGGAGTTTTTGTACAATTTTTACGATCAGTGTCCAGGTGTTTGTGTGCTATAAATGGACAAATGCATCTATAGAATAAAGGGAATGACATCAGTGAGGGAGGGCATTTTGAATTCGAAAACAGAATATCTACTTAAAACTTTCAGATAATTAAATACAGTAAAAAGAAGAAAGAAAGAAAAGCTGCAAAATAGGTGTAAAAATTGTTGCTTCTATCAGAAATTGTATTATTATTAATTATCACTTAAGAGTTCTCTTTGTTGGTTAGGTTTTTAGAAAAGTTAATGCCACTCCTGGTTCCATGAATTTCGCTGGGTTGGTATGTGTTAGGGGATTGGAGCATTCAGTCTGACAACATTATGTGTTCATGATATATGTTCTTCTTTTATTTTAGATATCTGTTAGCAAGGTTTGCCGTCTCGGTACTAGAACCCAAACCAATACCATCTTATTACAGTGTCTTTATGTGGTACGGTATGGTAAGGTTCGGTATCATTACGGCATAGTACACTCGATACGGTATGGTACCAGCTGTTTTCTCTTTTTTAGGTGAAATACCGGCTAGAGACACAGTCTTGCCCCGCCTATTTGAACCCAACATCAAAAAAGTAAAAAGGTTATAAATTGCTAAAGCATCATTGCACATACATTATAGTAGGAAATTTGAGAAAAGAAAAAGGTATAGGAAATGTTAGTATAATGATTTGAGAATTAACTCAAAGTGCGGCAACAAAATTAGATTGAGCCTGTTTTTGAGTGGAGGACACAATTTCCTTGATTGTGAGTAACGCACAACACTAGTGGATACATCAAGGATTTAAAAGTTGGTGTACAGGTTCATAATGGCATTAGTATGGTATGTATCATGTTGTGTAGATACCAACACAAGAAGAGACCTTCACCCACCATTCAAATGAGCAGAAAAAGAGGATTTATCTGTCAATAAGGTGTATATCGAACAGCATGTGGTTGTGTCAAAATGATACTTAGCTGTGTGGTGCTGCGTGCTGATCCCCAAATGGTCTGGTATGTACCAGCCAGTTGTAGCTGGTAATCTCGGCCCGAATCATCTTCAGTAATAAATTATAGTTGTCCTTTTCTTCTTAGATGATACAAATTTATGAGTTTTTTTCTATATTTAAATACATCAAAAATCTTTTGTAGTGATAAGTAGCATCTACACAGTAAACTTATAATTTCCGACGTACTAGGTATCCCAAAATGCTAATTTTCCAGGTTTAAATTTCTATGCCAAATTGTAGGGAGATCTGGAATGGAGTTTTGTCTTGCTTTCTAAAAATCTTCTGATGCTGTTCACAGATTTGACATCCAAGAAATGCGTTCCATGTGACTCAAAGGATATTCGACCAATGTCTGAACAGTCAGCAAATGAACTACTTGCACAGGTTTGCTTACAACCTCTTGTTAGGCTCCTTTCTGCATTTGTTGAGTGAAGATGTTTCTGACTTGTATGTTGAAATTAGGTACAAGGTTGGAATTTGTTGAGTGAAGGTGGTGTTATGAAGTTGCATCGATCATGCAAAGTGAAGAGTTTCACAAAAGGGTTGGAGTTTTTTCAGCTCGTGGCAGATGTTGCTGAGGCAGAGGGTATATTTGGTTTCACATATTGCCAGTCATTGATATTTTTGAGATATAGATGTTTTCTTTATGCAGCATTTTCCCTCATTTCGAGTTTTCATTTTTTGCCCACAGGGTCTTTTAGTTTGCTAGGAAAAAGGCATCTAAAAATAGATTTTCCCTGGAATTTTTTTATCTGTTTTCTTGAAAATAGGAAAAAGCCTAGAATACGAAAATCATTTTCTATTTTTGCTGCAAAACTCGACTTTGTAATTTCAGAACAGGTTTAGGGAGGCAGAGTTTAACTTTTGCAGTGTCCAAGTGAAGCATTTTCTTTCCTCAAATCATCAAATCTTCTGGCAAACTGAACAATTCAGAAATTTAAATTTCCAAGGAAAAGCTTTTCTTTTCTAATTCCTTTTTCTTATATTCTCTTGCAACAAAAAAGACTCTGAGCTCAAACTTTTATTTCTTTTTGTATGTATTTAGTGTTATCTAGTAGGATTGTGATGCAAATGCAAAAAAAATGCTAAAACAGCAGGTGGCATCCATAATATATTCCAGGCACAATAGCGTTGCAAGCTAGACAATAGGGCTATCAGGCGTAGGGCAACAACTATGAAAGTTCTCTGTTTTTTTAGTTTCTTGCTTATTTTATCAGTCACATTTGGATGAATCTTTGCTAGGATTTTTTGATTAAGTTTTAATTTAGTTTAGGAACCCTATGTTAGTCACCATGTTGGTAAGTTTTTTTGAAAGTACTTAAATTGTTCTAGATTGCTCGACCGGCTGTAGCCACTGCTTGGAGATAAGAGCGGGTTTGTTATTAGCTTGTCCTTTATTAATTCTATGTAAGCTCCATATTAGCTTGTCCTTTATTTATTCTATGGAAGCTTCATATTAGCTTGTCCTTTATTAATTCTATGGAAAGCTTCATATCTTGTGCTATCTTGTGGACCACCAATAGCATTTCTTAGTGGAAAACTGTATGGTGTCAAACTTGAGATCAACACAGAATAATGCAGAACGATACTGTTCAAAAGAATTCACTATAAAAATGCATCAGTATAATCACCTTTTAAATTCTGTAATCACTTGTTGCATCTTTTCATCTGATTTTGTGCTGGTGAAATTTTCATACTGATTATGATGATAGTTCTATCTTGACATTTTCTGTAGCCATCCAATGATGTTGATCTACATAGTCCTTGGCTTCAGTAATCATCTACTCTTTTAAGAGTGAAGTGATACCTTACAGAATATGTGTGTATGTGTGATGATAGTTCTATCTCAACATTTTCCATAACTATCTAATGATCTTGAGTCTATATGGTCCTTGGGTTCCATAATTTTTAGTCTTTTAAAAATGCAGTGGTCAGGTATCAGCCTTATATGGAATATACGCATGCATGGATGTATGTATGTATGATGATAGTTCTATGTCAGCATTTTCCATAGCCATCCAATGATGCTGAATGTATATAGTACTTGGGTTAAATAATCATCTAGTCTTTTGAAAGTGAATTGATAGATATCAGCCTTATACGGAATATATGTATGTTTTTATGTAGCATGCAATTTCAAAAATTCTTCATACTGTATCAGTATCTCAATTTTCTTAATAGCTTTCATGATTTCACCTATTATCATGTATTTATTGTTTAACTCGTTCTTTAATCTGAGACCAAGAAAACCATGGGACTATGATGATGAAATGCCATATGTAAAAAAAAAGATTATATGGATCTTAAACAGATGGAAGTTAAACTATTTGGTATTATCATGTAATTATTGTTTAACTCGTTCTTTGATCTGACACCAAGAAAACCATGGGATTATTATTTTGAAATGCCATTATGTTAAAAGTGATTATATGGATCTTAAGCAGATGAAAACTAAGCTAGTTTTTATATGCACTTCTGATTAAATATCATCCTTGCTAATCAATTTGTGGTGTATCATAGTGTATTATTTTATATTGACCCTAAATTCAAGGGGCTATAAGCCAAAAAATAGTTCATATATTACATCTTTGATGGTCTTCTTTAGACATTTTGATTGAAATTTTTCAGATATGCTTGAAGTGTGCAAATAATTTTATTTGTATTGATCTATATAGGAAGATGCTTTTCAAATTTAATGTTCAAATGTGGTTACCAATTTTTTAATATATGTGCTGGCAACATGTGTCCTTTTCAGGTCATCATCCTGACCTTCATCTAGTTGGTTGGAACAACGTTAAAATTGATATATGGACTCATTCAGTTGGTAAGAAGTTGTTAATTCACTTTAGTTTTGTCCTTTAAATGGATAAATTTTGTCCTTCTTGGATCAAGAATACTGAAGAGCTTATGCTTTCTCATTCTGATGAGGGTGCTTGTGGTGATTTACTTTTCATATTTATTTAAGAAAAAACCTTAAAAAGGAGTTGGCTCTATCTGAAAATATCTCTCTTCCATCACCATGTAATATTTCATTGACTCTAGTAAGTATCATAGTCAAGGTTTTGAAAACAAGTACCGGAGGCATATTGTTTTTTTGAAAAGCCGGTGTGGTACAAGATATCAACATGCGGTATAGGACTACATCCTGTGCTGCATTTGAAATGTTGTATATCATTTCAAATTGCAGGAAAATTGTTTTGGCTTACTTTATATTGGAGATATATCTACTTTCGAGTTTTTGGATGTAGGAAATGTCTGTGTACAAGCCAATCAGTTACCTTACTGGACTGGTTGAAGATTCACACCAAATTTCTTTTGCTGTGGCCTATAATGATGCAGTGATAGTTTATGCAGATATTTACCTGTAGTACAACCTTATTGTTAGAGCATTAAAGCCTGCTTATATTCACACTAAAATGATAAATGGATGGGAAAAGTAGCCACAACAAATTCACGCATCCTGAAAATGTTGCACGTGTATATGCATTAACACATGTTCATACATCTTTAGGTCTCCAATGGTAAATTTATCAATGTCAGAACAACTCTCTATTTTGTCATTTACAGAATAGATGCCTCTTTTACCTTCTTGATATAGAAAAGCTAGAGGTTGCATTTATAACATTAGCAAATTCTTTCTTTTCTCCTAGTATGTGAACAGGCCGGGGAACTTACTAATAGATACCAAGAAAAAGTCAGAATGTCATATAGACTATCCATTGTCTGAAATTAGTTATAGAACATTGCTCTTTCAACTTTTTTTTTAACTATATTAAATGCTGCAGGAATAGTGCCGAGCTACTTGTGTGACGCTACATGGCTTATATTCTATGCAATTACAATGAGGTTTTAATGAAAAATGTTTCTTTTTTCATCTCTTAAAACTGTTTTGCTTTTTGTTACATGCAGGAGGATTGACTGAAAATGATTTCATACTTGCTGCCAAGATCAATTCTCTCCATGTCGAGCATCTTCTAAGAAGGAAAGCTGTTGCTTAGGAATATCCATATGGAATTCTTGTGGTGACTTTGATATACTATCAAACTTGTGCTCTACTTGTGGAGGTTACTGGTTGCATTTTTAGCATAGCATATGTGGGTGATGATATCGTTGCGTAGGCCAAACTTTGTCATGCATGTCTTGCTTCTGTTTTAGGCAATGGCTATGTTATGGATCATTATATGAACCTACTACTTTAAGTCAAGAAATTCTACAATAGTTGATGGATTTGTGAATATGATGCAATTGTTTTATTTGGTGTTATGCGACAGGAGGCAACTAACAGTTTGCTTCTATGTGCTAAAGCTAAGATGGGAAGAGAACTGGTTCAAGAACATTAGAGTTTAAGCATAATAGATTTTATATCAAGGTTAAAGCATAATAGATATTATAGCAAGGTTAGATGTAGAAGTGCTTGGAGAGTCGATGGTCATATTGAAATGGCATTTGTCGCAAGGAAAAGGCTAGAATATTTTTTTTTGCAGAAAATAGAGAAATTCTAAAAATGATGTGGGGAAATGCTTGTTCGATTTCCTAATTAGTAAATCATAATTTTACTCAGTTCCTGGCTTGGCAAGGGAATGATCAGGCATGAGCAATAAACTAGAATAGAAAATCTGGCCATCCATCCTTGGTGTCTGTCAAATGTTATAGGATAGAATGAGAAAATTGAATTCCTGAATTTAATTGATGAAGAAAATTGAATGAAATCTAGTCATTAGTGACCTCTTTAGTGGGAAAAAAGTGTTATAGGATATAAATTATCAATTTGAGAAGAAAATAAAACGATGTAAAATTTGCTTAGACAAACAAATACATTCTTAGATTACCACAAGCATCACAAAAACATCCATTCCCAACAAAAGATTTCAAAAGCATAACATGTGATGCAATTAAAAAAAGAGAGAAGGGAGCACAATTTGATGCACTATAACCGAGTTATACTAGCGGATATCATTGCTCTAAGTTTAGGTGGTTCTGCTTCATTATGGCTATTGTTTGTCACGCTACTCGTCTTCGCAATCCAACCCCCATCCGTTTCCCTATCCTAGATTCTGCCGTGGAATGGCCGACTTCGCCCCCGCCCCCTCCGCTCTCGTCATGCACGGCCTCGTCCGTCACTCCCAATTCTCTTTCCGCCTTCTTGCCGCCCGCGGCCGCGCCAACACCAGCCAGCCGAGCTCGCCTTTTCCCTCTTCCACCAAATAGTCCTCGCACGAGGGACGGGAGCGGCGCCCAAATCCATGACCTTTCCCTTCGTTCTCAAGGCTTGTTCTAGCCTCGAAGCAATCGAATAAGAGAGTCAGGTCCATGGGATGGTCTATAAACACGAGTTGCAAGCGGATCTATTCATGCAGAATTCGTCGATTCAATTTAGTTATGGGGATCATTTTCTTGCTCGCCGGATGTTTGATAGAATGCCTCAGCGAGATGTTTGCCTCCGAATTCAGTAATTGAATTTGGGGTTCATAGGAGAGGCAGAGAAGATGTTTGACGAAATTCCGGAGAGAAATGCATTGTCTTCTAATTGTCTGATAGAATGGGTATGTGAAGTGTGTATATTTGGAGATAGCATGGGGGCTGTTTGATCAGGGCGTTTAAAGAAGCTTATCACGTGCAACACCATGTTTGGCAGGTATTGTAGTTCTGGTTCAATGGAGAAAGCTCGCTTTTTGTCTGATCAGATGCCATCGGAGATGAAGGATCCCGCGATGAGATGCTCGTGACTCGCAAGAAAGATTGAACCCAACAAGTTTGCTCTGGTGAGCGTTTTATCAGCTTGCTCCTGTCTCACGGCCTTGCAACAAGGTGAATGGATCCATGGTTATGTTAATAGGAAGGGGATTAGATTGGATTCTGAATTAGGAACGGCGCTCTTGGACGTGTATGCAAAGTGTGGAAGAATGGATAAAGCTCTTGTCGTGTTTACTAGCATGGAGGAGAGGGATATCAGTGCATGGGACTCTAATTGTAAACCTTGGCAGTCATGGTAATGGTAGAGAAGCTCTACAGCTATTTTCCGAGATGGCATAAGTGGTCAGGACAGGCAGAGGTGCTTTCACTTAATGAGCACAGTATACAATTTAGAACCAAAAGCTAAGCATGTCGCATGCATGGTCGATCTTGGATGCCAGGTGGGCAGCTCGATGAAGCTAAAGTGTTTGTTAAAGCAGTTGATGCGAAGGTTAGTGTTCCTGCTTGGGGAACTCTACTTGAAGCTTCAAGCAGGCATGGGAACATTGAATGCGTGAGAATATAGAAAATCATCTCCTTGAGCTTGGTCCCCATGACACTCGCCGTTATGTGGCTATGTCGAACATGTACTTGAAAAGTGAGAGGTGGGATGATACAGAAGATGAGAGAGGATGAGTTGGAGAATGTCCCTGGTTGTAGTTCTATTGTAGTGATATGTAGTTCATCTTTTCAAGTGCAGAGTGGCTTGGATGAAATGGCTTAGGTTGTGTTGCTTCGATTTGCTGCATGTCCCTACAATGTTGTTGGACCATGGCCAAAAACTTTGAGCCATTATATAGTCTAACACGATTAGGAGCTTCAGAAGGCCTCCGGAATTTGTATTTTGATGTATACAAGGTCTTGGCTTGTCAACTTCTTAGCTGAAAGAAGTTTCAGTTTCATACATGGAAGATTTACAGGCTTCTCAAGCTGACAACAGGTCATGTTTAAATCACAAGTTCTCTCAGCTGCTTTTGAAAGTCTATGATAAAGGCTTTTAAAAGGTTTGATGTGTAGAGTGCTTAAGTGATATTTTCCTATAGTTCCATTCAGAGCCAACTTTCAACATCATCAATTTTTTTGGTATATAATCACCACATTGCTGAATGCCTAGAGCTGCAGATACTGAGGAGTTCATTGGTGTGATCTATGACATTATGCCAGAAATCAAATGTTCTTGTTGGTATAAAGAGCTGAAACATTTTTTTTTTCTTTTTATTGTGTCTTTATTTAGTGAAACATGGATCTAATTCAAAAGGCAATGAAAGGTGGCAAGGGTGGTTATTTATAAATATTCATATGACATAATAGACTAGATGGCCTTGAAAGAGGAATGAGGGCTATTTTATAAATAGTTTTGGCCTTCTTATTGATCACAAACAAAAATGTATAGGGCTGCACTGAGTGTTAATTGCCATATGCCTTATTTGAGCTTAAACTATTTTCTGCTGGGAGAGTCCATTTTGCTTATTTTGGCAAACAAACCATGTCATTGATTGATTTATGTCCAGGTTTTTCAAATCTAGTTTAATTTTTTGAATTGAATCTCATGCCGGAACACCAAATTTAGTTGTATTTCATTGCAAGTTCTAGTTCCAAGACTATAAATAAAAGCATTATCCTGCAGAGATCCACTCAAAAGTCCACTCAAAATATATGAATTACTGGTCAAAATATATGAATTACTTAAAATGAAAAATTACTGGTCTTGAAAACGAAATTATAAAAGTCCACTCAAAATATATGAATTTAAAAGTAAAATTACCCAAAGAATAGGTATAGCTGTGCTCGTTTTCTTTTAACATGTTAAGCCCATTAATTTGCCGTATAATCTTCTCTTGGCCAAAAAAAAAAGACAAAAAAACAAAAATGCCATAAAGGGTATGAGCAGTCACCAAGCACCTAGACGTAGAATGAAAGTATTTAGGCTTCATATTTGCATCAAACTCAGCTTGGATCTTTCTAAAATGTTGCATATGACAATATCAAAATTCACCGCAAAGGTACCATCATTCCGGCTCTACTGTACGTGATGAATTCATAGCCATTATATCATCCATTTTGAAGTATCACAACTCTCGCTTATCCAAAATAATATCCATATATTTCTGAGTGTGATACATAATGTTAAAGAAAAGCCACACATCTCCGAAATGAAAGGTATGGTAGTAAATGTGAAAACTATCTAATTCTTTTAGGATTTGTTTGGTTCGCGAAAAAAGAAAAAAATAATATGGTCAACAGAAAAACAAAAAATATCTTTTATTTGGTTAGAGTTTTCAAAGAAGAAAGATGAAAAAGTAGATTCACATGTAAATAAGATTTTCAACTTTTATGGTAAAGAAAAACTCATGAGATATAGGAAAGCATTTTTTTATTAATAATATAGTAGATATTTTATATAATTTTTTCTAAAAAAATAGATGTTCAACTAAATATAAGCTATTTTAGATATTTTATTTTTTAATATTCAGCTAAATATACAAAAATTATTTTTTTTCAAATATTATATTTTATTATATATATATAGTTTTTTTTTTCCGAACCAAATTGAGCCCTAGCTGATTTTTAGAACGTACATCCTGCTCGCGGCGAACACCTATAATGAATAACTACAAGTTCAGAGAATGGGCGGATGCGGCGCATCCTAATCGTCGCTATTTACTTGGGTGACAAATCTATGGATCACAATTTTAAGGCAATCGCACCTTGGTCCTTGGCAAAGGGAGCTCTCGCTGCTCGCCTAACCCAAAGGAAAAGATGACCACGGTATTATTATTTTAGAGTGAGGGTTATATATTGGGAGACAAAGAAGACGGGAGGGTTTTGGCCGCCTTCAGGGAGGAGAGACTTGAGAGATAGCCCCCGATCTCTTCTTCTGGTGAGAAAAGGGAGAGCGCGAGAGTGAGAGAAGGGGAAAAGGGAGGGGACTTTGTCCTTTGGGGAGAGGGAGGGGAGGAAGGTAGGATGAGCGGTGGTGGTGGTGGTGCTGGAGGGGGGAGCAGGGGGAACGGGGCGGTGGCCGGCCCGATCCCGGCGATGTCGAGGAAGCTGGTGCAGTGCGTGAAGGAGATCGTGAACTGCCCGGAGTCGGAGATCTACTCCATGCTCAGGGAGTGTAACATGGACCCCAACGAGGCCGTCCACCGACTCCTCTCTCAAGGTGCCGCCTCCACCTCGTTCATTTTCTCTCATTTTTCCATTTTTTTATGTATATGTCCGTGCAACGACCGGGAATTGAGGGAATAGCGAGAAAAGTGGCATCTTGGAGGAGACGAAGCAGCCCTTTTAGGTTTTTTGGGCTGTTTTAGGTTTAGTTTGTTAGAAAAAGAGATAATGGGTAGAAAATCTTCCATGTTTGCTCTTTTCCTGCTTTGATCTAACAAAAGAAAAGAAAAAAAAAATCCATTTTTGCTTTTGTAGATAGCTCTTACGAGGGTGGACTGCGATTTTTTTTTTCTTCCCTTGAGTTTTGTTGTTTCGATTTTTGTTAATACACTACGCTTTACTCTTTTCTCTGGTCTCGATTCCTTGAACATGTCTGTAGACCAATTAGTAGTACAAGAACTTCCAAGAAAGAGGGCATCTTTTTGGGGAAAAGGGCTGGTTTATTGGCCGGAATGAGATAAGGGGTGGGTGTCACTTTATGGTCGTCAATTTTGTGCTTCGATATAGTGAAAAATGCAGTTTCGTTGGTGGGTTTCAGTCCGTGGCATGTTTATTTTCTTGGAAGAGTCCTACTTGTGTGGACTGGGAGATTCTTTTTTCCTTCTTTGTTTTTTTAGTGTTTCTTTGTGGTTCCCACGACTAAGTTTAGTTAATGCCCCGCTTCTTATCTTGTTTGCTTATACTGATCAGGGAGGAAACATAAAAGAAAAGAAGATCCTTTGTTTTGTTTCAAACTTTGTAGAGTTGGGTCTTTTGTCGTATTTTTCTTTGATGGATGATTGGTTCTTATTGTTTGGCTATTTCAATAAATATGCTGGTGTTCAATTATATTTGCAGTTTATGTATAAGATTAAGTTTGGAGCTTATTGTTTTACAGAAGGTGCTTCCCTTTTTTGTCCCTGAGAAATCAGTGCTTTATTTTCCTTCCGTGCCTTCAATGTGCTACATGTAGTATGGCTTCACCTCTGCTATTCTTAATTGCATTAGTTTTCACCAAAACTAACTGCACTTAATGTTCCTGTGTGCCTGATATCATTGCCTTAGTCTATGCTGCATCTCTTTAACTGCCAAATACACTTATGTTTCTTTTGAGTCCAATCAATGTGCTTAAGCCTTTCAAGATATCATTCGAGGTTTTCTGTCTATCATTCATGACGAATTCTCAATCTTTGCGTACAAAATATAAGAAGGGATGTCATATAGACTACCAATGTTTAAAGTACAAAAAAGCTGGGAATAGCTTGTTTCTGGATACTTCGATTCATGTTTTTTTTCACTCTCTAGATCATTTTAATAAAGACTTTCATGCTTCATCAAAAATGATAATATTTCCTTTTGACTTCTAATTAGAAATTTATCCAACTCTTGCTCATCTTCATGATTTCCTCTCTTTTCTTTCCGATGACTTGCAAGAGGTGATGAAAAGTGATATTGCAAAGGCCTTTTAGGAAGTAGCGTTATTAATCAGTGTTTTGCAATAACCTGAACAATACTTTCTTTCTTTTTGTTAGATTAGTTTTGCCTTGCAAGTGCTTAAATCTGAATTTTTCAAGTATCAGTGGTGTGTGAATGCCTCTGGTGATTTACTATGTTATGAGACCTTTGTGGAGGACTTAAAGCATTTGTAAAACGAAAGATGCATATAAGAAGGGCAGGCTAAATATAACGTCTGACATTGGTCGCATGTTAGGTTTGTGGAAGATCTTATCTCTTGGAATGCTTTTTCTGATGTTTTTTGATTTTGGCTTAACGACACAAATTTGCTTGAATGGGTCAGTTTTCTGTAAGCTAAATGAACATGTATAACAAAATTAAGATCCAAAAGTTTTTCAGTAAATATGTTTTTGTTGTTTGTCAAAAAGAACATTTATGTGAAATAAAAACTACTGGCTTATTGTCTTTTCCCCTCGAGATCTGGTTTTGACCACTTTTAACATTCAACTAATATGTAAATAGTCTGAAACTTCTATTATCTGATTTAGGTTTGACTGGCTTTAGATGTTTGGTCTGGACCAGTTTTCCCTTAGTGGTCATTTATATTGTGAAAAAATTATGCACATATTTGAGAGTCCAAGGCTTTTTATACCGACTGTTATCCCCGGTCACACCGTACAAACCTGATAAGATACTGATACAGTATGGGGGCTCAATACATTACTGTACTGATATTGTCTTGCCTCTAGCTACGTACCATGTGTCGGTGCGGGGTGTATTGGTGTAACCTGTACCAGTAAACTACCGGTATAGGGTCTAGCACGGAGACTGAAAACCCTACGAGACTCTATTTAAAACAAAACTCAATTTCCCATTGCTCTTTAGAACATGTAGAAAGTACTTACTGATTGTTTCATTCAATGTTTTTTTCTTCAGTTTGTGTTTATATTAGTAATGCAACTATTATTATTCAATTTTAATCATGATTTTATTAATCACTTGCTTTCAAAGGATAATAAAATGTGCTTTTAAGTTGAAAAGGAAATGCTGATAACCACTTCATGCTTTTGGAGCTCTCGACATTTTCTTTTCTGTTAAGTTTGTTGTCTTTGGATTTAAAAATATTTAGTTGCATATGTGTTTTGTCTTTTTTCTCTGTTGGTTATTATCTAGTACAGCGCCTATTATTACGAGTTATTTGTTGATAACATAGTTCTGAAACTCATCAGATACATATATATTTTGATACATTATAAGCATCTTTGCTGCTGTTGCCAGCATTTTCTGTAGCATATAATTCAAGGCTATGTGCATACAGCTTTTCATGCTATTAGTAATTTATAATTAATTTAATGCTTGTTAATTGTGTAGATACTTTTCATGAGGTGAAGAGCAAACGTGACAAGAAAAAGGAGGTCAGTGTAACTATTATTTAATCATAGTTGCTGCAAATTATGCTCCAGTCATTAGGGATGATAGGCTATACTCTTTTATCTTTTATTTCTTTTTTTTAATTTTCAGTTCACAGTTCTGAACTTGGTTTGTAGTTTTGCATATATTATATGTTACGCAACTATTAGCTGACAACAATGATTTTTTAATTTTATCAAGTTTTGTAAGTTGGCTTTGTAAATTCTATTTCACCATTTAATCTTTGTACCAGCTATATACTCCAGTATCTTTGTTATCAAATGTTGTTGCTTCAACAATTTATCCATACTAGTACAGCTATCACTATTAATTAGTTTTCTCTTGTTTTAATAGTTATTTCAGATGGCAATTGCTAACCTGATTTAAATTTTATATTCGAATGTTCTATCTATTAAAGCACAAGCGAATTTAGCATTTCTTGAATGCCTATATAATATTTTTTTGGGTTTCCCACCTTTTGTCTTTTAATGTTTAGATCAAAGAACCTCCAGAATCCAGGTCTCGAGCAGTGAATAGTTCAGGCCGTGGAGCGAGGGGTGGTATTGACCGTATGGGACGTAATAGTTCGGCACAATCCAGTTCAAGTGGTATGTGGATGTGTCATGTTGTTCTTCTTGTACACCAAAGACGTTATCTAACACTTGTAATTTTATATCTCTACCTTCTCTTTTTGGTTGCACTCTGTTAGATTATGGAGTTACTCGTGGCAAACCTGTAAACAAGAAAGAAAATGGAATTACTAGTCTTCCTACCTCATCAATCTTGGGATCTAGCATAGTAGCAAGTAATCCTAATCGAAGGTCTACAATTCCAAGGTCAGTATTTCCTAAACTTTATTGGATAGTATTTACTTGCTTCCAGACATCGAGAATTAAAATGTTCTACTTCTTGAACCAACTATATTTTTTGTTGGCGGACTATTGCCCTATCCTATTCAAGTTCCATGACCGTTAAACTTTTAATTGATGTCTAGTTACTTTCTAATTGCCTATTTGTGTTACTTAAACCTGCCATCTTATGGGGCATGTATACATCTTTACCTAAATGCTTTTATTTGCTATGTTTTGTGGATGCAACTTTATTTTCTTATTTGCCTATGTAAATCTCAATGCCATTCTTTTGAGCTTCTCTTAGTTTACATTTGGAGCAAATTGATAGATAAATAAAATGACATGGAATACAACTAAGATCTATCGTAACAACCCATATCGACCGTACCATATCATATGGGTAAGGTATTAATTGCTGTATTGAGGTTTGGTTTGGTACATAAGTCGAACTGATCCCTACTAGTTCAAACCGAGCAAAATCACCTTTGTACCACCATGTACCGCCCCAAACCGGGATGTAGATTGTATTGTTCCAACCCGTACCACCCAGCTATCTCGGTATGTCGTGCATACCATACCCATCATACTGCACGGAACTGGTAATGTACTGGTGCAATACTCGATAATTAGATTGCAGACCTGGAATACAATATAATTCATCACAAGGTTCAAAAGCTTTGTTTTGATTTTGGCTAGGCATTTAAATGAATTTTAGTTTCAAAAGTTTTAGCTGTTTTGGAAGTTCATAACATCAGTCATGATAATTTTAGCTAAAAAAAGTTCCAAACATAGCAAAATAGAGGAAATATCAGAAAATTGAATAAAAATCAACAAGATAAGAAAATAAAATTGGCATCATTTTAATATATGCTATTTTTTTGTGAACTTCATATGTATCATTTTCAATGGTTTCATGTATGAGATTTGAGCTTTAGGGTAACCAAATCTGTCAAAGAATTGACTTCTTTAAATTTCTTTGAACCCAATTTTTTTTGCAAGACTTGCAAAGTTCATTCTTAGTTCTGACAAAATGTTTCTCAGAACTCATAGAAATGAAAAAAATGACTATAGAGCCACTGATATTGCCATGCATGAACTGGTGTCAGCTGAAACATCAAAACTGGTCAGGTTTTGGATTGGTTATGGTTGAAATCAGAACATCATGGTATTGGTTTCCGAGTTTGTTTGAAACGTTAAACCGTGATCTGTCCTACATACTCTAGCAAAAAGGTTATGCACACTTCAGACCAGACTTAAACCCAAAAATTTGTGTAAGTTTGTTGCTTTTGAACCAATGCTATTGACAATAGCATGTTTGGATGTCTATCATTTTATTTTATGTGATTTTTAAGTTACATAATGCCCCAGTGATTTAGCATGGTTTTCTATCTCTATGCAACTCTATTCTGAATTTTGACTTATGAGATATTCTATAGTTGTTAAAATCAGGTAATTTAGTGGTTGATGGTCTTATATGTTTGAGATATTCTGATGCTTGGAAACTTTAACAAAGATTCAGAGGAACACCGTCTAAAAAATACGCAGTATGGTCTGAATTTGAAAGGCTATAATACTGCAATTCTAGTGTTTGAAGAATGATATTTAAACAAAAAACCTCCACATTAAGTGTTTGGTTCCATGTTAACACTGAAGTTTGTTGCCACTAATTGGAAGGGTATGTTTTGTACTACCTTAGATAAGTCAAAATGCTGAATTGTACATACTACTTGGGTCCAACTTGGTCATCTTCATACTTGGTTACTCAAGCTGGTGAACATGGCCATTCCTGTTATCATAATAGAGAATTTAAGAGCAGATATTTCTATTCCACCACTATTTCATCGTGTCTAGGTCAGTTGAGTTTTTCTCAATTTTGCCTCAAGTGCCTTTTATGCAATTATACCTCCTCCTGCATTGGTGTAGTCTTGACTGGTAAGAAGATGAGTTATGAACACGTGCTGTCAGGGGAGATTTCCAGCATGATGTTTACATTCAAAACTGATATATCTGATTATACATTACTCTCCATATTCAAAATCAAAATGATTTTCATTTATTTTTTTTACAGCTTTGACGGCTTATTTCTCTTGGCTTAGTATAATGTTGGTAATCAGTTATGATGATCATTTAATGGAACTTTTACCTTTTTCTTTAATTAAATTTTCTTCCTTTTATGTTGCAGTGATTCTGCTTCAATGGAAAATACAATACAAGTAACAGGCTTATCTGAAGAAATGCCTACACCCTTGCAACCTTCATCTGGATTCCAACACAATTGGTTGGGGAAGCCAGGGCATGTTTCGATGGCTGATATTGTGAAGATGGGCAGACCTCAAGGCAAGCCTTGTAATGCACCTATTGTAGCCAGTGACAGGTCCTCCACAACACAAAATGCTGCCATGTCACACGTATCCCACCAAAGTGTTAAGCAATCCCCAACCACAGTTATGCCATCAGAGCCGGATCAGAAAGTACACTCGTCTCAGAATTTTTCACAGGTTACAGAGAATGCTCATGATATTGGCGTTGCTGATGGCCATCATGCATCTCATGAGGATTGGTCTCTAGTTGATGAGCCGCCAGCAGGAAGCGGGTCAATTGTGCCAGAAACATCTGACACCTCAGCTGTTTATGCTGACCTATCAGCCTCTTCGACATTGCTTGTTGATGGAGTTCTGCATGTAAGTCCTCATCTAGATGAGATTGAAGTACTAAAGGGAAATGTTAGCAGTGGAGGTCTACCAGCAGAATCCATTAGATCGACAGCTGTCTCTGACAGGCATATACAACTGGATAATCCTGGAGAGAGTTCCCATTTGAATGATGGCTTATTGAAGAACATGAATTCCTTCCAGACTCAAAGGCATGCATTTGAGCAAGAAGGTACAATTGGATATTGAATTTCGGCTTTCTTCTTTTCCTTTTTATCATATACTATTGCTGTTATTAGTAGTGCATTGTTCGTCATATTTTCTGGGAGTGATTCTCGAATAATTGCAATTTTAATGAGGCAAAGTTACTTTCACGGGCATATGCTTTTAAATATAGTTGGTATATGCTTTTAATATAGTTCATGAAACAGATGATTGTCAATTTTGACATTTCATGGTAATAGTAGTAGGTGACATCTTTATGGACCTTAATTTGATATGAACCGAGTTTTCTTCCATGCAATCACAATTGTCAAGCAAAGTTAGTTTCATGTGGCACAAAATATTTTTGAGATTGATATGGAGGTCAATTTCATTAAACATAAATAAATAAGATTAGTTATAAAATTATGCATATTAAATTCTAATAACTTTTTTCTCAGATAAACTTTTAAAGTATTCTAGACCAGCCTTTACATCAACCACAATCATTAACCACTCGTACGGGACCGGCTTTGTGGATCAAGATATGATTTGCTGAGATTCAAATAACATCTAAAACCTTGTGCAGTAAATTTGTGCTGAATTCCTAGCCAGGGCAATTTTGGACAATGACAGGCCTACCTTTCAAGCTAGATGCTTGCGGGTGTATATAAGATGCCCCATTCTGTTGGTTACACAGTTTAACCTCATGACATCGAGGAGCAATCTGCCAAGGTAACTCTAGTCTTAAATGGAGTCTAGATAGAAGGAAGAAGGAAGGTTTGGCATATCAGTTTGATGGGTGAGGCACAAACTATAATCTGAAAAGCCAACTTGGACTATAATTCTTTATTAGGTGTAATAAGGCACCAGACCAACACGTAGTAGTATACTGAAGCTCTGATCTTGAAAATTCCCCACTAATAACCTATTTTATTGGTGAAATCTTATTATTTATTTCTTGAAGCATGGTTTATACTAGGAAAAAGGATAGCAAAGAGTTTCTTTAGTTGAGATTGCATATGTTTGAAGCAGAGTAATCCATACATCCATAAAACTAGCATCCCTATGATGTTATTTTTTGCATATCTACCCCTCTGTTCCGCGACAATCTTAAAAGAACTTCTCGTCACATCTGGCAATGCAAACTTTGTTGGAAATTTGAAAGGATCTGTCCTACAAGGGTGATTTCTCAGCTATATATTGGTTTGCAAAAATTTGCTTCTTGAATTCCACTTTGGTCCAAGCTTGTTTAATGCCTTGTGCTATTAAACTGTTGGTTGATACCTAGTGAACTGTACTACAGTAACATGCTTGTAAAAGCTTGCCTCTTGAACTGCTTTTTGCCCAAGTCTGTTATATGCTTTCTGCTATTAAAGTGTTGATTGATACCGAAAAAACTGTATCACACTAGTGCAGAAGTGTCACAAAGTCTAGAAGTATCTCTTGAAGCATGGTTTATACTAGGAAAAAGTATAGCAAAGGGTTTCTTAGTTGAGATTGCATATGTTTGAAGCAGAGTAATCCATACATCCATAAATCTAACATCCCTATGACATAATTTGTTGCATATCTACCCCTCTGTTCCGCGACAATCTTAAAAGAACTTCTTGGCACATCTGGCAATGCAAAATTTGTTAGAAATTTGAAAGTATCTGTCCTACAAGGGTGATTTCTCAGCTATGTATTGGTTTGTAAAAGTTTGCTTCTTGAATTCCACTTTGGTCCAAGCTTGTTTAATGCCTTGTGCTATTAAACGGTTGGTTGATACCTAGTGAACTGTACTATAGTAACATGTTTGTAAAAGTTTGCCTCTTGAACTGCTTTTTGCCCAAGCTTGTTATATGCATTCTGCTATTAAAGTGTTGATTGATACCTTAAAAACTGTATCACACTAGTGCAGAAGTGTCACAGTCTAGAAGTATGTCTTCGGCAGAATTTTTTTGGAATCTTTTAGCATGTCCGAACCATTCAAAATTTTACCCTTCTCTTGGTTAGTTACATTTTGACACCATCATGAGTAGAAATATGCTTCATGTCATGTAAATATTATTTGCATTCATGAGTGCGCACAAGTTCTTCTTTGTTTTTAAAATGGGTTGGCTGGTCTATAATATTTAACCTGGTCATGGCATCTCCTTGCTGGTATCTTTCTCTTTTCCCTTTTACAGTTGAGGATGTCAGTGCAGAACTTTCATCAGCTGCTGCAGACCTACGGCAACTAGGTCTGCACACGGAGGAGCGAGGTGCAAAATCTGCTGAGGACAACCCTGCAGTAATTATTCCTGATCACCTGCAGGTTACAAATGCAGATTGCGCACATTTGAGCTTTGGTAGTTTTGGTTCTGGTGCGTTTTCTGGATCTTTTCCATCAAAGACCCTGAAAAGTAACTTGGAGGTGGCCCCAGTTGCAGAAACTGCTTCTTCAATTGATCAACCAGATGCTAGGTATTATTGGTGTTTTGTTATTTCTTGATACAAATTTTCAACGTATGACAATGCATACTTGTGATGACAGAAATGATGACTACTACAACAATGGGCAACTGATTTCTACATCAAATGAAGATGTAGCTGCTAAAACTGGCACAAACACAGGGAATCTTGATATGCCTTTAGCTTCACAACCTGAGGTCATCAGAAATGATACATTAGATGCCACACACGGGCTTCAATACAATTTTCCATCTGCCTCGGGTTATGCACTCTCAAGCACATCACAGCCAAATGAAGCAGCTTATACCTATCCACAAGGAAATACACAAATGCAGAATCTTTCCCCTTTCTCAAATCTAATGGTAATCACTACTCCGCTCTTTGCTTCTTGGCCAAACCCAAAAAAGCTTCGATTTATTGTGTTTTACTTTTATGAAAAATTGTTAAATGTATCCAGTTTACATTATGTCTCCAACCTTGAATAGGTCATGTTGGTATTTTTGACATGATAACTTTATTGAAACAATAATGTCGATAGAACTTCAACAATATAAGGTACAGGCTCGTGCCTGGTTTCTAAGTTCCTTACATGTAATCGTTTTGACTTGTTAGTTATTGTATAGTTTGTTTTATAGTCAATGTTGATGAAACTACAAAAGTTATGTTTAGAGATGCTACTTTTTTTTATCGTAAAGAAAATTATAGACAAGAATTCTAGGGTCTACTTTGCTATTGGTTCTTAACGAAGGAAAATATTTTGAAAGCTCAAGTGTCTTCACACACCTCCCTAGTATTCAAGTTTTCTGTCTTCCGTTTCCTTTTCCAGCTTGTCAACTCAAATCCAAGACCCTCTTCATATTGGAGATATCTTTGGCCAATGTTGCTTGTGTCCAATCCATCCATATACTTTTGCCTTCATCCTCTGATTCTTGGCTCCTAGAGCTGCTTTTTCATTTCTGAGGCTATTCTTAATAGCTTTGCCACAAAATTACATGAACATCACCATCTTTGCTGGACTCTTCTTACAATGTTTAACCTGAAACCTCATTATCTTGTTAAACAAAATGATGTAGTATTACATGTAATGTTTTGACATCAAGAGTTGCTTTTTTGCACACCAGAGCATGAATTGTTTTCCTTATTAAGATTTCACCATGATCTAGTTCATTACCAATTCTACCAGAAAGCTGTAGTTTTGTTTTCAAGTTCGTATAAGACTTTAACGGGTTTCACATTTTGGAATAATATATTATATGCAAAACGAGCTATTATATCTGTCCTCAAAAATCCATTAATTCACCTCTATTATATCTGTCCCTCTAGAAGATACAGAAGGAATAGCTGATTTTTAATGTTTTTGCCCAATTAAGTTCATCAATTGAGTGGGTATCATCCTTCGAGTTGCTTTGACATTGAAATAAGGGCAAGATCTCAATCATACATGTAAAGTCATCTTTGTGTAGTTACAAAATATGGCATTTTCCTGTCTTGTATCAATTATTGGCATGCTCTGGCATGACAGGAAAGATATTCTAGTCCATGATAAGGTCAAAGGTACATGATGCATATGGGATTGTGTTCAATCCTAAGCCAGAGTATTTTTAAATGACCATGTTGTCATGATTTATCCATTCCAGTTTTTTTCTGAATGAATAGTATAAGCAGCCTTATGGGATTGTAGATAGAACAAAAAATAAAATTAGGTGCTTGCAATGAAACTATGACATCAATGTAGTATGTATTGAAGCAAAGCTTAAAAGAGCGTGAGAACATAACTAAAGGCTCAAATGGAATAGCTAATTCTGATTATTATCAGACCTTATTTAAGGAAGTGACCAAAAATGCGAATTAGATTAACATCATGATTGAAAATCTTGAAGGGATTTTGGTCAACTTATCTTCAGTTTATGAATCCAGTTGCTTGAGAATGTTTTTAGTTGACAACTATTTGCGTCCAAAGGTTTCTGGAGATCCTAATTTTTGCTTCCCTTTCTATGCTGTGTGGTTTGTGGCTGCTGAGTACAAGTCCTCACCTTCAACTTTCTGAGAATACAATCATTGCACGTTTCGATGTAGTTGATTCAGATGTAACTTGTACAGTTGGCATGATGGTGATGCTAGATGATTAGTTGCATGTGCTGTTGTCTTTTGAATTTTCTGGTTTGGGGTTTGTCTTGAGATACCCAAATAATTTTAAGCATTCGTCCATTGGATGCTGTAATTAATGTCTGGGCATGCTTATATTTGAGCAATTTCATCGATGCTGAAAGTGTCGGTTGTTCTTTTTATGCTATAAATTCCTCCAAGAACAAGATGATAATTTCCATGCCCAAGTAAAATTGTCAAAGTCCTTCAAAATTCTATAGCATATGTTGCTGTTAAACCATAAATTGTTTATCTGTTTTTATACATAGGATCCCATGGTTTTATGCCTGTCTACATATCTTCCAGGATCATGATATCAATGCGTGCTATTTTGGGGTTTCATATTCAGGATCTTCAGGATCAGTTTCTGGGTTTCAACAGTGCATGTGAACTTGATAGTGATCTCGTGGTTCAAGGGTTGCCCCTTCAAAGTGGGAGATGGATAAATCTGTCCTGTTTAATTGGATATGTTCTTTAGTTTTCTGGTGGGATCAGTGTCTCTTTTCTGAGAGAGTATCCTCGATGGTGGAGAGATATGGTAGTCATCTTTTTGGTAGTGATAACAGAAGTTGCTCCCCACAGTTCTGAATTATGTTAATGCCTCTAGGGTCATGAGAAAATTCATTATGTATAACAATGGTCTCTCTCAGATGGAGGCGTGCTTGCTGTCAAATTTGAGCAATGTGTTTGATGCTTTCTTGTCTGGAAAATTTCTCCTTGGAATTCTGCAGATCACTGGGTGACATAGTTAGGGAGGAAGAAAATTTGTTGTAGCTGGTGAGGAAGTTTGAGCATTTAAGCAAGGACGCTAAAGATATTAGGAAAGGATTAGGAGGCTTGTCACATATAACATTGGATAGTGCTATACAAAATCATCCACTGGACCTAACTACATAAAAATCTTAACTAATATTGGATGAAAAACAACAAATACCTCAAGTGATATGCTACTGGCATTTCTTAGCCAGAACTTAATAACTTGAAGCAACTGGAGGAAGTAACTTCCTCCAAATATGTTGGTGTCCATCTTTCTAAAGCAGTATGAAGATTGACAAGTAAAAATGTTTCAATTGATGTTTGTTTTTATCCCCACTTTAGTTACACATCTCTTAACAATAACAGGTTGCTATCACTGACTCTTGTTGATCAAATAGGGGTTCAGATAGTTAGATATAGACAACCTGGTAGCCAGGCCTGAATGTTGATAATCATTTTTTTAATCCTAAAACTAGAACAGATTAGCTTATTTGCAAGAGTCTTGGACATGGTCATCTGATAAATGATCTGGTAATATTTTACGTGCATGAATGTATAAGTATGCATAATATACAAAGTTCATAATAAGGTTCGCCGTGCCGACGTACCGGTGGGCGCCGGTACCAGTTCGGACAGGTACCGAATCGGTACCACTAGTTTGGCTTGGTTCACGCATCGAAAAGCTCCAAAAAACTTTAGAACCGGTAAGCCGGTATGGTAGGCCGGTTTGGGCCCGTACCAGTCGAACCGGACCGATCAGAGCCGGTACAGGCTGAACCGGCCGGTATATTATTATAAAGGGCCATCCATGATTATTGCTTCCTACCTGGCGCAAACTACTTAAAATCATTATGAATAGAATGCAGTTATGCACATTCTGATTTTTAATTAGTAGTTTCATCATTATTAGGATGTTGAGTGACAAAAAAGGTATTGAAGGGGAAAATACAAAAGTTTATAATCCATTGTAGTGCCTTTGAGAATCTGATTGTGGTCTGAACCGACCTGATAAGGAAAACCCAACCCAAACCAGGTTATCTTATTGAAGTTTGGTTTGTTTCTTGCTGCATCCTACATGAATCGAACCCATTCGCATTTCTAGCAATCAATCCCATGTTTTGTATTGAATTCGTTATCCAGCAACGGTACAATATTTTTGCAGTTCTGGTAAGAGTAATCAGGTCATGGGAAACGCTTGTGGAAGACAACTTCAACTTATGCCCCTTCTTGGGCAAGCGGTGCTTGTGAAGGATGTTTATGGAGTAAATTACACATAATGCTGTATTAAATTTATACTTCTGCGATGGCCAATACTTGCCAATTTCATTTTGTGGACCAGTTAGATTTTAGGTTGTTGTAGTAGTTAGGCAGAGATGGGACAGTAGGACATTTTAATGGTGAATATCATAACCTTCAATATAGATTTTTCTGAAGTGTATTTTAGTAAATGTTAATAAAAAGAAATAATATTAACTTTTAATAGTACTGATTACACATATCAAGTTAATATCAAATTTTTATGAAATATTCATAAATTATTGAGGAAATAAAAATTTTAATGTTCTGTTTTTTTGGTAATGCGGCACAGTTGCACTGCCCTTACATAGATACAGCCACTAGCATCAGAAAAAATTCATTGTCACGCAATGGGAGAGGCACCAACGACGCTGAGTCCCAAATCACCGAGCCAGAGAGCGTTCTTCAAATGCAGCAGTTTGCTGTTGCTTGACCTTGAACAGGACTTAACCTAGAATATTTATCATGCAATAGCGTAATGGGAACTCTTTATCTAGTATGATATAATGTAAAGAATACCGTTCTACATGAAATCTAACGGGTATTGCCAAGAAGTGTTGGTCCAACTGGTTGGGTTAAGTTTTAAATTTCTTTGCTATTTGACCTCTGACTGTTATGATCATCATTCTCAATATTATCTTTTTGAAAATTAAAATTTCATATACCTGAACTCTCATATAGTTGGTGACTATCAGATTTTATTTCATTGTTCTTGTGACAAGCTTCTGAATGACTCTAACAAAGAACGTATAAAGACAGTCGTATGAGAAAATAAGATCTGCGGCATGGTGAGTTGTGTTAATAAAGTATCAATGCTGAGTGGTCATGATGTATAATTTCATGCTTTGTTCATATTGAGATTGTATATTTTAAAAAATATTTTTTATTCCTTTAAATGTATTTTGTCGTTCAATGATTGCTGTTTTATAGTTGGTCTCCTTCCTTGTGCAAGATTTAGGTTTCTATGTCAGATCTAACATTTGAAATTGTATAATCCTCTGCAGCAACCTAATTCTCTACCCAGCAGTTTATTGGCAGCAACTGTTCCGCCTCTCCGAGATTTTGACCTTCCCTTCTCGCCCTTACTCACCACGCAGTCAATGCCTGCAAAATATAATACAGCAGTGGCTTCCATTAGTGGGCCAACCATTTCCATGCCCGAGGTATTCATCAACATTTTGAACTAGTTAAATTTTAAGGACTTGGTAGCTGGGCTTATGACGTGCTTTGTTTTTGTTCTTGCCACTTGGTTTATTTAAAAGATGCACATACACCTTCCAACAATGGCAGCTGATTGTCTACTGCCCCATGATGCCTTCATGTTCTTCAAATGTAATTCACTACTGGAGGCATTTAAGATTAGGTCACTAACAATCTTTGGTAATAAGCTGACTAGCTTGGCTCAGGCTCTTAAGAGTTGTCTTCACTGAACTCAGTTCACAGTTTTCTTTTCAGTTCCAGCTTCTTCACTTGCACTGGCTTGATAGTGAGCATATGCTCTTATAAATTAAGCCAACAAATGAATCTGTCATGACATTTAACCCTGCCTCAACCCCTGAGCTTAAAATCTTAAGCTTATGCACGACGCAGAAGGCAAGCACTTGAGGGAGTTGAGCTGGCTTTGCTCATGCTCGTGCAATCTGGAACTGTCTTGATTATCTGGGTTTGTGTTAAAATTCTGTGGCCTTGACAAAGAGCAATGGAGGCATCAAGCCATCAATTAATTAGCCTGGACTGAGTTAGCATGATCAGATGGCTCATCGTGCTGGAATTATAAATTGCACTTGCTGTCTTTTCCTCCCTTAGCATCAGAGCAGTTAGTCCCCAGTTCCAAAATCAGTAGCTTCATTAATGATTAAGCTATCCCATGATAATTTTAGTTACGTTTCATTGTCCTGACTTCTGCTTACCTTGTGCAGGCTGGGAAGCAGGGCATTTTCTCCAACCCCCAGGCAACTCCAGAAAGCACCACCATTTCTACGGGTCCTGCTCTCCCTCAACATCTACCTGTCCACCATTACACTCAACCAACTCTTCCTTCAAGCCACTTTGCCAACATGATCAGCTTCCCTTTTCTGCCTCAGAGCTATACTTACTTGCCTTCTGCTGCCTTCCAACAACCGTACACAGGCAATGGTCCCTTCCATCAATCTCCAGCTACAATACCGAGTGCAGGCATTAAGTATACGCTACCGCAATACAAAAGCAGCGTTTCTGTAACCAGTCTACCCCAGTCTGCTGCTGTAGCCTCTGCTTATGGAGGCTTTGGAAGCTCAGCCAACATTCCTGGAAGCTTCACCCTTAATCCTACCACTGTCTCTGCCAGCACAACCATCGGCCTCGAGGAAGCTTTAAGCTCGCAGTACAAAGAAGCAAATCATTACATGCCTCTTCAGCAGGTAATAATATTAGCCGTGAATTTTAAAGCATTCAGTAGCGAAGCCTTCTTTTGACTGTTAGTTCTTGGCAGGCTGATAACACTGCCATGTGGGTTCATGGAGCTGGTTCGAGAACAATGTCAGCTCTTCCAGCCAGCACTTTCTACAGCTTTCAGGGGCAGAATCAGCATAGCGGCTTTCGACAGGGTCAGCAGCCTTCGCAATTTGGACCTCCGGGATACCCAAATTTCTATCCTTCGCAGGCAGGAGTCCCCCAAGAACTTCAGCAAAATCCGAGCGAAGGAAATCTGAACGTCTCCCAGGCCGCACCATCGCAGGCATCGCACCAGATGTGGCAGCACAGTTACTGAGCGATTGCTCATGTCTCTCAGTCTTTCGGTGTGTGGAAGAGATACCTTGATGGGGCCTGTATACAGTTTGATCACATGTAATTCATGTCGAGCATTTGGGTCTGATCAACTGCACGTAGCAGCAGCCAAGAATCACCCAATTGGCTGCTGTCTGAGGCCTTGAGAGGTCCGATGTAATTTAGGGGTTGAGTGTGTTTTTATCTTATAGCCACGTGAGACTTATTTGAGCTGTGTTCTTTTCATTTATTCTGATATAAGAGCATTATCTGCAGACTTCTTTCATGTAACAGTGAACTCGATTTATCTAACAGGCGAGACTTCTCTAATTCGCTGGGAATCTAAGGACCCTTTTAGTTTTATTTCTTATTTTTTATTTTTAGAAACAAGATGGGAAATAATTGTTAAAAAAATATATTAGGTATCATTATTTTATTTTTTACTATTAAAAATTATCTTATTATTTTAAAAATTGAAACTAAGAAGTAAGTCTCTCATCATTTTTTGATTTTTTTTTTTTTTTTTACCATCGTCACACGGTATTTTTACTAGAGCTGATCATGGGCAGAACTAGGGATTTAAAATTTTAGGTTTAGCTTATTTAAAATTGTATATTTTTTTCGCAAGTCTGATCAACTTTATTCTATCATTGCTGCTAACCGTTGCCACCGACAAATGAGAGTGATGGTGGGGGAGGACGGGGTCGGAATGCGGAACGAAGAGGAGAGAGAATACGGTGGGATATTGCTTGGCGTACCTTTGGCGAGCGCGAAAGCAGGTAAATGGTTCGCTTTGTGGGTCCATTTTACGGCTAACGCCTAGAACGCCGTGGAAGCGCCGCCTGTGTGGCAAAAGGCTAGAAGCCCAACTGCCCTCTTAATTTCATTTTTTCGCACTACCTTCCCTCCACGGCTCCGCATTTGCTTCGCTATGCCGTCTAGCGTAAATTTCAGGCAACCCACCTTTGATTCTCTTATTGCTAATCCACCTTGTGCTTCTTCCGCGTCTGAGTCTCTCAGCTGATCCACTGTCGGCTTCTCGAGAGTGATCGGATTCAGAGCTCCGCCTTCTCCTATACAAATTCTTTCTTTATATATTCTCTTATTCAAATCCGAAGCCAGAAAAGTACAACAATAAAGAGAAGAGGAGAAGCAGGGAGTCCAGAAAGATTTCGCCGCCTCCCCAATCCTCGGTAATTATTTTCTGTCTCAATCTCTTCTTTTATTATCAATTCTTTTTCTTTATTTTCTATGGTAAATTATTTTTTCTTTTTAATCTCTCAGCCCTCCACCGCCCCCAACAAAAAAAAAGGTGTTAGATGTCGCTCTGTTTTGTTGACGACTTATTTCTTTTGTTAGATATTGGAGTTGATAGTTGGCTTCACAAGCTAGTTGATTGATTTACAATTGATTGTTTCTCAATAGACTAGACACTTCGACTTGTGTATTTATTTCTTTTAAGATTTTGAATTATTTGTTTAAAATTTTGATGCAAGAACTTTCAAATCTAACAGTTGAAAGAAAAGCAAACAATTGATTACAGAATTTTTAATGGCCAAGGTGTTTGCTGGACCATAGTCTGCGAATTTTTTGTATAAGGAAGGGATTTATATGTTTCCTTGGAAGGCATCGCATGGCATAATGTTGTTTATGAATGTGAAATGTCTTTTTTTTCCTTTTTTTTTCTTCTTTTGGGAAAAGTATTGGGCAAAAGCCCAATCTATGAATGTGGTATATCATGAACATAAACATTGTTGCTGGGAAATTAGAATTCTGGCAAACAATTAGTTTATGAAGTAAGCTGATGCATAGAATCATTAATCGAAGGCTTGCATCATGGTTTCTGTGGACCCATGTCGCTGAGAGGGGCACATATCCAATTTTTTGACTAAAAATGAAGGTTAAAAGTTGCATAGATTTTGGGATTAAAATGTTCTATTTTTTCTTGGCTGGATAACAACAACGCTTTATCTTGCATTGGTATCGATTTTACTAATTTATTGCCCAAGAGAATGGAGAATGCTTCTGAGGTGTTATTTGACCAATGCATATGTTGCTGACTTCATGAAATATTCTGTTTGATAATAATGATAAGGGATCGAATATTGTATTATTAAGAATGCATGTCTACTAGGAAGGATATGATGAAAAGGGGCATAAAGTATGCATCAATCGAGTGTAGAGCAATTTACAGTTTGTTAAGGTGTTATGGGCTTAACAGAGATTTGATCAAGGCCTGAACATATGCTTATATGTGTCTCATAGGAAAGAGGTGACGAGGACCTAGCCATTGTCAATTAAATTTGTGTAAATGTGGGAAAGGACGTTGAGATGCCCGACATAAGAGGTATTCCTTGTTAATTGGGATGGACTTGATGGTTATGATTATGTTATATTTGGATGGGGAGAAGGGTGCTAAATGAGATAAGAGCTCTTTTGGAAGGTAAGATATTTTCCCAAGGAGATAATGTGCCCATTCCTAATCAAGCCTGAACATCCACATTGAGAATATGAGAGCATGGATAAATGTTCTAAAAATTTCTTTATACCAATGGTGAGTGTTGGTGTTCGTGAGTTTGAGGGTGAGCTGGCAGCAAAATTTTAGGCTTTGAACAGTTAAAGCCACATACAAGGTGGCATCATGGATCAAGGAGAGTTCCAATGCCCATAAGCAATCATTAGAGTCATGTTCTTGGTCAAAACAACTGGAACATGACTGGCTTTAAGCATGTAAAAGAAAGATATCTAGATAATATTTCTCAGAGACAAAGGGAAACAATTCTTGTGAGGTACAGATGAATGTGAGTAAAGATGGAGAGCAAAAGGTTTGAGCATGTTGATGAAGACAGTGATTCATTTTCAGAAAGAAACTGACGGTACCGTGCCTAGTACAGATCTCATGATGAATAATGTAAGAAGAGAAGAAAATAGACGAAGAGCATTATGGTCATGCTGCTCTTAGTGGCCACATCTGTATGTCCTAGAGAAGATTGTATGCACAAAATCATTTTCCTTACAATTCCTTGTCATTAGATAGTGACCCAACTCTCTGCCTGTCACGCCCCCGCCTCTGCGAGGCACGTGAGGCACCTACTGCCCACGTGGGGGCCACATGAGGGGGGAACACGGGGCTCCCCTGCCAGATATTGTCCGGTTCTGAGGCTTCACGCAAGCGTCCTTCACCCCTCCCCGGTTTTGTTTTCCATCCAAAACGCGTCTGCAGGATTTGGAGACACCCGCCTCATATGCCCAGGCTCTGGAACGAGTCTTTCCGATGTGGGACTATTGGGCCTCACACCCTTCCCACCATCGGACAAGAGCCGTCCTCGGCTCTGATAAAACAAAAGAAGAAGAGGGGAAGAAGGCGTACCTGTGGTCGTCTGCGTCGCCGGCTCCCGGCCACAAGTGCCGTTTGGTTTCGGCCGCAGCCACCGTCAGTCGTCGGTAGGGACTGCAGCCGGATCAGAGCCTTTCCCTTCTCCCCTCTGGTGGGACAAAGGGGGCGACTCACGCCTGTCTCCCTGGGTGAGAAGCAAGAAAGAAAGAAAAAAAAAAAAAAGAGGAAGGGGAACGCCGGCCACGGGCCGCAGGCACGGCCTGCGACTGCGGGCGCCGGAGGCCGGGGACCGCCGGCCGCAGGCACGGCCTGCGACTGCGGGCGCCGGAGGCCGGGGACCGCCAGCCGCAGGCCGTGGGTTCGGCCACGGCTGTAGCCGCGGACCGTGGGCACGGCCACGGCCGCAGCTGCGGGTGCCGTAGGCACCGTGGGTGACGGCCACCCGCGGGCGCCGCCAGTCGGCCGAAGGGGCGTCGCCGGCTGCCGTTCGGCCCTCTCGAGCCCGACCTCCCTTACGGGAGAAAAAGGGGGGGCGAGAGAAGAAGAAGAAGAAGAAGAAGAAGAATAAGAGGGGAAGCTTCGGGAAGAGGGGAAGCGTCGGGAGAAAAAAAAAAGAAAAGAAAAAATAAAATAAATAATAATAATAATAAATTTGTAATTAAATAAATAGAGAATTAAGGTAATAGATGTATTTAAATGAAATGAAATAATAATAAATAAATAAATTAAAAATAAAAAAAAATGATCAATGAGTGGTTAATAATCTGTCCTCTATGATGATGATAGGTACAGTGAAATTGTCATCTGGTTCTAGAGATTCGTGAGCGAATCAAGGTAAGTAACCCTGGCACTGATCTTATTAATTTAAAAATCACTGTTTAATTGTAAGAATAAAATAATAAAAAATATATTTGTTATGATGTATTTTCTTAAAAATAGGATCAAGCATATGATTGCATATGATTAATGAGTTTGATTAAATTGCATCCTTCATAAATATTTCAATATAAATTATGGTTATGATAAATTGCATGAAAATAAGATTTGTGGCATGATTATGAATTTTATACATTACGATGAATTATGGTTATGATGAATTGCATGAAAATGAGATTTGTGGCATGATCATGAATTTTATACATTACGATGCCATTTGTCATTTTCCAACCTATATATGAAAGTATGACTTATGAAAAAGAATAATGATTTATGAACTCTCAGATAGCTATGCCCACCTCTAGAAATAGAGGTCAGTCGACCCCTCTGGAGCTAGCATCCAACGAATATGGCCCTCTGCCAACGGGTTAAAGTTGGTAACGAATAAGAATAAGTTATAAAACTTGTCGACTACGAATACGAACCCTGTCACGGGATTATAGTGACCATAGCAATACATCCGTCTGAGAGTAAGATTTATAAAGTATGGATGAATGGCAACATTTTTATAAGACTTGCATTATCATGTTTATGAACTTGCATGGTTGAAGCATATTTTGCTTTTTAACCTGTTTGAATAGTTTATCTATGAAATGCTTTATTTTCTGTTAAGTTCTTCAAATGATGCATTGGCATGAGAAAAATTATGCTTGATCTAATGGGATAGTACATGGTTACTTACTGAGTAGCAAGCTCATACCTCCCTGTTGTTTTCTTTATTCATTTCAGATAATTAAGACGATTTGGAGCGGAAAAGAGTGAATGAAAATTGGAGTGGAAGCATAGTTATAGGGACTCTTAGAAGTATCTATGTTAATAAGTTTGGGTTGTAATATTGCAAACTCAAGTATTTGATTAGATGCTCTGTATTTGCTTCTTTATGATTAGTCAATAAACTTGATCGGATTTGGTTTTATTTCATAAAATAATATTGTTATCATGGGCTGCGTGTTATTGTGGGCAGCAACCTACAACAGCACGGCCATGTCATGAGCCAGATCTGGGATGCAAAACATAAAAAAAAAAAAAATGTCCGGATCCGGGGCGTGACACTGCCACTAATTAAATTCCAGTTGACCTTTAAGTGGGTTGATTCGCCATTAAAAAATAAATAAATTATTCAAGATAGCAGTATCTACTAATGATCTTATGAATCCAATATCCCATCATAACCAAATTATTTATGCAAATATTCCCCTAAATAATGGATTTTAACCCTCCTAACAAAAGCTTGAAAGCAAGGAGAACTCAATGTGCAGTCCTCTTGCAGCATTCTTTTTATCACCCTCTGGCAATTCTAAGTTACTCTTTATGTTAATAATAGTCCAATCATTATACAGACTGATTTCTGGACCTTCATGAGAAGGCAATCTATTCAAATTATCCATCTGGCCAATGTCTGCAACCCCATATGCAGCTTTACCCTCCTCTTGAAAGGTATTCAGTTTGTATATCTGTTATATGTTTGCCATAGATGGAGGCATTCATCTTATGTTTGAAGAACAATCCTTTTTTCTTAATTTATGCTTCAACAGACTTACCTGAATTTTTGTACTTTGTTGGCATATAATAAAAACCACATTTGAAAATCAGTGGCGTTTGATGTCTGTTGCCTGCCTTTTCAGGTATACGATTATTACTAGTTCACTTTTTCTTTTACAATTCATGATGCTTGACTTAGGGTTGTCAAAGGAGTATTTCACTGTATGTTAGCTTATAGTTAAAAGAACTTGCTTCCTGATATCCTGCATGTCCTCAAGTAAATATATGATTATCGTGCTTTTTTATTTCCTTCCCACCCTTGAAAGCATGTTGTAGGTAACTTTAAACTTTCATTCTAAGCCTGCAAGTTTCAGCCAATGGAAGGCTCTCAAGAATGTAAGATCATTATCTGGCACTGCTCATATTCCATAGTTTCCTGTTCTATCTAAATATCTTCACAAATAATGAACTGAAAATTTTTAATTGCTTCTCTAGATGAAATTAAAATGAGCGATTATGATGAACAAAGTCCAGCTTGCATGGGCAGTAAGAGTAAGAAGCAAGAGGTCAGTAAATTCCATGCAAGTAGAGAAGGTGCACCACGGAATGAACTATGGACAGATGGGCTCATCTGTGCTTTTGAATTTGTCCGAGGCCATAGGTCGGCAAGTCCAGATAAATCTGGTCCAAGGACCCTTTCATTGCAGCGAAAGGGCAGTCTGAATCCAAAGAAGCAAATTACTAGATCTGGACTTGGTAATGCTTCTTCGCAATATTTGAATAAGAACAGCTTACCGGAATCCACGCCTCTCATAGATCTAAACAACACTGTCTCCATCTTAGGTGTCAAGGAAGTTCCTCAACTTGATGACTATAAAGAAAAGCCAAAGTTTATGAGGGTATTTTCAGACAGCCATTGGATTCCTATTGGTTGGGCTAGGATTTCGGAACTCGTCCAGATGGTCCAAGCTGATGCTCGCTGGGCTTCACTAGATCTTACTGATGATGAGGATGATTTTACTGTTGCTGATGTTGCAGCTCCTTACTGGGAGCGTCCAGCAGGGCCTAGATGGTGGTGTCATGTAACTGCAGGTCATCCTTATGTTGATTCGTGGCTAAGTAATTCTCCATGGTTGCATCCTGCCATCAGTATTGCCTTGAGAGATGAGAGTCGGCTTATTAGTGAACGGATGAAGCACCTTTTATACGAGGTGACTTGTTACTGATTCTTCTAGTAGCTGCTCCATCTCCCTTCATGAACACTTTGTATTTTTAAGTTTGTAATTTCTTTAGGTGTCATGAATGCATGATACTTACCTACCTACCTATCTATGTATAGAAAAAACACTGTTTGCATGTGTTTAGACATATCTCATGTATATGTCAATAAAATTCCTTTGTTTCCTGAAAAAAATTATACAGTTCTTTAACCTTCTTTTCCAAATGTTTGTTATTGCAATTTCTCCTAGATTTTTAGCATAGACCTACTATTTGATACAAAATAACCAATCAACTTGAAGAATGCCTATAACATTCATAGGAGAATCTTAGATCCGTTGACTACAAAATTCATTCAAATTGACGGGTCAGCCCTTGATATTTAAATTTGTACAGATAATCTTCTGTAACAAGGAATTCATTACTTCTTAAGTTTCATGGTATGAAATAAGTTTTGGCACCAGCTAACTAGCTTATTTATTCTTGAGCATGTATATATGTCAGGAAAGTCATTAGCCTCAACTTAAACCTACCAGCTTCATCCCATGCATACAAGATAGACCCTGCCCACCTACATGAACAGAGAAATAACGAGTCGAGATGACAACTGGATTAACTAAATAGATAATTAAATTAGAGGGGATCTGAATTCATGACCTCCAGCAATCTTAACTCTGATACCATGTTGGCTAATCGCTTGAGCCCAAAGGCTTAAGCTGTTAGGAGACTGGTCCACGTGTACATCAGGCTCAACAGACTAAAAGTTCAGCATATTGTCTGGGAAAACATGCAGACAGAATATGATCACTTGATGAGTAGACATGAGCTTCTTCCATGTGGCGATAAAATCCTTTCCTTAGTATATAAAGGAGATCCAACTTTAGAATGATATATCATGAACTAATCATTCCGTGGTACACCATCCTGGTATAACAAGAATGATCAAATAAAAAGGGTTGGTAATAGACATTATCAAATTCCACAGTATGAAATGGGAAATTTAAAAGCTGTCATTTGACAAATAAAGAACTACTATAAAGAATTTGCTTAAAAAATAAGAGGATCTTTTTTTCTTTTTCTTTCTTTTTTTTTTCTTACAATGGTAGCCATCAAAGTAATCGTATTGAGTTTGCACAGATGACTGGATTCTGTATATTAATGTAGTCTTGATATATAGGATACCAATTAAAACTTGAATGCATAAAATTATATTTAAAAAAAAAATGAAAACATATCCGTTGCTATGCATTTATGTTTGTCTAATATAATCTTGAGGCAGTCAAATATCAACTTTCCTTTTAGTTTGTTATACACTTATTTCATGTTGTCATTCCTCTTAAATTAATATGGCTGATGTTAGCTTTTCAGGTCCCAGTTAGGGTTGCAGGTGGACTATTATTTGAACTTTTAGGTCAGTCAGTCGGTGATCCCTTTTGTGATGAAGATGACATACCTATTGTGCTTCGGTCATGGCAAGCTCAAAACTTTTTAATAACTGCATTGCATATCAAAGGTTCTGCTTCAAACATAAATGTGTTGGGTATAACTGAAGTTCAGGTACTTAAAAGAGATTAACCATGTCGTTATACTATTTTGTTGATTGATTTACTAAGCTCCTTGTTCTGTTGAGTATGATTTTTTTCCCCTATATCTATGGTCTGTCCAATACTGAGGATAAATGATCAAATTCTTCTCAGGAGCTTCTTCTTGCTGGTGGGAGTGTTGCTCCTAAATCAGTTCATGAAGTTATAGCACATTTAATTTGTCGCCTTTCTCGATGGGATGATAGGTGATGTCGATATAGTTGTTGTTTCCAGTTGTTGATTATTTAAATTTGCTGAAGTTTTGGTATATCCGATGCTCTTGAGTTCTTGCCTATAGATTATAAATGATAATTCCATGAAAATCTATCTATATTATAGTCCTTTACCCGTGTTCCATGTGCTTATTGTAAGAAGGTATAGTTTCACTTTTGCTCTTTGTCCTATCTATACATGAAAAGAAAATGCTTTCTAGTCAACTAGACTAAACTGTTGCTATCTGCTACTGCAAATGGGAGTCATTTTCTATCTCAAAACTTTAGAATCTTGTCCATTTATGAAGGAGAAGGCAGATAACTATCCATCTTTAGTATATATGCACCATTTTCTTTCATTTCAGCTGAATATGCTATTACGTGCATTTTTTTGTATCGTGATATACTGTTACCATTCCAGACCATGCTACTCGCGTGACATTTGCATATTTGGGCATTGCTGCTATCCTGAATATTATCATATGCATTTTCTGCTTTCACTGTTAAGCTTTTCAGTTGCATGTCCAAAATGTGCTGATAGGGGCCATTGCTTGGTGCAATGATAAAGGCTTGGGCTTATAAGGGCCATGGCATCAGTTCAAGTCTTGGGACAGCCACTATGTATAAAAAAAGGCCAAAATTTAGGTCTCTACCCAGTTCGCCCCTCCCAGGACCCCAAGTTGTCGGGAAAATAAGTAGGTAATGACCTTTATCCAAATTGTGCGCATGCCATTTGAAATTATTTCATCAAAGTATTTGGCACAGTCAGGCAAGATGAGCACTGTATCACGAAGAACTTTTACTAGACATTGGAGAAACCATAGACTTTCAAGTTTTCTTTGAATTTTGTGGTGTACTTAGATTTCCTGTACTAAGTCAAAAGACCCTTTTATTGCAGGTAACTGAGGATGCTTTTTGTCAGTTATATTAACTCAAAATAGCATCTGCCTGATCATTTGAAACTTGCTCAATTCTGCAGTGATTTGTCCTAAATCTAGATTTTTGCTAATCACTCTAAGTTGGTTCAACAAGCCTCCATTTTCATATCAATTTATCAGCTGCTGATTTTGTTCTCTTCTCTCTCCCTCCCCTTCCCCCCAGCTCCCCCAAACCAAAAACCCTACCTGCCCACCCCCAAAAGAAAGGAAAAAAAAAAAGAAACTTAAAGTACTTGGGGTCTAATCTTTGCTTAATATCATTTGTAATCATTTGTTCAAAAGAGTATCACCTTCATTAAATCTTACTTGTGCCTTCTAGGACATTGTTTAAGGGTTGTTTGCACTCCTCTCATTCCACTAGAGACCCCTTTTTGGCATATCAAGTTTGTGATGTTTTGTTCTGTGAAGACCCAAGGATTTAAATACTGGGCTATAGTTTGTGAGCTATACTGGCGCGCCCCCTCTGTACTGTAATGTACAGTACCAGCACATTGTATATCATTTTTGTTGTGCTTGCACCAAAAGGCATACTGTCTAGGTATGGTACGCTATCTTACTAGTAATCTACTAGTATATGAACCCTTGATTGAAGCCTTATTGGATTCACTTGAGAGTTGAGAGCTTTAAGCATATGAGTTGCTGATAATATGACAAAAATTCTTAGGTGCTTGTAAGTTTTTTCATGACCTACCTTCTTTGAGCATCTCTCCTAGCTATGCTGTTCTCTTTGCCTTCATTGTTAATTTTACTTGAATTTATTGTTTTCCCTTTTGGTTGACCAATCATTTCCTCCAAATTGTACTAGTGGTTATTGGCAGTCTCTACTTTAGTACCTTCGCTTTTCCCAGGTATGCCATTGCTCAGTTTCATGCTATGACATTGCGTTAGTCTCTCCATGGATGTTCATTAGCAGCTCCTGGCCTTTTTATTGATTCTCAAACAAAAATCTGTGTCTCCTCCATGAAAACATATCTGTGAGGCCCAATAGTCCCACATCGGAAAGACTCGTTCCAGAGCCTGGGCATATGAGGCGGGTGTCTCCTAATCCTGCAGACGCGTTTTGGGTGGAAAACAAAACCGGGGAGGGGTGAAGGACGCTTGCGTGAAGCCCCAGAACCGGACAATATCTGGCAGGGGAGCCCCGTGTTCCCCCCTCATGTGGCCCCCACGTGGGCACTGGGTGCCTCACGTGCCTCGCAGAGGCGGGGGCGTGACAATATCTACCCTATCGATGATCCTATTTACAAAAGAAGACTTAATAGCTGCTTCTGCAGACTTGTAAGATGTAATCCCCAAGCTTTGAATTCTTTTTTGCTACCATTACTTCCTATCAAGAGATGTAGATGTATTTACATATGTGGTAGCACTCTTTAAACTTATACGGTGTGTTTATAGGGGAACAAAAAGAGTAAAAAATCTTTCCAACACATGTAGGCTTGAATCTTGTCCGAATCATAGCCAACAATACCATTATTTTGTATAAGTATCTAATAGTCCTTTCAAGAAAAAGTAATTTAACAGATGAACACTAACTTAAATTGTATGTCCAAGTACCACAAAGCTAGGTTGGAGATTTGCAACTTTGTTCTGGAACATAATATATTGAGGAGATTTCTGCTTAGCTCATGAAGCTGAGCATAGTTATTATTTTAGTTGCAATTTTAGAGAAGCATAAACATGTTTTTTCACAGACGTGTTCATAAGATGTAATGCCTCTTTCATTCACTATGTTCATAATTTTGTATTCTTAAAAGTCCAGTGAAATTATAGTTTGTATTTATTGATCTTTTACCTTAATTAGTAGCTTGGCTAGTGGCTCCACCTTCTGGGAGAGCCACCCACTTTAAGAAGGGAGAGAGACCACCTCTAGAAGAAGCGGAAGGAGAAAACAGAAAGAACAGTTTTTGGCCCGGTGAACTGAACATACAGCATGACATAGTGTTGACCTTCCCTGCTCTAGTTCAAATTTGAATGTGTGCAATCAGGTTTTGATGTAGTTGGACCTGACTTGAACTGATAACCTCATTGGTCTTAGACTTGTACACATGATCTGATCCAACAGAGAATTTGTAAATGTGATTGACCGGACTTGAATGAGCTCCCAAGTTTTATTTCAGGCCCTATCTGGTTCAAGCAAATCACTGTATCAACAAGAATATCTTAGAAGTACTCTCAGCTGCATAATTTCTATATGATCAACACATCTATTGGAATCTTTGGCCAGTTACTTGGTGTACTTCTTTATCATGTTACTATCATGGCACAAATTTATTGTTACTCCTATGATAATATAAACCATATATCTAACATGTGCCCTTTGGACATTGTTCAGATTGTTTCGCAAGCATGTTTTTGGGGCAGCTGATGAAATCGAGTTGAAGTTTGTAAATAGGTAACCTTTCTATTATAAGATCATATTATCTGGATAGAAATATCTATTTTAGTATTTACTGCTTCATATAGATCTGGCTTATGCTTGTGCTATACAGAGATTGGTAACATATTGCTATCTTCACCAGGAGAAATCGTGAAGATCTAAATTTACTCACTATAATCTTAAACCAAGAGATTAGAAGATTGGCAACACAGGTATTCACACTGGACTTCCTAGTCAATCCTTTTTCTTTGTTCAAGGTTTCTCTCATTATTGTATAATAATCACTTTTTTAATGAACAATTTGCACAGCCTCTATCAGAAATGTTAGATTATGGTTACTGACTAATTAAATTATTAAAAGTGATGAAGATATTGAACATCTGGACTGCATGTGGCATGGTAATTTAACATATATGGAAGTAAAGGGTTTGATAGGCCTGCAGTTGAGTATTGTCACAAAGTGCATGAGAAAGAATAATCATAGTCTTTGCACTTACATTGGAGGGGTCTTGGAGAAATCCAGGTTTATGTTGCTATAGAGTGGATGGAATTCTGCAACTGGTTCTCTTATAAAACCAGATAATTGGTTTAGAAAGCTAATACCAGTATGATTAGGTAGGTCCCTAACAATGGTCCACCAAGAAGGCTACCATTCTCTTTATCCTTCTTCATTGACACAGTGGCCCCAAGAAGTTGGAAATTGCTATGCAGGGAAAATTCCTGCAGGTTTGAAAAGGAAAAAATGAAGCAGAGCATTGTTAAAGGTAATAGGGTAATCTGCATGCTGGTCCTCTGTTAAAAGAGCAGCAAACCATACCATTAGCTGCCTATGACCGGATGTCACTTCACATCCACCATCCTATAAAAGTAAGATCCACAAGCATGGTAGACTTATAGAGAAATGCTGGCTGTAAAGTTCCTAAGCTTCAGTTCGGTGGTGGCTGAAAATTTTGCACTCTTAACATGCTTAAATTTTTTCCTACTTGTTGTAAAGTTTCCATCTGATATGGTCATACAGCCTAAAAGAAGAAACATTTGCATATGTGAGAAAAGCAACCATCATTAACTGATGGAAAATTTGGTTTCAGTGCAAAACGTAATCTGTTTAATTTTGAACCTTTCTTAAGCTCAAAGTGAAAATTTTGAGCGCAACTTAAAATAAGAAAAAAGGTATCATTGTACAAGGGACCCATTGATTTTCCAGCTGACAATCTAAAGATGATTTTGTTGGGTAAACTCACTCATATTCGTTAATAGCTATCATTGGTCATTAGTAAGTACAACTAATTCTTACCATCAATACTAAGCAATGTCCCAACTTTTATGTTCTCATCGTTCACCAAGCTTTACCATTTAGGGTTGCTTCTAATGTTATTTCAGATCAAGGTTTGTCGTACCACCTGGTACAGGTCGTACCGTACCATATCGAAAGAAAATCAATATGAAACACATCTTCAAGTTGGTAGTACCGAGGCGTACCGCCGCGTACCGAGATATACCACACTGTACCGAGGTGTGTACCGGTCTGTATTGAGATGAAAATAGAAAAAAATGGTTAGAGAGCTATTTTGGCATAGAGGTGTACCATACTATATCGTGCCGAACTGATAAGGTACCGATATGCTATCCGGTACCGAGCTTGCGGACTTTGTTTTAAATACTGATTAGAATTAATTCATTAAAGTAAAGCATGGCTCGAAGAAGAAATATAGACTAGCATTTTGTCCTGATTGTGTATTGCCTATTGGCTTGTATTGGGATCTAGAGAGTACTTCTGTATGTGAGGACCCATGTAGGCGTGTGTTTAGTCTCACATCGGTTTTTCGCTAGGTAAATTTTGGGTACTTATATATGATCAAGAAATCCAAATAATACCTTTCGGCTAGCCATTTTTGGATGAGGTTCTGGGTTGTTACAAATGGTATCAGAGTGGATCTAGTCCATAACCTATGTGGACTAGGAGACATTGTAGCACAGATTTATTTGGGCTGACCACGGGCCGATCGTGGTACTTGTGATTAAATTTGAATGGATATGAACTCTTAGCCTGATGAGGACGTCAGGGCTTAAACGAGTAAAGTATGTGAGGACCCATGCGAGCGTGTATTTAGTTCCACATCGGTTATTCGTTGCGTTGATCTCGGATACTTATACAGGATCAAGGAACCCAAATAATCCCTTCCGGCTAGTCATTTTGTGTGAGGTTCTAGGATGTTACACTATAACACTACGAAAGTTTTATCCTGTGTTTTTTTATTGTGCTGTTTTTCAAAGATGACTAGTCTTTGTAAAATTTTCTGTGGCAGGTTATTAGAGTTAAATGGTCATTGCATGCAAGGGAGGAAATCGTATTTGAGCTTCTGCAGCACTTGAGAGGAAATGCTGCAAGAACTATGCTAGAGGGAATCAAAAAGAATACAAGGGAAATGTTGGAGGAGCAAGAAGCTGTCCGTGGACGGTTGTTTACAATTCAGGATGTTATGCAGAGCACAGTTCGTGCATGGTTGCAGGTACCTAGCTAATAGACATCTTTCTCTGTTTTTTTTTTCAATAAATAGAATAACACATTGACGCAAGTGCTTTAAATGAAGGTTCTTTGAAAAGTTTTGATCTCTGAGTTGTTTTAACGATTTATGAATTCAGGATAGAAGCCTCCGTGTAAACCATAATTTGACCATTTTTGGTGGTTGTGGCCTTCTTCTTTCCATAATTACCAGTCTCTTTGGGATCAATGTGGATGGCATACCAGGGGCCAAGAATACTCCATACGCATTTAGCTTGTGTACGGGAGTTCTCTTCTTTGCAGGAACTGTCCTGTTTGGTCTTGGGTTGCTGTATCTTGGGTTGCAAACTCCTATTACTGAAGAGCAGGTTCAGGTGAGGAAGTTAGAACTCCAACAGCTGGTGTCGATGTTTCAGCATGATGCTGAAACTCATGCAAAGGTTAGAGAGCATGTCTCAAGGCATAATTTGCCTCCAACAGCTGCAGATATGATACCTGAGACAGGGTATGTTCTTATTGGCTAAAAGTGTCTCTTTTTTCAACATATATACCCTTCAAAATATAGTTTATTGCATATTTTTCCACGATTTGTATATATACCCTAAATCATCTTGTTTTGCAACAATGCCCCTGCAATTGGATTTTTGACTGATGGCCGTAATAAAGAATCATTTTAAATATAAAATGACTTATTACTCTTGTAATTTGCATGAATACTCTTGAAATATCTATGCAAAAAATGTAGTTATTTATGATGTAAATTAAATGTTATAAATTTTCGTGGGTGTTATTGCAAAAGGGTAAAGTGTCCTTTAATACTTAAAACAGTTATCAACACCATCAATCAAAGATCTAATGAGATGGATATTATTGCCAAAACAAGAGAATTTGATGGGTATTGGTGCAAATAATAATTTTCAGGGGGTCATAAGCAGTAAGCCATATTTGCAGAGGTGTGTTATGTCCTGAAAATAGCACCAGAGGCAGTAAACTCAGGCTTCTTGAGAGACCAAACAGGGTGCTCCATTTAATCATTTGTTTGTTGTTCTACTTGTACATCTTCAATGGAGATTTATTTATTCTTTTTCATGAAATTGCAATTTTAACTCCTGCTTTGCATTGAATTTAACATGTCTATTCTTATTAAATCACCGAAGGGAGGTAGTTGTCGCTTTGAATTGCAGTGTCCTTGCTTCTAGCAATCGTACTCAAATTTTTGCACACGAGGCTAGTTCTTTAGGATACGTTTAATTACATGAAAATCTATGGAAAATAAAAAGAAAAACTAAGTCTTTTTCATGGAAAAAAGAAAGTTTTCAGAAAACTAGTTATAACCTTTCAAAATGTTTTAGTTTTCTAAGAAATAAACATACGTACAATTGATTTTTTTTCTTTAAAAAAAAAAAGCTTTTAAAGCAGTGTTCCTTGCATCCAAACTATCTGAGTAAAACCATAAATATATTAATATACTATATTATATATTATAATGTATATAATATATTATATATTTTGAATCGTGCTGGGTTAGAAATGCCAAGCTTGAACCTATCTTTTACTTTGTCGGGCTTAAAACATTGAGGCAAGGAGCTGAAATTCCAGCCTGAGACCGGCAAAAATCGGCCAGATCGTTTGGTCAGGTCTAATCGAGACATGTCCTCACAGAATGTGCAGTGAGAAACACCTGGACTTAGTTCTGGGGTGATTTCTGGGCCATTATAGGATTTCTGGGGTGTCCTCACAGAATTCGGCGTAGAAGGTCGATGTCACTTAAATAGGATTAAGATATTTGAATATGAGTCATTATATTATTCCAAAAGATAGCTATTGCTACCAACTTAGGGGATCAAAGAAAGATTTTACTATGAGTATATGCTCTGTTTCTTATGTTCGGTTTTAGGTTTCTAAGGCCTTCGGCTCTGTAAACTTGGTGCGGTGGACGGTAAGATGAGCTGAGATATTGATAGAGAGGAGAAATTTTAGATTGAGCACAACTGGCACATCGGAAACATTGGCCGCCATATTATCTACTGTTTTATGCAAGGATCTTAATATTCGCTAATTAAAACTCGTAATTATAAATTGAATTTAAAGTTGCAGTGTTAGCATCATATTGGCTGATGGTTTGATCCTTCCGTCACCCCATAACGAAAGAGGCGATTTTGCAGTCCTTGATTTGTGAAGATGCGTTGTTAAATGCTCCATTTTTTTGTTAAGGCCAAATCTAAACTTGTACTCAAAAGGATGGTTGTCCATTCATTAATAAGGAATGTATGGAATCTTGAGAAGGCAGGAGCAATGGTGGTCGCCTCGGATCTTTCGAATGCCACGAGTGAATACAAAGTTAGATCTACATTGGATCTTACTGCATGCTTGTTGAAAAATAAGCAAATCAGGTTGGCCATGTGTTCCGGAAGGCGAACGAAGCTGCTGACTAAGTCGCCTTCTTTACTGCTCATCACTTTGGAGAGATTTTATGGACTCACTATGTACTTGTTCCTCCACCGCTGTGGAGTATTTTGGCTTGTGACTCTGTTGGCAATGTTCACGCGAGATTAGTATGAGCGGTCGGTTTACCAAGAAAAAAAAAAAGAAAAGAAAGGAAAAAAAAAAAAAAAAAAAAGGCAGCAAACAACTCATAGGCGGGGGCTTGATAAGGGAATCTACCGGAGCCATCGCAGAAGTCAGTCTTCGTAGGGGTGATTGTCACGCCTCGGTCACCAGCTAATATTAGGACTCATCTTTTCCCAATACAGCAAGAGTGAGCAACTGATATGCATGCATCCTGAGCATTGCTCCTAAGATACACCAAGAATACTAATATCAACCATATGGTACCAGAAAATATTCAATAAAAACATTAACTCAAGATAAAATCTTCAGTTGTCCATCTCGGATTCGAGCAAAAAGTTTGGACCATAATCAAAATTTCCATCAGTTGCCTAACCAGAAAAAGAAGAAAGCAAACACAAACAAAATCACATTCTTCTGTTTAATCTACCAATCAAACTGAAGACTGCCGTTCGAATCGCTTAAAAAGGCAAGATGGATGAAGCTCCTCGGTCGACTAAGCTAAAGACCATATCCTGCCATCACAAAATTAAATAAAACATTAACTTTCAGAACAAAAATCAATTTGCCATCGCAAAATTTAACAAAAAAGTTAACTTTCAGAAAAACGCATGATTTATTTTTTTTATTTTTTTTCTGAAATATATGCCTGTAATTATTATTTTCAGCGACTGGTATCTTGGTGCTGTCTCTGTCAGCTATGAATCAGTAGCTCCTGTTTTGATCAGATCCACCTTTCCTTTCCATGTTTCTGCCAGTCGCCTCATTAGCTGCTAAGTTCGGAAGGGCAAAATAAAGGTCGGAAACTTAATCTACTGTTATTGTAATGAGGTGTGAAGAAGTCTTGGTTCTTTCCTCTAGACTGAGATATTGTAATTTAATCATTGGTTCGCTCTATGTTGCTGGATGATCAATATATCATGTATGCTTTTGCATGAAGAGGCATGAGGTTTGGATCATACTCCAAGCCTCTCCCACTGTCTGCAACCAAGATGTTACTATGGGGAGAATAGGAGCTTGAAGAATAAAAGAACATTATTGAATATACACTATTGGTACACGATTCACCATCTTACATCGCCAAGAGCAATTACAAGTCGGACCAATGCAATCCATCAAGATCACTCCTTGGTGATGATCCCTCCATTGCTCACTTGCCAGGGACAAAGTTGGCGGCGCAGGCCCAAGCATTGTTGTTGACAGGATCAGCGAGGCGGTCGGCCAAGTTCTCCAAGCATCGCCCACCTGCAGTGGGGAGCTCACGGTTCTTGGCAAAGGTCTCAGGGTCTGCAGAGAGGCCAGCAGTGTCCCACCCGTAGTCACCGGGGAATACAACAGTCATGTAGGATGGTGGCTCGCCGGAGAAGGGGCCGAGGTACTTGACACGGTCGGGGCTGTACCATGGGCTGCCAGAGGAGAAAGGCTTCGTCTTGCGCATGGTGACCCTGCCCTCGTCTTCCCGGCGAGGGAGGGAGAGGAGAGAGCCAAGGTGGCAGCCATTGAATGAGGGCTGGGAGTGAAGGCTGGTACAAGAGATAAGCATGTGCCACCGGTCTATCTAGAGATGGATGTGGTGGACCAAATTTTGACGCAAAAAAATAGTACAAAAGAATTCTCAGACGAAAGCTTCCCGGTAACTCTCCCGTTTTCTCCCGGCAATAAGTAAGGTGGTGATCAGTGGTGATCGACATAGAAATCCGACTGAAAAAAATTGTTGTTTCTACACTACGTAACTGTTACTGCATTTTGCCATTGACTTCACCTGTCTGACATGAAGAAAGAAACGCATCACTATTCCTATTTTATTTTAGTATTTTACTGTTTTTCGTTCCTCCTCTAATTATTAACAACTTGCTTGATACAAATTATCAGCAAGATAATAAATAGTACAGCTAAACATCAGTTATGCAATCCTTTTTTTTTTGTAACAAGATTCGTCTGACTGTGAAGTAGAATGAAGCTCCCATTTGCACAATTATACAAAAGTACCAAGATCAGCGACATCAACTTTCTTCCTGCTTGTTGGTGGTTGGGTTTAGTGAAATATTCCTTGTCCTCTTCTTTAAAACTTCGAATTGGATTCAATCTGAACTTGCATACAAGTCAACTATGATATAGTCCAAGTCCAACTAATTATACAATGATTGAAGGTTCCACATATATATAATATATCATATAACACAGCTTCCGTGCATTGACCTATTTGATCAACGAAAAATATAAGATCGAGCATGAATTAATTAATTTTACAAGCAATAAAATGGAATTATAACACATCTCTGGAAGAAGAAGAAGAAGAAGAAGTCTACATAAAATGGTTCTCATCTTCAGCTGCGGATACCACTTAACTCTTCCCTCTCCACCTCCCAAGCTGGCTGGTTTATACATTTCAAAGATCAAACCCGAAAACCAAAGCGCAGGAAGAAGAAGCAAAGTGAGGCAACAATGGTGACGGCCTCGACCACCCACATCAAGTAATAGTGTGCGTCGTCGAGGAGGACTAGCAGGTGGGGATGAGGGTGCCAGGGCTGCCTCCACCTTCTCCACATCGACGACAAAACACGAACTCTATGTGCCCATCGCCGATCCTTGGCCGTCATAACCTTCATCTTTCTTCGCAACCATTCTCGTTTCCTCCCAGCCATCTCCTCCCCACCCAAACTATAGCTAATAAGATTTATTTACCGATAAAAAGGCTAGCTCCTCCTCGTTAGCAAGAGCGAAAGTGGGCAAGGAGAGTCTCCTCCTTTCTATGTACTTCACACCTCGAAACGCATGTTTATATATACCGTGGATTAGAAAAATGAGCCTTCCACACGGTTTCGTTTTCTGTGCAAACATGGAGGAGGAAAACGCCATGAAGTTTCAGAGAGAGAGAGAGAGAGAGAGACACGGGTGATGGACTTAGGCGAGTCATACCCGACGGCTATAAGCATTAGAGGGCAAGTGCGCTCTGAAATTTCCTGTGCACGGGAATTTACATCAGCTTTCATCTTGAGTCAACCGTTGCCCCCGTTTAAGTCGCACTAATTCTTGGATCAACTGCGGGAAAAGTATTTATTACTTCCGCTTTCGTCAGATTTTGGCAAGAAAAGTTTATTTTGTTTTCTTTCTTTTGAAAATGACTGTCTAATCTCGGATCTCATTAGACCATTATACCATATTTTCATGATTCCTACTGCAACATTCTTGTATATGAATCGACGTGTATTTTGTTGTGGAACGCCAAGGTGAGACAGAACACAGCCATTTCCAACTTAAAAAGAAAAACACGTCAATTAAAGCATGGCTAAATAAACCACTTTGGAGCACAAACCACCCCTAATTCGGAATATTGGGATAATGATGAGAGATGGTGTAGCCTTCAAGATCAAGCATGTATTCAGAAAAGTCAATGGGGCAGCTGACTAGATGGCTGCTTACGCGGCTCACCATTCAGAATACGTCCTGTAGTCAGAAGAGGGAGAGCTGCCACTTGCACTCCGTGAACTTGTGTTTTTTAATTTTTTTGGATATATTCGTACATGTATTGTAGAAAGGATATGTCAAAACAAAAAATAAAAAAAATAAAAAAATAAACCATTTTGTGGGACCCGCGTGTTTGTGAGTCTGTGTCATCGGTCTTGGGTTTTGGGATGGCAATCAGCCTATCAGGTGTGAACTGTGGCCGACGCGTTGGAAAGACGCGTGCTTTCACGGGAAGTACGCGATCGTTCGAGTCAACGTTGCCTTGGCGTTGAGGAAGGATTGTGGGTTAGGTAATGGCTCACGAACAAATTCAAATGGGGGCGGGCACCATATAATAAAATATATTTTTTTCTTTTTTGACACGTTGCTGTTTTTTTTTTTTTTTTTGACATGTTATTGTTATTGTTGGTGTTGTTTTGAGAGAGAGCGAGAAACTATTGATCGGTTCATTTTTTGACCGGGCTCTAACTTTTATGAGACATGATACCCGACCGAGTTTCACATTTAGCATATGATTCTAATGGTCAAGATAATTAATGTTTAGAATATGATGCGAGTTTAGGGGACTTTCACTATGGACCAGCCAGTAATTTAAGTTGGTTTGTAATGATGGCGGCTGGTCATCGCATTATCTCAAAAGTATTTCTATGATTGATTCCTTTTCTTAATAACATGATGATTATTTGACATCATTGAATATCGACACCTATCCTTCTTCTATAAAATTGGGTACCAATGAGCTCAGCTAACAGTTGTTGGCAAAACTCTGTCATATTGGTGCAGCAAACCGAAGTTGCACCTAAATCATATGCACGTATATAGCATCTATAAAGGCTACCGGATTTTGTATACATAGAAAGGAAAGGGAACCATGTCCAAATGGTGGAGGGGCTTGATTCAGTAGTCCCATCGCTTTGGTTAGCAACTAGAAGTTTCGGATTCAATTCTTGAATGCAGGATAAGCCTCTCTGCCGCTCTCAAATACGTGAGTTGTGTCTAATGTGATAAGGATGACGATTGAGCCTGGATAATTCAAAATATTCCACCAAGCGATGAAGATAGCATCAAGGTTCCCAATAAAAATATTCCCATCATATCATGAAATGTATTTCTAAAAACAAATTGTTCATATGTAATTTAAAAGCCACATCAGCAGATATAGCTCAAGTCATCTTGTTCGATATAGAAATGTTGTAAATAATCATATACTAATATGTTCCTTAATGCCACATAATAATTTGCCAAGCCTAGGCCAGCCCATCGTAAAGCTTGGCCCAGTCTACCCTTACAACAAAAATATTGGTTCAAGGCCCATGAATGATGGGGCAAAGCCCACATGGCAGTTATGGGCCATGCATGAGCTCCCGTGCCCATCACGGATCGGTGCTTGAATGGGCCGGACTCTCCAATGGATGACCCACCCGACTCGCAAGCAATTCTCTTCCTCCGCTCCAAAGACGTAGTAATCAATTCCAGCATCTACAAAACTTCACTCTCTGCGGACCTTTACGTAGGTAATTAAGTTTTGATTTACGTAGATCCGGAAGGAATTGGATTTGGGGCCCTGAATAGCTGCCAATCTTTATCCAAAAAAAAAAAATACTAGAAGAAGTGACAAAAGAAAAGACGAACAGAAGATTCATTACATGGTGATGGAGAAGGAGAACTATATTGCACAGGAATGATGTACATCACACCAGCAATCTCAATCTCCAAACAAAATCCTAAAGGATACTCCCTCACTTTCCGGGCACGAAGTTGGTGGCGTAGGCCCAAGCATTGTTGTTGACAGGATCCGCAAGGTGGTCGGCCAGGTTCTCCAACGGACCCTTGCCGGTCACAATAGCCTGAACAAAGAAACCGAACATGGAGAACATGGCCAGCCTGCCGTTCTTGATCTCCTTCACTTTGAGTTCGGCGAAAGCCTCCGGGTCATCGGCCAGGCCCAAGGGATCGAAGCTCCCGCCGGGGTATAGCGGGTCGGTGACCTCGCCGAGCGGGCCACCGGCAACGCGGTAGCCCTCGACGGCGCCCATCAATACAACTTGGCAGGCCCAGATGGCGAGGATGCTCTGGGCGTGGACCAAGCTTGGGTTGCCCAAGTAGTCCAAACCACCCTCGCTGAAGATCTGAGCTCCGGCCTTGAACCACACAGCCTCGCCGAACTTGACCCCGTTGCGGGCCAGCAGCTCGGGGAAGACGCAGCCGAGGGCACCAAGCATGGCCCACCTGCAGTGGATCACCTCAAGCTCGCGGTTCTTAGCGAATGTCTCGGGGTCGGCCGAGAGGCCGGCGGTGTCCCACCCGTAGTCGCCGGGGAATTCGCCGGTCAGATAGGATGGGGGCTCGCCGGAGAAGGGGCCCAGGTACTTCACGCGGTCCGGGCCGTACCATGGGCTGCCGGAGGGGACGGGCTTGCCGATGGTCTTCCGCATGGTGACCCTGCCCTCGCCAAGGATGGTGGAGGGCGAGGGGGCGAGCTTCACCGCCTTCCCGGCGAAGGAGGGGGAGGAGAGGGCCATGGTGGCAGCCATTGAGAAGTACTAGATAAAGATTTAACGCCCCCGGAGATAGGAGAAAGAACGATAATGGAAATGGTTGGAAGGTGCTCTGAGTGAACGCTTGGGTCCGAGGAGTACTTAATAAGAGGAGGGAAATGGGAGGGGAGGAGGTCGATTCCTTATCCAAGGAAATCTAAACCTTTCGTTCGATTGGTTGATGGGCTTCGACGTGAGGGTTATGGTCGAACACTTGGCACGCTATCAGCCACTGCGGCTTGAGATACTTCGGGCGTGGGTTTTTGGCCGGGAATCTCCTTCACGAGCTGTGATTGGGTTATCCGAGATTTTCTTCCCTCGAGGATTTAGGGTACGGGGCCTAATTAGGTCGTCTTTGGATTGAGTGGATCATTCTCTAATTCAGCTACAAGAAGAGGCAGAAGAGAGAGATGTGTGAAATTCTTATATTATATTCCGTGAGATTTATGTTGCAGTGGCCCGATAGCACTCCAATAGAGCCTGATCGCTAGTATCCAATCAGCAGCATCCAACTTTAGCTGGACCTAGCCCAGGTTCTATATTTGGTTGGCTGGGTCCGATTTTAAAATAAACTTAGTTTTAAGACCCAATTAGGCCTAGTCTTAGTAATCTAAACATTAAGTGCAATTGAGAAGATGGCCGAGGAGGGGTTAGTCACTGCACTTCTAACAACCATTAAAAGAACTGTGAGGCCCAATAGTCCCACATCGGAAAGACTCGTTCCAGAGCCTGGGCATATGAGGTGGGTGTCTCCTAATCCTGCAGACGCGTTTTGGGTGGAAAACAAAACCGAAGAGGGGTGAAGGACGCTTGCGTGAAGCCCCAGAACCGGACAATATCTGGCAGGGAAGCCCCGTGTTCCCCCCTCATGTGGCCCCCACATGAGCACTGGGTGCCTCACGTGCCTCGTAAAGGCGGGGGCATGACATTTGGTATCAGAGCCGAGGACGGCTCTTGTCCGATGGTGGGAAGGGTGTGAGGCCCAATAGTCCCACATCGGAAAGACTCGTTTCAGAGCCTGGGCATATGAGGTGGGTGTCTCCTAATCCTGCAGACGCGTTTTGGGTGGAAAACAAAACCGGAGAGGGGTGAAGGACGCTTGCGTGAAGCTCCAGAACCGGACAATATCTAGCAGGGGAGTCCCGTGTTCCCCTCTCATATGGCCCCCACGTGGGCACTGGGTGCCTCACGTGCCTCGTAGAGGCGGGGGCGTGACTAGAACCATCTCTGTTAGCTAGGGAAGATGCCTCTGGTTAGAATTAGGCCGATGTTTGCTCTTAACTTAGGATTTTCTGTGTGCAGACATGGTCATATATTAGAGACAACCTACTCCGTCTGCCACACTAACTCCACTGTAGCTGTGTTGCATGCCATTAAACACGTAAACCAATTGTTCACTTCCTAGGCCCATAGACCTAGATAACTGTGCCAAAGTGTGCTAAATTATGTACTCGCTACTCCGTGTTTACCCACATAAGAAAGCGTCAAATGCCTCCACAATAAAATTCATACCTCAGAGCTCGTACAAAGAGTTGGCTATGTTCTGATAGGTGGAACTAATTGGCGTAGAAGCTGTTACTTCTCAACTTCTGAAGCTATTAAGGAAGTTCATTCATTTTTCCATTGGTCCAGATTGAAAAATTCGACATGAAGAAATTTCTTAGTTATTTGAGAAAAAGAATATTAGACAAATGCTTGGCAATTCAAATCTTTTTCTAGAGTTTAGATTGGAGTGCAACCACTCTTAAGTGGTTAAATCTTTTCATTCAATCAACTGGGGATTCTATGTTCCTGGTTTCCTCAAGCAGTGGTAGGTACAGCCGTACAAAAGCACAGAACTCAGGATTCTATGAAACACCCAAGAAATGGATGCACACCCGAAATTTTGGTGAGAATCTAAAATCAATGCAACATGTTAGGTAGAAGAGTTCAACGGCACAAGATTCAACAAAAACTTTATCCTTTCCAAAAATTGTATCGTGGAACAATAAAGAAAGCAATCGGTACACTGAAAAAGGAGAAGGGTGAATAGCAGAAGACGTCATGATTAAAAAAAAAGGAACAGTAAATTAAAGTCCTTCAATTGTCCGCACTATAATTCTTGTCCACTTTGATCAGGATTCAACACTCGTTCCAATTTTCAAGCTTTCTTTAATTCTCGATTCGTAGCAGCTATTCATATTATTCTCTAATAATACACAGCTACACATAACTGTGTATATGCATATATATAAATGTGCACAGAAACAATATAACTTTGTACAGGGATAATATAAGTGTATATAAGAACTAGTATAAGAGCCGTTTCGGTAGATCATTTCTTATTCATTTTTCTCCACAGCTTCTCTGACTCTCTCTCACTCTATTCTGCAACACAACAATGATGGCCTCAGCAGGCCAAAAAGTGCGAGCCAGGGTGGAAAGGTTGTCTGCTCAGAGCGCAAAGCTAAGGCGATTTCAGCTCAAAAACAGAAGGAAAGATGGCGACAGACATGAGCGATGGTGGGAGCTCGCTTTTTCAGGCCGAGAGGACTTGGAGGAACGCGCTGGCAGAAGACTCTGCAGGCATCGAGATTGCCGTCGCGACGACGCCAAGCTTTTGGTCTCACGTGGGATGGTACAGTGTGCAGTATTCGTTTGCTGCCACCCACTTTTCAGCAGGTAGCTCGACTTGCTTCTCTCGGTACAGGGCAAGGTCTTTTGAGCGAGCGTATCATTCTCCTCTTTCTTTTTATCCCATCTGTAGTTATGTTAGAAAAGGCTGCATTTGGTTTTTTTGCTTGGATGCTGAGAAAAGGTATCCATACTACTATTCTTCTTCTTCTTCTTCTTCTTTTATTTTTTTTATTTTTTTGCTAGACCGACTGATTTATATAATATATATACGGACGCATCTAAAAAGATCGAAAAGCAGAATATCACAGAATTCTCGAGGCAGCTCCTCATTCTTCGCCCACAGAATGCTATCGGCATGGTTAGCTACATAGATGGCCATCCAATCCGCAACCCCGTTGGCTTCTCTAAAAATATGCTTCATCTGAATAATTCCTCCGTCTCTCATCATCCAAATATCGCGAAGCAAAGGATGGTCACCAACAGCGACCCTCGGATCCTCCGGGATCCAGCTGATGACCGTAGCTGAGTCACCCTCCAGGATGACTGAGCTAGCTAAGAACACATGCTGAGCATATCGAAGACTTGCTCAAGCAGCACTCAGCTCCGCATCAGGAACCGTGTAGTTAAATAACTGACAACCTTCCGCTAGCATGATCCTGGAGTTCGGATCCTAATAACGAAACCCGCTCCACCTTTTGTGCCTCCATCCAGCATCGACCTACCAAAATTGACCTTGAGGAAATGTTAGGAGATGGGGCTCCCAGGTGAAAAACGCCAAGGTATCCATCTATTTATTTTCACATTCGTTGCACTATCTTTTACCATGCCTTTTCAGCAATCCAAGATACGTAGTTGCGATTGCTCAAAGATGAGTTTCTTTTAAAAAAAAAATTAGTAGAATTGTTTAGACTGTATTTGAAAATAAAATCAATTGATCTGAAATGTGTAAATTAATTTCTACTCTTTTCTATTACAGAAAAAAAAATGTTCTGTCTTATATGAAGTATTTATTTATGAATAAAGTGGAATAAATGGATCTGGAAAGCAAAGAGTTGTGTACCAACTTTTTTAAAAATAACTATTTTATTTTTAAAAAAAAACTAATCTAAATACTTCGACAAATATTTGGCTGAAAAGAGTGAAAATTGCTGGGCTCGTGATTTCTGCTCCCTCTTAATTCGCTTCCAAACATATTCTTAAAACGTGAGTTATCACTGCTTATGCACTAGGCCATGAAAGAATTATTTTTAATCAACAAAGAACAAAGAGAAAAGATTACTAGCTTAATTAGTCATGCAGAGAGTTAACATTGCTTATTTGGATTGTTATTTCGAGTGGCATACCAGTACATCCTTGATGACCGGGGAGGTGCACTGTTACATCTCACTTTATACCTTATCCCCCAAGCCCCCAAAAGAAAAACATTGGAAAAAGGTTTAGCAAGATAATCAACCAGCTTTCTAGATTAAAAAGAAAAAAAAGATATCGAGCTCCTGATTGTTACCATGTCACCACTCATTCATCATGCTTAGGAAAAGATGATCGAGCTTTTATTGCCTTAAGATTTCTCTTTGTAATGTCAAAAAAGCGACTTATTAGTTATTTGTAACATTAATGTATAGTACTAAATCATGCACCATGAGGTCTCTTAAAGGTTAAGAAAAAGAAAACCATACTTTTGTGCCATAATATGATTATAGAGGAGGAATACTTACTTAATAATTATAAAGTAATGTATTATTAATTTGAAGCATCTAAGACTCCTTTCATGTTGAAAACAGGATAAGTGTAACAATCAAGCAACTAACTTAATTGGACCAGGGACATTTGCTTGTACCCTTATCGGTTATTACCTAATCTACTTTCAAACACCTTTATACACCTTTTTTGTTGCAAAGAAAGAAGAATTCTAACACCAACAGGGAATGGTAGAAGCAACTATCTCTCGCAATGATGGTAGTGAGCCAACCACAGCACCAGAGAAGAGTCCCACCATGAACTGATAAGAGTTGGAAGAAGTTCTGTCACACCTAGTGCTCATAATGGATTATATATGAATAGGATGTTGGTATATTCATATTTATATTTATATTTTTCAACAAATATGAATGCAAATTAGTATGCATACTTATTCTAAATGGATAGCACAACCATATTTTTCTATCCGAAGATAGAAATTAATCTAATTTAGGAGTTCCAAGAGTAAGGTCGGTCTCTAAAACCTTGCACGTAAGAACACTTTTATCTTATTTTAATATTTTTTAATGATCTTCCCATTTCATTTATTAATATCCAATTATAATCAAACAAATATTTAAGTATAATTGAAACCAAGGAGGCCTTTATCGTCTTATGATTATTTATTTTTAAACTTAATGTAAATTAAAAATAAAATTTTCATGTTACATGATATTTTTTGAAGTAAAAGAATTATAAAATCGGCATTCAAGGTTAATGTGGCAATGTGTCTAAGATATCCATATAAAATCGAGCAAACAACATACCAAAATAGATCTCATTAAATGGATTATATCGTGTTAAGTTTATTAAAATGTTATGGGAAGAAAAATTGGGGAATAAAAATCATTTCCATTTCAAGAATTCTTTCATCCCATTTAGTTCAAGAAAGTACATCTTTATTGAAATTTGTGGTGCTAGATGCATGTTGGAACTCCAAACAACTAACAATGAATAAATAAATATGAGTAAATTAAAAAACTATTCTGAGATTAAGAGTAAATTATATTTACATCAATTAGTATGAAAAACCTACACTTAGTCTTCTGAGGTTTAATTTATCCAATACTTCCACCCATAAATTAACGAAATATTAGTTAAACCGTTAATTTTTAATAGGAACCACATGCCACGTCTGAAAAAAATTTGAAAATATAATTTACCCTTAATCTCAGAATAGTTTTTTAATTTACTCATTTATTTATTCATTGTTAGTTGCTTGGAGTTCCAACATGCATCTAGCACCTCATATTAGGTAAACCTTAGAATTTTTTTATAATTTACTTATCATGTAGGGGCAATTTTGGGTCTTCATATGAGGTAAACAGATTTACTCAATAGATAATGAATGAATGATCAAAAGAATGCTTTTTTAAATCTTGGGTCAACCTTAATTCGAAAATATTTTCACCTACAATCAAGCTTTGGCAAAATGACTTTAAAAGATGTTTGGAGGTTTAAGATTGAAAATCTAACTTCTACAAATAAAAGGAAGTAGTACTCGAGATAATCTGGTTCAGGATTGGCAAGCTTGCAAGTAGCACTTGGCTGCAAAGACTCAAGACTAGCCAGCCCTTCAGGGATAGAGTACCTAATGTCAGATTAATCTAACATCAAATAGTCAGGAATTTAATTAGAACCTACCTAATGTCAGATTAATCTGTCATCAAATTGTCAGGAATTTAATTAGAACATTCAGGAAAGGTTGATTGGTTTATGGAATCAGCTAACAGTTGATGCCTAACCATGTCCTCTTCCTCTCCCCAATAATTGATCAGTTTGTAAATATAGGCCTCATTGATATAAAAAGTCAAAAAAGAAAGATAACAGAAGAAAAGAAACCTTGGCAATTAAAACATGGACAAAGACGGATTAAAAGAGAGAGATGCCACGCAGCAAGGCATCATTCCATCCCAATAAAAAACCTCGTGGCTGCAAAGAAAGGCAAAGTGGGGAAATAATAAATGATCATTCTTCTACCAGACATCAAGGACACAAGCAGAGGGGAGAGGGTATAAAAATAACAGATAAATTGTATATAAAAGAAGTGAGAAGTCTCAATTGAAGACAGGTATCTGTACAACAAAAGCTGGAATCACCGGTTGCTTCAGAAACTCCCACAGGATGAGTTTGCTCTTCCTGTCTCTCTTGATGTTGGTAGCAGAAACAGCATTATGACTCGAGAACTCCAAACTACAAATCCTCATTCTACCTCCACATATCACCTTGCAGCCAGTGGCATCTGGATAGCAGTCAATGAAAGCTTTTCAATCTCGTTAGCAAAGAGAGAATGCTGATGTCTGATCTCCTGCAACATGTCAGTCAACCTTATGCTTGAGACCTTCCTGCTATCTGACCCTCCGATGTTCCACCACCGTTTTCCATATCAGAAGAATTTGCATTCTCCTTTAGAGGTTCGATCTCCATGCTACCAATGTGACTCCTCCGGTGTCTCCGATCCTTTTGTGAAAAATAAATCAAGTCTCAATACAGATCCTATCAAAGTATAAATCATTCAAGTGACAGTGGAAGGAGAAGGGGTTTATAACAGGGAGTACAACCTCGCGGTGTGGGACTTCGTCTGCTTCGAGCATTCGAACAACCTGGCCCATCTTTGGTCTTTTATCCGCATTGGGATCAACACATCTCAGTGCAACTAGAAGAGCTCGTTTAAGAGCCCGTGTGGATGGTTTCACCTCCAGGGTGGGATCCACTACTTCCTCAGCTCTCCTATCTCCTACCATCATTTTAAGCCACTCCACAAGATTGATCTGGTCGGAGAGATGCTATCGTTACTACTTAAAATAGCTAAAATGCATGTAAATAAACCTAGCTATAGCAAAACCATAACCAAGCAATCCCTAATATGAGTTATCTCTACAAGTCAGACATCATTTTGCCACCAGATTTACAGCTGATTGCTGAATATTATAAAAAAATTGAAGTTTAAAATTTTATTTGTAAACAAAGAAGTAGATGTGAAATGGAACAGAAAGATTTCATTCAGAATGCTAGTCATGAGTCGTATCTTGAATTAGCAAACTGTACCTCATTTGCAGACCGACCATAATCCACAGGATCCCTGCCCGTCACAACTTCCAACAGAAGCACTCCAAAACTGTAAACATCGCTCTTCTCATTTAGTAATCCAGTATTTGCATACTCAGGTGCCACGTACCTGAAAAATGAAAATGAAAATAACAGCCATATCCTCGGTTAAATTCTCTCAGATTCTATTAACAGAACATGAAAAATAGCACAGATAAAAAATGTAGGCATACCCAAAAGTTCCCATTACTCTAGTTGTGACATGGCTCTTGCCTGAACCCAAGAGCTTGGCCAATCCAAAATCAGAAACCTTGCCATTGTATTCATCATCAATTAAAATATTGCTTGATTTTATGTCTCGATGCACAACTTTCGGTTCAATTGCTTCATGCAGATATGCAAGTCTGAAAGCCATTTAGCTATTCAATTTAGTAAACTATCAATCACAAACTACTAATACGCAAAAAAAAAAAGAGAGTTGAATTTTAAGTTCATCATAATGAATCAGAAAACCATCATTAAAGGTAAAATGTATGAATTGGATTGGGGTGTCAAAACTTACGCCTTTGTAGTTCCTAGGATAACCTTCATGCGATTCTCCCAACTAAGAACACCATGTTGACGCATAGCTCCATGAAGCCACTGCTCTAAGTTTCCATTGTTTACATACTCATAAACAAGCATCCTAAAGTACATTATTCAATTTGCAAAAAGAGCACTGTGAGATAGTGCTAAAAATCAGTTCAGAAAAATACTAGCATTCAACCTTCTCCTGATTGTCAACAACTGGAGACAGGCCATTAATCACACAACTGAAGATTCAGTAAGTAGAAATTGAATGGAACAACTTAATTTTGATAGAGCAAAAGGCACAATTAATTTACCAAAGAATTTGAATAAAGGCGGTTGAATAACTGCTTGTACATGAGAGTGACCATATAGCTAACCTTTCTAGTAGCATTCTAAGGATTAAACTATAATATCAGAAGGGGTTGGCGAATTCCATTAAGGTTTTCATTTACTGCTTCCCTAGTATATTAAGTGCTACGTGCAAATGAAATAATGTACCAGTTAAAGTTTTGCAGAGGAATTCACTATCATATGATGGTATCGAGTAATGCCACTATTATATACATCAATTACTTCCAAATTAAAGGCTCTCCTACTATCTTGGTGTCTAGCTGTTTGTAATGCCACATACCTCATCTTCTTTTTTCTATTACAAAGAACTGCTTAGGGGTGAATATACTTTCAAAAAGATTGGGTTTGAAAAACTGTTATATCAGAGGGGTTCCTGATTTGAGCTATAATATGAGAATACGTAATAGTGCTACAGTTTTGGTTAATGGCTTCAAACTTTTACAAGCAACCATTCATTTGATTTTTCTTAATGGCTTTCATGCTTCAAAATTTAGAAAAACATCAGTTCGTTGAACTTTCAGGATACCCTTTCACTACATTGAAAGGTTTCTATTGTCCTTTGGATCTCAGAGGTGCAATCCAAACAACATATTGATGTTCTTGCGATGAAGCTTTTGCTTAATTCTTTTATATCTTCTTGTTTTTTCCAGCAATGGGACCTGCTTTCAGTAGAAAAGGGGACAATTTGCAAGCTGTCTGAATTTTCACTAACTAAAATTTGGCACCACCGATGCATGTGCTGTGGAGACAGACGAATGCTGGAGCAGAGGGTCGCTTACCGCTCAGGAGTTTCCATTAATACTAGAATAGATATGATATCTTCCATGTAAATCATCTTAGTGTACCATAGCTGAAGAAGAATGTGAATCTAGTTCCTCTTAGTTTTTATTTTTCTTCTTTAGGTAGTAGGCATATTTACTAAAATCTTCCCACCTTGTCTAGAGGATTAGAGGAGCACAGTGTTGAGATTAGTTCTACTATACTATGACACCGAAGCATCTTTTGCTGAAGTAAGAAACTTAATGGCACTAAGTACAGATGATTTCATCACAAGGATTCTCTTGGCAGATGATTTTGGTCACATTCATAATATGTACATGATCCATAAAATTGAGTCTCTATGTGCACAAATGGTCAGAGTTCATTGCTGTGGGAGTTAAAACCAGTACCATCACCAGTCCCCTTTTGTGTTGTACTAGAAGTTAGGTTTATTTTATTGTATCAGCTAATTTTATCCGAAGGATTTACTGATTGTGGTATCACAGCATTACGGTCACAGGTGCCGTTTGTTGACAGAATTTCTACCGATAGCACCGAATTATTGGTCAGAGATTTTTCTGAATTTACATTGTTAGAATATGGGGTGATGGTAGCCTTCTTGCTTGGTTCTTTGGCATCTTATATTATGTGAGAATTCCCCACAAACTAGGATCTAAAATGCTGCTCTGATGAACTGAAAAAGCAAATCTGAACAAAACAAAACAAATGAATTAATCAAAACAAGTCTTCACCTATGGGTTCCTTCAACACAATATCCCAAAAGTCGCACCAGGTTCTTATGTCGAACATGGCCAATAGCTTCCACTTCCACTCTAAATTCCCTCTCTGCTTGCCCCCTGCAAGACCCATACAGAAATTTTATCATTAAATGATGACTACCAAAAAAATATCATTACCTCAGTTGTGACGCCGAATGGGTTAGAATTTTGTAAGCACTAGTTAGAACAATACTCACAGATTGTTGAGAAGCTTCTTGACTGCAACCTGAGTCCCATTTATCAGGCGGCCCCTATAAACAACTCCATATCCGCCCTCCCCAATGACATTCTCCTTTGAAAACCGATTTGTTGCATACTCAAGATCCCTTAGAGTGAACCAGTGACCCCATCCCAGATGAGAGAATTCAGGCAGGCCAACTAAAGGAGATGCTGATACGAGCCCATATGAAGAGTATTGTTTCATTTTGGGTCCTGAGCTGCCTTCATCCCCAGAATATGAACTCCCAGCCCTGTCATTATAGTAAACTGAGCTGCACTGGCTCATGTTATCAGCATCGCTTGATTTACTCATAGAACGTGCCAATATCTTCCCTGAATCTTTATCACTAAACTTGTCATATAAGGAATATATAGGTCCTTCGCGTTCATGGAAACTCTGGGCAAGACTGTGACCACCAACTCTGTCCACTGTGATTTCCTTGGAGACATTAGGAATTTGTGAGAGAGGGAACTTATCAAAGGTCCTCCGCGTCTTCCTCTGAGATGTCATCCATATGGATAGGATAAGGAGAATCAGCACTATCAATAAGCCTACGCCAAGGCCTATCAGGACCCACACTCTCAAGCCAAAAACTGGGGTCTTCTTCAACAAATCAGTATTCAGAGAATCACTGGTCGACATTTTCTCCTCTGGGATTCAAAAGGAGAACAGTATGAGGCATTGGATTCTAAAAATCAGATTTGCACATAGCCTGGCAAGCTGTTGACATCAATGGGTTGACAAAACAGCTAGATTGTGATATGAATGTTATGTAATTTAGATAGGCTTCATTAGTGCCCCAACCCGAAAGCTTATTCTGGCAAAGTAGTAAATCGACGCTTCTCTGAACGAAAAAAAAACTAAAATTTAATGCATTTTGCAAACCGAAACATATGTTGCCACGGATTTCAATGCATCCTGAACTTAACAATTTGCACTTTGAAAATAACAGAAACACTGTATTTCTCGTATTTTTTTTTAACTTCACAACGACAATTCTCCAAAAACAGGAAACACGCAAAGTTTGCTTGACATCTTTAATGTGCAAAAGGAAGGCACTGATTACCATATATTTCACTGATAACAAAACATTTAATAACATCTCCGGCATTACATGCATTAATTTCTAAAAATCCCAACTCGATGAGAACATACTAAAAACATCCACAGGAGAGAGAGAGAGAGAGAGAGAGAGAGAGAGAGAGAGAGAGAGAGAGATGCAAATCTCCCCATGCTATCTCTCTCCCATTTTTCATCATTGCCAGAGGATGGAAAAAAAATGATGCATTTCATAACATCAGTTGAAATAAAACATGAAAAAAAAACATATTATTTTGAAACATTAACATCGCAATAAGGGAAAAGAAAAAACCTTGCAAGGAAATATACCTCTTTTGGTGATTTAATCCTGATGATCTTTCCTCTACCAAGCAAAGGGTTCCTTCCCACGGACAGAGCCTTAAAGCATGGAGCCTCAAATAAAACAACCCCGACAAAACACAGGACCCCAACCAAGGAAACCCAGTTAGAGTGGTTTCAAAGCAGAGAAATGCCCTGATGCGGCCGTGTGGGTCTCCAAGGAAACTAATCGATGAAACACCAAAGAAAACAATGGAAGGGAAAACCCAAAGGAAAGAGAGACAAGAAAGCAGTAGTTCAGCACCAAGATGGACAGATGGAAGGAAAAAAAAAACACTTTTTCTTTCAATAAATGAGAGTTCGGACGGAGAGAAAGGGATGGTTTGGTGAAATGGTTGGTGATTCCTTTCCCCTTCGAGTTGATGGGTGAAGGAGAGAATCCATGAAACCAGAGAAGGGCTGGGGGAGGGGGGCCTGGGAGAGCAGTAAAGGGAAAGCAACAGAGCGAGAGGGATGATGGGAGTGAGAGGAATGAGGTCAACCCAGGAGACAAAACTCCAAATCTAGCTTGCTGGCTCGCACATGTCCATTTACTATTGTATCCTTCTGCTACTGGCCTAAATCTTCCAGATGTTGCACTGTACCAATTTTGTTGAAAAGACAGACCTGCCCTTGCAACGGCCGTTTCAGCAACTCAAATTTATTAGGTCAGTGGTGGCAATGGAAGAAATTATATCCGAACTTATGGGTGATCTGAGGGTTAAAAAAATAATACACATTGGGGTTGGAATAATAGAAACCACAGCCATCTATCCCTAGTTGCCCAAATACATTGTATTATCTGCAAATCAATGTTATTATTTAATCAAAATACTCAAAGTGAGTACCTCAAACGCATTAATAAATCATATGCAATATGCTTCTATTTGTAACTAATATGCTCTATTTTATGGCTCATATGTCTCGGTATGCAGCTATGCCAGGTGTGATTGGGATAGCAATAATCACAATTATGTACTAATAGCAAATAACACATGTAGTTGGTTAGCTTATCATGCTAATGACAGTGGTTGCGCCATAAAATTAAATTTATGTATGTCAGTGATCTACCCAACCACGTGTAAGATATTGCGCATTAGAAAAAGCATTATGATGCCACTGTACCTAAGCCATTCTTATAATTAACTAAAATCCATCCATAAGAGACAATGAACAATGTTTCATCCAAATCAAGTCATATGACTACATATTACGTGCATGTATTTTATCAAAGCTACGACGATTTGCTTCATCTTAAAATAATACATGATCTTTAGTTTCATGCTATTGGCATGATTCTTTTTGGAGAGATGAGAGGTCACATGTTTAATTACAGCTGTGCCTCTTGTATTATTTCAATATGTTTTTTCTTTTAATTAAAATAAAATCTATCTGTCCGAAAACTAGATATTTAATTAGGGCAAAGCTTAATTGAAAGTGCGCGCGCAATTACTGTAGATCATTCACCGGGTGGGCGATATTGTCAAATTGCCATTTTAGAAATTTACGCACTCTATGAGAGGAGAAAGGGAGAATCTCGCGTTGAAAAAGATAGAGAGAGTTTCGATTAGAAGTACACTTTTCAATTAATTTAACACTACGCACGCAACCTTTCTGTTAATCTCAGCTTAAATATTATACCAAGTTGGTATTAAAGAATATTTCAGACAAACGGACCCTACCATACTGTTATGCTGCCGTTAAGTGCTGTGAGGAAGCATACTCTCCGGATTCATTTGTTGGCTTCTCTCTGTCCTTAGATGCCCCCAGCTCCCTTCTCCTCTCACTTCCTTTTCTCCTTCTATGAAGGATGAATGGTGAAGTGATGCCTTGCAGGAGACGAGAGGAAAACTCCCCACTTTTCCCCTCTCCTATCTTTCCTACTGATTTCTTTAATCAAATTCTCCTCACCTCCCCTCCCCAAGAATTGTTTTATAAGAGAGATGGTTATTATAATTTTCTAATGAAGTTTTGTGGTAATGTAATTACTTTGAATTGGCCCACAATCTCCATGAAAGGAAAGAGAGGGGATCGCGGTCACATGCCACCCACATCCGTAGCACTTGAGCCGAAATTCTCGTGACAGCTCGGGCTTAGCTCATGGACCGAGCTCGAGCCGTACGAAGCCATAGGGGAATACAGTGGAGGAGAAAAGAACGCCCCCTGGAAAGACTTGTGGGATCATATGATTTGTGTGAGCCGCACGGCAAACTACAACCTTTGTGGGCTGACAAGAGTTTTGTTTGCTGGTGGGAAAGCCATACGCTTGAGATCACCTTTTGGTTTGTCTTCACCGCCTTGGATTCATTGATTACAGCTATGTTGAGGCTGTCTCTGAGGTTGATTACTTAGCCATCAGATGGTTTCTAGGGACCTTTTGATGGGTGAACCTTGATGGTTGTAGAAGATAAATCTGGAAGTGTTTGCAATTAATATATGCTTAAATTGTCCCTCACCTATCATGCCCTGCTATAAGTTCTGATTCTCTATCATACAGCTTTTGCACCGTAGAATTTTGTACCATCATGGATAGCTATCGAAAGATGTCTATATTTTTCAATGTTAGAGAGTATACATCTTCGAAATAGTTAATGTGGCAGCTATCCATAATGATACTATATACTACGGTGCAAAATCGCACTATAGAAGATCTGAGCTTGCCTTCTGCTATTGCCTATTTCTTCGTGCCTTGTGGATACCACTTACCCAAATAGTTCACCACCTAGGATATATCCACTCCGATGGATTCCACCAAACTGACGGTAATTATCCCCTGAGAGCGCTGATGTGTGTGCGAGTACATGATCAATTTTGATGGTGCACCTTAGTGGTGGTCCTCAACCTAGATTTAAGTGGACCTAGCCCTATTTAATTTTAGCCATTTGCCAGAAGGACCAAGTGAAGCATTGTTTCCGTGACCAAAGCCTTCCAGCCCGTGGCTCTGATCTCGCCGTTTTTCTGAGGATCACGAGATCTCACCTTGGTCAACAGATATTGAAGGACACCAAAACATTGCAGTATAGTCTTTCTTCTGGTTTTCCGCCGCATTACGACAGTTGTAGGTCACAGATTCCTCCAGTTGGTTTGCTTTTCAGAAATGCTGGGGCCCAACCATGATGCCCAAAAATAAAAAGAAAAAAAAGGTTGGCATGCCATGTGACACGATTACCGTCCATGAGCTTGATGTGATGATATACGGTGAGACTGTGGCACGAAGGACCAATCATCCGTGCTGATAGATTATTTTTTTTTTTGGTTTAATTTGGATGCGAAGGATAGACCTTGAAGACTTTCTTTACCTCTTTTTTTTCCGTTAGAGGAATTCAAATTTAAATTAGCTCACATCAGTCTTGGCACGAGCGTTTCCCTCAACATCAAAAGAAATAAGATAACATGAAGATAAGAGGGCAAAATCAATCTTAGTTTATAAAATCCCTTCTAAATGATGAGCAGCAAAAGAAATGACCTAGTGTGCGGCCATGTTCGTCTTCTGATTTTTTTACCATCTATATGAATGGAGTATTTTTTAAAAAATTTAGCTATCGTTTCAAATATTAAAGTAATATCTTATTTGGATCTTTTCATTTTGGTTATCTCACATGATAAGTGTATTAATATTTTATATGGTGACTAAAATAAATATTATCGTTAAGATTTTTGTTCTTCCTTCGTAATGATAAGTCATAATTATTTTATTTTTAAATACTATCAATCTAGATATAGTATTTACATTTTGAGACATATAACAAAAAATTATAATAAAAAGGAATTTGAGCATATCCAATGAGTGCCCCAAAAATGATATACATTTGAAATTTATTAGAAGCAACTAAATTACCTCAAGATCTCAATAGATCTTACTAAACAAGGATTTCCAAATATCCAAGAGTTTATTTAACTCGAAGTTAGTTACTATTTCAAAATAATAATTTTAGTTTTAATTTTTAAAATAATATTATATTAAAATGCGACGTTAGAAAATATTATTTATTTATTTTGTTATGCAACATCAACTCTTTTAATGTGTTCGTGTGTGGGGCATGTTTGACCGACAAAGTTTCTCCATCCTATTTTTCTTCTTGACTCTTTCTATTCTGTATTATTTTCACTGTCCCTATATAATAGTTAACCACAAAATTAATAATTCAGCTTATTTTCTTAGTACTTTTTATTTGTTTATATAGGTTTTATTTTTATTAAAAAAATAAAATTATTTGTGCATCCCACCACCGAAATTTTAGTCAAGATACGACGCCAAGTAAGCCAATAGGTATGTATTGATTTATATTACCATAATATCGGTGGGAATGGGATATCATAATAGCAATATAGTCCATGTAAAATATTTATATCATTATGAAAGTTCTAAAAAATACTAATTTTACGGAAATTATTTGATGGTGGAGCAAAGGTGGTTAGAGCCAAGCTGGAGTAAAATTATAGAGGCCCAAAACGGGTATGGGAATTGGCAAGTCGCATGCGACTTGAAATGTGAGGGCTCAAATATGTCCGGAAAAAAAGTGTGGTGGAAAATCGAAAAAAGGCTTTCGCATTGAAAAGAAGAAGCATTGCATTTGAAAAGGCCCTGCCATTAAAGCGTGTGCCGGCGAATGATCTTGGGGAAGCGGGAGGCTTGGGTTCCTTAGATCGGGCTCCGTCCTTCTTATTGGTGGATCACAGGATGGGACTCGTGCTCTTAAAACTGGATTATGTCATCAAAGCCGGTTGTACTTAGAAACCCGAAAACGAATAGCTTTTGACCGTTGGAGCTCGGGACGGAAGCAATATTAAAATTTGTCAAAGATTCACCTGAGTACGGATTGTATCTTTCACGTAAAAAATTATTTTTTTTCTTCACAATAAGAACCGTTGGATTTAGAAAAAAAAATTAAATTGCTTTAGATCTGTAGAGTATACCATCAAATGGTTGACATTTGCAAGAAAGATCAATTATTTGTTGGCACGAAAAAGACAGCCCAAACTCTAACTCGAAGGAGTCCGAAATATTTTACCATAGGTTGATTTATTTTCATGTAATTATCTGTATTTTTTAAAAAATAAATATTTATAGAAATAAAATTTTATAGAAAAAATTTTATATAAATAAAATATTTTTATAAATTTTATTTTTAATATTTTATGATTTGTTAATTTTGGTATGGTAGATTTCTCTATAAATCTATTTTATTAAAATTTATCAAAGAAATAGACAGTGTCAAGATATTTACATATCAACTAACATCGATAAAAAAAATATAGTCGCTATCTTAGAACTTGATTTAGATAGTTATATATTGTTATAAATACACACTAGCATCTTGGTGGAGATAAAAATCTTACTCTACAGTGGAATTTAGATGCATCTTTTTAAGATTAAAGCTAAACATGAGGCATTTAGCTATCTTACTCCACAAACTATAGGGCTGTGAGATTTAGATGTAATTGTGGAGATAACGTCGAGCTGCTAACTTCTTGAATCTGTCTTTATTTGAAAGCAAGAAAGTTTGGATGACGAGGTGGAGCTCATGTACTCTAAATTATAGAGCACCAACAGTTGGTCTCTACTCTAGATTTTAAGGGACATGCTTATCAATGGCATGCTCAAATGCATATCCATTTAGCAACCAACTATGCAAGGATGACAAGGATTTATGCAATGACACAAATAATCAAGAAGATCCAAGATATCTGCTTAATAAATTAAACTGGTGTTTCTATATGTTCAAAGTAGTAAAAACTTCAAAAAAGAGGGACAACAAAAAAAAGAAAAGGAAAAAAAATTTCATGTTCAATGGTTGATAATGTAGCTGACAGAAAGAGCGACTCATCACCTACGTGCCAATATAGGTACACTTCGTGTGGATGTTCACTGATGAGTGTCTTCCTTATATATTCGAAAATGCCTAATAAAAATGGCCATTTATTCTAATTTATCGGATATCTAATTCGATCGGATCTTAATAGGATAGGCTTTATGTAACCGTCAACGAATTTAGAGTGGATACGGTAATAGTAAAATCTATTTCAAATCTGATATATAACTCTACATATTTTTTTAAAAATAAAAAAAATTATATAAAAAATAATTTTAATAATTTTATTTAATTTGATCCACCCAACCTATCCGACCTAATTTTATCTATTTTGTTTCGTCTAGAAACTCCATCCATCCCCATCTACCCGATGGGTTCGGGTAATGTTCTATTCGATCGATGTCTACTCCGTTGCCCATCCCTTCTGCCTACCAGAACCAATCCGCTTCCCACCCGTTCATAATGAGGACACGTGCCGTGATCAGATCCAGGGTGCAACTGGGTGTTTGAAGACACCGGTATCATTAGTTTTTCTTTTTTATTTCTGATAACTCGCACAAGGGGGACGAGGTTGCACGTGTCTTTTCGTGTGTCCGGGGCTCGTTCACTTTGAGCTCCGTTTCTCTTCCTTCCCTTCCCCCTTTCACGCCTCGACCGCCTTCGATTCTTGATTCTTGATTCTTTAAATCGATGCTTGGTTGTTCCCACAAGAGAGGAATCCCACGATGTCCCTCCTCCAATTCGCCTTCCCCTCAGCCTCCTTCGCCGCTCCCATCCCCCATCCCAAGCGCAAACCCAATGCTACTAGCCCCACCTTCTCTCTCCTCAACGGCATCACCGCCCGTTCCGGGAGACCCGATCCCTTATTAAGGTAATCTTTTGCAGTTCTGTTACCGTTTAAAGTTCAATTAGATTAGTGTGGAGTTTGAGGAGTCAGGCCTTGTCTCTAATGGATGGGTGCTTTTAAGCTTGTAGAGTGGTCTTTCCGTCGTGGTCTTCGAGGAGGCAGCGGAGGCAATGCCGCGGGGTCGTCTGCTACAGCGCGCCGGTCAGCCCCCAGACGCTGCAGTGGGTTTCGGCCGTCTCCGCCGCGTGAGTCCCCGCCACTAGTTCCCTTTTCTTGTTAACACTCTTCCATTTTTGTCGCATGCCAGACGGTCTGTCTTTTTTTTTGTAGAAAGTTCAAGGAAGAGATACAGAAAGTGTGTCAGAAAAAAGAAGGGTCTTTGCGATCATCACTTCTCTGATTAGAATTTGCGTGGGAGTTGGTGTTTCTGATTTTGTTCTTTCTTTCTTTTTTTCTTCTTTCGTGCTTTACTTTAATTTTGTTTGTGCGTATTTGGTAGATCAGGAAGGATAGAATGAGGAATGAGCATGCTGGAAACAGCATATGTTGATTGAGCATATGCTGGAATGAGCATGCCCCCATCAAATATGTGGTTGGCTATGGAGCAGGGCTCTATGTTGAGAAGACTTCATAAGGATTCAGCAAATTTTATAACCAGTTGTGAAGTTTGTCAACTTGACATGAACCCTTTGGAAATTGGCATTAAATTCTTGGTCAGCTTGCCGTAAGATAAGTAATCTTTGATTTAGGTAGTTGTGTTAATCCATTAAGTTACAAATACGTGAAAAGAGTACAATCTAAGGATTGGTTGATCAATGTCATTATGTGTTTTAAGCACTGTATCCTACTGGGTGGAATGGGGCATACCGACTGATTTGATAGGGTATCAATACAATCACAGGGACTAGCTATGTCCCTGCACCATGTGCAGACTCCAACAATACATCATGTGTTGATGTAGAGGCATACTGTATAGGTACGGTATTAGCACAGAGCCTGTTTATCGAGACTTAAATTATATTATTGGATGAGGTTGGTTTTGTATTGCTTGATGAAGGCAGGTCAGATCGGCCAACTAAGGTAGGGCAGATAAATTTTACCTATATGATAGTTTAATTAGGTTGGGCTTGGCACAACCTTTAATAGCTCAACTGGACCTATGTAGAATTTTGGTTATGTGGATTTTGGACTTCAATCTGGGCCTTTTGGACTTCAATCCGGGCTTTTTGTGTCTTTATAGCCGACTCTAAAAGACGGGATAAGTCATGCTTGTGATTAATTAGTTTCATTCGTCTTATGGAGATTCATGATTTAGTATGCTCATGATTAAGAATTACTTGGTAGCTTTCACCTTACAAATAAGGCTTAAAAAATATCTGGCTGCTAATTTGTAATGGCTCAATTGGAAATTATGGTTAGATCAATATGACCATTGCATAGGCTAGATCACCTTGAAGAATCACGTAAATGCAACCATATAATGGCAAGAAGACTGGTAGCTTTTTTATGTTACATATGGGTATCTGGATGCCTTAGCACGCTATGCAAGCATAAAGCATAGAAATGCAGAGGCATCGATTAAGTGGCCTTTGTAATCCAAGGACTCTAGAATAACTCTCTCACCAAATTTTGCCATTCTTCCTGCATCGATTAAGTGGCCTTTGTAATCCAAGGACACTAGATTGATATGACCACCTCTTCCCTTTTCCTTTCAAAGTAACAAGAGGCGTGGAGTTTGAGTGATAGAGTCATTAGCTAGTTAGTTTTCTTTCTGATATGAATGAACATTTGAAAATTTTGTAATTGAATAAGCTTGATTATTTGGTCATGGTGGATTTATTTAGGTGGATTATTTAGCTATCATTTGTTATTTTATATCTTTGGAGTTATTGGAAATTTGTTCATCTTAGGCCTTGCATGATCTTTAAGGCACCGCTCTAGGGTTTATGCGGCTGTGTTACGTGACTGACCTAGGTAATGGGTTTGGGGCGTGACAAGCCTCCTTCAAGGTTAATTGTTGATATAGACCGTCGACTGTAGAACTTTCATTTAACCTATGAACAATCTTAGACATGGATTTGTGATTCTTCACCTTTTGTACTGGGGTAAGTGTTGCACTTTAAGGCGTATAATGTTCTAAACCATCTACTGGTATTAAAATGAACAGAGTGATTGAAGAAGATACATGAGTATAATGACTTCCTTTAAGAAAAGTTGTGAACAAGCATTGAGACATAAACATCGTTATCCTTCAAAGGTGAAGATGTACATCATTATATCTTTGCTGCCATGCGAAATGGTTTGAAGAATTGAGAAGTGGGATGCTCAACTGGCCATTAATTAAAAGTTATATTTAGTGTCAAGAGTAGTGTTTTGAAATAGTTTTCCCTGGTTAAAGTTTTGAAATATGACCAGCCAGGATTATGGGAATGATTCAGATAAAATGGCATTCACAAATCAAACTTGGAGAAGGAGAAAACTTACCGTTATTATTAGCCATAAGCACTATTGGTTGAATGATGGGTTTAATGTTTTGCAAGGATGATCATGAAGAATTCGAATGAATGCAAAAGCATGCCTTTACATAGGTTTACATGTAGGCCAACACCTTCAACAGAATATATGAATTTTGAAGAGGCCACGGAGAGTACTGAGTATATTATATTAGATGGAATCATGGAAGGAATGCGGTAAGGGAGAAAAATAGAGAGAGAGAGAAGAAATGAGAAAGTAGCAGGAACTGCGAGTCACTGGGGTCTGGTTAAAGGAAATATACGATGTAGAAATCGCTCAAACTTTCAGGAAGCATCCACAGGATGTGTGAAAACAATGCCTGACAGGACACAACCAGCCCATAGAACTCTAGTACCGTCTAAACTGTAGTGCTCTGTTATGATTTTCCTTCATTTGGTGATTGATGTACTTGTAGGATACATCCCAAGTTTCATGGTTTGTCAACCTTTATCATAGGGATGTTACTGTTGGGTGCCAGAGAAAGAAGGGGCAAAATGCAACTGGAACAAGTTTTTAATAAGAAGAGAACTTTTGATTGAGTGCTAACAGCTTGGTAGTGCATGGTAGGGAAGTACAAGAGGATAATTACAATAGACTCTTGATGCCTTCTCATAATTAGGTTCTAGTCCCTTGTATTTATAGATACAAGAGAGGATTCTAGAGCCCTTCCATCAGCTTACACTTCACCCCTAGTGTAGATATTTCACATAAAAATCTGATATAAAATTGTCTCCAAGTCTTCTTAATATGACTCTTAGACTTCCAATATGACTCTTTGACTGCCCAACAACATTTCACTAAATGCTGCTTGTACTCATCTAGAATTACAAATTAACGTCTAACAGTTACAACCCATCTACTATGAATTGCATACAACTTACAGCAGGTCATATCTCTATCAAGATAAGCTTACATGTTCTATCTGATCGGACTCTACAAACGTCTCCTCATTTGAATGTTTAGACATGAAATATACTTTATGTTTCCATATATTTTTGAGTCTTCTCTAACAGATATTTCCTGGCCCCCTCTCACAGGGTATTAATGCTGGTTAAAGGCACTACTATCCAAAAATCATTTCTTGTTCCTCTGTTTGCACTGCAAGCACCTGCAAGTGTCATCTCATGGATTAAGTGAGTTTGTATAACTGATTACAATCATGCTATCTTAAAAAATATTCATTTATTGCTATGGTCAATAATCTGCGATTGGACCAATGGAAACCTACCATTTCCTTTTTTTCCCCTCTATATATTTGATACTTATCTATTATCAGGTCAAAAGGAAACTATCATGTCTCTTATTATCATTTTGCTGGGCATTGAATATGCTACTATACAAACCTTTGTCTAATGTCTTAACATCAACACTGATTGGCAGAGGTGAATATGGAACATGGACTGTTTTTTTGGCGTTGCTGCTCCGTTTATTCTACTTCATTCCAGGTATGCTTCCTTTTCTTTTTGTTTGGTTACTTGTCTTTTTTAAAGTGCTGGCTTCTGCAAAAGAGTGCTTGAATTTGAATCTGGATTCGAGTCGTACTCCAAATAAACATTCTTCTCATGTAAATTTTTTGTGGTGATCATATTTAGTTTTTTATTTATCCCTGAATTTCCAGCTTGCTTCATCATTGTTAGCTATTTTTCAACAAAGAATATGGAGACTAAAACTATTAAAACACCTTTTTGTTCTGTAGGAGAACTGGTTTTGCCCTTCTTAACAATGCTGCTTGTGATAGTTGCTCCTTATCAAACTATGAACCTTAGGTAAGTTGGTTTCTCTGCATGAAGATATACCCTGCAACAAGAGGAATATATGCTGCAATTTCTTCTGTAGAGGCCTTTGTGCAGTCATGTTCTTGATCAAGACATTTTAGGTTGGCTCCACATGAAATCTGTGTTAATGGATTTAAGGAGGGCTGCCAACACAAAAGTTTTGATACTTGAACAGGATCTGATGTAATTCTACTCTAACCTTCTATAAAGAAATCTTCTAAACTTTGATGTTTTGAGAAAATAATCTTATATTCCGTTTACCATATTCCTGCTTTTTTCCGATGAACAGAGGAACTCAAGCTGGTACAATTATGTCCTTGGCAATTGCCGGGTTTTTGGCTTACCAACATTTCTCAAGGATTGGAAGCTTGAGAAGGGCATTTGATCAAGGATCAATCGTTGCAACCTTGGCTGTCATCTTCACTTCTATTGTTCCATGCTTGTTTTTGTTATGACCCTATTTGCATGAAGAAGCCTCCAAGTAGATGTGAAAATGAAAAGTCTGTTGAAGAAGACTTGACCTCTTCTAGCTTTCTGATTAAAGGTTCCGGAAGTAAGATTTTTGATGATATATGTTGGGACAAGTGCAACATTACTTGTAAGTTCGTAAATCTTTAAGAGTTACAAAACTAGTGGTAGAATCTGTATATACAATGATATATGTTGGAACAAGGACACCATTACAAACATTTTCATAAAAATTTCAAGATAGTGTCTTGAATTTATTATATGATCTCCATTTATTCTTGTTGGAATTTATGCATTTAGTTGCTGCATAGAATTTAGTTGCTGCATAGAACTTAACCAACCCATATGAATGACTATGATGACTGTATGAGCTTGTTTTTGCTTCATTCTTTCTTTTGATTTTTTTCCCCAGTTACAGTATATGTGATGATTTTTTGCATTCAAATAAATAGAGGCAAACAGGAAATAGAGGACACCACCCCCCATCCTCCCCCCCCCAAACGTCCAAACGCCCATTCCATGTCATCTCTTGAGACATCCACCTTGTTGCTGAGTCCATCATGGGTGGTGAAGCTTATTTTTTTCCATCACCTGTTTTCCTTGTCATTTCTTATGCTTGGTAAAGCATGTGTCTATTGTCTGTAGGAAGAGCAGGTGGGATTACGCTAAATGGAATCCTTTTACTGCCAGAACTTATTAGTTACAAATAAAACAATAACGTACATAAACTGGAGATCTATGGAAAAAGGGGAAAAGTCTTATTCTTCCTGGAGTATTACTACGGTAGAGATCCTATAACTTTTCTGCTACGGAACCTGTAGGAGGTAGTTCTGTTTGGCTGATGGCTCTGTTTAGAAACATGTCCTGATCAGCACCAATGGCTCAACAGCGAAAATGAGATGCCTACAGGGATCCCTTTGTTCTCTTCGTCAGCCTGCGTGCTCCTACCTCCTTTCATAGGAACTCATGGGAGAAGTGGCTGCGATGTCTATTTATATACATTTAAAGTGATTGGTAATATTATTAGGCATGTCAGGGTGAAGAGAAGTGTCGTGCCCGTCGACATGGAGGTAGTGCCACTGGGAGATGGAGGAACAGATCCATAGACATCCGATCCAGTTGGGGTGGTTGTGTTGAGGACAGATGAACTTGTGCTGTTGATTCAGAGATCTCAAACTTATTAGTCATTCTGACAGGTTAATGTTTTACTTTTACTGGATGGTGCTTACAGAAATCATGATTTAGATGGGGGAAGGTTACCTTGTTGATGCATAGTGACATGTTGAAGTACCTGCAATAAAGAGCATGAAAAATATGCCCAGTGATTAGATCCAATGTTAGCATATATCCAAAGTAACATGCTAATCATATTATGTGCATTGTTATGCATTTAATAATATGATTTTATGTTGCGACTCGATTTGGTTAAACTATTGTATGATTAGGTTTGTACCGAACCATCATTAAAGCAAGAATGTGACTTTCTAAGCATGCTAGGCAAAGAAGTGTTTCATATATATGTACTACAAAAAGGCAAAATGAGTTTAATGAAGATACTTATTTTAACTTTTAGTGTTGTCTACTTATTTCTGTAAAGCAATGTGTTTATGGCTCTGAAATAAAATTGGCTATTGCAGAAAAATTGCTTGGAAGTTTATATTTAGGTTAAATTGAACCTCATTTTAAAATAAGAAAATGGAATATTTTGATACCTTTCATACGGTTCTCCAATTACTCTTACTATTAGAATTTAGATCTATAATGTCTATCAATCCAGCCCTAAAGTTTAGTGGTCGCAAACAAATGAAGGGGGGATGGACTAGAATCCGGATCAATCTTAACCGGATGATGATGCAGGCCTTGTACGGATGATCTGAATTATTGAATATAATTGAATGATTTTTGATATGCAAACAGGTTTCCATAGTTCGGTCAGGACAAAGTAGATATGACCTGAAATCTGATGTACCAGATTCTAATCCAGCTCATATATAGTGTATATGTATTTATGTACGTATAAAATATGCCTAAATTACCCATAGCTAAGAGAAGAATGAGTTTTACTTTAAACAAAGCGGCAATTCCAAGACCAGCAAAAGAAGAATGGAATATGAATCAAACTTACTGGGATCAGTGTTGGTGATGATAGCAGTCCCTCCAAAATCGCAGCTAGTCGAGGTCGGGTTCTTCTGGTAGTAGTCATTGAAAGCATAGGATGCGTGATCACGAACGGTATTAGGATTGTAACAGCTTCCACCTGACTGAATCTGCGAACAATCTGCCCCTCCGTAACCACAAGCATAGTCCAAAGCAACCTGCAATGCAGTCTCTGAAGCAGTTTGGCTTGCAATGCACCAGCTCTGACCCGACGACGATGGCGACGATGTCGTCGGAGTTGAGTACGGATTTGTAACAGGTGTCGTCGTCGGAGTTGAGTATGGATTTGTCACAGGTGTCGTCGTCGGAGTTGAGTATGGATTTGTAACAGGTGTCGTCGTCGGAGTAGTCGAACCAGGTGCTGTCGGGACAGGATTATATGTAGGAGTTGTCGTGCTCGGGTTTGATGGATTGATCACCGGAACTGTTGTTATTGGAGTTACGACATCCATCTGAGGCATCGTGGCCGAGGATTCTAACTTGGTGTCCGCAAGCAGCAGTTTTCTGGATTTCTTTTCGATCTTGGGAACTACAGGTTTCTGCAACAGGGGTGCACCTTCTGTTTTAATTGTCTGACGGAGCGATGCTGGAGATGAAGATAGGCCGTCCTCTGATTCTTTAGCAAGCGTTCCTGTTGAATTGGTAAGGTAAAATGGAAATTTTAAGCATTATCCTGTAATAGTTATCATGTAAATGTTTGCAGTAAATCCATGTGTTGAACTATTTAGGGAAGAAGAGAAAAATAAGAAAAAAAGAGAGAGAGAAAAATGATTTTATTTCTATGTGTTTCTCCATCACATTCGGTACATATCAGAAATTATATATATTTCATACATGAAAAATAATATAGGCTGATATAGGATCTCCTAATAATGGATCCTTAAAATCAATCTAACAAGATTATACTAACAAAAAAAATTAAAATATATTGGCACAGAATCATGCTGGTAAAGAAAAATATTATGAGTGATGCAGGTTGTGATGTGATCCCTAAAATTATTTTAACACCATGATTTGGAATAAGGTGGGACTGAAAGTCTAGCATGATTAGTTATGTGTTGTTCATGTTAAAAGAACGAGGAAATAGATTTGTTGCCTTAATTCATCAATTGGTGATTCTAAGATCTGGATCTTGTAACAAGTTAATGGCCTTGATCTAAATGAAACAATAAAATCAATCAATATGTTCTCCAAGACCTCCGAAAAAACGAAAAAGACTGGTGTTATCAAGAATAGCATGCTTAATGTATCCCCCATGTAACCACAACAGGCTATATAGCATGTGGGTTTTGCGTGAGAATACGTGAAGGAAAGGGGGCATTAAAAAAAAAAAAAGGAAGAAAAATAAAAACAAGGAAAGAATAGTAAGATAACAGATGAAAAGAATTTCTTTTTTTTCCCTAATAATACGGACAAAACCAAGCCTAATATGGTTGGCAGGAACGGTAAAAATTTTTCTTTTCTCACCAGATGGTATCTGCGTTGTTGTGGTAATGTTTTTTTTTTTTTAGTACAACGGCAGTTCACACCTTACACGTATGGACACGACCAAAAAAATCAGCATAAAAGGAAACCGGCAATCTGTCACCCCCAACCACACAAAACCACCAGAGATAATTTAGCAGGACTCGGTTTCCACCTTCGACCCTCCTCATGTGGTAATGTTAGGTATGCTCTTAATGATTTTATCCAACAAAGATAATTTAGTAGGACTCGGTTTCCACCTTCCACCCTCCTTCCCTGCCCCTCACTCTAAAATAAGACCCTCCATCGGAACCACCCTCAGTCCAATCCATGAATTGGCTGTGGCCCATACAAAAATCTAGTGTTTGGAGTTTTCCGACTTCCTCTTGCTGATTAGGAGCTCCAAGCCCCATAGTGGATGGTTGCCAAGTAGGGTAGCACTAGAGCTCTTACCAGAGGTGAACTCATCACTTCCCAAGATCGCTAAAACTATATGAAACAAAAGGTGGCGGCACTCACCAGAGCAGGAGAGAAGGCCCAGAAGGAAGATGAGACCCTGGATGGCCCTCACACCCATCTCTCCAAACTCTTCTCTTCCGCTTCCTGGTTCCTCTCACCTACTCCTTTGTTTGCAGACTCTTGTGGAGTTTGTCTTCCTGGAAAGAAAGAAGCCTACGAGCACCTGAAAAGGGGAGAGTTTCTCTTATTTGTTGATTATTTGACAGGGGAGAATCAGAGTAACTTCTTTAGAAGAAGAAAGAGATATAGAGGGAGAGGGAGCGAGGGGAATAAGAGGAAACTTGGGAGGGGAGGATTGGAGTTCTGGAGGAGCACGCAAGAGGAGGTGGTGAAAAGAAGAGAAGGGTGGTGTGGAGGAAAGAAGTAGGGGGAGCAACAGGCGAAAGGTGATGGTTTGGAAGTGAAGATTTCTCCTGTGGGCCGGATACTCATCATGATGGGTATAATGATGATGGATCTGGTGATGGACTGGTGGTGGTGGAGGTGGGAACCTCTCTTTTGAGCTCCTCTCTTTTAATGTTTTATGGGACTAAATCAAATGGGAAAGGCCGCGAGCGGGGCTGCCCCGCTTGCTTTAAGTGTTCTGATTCTTTTCTTTTCAAATTCTTCGGCAGCGGCCGATAAATATTGCCGATAAAGTCTGACTTTGTTCCCCCCCCGCAGGCCTAGGATCAAGCTAGTTCCCACTAGGCTGCTAATTGTGTTCTTTAAAGGTCGAGATGCTTGACTCCACTATTCTTCCAATGGATTGAGTCAACTTAGGATCTGTTTCAATTTTTCTACAAAATTGGGCTGAGTTAGGTTAGTACATCTAGCAAGATCGCACGCTCTATAGGCCGGGCTGGGTAAAACATCCAGAAATAGCTTAGGTAAATGCCACTTGTAAATATTTTGAATTCAAGCAATCAAAGGATAGAAGAGCACAAGGAATAAGGTTTTTTTTTTTTTTTTTTGGTAAGCCAGCCTCTCACTACACTCAGCTGTTAGATGGCCCAGAATAGTCACAGCACAACAGCACAAGACACGATCTAATGCTAGCGGTACATGATCGAAAATACTCTAAAAAAACATTTTCAGAATGGTGGGCTGCAAGGGAGGCGACCTAATTCACTGCACTGTTCGCTTTCCGAAAAATATGTGAAGCTCGAAATGACTCTAACTCCTCCACGAGTTTCCAAATATCCCAGAGTAGTAGGTGCAACTCAGATCTGGCCCGCCGGTTCCGGATCCAGCCGATTACTGTGGTCAAGTCACCATGCAATGTTTGACTAGAAGGTTTTCTTTTTTTTTTCTTTTTCTTGTTCATTCATTAGCGGCTTCTGGATTCATGTAGAGCCACTTTCTCAGGATGTCAGGTGATGTTTGCGTTGCTTTTAAGTGTCACCAATAACATGTCGAGTTCTTGTGCAATTCTTCTCCTTCATTAGCGCTATTCAATCTTTCCAGCTAGAATTGCCTACCTGCAGTATGGAAATTACTCCAGCAGAAATTGATTACTCTGTGATGATCCTTTTTTTGATGGAAAGTGGAGGGAGCAAATAACTTCCCCCAATTTATTAATAGAAACAGCTACTTACAAGAGAGATGGGATTATTATGTGAAACTCTAAACCTTTTTTTTTTTTTTTTTACTTTTGGTGGAAGATGGACGTTATCGTTAACAATTCGAGAAGTTACCTCTTCTCAAAAGTTGTATTTAGTCCTTTCTAGACGAACCAAGTTGACCCCTGAAACCGAAGAAAGGGACAAGGATGCTTCACTACCGCCACCACCAAAAGGAGAGAAGGACAGAGAATGAGGAACCAAAGCAGGAGATATTTATCACGCAACTGAGGTTCACAGCAGACACTGATCCGTTAAGAGGTAAATGATATAAGAATAGGGATTTATGATCTGATCCACACACAAACAATCCGTTTTAAACAAATTTGGATCGTAAATGAGCCAACCTGTCTAAACCTGTTTGTTCAATAGGTTGGATTCAGGTTTAAACTTTTGATCTGTTTATTTGATCTGTTTAATAATTGAGCCGAATTATGACCTAAGTCGTTTAACCTGTTTAACCTATTAGAAACCTGCTTAATTTATTTCTGACCAATTTAACCAAACTCACTTAATCTGGTTAAAATATTTAAATCCATTTAACCTATTAAAAATCTGTCTAACCCATTTAACCTATTTAATAAATAAGTTATGTAGGTCGGATCGGGTTAAACCTATTTAATAAATAAGTTATGTGGGTCGGATCGGATTACTTGTTTAATAAAAAAATCTGATTCAGATTTGAAATTTTGACTTATTTAATAAATAGATTGGATTTGGGTTGATGAAAATTTGACATGACCTGCATCCAACTCAACTCATATCTGATCCGATCCGACTCAACTGCCACCTCTAATCAAATGGCTAATCATTAGATTAGATCTTTCTCTCTCTCTCTCTCATTTGAGCAAATTTGCTAACTCTCCCTCTTGCTTGCTTGCGCTGCTCATCTCACTCAATTTTGTTTTCGCCCATTCACCTGCTGCATTTTTGTTTTTTTTTTGCTGTTGCAGAATATCTTGCTAGTTTCTAACATTTAAGGATAGAATTGCTAAAATCTTCTATTTGTCCAACTGTCACTATATGTCTCCTCTGTTTTTTTCAGAAATCTTCTACTTAATACTTGACCCTATCAATTGATTGACATTTACAGCGCATAATTAGATAGTGTGTTTTTGGCATTCAGTTTTTTTTTTTTAAGAAAATTTTAGTTTTCAGTTTTAATCGCAGGTTTTAGTTGTCCCCCAGCTTTTTTTTTTTTTTAGCGCAATGCTGGTCATTGTCAAAAATAACTACCATCTTATTCGTTCTTTGATCTTGATCCAAACTGGTAACACTACCATGGCTTCAACCAATCAGAATTCCTAGTTGTGAAACTCACACTCTAGCTGTCCTGGAGTGGAAGGAAGATTGATTCATCCCTTAACAATATAAACTTCACAAAAATGAAGATGAAAAATCCGCTGGATCTTACTTCAGATGATTAAAAAGTTGAATATAGAACTAGAACTTCATATTTTCTTTTAGGGCTCGTTTGGTTCGCGGAAAAAGAAGGAAAAAAAAGGCGGTCAATGGAAAAATAATGAGATGCCTTGTGCTTGGTTGAAATTTTCAAAGCAGAGAGATGGAAAAGTTGTATTCCCATGGAAATATAATTCCCACATTTTATGAAAAAATCTTTTCCATGAGAAATATGAAAAAGTTACTTTCCCATGAGGTGGAAATCACTCTATTTTTATTTTTCTCAAAAAGGCCCTTTAACATTAAAAAAACATTAAAAACCTAATTTTTATTAAGAATATAATAAAAATTATACATAACTCTTCCAAGAAAGTGAATGGTCAACCAAACATAAGCACTTTGAAAATCTGTCACTTTTTCATGTTTAACCAAACATGTCATAAGTACATTCCCAAACATTCTCTTCCTAGAAATCTTCTTCCCATGAATCATATTCCTAAGAGTAAAAATGCTTTCCGCGAACGAAACGAGCCCTTAGATAATTCTGCCAACAACTAGCGTAGCAACCGTGTTCACCTGAAGCATGCCTAAAGTACGAAGTGGGCATAGACACAAATCAAGAACTCAACAGAGCTATTTAATTATCAGCTGCCACAATTCAAATGACTGGATCAATGATGATTTCTATTACTTAGCAATATAAACATTCATCCACAAGTTTCTTTTCCAGGCCTAAAAAATCAAGTTGCAGGTTGCAGAATACTACGCAAACGTCCAACACCACCAAATGGAAAAACTTCCAGCAAGAAAATGATCAAATATCTACATAACATTAAATCTTTTGTTTTATCTTACAAGAACAGGAAAAGACCCCAAGGATTCCCCAATACACATTTGGGGTGCTCCGCTGAGCTAGACAAAGGAAAGCAGGATACGTTCCTTCTGTACAATTCGACACGCTTCCCACTTTTCTGACCTCATTTATAAAACACCATATTTCCCATAATATATACAAACAGTATATATCAAAAATAAATAGATGACTTACAGATGGTGAGGAATGAACTTGCCCAGAAGAAAACCTTAAAACTGTACACTTTGTTCCTATGTGCTTGAAGCTTCCTTTCTCTGCAGACAATACAGAACGCTTAATATCATCTACATTCCAGTTTTGATATGTGCTTCGGTGCATCCATCGCCTGATAAAGTGGATGTGCACCCTTAGTACAACTGCACCTGCTGCTTTTCCTTCTCATATATTTTTTACACTTGAATACCTACAGCAATTGGCATTCAGAGGTACCTTATCACACTTAGTCTATAATACTTTAACAAATAAATTTAGTAAAGTAAATTGGACAGTAAGGAATATACTTATTTGGGATGTTTTTTATCATCAGCGTCGTCCTTGTATCTTCCCCACTAATAATTTCATCCAAGTCAAGCTGGTACTGTTTCTTGCTAATCTAACTGACTCCCATTATTAATTCGTCGATTCCGCCCACCTTCAAATAATCCCTTCATACCACTAGCTCCATGTCCAATATATGGATCATTACCGAGAACCATAGGCCCAAAACTCTGTGATGACATTATACTGAAACCAGGTGCGCTGTTCTCAGAAATGTTTCCAGGCAGAGCAAATCCAGGGTTCACCAGACCTCGAACGCGCATGTCCATCATCAAATTCCCCTCATTGCTACCAATGCCCAGGCTTCCAAAAGAAACTGGGCTCTTGACTGATGACTCTGGTGACTCTGGGAAATAGCCAAAATGCCTCTCAAAAGGAATACCAGATGGAGCAGATCCAACATGATGTGATGAAGCCTGGAAATAGCTATGACAAACTGAATAAGGGAAGCACTGCTCCTTCCTGTTGAATGGAAATGAATATCCCATAGATGATTCTGGCCAGGGAGATTCAGTATGCTCAGTATAAAGAGTTGGGCTACGCCAAAGGAATTGTGGCCCAGTCAATGTACCCATCCTAGAAGCACCGGAAGTCAGGGAACCAAAAGAAGATAAAGTTCCTGAACTTGCGATCATATTTGGAATCACAGCACTATTATGCTCCACAAAAGAATGAGAATGCTGAAGTGGAACTCCATGTGTTGAATTTCTGGGTGAGAAAACCAGGTCAGCATTGTTAGCCCTGTTTTGGTTGTTACCAATTGGTGCAATCTTCACAGAGTTTGACATCATGGGAGTTAGTATGGAAGCTAATCCAGGCAAATGATTACTCCTGACTGGATTAACTGCTCCTAAAGTTGCGGACTGCTTAAGGGCTTGTAATGTACTATTATCATTTGGATTACTGAACTGTGCCCAAGTACCTGCTATTGATGCATCTAACTCAGTTTCTTTAACATTAATAAAAACATATAAATATGAATTCAAAAAATGTAAAGAAGACATTTACAGAAAGAAACATACTCCATTATCTCTGATCAGCATAATATCTGACAAATTTCCAACACTATGCAAAACTACAATAAGAATCCAACATACCTGGAGGAGAATCGGTAACAGGTGAACCCACTTCAGGTCTGTGACATCTGGTTTGATCATGTTCCAGTTCTTGGCTCAACTGCGGCATCAAGCTGAATTCAAGATGTATAACCATTTAGAACTCTAAGAACTAATCAGTATTTGACAAAGGAAAAAAAAAGGATAGATAGGTGAAGTCCTTTATTGCTGATACTGTAAACAACAAACTACAGCCTATACCTATTCGGCATGTGGATGAAGGAATATCGTGGGTTATTCTATTCCATGATTTTTCCCGCTTTTGAAGCTCATTAGTAGCAGAGATAGTAACATAAGCCCCGCATTTGGGGCAACATTGATTCATCAAAGGTGGAATTCTTTACTTTGGTAGCAAAAATCAGTAAAACATATCCGCCACACACTTGCATACAATTGAAGGAGACATTCTTGAGCGTAGCCATTTTTATAACATGAACAAAAAATGAGAATATGGTGATTATATCATAACTGGTGATTATATCATAAGTCAATTTTTCAACGTACAATGGAATATCATAAAATGCAAGAAAGCAAAGGTAGAAGGGAAAACAGCATGGTTCGAGGAAATAATTTTATTGATCTGCAATTGAAGAATAAAGAAAAGGCAGGAGCATATACACACTTCCGACGAGCTCCACCAGGGCGGCTAGGTTCCAGTTTTATGCGCTTGCCAGCTATGTCACTCCTGTTCAATGACCGAAGAGCTGCTTCTGCTGCTCTAACATCATAAAACTCAATAAATTTATGCTGCCGTTTGTGTGGTGTCTCCCTTATCTGTACCATGTGATGAGAAAATGCCACAACTTTTCAAAACAATACACTGAAATGGATCTTTCAATTAAGACTTAAGAGCCTGAGATAAAGCCAAAAATAGAAAAAAAACCCTTCCCACCTCCTTGACTTCCCCATAAGCCCCAAATATTCGGCGGAGGTCATCATTTGAAACTGATGGATCCAAATTAAAGATAACAAGAGTTCCTTGGTTTAAATCTTTGTCTGACGGGTTGACCTGAAGAAAAGGCAGGGGAAAGAGAGATTGGACCAAAAAGCAGTATTGATCAAAGCAGGGGTAATAATTTGACATAATTATATCAGACCTTTGGGATTGAAAAATGAATATCAAGTTTTCTTCGTCGTAAGGGCTTGTTTTGTAATGCACGCATAGCAGTTCGAGCTACCCGGATATCATAGTAAGATATCATCACAAACCCCCTGTGTTTGCATGCAGTGTAAAGAGACCGAATGTCCCCATATTGCTAAAACAGAGAGCAAAAGGTAACAGTAAATCGACTTGATCAATGTGCTTGGATCGGAAAAAAATTAAGAAAAGCATCAGAAGGAACCAAAACAATACAGAAAACATGTCTCACAAGATCCAGAACTAATGCCTATATTGATTGGAAGGGGGGAATATAGAAAGTATGTTGAACTGCTAGAAAAAGACTTTCAACCAGACAACTAGAGAAAACTACTTTTCGTGGAAACCAGTTAAAAGCAACTGCAACAGCATTTATCTTTCTATTCATTCTTTATTTTGAAAATTTAAAAATATTTTCATTCTTACAAATGTTTGGTGGTTACATTATTCAACATTTCTTACTTATTTTACATTTAAGTAATACTCCCTTAAAAAAATTTGATGAAGTAAAAGTGATGCCTCCAGTGGCCAATGCGAACAAAGGAGGTCCCTTTATTTCTCCCTCTCTTAAATGCAATAGATGCATGCCTTCCTCATCAACATCATCAATGATAAAGTTGTTTCTCTTTCTTTTAGCCATGGATCCTTTTGCTTCCACCTTTGCTACCTCTTGAAGGCAGAAATCATACTAGATATTTCAAATGTAGTCAATGGCTCTACTTATACACCTTTAACTACTCCTAGATTATAAAGGATTTGGCCTACAGTCAAAGAACAAAACAGCTTTGGAATAGGATCATGAATTTACAACGTCCTCAGGAGTCCAAGATCATGTATCTACATAGAGGGGAAAAAGAGAGAGAGAGAGCATTACTTGACTCATGCTTCTATCTGCCACAATGAATCAGATACTTATATGCAACCTAAGAAATGCCAATGGACTAAAAAAAAACTTTTCTGCCATTAAGACCATTCCAAAAGCTTCTATTTCAACTACTCTCAATACCAAAGAAGCCATGAAGAAGAAGTATCAGAGAACAAGTGCTTGTTACTCTAAAATTGGATTGCTTAAAGTACATCTAAGACACCCAGAGACAACAAATAATTAAAAAGGACATAACAATATTGTAAAATGACACTAGAAAATCGAGCTTATAATTCCCTTCTCCTCGATAAAATACAAAGTAGAGTAACAATAATTATAACTAAAACAGTCATATCTCAACACTTAACAGATAGCATTTGACTGGTATATAAAAGATTGGTTGCTTGCAATACCTGCAATACTCCATTCTAGGAAAAATTTCCTCAGACTAGAAAAAAGTTTCCTTACTATTGTCTATGCTAACTAGACATTATGTGTTAATAAATTTTCAAGTATGTTGAAGTCAACTGTTCTAGTGAGAATACAGAATACATGCATAAGTATAGAAGACATTCATATGCTTCCGCTCACAACCCTAAATACTTCCATGGGAAGGTAATTGCCTACTTAATGAGTAACTGTATTCTCTATCTATTCCATTTTCATCAAGCTAGAATGCATTATCCTACAAGTCCTTTGGTAATGACATCAATCCTAGCTTGCTGATATGAACACAAAGGTGAAATTTAAAATAAGAAAGCATATTTTCTCTCTCAAATGTTTCAATATTTGTCAAGGGACATCTTTTCAGCTTTTGACATTGAGATGAACATTATTTGTCAAAAGAAGGGAATTTTGACACTAATATTTTTTAAGATATAAAAATCTCACAAAAAGAAGGGGGAAAATCCACAGGCATTACACAAATAAGAAGAAAAATTATGAGATGGTGAAGTCACAGGAAAACAGCATGATGTGACGGAAGTATTGCATCAACTGATATGAGAGGACAACTACAAGGCAAATACTTACCTCAAAAAGAGATCGCAGTTCTGAGTTTTCCACATTACTACTAATATTACGCACGAATAATGTTCTAGAAGGATGCTCTCCCAGTGGATGTTCTCCAGCAACAGTTCCGACACCATTTGGAAGGTTATACTGAACAGTCCCATTCCCCACATAATTATCACTAATATGTGTCTTTGCCATACCTGTGATGAGGCTCTCTGCAGGATCAGAGTCCAATTCCATACCCCCACTGCTGCCAAAAAGATCACACTCTTCCAATTCCTCCACTTGACTAGGCAACCCACTTAGGTCAAAATCATCCATTATGCCTGCAAGGAGCTCATCTTCATCATCAGGTAACAAAGTTCCAATCATTTGTTGAGCAAATTCTTCAAAAGAATCCTCACGCTCCATGTCATCACTGAGTTTATTTAGCTTACATGAAGCATCATCTGTAGACTGTATCCCATATTCTGAATCTGTAAAATTTACTGAATGGAAAGAGAAAACAGTAAAAAAAGCATAAAAGCGATTCAAGATAAATTATTTGATAAGTGATGATGGCGTAAGAAATGATGACTTACATTTCTCATGGGGAAGAACTGGCAATGAGCTTGAAAAGTGGCTCACATCATTATATCCATGATAAGTACTGGAACCAGATGGAATCTCCTCTTCACTGTTCCTGACCCTCCAAGTGATATTTGCTGACGGGGAAGGGGTATGTAAGTGACCTGCATGACAAATCAATACAATAAAATAAAGATGCATGAATTTCTTTAAAACTAGGTGAGAGGAAGATGATCATTTGTTCTAATTTACCTGCGACAGAAAAATGATTTGAAGTTTGCTCCATTTCATTGCCTGTACAAAGTTGCAATTATAGGCAGGATGAGAGAGTATGTTTGGAAGATATTCAATGAAATTGCTCAAAGTTCACATCCAAAGAACTAACCACCTAATTATTATTCCTACTCTTTGATTCAGTGCTCATGTGACTTTAGAGGTCCAATGTACAAAGGGTGTTCCATGTACCATGCTTCCAGGAATTATAAGCAACCCATATTTTGAAAGAAGAAAATCAGATAGCTACTTAGAAAAAATTAAAAATTTCTCGACATTTTCTAATAGAGTAGCAGATATCACATATTATGATATCAAATCTTATGCTTCCTTTTTTCACTTAATCCAGACTAGAGTGTTTGACATACATGCACAAGTAAAAAATCGTGTATCACACAGCCTCCAGTTACAGTGCAGAGCCCAAAATAGATGTCAGCCGGGGCTTGCACAGAAGAGGAGAAATATATGTGCTGCCTTGCAAGGTGATTTCTACTCACATATACATGTAGAACCAACACAAAAATCATATGATACAACAAGAAATTGTAATATAGGTTAACTTTAGAAGGACTGTCAATATGGACCAACTACTAAAATCAAAATCTGAAAGATCAATGAGGACAATAACAACATGCTGACTAACATGGAAATTAGACCTTTTTTTTGTTTTTATGTATATTTGTTGACGTATAAAATAGGGCTATCCAAAACCAGAAGTGAAGTGGGATACCATGCCATGTTTGTTTCTCTATGTCAAAGAAGTGCAAGAATACCAGTTTAACTCAAGCATTTACCAACCACACCTCCTCCATGCAGTCACATGCAGCAAAGATCTTAGAAATCGGGGCTTGGATTTATGTTGAAAGATAGGATATAAGGAGACCAGACAAAACTAACATGCATGAAAATTGTCATGAAGGATAAAAAAAACTAATATTGATAGAATGGTGAGATGTGAAGCTCAGGACGGATAATAGGGAATGGTTATCGCAAAAGATCAAATTTTATGTGGCTAAAAAGTAATCGAACAAAAGAAAACGAAATTTTGTATTCGAACATTTAAAAGAAATCAGCCATAGATTAACCAAAATATGCTGATCAGTCAAAGAATTCCGACGTGGGCAACAGTAAATGGAGATCAAAATTCCACCACTTAAAACTCACATAGGGCTACATAGATTCGCAAAGATCGCACCTTTTTAGCAAACGCACAAATCACTAAACCAAAACCAATAATCCGGCAGAACGTAGTAGGTGGAAGGCAGAGCCGCTTACCAAGTCGAAGAACACTGCATTCGGAGGAAGAAAAACCACCCTAAAGCCCCATTTACAAAACCGTAGAGTAGGTTTCTAAACCCATGCCTTAGATAATGGAGTGAAGCCAATGATGCTGGAAAAATCCAGTTGTTTCGACTTTGATCCTCAAAGTTTCTTCATTTTTTCCAAGCAAGCAGAGAGACAGGGGAGAGAGGAGTCCCTCTTTTTCTCTCTTTCTTCCCACTCGATCGGGACCGCTCTCTTAGCGCCCGAGAGGGTAATGAGAAGGAGAGACGTTAGGAAGAAGCGAGCTACGAAAGGAAAGAGATGGAGAGAGAGAGAGAGAGAGAGAGAGAGAGAGAGGAGATTCCGCAGCATTTGAATCGGATTTGGCGTCCGTTGACGCCAGCGCTTCCCCGCCGCCGCTCCTGCTAAATGCCGGATTTATGTCGGATAAAGGATTAATTGTTTTGCATATCTAGTGATATTTTAAGTTTTAATCAATAAATTATATAGACATTTTTATGACCGGAGATTTCTGTGGAATTGCAAGTTTGCCATGTGGTTTTGGAGCATCATGGGACCTAGAGCATTAAGCTCCCAATTCGTATTTGAATCAATTAGAACCAAAATACTTGATCTAATATACTGCATCCCAAAACATCATTTAATATACAAAAATTAATATAGTTAGTCATTATTCTGTAATGTTGATTTTGTATTTATCAGTCAAATCTTTTGCATACTAGTTTGCTGATAATGTTTACAATTATTATTATTTTATCATGTCATTAATTTATATATGCCCACTATACTTTGTATTTGAATTATTTTTTATCCAATTTGTTTCCAAAAACTATAAGTTGATAAAATAAAGTTCAAACCCAATTTGGTCAATCTAACTAAAAATGGTTTAATTGTTGGATTCATTATTTTTGACTTGATTCAAATATGAAATGAACCCTAAATGTGCCAATTCTCGACCAAATTTAACAAGCTGGCACCTATGCACCATATGATCGGAACCGCTAGAACAAAGAAAAAAAAATTATTACTCCCAAAAATTAGGGATGCAGGAAGCTTAAAAAATAAAAGAAATTGGTAATTTTTCTTTTTTCCCTATTTTCTTTGAGAGCAAAGAAGAAGAAGAAGGAGAAGAAGAAGAAGAAAAAAGAAGCAAGAACATCCCTTGATGGCCAAGTTTTCTCAAGCCCAACTGCTATTTAATGGTAGAGAAAGATATGTGATAAAATAGTTCAGAGCTTTCGGGCAAATAGGTTTTTGATAGATACTGAATAATAACAAAATTTCGAAGATACTCTGAACTTAAGAGTATTGATAGGCTTTAATTGATAATTACAGGCGACAAGCCTTGTCCGCTAGCCCACTCGTTTGTCATCCAACTTAGTGGAAACCCAAAGCCCACCAACCTACCCAGAAAGCCATCCCCAGATATTTATGTACAAAACCAATATTTCTGGATAAAATTTAGTGCCATCCGTCCTTCGTACATATTGTAGCTTTGATGCTTTTCTCTCTCTCTCTCTCTCTCTCTTCAAAATCACATAGGTTTAAGGCACGAGAGAGTGTGTCAAAGTAGTTTATCAAATGTAAAAGAAATAAAATTATTGCCGCTCGGAACTAACGGGCCTTAGGCACCATGGCAAAAAGTGTGAAAATATTGGAGAACTTAGTGGTAAGTTGCTTTAGTCGGGGTTGGAAAAGATGAGTAGCGCTCAATCGCCACAACAGAGATCCTTATTGGATGGTAGCACTCCGACCTAAAACAACACAAAGTAAATAAGTTTTCTGGCTTAAATGTATCCGGAGGGCGATCCTTCGATGCCTAAGTTGGTGTAGTTATCAGAGAACAAAATAAGTGTTCTTTTTACTTACTTACCTCCATATCCTTTTTTCAATTTTGTGTCTAGCCGGCGGATAAGCTTACCTACCACTAGAGAATTAGGGTATGTGGGTCGACCAGAAGTTCTATTTGTCACATCGGTGAAATCTCGGTGATTATTAGGCTCTCCGTTAGGATACGGCCAACTGTAGAATATTTCTAATATGTAAGCTCGGCGGTATGGTGCTAGGCCCGTTCAGCGGCCGCTTTCGATCAGCCACGTGTTAGCATTGTGGCATGTTTTAATTAGTTGGACCTTCTAGCGAGCTATAGCTGGTTTGGATGGGTATGAAGAATAATATATAGATGGCGATGATATTGGATGCAAGCTAAAATTGATATATGGATGAGATTTTGGTAGGATGATTGGAAAAGAAAGTCGTGGTGGGAAGTAACGCATCTGTCATTTTCGCTTAAAAGCAGGAGGTAGGGCTCGGCCGCACGCTTTCTATTTTTTTGGAAATCGACTTCCGAGTTTTGGAACTTTTGTCCGCCTCTTGGAGCCAAGCCGAAGCCAGCTGCTGTAATTTAACTAGAGGGGTTGACAATTAAATGAACTTTAATTCTGGTTCCATTTTGATTTCTGAAATGACTCAACTGCCTCCGAGGCCCTGAGATTTCTTCTCGAGCCAATTACAATCAGGAGAATCTTATGAGAAAAGGCAAAATAGATGTTGCGAGCTTATGTGGTTGCCACGAGGGATGGTTATAATTTTGAAAAAATTTATTGGACTAGGATTATCTTGGGCTTTTGCCTTTTGATGATCAAACACAGGTGTTACGAGTTAATGAAGTGTTTAATGTTGTTTCTGCTTTTCATTCCATTTCTAATTGATACTGCTTTAAATGATATTGCATTTTCCCTTATCCAAAGCATGATACTAGCTAAGATGGTCGCAGGTTTCTTTTTTCCTTGACATTTCTGTGTTACCATAGCACAAAGCTCATCATTTGGCACCTAAATTAGATTTTGGCAGTTGGAACCTACTGCACCAAGGCTCAGTGTTTTTAGAAGCCTATAGGATGTCCACTTGAAGGCCAAACTAGCTGCTAACCTCCACAGCCCTTTATCTCTGCTACCATAACACAAATGATTGGTCCTATATTTGTGGTCATGAATCTTTCTTGGCGACCAAATAGACGTTTCAAAAAAAAAAAAAAAAAAATTCCAAAATTGCGACGAACTCAATTTTTAATTTATAACGGCGAGATTCTGTTATTTCCATACTGTGGTTTCTGACCATGCATAGATAAAATAAGGTTTGTTGGTTATGGATAGTTTCTTATGATTTGCATCTAGAAATGATGGTTGCAATACAGGTAAGAATTCAGTCTGTCAATAAATAGTAAGGTGATATTGAGTGGTATGATTCTTACATAGCAATCCTACTTAAATCAATTGATCCAACTTCATGTTACAGAATTATAATCTTAATACAAAATGTGCTAAGTCCATTTACTTCTATAGTTGCACTATTGTAGGACTGGGATATGGTTTCCTTTATCAGAACTTTGAGAGCAATGATACCGCGGTCTTCTAATGCAGTTGTGATATTTTTTTCCTGCTTGGCTTCTTTCCTCTTCCTTCTACAAGAGATGGCAACACTTGGCAGATACATTGCTCTTTGTTGGAGTGAATCCAGCCATGTTGAAGTGCTTATTTTCAGTTCTGTATTGGTCTTCCAGCCTCTCAACTTAAGTTGGTATTAATTCTTTGTGATGTGCACTGCATTGCAGATGAAGATCAGGATTTGGCAATTCTCCTTACTGGCTATCAACGCATGGTTGGCCTTCTGCGTGTGCACGATAAGGTGGCTTAGAAAAATACTCAGGCTAGGGCAAAGTTGTTTATATATATATATATATATATATATATTTTTTTTTGGTACATCGGCTACTCATACTAATTTTATGTGAGTATAGCCAGCATTATAAAGAAAAAATAGACTATCCAATGCTGAAGAAATATCCTACTTCCGAGTCCAAAAAAACCCATCCGTATTCTGGGTGGCGTAAGAGGCGATCCAGTCAACCGCCATTTTTATCTCTTGGTACACATGCACAGCCTGTAATATCCACTTTTTTTAGTTTATATAGAATTTTTATATGTACGGCTGGGAACGTGGTGATGCATGAGATGCTCTGATTTTGAGTTGGACTTTTATCATTAGATGACAAAATTGTTATGAAGGAGTTTGTGATCAGGCATTTTTCCAAGAAATAAACATCCACTAGGGCGGACTCAAAATTTTTAAAATTCTCGCATAACGAACGCCTGGCCCACCACCCGACTCGACATAAGCTCGGTTCAAGCTGGACCGGGTTCGTGTGCCGGTCTGTCCGACCCGCCATTCCCGGCCCCAGGCCGGGACTCAAAATATTAATCTTAGAACCAGGGCAGCTATTGGCCCTCGGTTCTCCACTGGCGATAACCCACGGAGCTCATCGGTGCGAAGCCCCGAGAAATGCGGGATACGATGGTGGAGGACAAGGCGATCCAGGAGAACGACGAAGTACCTGAGAATGGAGCTCCGGAGCCCCATGAATCGAACCCAGGTATGTTCCCATCTCTCTTGTCGATCTCGTTACTCGCAAGAATGGACGAAAAGAAGGATCTTGGGGCCATTACCTAAACCCTAATGGGAGAAATAAGCCCAGATGGGAGAGAAAATGGAGTATTTTTAGGGGTAGTAAGGAGTTGAACAGTGAGGGTACATTCTTGATTCTTGGTCTTGTTTGGAATGAATTTATATTGGAAGTTGAAGCAGCCCGGAAGAAATCGAGGCTGCAAAAATAATGTAGGGAACAGACGTTTTTGTTGTTGTTCTTGTTCCTGTTCTTGTCGTCATTATTATTTATTTTCCAGGGCTTGGAGGGTCGAATGAACCAAAAAGAAAAAAAAGGTGGGATGCATGCTATACGTGTTCTGTTCTTCAAGTATTTTCTTGTTCTTCTTGTTCTGTCTTTTTTGGAGAGGGACGAGGAGACCCACCGTCTTCTTCTTCTTCTTCTTTTGGCAAGAAATGGTGGGAGACCCACCTCCAATATAATTATCCAGGCCCAAGTGCTTGGGGATGCACCACCCAAGAATCGAACCTCTGGGTGCTAGGCATAGAAGTGTGACCATCGAGGCAAACCCCAATTCACTATTCTTCAGTTATTCTTGTGAACTAGTTTTCTGTGTTTGTTCACAAGTAAAATTAAAAAAAAAAACATTTTGACCCGGATTAGGTTACCATTATATATATTTTTTTCAACTCCATCCTGAGGTTTTCCATTGGTTATCAATTCGATGCATCCGTTCTGTTGATGGAGAAGGAAGCAATTTTGGGAAGTTGGAACCAAAGGCTGCATCTCTGAATGCAAAGTTCTGCGTCCCTGAATGTAAAGTTCATTATCTTTAGCAACTCTGAATAATCTTGGCATTGAAATTAACATAAAGACAGACTACATATGTAAATCTGCAAATGATCCAGGCACTTTTCACTCATTTGAAAAGTTTGTGACTGGATATAGGTATTTTGCATTTCATATAAGTTTTTTTCGTGTAATAATCTAATTCTTTCCTTTTCTTTTTCTATATTTTCGTAGTTGATTCTGTTAAGGAAAAGGTTCAAACGTTGCTTGAAAACACCCCAACTGACTTTGGAGCCTGGGCATTACTTCTATCAGAAATCGAGAAAACTTCACCTGTATGTGGCAACTTTTCTGCTATATCTGCGTCTCTAAGATTTTCACATGGTAAATGCTGTTAATTTTTATTCTTTTGAAAAAAACTAGATGATTTGAAATATTTTCCTTGATCTCATATTCTCATGGAAAAATCAGGAACATGGCACTCCTTTTTAAACTCAACATGATTTGATCTTGGCTTGAACATGTCTTGGGTTTCACAATTGCCGAACCACATTCTTTCGTTTAATGCCACTCAACTCCAGGAGAAAATCAAAATTATCTATGATTTTTTTAATTGTTAATTTATCAAATTTTACATGTTTTCGTGCAATATTTCTGAAGACATGATACAATGCCCCACAAGAATAATATCTATTTAATCTTGAGTGTAATCAATACATTGGTAGTTAAATGCTCTTTCCCTATAGATACCTGTAGCTCTGCTAGATGGCTTGGCTTGGTCCTCCACCCTAATTGGCTCTACCTGCCTGATTAGACCTAGCATCATGGTGGTCTCTTTTTAGCATCTTTCTATTAAATCTTTGGGAGGATGTCTCAAACATGGTGTCCTGCGATGATGATTGGCTCCCTCAATCTTAGTAGTTGCTTGAATGGCTTGGCTTGGTCCACCATCCTAAATGGCTCTACCCGCCTGATTAGACCTAGTATCATGGTGGTCTCTTTCTAGCATCTCTCTATCAAATCTCTAGGAGGATGTCTCAAACATAGAGTCCTACGATGATAATTGGCTCCCTCGATCTCAGTAATTGCTCGAATGGATGTGAGTGTTGCATGTTTTGTTCTGCTTATTGTTCTGCATCTACCCCAGCCTCACTTGCTATAAAACTAGGCAATCAAGGAAATGATTCTAGCTCTTCAAGCTCAGGCTACTATTGCAAATCTCAAGCTAATGAATCAATGTTCACCTTCTTGGTACCAGATCCTGCACTAGTACCACAACAGTGTAGTGTTGGTACCCTCTGTACAAGGGTTGGTTTGGCATACTCGATATGCATAGGTATGGTATGATATGCCCAATATGGGGTGATATGCACTAGTATGGTGAACCATGCAATCAATCATTGGATTCTCCTCATCATATACGAAATCATTGTGAAGTGGATCATCGTAGCTCAGCCCCACTTTATCATTAATACACTTCAATCTGAGCCTTAGATCACAATGGACACAGATAGGGTCATTCAAGTGCTTCTGTGTGAGGTGGTTCCTTTGTTTGTTGTGGATAGGGATGGCAAATTATGATCCAACCCGTATTTGACCTACAATAAGCAGGTTTAGGTTTGGGTTAAATAGGTTGGGGTCATAAATCGGTTGACTCGTCTTGACTTATTCATTCAATGGGCCAGGTTCGGGTTTGAGGATCATAATCTGTTTAGCCTATTTAACCAGTTTAATTTAATCAAGTTAGGTCAGGTTAACTGGTGCCCATGCCCTAACTTATTAGGCCGCTAAATAAAATTTGCTTCGCTTTTGGAGACTTCCTTCTCTTTCGAATGCTTGTTTAGGGTTTTGCTTCTTTAGGCCCCTTTGCCTCTGCCTTCATATGTCCATCCCTTTCGACCTTCCCAGCTTTAGCTTCTAGCACATGTGCCTTGCCATTGACATCACCACCTTCCACTTGACTATCGGCCTCGCTGCCCTTAACCTTGCCGCCATTGACCTTGCTCCCGAATCACTTCGTCGCTGAGCCTGATCTCTCTATCTCCACCATTGTTGGTCTTGGCCTTACCCTCTCTGCCGTCACACCGCCTGGATCACTAAGATCCAAGGTTCGCCGCTCTCAACCTCATCGCTGTTGGCCTTGGAGGTGCCCTCTCAATCGATATACCTCTCTCTCCCCCCCTCTCCCTCCCTCCCCCCTTCTCTTCCCACTTTGTCCTCTCCCTATCCCACCACCAAACCCTCCTCCGACGCCACCACCAATGGTCCATCCCCCCAAGCCCTAAGTTCTAAGCCAGGCCTGATCTATCAAAGCTAGGGTTTCTTTGCTATATTTAGTTGATTTTTGATGTTCTATAAGTTATTTCTTCAAATTTATTGATTTGATTGATTCATCTGAATTTGATGCTGTGCTGAGGTTTCATCAATCTGCAAAATTTTGGTTTGAGATCTAAGGTTCACAAAGAACAACCATTCTTTTAGGTATTCTAGTGAATCTCAGATCATCTCCTTATCTATTTGTGTTCTTTTTTCTTGAACCAATTTTTGTATGGTTTGTATGTAATCCATTGAGTCTCAATCGATTTTGTTTTCTATCGAGTATCCGTTTATTCGGAGATTTTATTTCATCTGGTTCTTGATGAAAGATTTTTAGGTTGACTTTTGATTCGTGTCCATTTATAGTTGGTTTCAATCCTGCAAATAGAAAGAGATTAAATTGTTGACACTAAATAGGTTAAGCCTGTTATACAACTAAATAGGTTAAACCTGTTATACAACTAAATAGGTAGACATGATCTGTTTATTAAACAAGTTAAGCAGGTTGTTCATTAAACAAGTTAAATACATTGGGTCAGGTTACCTGCTTAGTAAACATGTTTAGGTTTCAGATCCTGACTTGTTTAATAAATAGGTTAGGTCTAGGTCTGGAATTTTTTGACCTAACTTGTAGATGACCCGACCCAACACAATTGCCACCCCTACCTATGAATCAGGCGAAGGTAGACTAGTTGCGCTCACAGCCACTGGTGCAGATCGAAAATATATATTTTTAATTTAAAAATTATACACGTAAAGAAAAACTACAATTTTTTTGAATCTGCTTATATCATTCTTAGATCTACAATATATAATAAAATCATGTCGAAATACAATAATTTGGCATGATCTCTACTCATTTTTTCTATTTTGGCCTATTTTCGATCTCAAATGGTGGAGTTTCGGATGAAATCTAGATTGAAATTGCCTTCTCCGGGCATTTTTTGATGAAAACCAAAAAAATTAGTTGGGAGGGCTAAGAAGGCACGGGAATCCTTCTTTGCACGTATCCCTTATTATTGGCCGGGATGGGTAGCGAATCGTCCGAACTACCCTGAACTGAGCAGAACTGGGTGGTTCTGCTTTGTTCGGGTTGGTTCAGGCTGGTTCGGAGCTTGTTCCGATCCGAAAGGCAATATCATCATGATTCTGCATCGGTTCAGGCATGTTCGGAGCTTATTCCAACCCGAAGGGCAATATCATCCTAGTTCCGCACCATGACGGTTCAGTATGCCCTTAATTGGGTGGCTCGGGGTGGTACAACAATCGCTAGTTTAAATCCTTTGTTCTTTTTCATTCCTTATTTGGGAAGAAATCATCTTAGGCATTTTTTTTCACTAGAATATTTTTCATTTTGCTTGGATATGAATTAGTCTTTTAATTGTTTCTTTATTTACTTAAACATAGTTTATTTGGTTATTTGCCTTTTTGGGTGGGAGCTAATATGATTTGGCCTTGCCGCTTTTATTTAGTTTCACTTTGGAGGTTTATTTATCAGCATTTAGCCTATGCGATCATTTAACTTTGTGCTTTATTTTTACATTGTTAAAGCTTCAGATCTTCTAATCGGATTTTGTTATGGATTTTGGTTTTGATTTGGCTTTTACTTCTCAAATTTTATGTTTTTTGTTTTTGTAGATGATAAAAGGTTCTTTGTTTAATTGGTTATTGAATTAAATATGTTTAGACTCTGACATGAGTTTTTTTTTGTCTACTTTGGCTTCACATATTCATAAGTTATTATGCTTGGTTTACTTGGATCTTTGGTCGACCATTTAAGTTTTGACTTTAAGGCTTCAAGTTAATCTTGAAAAATTATTTATAAGTAAATATAACCTTAAGATTGGGGGTAAGAAATTATTAGTTTTAGCAAATTACTCTTAGAAATTATTTGCATGTTGTTAAGCTCCAAGCTTTCATTAGAGATTTATTAATCATTTTAATGAGATGTCAATTTATGCTTAAAACTTAGCCATCATTATTTTAGTTTGACTTATATAATTGTTCTTTTCCACTGTATATTATATTTAAATCCTCCCTTCCACTTCTAATTAATTATTAAGCACTTAAATTTATTTTGTTTTGATTATACTTTTTTGTGTTACTTTTTATTGTTAAAACATATAAGCATATTTTTATTTGCATATGTGCTTCTCATATCAGGCTTTGATTTATAAAACATGGTTAAAGATATTTTATTAGTTTTCTCACAAAAAATAAGATAATTTGATATTTAAATAATAATTACGTTTGAAAACGTTAAATTCTATTGTTATGTTAAATATTCAATTACACATATAATGAACTCAAATAAGAGTCTTGTTATCTAATCATTTATTTAGTGTTATATTTATTAAAATGTAAATTACATTTATAGCACGATAGCAATTACTTATTTATAAAAATTCTGATAGATTCTAAATGAATTATAATTGAAGCTTTGTCCTAAACCATTCACCAGGATTGAGGTGCTGATAAAGTGACTAGTTTTTGCACGTTGATGCATATAGATACAATGAGTATGAGTAATGTCATGGTGATCCCAATGAAGGGATCTTCATGCTTGCAGCAAAGAGAAGATCTTGGTGAAGTCTCAACATTCTAATTAAAGATCTTTTTTTATTTTATAAAAATTTTTATTCATTCATTCGATTATTGCATTCCATTTCTTTTGTTCCTGTTCTTCTGTCTCAGAAGAAGGTATTTAGAAAAAAAAAAATAAAGGATTAATTCGTTCTTGATAGTCATTTCTTTAATCAGTGAATAGGAGCATACTCGAGATCGGAATCGTAGGGAGGTACTTCTTGATCATTTCTACCAACTTAAAGCCCTTATTATGATTCGTTTTATGCAGAAATATCTCTTTTTTTGATATCTGAAAAGAATACAACTTTGTCATTAAGTGCATGGGAAAGCACATTATGTAGCGAAATATCACTGGAAAATTTCCTTTGGTCGTATTATTTAATCTCCATTTAGAATAGTTCTTGGAGAGTATGACATCATTTGGGTTAAAATCTCTTGCATGTTCCTTCCCAACTTGAAGAGATCCTCAAGATAACAATATTCAAAAATGCATGCTGCGAACTGAAAAAATATGTGATCTTATCATTGGGTTTTACCTTGAGAATGGAATGTGATGTTTATTGTTTGGAAAGCCTTGATTCCAGCTGTGAAGTCAGTTCTCTACTTATTCTATCATTTCAATTCTACGCTGTCCTTTGTTTATGCCTATTTCATGCAACTTCATGGTCTATTGAAATGATATATGGGGCTGGATTGTCATTTATTGTGTGTGTACTGCAGGATGATATACAAAAGATTTGCTTGGTTTACGATGCATTCCTGTCAGAATTTCCTCTATGTTATGGTTACTGGAAGAAGTATGCAAGCCACAAGGCACGACTATGCACTTTATATGAAGTGGAGGAACTATATGAACGAGCGCTCCGAGTAGCAACCTATTCTGTTGATCTCTGGGTTAGTTACTGTAGCTTTGCTCTGCTATCGTATGAAGACCCTGTTGACATTCGAAGGTAAAATCCAAAAAGGAGTTCAATTTAGTATTTAAAAGTTGTGTAAAAATGATTTTTAATAGAAAATCATGGCATTGCTATTTCTTAGATTTCATAAAGGAACTTAACAAAAACTTGGTTGAATATTACTAGATAAGAAGTCCATGTTCTTTATATGATATCTCCACTTAGTTGAAAAAATTACATGGGGTAATACACTTGCTGGAGAGATGGATTAGTCAGCTGAATTTTTTCAAGATTTTTTTTTGCATATTACCTCGTCCACTATGCATTTTCGACATATAAAGATCCCCCTTTTCAGTATTTGCCTATCAAGCCAAAATCTGCATACTTGTTTGCAGATAAAACCTTCTGTTAGTGTCTGTTGTATCTGCATAATTTTTTGCAGATAAAACCTTCTGTGAACGTCTTGTTGTAGAATTCAAACTTGGCCATGGTTAAGCTAACCAAGGATTGTAAAATTACCTAAGTACCGCTGGGTTTAAGTTAGGGTTAAGGTCGAACCACTACTTTCCCCTTTTGTTTTTTTTCTTCTCCCATTCTCCCCACCCTTGCTTGCCACTCACACCAGCCTAGAACCCCACCTTCCCATTGTCTTTTCTTTCCTCCAAGAGCGGAACTTCCTCAGCCATGGCAGCGAGCCCCTGCCCGCTCCTTCTCACCATTCAGCCACCTAAGCCCATTCCTTTCCATCCCTATTCTACCTACCATCTTGTCTGTTTGAGCCCACCCCTTCCTTTCTAGTGTGCCACCCACCTAAAAGCATGTTGCCATGCCTCCCCTCCTCATCCCACCATCTGCCCCAACCATCCTCATCTCTCCCGTTGCCACCACCATCATGTATAATCCTCCCTATCTCGTCATCCAACTCACTGTCCTCTCCTCTCCCTCCCCTGCTGCCAGGGTCACACCATTGCAGCACCAATTCCCCTGTTTCTCTTCCAACTCGTGAACAACAACAATGCTGGCATAACAGAGATATTTAAACTATTATATGTTCGAGAAAAGAAAATCGACATAAAAAATGTCTCAAAAAGATGAAGGGCATGATTTATTATCTTGTGATCCATGCTTTTTTCCCAATGTAATCAAGACAAACCTGAGTTCCATCATAGACATCTAGGTTTTCCATTGCTTTGCTAGGAGGTGAGGGAGCATGGGGGTGAAGCTTGGATGAGCAAGAAGAGGAGAGGAACAAGGAAGTGGGAGGGGATGTGAGAGTGTCTAACTAGTACAACGAGGATAGTGGGAGAGTGAGTGAGAAAGAGTGCAATGGGTTTGGTGGTGGGAAGGGGAGAGAAATGAATGGAGCTATAGAGGTGACTCAACCCTCTACTTTGCTGCGTGGAGGTACTCCACCTCCCCATAGATAGCTGTGCATCTACCTTGGGCTGCCATGCAACTCCTAGCAGTAGAGCCTTACCATTGCCTTTGCTGAACTCCGACTGCAAGTCCCACAGCTCCTCAAACTACCCAGCCACCACAAGCGGTGCCACCCGGTGGACGAGATGGACTAAGGGAAGGGAAGGAGAGTAAGGCAATAGTGGAGTTGAAGATTCCTCGAATAGGTACCAGAGCCTGTTAGGCAACCGGCATGGTACGGTGTGGTTTCGTACCATGCTGTTCTAGGGTGTACCTCTTTTTTGTTTTGCTAATTTTGAATTAAAGTTGGCAAATGGTTCGCTGACTTCAATTCGAAATTGGCAAAAATAAATAGGGATCTCCTGTTTCAAAATGAAATAGGGGATTCCCTATTTTGGACTTCCAATGAGGGCTTTCGAGCCCTCTCTTCTCTCTCGGCCTCTCTTCCCCTCTCTCCTCCTCTATCTCTCTCCCCCCTTCTCTTTTCCTCTCCTCTCTCTCCCTTTGTAGGCGTAGTAAGGCTTCCGTTTTGTATCGAACGAATAAACTGTACCGGTAACCGACCGGTCCAGTATGGTACGTCCCGAACCGGCCGGTTCGATATGATTCAACATTCCATGGTGGAGTCCCATCTTAACAGAGGAACTAACGACAGGTCATTATTCTGATGGTGTCAGCATAACCCGAGGTTTTATGTGACATAACTCTACCAAAGTTGGCTTGGTACACAAATAGTGTTAGGGGGTGTAATATGTAATAAAAGCACAGGAGGGAGTGTGATTCATAAAAAAACCCTATTTTCAAACAGTGGATGACCAAGAGAGTGCAAATTCAAAAAAAATCTTTCTTGAAAACTGCTCATGTTTAACTCCTTTGGATGGAGACTAATATTGACTTTGTTATGATAATCATGTCAGAATAATGCATAGTCTTTCGTGGAATCATCGTCAGGGTGTTGTCCTGAATAATTGTTCAATGTATAATACAACATGCACTCAGTTACAGACATATATAAACACGGTTAATGCTCATTGGTTACTTCAAAATTTTTGTGTCTTGAACTTGAAGACACAACATGATATTCTGTGGCTCTCCTTGTTATCCGATGTTGCCAGACCATAATGACAGTTATTTTATGCAAGTGGCAGGGAAAATGTGCAAAAGGTGTCAGATTCTCAAGATAACTGAAAGGATTTATTGTTAACTAAGCTACAGGGAGCTCAACTGGCAATATATTTTTGAGACATTCTATAGAATTTGCTTACAGACCTGTCCAAACATGGTTAACTTGTTGGCTTCTTAAAATTTCTAATATTGTCATGATGACATTGTATGTAAGTGGCTAAACAAGTAAACGGTGTTTTCTCCAAAGGCCTTATTGTTTTTAAGTCATGATAAACAAGCTGAACTAACCATGTATTATTGAAACATTCATCCAGACATAGAATTCCATTGTCATTGGATTCTATGGCACTTGACAAACATTTGCATTGTCAAGAAAATAAAAACCAGCTCCTGCAAACCCCTTAATAATATTTGCTTCAGGTGTTAAAATTTGTTCCTTCCAATATATAGAGCAGAACTTAAATAGGGATAGGTCCGGTATGAAATTATTCAGGGGGATGGAGTTTTTCGGTCCTTTTTGAACAAATTAAACAGAGTTCCATATGGTTGAGCTTCAAACTTGTATAGACCTATGCCATCACCTAAAGGGTAGCCTAATGCGCAAGTCTATCGCCATTGCACGTTCCAGGGAAGGTTAGATGTACATAGTCGTACCCTCGCATGTAGAGAGATTATTTTTGTGTTTTGAACTCATGACTTCTAGGTCGCAATAGAGAAACCTTACCATGGTGCCAACGCTTACCCTCATCTATGCTATTACCTGATAGACAATATTGCAGCATATTTGCTGTGATACATGATAATACTATATAAAGTGCAATCCACGACCCTGTATATTATCAAATTTTTATCAATACAGTCCATACTAATATAACATGGTATGCACTAATATTTCATTAATTACCGAGGAGGTGTTTCTTTTATTATAAGAAATTTTGGTAATAGAAAGGTTAGGTTTCATGTTAGAAGTCTGCCTTTTGATTTATTTACTGTCCATATGGATGAGGGTCATAAAATTAAATTTTCCACATGATTGTTCATGTATTCGTGATTGATTGATGAGATAATTTTTGGAGTTGGAGAGTTATTGGATGTGTTTGTTTTGATAGAGTTGTCAGGCTATGAATAATTTTGCAAAGAATATTGACATATTCATCCTATTTCTTTATTGTTATTATTATTATATTTTTAATATATATTATTTGTTAGGTCATCATACTATAAGACACCAAATGACAAAATTAATGATCAGACTAAGAAGATTTTGCTTTATGAAGCATAGTTTCAAATCCCGATGGGACGTCCTACAGGACACCAGGATGGGGTACCATCCCAAGTGTTGGGATGGACCATCCCACCATCATCGCAGTGTCCTGGGCTGCCCCCTATCCCAAGTGTCATGACGGGGTGGGATGGCGATGCTTCCCATTCCATGGAAAAACTGGGATGGCCTTTTTATGAAATCTCTAACTTGGAACCAGTTCTTATGCAACAGAAAGAAATGGTGCTGTATTTTATATGTATGTATATTTTATATGTATATGTTTGTATGTATATATTTGTATATGGGTATATGTGTGTGTACATATATGATATATCTATGCATGTATGCATACATGGTTTATTCAGGTCATTTTTATATTAATCTGAATTTGCTTAGGTGCCTTTAGGTCTATGTCTGCAGTTGCTTTGTTTGTTATTACAAAGAGTTCTTAATATGAATTGGTTTAATTTTATATTTATTACTGGGATTTAACTCTAGGGCACACTTTGGAGGGTGATGACTTGATGATCCATGAATCCATTTTCGTGTTCTTTCACATATTTGGATCAGCTAGTCTGTTTTGGCATATTGATTCATACTATGCAGTTTTACAAGGTGTCATGTCATGTTCCACACCTTTTTGTAGGTTGTTTTGGATGATTATTATTTGGTTTATGTGATCTAATGTTTCAGATTGTATCATAGGTTAAGTTCCATGTAGAACCATGTAAAGGCAAAGTTTTTGCATTACAAAAGATAGTTTAAATTATCGAATGATGATTGTTCTTTCCAAAGCATTGCTACAACTCCATGGAAGTTTAGTAATCCTGCATTTAATACACTTCCATTCGAATAGAATACCTGTTTGGTTCTCCTACTTCAGGTTGCTGTTGAGTGGAGGTATATGGTTAGGAGACAGAATGCTTCCACCTTCATTTTTATATGACACTTTAGATATGTCCCTAAATCTGTAACCAATTTTTCTAATATCTGAGCTAAATTTGTTGATCCCTCTTCCTGCAGTAGTTTTAACTCTTAAACTATTTTAGCAGATTATATGAGAGAGGTTTATCTTTTGTCGGGAAGGATTACTTGTGCCATCTTCTGTGGGATAAATATATTGAATTCGAATATTCTCAGAAGCAATGGAGTCGCCTAGCTCATATTTATATCAACACTCTGAGATATCCAATAAAGAAGCTACATAGCTATTATGAGAGGTACATTATCAGGCTTTTTCTTTGAAATTTTGTATGAAAATATAACCTCCAAGCTGGAGAAAATAATTCACGATAGAATTACTCACAACACCCTAGTTACGAGTATTTTTGTTCGTCAGAAATTATCTTATTTTCATTGCTGAATTTTATCCTCTTTTATTTTTTTTTTAACTGGCTTGATCCATCATTTGGTCACTCACTTCTGATTTTGTACGCTCGGTGTAACCCAAAAATATGCTAGTAAGATTGATGAAATTGAACACACTTCCATTCCTTTTCTCCCCCTTTTGGAGCTCAGTCACAATGATACTCTTACCTCAAATCTTTCAGTTTTAAAAAGTTGGTTGCTACATGGGAGGAAGAGATTGAATGCCAGAAAGACACTGAAATGTCATCAGAAATTGTATCTAACTGTGGAACAGAAAATGTAAAAGATTGTGGATATGCCGAAATCTCGAATGCGATCAGGGATCTTTTGAATCAACAAGATGGCCTTCCTAGGCCTAATGCAGTAAAGAAATACTTAGACATTGGAGAACTATTTTATCAAAGATCAAATCAATTAGACAGAAAGATTAGTTACTTTGAGGCTCAAATACGGAGGCCTTATTTCCATGTGAAGCCACTTGATGACCGTCAGCTTCAAAATTGGCATCAGTATCTTGACTTTGTTGAGATGCAGGGAGATTTTGACTGGGTATGAATTGTTCTACATTAATGCTATTTGAGTGGCATTTTGCTTAGTTTCCTTGTTATCATCTGAAAAACTACCTTTTCAATGCCAGGCAGTGAAACTTTATGAGAGATGCTTAATTCCTTGTGCTAACTACTCCGAGTTCTGGATCCGTTATGTTGAATTTGTGGATGCTAAGGGTGGGCGAGAGATAGCACAATATGCTCTTGATCGAGCATTGACAGTTTTTCTGAAGGTATGAGTAAAAAAGCATGACCCTTGTTACCAACCTTAACGATTACCAGTTTTTCTTAAAGAGAGGAACTTTTATATAGGAACCTAGCTACCTTGTTAATTGGAGTACATAGGTAATATATCTAATCAAAATGATTGTACATTATTGGAATAAAGTGCACTAGCATCCTAGCTTTTTATACCAATCTTTTGCATTTTGATTACTGGTTTTATTGTTTGAATGCTCTTATGCAAGCAGCGAGTTCCAGCTTTCCATTTATACTGTACAATGTTCAAAGAGCAAATTGGCGATGTTTGTGGGGCTCGTGCTCTGTTTCATCGAAGTATTATGGATTCAGACCCTGAGTTCATCGAGAACGTTAACAGAGAAGCAAACATGGAAAAACGAATGGTACATACTCATATATTTTTATTTGTACTAGTAAATAGGCTGTGAAAATCAAACATTTTTTGCTCTCTTTTGCAGGGAAACATTGATGCGGCTTGCATGATATATGAGAAAGCAATTGAAATGGCTAAAGAGAAGCATATCTTGCAAATTCTTCCAGTTCTGTACACCAATTTTGCTCAGTTCACAATGTTGGTAGGCCTCTGAAACTTATTTTTCTACCTAAATGCTTGACTTATCAATTTTAGCTATTCACATTTTCATGTGGTTTCTCCCTTCTTTTTACTCCAATTGCCTCATTAGTACAGGAGACATCCTAAACTTTAGCTATCCTTCATTTCTCACTACAACTGTTTTACATTTTAGTGCATTGCTTATGGGTGATGGCGTAGCCAACCCATGCATAGTTCTCATCAACTGGGTTAGATTGTGGTATGTTCTCTAGTATAGGTAATGCCGTTATATTCAATATCAAATTTAGTTTCATTTGATAGTTTGACATGTTGTTTATGACTGACTATCAACCTAACTTCAACCTTCCACCTTTCATCCAAGCTTGTGATTGGCATCGGTGGTGTTTTAGCTGTCAAAAGCAAAATCAATAAACTATTTCAATAGCTATATTCTCATTGCTGGGATAGGTTTCTCTATTATGTATCGTTTCAGCAATTATTGATTTTAATACTGTCCTATCTTTTAACAGGCACGTGGTAGCATAGATGCTGCTAGAGAAGTCTTTGTCAAGGGAATCCAACAAATGCCGAACAAATCAATTATAGAGGTTTATAAGTTATAACATCCTGCTTCGTCAGTCCAATTACAGTTGCTTCACCATTGAGTTTATGTATGGTGGTTTGATTATATCATGCATCCTGTTATGCATAATTATCCATAAACTAACTTATTAGTTACCACTAATAGCTTAGGTGATTCGGAAGTATAATTAGCATTGAGTGTGACATTTTCAAAATAACTTTTTTCCTACTTAGTTTATGATTCAAAATATCATCTGTTTCTCGATAGTGTTCATTTATGATATTTTTTAGATGTGCATTATTTACTTGGCATGTTAGGTTGTCTAATCCTTCTGTGAGAAGTGTAGACTAATGATATAGATTGAGACTCATTTTCTACTCCATTGTGATACCTAATTATTGAAGACATGTAGACTTCTTCTACATTCATGTATATGCAATTGTAACATTTGAAACCATTGCATTTTATTTGGTAAAACTTTCACTTACATATGGAATCTAGGTTGTTTAGACATTATGTTCTCAAGTCACGACCTTTCATTCTCCGATTAATTTTGCAACCAGTTCTATGATTTATCCTAGTTTGCTTGGGTTTATCTTTGTTGACATCCTTAGTGATGCACAGCTTAAGTATCTGCTACTGTAGGCTTAAATCTGTTCCTTGTGTCTGTAGTGATGAGAATACTTGTTGTAAAAGACTAGCAAGTATTGGAAGCTCATTACTTCTAAATTAGTTCTCTATGTTCTTATTGCTCCCTCCATTATTTATCCAATTCTATAAATTTATTGACAGTGATCAGGTGTTTTTTTTTTCTCACTAGGAATCAAGTTTCTTCTTCAATCCTACTCTCGTTAGTAATTTCTTAGTAATATCTGTTATACTGTTAAAAACATGTGATTCTGTTGGCATCATCACCCCCTTCATATTCAACCAAGGCTTTTCCTTATCAAAACAGGGTCAGCTATGTAGCCAAATTTTCTGCCATGAAGGCTCAACACGAGGATTCAGCAGCAAGACAAGCTGTAGACATGTTTACTTTAATATGAGCAAAAATACCATGTTATATGTTAACCAAAGGTAACAAGAGGCCTTAACATAACCATTTGACTTTGGTTTATTAAATTCTTCTTTGTCATTTTTCTTTTCTTTATTTATATTGTCCCTCCCTTTCCTTCAAAATTCCTTACATCTGAAATTCAAAATGTGGTAGGTTATCTCCCTACCCCTTTCTTGAACTACAAACATAAACCTATCCTATTTGTAGAACATCCCTAGATTGTTGTTTTATGCAAAATATCAAGTTTAAATTTCAACACTTCAACTCTGACTGGCTCGAAGCCACCTTATGTGTTTTGTCTCTATTCCTTGTCAAAAATATGAGCTTGCTTTCTATCTAAACTAGTTTCAAAGAGCTAATGAGGAAATGGAAATAGTGTTTTCTGCTCTTTTTGTGGTGTTTTATATATTTTCTCATTAAAATTTCAAGTATGGCTAATTTCCAGACATGTTTTATCATGCTTATAAAGGTACTTGCAGAGATGCTCGACATATTACTAAAGTTCAATTTCGAAGTGGTATCATTCTTGTACTCTTTTTTCCTGTCGGCATTGTGTATAACTTAATGTGAAAGTAGTGCTAACAGAAAAGACAGAAGATTTGCTATCCTTATTCACCATACAGAAAGTTGCATAATTTTTCTGATAGTGATAGATTAGAATAAGAAGATACTGGAAATATTGAGAATACACTATAAGCATAACATTAGATAATGCATTCTATACTATTTTTTTTCCTATAGATGTGAAATCCTTAATCTTTGCTGTTGCTCAGAACTTAGGAAGTTAAATGTTGCATTAGATTCTCTGTTTCCTAATCCATGGGACACGTTTTTGCTGCCTTTTTTCTGATTGCTACTTTTGCAGGGGTTGATACGCTTTATAACCATTCATGGACGGGCAGAACAGATACCAAAATTAGACACAATTGTGGCAAATGCTATAGTTCCTGAGTCAGATGTATCTAAAGCCTTCAGCTCTCAAGATTGTGAAGACATCTCAAAGTTATTCTTAGAGGTGTGCTTCCATTTCTTAGCTCATTCTGTTTCATTTTTGTTGACAGTATTTGCTAAAAAAAGACTGCTAAAAGTAAGTTACACTGTTATTCGTTTACATACTTTTCCTATTCTTTTTCCCAAAGTCAACCGGTGTGTTTGTTTCAATTTGATTGAAAGCTTGGTGCAACATGAAGACACCAAAAGAAGAAACAAATTGACAGCCAGATCCAGCCATCGAAGTCTTTTGATGGTATCAAATCCTCTATTTGAATGCTGACAGCAGCTTTGTGTCAGCATTCTTTAGTCTCCTAGTCTGAATCAAAATCGATCCCAAGTTATAATGTGTTCATACTCATTATCCTGGAGCTTCTGTACAGGAAGTGGGAGGATATAATAGATAGTTTCTTGTTGATTTAAGTGCAATCACTGCATGCATTTGATGCTTCAAGGTAGGTTTGTAGGACAACAATCAGGTTGGTATATGAATTCAAATATTTTGTAATAAATAGAATCTTTATAAATAAAATGAGAATTGCACAGATGGAAAATGCTGGGTTTTTTATTGGCAAAACTTGGAGTTTAAGAAAGGAATTAGTATGATGAAGTGTACCAGTTGCACTGATAGAGTAAAATGTTATGTAAAACCAAATGAATGATGTCGGACTTGGAACAAAAATCAAAGGTTTCGACGGGATGATATGAGCCATTACAGAGAAAACTAAAGGAATGTAAATGAACTTTGTGTATAGAGGATTTTGTTAGCAAAAGATAAGAGGCATCAAAGTCCCTCCAAGATACTAATAGTGATAAAACTAGCTCCGTGTAGTTGGGGAAAACGGTCTGTTATCCAACTTCAAAGAGGTCATATTGGATACTTTATTGGGCTATTGAGATATGTTAAGACACTCTCATCTGCTTGTGGGCGCCTCCAATCTGTTTTGACTAAGCATCTACTATTGCTAGACCTAATTAGCTGCTGATGGGCTTGGGTCAGGCTAGTCAGAATAGGCCATGAATTGGGCTTGCACCCTAAATTTTAGGCCCGTATTTGTTTTGGGCTGATTTTGGGCAGCCCCATGCCTAGAAATTAACTTCTGCAAGTAGATTATTATAATTTTTCAATATGCTGAACGAAGGTTGTTCTTATATAAGCCATCTTAATTTGTGTTGTACCTATTTCTTTTTTCTTTTGCATTATAGCATGAATGTAATTTTTCTTAATAAAAAATGCTATCGACGAGAAAACTTACAGTATTCATCAGCAAAATTTAGATTATATTGTTTTGTTTTTTATTTTTGTATTTGTGTGGAAGTTTTCCTATGTCGAGATTTTGGGGGTAAAGTGTCAAACACTTAGTACTCCTGGACACTTTGCAGCCTTGCCAAGTGTCTACATAATAGTGCTAATCATATCCTTGTCCAAATGTAAGTTTCATTGCTGCTTGATGCTAATGGTCAAAGTTGGTAACTGAATGCACACACAATAAATTTGTTTTAGATTTTGGGCTTGATCTGCTTATCTTCTAGTGATTTGTTCACATTATGTGAGTAGAATCTTGCTGCTTATAATAATTTTCTACTGGCAGTTTGTGGACCTCCATGGAACCATTCATGACATCAGAATGGCATGGAGTCGTCACAGGAAATTATTTCCACATATAATGAGACCTTCATTTAACTACACTGTCCCTGAGAAAAATACCTTGGACAAGAGCAAGGAAGGAAGAAACCAAATGTTGGTTTTCTCCATCTCATCATGTTTGTGGAGATAACCGCCGCGGTGGCTCTGATATGCATTTAATGGATGGCCCACAGCTGAAGGACAGTGCTGGTTTTCTGTGTGAAGGGGTAAGAATTAACAAATTGCAACCAGAAGAAGACAAAAACTGTACAAGGGAAAGAGAGGAGCAGGTGGAACTTGCTGAAGTCAAAAAACAGTCTATACCAGAAGGAACTGAACTGCATGTGGAGGTTAATGGGTTAGTTCATGAATGTCCTAATGTGGCTGAAAACCCAGGTGTCTTGTCAGAACCCTCTGATATTGAGAACCACATTAAAGTACTCCCTGACCACGAATCAAGTGACAATTTAAGACCACCTGCACTTGATAATCTCTCAATAAATTCTCCAGACACTGATACTCAGCAGTCCAACCCAATCACTTCAAATGAGCATTGTATTAATCAGGAATTAACCTCTGCATTGGGTGGAAATGGAGAACAGAATGAGCACATTCATCAGGAATCAACCGTTGTATCAAATGGAAACAAAGAACAGGGTGGGGGAAATGCAGATGAGGTCTCAGCAATTCATGAACCCGATATGCAAGACATGAAATCAAACACACCCTCTCGGGCATGTCTTCAAAATGATGACAGTTCTTTGCATCCAGCTAGTGACTTGGATCCTTCAGAATCAGAAACAAACTCACAGCTCCAAATGCAAGCCCAGTCACAAACTAATTCACATCGAGATTCACCTGCTGGTGGTGCATTTCCTCAAAATTCCGGCAGTGCAGGAAAGTGGTTTCAGATGCATTATGGCATGCATGCCTCTGAAGATTCCAGTACCAGTTCCCGTGGTTATGTTCAAGCTTCACAGTCTCAACAGTGGCAGGTTCATGCACAGTTGCAATCCCCTCCTGCCTCAAACTCACAAATGCTCATAACTCATGGTTATCCATTTCAGCCTCAGGCTTCAAGTAATGCACGGGATCAGCAAGCTAACCAAACCCAAGGTCAATATCACATGGCTGCTGCTCAAGCTTACCCAACTGGAAACCTTTCCTGGCCTGGACAAAATATTCAGCAGCAGGGTTTTGTATATATACAGCCGCAATTAAGCACCCATACTACTTCTCAACCTCAATCTGAAGTTTATCAGCAATCTGTCCAGGCTAACGAACAGTACAGGTATTCTCAAAGTTACCAAGGATTTGCGCCTCATATCTGGCAGTACTATCAGCAACATCTGTATTATCTGCAGCAGCAGCAGCAGCAAATTCAGAACCATCTGCAGCAGCAGCAGCAGAATGAACAACCGCAGCAACTGCGGCAAAAGCACTATCAGCAGCAGCAGCAGCAGCAGGAGCAGCATCCAGAGAATCAACAATTGTTGCTTCAAGCACAGCAGCAGTCAAATAACCAACAGGAGTCACAGCAGCACCTCTCACCAGAGCAAAATCAAAACCTAGAACTCCAGCAGCAACAGCAAGCATCCCAATTTCAGCAACAGAACCTGCAGATGCACTCCACACAACAACAGCAGCAGCAGCTTCTATACATTCAACAACAGCAACACCTGTATTTCCAGCAGCTATACCACCAGCAGCAGCTGCTCCAGCAACAATTACTCCAACGGCAGCAGCAACAGCAATACCAACAACAGGCACAACAGTTAAATACACAGCTGCAGCAACAGCCACAGCAACCACTTCAGCAGCAGCAGCAGCAGCAGCAACAACAACAACAGCCCCAGCTACTTCAACAGCAACAACAACAACCCCAACTACTTCAACAGCAGCCGCAACAGCCAGACCTACTTCAGCAGCAGCAGCCACACCTACTTCAGCAGCAGCAGCAGCAGCAACACCTACTGCAGCAGAGGCAACAGCAACAGCCACACCTACTTCAGCAGCAGCAGCAACAGCCACACCTACTTCAGCAGCAGCAGCAACAAGAGTTACTCCAGCAGCAGCAGCAGCAGCAACTATTGCTGTTCCAGCAGCAGCAGCAGCAGCTTTACCAGCTCCAGCAGCAGCAGCAGCAAACCAGTGCTTCAGAACTTGAAGCTTTAAACGTCACTTACTACCTTCAGGTGATTCATTTCTTTTAAGACACAAATGTGGATCTATGCCATGAGATTTTGCTAGTTCTTTGAGAGAAGCTATGGTAGATTTCTGGTTTTTTGCTCAATGTGTCATTGTTGGTGACAATAGGTGGGTACTAATTGATAAACAACCTTTATATGTTGAAGTGTGACATCTTTTGACCTTTTGTGTGTGACTCCTACCAAATGCCCCTACAACTGATGTTTTTGACATTTGAAGCCAACAATGCTCGTCAGCTTTCTCAATTTCCTTCCATGGTTTTACAGGAAAATCCGGGCTAACCCAGATGATTGCATTTTTCGTTTAGATTATAACATCTATAATCTGTCCACTTATATATATACATGTGTATGTACTTATGTGTGTGTGTGTGATGGGTACTCCCTCCTGTTGGGTTATAATTCTAATTTTGCAAGCAACACTTTCCTGTTCTATGACATCATGGGTTATCCTGTTGGGTTACAATTCTAACTTTACAAGCAACACTTTCCTCCTGTTCTTTTAATTTGCGAGAAGTACATGATTACTATATTAAGATACTATCATGACTATGCTGTTTACTTTGTGCTGAACTTTGTGACTGGCAGACTGTTCCTATGCAATATGGAAACAATCAACAAAGGCAGGATCTTGGCCAGGAGGCTGAGACATCCCAGGTAGCATTCAGGACTTGTGATATGGTTTGCTTAATGATCTTGATGTTCTGTTGTTCACAATGACATGCTTCTGCTTGTTTTGAATTTGTATATGTTGGCATATCACGTCTCATCATGATTCCAAAGTAAGCTAATTGTGGGTTGTGGCAGATGCTAGTGCATAATCTTATAGTAAATTATTAATTGATAGAGATATTCCTCAAATTTTTAGAAGTGTCTACCATATTTTAAACAGAGACGGTTGCTGCTGTGATAAATTTGAACATTTGGGGGGTGAGCTTTCCTTTTTTTGGCTTTGCAGAAAATTCCTCTTTGAACATGAAAGCAGTGTGTCAAGTAGTAGAAGTGACTGATGTGGAAGATGAGAAACAGAGCGGATAAACTGAGAAAAGATACATGAAAGGGATAATAAATTTCTAGGAATTTATTTTTTTCTCAACAAATAATCATGTAGCACAATGGTTTCTGAAGATGTTCCCTGATGTATGTTTTAGGTTTTGATCTAACTTATTAAGGAAACCAATTTCCAAGGAATTGTTTTTCTCTGTGTTTTTCTGAATCTATGTTCCTACATTCTTCTAAGAATGTATAATTCTCATACATCTAACCCTCCAGGCAGTGTTCCTCATTTCAGCCATATTCTGGAGTCTAAATCCATCACTCTAAAGTCAAGACTTAAATATTGATAAATATTGTAATCATTTGACCTTCACAGGATATAATCTTTTGCAGGGTGAAGGGGCTAATCTGCAGACTGCCGAACAGTCTGGTTCTTCTTATCCCTCCACACCACAGAAGGGTTCCACAAAGCAGTAAATTGACCAGCAAATGCACTAATCTACTGGTATGGAACTTGTTTCAATAAATTTTTTCAATGTTTTTGCTGTTTCATTTACTAGTAATGGGCCTGTATCATTAGTTCTAAGAAACTGGCAAAGAAGAAGTCATATGTCACAGATGCATATGTAGAGATAAACTTTTACACTCTTATTGAGCAGATTCCTAAGCATTTACCAAATATGGGATCAATGGTTTATACCTTCCATACATATGGCCTGGTCAAAGAATCCCCTCTTTTATTACATGTGGATCAAGTTTAGTTGTGCCTAGATGCCATTTTATCAAGCCTGTAAGGGTCCTACGATAAGTTCCACTGCTGCTTAGACTCATAAGCGGTATGGGCATCCCACCTTGAAGATAGGAAGAAAAGCTTGTTGAATAAGAGCTGTCTTTGCATTTTATGGCTGCAAGGACTTGGCTACATCATCAGCCTTTATTGCACCATGCAGAGGCTTTCTGAAACCTGAGCTGCGATAATGGAAAGTGAAGTAACCTGAGCTATAAGCATGGAAAGCCATGTAAAAGAGATCATCCCATACAGCGTGCTAACTACGATCTATATGCTTGCCCTCTTCGCTGGAAAGCTGCATAGAAAAGATCATCCCATGCAGCACACTAACTACAATCTTTATGCTTGCCCTCTTCACGTATACGAGTAAAATTTTTAGCTAGTCAAGACTTGCACCAGTTTTGAAATTCCTGTCTAGTGTCTGACCCACTTCAGGTTGCTAAGGGGTCCCGTTGTTTATCTGCAGTACCTGCTGCAAATCAAATTTTAGTGAAACTTTTTCATCATTCATCTACTAACTTCCTTTAGCAAAAATCTAATACTTCAAGATCAACATGACTGCATCATCTGCACTGAATCTATTGGATCCCTTCCATATAATGGCCCATCATGATTCCTAGTAAAGAAAATCGTCCAAGCATTGCCTTAGTGTTATTAGATGCTTGGATAAGCAATTATCTTAAAAATGAAGTTTCTTTTGGTTGCCCCTTGAAACCATTTGGATTCGCTTTCTACCTCTGACTGTTGCTCTTTGACTTCCTACTAATTAGTCAGCTCACACTCTACAGATTACTTCCTCTTCCTGACCTCCCTGCTGCCTAACACTGTCTCATTTCTCTCTATGCATGCTGTATAGCAAAATCAGTCCACATTTATGTAAATTAGCATTTAGCAATTAAAGGGACTGAAATTTCTTTCTTGGAGCCTAATCTGTAAGCCTTCACACCATCTGAATCCCTACAGTTTTTCAGTCCTGGAATATATTGGTATTGATATTATTATTTCAGAATTTAGAAAATCAAATCTACTGCAAGTAGGAATTAGTTGGTAGCAAATCGCATCTGTGCCTTGTTTTGTTTCTAGTTGATTACACTGTTAAATAAAATATGGCCCAGATGCACAAGATGGGTGTAACAAAAGGGATACGCTTTCGTGGATATTCAGGTATGAAAAGAATAGCATTAGAAATGGATAAAACCTTGGATTTGTACTTGATCAAGGAACGATAGTGGAGAACTGCCTCAAATGTTATATGTAACTCCAAACTGATATGAGAAGGCTTGGATGGTAAATGACTTGGGTTTGTGTCTTGAGGGGCATAAAAAGAAGACCTAAGATATAATGGATGGAGGTTGTAAAAAAGATAGGGACAGGAAAGGGAAAAAAAAAATAACCATGAATGCAGCTTTTAATAGGAACAATGACACGGATCTGCAATGCTGACCCCAAGGCGAGCTCATCATTGTCATATTGTTAAGAAGTTTCAGAGGTCATGGTTAAAGATTGAACTGAAAAAGAAACTACCTTTAGCGTCTTTTATATCCCCAACTAAGTACCATTCATCTTGCAGAATACCATCTGTTTTTTAAAAAAGCTGTATGGATGAGAAAATATCAATTGTCCACTTGATATATCAGGGTTATAAAAGTTTGACTATGATCTCAACCTAAGTAATATGGGTACTGTGGGATGCCATACTTCTCTGGGAAATGCATGAGATATTTACTTAAACTAGTAGGTCCTTGAGCAGATCCCATGATAGCCCCAATAGATCCCATGATAGCCCCAAGATGTTGGTCTTTAATTTGAAAAGTAAATGCTTAAGCATGAGAAGCTTCTAGCATGGTGGGCCCCTAAAACTCACTAGGATAAGCAGCAGAAGCTATTCTTTCACCAGAACCCACACCTACGATAAATGTTCTTTTATATAGTTATTTAGATGACAAGTGTTTTTTGTTGTTATTTGATGGATGATGTAAATGAGAAAACAGAGAATCCAATATTCTTTTCAACGTGAATATATAATACATAAAATTTTAGTATTTTCTCAATTATTTTATGGATTTTAGGATATAGATGAGTATATGAAGCATACTAAATGAAAAAACAACAGTGCTTCTTGACTTAGTAGAATACAAGCAAAGGGCTTGTTGGTTGCACTTGAGGGAGAAAAAAAAAATGAATACTTTGAATGGGAGGGGCGTGGGGTATTGAAATTGGAGGTCTTAGGTTTGTAAAGTCCTAGAATCTTTGTTCTTTATCTTCTAGTTTGTTTTTTTAATCTTTAAATTTAAGTAATGGTCTTCTAGTTCTTGGTAGCATGGAATGGTGTCTAAGATGAGAGCTTCATAGAGATCTAACTAAATTGGCATTCTATCAAACAGTTCGTGTATTGTTATGCAGTAAATCCTTGTATATGGTCATTTTGGAAAATATTTGTCTGCACATTGTAGTACGCATGGAAAAGTCTTGATGTTTATCGTTTTGTATTTTTGCTCTGTACATTATAGCTTGTGGTGCTGATCTGTGGGACGAAAATGCTTGTTATTTCCATTATTATTCATGAACATCAAAATTTACAGGAATGTTGTAATGTAACAAACATTCACCATGTCAGAAGAATATAATTTAATCATCCCTTTTGATCCTACGCTCTAAAATAGTCGTAGTTTATTTGACGTAGCTGAGGTGTTTGGAGAATCAAAAATAGCCATATAAATGAGAAATGGTGGTAGTTTCGATATCTCACCATCATTTCTATCTGTTCGTCCATTTTCTGTAGCTCTTGCAAAAGCAGTTGCGAACTCCTTTCAGAGTAGTTTTTCTGGATGATGATTCATAAGCAAACTGGTTTACTTGTCATAATAGAGGGAGTTTACATCCAAACATAATATGATGATATGTGAAGTTAGGCAGCCTTGTCGGGGATGGCACCGGCAATATGAGAGTCTTGTAGGGGTCCGGTACTGCGGCACGTTATACATTTCATTTGGTGTTATTGCTGGTGGTGCGAACTGTCCCCCTTAATAGAATGAGCACTCTGCCCATCTCTTTCTACAGTCACTTGCACAGCATTCTTTAAATCCACCACAGCTCGAAACTTAATTTGAGTATGGTCCAGCAGGTTGTTCCCTTAGAACTCAAAGGGAGGCAGGAGGCCGGCGAGATGGAGGCCTTTTGGAGGATTTTGTGTCAAGTCGTATACACTGGCAAGCCTTGGCCTGATTGGTCTAATGGGTCTGGTTTAGTTCATAAATTGAGGATGAAATGGAGGAAGACATCTTTTTCGACTATTTTCCTCTGTAATCAACTCGATCCGTTTGGGGTGAACGCACGTATGGTTCATTTATAGCTTAACCGAAGCAACAGAGTCTACAATCTTTGGGTTCATCAGTAACATAAGATTCCTTGTCAGGGACTGGTGCGTAACGATAATAATGGGTGATGGGGGTCATGATGCATTGTGTCCGCTTTTAAATTTTAAGTCATGTTTTATTTGGACGACTTGTAGAATTTGGTATACTATCTTCTATTCATCTGGAGATAATGTTCAGGTTATGAACCAACTATTCTTTTTTTGATATAGGGGAGGACGGAGCCACCCAACCCACTCGAAGCCGGAAGCTTGTTCTCGTGCATTCCGGGTCTATGCTCGTGGGACCAGGACTATTGCAACGGCAGATTTAAAATGAACTCGGATTGTCCTCCGAATCAATTCCCCGACGTGTCGTCTGGTAGGCTCGTACCATCCGAGCTAACAATCTGTAAGTGATTAACTAATTCTGTAGTAGAGAATCCTAATACACTTCCTTTTTATACGCCACCGATTATTTGTTTTTGTGATAACGTAATGTCACTTTCAGCATTCAATTTGATTTGATTGTACCCATACCAAGGGGGACAGAATGAATGCGTGGGATGGAAAATATAGCATCCAAACTGACACGTAGAAATGCATCCTCAGCCTATATCCTTCTTTCCATCATAATTGTTTGGATTGTGTGTTCAAACCTAGCTTCATTGCAGTTCGATTGCTCCTCTTTTTTCAATCCTTAGTCTATATGTAGATTTAATCATAAGCCGGGTGTTCTCAGATCTAAACTACATTTATTTTTAGTGGGACTTCAGATCAGCTCTATTTAAAATTTGATAGTAGCTATGCCCAAATCTGGTCCATAAATAAATCAGCTCTAGTCCCATGCCTTTCGTATAAAACGCAGTCTGAATACCGGGCGACAAGATAACATCATCCATCGCTGTACGTAGCTCTTCTGAAACAGATTATTTACAGGGCCCGTTTAGGTTGCTGCCAACTCCCATCTATGCAGGCCACGTGGATTTTGCTAATAGCTGGTGCGAACCAAACTGCTTTGGGGCGCTGTTCTATACGGGTTGCCAGCGTGGCAAGTCATGGTTAAGTTAAAACCTCTCATATTCATATACGGCACCAGTCCTCTCATAGCCATATCGCATGTAGATATCTTCGTACGAGTAAGGTTTTGTTTGGGGGAGCTTTTGGAAGGCCAAAAAGTACTTTCTGGCCTCTAAAAGTACTTTTAGATAAAAAATGATGTTTGGTAAAATTTCTGAAAAGCTGTTTCAGCTTTTGCGGAAAGCTGAAAACAGCTTTTGGAGTAACGCTCCAATTTTCAGCTTTTGGACTATTTTCAGATTTGCCGAAAAGTTGTATTTTTTGACAGAAATGCTCATATTAAAATATAATAATTACATAATTTGTTCCTTTATAAACCTAAAAATTTGCTGGAGCCAAGAATCCTAGCTGTCAGACTCCCTTCCGCAAGAAAAATTGTTAGAGAGATAAATGGTCATTCGAAGGATGAAAAATTATTTTACACTAATAATTAAAATATTTTATATCTTTATGATTGTATTATATTATAAATGTAATATTATATTACATTACATCATAATACATTAATATGTTATTTTAAATAATTTAATATTATGTTATATTATGAAAAATTAATTTTTACTAATAATTATAATATTTTATACCTTTATTATTGTATTATATTATAAATATTATATTATATTATATTACATCATAATACATTAATATGTTATTTTAAATAATTGAATATTATGTTATATTATGAAAACTTAATTTTTACTAATAATTATAATATTTATACCTTCATTATTGTATTATACTATAAATATTATATTATATTACATTACATCATAATACATTAATATGTTATATTAAATAATTTAATATTATGTTATATTATCAAAAATTAATTTACTCTAATAATTATATTACTACTATGCTATATTATAATAATATTATTTTTATATTACAATAATATTATAATATATTGTATATTTATGTATTAATATATGTTATGTTGTCTTTTATGGTTATTTTATCATACAAAAGTACTTTCTCAGTTTGTTTATCAAACATATGCTAAAGTGCCTAAGCACTTTACAGATGTAATTACCAAACAGCAAACAGGTTTTTATAACAGCTTTACTTTAGACAGTTCTACTTCCAATAGCTCTACTACCTACGGCTCCCCAAATATGGCCTAAGGGCCTAAGTAAATGTATCCTTTGCTGTTATAACATTTTTTCTTCTTTGAAAGTGGGAGGGAAGCCCACCCATGCATTAACTATCTAGCTTCGATGCCTGAGATACACCATTGAATATTCCAGCACAACCTCATAGGTATATATCATCACTAGAATAGGCACCCGTTTCCATTAAAAATTATCTAAAAAATATAAATATAAATAATTAAGTATTTTATTTTCATTGGACATCTAATTGTAGTCGGCTTCTAGTATCCGGTATTTTTGTCCGTACTCCATAATTAATTCCACTGTTCGCGGGTGCTCGGCCACACCTTGCCATTATTGAAGCGGTTCAGACTTGTTTTATTTAGGGGACAGATAATAAATTCAAAGTACTAAGTCACTGGAAGCATAACGTGAAACTGACGCGTTGGGAACCATAGGACGTGAACAAATTTATTGTTCCTTCTTTAGGTGGAAAAAATTTACGGTTCTTTCGCATCACCGGCTCCTGCAGAAGATATTGACATGCAAGTAAGGCAACAAGCGTGTTTTTAACTAAATTTCAATAAGCCATTAATGAGGTCGAAGGACTGAAATTTTGTCTTTGTGAGCTTACAAAAATCCTTACAAGTCTCATATAAAGCCAATGTTGAACTCTTTAAACATGTTTAACTGTGCATTATAGGTCATACCTTCGTCCTTCGTTATAATGACTCAAGTACATAAATAATTTAGATTGCAGCCTGCCCAAATCTTTGGCGACCCTATTCTGATAATCTGGAGGTACGGAAGGCACCGATCAATCCATTCGGTCTACATGATGGAAGAAGGAGCAACGATCTATCATACAGAGTCACAAATTTGCATATATAGAGAAGAGAGGCATGCTGGGATGGCTTCGTTGTTTGGTGCTTAACTCAGATGTGGCGTTGGAATAATGGTAAAAAATAGTAAAAAAATATATAATAAAAAAAGATCAAAGTAGATTGATCTTCCTACATCATTAGACCTTGATTGCCTAGCCTACAGTGCTTGACCTTGGCCTTTGGAAGCTTGGCCATCAAGAACTTTGCCACAGCAGGCTCGGCCTGGATGTGCTCAGCTTGAGAGTTTGGTTTGAAGTGCTTAGAATAGAAGGTTGGTACAGAAGCTCGACCTAAATTGCTTGAATTGGAGTATTCGATCTGGAATTCTCAGTTTAGGAGCTCATCCTAATTCTAGTTAGTAGTCACGTGTTCTGTGTGCACGATGCTCATGTTCTTGGTGGCACAGAAGGGCGGCCTTTAGGAACTTACATTCTGGTCTTTAAGGATGTAGGTTTTGTGTGCACAGTTTTTGTATTTGGGATAGCGTCTCGATTTTCAAGGATGTGCATCTCGATCTCCAAAGACAGACATCTAGATCTCCATGAATGCACATCCCGTTAGGAGAGGAAGAGGAGTCAAGTGTAGAGATAGTCATGAGAGCTTGAGACCCATTTCGTGAAAACCTTTTGTCATGAGAGCGTGAGAGCATCTTATTGGGAGCTTCTCGCCATGGGAGTTTGAGAGTCTCTTTCTCGAAGCCTCTCATCAGTTGTGCTTGGAAGTCTCTGGACGTTCCTCCCTCCTCCTCTTTTGCAATCTCTTGACCCTATTTATATTAAGGAGGAAGCGTAGACCAGTTACAATTTGGAGGTAGAAATCAAAAGATGTCATAACCTTCTTTTTTATCTGAATTCAAATTTATCGTAATCTTCTTTCTTGTTTGAACTCCGCCAAGAATTCAAATTTTTTTGAATTCAAATCTTTTCAAAATGCTCGCCATATGTCGACCTATGATAGGCAGACCATTTGCAAATAGCTGCAGACATAGAGGGTGCCGATTGAGATTCCACACCTTTCATGAATCACATATAAGATGGTGTTTTTTTTTTTTTTGTTTTTGGTGCAATAAGATGGTGCGTTTTTACAGCGGCATTGGATATTATCTCGTACCTCCTTCGCTTGATCCACAACTACTTGCAACAGTGGTGGCAAATCCGTTCTTTGTATAGAACTAAAGTTGGTGTTTTTTTCCTTCCGGTTCAGCATTGAAAATGAAAACCAAAGCCTATTCCCCTTCTATCCGTTCCTTATTTCCTCTCGCAGGCAATGAAGTTCTCGTGGGGTCAGAGGATCAGGACCCCTCCCCATGGCAGTGTCCCGTTCGCTGCCCTATAAGTTGAAGGACGGAGTTACGACTAAGACAGGTCTTTGATGAGGGGAAGGCCTTATTGAAGGTCAGTGGAGCCAGCACCATGTGATGGGGACTCGGATACAGCACACCGGAGGATTTCGAGTAGACAGCTCCCTTGATCTCTTTAATTGAAAGTTCCTTTCTCGGCACGTAGATATAAATAACTTGTTCAGACTGAACTTAATGTCGTCCACTCAGAGGTTACACTATCAAGTCAGCATTGCCATATTTTGTCATATTTCATACATTTGTCATGTTTTGCTGCTGTAGTAGTACTGCTGTGATGGTCAATCACGTAGAGTTTCATGCAGCACCTTATAAAAAAAAAAAAAAAGGGTGCAATGTATAGAAGGTAATTGGCAGGTAGGGATGATATCTGCGCCAGAAATTAATCTTGTTACAGAAATACAATACAGACTATATGATCCACCGTCCCTATCCTCCATGCTTCACACACTGAAGGAGCATTGATGTTTTTATAGTTGTGGGATTCCATGCAAATATTTGCATAATAATTTTGCATCAATTATGTATTAAATAGATTTTGGATGTTTATATAAGATCAAAAAATTTGAATAATATTTTTCGACTAATTTTTATAGATAAAATTTTGAATTGTTACTAATAATATTAGAACAGGTTCTACTATGCTACATATGGACTAGAGGACATTATAATATGCGGTTATTTGAATTAATCATGGGTTGATCGTGATATCTATGATTGAATTATTAGTATTCGTAGTTGAATTTAGATTTTTAGTTTGGCGAAAAAATTAGAATTTAAAATATAGAAAATATGCAGGTCAAAAAAATTTAAATTGTACTTTTTAGCTATTTTTTTTAGATGAGAGCTCGAGTTATCACGATGTTAGCACTTTCGAAAGATCCATCGTTTTGGATGAGATCGTAAGCTGTTAAACCATTCAATGGGCCTTACTCTCTCCCATGCCTCTGCCGGGGAACCATGCATGAGAAGGCAACACATGTTATTATGATGACTAATTGTGCACGAGCAGTTGGTATTTTACTGAAATATTTGGATGCTTTCATCAAGTGATGTCTTCGAATTGGTACGATTTTCAATGAAAATAAAACCATGATCAAACTTAAAGGATTGGACAGCCTAATTTCTATACCAAAAATTAATTGCATGATATTTTGAAACAATGCAACTGTATTCTACGCAATATGAAAGCATTTTGGTTATGTCAGGTTTTAGTCAGCCAATATTGTTCCATTTTATTTAAAAAAAGGTGATAAAACCTTACGTACGTTCGCTGGAACCGCAGTCCTTAATTTCGCTTCTATTACATAATTAATGCCAAATAAATATAAGAATACAATAATAAAAAACTGGATGTATATTAAATACCCAACAACTTCGTACCATTTCATTGCAATAGATGAAGAACTCAACGGTCGTAGTGATGGTTAATTAAGATACCCCACATCTAATGTTCACAGGATATAAGTGTGCAACAATAAAAAAATTGAAAGTATATAAATGCCAAAATTTTCCCATGCTACTAAAATTTTATTCCATTTTATTTTAAGTAGTTCTTGAAGCGTTAATATTACTATAAGCAGTCTTCTTGAGTCTACTTCATGTCTAAGCAAGATAAATATAAGAGCGGCGATGAAAAATGAAAGTACCTCCATCAATTCCTTCGTTGTAGCATAGCTGAATTTCCCATCTGCAGTTGCTATTTTTCCAGGTATATCCTTCTTGATTCTCCTTCCAATTAATACTTTAGAAACCCAGTCAAAAGAAATTATTTATGTACCAATTTATAAAGAAATAAATTTAAAACATTTCACTGATTGCTAGCAAAAAGAAAAAAATCAGTAATTAATGGAATTGTGGCGTTTCACTATGCAATGGAATCATACCTTGCATCTATCAAAAAGTTCATAAACTTGAATTAATGTTGCGCATCAAAAATCTACCGCTACCCGACCATTTTCATTTTCATGGTTTTAGAAATAAAATAAAATGTTCCAACAAATTTTTTACGATTCATATAATTTGGACATATGACAAATTTATAACAAGATAGTTATGGTTCTATCTTTTATTAAAAATCAAAATTGTTTGAATACTAGTTAAAGCCGCACAACCAATATTTATTTGTCGAAGAAATTAACTCAAATTAGGGTTGTAGGGAATGTGCATTTTGTAGAACAATTTACAATATGATTTTTTATCATTCTTTGAGCTCATGGAGCTTAAACTTCAAGGCAGAAGTTCTCTTGATATATTGTGATGTGGGAGGATTGGTGCAATTTATAAAGCCAGTCATATTGATTATTCGATTGTGGTATAAAGTACCAATCAATTTATCTTATATCTCATGACATAACATTTTTAGAAAATATATTCCATAATAAATGAGACTTTGTAGTTCATATTTTTCACTCTGCCACATGAAGGTGTAAAAAGAAAAAAAAAAAAGAAAACATCCACCCCTAAATTGACTGCTATTTATTGTTTAATCATTTTAATAAAAAAAATATATAAATAAAGACTATAAAATAAAAACAAAAAATCTTTTAATAATTTGGAACCCATAATTGGAACCGATGGAGCTATTATTTCAAATTTCTTAAAATAGTTAATGGTATAAAATCTTCACTTATCTTTACATGAACTCTGTGGATGTGCTTCATGGCCCCGACAACGTACTCCTTACGCTTCCACTTCTATTTTCCTTTTTTTTAAAAAAATAAATATACATTACTCGGTTTAATTCATGTTTTAAGAAGGAAACGAAAGAGAAATGCACCAACCAAAATTAGCTGCCTGTTAATTTTTTATTTTAAATAATTGGCCACGTATAAATCAACTTAAATACATAAAATAAAAAAAATAAAAAACTTTAATCAACGTGGGATCGCAGCATTAACACTTATTCACGTGAAAAGCACGTGCTAACAACGCTTCTTTTGCTTAGCCCGTTTGAGTGAAGTCCCGGGACCTGAGATGCCCAACAAAATAAGATGAAGAGCGGAAGTAAACCAAATCAAAGGGACAACCAATTCATTATTTGTCACAACATAATTCTTCAACGTATACAAAGCAAAAGGAAAATAAAACGGTCATATATAGAAGGAAGAACAACAACCTTGTACTCCAAAGCCACCAATCTCGGGAGATCTTGAATCCGAGAATACCGAGTCCTATGGACTCTTCCTCTCCGGCCGATCTCTCACCACCCCTGGATTCCCGGCCAGCATCATGTACTTGTCCCTCCTCGTCAGCGCCGTGCACTCGAACCCGAGCGCCTCCGCCAGCCGCCTCTGGATCCAATTCGCCACCTCCGCCCCGGTCCGCTGGCCACCGCTGCAGGTCATCTCCCCGGGTACCCTCTCCATGAACCGAAGCCGGTACTCCGGCATCGTGTTCATGAAGAAGAGAACCGGGTCCAGCCACTTGTGGCCGCTCGCGGTTGTCCCGTAGAACACCGACACCTTTGCGTCGATCGCCACCGGCACAATCTCGTCCGCCAGCTCCGCAAAGAGCGGGCTAAACCTCAACAGGTACGGCTCCCGGCATGTCGTCCCCTCCGGGCACACCGCAAGGTCCCCCTCGCTTAACAACCGCCGCATGGTCTCGGCGTCCCGGTCCCGGCCCCGCGTCAGCCGCACCAACTTGATCGGCGACATCATCTCCGACAACGGGCTCAGGCTGTATGTCACCGCCGGCACCGATCGCTGCAGCGCCGCACTTAGCATGACAGGGTCCAGAAGCGTTCGATGGCTGCAAACATACAGCACTCCTTTACCCTTGCCACCACCGGTCTCAGCGTTCCTGGTGGAAGGGTTGAGCCCGTCGACACGGAAGCGCACGCCGGAGAGTGCGCCGACGACCATGGCGGCTTTGTAGGGGAGGATTAGACCGAGAACGATCCGGACGATGACCAGGGCTATGCCCATAGGGAGGTAAAGGAAGAGGGCCATGGTGGCTAGAGGAGTGGGGAAGAAGGCCAGCCTGCCATCGTGGAATATTAGCGGCTTTGGGTATTTGTTTCTTGGCATTACTGCGCTCATGCCGCCAGTGGTTTTGGTGGGGTCTTCTTTGCTCACGACGTATGCTTCCTGAAGGGGCTCAAAGTGTTAGAGAAATCTCGCAAAGAAGAGGGAAAGACCAATGACCCCAAGCAGTACAGAAAAATATTGCTATTCTTAAGTCTACTTTGTTAGCAGATCACTAAAAGATAGAAAGGTAGTGTTGACTGAGAGGGACATGGGCTTTTCATGCATGCATCCTATGCGATGGGAGAGCAAGGTCTGGATAGCTTGAAGTAATCCAATAAGAGGGAAAGGAGAAGACAACAAACCTTGCAGTGTGAGATGAAGAGGTGATCATGAGCGTTGGAGGGGTTCAGAAGGGCTACATCAGCCTTGGTTTCCCCAAAGAGGTCTCTGAGAGCCTTTTGCTTTTGAGACAAGACATGGCCAGAGATGAGGCCAGTGAAGTAGCTCCCTCTAACAACCTGGAGTTCAGTCCCGACAACCTCATCCACAGATAAGTACTCCTCGAGGAAGCCTTCCACCATGACTCTGGGCATGCTGGTGAGAACCACCCTCCTCCCGGTGGAGGCCAGCACCTCATAGGCTTGGAGGTGGAGGTTCTCGAGATAGAACTTGGGGAGCACTGCCCTTGCGACGAGGTTCATGTCCCTGGTCCTAAGGCCACAAAAGGTGATAAAGACCATGACTCTCATACTCATATCCCCATGGTGGCCCAAGGTCCAGAGAAATGGGAAGGAGAGGAGGAGGAGGAAAGCCCTGAAGATGCTTCCACCTTCGAAGGCCACCAGCATGAAGTAAGGGAAGAGAGAAGAAGATTGGAGAAGAATGCCTTGGAAGTCACAAACTATACTCTGGGCCTCCCTCCCCTCTAAGGAACACTTGGTCACGCTGGAGTAAAGGGAGGAAACTTGGTGCAATCTAGAGGGGTTTCTGTGGAGGAAACCATAGTTCCTGAACTTCTTGGCTGCCCTGTAAAATGTGAACAGCCAGCGTGCTGCTATCTTTAACAGAACCATGGGAACAACCATTGCCACCGCTTCTTCTCACCCCTTCTCTCTCCTTATCTATCCCACCTCTCCGTTGTTCTCCTTCCAAAACTTAATCCAATGGCTTATAGTATGAGCTGGCTCGCGGGGAGAGATTGTAGTTATGCTGTGGAAAGTGTACAAAGGTGCCGAGTCCATATGACAATAAAGGAATGGAGAGGCCGGTGGGTGAGACGCGCGGTTGAGGCCATCTGGTTCTGTGCACCGCTGGCATTAATGGCGGCACCAAAGCACCAAACCAGGGTTTCTAGAGCATCGTAGCTCGTGGCAGGGCCAGCGTCATTAGGGTTTCGGAACCTCCTCGGGAAGCGTGTCCGGTCCACGTCGAGTCGACATCTACAGCTATATTAAATGGCTCTTCGATTCATCTTTACCGTGGCATATGGAAAAGAAATCCTTTTAGACCGGGGCCATGCCGATCTAGCTTCGAGTTCCAATTCCATGGGTTTAAAATGAAATTATTACAGGATACAAGGTCCCTGCTACTAAATGTCTTCCTGCTAGTTGTTGCTGCTGTTTGCTTCTTTTTTTTTTTTTTGAACCGATACTCCTCCATGGGAATTGGGAAAGGGCGCTTGGGCAGATGCAATGCAGGGAAGGTGATCGAAGCTAGCTAGTGGGACTTGGCTGCTTTGCTCCGTTGATGCTTAATTACTAGATGTTCCTATATGAAATATTATTCCATGGATATCTATGATCACATGCTATCATATAAATATACATCAAGTGCTCCTCTGAATGAAAGTCAATATGGTAACAGATACCAACTATTAGTGACAAAAATGTCAAATGCTGACCTTGGCAAATTCAATTTTTTATTTTCCAAAAGTGGGTTCCAACACGGATTCAGTCTTCCGCATTGCATTTCAACTTCATGGGAAGTATACATTATTTTATAATTTTTAAATCATTTTTAGTATTTTATATATGCAAAGAGACGGAATATACTTCTCTGTGAAGAAAAAGGTATACACTTTTTTCGATTTAAAAATCAATAATAAAATATATAAATCAAATATTTATATTATTAATCGTGAACTATAATACTAAAATTATCTAAAAACTAAAAATAATATATTCTGATAGTCTTGAGTCTGTGCATCACATGATAGAATATTTAAATTAAGAATTCAGCTTAATAATTATGATCTACATATTTTAAAATATTCGTAGATTGAAAAATCGATAGATTTTAGTACTTAGATTATAATAATACATAGTTTGATATCATTTTAGATATTTATTTTTTCACTCATGTGATGCGTTGGTTAGAGATATCAAAACATCTGATTTTTAGTTATAGACATATTATTGGTATAGATCATGATTAATGATATCGATCGTTCGATTTAAATGCACCATAATTGATTTTTGAATCAACAGAAAGTAGATACTCTTGTATGATCGGGTTGTATCGCCTTTCGATCATTGGTGGAGAATTGCCGTGGGATGAAATGCTTGATTAGCTGTGGTATAAGATTAGATTAGATTGCTAGATTAGAGTTGTGTGATCATCGCCCAGCATTTTGTTTGTGTATGATTGTGGGTTCTACCTCCCTAGATTATGATAACCCTATTAGGGGTTTCTGACTATGCAAAGGTAAGCTACACATTAAAGAATAGTGAAGAGAAACTAAGAGAGGAATTGGTGTAGTATCTTTTCTATAAGTAAGCATAAGTTAAGAATTAAAAGAAGAGACTAACCTGGCTGGTGTTGGTGGGGAAAGAAGAAGGCAAAGGATCTCACCCTTTTTTTTTTTTTTTAGTGGATGCCTCACAGTACACGAGTACGGACATACCCAATAAAATTAGAAAACAAAACATCACGGAGAGCCCTAGGCAGCTCTCCCTCCTGTATCCACAGAGTATCGTCTGAATGACTAGCCATGTAAGAGGTCACCCAATCGGCGGCCCCATTAGCCTTTCTATAGATATGCTTAGCCAGGAAGGCCTCCTCGTCACTACCCATTGCCCAAATATCATGGAGTAGGGGATGGTTCCACACCACCACCTATAGACCCTCCTGAATCCATCCTATAATGGTAGCTGAGTCATCCTTCATAATAATGGAGCTAGCTTGCAATATTCGCCGTACATATCTAAGACCCTTCCATATAGCCTTCAGTTGCACCGGAACTGAGGTCAGCAAAAATATCGCATTTCAAGATGAAATAATAAGGGTACAAAAATTTAAAATATTAAAATAATCTAAGAAAGAGAAAAGGCCAGCATGGAGCCTCTCCATCGGAAACTCAGATTAACAATTTTTTTATTCAACCCTATCTGGGGTCCAGCTGGCCCTTGCCCTAAGTGATACTCTTGGGGCTTGAATTAAGAGTGGGTCTACTGAAAAGTGCTTGGGGCTGACAGACTTCAATATCTGATGCGGAATAGAAGAAGAGTATAAATATGATTGGATAATTTTCAGAACTCAAAGAAGCTCCACAAACTTTTACCAAAAAAAAAAAAAAAAAAGAAGCTCCACAAACTACTACGACTCATCCTTGGCATCTCTGGTTCGAACTAGGGGCAATTTGACCGCAGGCTTGTAAGGGGAAGAGAATACTTTTTGTGAGACTTATCGAAAAGACTTATCGAAAAGATTTAAGTCTGAAATCTTGGGATAGAAGAAAATAAAAGATTGAAAATCAAGAAAAAGAAAGAAAGAAAGAAAGAAAGAGACAACATTTTGAAAGCTTGACGCAGATCGAATTTTTTTGATCGAGAATGTATCAGAACGAGTCCCATCTTTTCAAGTATTCTTAGACTTGTTGATGGCCATAAAAATTCCGGCTTTTTCCAAGGCATTGTTCAATGTTTTTGTTCGAGGGGACTCTAAATGTTTTTGATTATACTTGATTAAATTTATTTATTTATTTACTTATTTATTTATTTTTGGACGGATGTATCTTAAGAATTAGCAAAGCGAGCTTCTATCTTGCCGCCCTTCGTTCTTCTACCCCTTCGTTCTTCCAGCTTTAAGTTTGCCCATGATTTACTTGATTTGCTCTTGAGATAATTAGTCATCTTATTTTCAGAGCTAACGTGTTGCCTAAAACTGATCATTGGCCGAATTTGAATATAAAAATATCAAATTTTATACTGACTCATTTTAAAATTTAATTAAAAATAAATATAATTTAGATCCAAAGCTCGGTCCATCATCAACTCTAGCGCTACCGTAAGCAAGCTCTTCAAAAGAAGAATTTAGCTAATTATATTACACAAGATGTAAGAGTTTGAGATGCATATGTTATTTATGCATTCTGCATGCACAACAGTGGAGTGTGCTTCAAATAAAAAAAAAGAGAAAATCAATATAAGTAGAAGTATATAAGGGTCAGGGTATAGAAATACTACCGTTCCTGCGGTCACAAGAATATCGAAACCTCGGAACTTGAATCCCATGTATTTGCCGAGTAAATGAGAGGATATCATTTTTTTCCCTTGAAGTTAACGTTACATACCTCTGGATTCATGCTGGTAAGTGGCCTTAAAGACTCGCAGCTGAGAGGTCACCTCATGGCGTAGCAGCAACAAAAGCAAGCTGTGATTGGACGTGCATGAGGCCTTAGACCGTAAAGGCAATCGAATATTAAATCAGATAATAAATACGAGTAGCTGGAAGACGTCACACTTGTAAACCCTACGAATTGAGGTACGTAAAAGAAATGGCTTGGACCATGGGGGCGAGGTCTTTCATGTTTGATGATTTCTTCTTTCTTTATTACTTTCAATATAAGCTCAGTTTCTGAGAAAAATAAGATGGTAGTCAACCTGATGGAAGATAGTAATCCAATTCTTTATTGTCTGTGACCACTTTTAATTTTCTGTTGGGCACGAGATTATGACCCTCGATGGGTGTGGACCGTGTGGTTTGCAAAATTAACTAAAATGCCCAAGAACGAGTAAGTAGCACGGGAATCATCAAGGATGAAATATTCATATCAAGTTATAATTTATAATGTCTCAAATTTCCACAAATGTATCAAAATATTAGTTGTAAAAAATTATTGCATTGATAGTCGTACAAATTATAATTGCAAGAAGTGACACAATACATGTGCAACGAGTTGAATTGGCTTTCATGGAACGGATATGAAATGGTTATGGTGGTGACTGCACAAGTTTGTGTGCATGAGTTAGATATATTTAATAAAATATAGGAGATTATTGTAATATATGGTCGCAAAATTTGACCAAAATTGATATCTCGAGCTTGTTGCAGTCTGAATGGGAATGCACGCTGCTATGATTGATTTATAGCAGGCACCAGCAGTGTGGTTGGAAGCCAACTCCATATATAACTATAACATCATGGATTGCTAATTTTTCTCTGGTCAGTTTATTGAAGAATGAAGATGCCATTACTGAAAGACATCAAATGGAAATTAAACCTGCAAAAGTTCATAGTATCCCGCATTTATCCTGAAGCCAACGAAGCTGCTGATTTCATCGCCAAAACTGGCACTACGAAGTAAGGGCCTGCTAAAGATGTTATTCACTGAGGTCTATATTCCATTTTGCAGGTTGATGCTGATGGTACAACCTACATATAGGAGAAAATAGATGACAGCGGCTGGGAAGGTATTTGCTCTTACAGGCTGACAGATTATCTGTTTGTGCTTCAGACAGGGCGCTTCAACAGCGGATCTACATTCTCTGAAATCTTATATAATGGATCTGCTTGGTTACAATACGTATCACCTGGGGTGCAGCAATAGCTTCAACTGAAGATCTCTGTTGGAAGGAGTGTGCTATATCCATATCATGTTCTAATCGTTGCAATTTCTGGTGGTTTACCTGTATTAATTCTGTATGCAAAGTAGTAGAGAAGTTACAGACTTCTGTTAGGATTCTAGTTACCTGGTTTGGGTTGTAAGAAATCGTGAATTGTTATGTACACTTTTATATGTTAATGGAGAGCTTTTAGCTTCTCCTGTTACAAAAAAAAAACCAGTTTATATACTGCCAGGAATGTTTCACGGGAAGGAAAAACGACTAATTTTAAGCGGTAGTGTTAGGCCCCGTTTGGGGGAGCTTTTGGAGGGCCAAAAAGCACTTTCTAGCCCTCCAAAAGTACTTTTAGCTAAAAAAGAGTGTTTGGTAAATTTTTCGAAAAGCTGTTTCAGCTTTTGCGGGAAGCTGAAAACAGCTTTTGGGGGGAAGCTCCAATTTGGAGCTTTTCCAAAATGCTGTTTTCAGCTTTTTCGGAAAACTGTATTTTTGACCAAAATACCCCCATTTAAAAAAAAAATTCCACCCAAAAACCTTTCTCTCACCGTCTCTTCCTCTCCCACCCAACCCCACTCCCTCTCCCCTGCCGCCGCACCCTCTCCCTCTACCCCACCGTCGCACCCCCTCCCTCTCCCCTGCCCCCATGGTGGGGAGGTGCCGAAGAAGAGGAAGACAGGTCATCTTCCCTTTCCCGCGGCCGCCGCCGGCGACGACCCGTCCCAGAAAGGGGCGGTGCCGAAGAACAGGAAGAAGAAGGGGCCGAAGAAGAAGGAGGTCCCACGGTGGGAGGGGCCGAAGAATAGGAAGAAGAAGGGGTTCCTGCGGCCGCTGGCGGTCACGACCCGCCCCCCTCCCGCATCCGCCACGGCCCGCCCGGCGCTGACGGCCTCACGGGAGGAGGCCACTTCCCACGGGGCCAGCCGCGGCCGCCGAGACTGCCGCGGGCGCCGCCGGCCGCGGCCCGGTCCCCTCTCGCGGCCGCCGCCGGCCCCGACCTGGCCCCCTCCCGCGGCCGCGGCGGCCTGGCCCCCTTCCGGTGCCGCCGGCCGCGCGGGAGGAGAAGAAAGAAGAACAGGGGAGAGGAAGGAAGGAGAAGAAGAGAAGAAAAAAAGAAAAGAAAAAGAAAAGAAAAAAAAGAAGAAAAAGAAAGAAAAAAAAGAAAAGAAAAGAAAATTTAAAAAATAATAAAAAAAATAAATAAATAAATATTTATATAAATGAATGAATGAATAAATGAATAAATAAGATAATAAATAAATATATTTCAACATTATTAATTATTTACACTAATAATTATAATATTTTATATCTTTATTATTTTATTATACTATAAATATTATATTATATTACATTACATTATAATATATTAATATGTTATTTTAAATAATTTAATATTATGTTAGATTATGAAAAATTAATTTATACTAATAATTATAATATTTTATACCTTTATTATTGTATTATACTATAAATATAATATATATTACATTATATCATAATACATTAATATGTTATGTTAAATAATTTAATATTATGTTATATTGCCAAATATTAATTTACTCTAATAATTATATTACTATTATGCTATATTATAATAATATTATTTTATATTACAATAATATTATACTATATCGTATATTTATGTACTAATATATGTTATATTTTATTATGTTCTGTTGTAGAATACTATGAAATGTCTTTTATGGTAATTTTGTCATACAAAAGTACTTTCTTAGTTTGTTTACCAAACACAAAACAAAGTACCACAACACTTTACGAATGTAGTTACCAAACAGCAAACAGCTTTTTATAACAGCTCTACTTCAGACAGCTCTACTTCCAACAGCTCTACTTCCAACAGCTCTACTGCCAACAGCTCCCCCAAACAGGGCCAAAATCCTTAAGATCACAAGGAAGAAAGCTGAAATCGTCAACAACTTCGAACATTTTCTATCGTCTTTCAATAAATACTGGCTGTAAACCTTCTCGCTATTAGTTGGGCCATTGGTTGGCATCCTTCTCCCTAGTGCTTGCTTTGATGAGAGGTTGCTGATATGACTCGGGAGGAATATTAAAATAATGAAGCTATCAAAAATAATTAGAATAGACATTTATTAATACAAAAGAATAATGAAGCTTTTTTATATTAAAATATCTGCTTATGAACACAAACACAGAAATTTAATTGGAGGAATATTATTGCAAAAATACATGATTTGAAAGGTAATATATATATATATATATATATATATATATATATATATATGTTTTGCTAAGACAGACGATTCATATCTGATGAATACGAATACATCCAATAAAATCAAAAAATAAAATATTCCAAAATATCAGAGGCAGATTCCCATCTCAACCATATGGTACTATCCGTATGGCTGGCCACATATGGATAGTATGTGCATTGTAATTTTTGTTCCTTTGCAAGTGAGATGAGTATCCTGCAACAAGACATATTACTACCATCAATTCACATGATTAAGAAAGACATCTGACCGCAATGTGCATTTGTCTGTCTTGGAACATAGCCATAGCATATAAGAGTTGAAGCAACTGTCGACGGTACTTCTCATTTGGGAAATGTGGAGAAGCAATCATTTGGCCGGACATTGGAATCTTCTAAAAATGTATATTTCAGATAAACTTACCAAGCTTATGCAGCAATCGCATCCAGAAATCTCAACATCATGAGATCATGGAGCTTTGCTGATGCCGTAGTAACTGCTTGAGTGCCATAGCAGACACCATATATGACGACATTAGTTGTTTAAGAGGACTACAGCAGCCACTGCTCACCTAATTCTATATTCAAATGTTTAGCAAGAAGGGATATGCAGTAGATAACTGACATGACATCATTTGAAACGTTAATGATAACAGAAAAGGTTTGTAGTACATTGGAATTAGGTGTCTCCATCAATATGGAGAAAATTCCGCTCATGTCGGCCAGCAATTTCAAAATAGAACATCTGCAATCAGTAAATGAATCAGGCTATGAATCAGCAAATGAATCAGGCTAAGTAGCAAATGGAACCTGTTCAATTTCTTACAAGAATAAAAATGAATTTGATTTCTAGTAAATATCAAGCCAACTAAACCCTGGGAGTCAGCTGGGACTATGCAGTACAAGTACGGCAACAGAAACCTCCAGGGTTTCCATCTTTTTGCATGATGCTGCTGGACCTGACTGTTAACATGGTGAGCCATCTGTTCATCTCCATACGCTTTTTTTTTCCTTTTTGAGTACCTGAAGGCATTATTCTCATTCTATCTGGCTGCAACATAGCCGCCCTGTCTTTAACACGACAGTTTCTTCAGAAGATTGGGGCCAGAGAGGTGACAAGGCCACCACCCTGCCAATAATTATTAGAGTTGGGGACACCAAGTCTGCTAATTTAACCTCATAGACAATGTCCTTAAGTTCTGCAAATACCTGCATCAAAGGAAGTTATGACTCGAATTTGAAAAACAAGGGTTGAGAAGAAAAGTTAAAGCTCAAGGAGATCATCTGCTGGTTGGTCATCTGCTAAACTTCAGTCCTCAGGGATTACTTGATGATTCTACATTTAGTTTTCTCGCATGCTTTGGTAGAAATTTTAAGAAATAGCAGTTCATTACTGACCATTCGTTGCTGTGGGGTAGTTCCTCGCTCCACTGCAACAGCTGGAGTGTCCGGTGGCAAGCCATGATTCATCAATTTTGAAGCAAGAGCTTGGAGGGTTGACAAACCCATATAGACAACCAAAGTTGAATCAGGATCAGCAGCATTCTCTTCCACATAAAGAGGATCCATTCCTCCATTTCTTGAGTGTCCGGTTAAAAATCTAACGCTGCAGCAAAGAGCAAAGAACAGAGGGTTAAGTATTTTGAATACTCAAAACTGGCATAAATACCCTTAAAAGCATGCTTTTTTGTTATAAAAAAAAAACATTGATGGGAAAAAAGGCTCTTGCATGTTGAGTAGTCTAGCAATAGAGTACTTCCTATTCGCATTATTGAGTAGAGTTATCAAGTATCAATAATACTTCCAGCACTATAGTACAATTCATTTAGGCTCTTTATTTGCACTATTGGCACTCTCACACATAAAATATTATAGTTCCAAAGTATGTGTATTGTGATGAGCATGTCATGGAAAGCCTGGAATTAGAATTCCTGCAGACTCAGGTAATCAGAGTTTTTAAAATTATTGGATTGCCATAAACAGAAAATATGAATCTTAAAAGGCATTAAATCTCATTAGTTAAATCTTCAATCATCTCAACTATTTTGGATAATAGTAGTTCTAAGTCTAGCTCTAAGCAACAATACAGTCACTCTATCTTAAGTCTGTGTAATTTTATTAAACATACAACAATGCAACTTCTTACTTTAATTTTGACATTCCAGTATATTTCCAATAGTTTGGATCACAATGATCATGGGATATGTTGGAGGAATTGGAAATAACGGATCAAATGTATCTATATGGATATTAGGGCCCACAAAGCGCTATGATGAGATTACAGATGGAAATTTGACAAGAAGCGATACTAGGACAGCATCAAAATACATTAAGCAGAGAATCCATGCAACAAAGATATTTATTAAAGCTACAATCGCTCAAAAGGTCCCTATAGATCTAAAACTCAATCATAAGCTATGAATTGAATGAAGCCTATTGCTAAAGCATTAGTCAAGACCAGCAGCAGGATGAGAAATCCAGTGATAAATGGTGAATCAACAGACTGAAGAACAATTGAACCAATAAAACTACTTCCACCCAAGAAATGGTAGTGAACCACTGTAAGTTCCACCCAAGAAGCAGGTGTCAGTAAACAGTGCATACTTGCCTCAAAAACTAAAAGAGCCAGAGAACAATACTGTTCTCAGAACAAAAAGCTTTTAATGTTACTAAAGCAAATTTTACAATGACTAAGGGAAAGCAAGGCAAGACGAATCATGTTACCTATTTGCAACACCTCGGTGGGTCAGTGGGATTCCAAGCTCTGCTGCTATCCCAGAAGCAGAAGTGATCCCTGTTTTATATGATGGTGGTCAATAGATATAAGGATGACTAATCATGGAAAACACTTTCAGGTTAACAAGTTGTATACCTGGAATGACCTTGACTTGAATTCCCTGTTTCTGGAGAAAATCCATCTCCTCTCCACCTCTGCCAAAGACCTAAAGAGCCAATAAAATATTATCAAGCAGCAACAGTGATGATTCTTTCCTTTCCTTTTCTTTTTTTGGCTAAGCAATCATCACAATCATCTTTAACCAAAAAAAAGAAAAAGAACCTATGAAGCACAAACTCATCTGTAGGAGAGAACCTAAGTATTATTTTTCAAGCCTTTAGCAAATAATATCTATAGGATGCAGCATCTCCTTTTGGCCAGACATGTGAACCTTAAATTGCAGCTTCACACTGGACTCAGACCCAATAAACACCTTTGATCCAATCTTAGCCAAAATCTCATTGAATTTTTTTGACTGAAACTTTTGTCAGCTAGCTCAAATAGACAGCAACCTGGCTTTGTGCCAAGCTGCGAAGTTGAAATAACTTCCTCATGGAACCATCTAATTTATCTTCTATCAACTGAGTGATGTTACTATATAAGTAACTTTCAAATTCATTAGAAAACAAATGTATGGTGATTGACCAATGAGTTTGCCTGGCTACAAGCTAAATTTAGCCTACATGCTTTTTCTTTGTGTATCACTTGATGTATGTCTTCATAATCGTATGTAGATTAGCCAACATTAGAAAACACTGACAGTAAATAGCTGAATCTTGCATGCCTTATAATTCATTTTTCATATTCTGCTAACTTCATGCTTGAATATTTTCCTTATGCTTTTGGTTTAAAGTTCTTAACATAGGGGATTCATCGCATACAAGAATGAAATTTCTAAAACAGAAACATTTTCTTAATATTTAAATGACAACATTTTATAACACAGAGACATGGAAATATCACTTGATTAGAGAAATGATAAAATGAATAATAAGTGTGCAACATGTCTCACCATACTTAAGTATGACATTTGAGTTTAAAAAGTAACTAGGGTCATAAAAAGGAAAAAAAAACGAGAATGATAACAAGATCAATCTCTTCCTTTAATCATAACGTGTCCGCCTCTACGTGTGGTATCACATAAGTCGAAAGGCATTCGGCACAGGTTTCTCTAATTGATATATCTACGGGACAATAGTATTGCATGATGCAGTTTTTTCCTTATTTCAATATCACATTGATAAGTTAATAAATAAAGCCAACCAAGTCTAGTCCATTACTTTCTGTTCTTCTATAGGCACATCCAATCCTAGCATCTTATCGCTTGTATTCATTTCAAATTCAGTAATTGTCCCTCTGCAAATCTTTTAAATACATGTTAACCATGTGTTAGAATCTAATGTATCTTGGTGAGTTGACACACGTTTGACTTCACACTGAATTAGCGCTGGGAATGCTTTTCGCAGGCCAAATATAGTAGCCCATTCCTTCCCCAATAAAAACACTGCAGATGAAGCACTAATATACAAAGAAAACTCACCAGAGGATCCCCTCCTTTTAGCCTCACCACATTGGCGCCAGCCTCAGCGAAGCTCAGAAGCAACTCATGAATCTCCTCCTAAATATAACATATCAGGAAAGAAAAAAAAAAACACAAATTTGAGAACAATGCACTATGAAGCCCCGAAACAAATCTCAACCAAAACGGAGGAAAATAAAAAATATCGATCTTTTGCGACCTCACCGACCTGAGTCCGGCTATGATATCCGGCCGTCTTCCCGACATAGAGCATCTTGGCATCTGCCCTGACGAAACCGAGCACATCATTGGACACCAGACGATCATAGAGGACGAGATCGGCCTGCTCGATCGCCCGCACCGCCTTCAGCGTCAGCAGCTCCGGGTCACCCGGCCCGGTCCCCACCAGCGACACACTCCCCGGCCCGCTGCGGCCGCCGCCGCCGCCTACCTCCGCCCTCCGGGCGGCCCTCAGGGCCTCCAGCAACCGCTTGAGCTCTGGCAATTGCAGCGCGATCTCGTTCTCCCTGTCGCTGAAGTTTTGGTGGGCGGAAACCGGCAGCGGGACGCCGGATCCGTAAACCCAGCCATCTCTTCGGTATCTCTCGGCGGAGTCTTTCTCCGTGAAGGGAGATGACGGAGAGGCCGCGGCGGAGCAAGAGACGACGCGTTGTGATTGACGGCAGGGGAAGAAAGGGGATAACGGCGAAGGTTTGGAGGAGGGGAGAGATGGGGAGGAGGAAGAGGAGACGTGGGTGAGGTTTCTAGCGGGCGAGCAAGAAGACGAGGCGGCGGCTAAGGCCATGGTGGGAGAGAGTTGAAATGAGCTCAAATGGAAGTGATGGGGGATTTTGGGGCCGTGACGGCGGCAGAGTGGGTTAGAACGTAATGGAGTTGTTCTCCATTTAAAAGAAGGGAAATGCGTGGAATATATAATAGGGAAAAGAGGTAGGACGGATTTGAAGTCAAATGAAACCTTGTAAGCTTTGGCGAGGCGTTTTCTGGCTGCTGCGTTTTGGTGACGCCGAAGGGGCGATGGTGGAAGGGAATGTGGCTCTTGCCTCTTCGTGGTGAGGGAGGACCAGGTTCAATGAACCAAATCGTGTTTTTATACAATAAGAAAGGCGTGGTATTTTTTTTTTCTAAAACAAATTATTCATACTTTTTTAATACAAATGTTTTAACTAAAATCAAAATACAGTATATTTCAGAGCGAACTAGGCAGCTTCAGCTCTTCAATCCAAAGTGTATTTTTGGAATGGTTAGTTAGAGAACATTCAATCTGCAGCTCCATTGATCTCTCTGTAGGCGTGCTTAGTCTAAAAAGCCACCCAAAAAAGATGTCTTTCAAATGATATTTTTTGTTCCATTCTATTTTAAGCGAGCTAACACATGTGGTCGTGTTTTTAATTTTGTTTTCTTTTTCTCGCAGATCTAGGTAACTAATTAAAGCTTTTAACCGAAGACATTATCTTAACCAAACAACATTTTCCTCTTCCTTTCCTGAGGCCACATGAGGCCGATCAAGGAAACCAAGTCTTTAAGCAATTTAACTTGGTCGATCCCCTATACATAGAGAATATTCGTACTTGGGGCACCAGATTAACCTAACGTAAACGTGAGGACTCTCTGCCAGTCTTGAGTTAACAAATAAGGAGTGTAGTGATCAGGATCCAATTGTAAATCTATGAGGGTCCAAGTGCGAACGGCCAAAAATATGATCTAGACTCACAAAGATTCTGTTGCTGGAAATTGGATCCGGGGGCGGCCGTCGGCTGAGGAGGAGGAGCTCCGGCAAACATTGGCGGGCGGCGATCCGTCGGCAAGCGGCGTCCTCCGTGGGGGGCCTGCAAAAAGCCGGTGGCCGGGGTTTCCGGCGCCGGCCCTCCGATGCTTAAGTCAGAGGGGGGCTTAATTTTGGAGAAGGAGAGGGACTGTATTTCCAAGTCTGAAGCCTCTCTTTGGGAGGAAGAAGCCTCCAGCCCCCTTTTTAGAGGGAGAAGCTCCCCTTTTATAGGAAGAGTAGCAGGGTTACCTGTGATGTGACTGGGCGAATTAATGGGTTACCGTCACGATTGGACGTGGGCGTGTGAAGTAATGAGTTGCCGTGGATGGCCCGTTCCCATCATGGGAGGAGGTTGCGTGCAGCAAGAGCTTGCTTGTGGCGTGCAGTGCAGTACATTCTTGGGAATGGTGAGGTGTTGACAGTCGTAGCAGGGTATGGTCCCTGATTGATATGTCGTGGCGTGGCCGGCAAGTAAAGCATGGTGCGGTAAGGCTGCTGCAGGGCATGGCCGCAGCATATAGACGACGAGGTCGGCCTTCTGAGGTCAGCTCGGCCTTCTGTGCTCGGCCTTCTGAGCTCGGCAGCCTTCTGAGCTCGGCAGCTTTCTGTGCTCGGCAGCCTTCTGGTCTCGGCCTGCTGTGCTCGGCCTTCTGTGCTCGGCCTTCTGAGCTCGGCAGCCTTCTGAGCTCGGCAGCTTTCTAGTCTCGGCAGCCTTCTGGTCTCGGCCTTCTGAGCTCGGCAGCTTTCTAGTCTCGGCCTGCTGAGCTCGGCCTTCTGTGCTCGGCAGCATGGATGAGCTCGGCAGCCTTCTGAGCTCGGCTTGCATGAGCTCGGCTCGGCCTTTTGAGCTCGGCAGCATGGATGAGCTCGGCCTGCATGATGAGCTCGGCTCGGCCTTCTGAGCTCGGCCTGCATGATGAGCTCGACTCGGCCTTCTGAGCTCGGCTCGGCCTTCTGGGCTCGGCCTGCATGGTGAGCTCAGGCTTGTTGTCAGATTTGGGTGCTTTAATTGTACGTGTGGGGTGGTCTATTTTTTCCCCCAACACTACCCCCGACTTCCAAGTTCGAGCAGCTTTTTGGCTCGGGCGAAGGAAGTAGTCTAGTCGTCGATCATCCTGTAACATAGCCAAATATATATGGAGATGTGCGTGCCAAGTAGGGTGTACCTCTCATGCAGTTGAAGTCAAGTGCTTTAGGTCGACTCAGCAGCCTTCTTTGGCTTGTGGTCGACTCAGCTCTCGAGAACGTCGAGACGATGCGACAGATCTTCCGCGTCGCACTTCTCCCAGCTGACAAGGCAAAAATTCAGGCCATGAGCCCTTTTTTTACTGTCGGAGTCGAGCGTCTCACGCCGAGGTCGGCAGCTTTGCTCATCGACTAACTTTTGTGGACGCTCTTTTGTTCGGGGTCCGCTTTCTAGGGACGCCGGCACAATAGGAGAAATAGTTGCCATTGGAGATCTGTGTGGGCGTTGTTTTGTTGTTATCCACGAACATTTTGGGGGTGCTTTGTTGTCAATCACGAATGTTTTGGGGGGCCGCAAAGGTACTACCCCGTCATCCCGAGGTCGAGGGAGCTCGGGCTCACTGTCGACTCGTCGGGGCATCTCGACCTTAGTCGAAGAGGCGCTACGGGAGGCCGCGAAGGTACTACCCCGTTGTTGGTGTTGAGCACCACGGAGGGCCGCCAAGGTACTACCCCGTCTTCCCGAAGTGTCGAGGGGTCTGGGCACGCACTGTCGACACTCGGGGCATCTCGACCTTAGTCGAGGAGGCGCTACGGAGGGCCGCGAAGGTACTACCCCATTGTTGGTGTTGAGCGCCACGGAGGGCCGCGAAGGTACTATCCCGTCTTTCCGAAGTGTCGAGGGGTCTGGGCACGCACTGTCGACACTCGGGGCATCTCGACCTTAGTCGAGGAGGCGCTACGGGGGGCCGCGAAGGTACTATCCCGTTGTTGGTGTTGAGCGCCATGGAGGGCCGCGAAGGTACTACCCCGTCTTTCCGAAGTGTCGAGGGGTCTGGGCACGCACTGTCGACACTCGGGGCATCCCGAACTTAGTCAGGGCATCATTGGAGATACATACAGGAGATGGATTTCGTTGGCGATCGTGCGCCCTTATTCGGAGCGGGGCGACGTTGGAGATAGGGATACCCGTAGGTCGTTTTTTGGATTCTCCGACCTGAAAATAGATGAAATATTGAAATTATTTGAAGCCAAAGTGGCATCCTGTACCTTTTGGAGATATTTTGATGGCTCTCGAGCTTTGAAGTCCCTCAGGACTTGGCTCAGCACCGGCCTTCTTTGGCTCGATTTTCTGGGAGGGGTGTTCTGCGCTCGGGCTTCTGAGCTCGCGCTTATGAGCTCAGCAGCCTTCTGGTCTCGGCCTTCTGAGCTCGACCTGCATGAGCTCGACCTGGATGAGACTGCTGCAGGTCGTGGCTGCAGCATGTGGATGACGAGCTCGGCCTTCTAAGCTCGGCCTGGATGAGACTGCTGCAGGTCGTGGCTGCAGCATGTGGATGACGAGCTCGGCCTTCTGAGCTCGGCTCGGCCTGCATGAGCTCGGCCTGGATGAGACTGCTGCAGGTCGTGGCTGCAGCATGTGGATGACGAGCTCGGCCTTCTGAGCTCGGCTCGGCCTGCATAAGCTCGGCCTGGATGAGACTGCTGCAGGTCGTGGCTGCAGCATGTGGATGACGAGCTCGGCCTGCATGAGCTTGGCCTGGATGAGCTTGGCAGCCCTCTGTGCACGGCCGGGGCTTCGGTTATGGCGACGCTCTGAAGGAGAGCAACGTCACGAGCGTCGTCTAAGGACTTACACCCATGAGGAGGGAGTACATAACTCTCCTTCTCCAGACCTCAGCTTTTATTTCTCTTTTCCTCCAACTTGTTGATGTGAGACTTGGGCTACTACTTCTCACTAGTTGTCCCCACGTACGTCGTTGTAGCGGGAGCCATGCCTGATTCGAGATAGCTCGGGAGAAAGTTTCTTCCTCTACTTAACATGAACCCGTGGAGGCGGCACAGGAGGAGCCTCTACTTGTTGCAGGCTTTGGGCTGCAATGGCTAGCGCTTGGACTTGCTGCACTAGCGCATCGAAGTGCTCGAGTTGGACTTGTGGAACTTGATCTACCGGAGATCTTGGTGGTGAATTCTGGACTGAGCGTTTGGGACTTGGAGCATGATGCTGAGAGGCGTTAAAGACTCCTCTGCTCCTTAGTTTCATGGCCGCAACTCGGGCCCTTCCTCTAGCGCCAACTGTTGCTGGAAATTGGACCCGGAGGCGGCCGTCGGCTGAGGAGGAGGAGCTCCGGCGAACATTGGCGGGCGGCGATCCGTCGGCGAGCGGCGTCCTCCGTGGGGACCTGCAAAAAGCAGGTGGCCGGAGTTTTCGGCGCCGGCCCTCCGATGCTTAAGTCAGAGGGGGCTTAATTTTGGAGAAGGAGAGGGACTGTATTTCCAAGTCCGAAGCCTCCCTTTGGGAGGAGGAAGCCTCCAGCCCCCTTTTTAGAGGGAGAAGCTCCCCTTTTATAGGAAGAGTAGCAGGGTTACCTGTGATGTGACTGGGCGAATTAATGGGTTACCGTCACGATTGGACGTGGGCGTGTGAAGTAATGAGTTGCCGTGGATGGCCCGTTCCCATCATGGGAGGAGGTTGCGTGCAGCAAGAGCTTGTTTGTGGCGTGCAGTGCAGTACATTCTTGGGAATGGTGAGGTGTTGACAGTCGTAGCAGGGTATGGTCCCTGATTGATATGTCGTGGCGTGGCCGGCAAGTAAAGCATGGTGCGGTAAGGCTGCTGCAGGGCATGGCCGCAGCATATAGACGACGAGGTCGGCCTTCTGAGGTCAGCTCGGCCTTCTGTGCTCGGCCTTCTGAGCTCGGCAGCCTTCTGAGCTCGGCAGCTTTCTGTGCTCGGCAGCCTTCTGGTCTCGGCCTGCTGTGCTCGGCCTTCTATGCTCGGCCTTCTGAGCTCGGCAGCCTTCGGAGCTCGGCAGCTTTCTAGTCTCGGTAGCCTTCTGGTCTCGGCCTTCTGAGCTCGACAGCTTTCTAGTCTCGGCCTGCTGAGCTCGGCCTTCTGTGCTCGGCAGCATGGATGAGCTCGGCAGCCTTCTGAGCTCGGCTTGCATGAGCTCGGCTCGGCCTTCTGAGCTCGGCAGCATGGATGAGCTCGGCCTGCATGATGAGCTCGGCTCGGCCTTCTGAGCTCGGCCTGCATGATGAGCTCGACTCGGCCTTCTGAGCTCGGCTCGGCCTTCTGGGCTCGGCCTGCATGGTGAGCTCAGGCTTGTTGTCAGATTTGGGTGCTTTAATTGTACGTGTGGGGTGGTCTATTTTTTTCCCCAACAGATCCCATGATGGAGGATGAAGAGATTCTTGAATATTATTCATCGTACTGATGGTTCATGAAGGGGCTATGATGTTAATTATGGTCATTCTGCAAGATGGATTTTGCATTTCTGATCAGTTAGATTAATTATCTTCATCCAATGGTGAATCAAACACATTAAGAAAATAGTGAATCAATGGGCACCAAAGTCCGACAATTTAATTTATTGCAGGCTTAATGTTGGTCCCCGCTGTTAGATCTTAAAAATATAGCAATAGCGCATGAAGTTGGCGATCGTCAATGAGATTTGCTCAAGAGTGTTGATGCAACTAGCGTACCAGCTGGGGCTAAATATGTCTCTTTCATCGAATTAAACATATTCTTTCAGAATACTTTCCTGGTTATTTCAGAGAATTCTTAAGAAATAAAAAGGTTGCACAAAGTAAAAGGTTCAAAGATCGATATATTTTTAGGAAGGAAGATGCAGTAGGTCCCTCGGTGAAGTTAACTCTGGAAGATGATGAGGGTCGGATGGGGCAGAGGAGGCTCCGTGAGGCGGATGCTGAGCTTCAGAGAAATGTCCATTGTTTTAAAACGCTTCAGAAACCGACATAGCTTATAAAAAGGTGTTACACAAGCCTCAAGGCGCATCACATTTTTGTGATCCATAAGCTGATACTTTTACATGGGAACAAATTTTAGTAGTGTGATAGTTTATATTTGTTGCCCAAGGCCTTGAGTTTCGAGTTTGAGTCATGCATAGGTAGAGCCTGATTCTAGACCCGCTTAATTTGTAAGCATCTCAAACTGTTCAAAATAGGATTGTGTTCAGCTTGGCTAGATCAAGTGAGAAGCAAAGGAGAAGAATTCAATCTTAATGTTCGAAACCTACTACTTTATCGAAATTAACCTAGCCAATGATTTCTTCTGGGATTCTGGCCATCTCGTCAAACAAAAGAAATCAGTTAAAGGATCAGCGCATTGGGTTCCATCTTGAATTCCCTGCCCTTAAGGCCAATCTATACTAAACTTGCTGCAGACTGAATTCGATCTTTTAGAAGGAAAAAATGCAGCAAGCAGCGCATATCAGTCTCGCTTGGACCCATCCTAGTTCTCAACAAATAGAAAGAAGAAAAAACAAAAACAAAACAAGTGGAAAGCAGGAAAAAGCAAACACGCGGGGAAAGGTGTTAAATCACCAAGGTGACAAAACATAGCATGGAGGCCTTTAGGTTAACTGAATGCTTAATGCAAATAAAGCAATGGCATACAATGCGACATTCTGAATGGCTCTTGTAAATGTCAAACGAGGCAGGGAAGAAATACAAAATGTAAGTTGCAACTAAATATTCTGATTCGGCTTTCTTTATTGCATAAAAATCCAAAGTCCTGGCCGAATGAAACCAGCCAGTCAAGGATGCAGGACTAAATGTTTTAAGATTCATGTCTAAGCTGAATCTGAAAACAAAGATCTGATATCTTTATTGGATACAGGCACCAGCATGCGGCATGATTAAAGTAGAAGTACACAATCAAGTCTCATCAAAAAGAAGTGAATGGCCAGACCTGTGTATAACTGTTTTGCTGGATGAAATGACTCTAAAAAGAAGGTGATGCACTTTTATCATCCAAGCCAGCATAAAGAAAATGGTTGAACCAACCAAAGAATTCTTGGAAACACCCATACAATATTTTATCTGGAGAATATTAACTCGCATGCTTCAATAATTTAGGGGCAATACCAAGTTTAAGCAGAATGTTTGAAATTTCCAAGTTGGTAGGCGTTCAAAAGAAATCTACTAACTGTAACAGAAATGTTACTTATCACCATCTTCCTCCTTCTTTTGCCCATAGCGGCGGTTGAACTTTGCAATCTGACCTAGGCTCTGCGCCATCTGACGCCTTGCTCTAAAATGATAGACTTTGCCAACATGATGTATCTTGGTCATCAAAACATGCATCAATCTCCCACTCGGAGTCACATAGGAAATCCACTGCATCTGGGGGTGCAACCCTTTCTTCATCCTTCCACCTAACAATCATGTGAAGGCTTGCTAATATAAGTGACCCAATAAGACAGATAATGGTTAAAATAATATATACGAAATTGAGTTTTCTCATGACAGAAAGATTAATCAACAGATACAAATCCTTTTGACCTAACTACAGACCATCTAACTGATTTGCAACTCGGGCAACTTCATTGTATTTAAGTTGGTAGATACAGAAAGTGAAAGTTACAGCAAACATCAAAATTGCCTATATGCAAATGCAATAAGGCTGAAGAAGGAAAATTATGACCTGGTATGTACATAATTGTGATTGTAAACCGTTTCTCAGAGGGGATGTACCATTGCTATACATTCTTAAAATAGAAAAGAAACATAGATGAAGATTAAATTTTGAAGGCATAACTAAGTGTTTTAAAAATATATAAAGTAATGCATCATTTTCATAATTATTGTTTTATGAGTTCACTTCACTTTGGAAACCAACTAGAGCACTATACACCGCCAAGATTTCTTTCCCAATACTCGAAGTCGTCCCCAAATGCTGGAGAGGCTTACATTGTATAAGCAATAGGGGTGGTAAAATATGATCCGACCCGCCATAAACAGATTTGGGTTTGGCTTAAATAGGTTCGGGTCGTAAACAGGTTGATCCGTTTAACCTGTTTATTAATTGGGTCGGATACAGATTTTAAATTTCTGACCCGTTTAATCTGTATAACCTGTTTAATTGTTGGGCTAATATATAAGGGCCAAACTCCCTGCCTCGGCCCGCTTTCACCGCCTCGGCCCAACTCCCCGCTTCGGCCCGCTTTCACCGCGAGGTCCACCGTCCGGTTTCACAGTTTCACCGCGAGGTTGATTGGACGTAAAAGGCGTCGCTTAGGGTTTGTGTCTTTGTGAGCGCCGCCCGAGCTCCATTCCCTCAGTCCCTCTCCCCTCTCCTAGTCTTCCTCTCCTCCGGACCTCCGCCCTCTCCTCCCCCTTGCCGACTCCTTCCGCCTCCCCGTCGACGGCGACCGCAGCGGCTCGACGGGTTCCTAGGACGTTGCTTCCGCCTTCTTGGGGCTTTTCGTCGTCTCGCGACTTGCCGGCGGACGGTGACTGCTTTGTCTTCTCCACGGCGACGGCCTCCGTCTCCTGCCCTATCCGTGCGTTCTCTCCCCTTCTCCGCTAGTAGTATAGTCATGCTATCTCTGATTTCCTTCCGCCATCTCTTTCTGTCTCTGTTTCTTGATCTTAGGGATCTTGGATCTCAAAGCGGCGGAGGACGTGAGGGCGCTCTTTCTCTTCTTCAAAGCGGCGACTACTGTGGAGTCCAGCAGCGCTGCAGCAGGTATGCCGGTGGAGGGAAATGGTTTGGTTTTTACTTTTTATGGTTTGATTCATGGCGAAGGCTAGGGCTTCAAGATTTTTTCCCCCACCCGAATCGAAGCCGTCGATGATTTCCGGAGAGAAAAAAAATTTGGGGATGGCGCCTAGAATCCTAGATCAGAGATTTTGAGGGCTCCCGTTTCCATTTTCTTTTATTTTTTCCAATAAAAAAATTGTAATCTGTTAATTTCTCTCCTCCCCTTGTTCCTCTCCGTGTTTTCTTTTTACTTAATTTCTGGTTAAATTTATTTTTTAAAAAAAATTGCTTGACCGTGTTAATATTGGTGGATTTATTGTTGGCACTGTCCATGGCTTATATGCTAACTATCTAATTTAACTATTTAAGTCCAATAGTTAAACGAGTCGGGTTGGGTTAAATGGGTTAGCTGTTTGTTAAACGGGTTAAACGGGTCGGGTTACCCATTTAATAAACAGGTCAGGTTCAGGTTGTAATTTTCTAACCTGTTTAATAAATAGGTCGGGTTCAGGTTTATGATTTTTTGACCCGACTTGCATCTGATCCGACCTGTTTATGTCCGACCCAACCCGATTGCCACCCCTAATAAGCAATCATTAGCTAATTGTTTGGCACAAAGCTTTTCTCGCCATCTCGGGATGGGCGTGCCAGAGAGCTTGTTTGATAAATCCTCGTGGCAAGTGGTAAAAAGATGCATAGGCATGCCACCGGCGTTAGAGCAACCGAAAAGAGGATAATTGAAGGAAGGATATCAAACTAGCTTTTGTCCAAGTGCTTGGACCTTCAAGGACTTTTGCCATTGTCATATTGCCGTTCGAAAGAAAATGGAGAGGGATAGGATGTAGCCTGAGCTACGGTAGGAAAAATATAAGTCATTTTGGAATATCAAAGTCATTTTGAGCGGCTTGTCAATAGAGCTTGTAATTGGCCAAAACGGTAACTTGTTGGAACTTTTATTGAAGGACTTTGCTCATACATTCATTGTGAGATGAAGATGTATAAGCCCTACATTATATTGGTAGCTATCTCTTTTGCCCGATTATGAAAGGAAAGACTCATTAAAAATACCTCATGCTTAAACAAGAGAGTAAATAACAAGAAATTCGTAAATTTCAAGAAGATACACTCAACAACAAATATGTTAAGTGGCTTACACAAGAGGATCTCATGGACAGAATAAGGCAAGGCAAATGTTAGCATTGTGATGAAAAATGGCATAGAGGAAATTGCTGGAAAAGATAATTTTTCTTATCGAACCTGTACATATTGACACTTCATAAGATGATGAAGATGAAGATGATCGCCATGTACCACCTAGACAAATATAACCTTGAGAACAAGATCATCTAGAAGTGAAAGGGAATGATATGCTTCTTATCTTAGGATCCTAATTTTAATTTGATTTAGCACAAGAATTAAGAGGAGTCCAAGTCTAATAAAGATTGGCTACATCATATTCCTATTTTGCTTTTTCTTATTCTTGTAGGACAATTAACTCTGAATCTATATATACGTAGTGCTCTAGACAAGCAATGAATTTAATAAAAATAGTTTAAAGGCTATTCGAGGTCCAAAACCTCTTGAATTGATCGAATACTCTTTCTTCTACCTATATCTCTGTTTTTCTATTTTCTTTTGCTCGAAATTCCATCAATAGTAAGTGGGTTCCTATCAAACAGAATACATACACATATATATACGACTTTTCAAAAACTAGTCTCGCATTATAAAAATTTCATCATGACATGAAGATGAAATATCTTTTTTTTCGTATCCTAACATCGAACTAGAAAGAGGAGACTAACTGAACAACTTTAGTTCAATGTCGAGAAGTTATGTAATTTAAAAACTATCCTTACTGCAAGGAGAGGGGAAAACCTATGATTTAAACCCACCCCCCATCCCAACCTTCGGGGCGTCTCATGGCCCGCTTTCACCTGTTCTCCGAACCCAAAGCGGTGATTTTTCACGAAGCTTGTCGAAAGAAATCAAACAAATGGATTATTGCATTTCAATAGTTTAATGGGTTATCATCTTCGAATCAAAAGCACTTTTGGATAAAAAAAGGTGTTTGATAAAAATTTTGGAAAGCTGTTTTAGCTTTTTTAGAAAGCTAAAAACAGCTTTTTGGGGAAAGCTCCAATTTGGAGCTTTTCGAAAAAGCTGTTTTGAGCTTTGTCGGAAAGCTTTTTTTACCAAAATACCCATAATAAAATATAATAATTACATACTTTGTCCCTTCATAAACCTAAAAATCTGCCCTAACAAATAACCCTAGCCGTGGATTAGACTCTCTTCTGTGCAAGAAGAAGTATTTTTATTTTCTATTTTTGTATGCATCTTTTGAATCACGTTTTAGGAAAAGAAATTTTTTAATTTCTTCTTTTAGATGCATTAAAATCTGTTTTTATGGCCTTTTGAGAAAATAGATGAAGTAAAGAATGGTAATTTTACAAGAGATGCCATTTACAACAGTTGAACACCCAGCTTTTCAAATGTTTGATAGGAATCTCAGACCAGAATTTCATATTGTTTCAAGAACAACATTGGCTTCTGATTGCTTTAAAATATATGAAAACGAAAAAAATGAAGACTTGAAGATTTGTTCAAGACGAACCATGGAAGAATCAGTTTAACATTGGACATGTGGACATCAAATCAGACATTGGAATACATATATCTCACTACACATTACATCACTAATGATTGAAAATTAAAAAAGAATATTATCAATTTTAAGTTGGTTCCTTCACCACATATGGGCTTAGTCATTGGTGATGCTATAGCTAGCTGTATTTTATCTTGGAATATTGAGAAAAGGTTGGGTTCAATCATTCTTGATAATTTGTCAGCAAATACAGTTGTAGCAATAGAACTTCAAAAACAATTCAGAAAAGATTTACTTTTGGATAGTAAATTCTTTCATGTGCATTACTGTGCACACATTCTTAATTTGATTGTGAAGGATGGGTTGAAGGTAGTGGAGGGTGCTATTCATAGGATCCGCGAAGCTGTTAAATATATAAAATCATCTCAAGGAAGGTTGGAATTGTGAAACAATTGAAGATGAATGGTAAGAAAAGGATATGCATAGATGTACCTACTCGTTGGAATTCTACATATCTCATGTTAAACGATGTTATACAATTCAAGGATGTATTTATGCGACTTGTGGCCCGGGATCCTAATAAACATTTGAAAAGCTGGGTGTTCAACTGTTGTAAATGGCATCTCTTGTAAAATTACCATCCTTTACTTCATCTATTTTCTCAAAAGGCCATAAAAACAGATTTTAATGCATCTAAAAGAAGAAATTAAAAAAAATTCTTTTCCTAAAATGTGATTCAAAAGATGCATACAAAAATAGAAAATAAAAATACTTTTTCTTGCATAGAAGAGAGTCTAATCCACGGCTAGGGTTCTTTGTTAGGGCAGATTTTTAGGTTTATAAAGGGACAAAGTATGTAATTATTATATTTTATTATGGGTATTTTGGTGAAAAAAAGCTTTCCGACAAAGCTCAAAACAGCTTTTTCGAAAAGCTCCAAATTGGAGCTTTTTTTAAAAAGCTGTTTTTAGCTTTCTGAAAAAGCTAAAACAGCTTTCCAAAATTTTTACCAAATACCTTTTTTTAATCCAAAAGTGCTTTAGGAGGGCCAGAAAGTGCTTTTTGGCCCTCCAAAAGCTCCTCCAAACAGGGCCTTAGTCCATAAATTTCATAAGATTTTCAGCCCAATTATCCAAATAAACTTCCAAGACGAGCCTAGTAACCTAGAGACGCCAGTGGGGCTGGGGGGCGGGATCTTGTCCCACAATCCCCTTTCCTAGCTCACGTTAAACGGAATCGAGCCGGGATTAACCCTAGACAAAATTAACTCGGCCCATTTGCTTTGCCAAGGGCCTTCTTGGATTTAAGGACTAGGGTTCCTGTTGGGCGGCTGCAGATCTCTCTCGATTCACCCTCAAAGCTCAACCTCTGTAACCTCGGACCGGCGACTGGCAGGTCTCTCTCTCTCTGTCTCTCTAATATACTATTCTAGTTTTTTGAATTATTGTAAATTTTGATTCGAAGATGATAACCCATTAAACTATTGAAATGCGATAATCCATTTGTTTGATTTCTTTCGACATTCACCGCTTTGGGTTCGGAGAACAGGTGAAAGCGGGCCATGAGACGCCCCGAAGGTTGGGGTGGGGGGTGGGTTTAAATCATAGGTTTTCCCCTCTCCTTGCAGTAAGGATAGTTTTTAAATTACATAACTTCTCGACATTGAACTAAAGTTGTTCAGTTAGTCTCCTCTTTCTAGTTCGATGTTGGGATACGAAAAAAAAGATATTTCATCTTCATGTCATGAGGAAATTTTTATAATGCGAGACTAGTTTTTGAAAAGTCGTATATATATGTGTATGTATTCTGTTTGATAGGAACCCACTTACTATTGATGGAATTTCGAGCAAAAGAAAATAGAAAAACAAAGATATAGGTAGAAGAAAGAGTATTCGATCAATTCAAGAGGTTTTGGACCTCGAATAGCCTTTAAACTATTTTTATTAAATTCATTGCTTGTCTAGAGCACTACGTATATATAGATTCAGAGTAAATTGTCCTACAAGAATAAGAAAAAGCAAAATAGGAATATGATGTAGCCAATTTTTATTAGACTTGGACGACTCCTAATTCTTGTGCTAAAACAAATTAAAATTAGGATCCTAAGATAAGAAGCATATCATTCCCTTTCACTTCTAGATGATCTTGTTCTCAAGGTTATATTTGTCTAGGTGGTACATGGCGATCATCTTCATCTTCATCATCTTGTGAAGTGTCAATATGTGCAGGTTCGATAAGAAAAATTATCTTTTTCCAGCAATTTCCTCTATGCCATTTTTCATCACAATGCTAACATTTGCCTTGGCTTATTCTGTCCATGAGATCCTCTTGTGTAAGCCACTTAACATATTTGTTGTTGAGTGTATCTTCTTGAAATTTACGAATTTCTTGTTATTTACTCTCTTGTTAAGCATGAGGTATTTTTAATGAGTCTTTCCTTTCATAATCGGGCAAAAGAGATAGCTACCAATATAATGTAGGGCTTATACATCTTCATCTCACAACGAATGTATGAGCAAAGTCCTTCAATAAAAGTTCCAACAAGTTGCCGTTTTGGCCAATTACAAGCCCTATTGACAAGCTGCTCAAAATGACTTTGATATTCCAAAATGACTTAGATTTTTCCTACCGTAGCTCAGGCTACATCCTATCCCTCTCCATTTTCTTTCGAACGGCGATATGACAATGGCAAAAGTCCTTGAAGGTCCAAGCACTTGGACAAACGCTAGTTTGATATCCTTCCTTCAATTATCCTCTTTTCGGTTGCTCTAACGCCGGTGGCATGCCTATGCATCTTTTTACCACTTGCCACGAGGATTTATCAAACAAGCTCTCTGGCACGCCCATCCCGAGATGGCGAGAAAAGCTTTGTGCCAAAGAGTTAGCTAATGATTGCTTCTACAATGTCAGCCTCTCCAGCATTTGGGGACGGCTTCGAGTATTGGGAAAGAAATCTTGGCGGTGTATAGTGCTCTAGTTGGTTTCCAAAGTGAAGTGAACTCATAAAACAATAATTATGAAAATGATGCATTACTTTATATATTTTTAAAACACTTAGTTATGCCTTCAAAATTTAATCTTCATCTATGTTTCTTTTCTATTTTAAGAATGTATAGCAATGGTACATCCCCTCTGAGAAACGGTTTACAATCACAATTATGTACATACCAGGTCATAATTTTCCTTCTTCAGCCTTATTGCATTTGCATATAGGCAATTTTGATGTTTGCTGTAACTTTCACTTTCTGTATCTACCAACTTAAATACAATGAAGTTGCCCGAGTTGCAAATCAGTTAGATGGTCTGTAGTTAGGTCAAAAGGATTTGTATCTGTTGATTAATCTTTCTGTCATGAGAAAACTCAATTTCGTATATATTATTTTAACCATTATCTGTCTTATTGGGTCACTTATATTAGCAAGCCTTCACATGATTGTTAGGTGGAAGGATGAAGAAAGGGTTGCACCCCCAGATGCAGTGGATTTCCTATGTGACTCCGAGTGGGAGATTGATGCATGTTTTGATGACCAAGATACATCATGTTGGCAAAGTCTATCATTTTAGAGCAAGGCGTCAGATGGCGCAGAGCCTAGGTCAGATTGCAAAGTTCAACCGCCGCTATGGGCAAAAGAAGGAGGAAGATGGTGATAAGTAACATTTCTGTTACAGTTAGTAGATTTCTTTTGAACGCCTTCCAACTTGGAAATTTCAAACATTCTGCTTAAACTTGGTATTGCCCCTAAATTATTGAAGCATGTGAGTTAATATTCTCCAGATAAAATATTGTATGGGTGTTTCCAAGAATTCTTTGGTTGGTTCAACCATTTTCTTTATGCTGGCTTGGATGATAAAAGTGCATCACCTTCTTTTTAGAGTTATTTCATCCAGCAAAACAGTTATACACAGGTCTGGCCATTCACTTCTTTTTGATGAGACTTGATTGTGTGCTTCTACTTTAATCATGCCGCATGCTGGTGCCTGTATCCAATAAAGATATCAGATCTTTGTTTTCCTTCTAAAAGATCGAATTCAGTCTGCAGCAAGTTTAGGATAGATTGGCCTTAAGAGCAGGGAATTCAAGATGGAACCCAATGTGCTGATCCTTTAACTGATTTCTTTTGTTTGACGAGATGGCCAGAATCCCCGAAGAAATCATTGGCTAGGTTAATTTCGATAAAATAGTAGGTTTCGAACATTAAGATTGAATTCTTCTCCTTTGCTTCTCACTTGATCTAGCCAAGCTGAACACAATCCTATTTTGAACAGTTTGAGATGCTTACAAATTAAGCGGGTCTAGAATCAGGCTCTACCTATGCATGACTCAAACTCGAAACTCAAGGCCTTGGGCAACAAATATAAACTATCACACTACTAAAATTTGTTCCCATGTAAAAGTATCAGCTTATGGATCACAAAAATGTGATGCGCCTTGAGGCTTGTGTAACACCTTTTTATAAGCTATGTCGGTTTCTGAAGCGTTTTAAAACAATGGACATTGTTTACAATCCCCCGTCCCCCCCGCCCAAAAAAAAAGAACAATGGAGCCTTCTCTGCCCCATCCGACCCTCATCATCTTCCAGAGTCAACTTCACTGAGGGACCTGCGGCATCTTTCTTCCTAAAAATATGTAGATCTTTGAACCTTTTACTTTGTGCAACCTTTTTATTTCTTAAGAATTCTCTGAAATAGCTAGGAAAATATTCTGAAAGAATATGTTTAATTCGATGAAAGAGACATATTTAGCCCCACCTGGTACGCTAGTTGTATCAACACTGTTGAGCAAATCTCATTGACGATCGCCAACTTGATGCACTATTGCTATATTTTTAAGATCTAACAGTGGGGACCGACATTAAGCCTGCAATAAATTAAATTGTCGGACTTTGCTGCTCATTGATTCGCTATTTTCTTAATGTGTTTGATTCACCCTTGGATGAAGATAATTAATCCAACTAATCAGAAATGCAAAATCCATCTTGCAGAATGACCATAATTAACATCATAGCCCCTTCATGAACCATTAGTATGATGAATAATATTCAAGGATCTCTTCATCCTCCATCGTGGGATCCTTGTGAGTCTAGATCATATTTTTGGCCGTTCGCACTTGGACCCTCATAGATTTACAATTGGATCCTGGTCACTACACTCCTTATTTGTTAACTCAAGACCGGCAGAGAGTCCTCATGTTTACGTTAGGTTAATCTGGTGCCGCAAGTACCAATATTCTCTATGTATAGGGGATCGACCAAGTTGAATTGCTTAAAGACTTTGGTTTCCTTGATTGGTGTCTCATGTGGCCTCAGGAAAGGAAGAGGAAAATGTTGCGTGGTTAAGATAATGTCTTCAGTTAAAAGCTTTAATTAGTTACCTAGATCTGCAAAGGGAAAGAAAACAAAATTAAAAACACTACCACGTGTGTTACGTGAACGATGCTAATTTGCTTAAAATGGAATGAAACAAAAAATATCACTTGAAAGACATCTTTTTTGGGTGGCCTTTCAGATTAAGCATTCCTACAGAGAGATCAATGAAGCTGCAGATTGGATGTTTTCTGACTAACTATTCCGAAGATACACTTTGGATTGGAGAGCTGAAGCTCTCTAGTGCGCTTCGAAATATACTGTGTTTTGATTTTACTGAAAACATTTGTATTAGAAGTGTATGAATAATTTATTTTTTTTAAAAAAATATGACAGACTTTCTTACCGTATAAAAATACGATTAGGTTCACTGAACCTGGTCCTCCCTCACCACGAAGAGGCAAGAGCTACATTCCCTTCCACCATCGCCCCTTCGGCGTCGCCAAAACGCAGCAGCCAAAAAACGGCTCGCCAAAGCTTACAAAGTTTCATTTGACTTCAAATCCGTCCTACCTCTTTTCCCTATTATATATTCCACGCATTTCCCTTCTTTTAAATGGAGAACAACTCCATTACGTTCTAACCCACTCTGCCGCCGTCACGGCCCCAAAATCCCCCATCACTTCCATTTGAGCTCATTTCAACTCTCTCCCACCATGGCCTTAGCCGCCGCCTCGTCTTCTTGCTCGCCCGCTAGAAACCTCTCCCACTTCTCCTCCTCCTCTTCCCCATCTCTCCCCTCCTCCAAACCTTCGCCGGTATCCCCTTTCTTCCCCTGCCGTCAATCACAACGCGTCGTCTCTTGCTCCGCCGCGGCCTCTCCGTCATCTCCCTTCACGGAGAAAGACTCCGCCGAGAGATACCGAAGAGATGGCTGGGTTTACGGATCCGGCGTCCCGCTGCCGGTTTCCGCCCACCAAAACTTCAGCGACAGGGAGAACGAGATCGCGCTGCAATTGCCAGAGCTCAAGCGGTTGCTGGAGGCGCTGAGGGCCGCCCGGAGGGCGGAGGCAGGCGGCGGCGGCCGCGGCGGGCCGGGGAGTGTGTCGCTGGTGGGGACCGGGCCGGGTGACCCGGAGCTGCTGACGCTGAAGGCGGTGCGGGCGATCGAGCAGGCCGATCTCGTCCTCTATGATCGTCTGGTGTCCAATGATGTGCTCTGTTTCGTCAGGGCAGATGCCAAGATGCTCTATGTCGGGAAGACGGCCGGATATCATAGCCGGACTCAGGTCGGTGAGGTCGCAAAAGATCGATATTTTTTATTTTCCTCCGTTTTGGCTGAGATTTTTTTCGGGGCTTCATAGTGCATTGTTCTCAAATTTGTGTTTTTTTTTCTTTCCTGATTTATTATATTTAGGAAGAGATTCATGAGTTGCTTCTGAGCTTCGCTGAGGCTGGCGCCAATGTGGTGAGGCTAAAAGGAGGGGATCCTCTGGTGAGTTTTCTTTGTATATTAGTGCTTCATCTGCAGACTGCAGTGTTTTTATTGGGGAAGGAATGGGCTACTATATTTGGCCTGCGAAAAGCATTCACAGCGCTAATTCAGCGTGAAGTCAAACGTGTGTCAACTCACCAAGATACATTAGATTCTAACACATGGTTAACATGTATTTAAAAGATTTGCAGAGTGATAATTACTTTGAAATGAATACAAGCGATAAGATGCTAGGATTGGTTGTGCCTATAGAAGAACAGAAACTAATGGACTAGACTTGGTTGGCTTTATTTATTGACTTATCAATGTGATGTTGAAATAAGGAAAAAACTGCATCATGCAATACTATTGTCCAGTAGATATATCAATTAGAGAAACCTGTGATGAATGCCTTTCGACTTATGTGATACCAAACGTAGAGGCATACACGTTATGATTAAAGGAAGAGATTGATCTTGTTATCATTCTCGTTTTTTTTCCTTTTTATGACCCTAGTTACTTTTTAAACTCAAATGTCTTACTTAAGTATGGTGAGACATGTTGCACACTTATTATTCATTTTCTCATTTCTCTAATCAAGTGATATTTCCATGTCTCTGTGTTATAAAATGTTGTCATTTAAATATTAAGAAAATGTTTCTGTTTTAGAAATTTCATACTTGTATGCGATGAATCCCCTATGTTAAGAACTTTAAACCAAAAGCATAAAAATATTCAAGCATGAAGTTAGCAGAATATGAAAAATGAATTATAAGGCATGCAAGATTCAGCTATTTACTGTCAGTGTTTTCTAATGTTGGCTAATCTACATACGATTATGAAGACATACATCAAGTGATACACAAAGAAAAAGCATGTAGGCTGGATTTAGCTTGTAGCCAGGCAAACTCATTGGTCAATCACCATACATTTGTTTTCTAATGAATTTGAAAGTTACTTATATAGTAACATCACTCAGTTGATAGAAGATAAATTAGATGGTTCCATGAGGAAGTTATTTAAACTTCGCAGCTTGGCACAAAGCCAGGTTGCTGTCTATTTGAGCTAGCTGACAAAAGTTTCAGTCAAAAAAATTCAATGAGATTTTGGCTAAGATTGGATCAGAGGTGTTTATTGGGTCTGAGTCCAGTGTGAAGCTGCAATTTAAGGTTCACATGTCTGGCCAAAAGGAGATGCTGCATCCTATAGATATTATTTGCTAAAGGCTTGAAAAATAATACTTAGGTTCTCTCCTACAGATGAGTTTGTGCTTCATAGGTTCTTTTTCTTTTTTTTGGTTAAAGATGATTGTGATGATTGCTTAGCCAAAAAAAGAAAAGGAAAGGAAAGAATCATCACTGTTGCTGCTTGATAATATTTTATTGGCTCTTTAGGTCTTTGGCAGAGGTGGAGAGGAGATGGATTTTCTCCAGAAACAGGGAATTCAAGTCAAGGTCATTCCAGGTATACAACTTGTTAACCTGAAAGTGTTTTCCATGATTAGTTATCCTTATATCTATTGACCACCATCATATAAAACAGGGATCACTTCTGCTTCTGGGATAGCAGCAGAGCTTGGAATCCCACTGACCCACCGAGGTGTTGCAAATAGGTAACATGATTTGTCTTGCCTTGCTTTCCCTTAGTCATTGTAAAATTTGCTTTAGTAACATTAAAAGCTTTTTGTTCTGAGAACAGTATTGTTCTCTGGCTCTTTTAGTTTTTGAGGCAAGTATGCACTGTTTACTGACACCTGCTTCCTGGGTGGAACTTACAGTGGTTCACTACCATTTCTTGGGTGGAAGTAGTTTTATTGGTTCAATTGTTCTTCAATCTGTTGACTCACCATTTATCACTGGATTTCTCATCCTGCTGCTGGTCTTGACTAATGCTTTAGCAATAGGCTTCATTCAATTCATAGCTTATGATTGAGTTTTAGATCTGTAGGGACCTTTTGAGCAATTGTAGCTTTAATAAATATCTTTGTTGCATGGATTCTCTGCTTAATGTATTTTGATGCTGTCCTGGTATTGCTTCTTGTCAAATTTCCATCTGTAATCTCATCATAGCGCTTTGTGGGCCCTAATATCCATATAGATACATTTGATCCGTTATTTCCAATTCCTCCAACATATCCCATGATCATTGTGATCCAAACTATTGGAAATATACTGGAATGTCAAAATTAAAGTAAGAAGTTGTGTTGTTGTATGTTTAATAAAATTACACAGACTTAAGATAGTGTGACTGTATTGTTGCTTAGAGCTAGACTTAGAACTACTATTATCCAAAATAGTTGAGATGATTGAAGATTTAACTAATGAGATTTAATGCTTTTTAAGATTCATATTTTCTGTTTATGGCAATCCAATAATTTTAAAAACTCTGATTACCTGAGTCTGCAGGAATTCTAATTCCAGGCTTTCCATGACATGCTGATCACAATACACATACTTTGGAACTATAATATTTTATGTGTGAGTGCGCCAATAGTGCAAATAAAGAGCCTAAATGAATTGTTCTATAGTGCTGGAAGTTATTGATACTTGATAACTCTACTCAATAATGCGAATAGGAAGTACTCTAGTGCTAGACTACTCAATATGCAAGAGCCTTTTTTCCCATCAATGTTTTTTTTTATAACAAAAAAGCATGCTTTTAAGGGTATTTATGCCAGTTTTGAGTATTCAAAATACTTAACCCTCTGTTCTTTGCTCTTTGCTGCAGCGTTAGATTTTTAACCGGACACTCAAGAAACGGAGGAATGGATCCTCTTTATGTGGCAGAGAATGCTGCTGATCCTGATTCAACTTTGGTTGTCTATATGGGTTTGTCAACCCTCCAAGCTCTTGCTTCAAAATTGATGAATCATGGCTTGCCACCAGACACTCCAGCTGTTGCAGTGGAGCGAGGAACTACCCCACAGCAACGAATGGTCAGTAATGAACTGCTATTTCTTAAAATTTCTACCAAAACATGCGAGAAAACTAAATGTAGAATCATCAAGTAATCCCTGAGGACTGAAGTTTAGCAGATAACCAACCAGCAGATGATCTCCTTGAGCTTTAACTTTTCTTCTCAACCCTTGTTTTTCAAATTCGAGTGATAACTTCCTTTGATGCAGGTATTTGCAGAACTTAAGGACATTGTCTATGAGGTTAAATTAGCAGACTTGGCGTCCCCAACTCTAATAATTATTGGCAGGGTGGTGGCCTTGTCACCTCTCTGGCCCCAATCTTCTGAAGAAACTGTCGTGTTAAAGACTGGGGAGCTATGTTCCAGCCAGGTAGAATGAGAATAATGCCTTCAAGTACTCAAAAAAAAAAAAAAAACGCATGGAGATGAACGGATGGCTCACCATGTTAACAGTCAGGTCCAGCAGCATCACGCAAAAAGATGGAAACCCTGGAGGTTTCTGCTGCCGATACATGTACTGCATAGTCCCAGCTGACTCCCAGGGTTTAGTTGGCTTGATATTTACTAGAAATTCAATTCATTTTTATTCTTGTAAGAAATTGAACAGGTTCCATTTGCTACTTAGCCTGATTAATTTGCTGATTCATAGCCTGATTCATTTACTGATTGCAGATGTTCTATTTTGAAATTGTTGGCCGACATGAGCGGAATTTGCTCCATATTGATGGAGACACCTGATTCCAATGTACTACAAACCTTTTCTGTTATCATTAACGTTTCAAATGATGTCATGTCAGTTATCTACTGCACATCCCTTCATGCTAAACATATGAATATAGAATTAGGTGAGCAGTGGCTGCTGTAGTCCTCTTAAACAACTAGTGTCGTCATATATGGTGTGCGCTATGGCACTCAAGCAGTCACTACAGCCTGAGCAAGCTCCATGATCTCATGATGTTGAGATTTCTGGATGAGATTGCTCCATAATCTTACTAAGTTTATCTGAAATATACATTTTTAGAAGATTCCAATGTCCTGGCCAAATGATTGCTTCTCCTCATTTCCCAAGTGAGAAGTACCGTCGACAGTTGCTTCAACTCTTATATGCTATGGCTATGTCCCAAGACAGACCAATGCACATTGCGGTCAGATGTCTTTCTTAATCATGTGAATTGATGGTAGTAATATTTCTATGTTGCAGGATACTTATCTCACATGCAAAGGAACAAAAATTAAAATGCACATACTACCCGTATGTGGCCAGCCATACATGTAGTACTCTATGAGTTGGAATGGAGAGCTGCCTCTGGCACTTCAAGATATTCTGTTTTTTGATTTTATTGGATGTATTCGTATTCGTCAGATATGAATCGTCCGTCTTAGCAATATATATATATATATATTACCTTTCAAATCACGTATTTTTGCAATAATATTTCTATTAAATTTCTGTCTTTGTGTTAATAAGCATGTATTTTAATATAAGAAAACTTCATTTTTCTTTTGTATTAATAAATGACTATTTTAATCATTTTTGCTAGCTTCATTATTTTAATATTCCTCCCGAGTCAAATCAGCAACCTCTCATCAAAGCAAGCACTAGGGAGAGGATGCCAACCAATGGCCCAACTAATAGCGAGAAGGTTTGTAGCCAGTGTTTGTTGAAAGACAATAGAAAATGTTCGTGATTGTTGACGATTTCAGCTTTCTTCCTTGTGATCTCAAGGATTTTATCCTCCACAACTTTCTTTTTTAATGCTCATCAATGCATCTGATATGTTTAATAAAGCTAGAATTCTAACACTACCGCTTAAAATTAGTCGTTTTTCCTTCCCGTGAAACATTGCTGGCAGTATATAAACTGGTTTTCTTTTTGGTAACAGGAGGAGCTAAAAGCTCTCCATTAACATATAGTGTACATAACAGTTCACAATCTCTTACAACCCAAACCTAGTAACTAGAATCCTAACAGAAGTCTGTAACTTCTCTACTACTATGCATACAGAATTAATACAGGTAAACCACCAGAAATTGCAACGATTCAGGCTATGATACTCCTTCCAACAGAGATCTTCAGTTGAAGCTATTGCTGCACCCCAGGTGATACGTATTGTAACCAAGCAGATCCATTATATAAGATTTCAGAAAATGTAGATCCGCTGTTGAAGCACCCTGTCTGAAGCACAAACAGATAATCTGTCAGCCTGTAAGAGCAAATACCTTCCCAGCCGCTGTCATCTATTTTCTCCTATATGTAGGTTGTACCATCAGCATCAACCTGCAAAATGGAATATAGACCTCAGTGAATAACATCTTTAGCAGGCCCTTAATTCGTAGTGCCAGTTTTGGAGATGAAATCAGCAGCATTGTTGGCTTCAGGATATATGTGGGATACTATGAACTTTTGCAGGTTTAATTTCCATTTGAAGATGTCTTTCAGTAATGGCATCTTCAATAAACTGCCCAGAGAAAAATTAGCAATCCGTCCCTGGAGTTACACTTATGTATGGAGTTGGCTTCCAACCACACTGCTGGTGCCTGCTATAAATCAATCATAGCAGCGTGCATGCCCATGCATCCAGGCTGCAACAAGTTCGAGAAATAAATTTTGGTAAAATTTTGCGACATATATTACAATAATCTCCTATATTTTATTAAATATATCTAACTCATGCACACAAACTTGTGCAGTCACCACCATAACCATTTCATATCCGTTCCATGAAAGCCAATTCAACTCGTTGCACATGTATTGTGTTACTTTTTGCAATTATAATTTGTACGACTATCAATGCAATAATCTTTTACAACTAATATTTTTATACATTTGTGGAAATTTGAGACATTATAAATTATAACTTGATATGAATATTTCATCCCTTGATGATTCCCGTGCTACTTACCCGTTCTTGGGCATTTTAGTTAATTTTGCAAACCACGCCCATTGAGGGTCATAATCTAGTGCCCAACAGAAAATTAAAAGTGGTCACAGACAATAAAGAATTGGATTGCTATCTTCTATCAGGTTGACAATCATCTTATTTTTCTCAGAAACTGAGCTTATATTGAAAGAAATCAAGAAAGAAGAAATCATCAAAAAATGAAGGACCTCGCTCCCATGGTCCAAGGCATTTCTTTTACGTACCTCAATTCGTAGGGATTACAAGCGTGACGTCTTCCAGCTGCTCAAATTTATTATCTGATTTAACATTCGATTGCCTTTACGGTCTAAGGCCTCATGCACGTCCAATCACAGCTTGCCTTTTGCTAGGCCATGAGGTGACCTCTCGGCTGCTAGTCTTTAAGACCACTTACCAGCATGAATCCAGAGGTATGTAACGTTAACTTCGAGGGAAAAAAATGATATCATCTCATTTTCTCGACAAATATATAGGATTCGAATTCGGAGGTTTCGATGTGACCGCAGGTATTTCTATACCCCGACCCGTATATACTTCTACTTTATTAATTTTCTCTTTTTTTATTTGAAGCACACTCCACTGTTGTGCATGCGGAATGCATAAATAGCATATGCATCTACATCTTGTGTAATATAATTAGCTAAATTCTTCTTTTGGACAGCTTGCTTACGTTTTTTTTGACGGTAGCACTAGCGTTGAGGACCGGCCCTAGATCTAAATTTTATTTATTTTTAATTAAATTTTAAAATAAGTTAGTATAAAATTTGATATTTTTATATTCAAATTCGGCCAATGAACAGTTTTAGGCAACACGTTAGCTCTGAAAATAAGATGACTGATTATCTCAAGAGCAAATCAAGTAAATCGTGGGCAAACTTAAAGCTAGAAGAACGAAGGGCGACAAGATAGAAGCTCGCTTTGCTAATTCCTAAGATATATCCGTCCAAAAATAAATAAATAAATAAATAAATAAATAAATAAATCTAATCAAGGATAATCAAAAACATTTAGAGTCCCCTCTAACAAAAAAATCGAACAATGCCTTGGAAAAAGCCGGAAGAGTTGTATGGCCATCATCCATCAACACGTCTAAGAATACTTGAAAAGATGGACTTGTTCTCATAGATTCTCGATCAAAAAAATTCGATCTGCTGCGAGCTTTCAAAATGTTGTCTCTTTCTTTCTTATTTTTTCCTTTTCTTGTTTTTGGATTTCATGATTTTCAATCTTTTATTTTCTTCTATCCCAATATTTCAGACTTGAATCTTTTCGACAAGTCTTTTCGCATTTTGAAATATTTCAATTTTGATCTCACAAAAAGCATTCTCTTCCCCTTACGAGCCTGCGGTCAAATTGCCCCTTGTTCGAACCAGAGATGCCAAGGATGAGTCGAAGTAGTTTGTGGAGCTTCTTTGAGTTCTGAAAATTATCCTATCATATTTATACTCTTCTTTTATTCCGCATCAGATATTGAAGAGATATTGAAGTGTGTCAGCCCCAAGCACCATTTTGTAGACCCACTCTTCAGGCCCCAAGAGTCTCACTTAGGGCAAGGGCCAGCTGGACTCCAGATAGGGTTAAATAAAAAAATTGTTAATCTGAGTTTCCGATAGAGAGGCTCCATGCTGGCCTTTTCTCTTTCTTAGATTATTTTAGTATTTTAAATTTTTGTATCCCTATTATTTCATCTTGAAATGCCATATTTTTGCTTCACGAGAAGTCTAGTTCTCATTTATAGAGATGAAAGGAAGAGTGAGAGACGTCGGTCCCATTGCTAAGCTGAGGACTGCATGGGAGGACTTTAGATATGCACACCAACTGTTGCAGGCTGGCTTCATTATTATAGAAGGTGACTCAACTACTATTATAGGATGGATTCAGGAGGGTCCGTAGGTGGTGGGGTAGGACCATCTCATACTCCATAATATTTGGGTGATGGATAGTGACGAGAAGATCTTCCTCGCTAAGCATGTCTATAGAAAGGCTAATGGGGCTGCCGATTAGGTGGCCTCTTATGTGGCTAGTCACTCAGGCGGTACTCTGTGGATGCAGGAGGAAAAGCTAGCTGTCTAGAGCTCTCCGCAATGTTTTGTTTTCTAGTTTTATTAGATGCATCCGTACTCGTGTAGTATGAGGCGCCGGCTAAAAATAAATAAATAAATAAATAGAGGGTGAGATCCTTTGCCTTTCTTCTTTCCCCACCAACACTAGCCAGGTTAGTCTCTTCTTTTAATTCTTAACTTATGCTCACTTATAGAATGGATACTAACACCAATTCCTCTTTTAGTTTCTCTTCACTATTTTTTCATGTGTAGCTTACCTTTGCATAGACAGAAGCCCTTAATAGGGTTATCGTAATCCAGGGAGGTAGAACCCAGAGTCATACACAAACAAAATGCTGAGCGATGATCACACAACTCTAATCTAGCAATCTAATCTAATCTTACACCACAGCTAATCAAGCATTTCATCTTGCGGCAATTCTCTACCAATGATCGAGATGCAACCCGGTCATACAAGTATCTTCCTTCTGTTGATTCAAAAATCAATTATGATACATTTAAATCGAATGATCCATATCATTAATCATGATCTATACCGATGATATGTCTACAACTAAAAATCATATATTTTGATATCTCTAACCAACGCATCACGAGTAAAAAAATAAATATTTAAAATGATATCAAACTATATATTATTATAATCTAAGTACTAAATCTATCGATTTTTCAATCTACGAATATTTTAAAATACGTAGATCATAATTAATAAGCTGGTACATAGACTAAAGGCTATCAGAATATATTATTTTTAGTTTTTAGATAATTTTAGTATTATAGTTCACGATTAATAATATAAATATTTGATTTATATATTTTATTATTGATTTTTAAATCGAAAAAAGTGTATACCTTTTTCTTCACAGAGAAGTATATTCCGTCTCTTTGCATATATAAAATACTAAAAATGATTTAAAAATTATAAAATAATGTATACTTCCCATGAAGTTGAAATGCAATGCGGAAGAAGACTGAATCCGTGTTGGAACCCACTTTTGGAAAATAAAAAATTGAATTTGCCAAGGTCAGCATTTGACATTTTTGTCACTAATAGTTGGTATCTGTTACCACTTACGTACCATTTTGACTTTCATTCAGCACGAAAGCGTTGATGTATATTTATATGATAGCATGTGATCATAGATATCCATGGAATAATATTTCATGTAGGAACATCTAGTAATTAAGCATCAACGGAGCAAAGCAGCCAAGTCCCACTAGCTAGCTTCGATCACCTTCCCTGCATTGCATCTGCCCAAGCGCCCTTTCCCAATTCCCATGGAGGAGTATCGGTTCAAAAAAAAAAAAAAACAAACAAAAAAGCAAACAGCAGCAACAACTAGCAGGAAGACATTTAGTAGCAGGGACCTTGTACCCTGTAATAATTTTATTTTAAACCCAGGGAATTGGAACTCGAAGCTAGGTCGGCATGGCCCCGGTCTAAAAGGATTTCTTTTCCATATGCCACGGTAAAGATGAATCGAAGAGCCATTTAATATGGCTGTAGATGTCGACTCGACGTGGACCGGACACGCTTCCCGAGGAGGATCCGAAACCCTAATGACGCTGGCCCTGCCACGAGCTACGATGCTCTAGAAACCCTGGTTTGGTGCCTTGGTGCCGCCATTAATGCCAGCCGTGCACAGAACCAGATGGCCTCAACCGCGCGTCTCACCCACCGGCCTCTCCATTCCTTTATTGTCATATGGGCTCGGCACCTTTGTACACTTTCCACAACATAACTACGATCTCTCCCCGCGAGCCAGCTCATACTATAAACCATTGGATTAAGTTTTGGAAGGAGAACAACGGAGAGGTGGGATAGATAAGGAGAGAGAAGGGGTGAGAAGAAGCGGTGGCAATGGTTGTTCCCATGGTTCTGTTAAAGATAGCAGCACGCTGGCTGTTCACATTTTACAGGGCAGCTAAGAAGTTCAGGAACTATGGTTTCCTCCACAGAAACCCCTCTAGATTGCACCAAGTTTCCTCCCTTTACTCCAGCGTGACCAAGTGTTCCTTAGAGGGGAGGGAGGCCCAGAGTATAGTTTGTGACTTCCAAGGCATTCTTCTCCAATCTTCTTCTCTCTTCCCTTACTTCATGCTGGTGGCCTTCGAAGGTGGAAGCATCTTCAGGGCTTTCCTCCTCCTCCTCTCCTTCCCATTTCTCTGGACCTTGGGCCACCATGGGGATATGAGTATGAGAGTCATGGTCTTTATCACCTTTGTGGCCTTAGGGGACATGAACCTCGTCGCAAGGGCAGTGCTCCCCGAGTTCTATCTCGAGAGCCTCCACCTCCAAGGGGGAAGAAATTAAGGCTAGCGCTGTGCTTTCAATTGATCCCACTCCATTTCGGGTTCGGGTCGGGTCTTCGGGTCGGGATCAAGTGAACCCGAAATAGATCCAAAAAAATTATGGGTCGGATTGGATCGGGTCAGGATCCAGTGAACCCGAAATAGATCCAAAAAAAATTATGGGTCGGGTCGGGTCGGGTCGGGTTCAGATTAGGTCCGACCCAAAAAATGGTTCGGATCAAATTTTAAGACCAGATCCGGATCCACGGATCCTAAAATTTGGGTCGGGTCGGGTCACGGGTCGACCCGACCCATTTGCAGCCTTAGGCCGATGGGATCGGCACGTTATGTTTGTTTTCGCATCGCCATCATTGTTTGGGATCTTGGCGCTGGGGAATCTTGGACGCCCGCAAGGCTCACGCTATCTTGGAAAAAAAAAGGGGGAGAATAAATAAAAAATCTCCCTTCTTCTTCTACCCCGTTTTCATCCGCTACTCTCTCTCCCTGTCTTCTTCTTGGAAGCCGATTGTTCTCTCGTCGGAGGTAAAATCTGAACTCTTTTCATCTTTTTTATGGGCGTTTATGCTGATTTTTTTTTTGCTCCATTTAGGATTCAGATCTTCTGTACATTGCATCCTTGTATTTTGTTAGTGGTTAATTTTTTATTATTTTTTCCGATTCGTTTTATTTAAGAGAAAGTCCTGTTCAGCTTCCTCCCATCACGGGTTCTTCAAGGTTTTTTTTTCTTTAATTTTTTTCCTTTTATCCATTTTAAGAGTAATTTAAAATCTGTGATGTTATCTCGTGAAGAAAAAAAAATAGATAGATTTTTTGTTGGTGATTCGGTGTTTCTTTTGTACCCATCAATGAGGTTGAGCCAATATAATGGACTATCAATTAGATCATTAGGAATGCTTTACAACTGTTCAATGTGTGCTTGACCTAACAAACACTCGACATGAGTCATGGGATAAAGTTGGTTGTTTAGAACTCGTAGATCTATCAAAAAAAATCATAGATTATCCTTTTTTAATTCTTTTTTTTTGACCTTATTAAGCAATGAATGCCACATTCTATGGCCATAGAAAACAATCAGATGATTAGGATGGCTTTTCAAATGGGGAAAATCTGTGAATCTCATAGGTTGGTCATATTGATTTTGAAGGCCATTGCTTCTTGAAAATGTGGTGGAAAATTGATGGAAATCCATGTTCTCTCATTTTTGTCCTACATTATCTGGCCTTGAAACGATATTGCTGTTTAAATGAAAAGTTTCACAATTTTGTGAAGATATGGCTTATAAATCCTGTCATCTTATGGTGATTTCCATAGGGTGGATCAAAAGATGAATAATTTTGCTTTAAGTGATCACTCAGCAAACTAACTTTTATAGTAACTAGAGCTTATGGATGAATTTAGGAAAGATCTTGTGTTTTAGTAGTTTCTTTGTAAACTTGTATCTTCAACTTTTAAAGATTTGAATAAGGACTGTTCCTTGAAATCTTAGTTAACAAATAAGGCGTGTAGTGACCAGGATCCAATTGTAAATCTATGAGGTCCAAGTGCGAAGAGCCAAAAATATAATCTAGACTCACAAGGATCCCATGATGGAGGATGAAGAGATTCTTGAATATTATTCATCATACCAAATGGTTCATGAAGGGGCTACAATGTTAATTATGGTCATTCTGCAAGATGGATTTTGCATTTCTGATCAGTTGGATTAATTATCTTCATCCAATGGTGAATCAAACACATTAAGAAAATAGTGAATCAACGGGCAGCAAAGTCCGACAATTTAATTTATTGCAGGCTTAATGTTGGTCCCCACTGTTAGATCTTAAAAATATAGCAATAGTGCATGAAGTTGGTGATCGTCAATGAGATTTGCTCAAGAGTGTTGATGCAACTAGAGTACCAGCTGGGGCTAAATATGTCTCTTTTATCGAATTAAACATATTCTTTCAGAATATTTTCCTGGCTATTTCAGAAAATTTTTAAGAAGTAAAAAGGTTGCACAAAGTTAAAGGTTCGTAGATCTATATATTTTTAGGAAGAAAGATATTTTATTGTCTTTTCTCTTTCTTCATCTTATTTTTCTTGTTTTATGAGTTGACATTTCTCTGATTTTCATTCTATACTTTGTAAAAAAAATTCAAGACATTAATGCTTTGATCCAAATACAAGAAGATGTGTTTTAGGTTGCTATGCTAAATTTGATTGGCTTTTTTTTCTTTTTTTTTTCTTTCCATAAGTTTCATATGTTGAAGTTTCGAATAAAATTTGGAAAGCAAGAAAAAATGTTAAAGGATGCGCCCAGGGCATCCGTTTAGATGATCGAACCCTGTAATTAACTTCTGAAGTTTTTTCCCTTTATTAATCAATGACTACGGTTATCAAATATCTTTCTAAATTGCTCCCTCAAAATAACTCATGATCTCTCTATCTCAATCACTAATCCACCCATGAATGCACTAGTTCCTCTTTTGTCACCGAATGAATGGTTTATTTATTTTTTCTTGAAGCATAGATGCTAGATTTGAAATTGCTCCTTTTAGGATATAAGGACCATGAGTAACTCATATGATGAAGCATAGGCTGCTGTAGAAAACTTTAGGAAGTCAAATCTCTTGGTGTCGAATTTGAACCTCCAATTGAACATTGATATGCTACTAATATAACAAAGACATTGTTCTTAAAGTAAGGCTATGGGGCTCTGCACAAATCACCTATTACTTTTCTGTGCTAACATGGCATGAGGGGATTGGTGCGACTTACGGTGGTCAGTGTGATTTGTGAGGGGGTGGTTGTAATCATGACATTCCATTCTAGAGTCAGAATGGCATAAGGAATTCACAAGGTGACCAAGCAAAAAAGCCTCATAGCATCTTTGTTCTTGTTCTGTCCCAAGGGCATCTATTGCCATTAGAAGTAATAATTTTCTATGGTGGTAGTCTATTTCATGTAGTACCTACCTCCTCTTGATTGTTGACTCAATCAAATTTCACATTCTTAAAATTTTCACTTCTTTTTCGTAACCATGATCCGAAATCAGATTATCTTAATGTAAATTTATGCCCATACGTTAGCTTTCCCTCTTTCTTTCCTTACATCCAGCTTGCTCCGACTAATGGAAACCTTTTTCAATCTTTCCTGCTGGACAGAGCCATATAATTCTTTTTAAAATAATTTTTGTCCCCAGTGACTGTGATGCTTTGCTCAAAGTATGGCGATGTGTTTGATCTGAGTGCTTTGGTCAGCGGACTATTTGGTCCAGATGGTTTTTGTATAACTTTTAGGTCAAACATGAGCCTAAAAGAATTGATTGGTCTCAGAGCATTCCCACTTGATCCAGTCTAATTGTTTTGTCTAGTATTCAGAGTTCATTTGACTGCATTATCCTATGGGGGAACCTAAAGCAGAAAATTGTAATAAAAAATTTAAATCGAACCTAATGGCCCCATCTACTTTATATAAGTCTATCAGTACTTTGCTTTCCACTATCGTGTTGTTAAAACCTGAACCAAGAAAATGATAGTACTTTGATATGCACTATCTTATCGATAAAACATGAACTAGGAAATTGTAGTACCTTGATTTGCACTATCCTATCAGTAAAACCTGAACTAGGAAATATTACCTCCCATCACTAAGTTTCTTTCTCCTCTTCCTCCTCCTCCTCCTTGCCTTCGTACTTTTCATTTTTGCCTTCAATTTATATTTCTCATTAATTGAATTAGTCTCAAGATCGTGTTGGAGTGAAGAATCAGGTCTGATCAAGCTCAAAGATAGCTCCATTTAGAAGAACAATGCTTAAAGGGTCTAACTGGAGGATAAATATAAAGATATATCTATTGGGTGGTAAATGATGGGACAGTATTTTAGACAACTTACTGCTAACAAAGAATGTGGTACTTGAGGGTCGAAAGAGACTCAAAAAAGTTGGTATGAAATATAAAAACTAGACATTTGGTTATGACATCTATTCATCTTTTTATGCATCCATCTATACATACATACAAACCTACATACTACATTCATCTATTTATATATTATATGTACATATGTATGTATATGTGCATCTACTTGTGTCAACTCCATGTGCTTTGATTTCTGAAAAGAGAAGGGAAAAAAGAAATCTCTTGCGACCTCCCTCTTCTTTGCTTCTTATATCCTTCCCATAAATATCCAAGAAATTTGGAGAATAAAACAATGCCTTACGCATGTTAACTGTTATTTGGTGCATGTATGGTTCCAAAACCATGCTTCCACTGCTAGGCACAATAATCATCATCACCATTCCAGCCTTTTCTCAAAATTTGGGGATCAACAATAAAGACAACTCTTAAGTCAAGGAGATACCATTCAAACAGTGAGCAAATATTTTTGATTAGCTGTCAACTAGATGTCAACCCTCTAATAATGGATGCCGAATTCCTAGCTCATAAAACTTCTGGCAAATGAGTGCCTTTCCATGAAACCTAAATGCCAATCATTGGTAGGATGATTGTTGTCGAACTTATGCAACAAGTGAGCAAGCCTTTGAAATTTTCTCAACATTGAACAGGTCTGGGTGAAGAAGATAGGTTTGAAGTCCTGACATAGTGAATTGTGTTTTCTTTGAAACACATATTATAGGGCAAAGGGAGTCAAGTTTAAATACAATTCCATATGATGAAAATAGAAGGGACCAGAAGATAGAGTGATGTAATGCATTACTATCTGGGAAGAATGCCAGGATAGATGAATGCAGATTCTGGTTGCAGTAGATAGGATGCAGGACTTTCAGTTTTTTTTTTCACCTCCAAGGATGCTTCAATGTCATGTAATGTTATATTGTCCTTAAATGACAATGTTAATAAGTTTTCCTCTTTAACACCTCCAAGGTTCCTTGGTGCTTGTTATTCATTGAAGCAATGTTGGTTGATGAGTGTGCTGAAGTTGTTAATGTTATTTGGAATTATGGGTTTCAGAAAGTGGTTGGACTATAATAGGATTCCTTTTTAAAATTGTAGATTTGGTTAGAATTGAAGGAAAGATCGCCAAACAAGTGTTTTTTCATCGCCTTTCCGCCTTTTAACAGAAAAAAGGGTGAGGGATGCATTGGTTCAAATAAAACATGAAGTTGAGTTGAGCGTTTGGGTTACAGAATCGTCAATCGATACATCAAAGGAATGCTAGAAGAACTTACGGGAAACCTGCTATCCTGTGTGGATCATAATTTTGGACATTAAAGAGAGAACAATAATTGTTTAAAGAAGAGAGTATAATTGTTTAATGGATATGATTTCGCATTGAACTTTAAGAAACAAGGATCAGTTTGCATGGGTGCATTAAAGTATCAATGTACACCAGTAGAAGATGTGCAACCATAGATTCTGAAGCTTGACGAGTAAGTCTTTTCTATATGTATCTTCATTCCTTATTCCTTTTCCATGAATGTGAAGTTTATTCTCATATTAGCAATGGCAATTGTTACCGTACACATGATTAGGCTTCTGAAACCCTGAAAAATGTCCTTTGCAATTTTCTTCTTTTGTTGTATGGCTCCGAGTCATCCTGCTATTTGCTCAAATCAGAGTCTTCTGGCTTGTTTTAGGCATCTTTTATGATAGCTTTTCTTTACAGACATGTCCTTCCATTTGCAAAGTCTTCATTTCTGGTCGATCACCAGAAAGATTATAGAGAATTGTTCATTTTAGAATAAATTTGACAGTTCTCTTAAGTTTAGAATTTATGAGACATGTTGTCAAACATTTTCAATTACAGCTTGTCTGTCAAAGACTTGTTTGAGCACACTATGTCAGACATGAAGGCTGCTGAAGCCAATGAGCAGTTATGTACAGATAGCAGTGTCAAAGAGATGGTTGATGATGATGCTTCCGCCATGGACCCTGAAATTTTGGACCAAAATGAGGGGAATGCCATGCCGTCATCCCAAGACGAGGTGCTATTATGCTTTTCTCTTTACTCCATTATTTTCCAAGCAGTTGGCTCTGATACTTGATATGTTACATGCATTGCTTCTGAATATATCTGGGTTTTTGTGTGACCTTGATAAAGTGGTTTGAGCTATGCTCTGTGTTGTATGGATGTAAGTTAGACCCATATGGTTAATTACATGACTGCCTATTTGCAGGAGGAAACAATAAAGAAGAAATATGGAGGAATTTTACCCAAAAAACCACCACTCATATCCAAGGTAAGAACCCTCTTCCTTTAGAATCATCCATTTATCACTTCATGTAATATAGTTGCATAAAATTAGGAAAAGACAAATAATTCCTTTTCCTGTACAATAAGGAATAACATCACAGAGAATTAACTTCTCCAGGACCATGAACGTGCTTACTTTGATTCTGCTGATTGGGCTTTAGGAAAGGTACAATATGTGTTGAACTTTGCAGATACACTGTTTTTTTCTACTCAGTTTGTTGTTAGCCATGAATCTTCTAGGCCTATTTTATTGTTTATTTTTAACTCTGATTTTTTTTCCATTGATACTGGTAGCAAGGAGGGCAACCTCACAAGCCTAAAGGACCCCTTGAGGCACTTCGGCCTAAATTGCAGGTACCCACGTTTTGCCTTCTCTTATCCTATTTGACATTCATGTGTACTATGATGTGATTTTTAAAATTGTCCCTTGTGATTTGTCCCTAAAAATTCACATAGGTGAATGCATCATATTTTTGAGCCGCACTTCCTCCATCCCCTTGAGGAATGCAAACATGCATCAAACAACCACTTGTTCATATATGCATACACTGTTGTTATATATATGAAAAACAGGCAATGCATCTATCATTATAATGCATATAATTGTTTTGCTGATTTTATAGCCTACACCTCAACAACAAGTTCGTTCCCGCTCAGTCTATGCATCTACGGAGAATGAAGGTATCAGTGTATATGTCATTGTTTTATCACTAAATCTGATTTTTTTCCTCCTTTTCTCTTTCCTGTTATTTAAAAAGGTCCTGCTGATCACTGGTTCTCGTTTTTGGGCATAGATGGTGGTAATGCTGCTTCTGAGGATGTGAACAACAATAACAGCACCAACAATGAGACCAGCAACAACCCGTAATTGCATGTTATTGAGTCTTGGTGTTGGTGAGCTTTCTGCTTTACTAGCTCTATTCTTGCAAAATGCGATAAGTCCATATGGAGCTTCTAGGAATAAGTGATATAATGTTTTCCCATGAGCAGTTAATGCTGCAATGTTGATTGCAGCCAAGACTTGTGGTACTAGACTTGCAGCATGCAGGATTTTTGTAGGCACGGAACGTATTATCTCATATAATAAATTCCATGGACGGGTTGGCATTAAGTGCATCCTTCCCTCTTTGTGATCATAGATATGTTGCATGCTAATATTGTGGGAAACTGGAAAATGCTGCAGATTATTATTTATAAGATTCCAAAAATTTGGCATGCTGATGCAGAAAAGTGGAAAATGCTGCAGTTATAATTTATATCATTTGAAATGTTTGGTGGGAAATAGCAGAGATGAGAAGGTTTAGATAATCCTTCTTCTGTGGAATGAGAATACACTTTTTGATATATTTTTCTAACAGTTTTCATCCTACTTTCTATCCTTCTTTGCTCAACATTTCTAGGAAATATCATAGTGATGAGCCATCATAGGATTTGAAAATTGGACCTCTTTCAAGAGCAAGGAGAGGCTATTCAGCTGTTGGCTTACAGTATCTATTTTTGAGGGATTCCTCCCAAAGCCATTCCCATTTTGCATCTCTGAGCATCACTAATTCGTCTTTTTCTTCTTTTTGCATCCTTTGGATGGTGGCTTACCATCCAAATCTAGTTCCCTTGCCTTGCCTTGTACGGCTCCAATTTTGGAGCATGGAAGATTCCCTCATGCAATCATTGGTCCCCCCACCAACAAAAAAAAAAAAGGAAATCTAATTTGGCTAATAAAAGAGATGAAGAGCAACATCTGATGGAGAGGAGGAAGGGTTATGGATAAGGAGCATATCTACGACTCTATGTCGCACCACAGTTAAATCAGACTAATCCACACCCAACTATGCCAAAACTATTCTTGGACCCATCCTGAATTGCATCAGTTTGCTCCTAAACCAAATATAACTTCAATCTTAGTTTAAAGCCTGAATCATCCTCACACTGGGTTGAGAACTTGGAGGCATTTCCTGAATGAGCCATTAGGATCAATCATTATCGATAGTTACTCTGTTTTCGTAGCTCTCTAATTACTTTCAGCATTATCATCCGGGTGCAGTTGAAGCAAGCAATCCCTTCTCATTAAATATTTGAAACTCTGCAATATTATACAGCGATCGGTATAATGTCTCATTTGCCAATTTATCAGATAGATAATCACCTATTCTGCATGCTTAGAACCACTAGGATTTTAACCGATCCATTTTTGGTATCAAGAGGAGCATTCCCTTATGTTTGGTTCAAAGAAAAAAAAAATGAGCTAGTCTCACGAGGATGGCAACACTACGATCATTTTACGAACTCCACGTAGAGGAATCCTAAGCGTTTTGGACCTTGAACAATGTCAAGTTGAATGCGATCAGTATGGATTCAAGTTTCATTTAATTCTGAAGCCAATCAAGCTATTCTAATCTTCCATCTGTTGCAGCCAAGCTTAACTACTGGGACATCATATAAAAACACTTGCTTTTAATGCATGGTGAGAGATTTCGAAAGTAGTAAAGATTTTTCAACAACATTTTGGAAGCTGTTAATAAAATGTTCTTTGTCAGATTATTTATGACAATGTAATGGACTTATGCTATTTATTTTTCATCTGTTCAAAATGTTAATGTCATGCAAATACTTTAAATCATATACGTATATCATTACATTTTTCTAAAACAATATGCACGCGCATGCCTGACATGGCAATAAATCAGGGCATCCTCCATATTTTGCCTTGCTCGTTATTTCTCTGCAAAATTTGCAGGGCCTCAGCTTGCTTGCAGCTCCATCTGCAACAAAAATCTTGGCTTCCTGAACAGAGGAGTATACCACGTTGAATTTAGCCTCATCAAAAAATATACTGGAAGCTCACATCCTAAAACATTTTGACCTTAAATCACCTCCAGCCGAACTTGATCAATTCAGATTCCAATTTGATTAATGCTAGAGATATTCAAATGTTACGTCGACCAAGTTCAGCCAGAGGTAAAATACACCAGATTTCAATGCATAATCACAAATTTTGACTTTATTAGCACTTCTCCTACAACATGTTGCAAGTTATTAGTAAAACATTTTTATCACATTTTCTGTCAAAACATAATGAACTCATTTCCATGTCAATCTTCTCATGCTAGTATCATGCTAATAATTTCATTTAAATGCATATAATTAGAACCCACACTTCCATTTATACACATGACGGGCACGAGCGTTTCAGCAGTCTCTCTACATTAACACGCAATTTCCTTAAATCCCTCAAAATATTCAGAAGGTGAACAATTGAAGGATACATTTACAAAATACATGGGGAGCAGTGTTCTGACAAAATACAAGAACTTCATCTTGTTTGGCTACTGGGGCTATAAAAATGAAAACGAAGACGAGATCTGATCACAGACATGCTCATTTTAGTTTAAATAATGAAGCCTAGCTCAAACTCCACTCCTGAGGTCGACCAATAAAGCAGCAGCAATTGAAAATTTGGCCATTTGCGAAGCACAAACAAGCTCAGCTCAGCTGCAGATTCAGTTTGTTCACATACGTCACAAGCCAAGCATGATCCGCTGGGTCGAAGCTTAGCTCAAGATAACCAAGCTTAAACACATAGCTTGCATAACCAGCTGAACCAAAACAGCTTAATATTTGCAACACTGGGCTCCTTTACACCACAATCCACAACAAGAATCTTGTCTTCCCAACTAGGACAACATACAACGTTAGTGTTAGCCTCATCAAACTCATTCAACATCTTCGCAAACTTGCTTTCAAGTTCTCCGGGGCAACCTTGTTTGCCTCATTCTGAAGAAAATCATCAGGATTAATTGACTTTCAATTGTGCTAGTTTTGTCATACTAAGTTCCAACTGCTTTTTTGACATCCTGCAACTAGCTCAATCTTTCAGCATCGATAGCCTATAGGAAATGTATGGGATTTAACATCTGCAGAAATCTATAAAGAGGCTTCTCAGCATGACTGAGATAATACTCCCCCCCCCCCCCCCCCAAAAAAAAAAAAAAAAAAAAACCACAAACCTCCAAACACCCAAATGCCAAATGGTGATGGAGATTGCTGCCGAGGGCGTCCTTAATTTCACTCTTGATGCACTTCTGCCAGGTCCTCCAGTTTGTCCATGAAGGACTGCAAACAGAAATCACTCCACATGAATTAGATCATGAGAGGGCCAGTATGAACATTGTTCATTCATAGGGCGGACAAGCTAGTTGATGTCGCTCCACTTGAAAGAGGCCTGGATTCTGAACCCTGGCAGTGGAATCCCAACTATATTTCTCAGAGAACATTGCCTATTCCTGGAAAAACGACTTTCCTTATAAAAATGGAATTCCCAAGACCAAGAAATAGCCAGCTGATATTTCAAACTCAGGCATAAATTATGCCAGAACAATGTAATGTGGAGAAAAATAGTTATTACTTTGCTAAAAGAAACAGCAGGAAACCAAGACAAAGTAACAGAAGACCATGGCACACAGCTAAAGTTATGACATTAAAACCAAAAAAAATAATTGATAAATAAATAAACCTCACAATTTATCTAATTTTCCTATAAATTTCCAATCTTACTTCTTAGACTTGGAGCGATTATAATAAATGGCAATGTACCTTCAAAATTGTTAAGAATTCTTGAATAATTTTGGGAACTGAAAACAAACTTCTCTAACAAAGTCCATTACTTATTTAAAATCCAAATCCCATATGTGCAGAACTAGACCACATAAGATTTCTCTACCTGCTTTCTCCTTGAAAAGATGGATTTCTTTACAGACTATACCACGCAAGTTATTGCTTTAAACATTCCTAGCTTTAACACAGATCATCTCAGTCCATCATCTTGAACAAATTAGTCCTAGAGTTAATTCCGTTTATTGATCAATGCTCATTACTCTAATTAACTCTTGTTATTATCCCATACTATTAAATTTTGAGATGCAGAGCATCAGTGTTCCAGACATTTATCACCACTTAAATAAATAGATAAAGACTATATGATACAGGTAAAGGTTCAAGCAAGATTAGTCTTATCTGTGTATATATTGGCAAAAGAACTTCAAGGTATGTTTGTCTACAACTTAAAGAACAAAGGAAACGAAGTGAAATCAAAAAATACCTTTTATTTATTGTTTAGGTATTCCAGACACAAAATGTTGATTTACATATAGCACACACACACCCAACTTTTTGAATAAATAATATTTAAGCTCACATAAGATGTCAAATATTCCTTTTTCCATTGAAAGACAAAAAATCTTAGTTCAGTTGGAAACATACATGTACACGTACATGCATGAATGCATGCATACAAACACTACGAATAGAAAGCATTCATCCATAAATATCTAATTATAGCTAGGTGGCATTACTTTTATCACAAACTATCTTGTTTTAGAATGTGCTATTTCTTATGAGCACGAAACAGATTACTTTGAGCAAATTATCAGTCTTAGCTAACAATTTTTTAGGCATTCTCCAGAACAAGTTTGTTTTCCACAATCATGTTTTATCCACCACCAAGGGATCCCAACCAGAATAGAAGTCTGTCTCTGTTAATGTAGCACAGTTTTAAGGTTTCTTCTGGAAAGGGTTTCTTCTCTACTGGACCGATCTAGCAATCACCATATGCCTAACCTTAGGATCTAACACAGCATATTGTGTGATGATATAAGTTTATCAATATTATGATGATATAAGATCCTAATGCCAACTGCCAATTATAAGAACTAAGAACACACCCTAGTCTTTGTTGACATTGTACCAACTGCTCGTCAGTTTAACTTCGCCATGCTTCTGTGTGTTACATGAGCAAAGAATGACCACAGGAGTGTGTTAGTGTTAAAAATGCAATATAAGCACAAGAAAACTATATAGAGGCATTCAGAAATGGCGTTTTATTACAGTAATATAAGAAAGCAAAAGACTCCAGAAATGAGCACTCTAGCAGCTCAAAGAATAACGCAGAAATTTCTACTTGTTTTAATATGCATCATCAAATATTTTCTGTCCACCCAAGTAATGTACAAAATAACGGCACTCTTTACATGTAAAAACTAAGAAAGTAATGGATGAATCAAGATATCAGATTTCAACAGAAAACTAAATTAGAACTACACAATTAAAAAAATGGATTTTAGTTTTCATGTGTTTACAAATAAGCAGGGTTGCAAATTCATCTACACATGCCAGTCAAGGCCAAAGTCATCTCACATTATCATTCAGTTTACCACTCTGGTAAACTGAAGTATAATGCAATATGACTTTGGTTTTATTTTACTTACGGCATTCTTATTATTATAATTTTTAAACCGAAGATGCAGTATTTATTTCACTCCAGACTGGGTTTCAATACCAGGTGTTATGCCCGTTGCTTTGGGGGGCTATTCATATTTAGCATCTGCCTCCCTGACCCAAAGATTTTGGGAGTATAGAAATTGCTTTAAGCGATCCTAAATCTTCATGGCATTAGAGTCTCCTGGTTTTTTGCTTGTTTAGGTTTAAAAAAGCTCTAACCTGGCCGAAGAAAGATTTTCTAGCCTTCACTACAACTCCAATCTCAGACAAGCTGATACAGCAAAATACACACACATCAAAAGGCGAAGACCTGTTTTCGAACATTGATAACAACTCCATCCATCAAAAGCATTAAGATAAAGGATCATAAAGTGAATGCCCAGTTTGGATCCAACACAACTAAAACACACACTACTATGAGCAAAAGAAAAATTCATATATTCACATAATAAGTTGGCAATATTTATGACTGCTCTTTTTTTTATGGCACCCTCCTATGTATTGCATCAGCAAAAGAGTGATAGGACTGCCAATTGAGTTAGGACTACATAAGCACATGAAAGCAACATAGAGACATTCACAAATAGCCATATTGATCATAGCAAACAAATAGCAAGCAATCCAGAAGTGAACAAAGCAGCATGTAGGATGCAACTGAAGTGGCACCATACTTGCTTCACAACATATCGGTATAATCTAATAAATTAACAACTTATATAAAGCCAAGTAATTTTTGATGGTAAAGAGCAATGGCAAGCATGAATATTTATTTGTGCACACAAACAGCAGGCATCATATATTCCTTAATGACTCAGATGGTAGTTGATAAAAGCACGTTTCAACAAAAAGCTCCACTCTCTACACTTCCTCTGACAATAACAATGATGCATAAAAATGATGTGGCTGACATGTGACCTTTTAGATGTGGTGCTCCTCTACCATTCAATCATCTCAAAAAGGTGGATCCATTGCATCATCCAGGTGAACAGAGATGTGGAACATCAGAAGGGTCGCATTAGAGTCACATCCAGCTAGCAGAACAATCAGGTGTCACCAAACACAGTAAATTAGAAGTGTCTAGTGTCCTGTATGAAATTTAAATCAGCCAAACAACAAAGGTGTAGCAATTTCCTTTGAATACAATTCCTCCATGAAATATTTCATGGATGAAATAGGGACGTCATAAGTCAAACAGCCAACAAGAACCAACAATTCATAATTTTATGCGGCAGAAAGATATCCATCATTTGCAAATCTATTCCCACCAGCTTATCTATTGAAGAAGCAAATTATCCACCAATAATGTGAAATTCACAATCTCATAAACACCAGGAAGAAATCCACAGACACTTCATAAATTTTAAATATGGAAATAAGAAGCATAATTTGTTCCATTTTCCAGTAGGATGTAGTTACTTAAATAAAAAGTTTCACCCAAAGAACTGCAGTAAAATTTTGAGTTCCAAAATAAGAACAATGAAAATAACTTACACGAAGGTTTCCATAGCAAAATCTCATAGCCACATCGATGGATAAGAAAATAGGTTATTGACACCATTATGAGCAATAAATGCGTTTTTTTCTTCAGATCACTCCTTCATGTTATTTCTGCTTTTCCAGCCATCTTATAATAACTCGGACCAAAAGGAAACCAAAGCCCAAACGATCTGAAATATCTTGAAATCTCGTTCCAAACCGAGCTGCTACAGTTCAAAATAGTGAACTCCAAGGTTGAAATCGATTATTCTCATGTTTTTCTTTCACGAAAACTACTTCAGCATTTACAGAAGCTTTATTCTGAAGCGACATATCTTGTTGTTTGGTCTCTACCCATCCCTCTTTCCAAGCACAAACAGAAATAAGAATCATGACCTTAAGCACTCGCGCTTTTTCAATGAGAAAGTTAGCAAATCCCAAATCGGTTCTCTGTCCCAAGAAACCCTTCAATGTCACACTTTTCAGATGATGATCAAGACAATCACACGAACCATGCAGCTCCCAGTCCTCCAAATCCGGCTCATCATAGTTATCCATGTCAACAATCTATAGCCAACAAAAAGGGGGGGCGAGCCCAAAGCTTCTGTTATCAAAAGGAAAAAAAACAAAAAACAAAGAAACACCAAACACTACAAATATCAAAATTACCAAAACATCCAATGTTTCCAGGCAAGGGAAGCATCTGAGCAGGTCAAAAAGTGTATGTGCCTGAAGATCGTCATTGAAGTTCACTCTAACGGCTAGCTTTTTCAGACTATGCACCAAAGTACTCAATTTACTAAGCATACTTTGCTGCGACATAGGAAGTAAATTAAACGCAGAGAGAGAGAGAGAGACGGTTAATTCAGTGCGAAGAACAAAAATGAGCTTTACAGTAACATTGCATCAATATCAGTTCTATATGAACAAAAGTACCTGGAAACAAGTGCTTCCCAACTCGAGCATCCTGATGCTCATATCAACAAAGCCCAGCAGCTCCAGCTTCGGTGCATTTCCAACTTTTACGCGCGTCCTCGTCGTCGTGCTCTTACCGAGCATCAGACACTCGAGATTCGGGGCATCGACAACGAAGAGCTCCTCGACCTCCTCCGCGTAGTCATCCAGTGTCATGCTGCAGAGAACCGGGGAGCGGAGATGGATGCGCCGGAGGCCAGCGCAGTGCACCAAAGCCAAACTCTGCAAAGCCGGGCAGCTGGAGAGAATCTCATGGACGGCGGCATCCGTCACGAGACTCCACTTCAGCTTCAGAGCTCTGAGATTAACAAGATAGGGGCGAGGGTGAGTGGGTTTCGGGAATCGGCAGTAGCATAGCTCCAAGGACTGGAGGGATTGGCATGTGATAAGGAAAGGAGGCACGAGGTAGAAGCGCTTCTCCATGGGGATGAGGAGAGCGAGATCTTGGATGCCCTTCCGGATTAGGGTTTGGATCCAGCCGTCAAGAAGGGAGACGTGGAAATAGAGGCAGGAAAGGCGGCAGATCTGGATAGGACCGGCGTGGGCGGAGAGGACGCGGCCTATGGCTTGGACGCGCCAGCCCTCCATGGCGCGCCATTGCTCCTGGTGGGCCGTACGGAGGGCGATGTGCTTCATTCTCTCAGAGCGGAGGGCGGAGTCGTCGAGGAGACGGAGGGGGGCGAGGGTCCAGAGATGGCGCCACCGGGTGGAGAGGATGCTGGTCCGGACGGAGTCTTCGATGGGGAGGAGGGAGAGGATGGAGACGATAAGGCAGTCCGGGAGGAGTCCGAATAGGTCCAGGCCGTCGGCGGCGGCGACTCCGCCGCTCAGATGCGGCTCGGAGTCAGACACTATCTTCCCCTTCTTCTTCCTGTTCGCCGCCATGGGCGGCTGGTTTCTTGAACCTACCACTCGCTCGCACACACGCTCACACGGTTTACACCGCAGTAGAGGTTGGCACAAAAAATGAGAACAAAAAAACGTGGGCGGTTACTGCGGTTTCATAGAGGTGGAGCTGGAAGAAGCCGGAGTGCACGGGCGTGGGCGTGGGCGCGGGCGCGTGGCAGCCCCAACGGGAGGCCTGTTTAAGAAGGGAAAGTACAGAGGCTTTTTTGCCACGGGACCGTTGGCGAGAGTCTGAAAAGCACACGTACGATGTACTTTGATGAATAGGATGAACGGCTGTGATCAAAGTGTTTTGTCTGATAAACACATCCCAAAATCTTCACGTGGTATCAAATGGGGGTATATATGGACAGAATTCCGTGCCGGGTTTTTATGATCATTTAGGGTGGATAATTTGCTGCTGTGAAGCCTGAATCGGTCCAGATACCGTTTCTATATTCATATCTACTAAATAAATAAATAAATATATATATATAACTATATGGTCCATATCTAAATATCTAATATTATTTATAATTTTATTTAATTTTATATAATACTTATTAATTTTTTAAAAAAATATTAATCATATTAGAAAATATATAATTATACTAATTTGCTATTAACTTGATTTACCATTTACTTAATAATATTTTTAATTATATAGATATAAAATTTAATTATCTAACTTATATCCATATCTGTATCAATACTTTTAATATCCGAATTGTATCTATATCTGTTTAAAATAAATATAGATATGAATTTTTGCACCTGACTAATATCCATATTTATATCCATATTTGCATTCGTCAAGCAACATAAATATAGATATAAATATATTGATAGCTGAGCTATATCCGAACCGTTAGATTTTCTATTTTCCAATATGCGGTTTGCCAATTTGAGATTCAAAGAAAATTTCCTCACAATATTTAGATGGAGTACAAGTAGAGCGCGCCTGGATTCTAGCCTTTGTATATAACGCCTACTGGATGTCTGGATGGAAAGGATTTCAAGCAAGGAGGGAAGGCTCGAAGGTCTAAAGCACTTTCCATTACCAGTGGAAAGATTGATAAATATTACAGATGATGGCATCTTAACTAATAATCAAATAAATATTTTGAAACGTGATATTGGATTTTGAGATAACAACAATGCATCTTGCTCCATCTCTGTGTTTACAATACATAAGATCGAAAATAAAATCCTCTGCCACTCTTGAACTAGCTGGAATTGCATAGCCCCTTAGCTACTGGGTTTCCATGATTCCTAAAAGAGGCCTCAATAATTGGGCCTGCGACAAACACAGCCTACTTGAATGAATGGCTGACTCAACTAGGAATGCCAAATCGTCTCAATAGGAGCAAAGAGTTAAAACTCAGATATAATGTAGATATCTTAAATTTGTATTAAGGAAATGTTATGCTTTCAGTAACCCTTTTTTATTGTCGCATAGATTTTTTTCTCTTCAAAATACTGAATCAACTTTCCCTTACCGCACACAACGTAGTTCTCTGCATGCTACAGATTCTAGCTGGAGAGCGTTCGAGTGATGTTACTGCTGATCTACTAAAGCTTGTTGTAATGGATAAAGTCGTCATTTGATTATGATGGATGCTTGTGAATGAATAAGAAGCACTTACCTTCAAGATTGCTCATAGACATAGGAAGGATTGTTGCTGCTTCTCTTCGGGAGCTGACAAGGTTACCTGGGCAGCTATTACAGCAGTCTCATTGCTCTAGACATTTCTAGTTGCTTCCTTAAAAGAACATCTTAGCAGGTTTTTGATGTGGAAACAAAAATGAAAATTGCATCTCCATTTGAATATACACACTGTTTGGTCTTGGAAGTATGGAAAAGATCAGCACAAGTTGAAACCAAAAATGAGAACTCAAAGTCTCTGATGCCTTGTTGTTCCACAAATGCGAAAAGTTGTAGGCCTAAATATTATTACATATCATATATAGGTTTGAACAAATAGTACCTTGACAAACTTTCAGATATTTGTTTTTTCTTTGTTAAGAAAAAAAAAGAAAAAGATGTCTGTTTTTCTTTATTAAGAAAGAGAGTGACAAAGAGTAGTACGTAGCCTTTTTTGACTACAGATACACATGCATAATAACTGAGTGGCATCAAGTTTAAAAGAAATTGTCCTGTTTTCAATAGGAAAAAAGCTGTGCCCAATATACTACCTCTAAGCATGCCGGCAGTCTAAACTTAAAAGGCTTTAGTCTTTAAGCTGATACCAGCTAACTTAAAGGGATCTTAACACACAAAATATCATCTCTTTGTATATTGCCATTCTATTTCAGGTTGTGAGGCGTTTTGTTTGCTTTAGCTAAAAGTGCTCCGAGCGTTGCCAAAAAAGGGGGGGAAATCATTTCTGCTACAATTATGGGTATTTCATTATATGGGGCGCAGTAACATTGATCCTACAGGCAATTACTTCAAGGCATCCTAATCTGACTGATGGAGTCTCATCTCCATGCATGCTGCCACTGAAGCTGCACTGCATTTTATTTTTGAGATTCAGGAAAAAAAGGCTTTAAGCTGTTCTCAGATGACCGGGTAATGCTAAATTCTGGAGAGCCAGATGACCGGACAGCAGGTTGCTGATGATTTTGTCCCTCAGTGAAGTTAACTCTGGAAGATGAGGAAGGTTGGACGGGGCAGAGGAGGCTCCGAGGAGGCGGATGCTGAGCTTCGAGGCTCTTAGAGACTCCAAGCTTCCAGTAACAAGCTCCCTTAGTTTATTACATTTAATAGTTTGTGGATGACAGAACTATTTTACAAACTCATTCCAAGACCTCATCATGAACTATTCCAAACGTGTGAAAGGGAACTTAGGAACTTCACCGTCATTTTACAAAAAAGAAACTGATTCAACTCTGAAATCTCTGCTTCTATGCATAAAAAACCAACTTGTATTCTTAAAAGAATTTATCTACCTTTCTTGATTACATATGCTCTAAATTAAGCTGTCACCTTGACGAGCAACGGAAGGGCTGACAAAGTGAATTTTCTCTTTCACTGTACCTTAACTAGCCATTCATTTGTTTCAGATTGCCCTTTATCCAAGCAAACAGTCACAAGAATCATTTGTAACTATAAGTACAGAGAAACAAAATACCGAACTTACAGATAAGTTAAAACTTCAGAAAAAGTAGAAATGGTATTAGTTAGCTCAAATCCCGTCCCTCTTAACATTATCAATTGAAGTGCATTTCATATTCAATGATAAAGCAAGGTTTGAAGTGTTGTATGCTGGTATGTCGACATGAAAGTGTTTGGCAAGATGTATACCAGTTCCCTCCAGGCCAGCAGAGTGGCAAGATGTATACCCCTCAGCTGGTCTGAGTTCCTGAATATGCCACGTACTTCTCGATTTGACACAATTATCAGTCCATACATTAACCAAATTACAAAGACCAAACACTTTATAAGTTTAATAAAGTTCCAAATGTTCCTGTATTCCCTAGAAGCCTTAATTGTCGTGAATGCCATAAGAGCCTCTTTGGATGCCCAGATAAGCCATCAGCATGTAAGTTACAATTTGTGGTTGTCATCATCTCAAAAAGGTGAGGGAAAGGAACAATGAAACTGGTTGAGGTGGTTTTCCAAGCACTAACAATCCCCCTTTTTATTAAGATAATGATATCCCATATGAAAGAGTTTATTAAAACAATGGATTTTCATATGAAAGAGTTTTAGTTATCCCCAGGTTATTAAGATTTTTCTCAATAGGAGAAGAAAAACTCACCCCACCTGGCTAGGTTCTTCTTAGCATTATCAGGAAAAGGAAATATTCAAGGTATAAACTAAGTGGGCTTCCAAACAGCCCCTAAATGAGGTGTCCATTGGTGATCAAAGACATTTTAATCTATGATTATTCATGATCCTCTGATATCTCCCTCACTGAAATCAAATCGATCCTCGAAAAGAAGCTCAAAGACCAACAATATTATCAATCCTTACGCCAACTAACAGTATGATCTTGCTTATCCATTTAGACTAGATCATAGTATCCAATATTGAATAATCAAAAACTCATTAAGGCTTGACCAATGAAAACTCAATAATTTGGACTAAAACAAACATCAAAACTTCAATGTCTAATTATATAGGGCTGCATGATAACAGTAATGAACATGGATGCCGCATCCCCCTGACTCTCCATTACTTCAAAGCTGAAGATTTGTCCCCATGCATTTGCTCCTTCCATTAAGAACAAAAGTCACAGAAAATCCTTTCTTTAAGTCCTTTTTTTGGGCATGCAATCAATGCTCGGAAACATACAATTGCAATTTCCCTTTCTTACCTTGAAAAAAAATGCAGTTTCACTTGAATGTTACGGCTTCTTGCACTTCTCATCATCCACACTCAAGCAGTTACTAAAATTTCTACAGCTACAATCCTCCAGCACATGTGAAAGCTAGAACAGATATTTGATTACATGAATTTCAGTCTCCAAGTACTGATTAGAGCTCTCACTCATCAAAAGCTACGTATATCCTCACCTAGACCATATGTCCATCACTTATTCTTCACCAAGAAAACATGTTAGTCTATAGTGACTCAACTCTAGAATTTTCATAGAAGCCTTAATTGTCGTGAATGCCATAAGAGCCTCTTTGGATGCCCAGATAAGCCATCAGCATGTAAGTTACAATTTGTGGTTGTCATCATCTCAAAAAGGTGAGGGAAAGGAACAATGAAACTGGTTGAGGTGGTTTTCCAAGCACTAACAATCCCCCTTTTTATTAAGATAATGATATCCCATATGAAAGAGTTTATTAAAACAATGGATTTTCATATGAAAGAGTTTTAGTTATCCCCAGGTTATTAAGATTTTTCTCAATAGGAGAAGAAAAACTCACCCCACCTGGCTAGGTTCTTCTTAGCATTATCAGGAAAAGGAAATATTCAAGGTATAAACTAAGTGGGCTTCCAAACAGCCCCTAAATGAGGTGTCCATTGGTGATCAAAGACATTTTAATCTATGATTATTCATGATCCTCTGATATCTCCCTCACTGAAATCAAATCGATCCTCGAAAAGAAGCTCAAAGACCAACAATATTATCAATCCTTACGCCAACTAACAGTATGATCTTGCTTATCCATTTAGACTAGATCATAGTATCCAATATTGAATAATCAGAAACTCATTAAGGCTTGACCAATGAAAACTCAATAATTTGGACCAAAACAAACATCAAAACTTCAATGTCTAATTATATAGGGCTGCATGATAACAGTAATGAACATGGATGCCGCATCCCCCTGACTCTCCATTACTTCAAAGCTGAAGATTTGTCCCCATGCATTTGCTCCTTCCATTAAGAACAAAAGTCACAGAAAATCCTTTCTTTAAGTCCTTTTTTTGGGCATGCAATCAATGCTCGGAAACATACAATTGCAATTTCACTTTCTTACCTTGAAAAAAAATGCAATTTCACTTGAATGTTACGGCTTCTTGCACTTCTCATCATCCACACTCAAGCAGTTACTAAAATTTCTACAGCTACAATCCTCCAGCACATGTGAAAGCTAGAACAGATATTTGATTACATGAATTTCAGTCTCCAAGTACTGATTAGAGCTCTCACTCATCAAAAGCTACGTATATCCTCACCTAGACCATATGTCCATCACTTATTCTTCACCAAGAAAACATGTTAGTCTATAGTGACTCAACTCTAGAATTTTGGCTCATAATCCATCAGTCACTTATTCTTCACCAAGAAAACATGTTAGTCTATAGTGACTCAACTCTAGAATTTTGGCTCATAATCTATCAGTCACTTATTCTTCACCAAGAAAACATGTTAAGTCTATAGTGACTCAACTCTAGAATTTTGGCTCATAAGCTGAATCACCAATGACCCAGCCATGGTTGAGTAAGATTTGATGAGGAAGCAGCTGTTACAAGGTCTTTTAAACAGCAACTTCTGAGAAACTTAAGTGGTGACTGTATCATTAAGCACTATGTACTTTACTAATTAGATTAGGATGCCAAAGGATAATTCACTACAAAGATTTACTGCCAAGACCGGTGAAATGCTCTGGTGTCTAGTGGAAACAAATGCAATGTCCATTATTCAGATTTTCAAATCCTATTTAACAATTCTAGTGAACCTATGCAGGAACTTTTTCGCATTATCACTGATTACAGAGAAATCTCCTCCAAGACTCATGATTCATCCTGATTTACCATTCCCCGCATGAAACGAACAGGAAACCCATCTATTCGCAAAATATACCATCAAGACTTGTTATAGTTTTTAAATTTTAAGTGGTTTATCTCTTACCCACTTTTCTAGCACCCATTGTTGCAAAGGAGAAGGCCAGCTTTCTTGTACAAAGGAAATTTACTTGAATGTAATTAGCCTAAGTGCTTTCTACCAAAACAAAGAAATCTAACCATAAAGTTTAGAATTACACATTTTCCTTTCATGCAAGGATACAAGAATGTAAAGAAAAAACATTATGATAGTACATATCTGTTTTAGTAGAACATTAAAAAAGAATTCAGAGCCATATCCAAAGGATGTTTACTGGTAAGTCTTCTTGAAATCTTGGTAGGTGAAGAAGTCACAAGCCTCCTACAACACTAATGCAGATTTCCAAAAAGCATTCAGAAGAAAAATCATGGACTCAGCTACACCATCGTATCAAAAAGCAAGTAAACACATCATCTAACCCATAATCATAACCAGCATAAGAGTAATTAGGAGAATGGATAAAGAAAGAATATAAAGGACAAAGTGTTAAAAGAGGTCAAAATAAAGCTTAGGTTACATATAAACATATATAAGATAGAAACACATATTGTTAATAAACATCCTCCTTGTAATATAGCAAGCCATTATCATTCTCACAAAATTATTTTTTCCTAGTGACAAAAGGAAAGCCTTGTCCATAAAAGTCTAGACTCATCAATCAAGCATGATAAAAGAGAAGACAGTCCCGTCACAAATCAAAGCAACATAAATAATAGGATATTGCAATAACAGATAGATAATCCTCGATCCAAAAGGTCATAATTCCTAGTCATAATTTTGAAATACTGAAGTGGGAAGGGACGGTGGCTTGTACCCTTCAAACAGCAGCAGCAGTGGCATCGTTCTCCCCCTCAGTAGCTTCACCACCACCACCAGCATTGGCCTCAGCTTCAGCAACAGCATCCATGATGCTGGCAGGATCTTCTTCCTCCGCAGGTGGCTGTACCTGCTCCTCCTCGGGCAGCGGCTCCTCCACATAGTCATTCTCAAATGCATCCGCTGGCACCTCATAGATCCTAACCTGGGGTTTCGCCGGGTCCTTCACGAGCACATACTTACCCTCATTGAGCTTCATGCACAGGTCCACAATCGACTTGACAATCCCCCACATATTTGAGGTGTTGAGATTGATTTGGGCAGCGAAATCCCTCGGCTTGTACCCAATGACACTGAGGATCACATGGTTGTAGTGGTCCCTGGGGTGGACCCTTGAGACATAGCCAAGCTTCATCAGGTCGGCACTCGCAAGGAGGGCCTGGGCGGTCCACCTTGCGAGCTTGTTGGCATTGTTCTTGAGCTCCGTGGCAAGCACGGCCCCTCTCTGGGTCTCAAGCTTCTGCCTCCAGTCGACACCTGTGTACTTGGGATCGAACTCATTGAGGGCGTTCACAGTCAAGAAGGAGCGCTGCCCCTTCACGTCGGACGCAGCATGGACCTCGCAGCGGGCGACCAGATAGGTGTCATCATCGAGCTTCCAGCGGCGGTAGCGGTAGGCAGCAGATGCAACCTCCTCGCCCTCAGCAGCGAAGGGGTTGGGTTCGTCAAAGGTGACCTTGTTGCCGTCACGAAGGAGGACCTGCTGGGAGAAGTTCTGGTTGACGTAGGTGGCCTCGACGGCGAGGGAGTGCGCGGAGTTGATGTCCTCCTTGGCGTCCGGAAGGGGCTCCTGGGAGGTCTCGTTGACGGAGAGGAGGTCGAGCTGGGAGCCGTCACGCTTGTCGAAGAAGAGCTTGTTGCCAACGCGCTGGATGACGATGTCCCAGGAGTAGACGGAGCGGGGGGCGCACATGAGGGCGGAGAGGATGGCGTCCGTGGCGAAGACGGTGGCCTTATCGTCGGCGGCGAGGCGGCGGATGACGGGGTCGTCGGTGGTGGTGACCTTGAAGAAGTTGCGGGATTTGAATCGCTCGAGGCGGCGCTCGTTCTTGGGGTTGACCCGGTCGAAGGAGCGATCGTAGAACTCGAGGGCGCCACAGACGAGGAGGTCCTCGGGGGGGTCGGGAACGGCGAAGGAGAGCTTGGTGAAGGTGGAGAAGGGGATCTGGTCGAGCATGGTCCACTCGGGCTGGATGTCGACGGAGGACTTGAGGGTGGGAGAGTCGCGGCCGCGGCCGCCGGCGAAGGCTGGGCCGGAGGCGGCGGAGGAGCGGTGGAGGTGGTAGAGGCGGTCGCGGCGGGCGCGCTCCTTCTCGGCCTCGCGCTTGCGGGCCTCGACCTCCTCGTCGCGGCGCTGGGGGAGCTGGGGCCGCTGTTGGAAGCGCCAGCGGGGCCCGAACTTGGGGCGCGGTGGAGGCTTTCCGTCGACGAGGCGGAAGGACGAGTCGTCATCCGCGGCCGCGGCGAGGGTGGAGGACTCGTCGAGGGCGAAGTCGAAGACGGCGTCGCGCCCGGTGCCGGAGCGGGCGCCGAGGTTGTTGAAGTTGGGGTTGCGGGTCCAGTCGGCGATGCGGCCCAGCTTATCCGACCGGGAGAAGGGGGCGAAGGGGATGTTCGCCGGGTGGGTTCCCTCGCCCTCGCGCTTGGGGAGGAGGGGCACCGCCGGCGTGTCCGGCGGGCCCCACCCGTCGGGGTTGAACGGGACGACGCCGACGTCGAATCCCATCACAAACGTTCTTCTTTTTCTTTCCGTTCCCCTCTCTTTATCTTTCAGTTCCTCTCTCTAGGGTTAGGATTTCTGTCTCTGCGGACGACGGCGGAGAGAAGATGGAGGGGAAAAAACAAAGCTAGGGTTTGTTTAGGAGGATGAGAGAGAACCAACTCCTGACACGTGCAGTGCACGTGAGGAGAAAAGGACTTGATCGCTGCGATGAGGTGAAAGAAGGTATTGACGGGCACGATTTCTATTATGCTAAATACACGCCAATTTTGATTTTTACACTCGATTTGCTTCTCTAGGTTAAGCTGCGTGAGAACACAAGAAATTGAGGTGCGTTTTTATTAAATTTTGGTATGTATAAGACGTCGAATGATATAAATACTTGCGATGTCATCTGTCCCCAGAATAGGGTCGGGCTTCTATTCGAAGAAGAGCTGCGATTGGGGATACCGGGGCTTGTGACCGTTGGATATAAATCTGATGGACGATCGCGTTGCATGATGGGCCGGGACTAACTGCTTAGTTGTAGTTTTAAGCCTGATAGAAGGTAGAACTTAGAAACTACTCGATGACAGTTCATGAAATATGCCTGCACTCACTTTAGCAAGATCTTAGCAATGGAATTGATATACCTATCTATACATATGGCTCCAAAAGTCCAAGCTACTCCATACGGAACTAATGAGTCTCTGTGCCCGAAATGTTTCTTGTACGTGAGAAATTTTAGCTTATGTTGATGTTATTCATTGAATCTCTTCTAATGTACATATATCTGTACATGAAATTCATAACGTCATGAGATTGGAAAGGTTAATTTATAGGTTATTATCTCTCAAAATATCATGTCAGATGAATTTAACATTGCATGGAATGTTTGCCTGAAGCCATTTTAAAACCATATACCGCATATAAATTAAAAGAATATCCATCACCGCTGCATATCTAGGATAGATCAGATGTGCGCGACCTTACTTCATCTAAAGAGACTGTTTTCATACATCTAATCTGTGATATTCAGATCATAATGAAGCAACTTTACTACCAAAATTTGCTCTCAGTACCACATATGAAAAAAATAGCGAAACAGGCTTGCACCGTTACATAACACCAAAATACCTAATGTCGCATAACCGCCACTGTGGTAGTAGGCCGCCATGTACATCATAATACAACAAAAATGCCCTAGGAACACTTTCTTGGATTTTGATCGAATTTACCCTTTTTTTTTGAATAAATCAAATTTAACAGTGGTAGCTGGACTTGGATGCTTTGGTTAGGTCATAAATTTGTGCAGCCTCAATCATACTTGTGAAGCTACTTAAACCAAACCCTATTCCGTATCCTTCAACAAAGAGCGACTAAGAGTTGGTTAGCTTAAGTAAACTTTGGTTCGAGGGCAACAAAGGACTGGTTACAACAGGTCTAATCCCAAGGGAACTGGAGCAGTTCCAAGGAGGACAATTCAACTGAAATTTCTGTAAAGAAAGACAATGATTGACTGAGATATTAGGAACAAGATGATTTAAACCAGCACACAGAATTACATGTCCTGACTGAAAGTCTAAGATGCTGTATATAAATTACTGTCCACAGTTATCATTTACAGGTGATGTCTTGTATGAGCAATTGACAATTATATACTAATTTTGTCAGGCTGCCAACCAAACCTAACCTCACCCAAGTCCCTGATGGATAGGACGGGGGTCGGGTTAACCTGATTTAATTTTCAGCTGTACATAAATAATCAACAGTAAAGCTATAAATTCTTCAATGTCTTAACACCATTGAACTGTAGAGCAATCAAGAAATAAAACATGAAATCAGTTGCACTTAAACACATTCAAACCATGTTTCATCCAGTTGCAGTCAGATTTTGTCCAACCCATACCAATAGCATATGGGTCCAAATTAGGACCAAGACATCACCCATTGAATCAGATTGTTTCACAAGCAGTCAACTCTTTATTCTGGCTCGGCAGGGGTCTGTCCAACCTTGGTGACCTGCCTTAGATGCATGGAACAGGAGGCTAGTTTGGCTAGTTGATGTAAGGAATAGAATAAAAGATATGGTTTTACCATACCAACCTGCCCAACTTCCCTTTCATAGCTAGTCATCTGAGTATCATCAGTTGAGTTGGCTTGCCCACAAGTCTCAGTTGTATCCCACTAAAGTTGTTTGCATTTAGAAAACAAGCATATGTTCCTCCGGAGGTCTACAAGTTGGCTCTAGCCTTCCCACATAAGTCAAAATTGGAGACCAGACCCCAATAGGATGGATCTCCAGGGCCCACAGCAATGTGGCCAACGGGCAATGCCTCTTATCTTCATCAATCACGTTGTGCAAATACATTGCAGACCTGAAACCAAAACCAGATTATCATCATACAATCATGATCAAACAAAGTCCAGTTCCTAGGGCTCTAAAATTTTGAAGTACTTTACAAGGCTCAGGAATAATAGTAAAACCAAGTATACTCTCAGGAGATGAGAAACATTTGTCAAGTATGTTACCTCATCATGATCACATAAGGTTCATTTACCTTTTCCAACCATACCTTCATGACCTGTTACCTACCAATTAACACGTTATACAAGTGAGCTCGAATCCATCTCTTCAATCTCTTCTGGAGATATTTCACAGGTGCAGTCCCAGAGGACCACTCAGATGGTCAGACTTTCTAAATCAATTTCACAAATCACAACCAGACTGATCATCTGAAACCAGCATCTAGAGAGGAGTCGCAATGATATTGGGGTGCATAAAAACCTACTTTTTGAGTATGCCTTAGAACAACTCCTAGGTATTTAAGCATCACATAATTGAAAGATTTTTTTACTCCCCAAGGAATACATCTTCTAAATCAGTACTCAAATTTTGACAGCTTGAGCTCAGATAAAACAATGTGCTCACAATCTGCAGAACGTACTGACAGTCTGCACGACTTAGGGTAGAATTAATTTTCTTCACAAGGCCTTATTTTTACTGACAAAGACATCTTCATGGGCATCCGGAACAGGCTGCAAGTTTCTGTTTCACCAAATTTAATATCTGCAATTATCCCAGAAGAACCGTACATCTTTTAACATCCAATCCATCCCACAGTATTGACTTTTATATTCTTCCCAGAAGTGATTCTCTACCATCATTCTCCCATCAAAGACACTAGTAAGAAAGCTGTTCCCTCCAATATGGTTCAGAACAAAACAACATTCACTACCTCTAAGCAAAAGAGCAATCACAAGAGATATTTTGTTGATAAATATGTTAAAACAAGGAGTTGTAAGGCCATCTTAATTGCAGGTAAATGTGAACTTGCTGGCAACAGCCAAAAGAGCATTACTAGATTGAGTATATCAAGGAGCATTTGCAAGAGAAAATTAGAAGGAAGATCGCCAACACCACTTGGTTGCAGACTGATAGGACACTTACCTGTAACTAGCTTGCCTTAAATGAAGCAAACAAAGCATAGAACATTCTCAAGAGACCAGATACCCTCAACATTGACGAAGAGAGACAAGCTCTATTTATCCTAGAAAAACCTTACACTTTGAAGACAGACTGCCACCAACATTGACCAAATGGTTATTAAAAGGGCAACCTACTGGTTACGTGATCTCTAAAAAAAAATCAAAAAATCTGCATAGGCTGTGGTTATCCTTGAGAATTATAACTTCAGGAACCAAGAACTATTTTACAAAAATGGATGGAAAAAAAAAGAGTGCATAATCTTCAGTTTTACAGTTCCTTAAGCTGCCGCTCTGAAGCCTTTTGTGTCCATCTAATAAGAAGCCAGGCCAGAAGAAGATAGACCCATTTGAATTAGTTAATTTCCTTTTCCTTCTATTTTTTTTTCCAGCATGCAAACTCAAACAACTAATCAGAATTGTTGCTTTCTTTCTTCTCTAAATCAATCTCCCAACCATTCTGAGCTACTAAAGTAATGTCTAGAGATGGTTGTGCTGTGAAGTGTGATGGTGCAATCAAGAAGCCAACTTCCTGCAACTAAAGCTTCTTAGCCAAATATGGATCTTTTTTTTTTTTTTTGCTAAAGCGGGCGATTCATACATAGCGGGTACGAATACACCCTATAGAGTCTGAATACAAAAGGTCCGGAAGTGCTCCGGGCATCTCTCTCTTCCCGGCCCATAAGGTACCTCCTGAGTGGCACGCTACATACGCAGCCACCCAGTCGGCCGCCCCATTGGCCTCCCGATACACATGCCTAGCCTGTAATGTGACACCCTCCCTCGCCATCATCTAAATGTCACGAAGTAAGGGGTGGGCACCGCCATGACTGCTCGGTCCCCTACGGATCCAGCTGATCACCGTAGCTGAGTCACCCTCGAGAAGAATCGAGCTCGCGTGGAGCACCCGCCACGCGTAGGACAGACCCATCCAGGCCGCTCGCAGCTCTGCCCCTGGAACCGAAGTGTCAAAAACCTGATAGCCCCCTGCTGCCAACACATCAGAGCCGGGGCCCCTGACAATAAATTCGGCCCCTCCCCTCCTGCCACCGTCCAAGACAGAGCCATCAAAATTGACCTTGAGGAAACTCGGGGGTGGGGGCTCCCAGGTAAAGAATACCCTATGCGGAGCTGCCGAAGCAATGTGGGAGCCCCAGGTGTCCCGAGCTATCATAGGTCTATGAGCAGACTCTACATGGATAATCTCATCAGCTTGGGCACAGGCCCGCTCCATCACAAATCGCTGGGATAGCCGCCGCTCCCCAAACACCCGGGCGTTCCTGGCCAGCCATATCTGATATGCTGTACAGGACGCCCTGATAGCTGATCTCCGCATCTGGGGAACACCGGCCCACTGCCGAACTACCTCCAGGAAGATAACCCTCCCACTCCAGGTGTCCTCCAGTCAAACTCCAGACACCTCTCGCCCTCACACAGTGAAATAGTACATGATCCACCGACTCGGCCACCCCGCAATCCAGACATAAGGGAGACAGGCTCATACCACGTCTACTCAAAACTGAGCATGTCGGCAACCGCTCCCAGGCCACCTTCCAGAGGAAAAGAGCAACCCTCTGGTGTAGTCCAAACCTCCACACCCAACCACAGTCTAGGCCCGGCTGTAAACCCAGCTGAAGAACCCGGGAAACCTCGCCAATCCCAACACTGGCTCGACAGGTAGTGCTCCAAACTCTGACATCTGGGCCTGCGAATCCCGGAAGGGGGATCGCCCGTACCCGCTCCGCAAGATGCTCCCCAAACAACTGGCCCAGCCTATCGCCATCCCACACCGCCTCCCCCGGCCTGAGCAAGTCAGAAACCCGAAGTCCTGCCCCCGCCTCAACACTGATCGTCGTCGGCCATAGTCTGAAAGGAAGTGCATCCACCCATGGGTCCTCCAACACGTCGATGCTCTGTCCGTCACCGATCAGCCACCTCGTATGCGCCAGAGCCATAGGCACATACCTTCCGATCTCTCGCCACATGAAGGATCTCCTCCGAGGAGCTATCACCAGCCCCTCGGGTCCCGCTCGGCCATACCTGGCAATCATGACCTGGCTCCAATGACCGTGCGGCTCCAAGATAAACTGTACCGCCCTCCGTGCCAAAAGAGCCTCGCATCGTACTAATAGTGACTGCACTCCCAGCCCACCCTCACGCAGTGGCTGGCACACTCTCTCCCAAGCTAGCAGGTGTATCCCGTGCCCCCCAATAGGAGCCCCAAAGAAAACTCCGCATAAGCCGCTCTATCCTCTCCAACACGGTCTTCGGCACCGCTGTGTGTGCCATCAGATAAATAGGCATAGAGCATAGAACTGACCTAATCAATGTCAATCTCCCCATCATAGAAAGCGACGATGCCCGCCACCCCTCTAGTCTGCTCCGCACCCTCTCCAATAAGATAGAGCACTCTGCCACCCGTAGTCTCCTCCCTGTGATGGGGACCCCTAGGTAGACCAGGGTCCCTATCTGCTCCTGCATCCCCAGAATCATCCTGATCTCCCGTCGCACCTTCCCCTCAGTGCTGGGATTGAAGAAGATAGCGGACTTTTGTAAATTGACCCTCTGTCCGGACATGGCACAATACTCTGTCAGCACTCCCTGAAGGGCTCTGGCATCCGCCGCCCCCGCTCTAGCGAGTAAAAGGCAGTCGTCTGCGAATAACAAATGAGAAATAGGTCGGGCACCCGGGGCTGGACTATAAGGTACCAGCTCCCGGTTCCCACAAGCAGCATGCAAAGCACGAGAAAGCACATCAGAGCAAATGATAAATAAAAACGGGGATAGAGGACATCCCTGGCGAAGACCCATAGTGGCACGGAAGAAGGGCGATGGCGTGCCATTGATCAAAATGGAGAAGCTAGGCCCCTGCACGCATCCTAGGATCCAGTCAATCCACGTCTGGTGGAAACCAAAGCTCTGTAATGCCCGTCGTAGAAAGTCCCACCGGATCCGGTCATAGGCTCGCTTCATATCTAGTTTCACTGCCATCAAACATCGTCTCCTCGGAGCTCGCTGCAGATCCTCCATCATCTCCTGAGCAAGCAAAATGCTATCCGAAATACTCCTCCCCCCACAAAGGCTCCCTGCTCCTGACTGATGATCGTAGGCATCAAATGCTTCATTCTCCCCACCATGATTCTCGCCACCACCTTGTACAAGGTAGTGCACAAACTAATCGGTCTGTAGTGACTCGGCTCCGAAGCGTCCAGACGCTTCGGTATCAATGTGATGAATGTAGCCTTCCAATCATCTGCCATCCTCGCTCGGCTGAAGTAAAGCTGCACTGCCTCCACCACTGCCCTCCGAATAATGCACCAATATCTGCGAAAGAAGAAGGGTGGAAAGCCATCCGGCCCGGGGGCCTTATCCTCTGCAAGACTCCAAACCGCCTCCTGCACCTCTATCTCTGCCACTGGCCGAACCAATGCTGCATTCTCTGCCTCCCCTACTGTAGTCTCCGACTGGGGGAGCAACCCCGTCTCATATACACCACCATCATCCGTCCACCTGGACCTGAAAAACTCGAATAGTGCATGTCTAACTGCCGAATCCTCCTCCACTCGGTGGCCCACCCCAACCTTCAAGGATCGGATCATATTCCTCTGCCTTCTGATCACTGTCGATCGGTGGAAAAAGGTGGTATTCCGGTCGCCGTCCTTGACCCACTGGATTCTAGATTTCTGTCTCCAAAAAATCTCCTGCTGGCGCAACAAGGAATGGTGGGAGGCTAGTGATCGCCGCAGGTCCGCCATATCGGCCTCCGTAAGCTCCTCTCCTCGGTCCTCCCGCCCCTGGGCATCCAGTATCACTGCCTCCACCTCCTCTATCCTCCGAAAAACATTGCCGACGACCTCTCGGTTCCATCGACGAAGACACCGTTTGGTGAGCTCCAACCTGCGAGACACCCTCTGCATAGCATCACCCCGAACTGACGCACTCCACGCCTCCCTGACTACATCCCAAGACTGGGGATATGACAACCACAGCTTCTCGAAGCGAAAGGGGCTATGGTGGACGGATCCCGAAACTGTAGATATCAAGAGAGGGCAGTGATCAGAAGCAATCCGAGCTAGATGACTGACCTGGTATGCTGGGAATCGCTGGATCCAGTCCGCTGATGCAATGGCCCTATCAATCCGCTCCCACACTCTAGCTTGCCCAAGTTGATTGTTGCACCAAGTGAAACGGGGTCCAGAAAAACCAAGGTCCACCAGCCTATTTCTCCCCATAAACTCCCGAAACTCCCTCCTATCCACCGAGTCAGAATAGGCTCTACCTCCTCTTTTCTCATCTGGGCATAAGATACAGTTAAAATCACCTACTACCATAGTCGGAACCCCCTGGGACAGCAGACTCGTCAGCTCCCCCCAGAGTATTCTTCTTGCCCGGTAATCGGTACTAGCATAAACCCCACATAGCACCCACGGGGGTTCGTTTGGTTCCGAGATGACCATCACCACCTGCTGAGAGCAATTGCAAAATACATCCACAGAAGCCATACCTCGCTTCCACAACAACAAGATGCCTCCCGATAGACCCCGAGACTCCACTGCAAAGGTTTCCCAATCACCGGCCAACCGCCGCTGCACACGACGTAAACCATCTCCGGACACCCGTGTTTCACAGAGAAGGCAAATTTCGGGACTATGAAGCTGAACTAACCTTTTGAATGAGGAGGAAAAGGATGGTTTGGCCGCCCCCCTACAATTCCATGCTAGCACCTTCATTTAATATGGATCTTTTAAATCACCACTCCAATGACCATAGCCAGGATTCACCATAAATTTGTAATCACAGTGTGTCAAACATTAAATAGAAGTATTTGCTTCATTCTATCTATACATCTTCAAGGACATTCTAAATGCGCTGCAAGTTCCCCCTTAACCAAGTCTAATATGTGAAATATATTTTTTGAAAAAAGTATGCAGCTCAAAATTCCGATCCATCAAATTATTGTCTATCATGTTTCTCCCATCAAACACTCTCCATTAACATGGTTAGAGAAATAACTCAATAGACTTCAATACCTCTTTAATCATCTTTACTAAGCTTACAGTTAAGCAACATATCTGGATAAGAAAACAAGAACTTGAACAAGCACCAAACAAAACAGCCTATCACCATGAGCTGAAGGATGCTAATAGCTATTTTAAAACTAATAAGAGAGGCTAATTTGGCTACTGTCACATGTGAACTTGGGACAACAGCGAAGAGAATATTTAATTCATCAGCTTGCGTATCTCAAGGAACTGGGAAGAACTTCATTACAAGTGGTAAATGAATGAGACTAAAATTTGGGCTTGGCTTGACAACTAGGGAGGTGTTGCGATGATTAAGATTGTGTACTAGGTACTCGTACAGGTCTGACAGGAGTCCCTGTGAAAGAAGTAATTCGACCGCTTGAGAAAAATCATTAAAGCTAGGGGTTGGGTGGATAGGTAGTTTGGGCATTACCAGCTCAGCCTGCCATACAAGCATCGTCTAATCAAAAGGTAGTCATGGTTTGGGGTACCCCGTCCAAGGTCCCGGACACACATTGCTTGCAATTAAAATAACTAAAATCATAGCCATCGATGATTATCCCAACCACAGAGTGTCACCTTCATGAAGCCTAGCTCCCCATGCACCAATTTATGCCTTAGGGCAAGTGAGTAGCTCTCAACCAGTTGTCATCTACTTATCCACTTTTGCGCCACCAACTAGAGGCTACCGTTCAACTAACAAACCACCCTCCAATAGGCTGTTGACAGTTTTTTGACAACCCAAATTCTCCCAAAGTCTCTCTTTCTTTCCCTACTTTTTTCCTTTTTCTTCCTCCTCTCTTCTCATGTATTCTATTTCTTGCTCTTCTCATTGAAACATCCTTCCTTTTTTTCCTCTTTTTCTTCCTCTTTCCTTGTAATCTTTCTCAACTCCATTTTTGTCTATTTTGTTTGTTCTCTGTTCTTTCATTTGTTCTATATTCTCCTCACTAGTATTCATTTCTTTTCGCAATGCAATATGGGGTTTCAAACAAGATTTCTAACCTTTATAATTTAGAATTGTCAAATTTGAATTTGTTATGACTTAACTTTAGCAATTTGCTTTTGCTATCACCTACAAACTTATATTTGGCTTGGTCAATCAATATATGATGAAATCATGTTACGGTTTTAATCAATTTTAACTCTTCATATGTATGATCTGAAAAATAAAATAGATATATGTATTTTTTAGTTCTTTGTGTATTTTTTTCCCTCGTCAAATGTATTGCCTTAGTCACTTGGCATTCCACTATAGGCACCTAGGCAATTAGGGCCTTTGCTGACTAGAGACTGCCTGGTCACCCTGACAACCTTGACTTATTGTAGTTCTCCCTTGTCTCCTGGATATTTGACACCAATCAAAGCTTTATTTTGCAAGATTAGCAATGTTGTAAGAGTAGAAAAACATTTATTTTTATGAAATCAGTATCATCTTAAGCAATAGACAACTTGATGACACTAACTCATCTAGCTAATGGTTTTAATAAGAAAAGTTGTAGTGAAATTGGATGCAACTGTCATTTGTAATGATCGGTAAATAACAATTTGTAATGCTGACCTCAATGGTTGAGACAAAGCTCAATCATCATGACAAATTAGTAGGGAGCTAAACTGACACATCCATTTTGGAGTTTAATTAGTTCCATTAATCAGAATGCTATGTCCCAGTGTCTAATCATTCCAGTACTTCATTCAGAAAAAATAAAAATCTAAGATCAAAAGGATAATTAAAAAATAATGTATTCCTAACTATGACTCCGCCGAAGTATAGCATGGTAGTACCATTATATGGATTCTTTATGATTTGTTTTATGCAAAGGAGGGTGAAGAAGAAGAAGAAGAAGCCTTTAATAGCTACTCATGTCACAAGATAGTTAATACCATAATTCTTGAAACAATCATTCTTTCTCTTCCTCAATATAATTATGACTTGGTGGTTGAATTACACCATGCCAATATGAATGGGGAGTTGGATAAAGCAACTAAGAGAAAGGCGTTTAACACCTTTTCCTACAATACAAAACAGATTACAAGAGAGAGAATAAAAGGACCAAAGTAACTAAGAATGTGAGCATTAAGAACAAATGACATAATAAAATCTTTTACTCACTTATGTTCCCAAGTACTCCATTATATCATCGTCTCGCAGAAGCTCATCAATGTCAAAAATTGGACTGTTGATCCCAATGTAATCTGATGGCAGTCCATCAAAAGAATTGCCAACAAACTTATCAGGCTCACTGTAGAAGGGTTCATCTACAAATGTATGCATTCCTCCAGCAGCTGCATCTGAATTTCTGTTTAGTGCCTGGCCATCGACATTACTGTTAATAGGAACTCCAGTAGTCTCAGGTCTTACTTGATGATCGGTGAATTGATGTTTATCCCGAGAAACCACATATTCCATTGATGAGGAGAAAAATTGGAAATTGGTTCCTGACCCAAAATTGGTCCCAAATTGTAACTCAGTATGCTCTACACCCGGATATGGTAAGGGCTGGTCATCAACATGCACGCTTTGTGCAGTGACATTAACAGAAGGGATGACTCCTAAATTGTTAATTCCAAGTTCAGGGAGAAGGTACTGGTTTCTAGGATCATCATACTGTTTTGAAGCTGGATTTGTGCAATCCTCTTGGTTAAGATTTGGCATATGATGACCAGTAATAGGCAAGTCTGTGCAATTCATATCCGGAATAGCATTTATTGATTCCTCTGGTAGGTGTTCATTCAGAGTCATTGTTGCTCGCTGATCAACAATTGCTGAACTTACTCGAGGCCTTTTTCTCTTTGGTTGCTCACCTACTTGCTCCATACCTTGAACAGGTCGGTTGCCATTTTCAACTGGGCAATTTTCCCTTTCCGATGATGTGGTATTATCTCCACAAGTTTGAGAATTCACTTGCAGATTTCTCCCATCATCCTTAGATGATACAGAGCCACGGGCATTTTCAAAACCATCAACATCATATTCGTTACTACTGCTATTTGAATCCTCCCTTCTCTCCCCACAACCACTATGATGAGTTACAACAGACATTCCATTGTCACTGCTGAGCTGATGAACAATCATTTCCTCTCTATTTAACACTCCTAACCAAATAGAGCTCTCTTTGCCACTCATCTTATCCTGCAAGCACTTTGATTTCCGGACATGATTTTTGATTTTTCCGATGTTTGGGGACATGTGTTTAATCACGCCAGTCAGTACTCCAACCTTCCACACCTTCTTTAGATCATGAGGTTTCTTATAAGGGGGGGCTTGACCTTTTGGTAATGCCAAATCAACCCACCAGTCCTCATTTCCTGAAGGCCACCAAGGGGGTGGAACACCCTTCTCTAATGGGTATTTACGTTGTGGTGGGTTGCAATGTTGAATCAATGATGACAGAAGTGATCCCAAAGTAGCATCTTGAAGATCCATAAGGCTGTGCTGATTTTTGCTTCCCTTATTGTGTGCACTCTGGGCTGCAAAATTCTCTGCCTCATACTTTGCTATAGCCGCAGGTCCATTCTTATCAAACTTCACCTTCTCCTTCCACCATGCCCTTATGTTATCTGAAGCACCACTTACCGGCTTTCCCTTTTCAGGTATTATGCCATAGACAAATCCACGAGCATTACACACCTCCATTAACTTCAACATGTACTTAAGTATCCCATCTTGCGCTCTGGACATCTTTTTCCTACGGGCCTGCTCAGAAGCCTGCTTGGGCTTAAGCTTTTCAGAAGAAGCCTGTTGAGCAGCAAGCTTTTTCCGCTCCTTGATTCTCTTAAGCTTGACTGTGTCCTTCCACATCCGTTTTGCCAAGTCCTCTGGTTCAATTTCTTCATCACTAACATCATTCTCTGTAAGATTTTCACATCTTACATCATCAACTTCGAAATCTGAACCGTCATTCAACTCCTGAGAAAGCACTGCAAGGTGATCCATCTTATCGGGTGTTAACCCTGATTGATTTTTCTGTGCTTCAGTCAGAAAACTTTCTCCTCAGTGATCATCTCAGATAGTTTCAAGTTCTACGCAAAAGTTGCAGGATATAAAGAAAACTAAGTTAGTTCGCACAAACCTTTCTGTTCCAGTACATATATTACCTAAATATCCAAGATCATCTATGTCTCAGAAAGTTATCATAATTATTTGAGAGCTTAACCAACCTGCTCGGTGCCAAGTCACAAACACATGTTGTACTTTTCCATACAAACAAAACGCTGGAGAAGATAGAAAAAAAAATCACCTACAAGAGAATTTTAATACTGTTATGAAGGATCGCGTTAACAAAAGCATCCCTTCCATCTATTTAACACTTTAAAACACCTCCGTCTATAATCTACCACCAATTTTACCAAACTCAATTTCAAGATTTCCCGTTCCTTGACATCCAAAAATATCAGCCAACTCCTACATGATTCTCAAACAGAAACAATAACGGATTAATCTACAACACGCAAAACCAATCGAATCAACGAATAGAAACACATAAACAGGAGCAAACATAAACGATATTTCGTCCAAAAAAAAAACACTTTCGACTTCCATCAACCTTCCAGACGACCCAATCCTATTCTCCATCACCCGTCTATGAAAACCCACTTCCATTTCTAAACGATGGAATTCGAATCGATAAGCACTCCGATAACTATCTTTTTTTTCCCATGAAAACCGAATCAGAGATGGAAATATCTTTATCCAAATCTTAAACAATTAAGAAAGAAAAGGATCGAATCTGTACCGAATCGGAGCTCGAATCGACCACTCCAGAATCTATAGGACATGGAAACCCCGCTGGGTCTGTTAAAAGATCATGGTTTTTTCTCTGTTTTGGGGAAGAGAGGATGGAGAAGTCGAGGGAGAAGAGAAAGAAGCCAGGGGGGATTTATGCTAAACAAACTTTATATTTCTTTAGTCAGCAGAAACAAACTTTTTTATAGTTCTTTATATAGTTGAAGCTGCGATGTTGAAAGCGCGACTAACTTTATATTTCTTTAGTCAACAGAAACAAACTTTTTTATATTTCTTTATCCGGTGAAAGTGTTCACGTTCAATGGACCAAAATTATGCAATGAATCTTTATTTTTTTTTTTAATTTTAGTAATATGCATGGATGGACATCCGTTTCTTCAGGGGCAGCGTATCGCATTGGTATGACGAAATTGCACGTGCGATGCATATGATGTCCATGATGCCACTTTTTTTTTTCTTTTTTTTTTCCTTTGAGGGGCATAACCCCACCTGCATAGCAGTCCTTATTGGACTCCCCTTACATAAGGACATATTCGATGCGGGTCGCAAGTTTCTGCATGCCTTTCCCAATTCGTGGAAAACTCCACTGAGCATCCACGTGTGAGTACGTCACCCCAGCGCCACCTCAGTATCAATGAAAGGAAAGTATATCCACATAGAGCCATTTAGGCGTGGGGCATGTGGTCCCCTGATTTAATCGATGCCCGCGCATTTCGAACCCAGACAACTCAGATGGAGTCCAAACCCCCTTACCACCAGGCTACCACCTTGGTGGTTGATGCCACCTTCTGAGTTAGTGCGGAATGCACAGAATTGTGCCTCTTTCATCCTTGACACGTGAGGTGCACATGAGAAGTAGTATTCTGTGTCTCCTCCTCTACTACCCTCTTCTTAGATTTTTTGCACGAACATCCTTCACAAAATTCAAATTTACATGGATATTATCTTAAAATTTATATTTATTTCTATATTTTCATAAAATATGCAATAGGTTAAAGATGGTCAGATATAGTCATACCAGGTTATGTATTCATGGGTTAAGGGTATCTTAAAGCCCTATATAGGATGCTAGGGTTGGCTCTAAATAGGTTAACTAATGCTTGTGATGGGCCAATTTAGGTTGGGGAGTGGATTGAGTAGGGTATGAATTGGACTGGGTTTTCCTTGATTATTTCGGGTTAGGTTGTTGGGCTATCTATAGAGTGGTTGGGGTCCTAGGTGTATCTTTTAGTCTGAAAGCAAGAACATCTGTTCTAAGAAAGCCTTATTGACCCATAAAAGAAATTATGGGCATCTGGGGTTGTCTACAGTAATAATGGCCAATTAATCCTTCCATCATGTGAAAGACAAGTATGCGAATTTATTGGATAACAAGTCCTTAGCATAATATTTCTATTATCAAGTCTAACTCAGGTATGGTCCTAATTGAAGAAAATATCAAGGTTCTTTTAGGGAATGCTGAGGGTTCATGTATTGAAAATCAAGTGTCGTTCTTGAACCGTTATTGAGATTCAGTTGTTATAATGGAATTGAGTAAAATTTTCTTCCTCTCTTACAAACTTCTATGTGTGCAACTTCATTTGTTTTTTGGTAATGCAGCTTTTTAGGTGCCTTGTTCAAGAGCAATGTGAGATGTTGGATTTTTAGTCGGTAGTGGAAATCCCCTGTTTATTCTTTCAAATATGAGTTTGTATTACATGAAACATAACTGTCACACTAAACTCAACTTTCATTGGTTTGGAGAACTTCACATACCAGCTTAAGACACTGTTGTACAAATCCTTCGCATGTTTGTCTGATTGCTAGATTGCTCAATGTGCATGCGTGCTCATAGTCATATAATGAAATCTCTTGTTGCACTTGCTGTCACTTATCCTCTCTGTTTTTGCATGGGCATATTCATGCCATGAAGCTAGTACCTGCCTCATGCTTTACTAATCACTCCCTAGTTTAAAAGCAATTACAAAGTTCACACCTGCTGAGCTAACTCTTTCTGATGTTTGCTGATCTGACATGAACTTTTGTGCTTGCTTGTGCAACATCTGAATACAGATTTCTGCACATTTACATGTGCAAACCGGTCTTCTTATATTTATTTCAATAATAAGAACTTTGTGCTTTTTGTATAGCCTTGATCTTACATGTGGGCATGTATCTTTGTATTAGTATTTATTCTTGTGTTCTATAATCTTCTTATATGTCGATCTTTATCCATATTTATGATCAATCGTAACGATAAGGGATTTTACTATGTACCCTCTTACCCTATTCATATCTGGTGCATTTGAGTAGGTCCTTTTCTCTTTAGTGTTGAAACAGCACTATTGCATAAGATATTGTGAATCATTTAGGAATGCAAACTGTACAGTCAAACAGATATCTCTAACTAGGTGTATTTTATGTTCTTAGTAAAACAAATAGTTTCGTTTAGTTCATCTGGTTATACATTGTATTGCTTGAGGTTCACAAAAAGTCAAAAGCAACAAATTGTTAATTGATTTTACGGGAGGTTTACATGTTAATTGGATAAAGCAACAAATTGGATTGCTTTATACTTTGACAACTGTGTTGGACTTTAGGCACTGCAGTCATCACTGTCAAAAGAGCTAGAAGAATATTTTGGAAATAGAATTTGGAATTGTTCAGTTTCTTAGATTATGTAAAGAAAATTCATTGCTTGAGCTAATAGACCATCTTTTCAGGGAAGGAAACGATTCATCAACTGTATGGGACAAGGGCAGCAGTACTAGCAGGAGACTTCATGTTTGCACAATCTTCTTGATACCTTGCAGATATTGAAAACATTGAAGGCAGAAAAACCTCCTCTCTTCTTCCCAAATCCTCAATTATATGGTTTGTTTCTCACATAACAATAGTGTCACAGGTTATCAAGGATTTTGCTAGTGGTGAAATAAAGCAAGATTCAAGGCTTTTCAACTGTGACCTTATGCTGGAAGAGTATTTTCTTGAGCGCTACCACAAGACCGCATCTTTAATTGCAGCAAGCACAAAGGCTGCTGCCATTTTTAGTGGTGTCAGCAGCAGCATCTGTGAACAGATGTATGAATATGGAAAGAATCTATCGTTCCAAGTTGCTCATGGCATTCTCGACTTCACGCAATCAGCAGAGCAACTTGACAAGCCAGCTGGTAAAAGCCTGGCGAAAGTAAACCCGGCTGCTCCTGTGATTTTTGTAATAGCAGGAGACGACCCTCTGATCCGGAACATTAGGATGATGGTGAGGGATGGTATAGTCTTCGAGGTCAAGCATGTATTCAGAGAGACCAACGGGGCGGCTGACTGGGTGGCTGCCTTACGGCCCATCACTTAGGATACGCCCTGCGGTCAGGAGAGGGGGAGCTGTCACTAGCACTCCGCGAGCTTGTATTTTTTGATTTTTTTGGATATATTCGTATGCGCATTGTATGAAGAACCCGTCAAAGCAGAAAAAAAAAAGCGCCAAAGTTATGAGAGATCATCAATTCCGAGTTCGGCATAGATGGTTCATTAGACACTGCAATGCAATTGGTTAATGAGTGTGGAGGGATCAAGAGAGCTCAAGATCTAGCTAAAAAAAAGGGCGACTTGGCAATCCAAAATCTTCAGTGCCTCCCTCAGTGTGAGTTCAGTTCTTCACTTGAGGGGATGGTGAAATATAATCTTGAAAGGGTTGGGTAGAATTGTGGTTGGTTGAAGTAGAGCCACCCATTTGACTCCATTGGGAAAGAAAAGGTTGCAATGATAAAGCAACACATTAGATCCATAGTGCCGAAAATTGATTTAATCATTGATTTAGGCTATACTACTTATACATGCGAGGTGTTTGATCACTGGTTCAAAACCTACTGTACACAGCCTGGACATTTAGTGTGCTAAAATGTAATAATTTCTTTTATATGAATAAAAGTTGTTCATTTCATATCTTTTTAGCCTATGTTTAGGTGTTTCTGTTGTATGAGTATTTACATCATATCCAGATTGACGATTATGATCCATCAAAAGGCTAATATACCCATAGTGCAAATTGAAACATCAACAACAAGGATATAAAGCGATACACGAAGGGTGCAGACCGATGCATGAGGAACATGCCAAGTAATTAACGTATAGACCGAAGGGGTGAGAGCTATTGGCCTAAAATGAGATGATTAATGGAGTGAAATCTAAGAACGGTGGGCCACTAAGGACATGTGAGGGATAGATGCACTATTCAAAAAATGAGAAGAGTGGTAGCACTACCTACCATGCATGACAATCACGGGTCATGAGGCACATGTTGGCCCGGAGATTTATCAAATCCAAGTAGTTGTACCTATCTTTCCACTATTCATAATATGAGTGGTGGGGTAACATACTTATCATGTATGACAATAGTGTACTGTGCGACATATAATAGTAAGAACAAGTATCCAAGATAAGTAGTGGCATCTATCTTACCAGTTAAGAGAAGCCACTTATAAGTACCAGATTGTAACCATGGAGAAATTTTTTCGTCAAACGGTGGAACCAATTTATGTTTATTTTTAAGTTATCGTTGCTTTCATCTTTAAGTTTCTTGTTTTTAGTTTTCTAGTAGAACTTTAATTTATCGACAAGAATGACATGTAGTAGAGTACTTCGATCATAATCCGGCCACACCCTTTCTTTCCTTCTTCCGAACGAATAGTATGATGGTACCGAATTCTTTAAAGATCAAGATACCTGGATGCACATTACTCTTATTATCATCTTTTCATTATCCTATTTCCAGTTAATTCAATGCTGATGGTATGCCCGTGTATCTACTCAACCTACGAGACTTGTCACCCTTCTTCCTATCATTTTGGTGAGAGAAAAAAACCTCAACAAACTTTCTGGCACATTCGTCTCTCTCCCAACGATCTAAAATAGAGGAGGCAAATGAGTTTTTTTGTTATACCTAGCGGAAGTTGTTGAGAAAACAAATATTTTTGGCATGTCCGGTGAGACTTGTCGAGGAAACATACTTTGGCACATCCGGTGGAACTTATTGAGCAAACGGTGAGTGACGTGAAAGTGTTACAAGGTTGATAGCTGTCACGTCAGGGAAGAAGTACTCCATGGTAAACGTATCCATCTTTTCAAGTATCCTTTTGATCAATGAACTGTGATCGTTGATGATTGTGTATTTTGTGATACAAAGTAAGATCTGATAGTATTGAATTGAAAATGCCAGGAAGCCTGCTACTATGAATTGTTCATGTTTCGTCAGCTTTCCATTTTCTGGATCCCTAGACACCTTTGTCATTGCAAAATTCCTGCCCGTTTTCATTGAATCAACTTGCGGATCCGAAAAATATCGCTGCCTTGGACATGACACATTTACTTAACATTGCATGGTTCTGCACCTTGAGAAAGCAAACACAATTCATAGTTTCATTTAAAAATAAAATAAAATAAATAGTATTAGACAATATTCTGTGCTCATGTAGATTTTTCTACTTACAATTTAGAAGGTGTTTCTATCCATTTCATGATCCATACAGACGTTATTAAGTTGTAGGAGTTTCTGTAAACAAACTCACATGGATAGTTTATCAGGGGAGTGAATCTTAAAATCTAGATTTCTCTCTCAAACTTGTGAATGTTTCGGGAGTTCGTGGGTTGAAACAGTCATTGGCTTGCACCTACTGTAGTCCAAATATGATGCTGGGTGGATGTAATACATGTAGCTTACCCTTCGTTTGGGAGTTTTAGGAAGAAAATAAAAGAAAGAAAAACTTTAATGAGGGAAAAGAAAAGAAAGGAATAGAATAGGCTTTTCTCTCCTTTTGTTTGGAAGTTTTAAGAGGGAAGAGAAAGCACTTTCCTTCCTCTTATTTGGAAGTTTGGAGAGAAAAAAAAGCATACATTTTTAATACTTTTACTAAAATACCCTTATTATAAAAGGGGCATTCTTATGAGTAGAGGTGCAAGTGATCGGGTCGGACCATGTCATGAGTGACCAGATCAGTTGAAAGTGCAACTGTGGAGATAGAGCTCCGTAGAGATGCAGTAAATGGGTATATAGAGATGGAGATGACATATGAAAGGTTAAAACAAAAGATACCTAGGATATATATGTCCTTTTAATTTGGTACTTCTTTAATTTAAAGGTAAAATAGGTATTATAAAAAAATTATTAAGTTTCAATTTCTTTCTCTCTAAATCCTTCTACTTATGGGAGAAAAGAAATGAGAGAATTGGAGCCTAAAATTTTTCCTCTTATTCCCTTCTTTTCTTTTTCTTTCTCTCCACTAAAAAACTCCCAAACATCAAAATTTTTAACTTTTCCTTCCATTCCATTCCATTCTTTCTCCTCAGTTCCAAGTTTTCAAGCGATGCCTTAGAGTACTAGAGAAAAGGTAGCACTAGAAATAACAGCGAAAAGAACCAACAAAGTTCAGTGGGTTATTCAAGCACGGGCAGTGGCGTTGGTGAAAGATATTGTCTGAATTTAACCAAATCCGCTCTTCTGGAGCCGCTTCTTACTGCAGTCGTTCATTTTTGTGTTAAAAACGCCCTGTTCAATTGTACCCAAAAAAAAAAAAGGCTTTGTTTAGAGAAGAATACTTTCGGTGGAAGACAAATAAATTTTGGCTTTGCAGAGGATAAGACTGCCCGACCAAATTGCAAGTGGGATTAGAGCAGACAGAAGGAGGAATATTTATCGATGCATCCAAGTAATCCAACCAGTTTTTAATTTGTTTGTTGGCACGAAGCTAGTAATGAAATCTTTTGATTGCCTGCTCCAAGATACCACCATTCAACTCCCATAACGTACCAACACATGGATGGTTTCAGAGCGACGGTGGCGGAGGGACAATGTTTTCCAGTAAATTGTGTCTTGTCTGAAACATTACGCTCGACACTCCATTACTAAGTCAAGTCAGAATCATGCTATCAAAAGCTTTATGGATCGCAGTATCACATGTTTAGCATCCAACGATGAAATTATTCTGTCGAAGTACCGGAGCATATAATTTTTCTCAACCATGCTCATGACGAGCATATTGATCATTGTCAACGGCACATTATCATCTTGACCTCAAAATAAATGACAAAACACCTACCTCCGGTTAGAAATGCTATATCAGTATTGTATAGAAGTATTATAAAGGAATAATGATATAGCATTTCTAACAGTTTAAGAACGTGATTCGCCTCCTACGTGCGGATTTGCGGCGATCTCGTCTGTAAGGTACAACAATTCGATTTAGCCCGATCCTTCTTTAACGAGCACGATCACTGTGGAAGCTTGATCCGACCGATTTTTTCAAATGTCCAAAAAAGAAGAAAAGATAGAAGTCAAAAAGTTGAAGAATGAAATAACTTTCTATATGTAAGAGATAGAGTACCAGTAAGAAAGAGATTGGATTGGATTAGGATTAATTTTGGAGGAATAGATTCTATTTAAAGAATGAAAGGTTGCGATGGTTCCGAAAATACATAATGTTTCAGAAATACCTCGAAAGAAAAATTTAAATTTTTTTTTAAAAAAATAAAACTCCAACGCCTCCTACTTACCGACCAAACACCACATCATTGCGAGACGAAGAGGAAGTCGAACCTTCAGCCCTATTAATGAGCTCTCTCCATTATTATAGCTTAATCCATCTGTCTAACGAATATATAGATAGACTTATAGGCATGAAAGGACTCGAGCGCATGTCGAAAGAACATGGCAACATGGGATCCCAGCCATTTTTTGTGTGGAAGCCCCACGTCATCAAAAGCTCCAACATCACATAATAATCACCAATTAAACAAAGAAAAAAAAAACAAGTGGCACGTAGACAAATGCCTATCATCAAGACAAGTCTCTGACTCCAACCCATCCCTCGTTCCGAACAAGAACATTTGTTAATATATTCAGCCAGGAACAGACCTTGGATCCAGGGAACAGGAAGGGACGAAGAAAGAAGCGATGAGTCGCGTAAAGAATTGTAATGGGATTGTGGAATTCACCGACCAGAGAGAGAGAGAGCGGGATCCTGGGGGCCACACTGGGCCCGGCCACATGGAGCCCCCCATGGCCTACAGGATCGTCGGCCGAAAGAGCCGAGCGGGCGCGGGGCCTGGGCCGGGACGCGAGGAGTGGGGGCTTCCAGAGACGAAAGAGGGTACTGGCGAAACGAGGAGTCCGCGGAGAAATCATGTGAGGGCATGTGCCCTTTCGTCGCCAGCCCATCCGTCAGCCCTGGCTTTTGGTTTGTCGGGCTCGGATTGGGCCCTGGTGCCTTGGATTGGAGCTTGCTTGATGCTCCTAGGGATGCATGGAAATCAGGTCTGAATTGGGTTCGCACTTGGCAGCTGTTTGGGTCTGGGTTTGAGTTGGATTAGGTACGGATCCAGACAGGATCTGGATCTCAAGCAGGTCCTCCTGTTTAGAAAACTTAATCCCCTTCTAGCCTTCGAAACTTTTTACTGATGATTGATCCTTAAGGTATAACTAGTGTGAGCTGCCGATGTACCCAAAAAAAAAATGCAAGAGTAAAATTGTAAATTATATATAAGATATATCATCATCTTTGAATCAGGCCAAGTCCAGTTGGGTTCGTAAAAATTAAACCTATACCTCATTGTTATATTAAAAATATTACCTCAATTAACAACCTATATTTTGTTATAGTAAAAATCAGAATGAATATATGAAGATCTATTTCTTTTTTCAAAAAAATATCACTTCAATTAACAACCTATATTTTGTCACAATGGTATAAGGTTTATTTGTGGGATTATGTACGAAAGAGAGCGGATTGGCATTGGGTTTAAGAGAAGTAGATGGAAATGGCCTAAAAAGATTTGGGCTCTCTTGGACTATTCCCATGGGGTGAGATGGGGGTTGTACGTACTATATCCTATTTTGCAGTCGGACTGGGAGCATGTGGGGGGATGTCATGGCAGGCACATGGAGGGATGGATGGAAGCCCGGAAAGTGGGGCAAAAGATGGTACCTGATGCTGGTAGGATGTAATGCTATTAATCCTTGTGTTCCTCACTTTATAGGAATTATAAAGTGACCACTATGAGTTATTTGTCACATAACTATGTACTCTCTTTCTCTCTCTGTGTCTTTTGTAAGATAACATAGCAATAAACCTTTTGTTTTTAAGATTATTATGTTTAGTTATTGATTCTTAATTTTCTTGAAGCACCTTTATGGAAAGTATTGCTAAGCCATGGGTCTAAAATTACAGGATTATAAGCATGCTGTTTATATACACAGAGTTTGTCCTTGGAGCAAGGTATGACTTCCTAAATTTTCAATCCTAGGGCACATATTGGCATCCTAACATAATTGCATCAAGATGCAAAGTATGACTTCCTTAATGATGAGGTGCTAAGAGTTTTTTTTTATATAAAAAAGTCAGCCATTATTTAATGAAAATTATCGCGTTAAGTATGCAAGATAATCACATGACCCCCATTGTTTCATGAGCTGTATGGAGCTTCAACACTGGGAGTAGATATTATATAAATAGATATTAATAATTATAATATTAGATAATATAATTATATAAGATTGTTGGGTCGACACCCTACAATTTGATGGTCGCTTGCATCCAATCTTCTGACAAATTCATGTTCAAATGGCAGAATTTTATCTCACATAAGCATTACTTGTCCTTTCTGACTTAAACTATATCAATGGATATTAATTGATAAAGAAAGGCAATGATCTGTTGCCAGCTACTAAGGAGACAGGCATGTGCATGTGAGAATATAGTCCACATGTGTACCTAGGCAGCCTGTAGCATGCTCCCATGTGCATAATTGCAGCCTAAAAGTTTTCTCTTCCTTTGATATCAAACTTCTCTGCCCAACAAATCATGGATTAATTTGTCGCGCATCATGTTAAAATCTTGTTCGAAAGTGAGACACAAGATTACCTTGTACTTCGTTTTCATATATCGATTCTAATTTGTATCTATTAGCTGATATAATACATGAAGCAGATCTAACTTTGCATTATAACCTGCTCTTATTAGAGTCACGAAGGTTTGCTAGGGTTGATGAGGATTATCGTGTAATGCAAAATTATCGGCGGACCTTGTCTTTAAAATTAATAATAGTAAAATTGTTTAATAAAAAAGAAAAGCAATCAAGCAATGGCTATTATGCCTAAGCATCAGCTTAGCCAAGACATGACTCACAAAAACAAAGAACAATTGTGATTGTGAAGCATAACTCCCATTGGGCCCCTCCTCCTAGCTGGCACATTGACATTTCTTTCTAGAATTCCTTTTTTTTTTAATGTTAATTTCTTTCTAGAATTCCAAACCAGCAGGAATGTATCCCTCCACCCCTTCATCCTTTCTCTAACATATATGCTCGATCCCACTGCTCTCTCTCTCTTTCTCTTCTCTTTCCACACCCAAACAAACACCAATCCAACCCCACCCATGGAGAACCAAGGCAACGACAAAACCCTCTCCTTCGTCAAAACATCCGCCACCACCAATGCCAGCTTCCTCGAGAGGGGAAGGCGGATCAAGATGGCAGCCGAGATGGGCCTTGCCGAGTCCTCCCGTGGCCGCCACTGGAGTCGTGCCCTCGAAGACCGCCTCCTCCGAAGGAAAGGAGACAGTGCATGCGGCTGCCAGAAGGAAGACCTGGTCCAAGACTTGGTTGGAGAAGAGGCCGGAGACGATGAGGTGATGGAGATAGCGAGGAGGGTGAGAGCTCTTCAAAAGATAGTCCCTGGCGGGGAGGACTTGGCGACGGACCGGCTCTTCGAGGAGACGGCAGACTACATCGGGGCGCTACAGAGGCAGGTTAATGTGATGAGAGCGCTAACCAGCTTGCTTGATAGGTTGGAGAAGGAGAGGAGGTTTTTTCTTTCGGTAAAGAAGGAGAAGAGGTTGATGGGAGAGTGAGGATGGTTCTTTATTTCTCTTGGAGACTTTGAAAGTAAAGATGAAGCGGAGAGTTTATTTGCAATTAGTCCTCCTCCTCCTCCTCCTCCTCCTCCTCCTTCTGTGGCTTCTTTCCTATATGTTAGTAAGTTTTGCTTTCTTGGCACTCAAATTTTTGGCTTTGATTTCTATGAGAGAAAGGTGGTTTATGAACTTGAAGTGCTAAGAGGAAGAACGACAAGAACTGCCAAATATATGTCACTCAGGTTTCCCTTTTCCCTTGAAAGGATTCTTTTTTAGATGGTAAAGAGAGAAAATAGTGAAATTATTAGAAATTAAATCTTGAACGAGAGGAAAAAGAAGGATGGTGAAATATTCAAAGAAACATAGCCTTCACCACTCATCCATTCCTCATAAACCTGAAGGAAGAGAGAAAAAGTTAGAAAGCTATCATGCAGCACCGATCTTCATTCATTTCCTGTTATACTTTAAATTCATTGGAGCAAAAAGAAGTATTGCTAGATTTCATGGCTGTACTTCCCCTCTCTTAGTTACCATTCAAATAATATATATATATATATATATATATTAATTCTTCCAAACAAAAGAGCGAAAAAAGTATAATTCTTTTTAGCAACCAGTATAGAAAAAGAATTTGTAGTATATGTTTTCTGGCAGTCCAGCCAAAAAACACGACTTCTGCTCGGTTCAGAAGACCAGGTAAGGTGCATAAAGCATTTTTCTTTCAAAAATAACAAATTATGAGGCGAAAAATCATGAAATTTAAGTAACTCTTGAGGTCTTCCCTGTCCAAACTTTAAGGGACAGAATTGGAGAATTGATGAGGAATAACTGCAATTTCAGGGGAACATGACTCGATGCACGTGGACGTAAATGATTAAAGTGAAATGCTCATATACTTAACTTCCTCGGGAGCATAATTTAGAGGCTCATTGCACGCACTTGAACATAAATAAATAATGTGAAATACCAACATACTATCTTCCTCTTGTGCATAATATAGAGGCTCTGTGGCCTATTGCATGCGGTTGCTATTCATCGCACATCTTGGGACAGCACCCAAGATGCGTCATACAAATCTGGATGCATTATGAGAGTGCAAAAAAAGCATAGATCGTACCACAGAATGTTGTGCAGTTTTTGATGACTGCCATTAGAAGATGGATGGTTATCAAACAAGGCAAATTACGAGTAGTTACCATGTTCTATGCAGCGCGTGTTGTTTGATGGCCGTCCATTTTCTAATAGTCGCTATCGAGTATGGCTCGCACACTATAGAGGGTCTTGATTGGTGCAATAGAAATATTTTGCTTCTACTGCACAAGGACCTAAACCACACCTCTTCCTTGCAAGCAAGCAATATAGGCCAAAGATATAATTATGAGCCTCGTAAGCCTCATTTTGTTTGGGATAAGCAATATAAAATTTTGTTTGTTGTCCAAGAAAAATCTCTACAAAACCTTTTACATAAACAAAAAAAAATCTACAAATACAAACCCTGCTAAAATAAAAGATCCAACAAAAGCTAGCTTGCAAAAACTACTTCATTTATGCTTTAACTTCCTTTCTTGCTCAATCAATTTTCTCCCTAGTCACACTTTTATTGAATTAATATTCTAATCACTCTTGAGTAATAGAATACAGCAAGGTAAACTTTTACTATATCGCTTCTTTATCATCTTCTATTTGCATAGTTTGAGAGAGTGCCTACTAATCTAGCCACCCTGGTAAAGACAAAAGAAGCCAAAAGTTTGGACAAACTAGGTCTCAAAAAGAGAGGAAAAAAGAATCCTAGCCATAAAAGTGGTATCAAACTTGCAACTCAGCTTGTACTATTTTTACACATATGAAAAGAGCTACATTGGCTTCCTTTTTGTTGACAGCATCTACAACTAGAACTAGTGATCCTTTACGGCTGTCTTCTTCGAGGAAATCTGTGAAGGAAGACTTTGATACCTATCGTTCAAAAGCTAGCGAGCCTTATCTGGCCCCTGAACTTCTTCACAAATGGAAGCATTCGTTTCCCTGAAACTCATGGGCGTCCGATTCTCTAAACCTCCTGTGGTCCAAAATTTCAGGCTTTTTTCCGGATGAAGGGAGGCTTAGCCACCGAAAATTTATTTAATTGAGATAAATTACAGAGTCAAATTTTAAGGAAGAGTAGAAAACAAGAAGAATCAAGAGTATTCAGTTTCTAGAGATCAATCATAAGAAGAAAAGAGTAGCAAAAAAAATATTCCTTAAGTTACTTGGTTCCAAGTAAATGGAGGTTTTGCACAGCTAAAATTCGGAAATTATATGCCTGCCACTGAAAAAAATAAAAGAATTCGGCAATTATATGCTGCTGTTTTTTGTGCGTGTACATGCATTATATCAGAAGGCCTTTGGAACTGTCAGAAATTCCATTAGCAATGGATGATATCTTAACCAATGTTATCTTAAACCTCGTTAACAAGAAAGAATCATTCATTAATCTTAACAGGAAAGCAGAGCTAGAAGAATACTAGGATTCCTCTATTACGAGGTGATAAAACTTATCAATCATGGAAAGCAGTTTTATAATCAATTCAAGTTGCTCTTTGACGAAATCCAACAAAGATGCACTTCATAGCATTCTTTTCATAGTTATCGATGCATCATTTTTTAAAGGGTTTTGCTGCAGTGCTTTCTAAAATAAAACTAATATACAGATCATGTGCAAACACACATTTAAAAATGAATAAAAAGATTTGAGAGATGTACAAAACTTAGAGTTTTTAAAGAGATAAAAGACGTAAGAGTGGCTGAAGAAATGTGTAAGAAAGAAACTTAATTCTGGTGGCAAGATTGAAGGAGACGTGGATTTTTTTTTTCAACAGTAGTATAGATTAGATAAGAAAAGGATGGAATTGCTAAAAGTATAGATTGATGGAATTGCCAAAAGTGATGCCATGATATGTCAACCACGTCAATGGACGTAAATTTCAGCAATACTTTCACCATCTGATTTGAAAAACAACAAAAAAAAGTAATCTAGCATATTATTTAGACCCATGAACCAACAGTACTGTTAAGAAATGAAACAGGCCATTGGAAGTTTTTGAGAGACTCAACATCTTTTTGATGGAATTTAGGAGGTCGAACATCAATATGCCTTTATACATGACTTGTTATTGTTATGCGGCAGGACAGATGGATGTATTAGTGGATATGGAGACAAAGAAGGGATTGATCAAATGGTAACAATAACACTATGCTCTTCTGTGCTGCAGCAGCAGTGCTAATTATTCCCTGCAGCAATTACAAATGTGAGACCCAATAGTCCCACATCGGAAAGACTCGTTCCAGAGCCTGGGCATATGAGGCGGGTGTCTCCTAATCCTGCAGACGCGTTTTGGGTGGAAAACAAAACCGGGGAGGGGTGAAGGACGCTTGCGTGAAGCCCCAGAACCGGACAATATCTGGCAGGGGAGCCCCGTGTTCCCCCCTCATGTGGCCCCCACGTGGGCACTAGGTGCCTCACGTGCTTCGCGCAGAGGCGGAGGCGTGACATTTGGTATCAGAGCCGAAGACGGCTCTTGTCCGATGGTGGAAAGGGTGTGAGACCCAATAGTCCCACATCGGAAAGACTCGTTCCAGAGCCTGGGCATATGAGGCGGGTGTCTCCTAATCCTGCAGACGCGTTTTGGGTGGAAAACAAAACCGGGGAGGGGTGAAGGACGCTTGCGTGAAGCCCCGGAACCGGACAATATCTGGCAGGGGAGCCCCGTGTTCCCCCCTCATGTGGCCCCCATGTGGGCACTGGGTGCCTCACGTGCCTCGCAGAGGCGGGGGCGTGACATTTGGTATCAGAGCCGAAGACGGCTCTTGTCCGATGGTGGGAAGGGTGTGAGACCCAATAGTCCCACATCGGAAAGACTCGTTCCAGAGCCTGGGCATATGAGGCGGGTGTCTCCTAATCCTGCAGACGCGTTTTGGGTGGAAAACAAAACCGGGGAGGGGTGAAGGACGCTTGCGTGAAGCCCCAGAACCGGACAATATCTGGCAGGGGAGCCCCATGTTCCCCCCTCATGTGGCCCCCACGTGGGCACTGGGTGCCTCACGTGCCTCGCAGAGGCGGGGGCGTGACATTTGGTATCAGAGCCGAAGACGGCTCTTGTCCGATGGTGGGAAGGGTGTGAGACCCAATAGTCCCACATCGGAAAGACTCGTTCCAGAGCCTGGGCATATGAGGCGGGTGTCTCCTAATCCTGCAGACGCGTTTTGGGTGGAAAACAAAACCGGGGAGGGGTGAAGGACGCTTGCGTGAAGCCCCGGAACCGGACAATATCTGGCAGGGGAGCCCCGTGTTCCCCCCTCATGTGGCCCCCATGTGGGCACTGGGTGCCTCACGTGCCTCGCAGAGGCGGGGGCGTGACATTTGGTACAAGAGCCGTCTTCGGCTCTTGTACCAAATGTCACGCCCCCGCCTCTGCGAGGCACGTGAGGCACCCAGTGCCCACATGGGGGCCACATGAGGGGGGAACACGGGGCTCCCCTGCCAGATATTGTCCGGTTCCGGGGCTTCACGCAAGCGTCCTTCACCCCTCCCCGGTTTTGTTTTCCACCCAAAACGCGTCTGCAGGATTAGGAGACACCCGCCTCATATGCCCAGGCTCTGGAACGAGTCTTTCCGATGTGGGACTATTGGGTCTCACACCCTTCCCACCATCGGACAAGAGCCGTCTTCGGCTCTGATACCAAATGTCACGCCTCCGCCTCTGCGCGAAGCACGTGAGGCACCTAGTGCCCACGTGGGGGCCACATGAGGGGGGAACACGGGGCTCCCCTGCCAGATATTGTCCGGTTCTGGGGCTTCACGCAAGCGTCCTTCACCCCTCCCCGGTTTTGTTTTCCACCCAAAACGCGTCTGCAGGATTAGGAGACACCCGCCTCATATGCCCAGGCTCTGGAACGAGTCTTTCCGATGGGTGTGAGACCCAATAGTCCCACATCGGAAAGACTCGTTCCAGAGCCTGGGCATATGAGGCGGGTGTCTCCTAATCCTGCAGACGCGTTTTGGGTGGAAAACAAAACCGGGGAGGGGTGAAGGACGCTTGCGTGAAGCCCCGGAACCGGACAATATCTGGCAGGGGAGCCCCGTGTTCCCCCCTCATGTGGCCCCCATGTGGGCACTGGGTGCCTCACGTGCCTCGCAGAGGCGGGGGCGTGACATTTGGTATCAGAGCCGAAGACGGCTCTTGTCCGATGGTGGGAAGGGTGTGAGACCCAATAGTCCCACATCGGAAAGACTCGTTCCAGAGCCTGGGCATATGAGGCGGGTGTCTCCTAATCCTGCAGACGCGTTTTGGGTGGAAAACAAAACCGGGGAGGGGTGAAGGACGCTTGCGTGAAGCCCCAGAACCGGACAATATCTGGCAGGGGAGCCCCGTGTTCCCCCCTCATGTGGCCCCCACGTGGGCACTAGGTGCCTCACGTGCTTCGCGCAGAGGCGGAGGCGTGACATTTGGTATCAGAGCCGAGGACGGCTCTTGTCCGATGGTGGGAAGGGTGTGAGACCCAATAGTCCCACATCGGAAAGACTCGTTCCAGAGCCTGGGCATATGAGGCGGGTGTCTCCTAATCCTGCAGACGCGTTTTGGGTGGAAAACAAAACCGGGGAGGGGTGAAGGACGCTTGCGTGAAGCCCCGGAACCGGACAATATCTGGCAGGGGAGCCCCGTGTTCCCCCCTCATGTGGCTCCCACGTGGGCACTAGGTGCCTCACGTGCCTCGCAGAGGCGGGGGCGTGACATTTGGTATCAGAGCCGAGGACGACTCTTGTCCGATGGTGGGAAGGGTGTGAGACCCAATAGTCCCACATCGGAAAGACTCGTTCCAGAGCCTGGGCATATGAGGCGGGTGTCTCCTAATCCTGCAGACGCGTTTTGGGTGGAAAACAAAACCGGGGAGGGGTGAAGGACGCTTGCGTGAAGCCCCAGAACCGGACAATATCTGGCAGGGGAGCCCCGTGTTCCCCCCTCATGTGGCCCCCACGTGGGCACTAGGTGCCTCACGTGCTTCGCGCAGAGGCGGAGGCGTGACATTTGGTATCAGAGCCGAAGACGGCTCTTGTCCGATGGTGGGAAGGGTGTGAGACCCAATAGTCCCACATCGGAAAGACTCGTTCCAGAGCCTGGGCATATGAGGCGGGTGTCTCCTAATCCTGCAGACGCGTTTTGGGTGGAAAACAAAACCGGGGAGGGGTGAAGGACGCTTGCGTGAAGCCCCGGAACCGGACAATATCTGGCAGGGGAGCCCCGTGTTCCCCCCTCATGTGGCCCCCATGTGGGCACTGGGTGCCTCACGTGCCTCGCAGAGGCGGGGGCGTGACATTTGGTATCAGAGCCGAAGACGGCTCTTGTCCGATGGTGGGAAGGGTGTGAGACCCAATAGTCCCACATCGGAAAGACTCGTTCCAGAGCCTGGGCATATGAGGCGGGTGTCTCCTAATCCTGCAGACGCGTTTTGGGTGGAAAACAAAACCGGGGAGGGGTGAAGGACGCTTGCGTGAAGCCCCAGAACCGGACAATATCTGGCAGGGGAGCCCCGTGTTCCCCCCTCATGTGGCCCCCACGTGGGCACTGGGTGCCTCACGTGCCTCGCAGAGGCGGGGGCGTGACAACAAACACCATGGCAATAACCTCTGACTTCAACAACTAATAATGTGAGAGCAACAGGGGAAGTGATAGGTGAGGAGGCTCTGCCGCATTTATCCTTAATCCCGAGGCTAAGCTGCACTTTTATAAGGAGAAACTAATGAATTAATCTGGTGGAATGTGCATTGGCTGGATTCAGGTCCAAGCTTTATTGGTTTATTTTACTGATGCCAGTTAGGTCAGATGCAACTTTTCTTAATGTGAAACATCTATCCTGCAGATTAAGTTGAAGCAAATTTACTAGGAACTAGCCCAATGGGATCAAAGATATAGTTCTAGGTTTGGGGCCACACCAAACCATGCTTGATGCACTACATTAGCACTGGACCAAGTCCGAGTTTGAAATCTTATAAACAAATCTGGTTTAAACCAGGAGCCCACAGATTACTTATGTTTATTATGGAATCTTATGTAGTAGTAGTTGATAACGCATCAACATCACTAGTCTAGATGACAAACATGCATTCCTATCTTAAGTCGGTGGTGTGTTCTCACTAAGTATGGTCAAATTGGTCAAATAAAACAATTTCTATAGAAGTTTTCCTACAATTCAATGAACCCAAGGGAGACTCATTTTAAATGAGTCGATCGGATACAACTCATTGCATCAAATTCGTCTAATCCTATTCATTATTGAATTAAGTCGGCTATAAACAAATTTCCTTGGTAAATATCATTGTCAGGTATCAAACAAGCTGAGCTAGTCCGACCCAACATGTCTTGCTTCCACCATTAAATTAACATGCCGTATCAAATGTGATTCCCAAGCCTATTTATACCTCATGCTTATCTTTAACCATTACTGATGCTTGCTTTATGCTTAAGAAAAATTGCTTTCTTATATTGAAAGAATGAGTATTTGCCCCCTCTACTTCCAATAAGCTTAGTTTTTTTGCTGCACGGCTCATGCGCGTTACGCATGTGTGATTCATGCGATCGCCGGGGCTCATTGCACTGCTTTGAGATGGTCAGGTATTTGGAAGAGGATTATGTAGATCATTGCTTATAGGCACATTTTATCAAAAAAAAAAAACCATCTTGATTAGTTGTTTATTATTGATAACCAACTTCTACGTTGTGGGGAATTCTGCATTTCTGTGGTTTCCAGTCTCTTGACAAAGAAATTGACCCAAGGTCCTTGTAGACCTAGTACTTTAGGCCCAAAAAGCTATTGCACCTACGTGATTAGACGCAATCACAGCCGTGCCTAATTTGCTCAGCTATTTATTTGCTCCATTTGAGGTCCAACTCTACCTATATCACCTTACATTCCATGTTCGAGCATTGGTGTATAAACATGATGGTCAATTTCTTTGAATTGCAGCTCTCAAGATCATCTTAGAGTTGCTCTCCTCAAGTCTTTTCCGTTTGTTATTCTCTCGGCCTAGCTTCGAGTATATCATCTTATATCATGAATCCCATGAGAAATGACCAAAGGGCTTAGCCCAGCCCGTTTAGAGTTTCTTGGTCCTATCTACATCTAGGTTAATATATATATATATATATAGTACAATACATCTAGGTTAATAATTCGAAGCGGGTGAAAAGAATGATACTGAGTCAGGCCTTCAAGATGGATTTATTACTATTCCATTTTTTCTGGTTTTGTTAGTTGCACTTACATGTCGTATGTGAGTCGCTGTATCAAAAAAAAAAAAAAAAAAAAACTTTTGAGAGTGAATCCAGGTCCAAAATCATTTATCTGGGGACGTATTAAGGGTGTTTGGGTAAACCCGCTGGATCCTTGTGATTAAGAGCAGGAATTTCAGATAGTAGGCTCAGCCTGGGGACCTCCACAAGTAGACTTATTTTCTTCTTCTTCTTCCTATCTTTAGTCCTCTTCTTCTTGCTACCATGAAGGAATCTTGCTGGATAGCACCGGATTATCCAAACAGGCCCTCAAAATGCCATACTTCAACTTTCCCTAACAAATATATTCATGATGCAAAATAAAAAACAATTGAATTTTCAGTTACTTAAGTTCATAAAATATGCAACAAAAGTACTGAAATTCCTTGTCATGGCAACTGGGCTCTTAAATCAATTCATGCCCTATAAGGGCCTAATGGGCCTCCCGTTGAGAGTTGCCTTAATCTAACCTACGACAATAGCCACAACTCTAACCAATTAGTTTTGGCCTGTGGCATGTGAAATAGGAAATGAACCAGATCAAAGTACATCATAAACCTTAGGTGATAAGGAAGTACAAGAACTCAAAAACTCAAAAAGGAAAGAAGAACGCTTTCTTTTGCCTGTCAAATTTCAGGGTCATCAGGAACTCTGAAACGTTATCCCTAAGAAAAGCCTTCCCTTGCTTCTTTTTAAGCTAGTGGTGAAGATCTCACCAAAAGGAGCCTTCAAAGATGCCGTGGCCGTCGAGAGAGAAGCCAGAAAAGCTACTCTAAAAGAACATATCCGGTCCATCATAGAAATGCCACCCTAATTGGCTGGCCTTCCTTTGTCGAGAACTACTCCCCACTTGTCGAAGGATCCCTTCCATGATCTAATGCTATAGATCCATGGAAATTTAATTTAAACTGGGAAAGAGACCCCTGCCCTACTGAGAAAGCTGATGGGGACCTTCATGTCATTTAGAGTTTAAAAAGTGGGGTCCGTGGTGGTCTCATTTAGAACTAGCTTGGTAATTGGCTGCCAATAATTCTCCTCCAATAATTATGACATCTTAAAATAATCATAAGATGATACGCAGAGATCTTTGGTGACTGGGACTCCATCCATCCATTAACCAGTCTTTCAAGTAGGCCCATGTTGCATGGTGGTGGGTTCTTTCTTTCAGACAATCCATTTAGCCCTGGTCACTACGATAAGTGCGCCACTTTGGCACTTTGATGCTTGTGGTGGAGCTGCCTTCATCAATCTTTTGGCTGTCGATCCTTCTAAACAGGAAATATAGAAAGGATAAACACACACACACACAAGAAAGAAACAAAAAAACCAAAGAAAAACAAAAGAAGGTATAAACTGGATCCATGGAAAAACAAAGAAAGTTATTACGTTCCACTTGGCATTAAAGTATACAAAAGGAACTTTGCCAGAATGTTAGTGCTGTCTAATGGTTCACTGGAATCTAAAGACATAGCCGTTAAATGCGACCTTGAACTCATTTTGAAGTCTAGATGTGTACTATATCCAACATCGATGCGAAAAGATTTTTCTTGCTACCAGCAGTTGTAACGTCTTCCCTCATTTTTTCTTTTTGAGGGAACTCTTCAAAAAATTAGGCCTAGACTCAAAGGATTGGGTAGTTAGTGAGTATTGATGTGGGGCTTCCCACCTAATAATTCCGCTTTCATTTTGTGACCATAGGTGTTATCCACTTGGTATTATTGCACTGTTGACATTTGAACAAGTATTGTGCTTCCGGGAATGTGATATTTGGTATTCTACCTACCAGTTGCATTATAGATGAGTAGCAAGAAATTAATAGCCAAAGACAGTATAAGTGGTTGAGAACATATGGGCTAATTCAGTCTATAGAACTCATAGAAATGATTTCGAATCAATCAATTTTTTTTCTCCTAACTAAGAGAGAGAAGCTTATCTCCAGAAGATTTAAACCTGGAACTTGCATGTTCATTGCCCAAGCACCAAGAAGTAAAGTGCCATTCCACATATGGTTCGAAGTCCATTGGCAAGAATCAAACCACTTAGTTTAGTGGTAGTTTAATGATCAAGTCAAGGCCTATGTTAATGTTGTTGATGTGTTGGTAATGCTACGTAATGATGCTGTAAGTCAAGGCCTATTAATATGCTTCTTGGTTCCACAGGGCATCCCCGCTTGTCCAAACAATTTTTCCCAATCATAATGTGAACTTGTTAGGGTGAGCCTTTCTTTTGTTTTTTTCCTTTCCATCTATCAATAAATATGTTTTACATCTCAAACTTTTTTCTGATTAATAGGATCACAACAGCCTTAAGATACATCGTAGCGTACAAGATTTTGTTTTTTGGTTTTTTTCGCTCCTAGGCAATGACAAGGGAAGGCACTGAGCCACTGAGAATAAAAAAAAAAAAAGAAGAGATTTTCCTTGATAACTTTGCCTTTTTTTATAAAAAAAATCACATTCTAGAATCCATTGTCACTTGAGCTGAAATCATTGGAGATGCACTAATTCAACTGTAACATTGGCCTTAATTGATTGGAACTTAGAGCATTCAAACAAAAGCTAAAAATAATTTAGAACGGAGAGAGAGAGACAAACACACACACATTTCATAACAACATTCTCTGCCACGGCAAGTCCATTCTAATATAATTCTGAATCATAGTAGATATTTAAATCAAACCAATATTGGGTTGGTAAAAAATAGATGTCATATAATAAGAGGAGGCATAATAGCGTTACACATTCTAGACTTATTTAAAATAATAGCACGGTGGTTTACAAAACAAGAGAGGAGGCCGCCCAATTCATAAATAGAATCATATACTTCAAGCCAATTGATCATGGTGGATTTACACTTGCTCATACTTCGAGTCTACCAGTGAAGAGAAAAATTTTGTGGCACAGCAAGCTAATCTCACCATCCTGACTGGCTGACTCTATCAGTAGCCTTACCTGAAGATATGGATAAATTTATTTCTCCTTTGGATGAGGACTTGCTCGGGGATTTGGATGAGAGGTGGAGAGAACAGAGAATGCCATCACCAAAAGCCTGACACGTTGTACCTCGAAAACGTAGCCGATGGGAGCCGCAAGCTAAACGGCACCGACACCGAGCGAGTCGATGTCAGACGGAAAGGGAAATGCGAAGAGGCTTCACGGCGTTCGATTGGATAATATAAAATAGAAAAGAGTCGCGGTAACGCTCATATGATAGCAACCGCTGCCCGCTTTACGTTAGGTACTCTGCACGCTTCTGAATTTTTCAGAATTTAGATGGTTACTTAGATTAAGGTTCGAACACCACCTTTGCTCAAAACAGAAACAAAATGGTTTCAACAAAATCACTTTTTTTTTTCCCTCAGAGAAGGAGGAAGGAATGGACAAGCCCACTCTCGTATAGCCGTCTCCACTATACCCCCATCTCGCCAGAAGAATATTCGATGCAGGCAGAAATGACCGTATATTGGGCATCCCGGTCAATTTTACTAATACTTTCTCCATCCATGAGCCCAGTTCGGTGATTCCTTTAAGCTTCGACATCTGGCACCACCGAGGCTACTAGCGGACCAGTAACCCTTCCAAACCCTGTATCCAAGCAGAGAGCATCCTGTCTCCACAATTTAATTGACGTCCGTGCATTTCGAACTCGGAACCACTTGATTGGAAATAAAATTCTGTTCCACTGAGCTACCATCTCAGTGGCCAACAACATCACTTTCAAAAGTTCACTTATGCTTTGCCCATGAAAATTTTGTGCCGGACAAATTTTGTCCTAGAGATGTGAAAATAACATTGATTATTCTTATACAATAGGCTCACTATAGTTATCAATATATTATAACAATTATTTCAGAGAAGCAAACGGGGACGCAGACTGAATGGCTTCGTATATCGCCGGTCATTCCAAAGGGACTTTATGGGTTGGAGAATTCTAATTTTATTAGATGTATCCATACTAAATATGTATGAATCATCCGTTTCAGCAGAAAAAAAAATATACATATTACAACAATCATTTCAGTAAAAATAAGATAGCAAAATCATTATCTGCATAAATTAATGGACAACTAAATTGATAAGAACATTATATTGCAATTGATCGAATTTAGAAACATTACTTTGTTATTAACTAAGAAGAACATTATTTCTTTATACAATTATTATGATAGAATGACATATATATAAAATCAAATAGCAAGTGTCTTGGATATTATTACTGGTAGTAAACGACACTGTAATTTTCTGGTATAGTGGCTGTTATATAATGTTCCAAGCGCCGTAACTTTGGACCATGCTGTGGACCAAGAAGAGAAGAGACAGGGATTCCCATCAGCACTCATGTGCCTGCATGCAAATAGCGCAGAAGGCAAAAAGATCATTTGTTAAATACCGCGTTAGGCTCTCAGCTGCTTTATTGAATACAAGTGAGAAGTATGTACATGTGCCAGAAAAACATGGGGATGGAATGTACAATATGATGGCAGGAGGGGAATAAGTAACAGCCTGTGAGAAAAAATAGATGAAACAGTAAGCAATATGATGAGGAAAAGATTGTACCCAACTGATAGTTAGGAGTTAAGTTCAGCTTTCTATCAGATTGGTCTTTGATTCAATTTAGCTTCCTACCAGAATGCTTCATTTCTTTGTTTTGAGTTTCCAACAATTGAAGAAACAAGAACAACTCTTCAAAGGCAGCATACTGTACCATTGGAAATTCAACAAAATCAGATGAAGGTATTTCACTTAAACCACCACCGTGATAATAACTGAAGCTCGAGATTTGACAAATGATAGAAAGCAGAGATTGAACAGGAGCTGTAGCTGAAAGAAACAAAATTGTTATTTCTCAGTCATTGAAGAGGTTGATTGCAGCTGAGGAACAAGTCGAAAGCAGGGCTGATCTGTTATGCAGTTTCTTTCCTTTCAAAGACTGCATATTAGTGGAATAGTAGCCATAACATAATATGCTTCAATTATATTTAACTTTTAAGAGGATGTTTTATAGAAGATGTAGCTGGCTGGAACTTCATCCTATGCAACTAAGGCGGAACCATGTTGACAAGGAAAAATAGAATTCTCTACTTGAGCAATCTAAAATGAGAGCATTTTATCGGAAAAAATTAGCATAGAAAGCCTCCCTTCATTCTTGTTCTTTTTGACTTCTAATACATGACTCAACTTCTTCTATTATTGATTAATTAAGATATATTTTTGTTTAGATCAAAAACGTAACGATTTGGTTCAGAGGGATGAGTTTTTTAAGGAAGGTGTGTAGCTTTAGATTAATATTATGGACAGCCTTGGCGATGGTAGGTGAGGCTTTGTGAGCTCTCAATAGTATATGGTGAGGTCCTCAGGACTGGGGATGGTGAAGGTATATGGAAGGACTATATAAAAAGGCCGTCCTCTTGTGTCCTTCAACTCTTATCCGTGCGCATGGCTTGGTCCCCATTCTCTGACCTCTGAACTCAAAAGCCAGACACAGCTTAATGGACAGCCAGCCCCACTGTCTTCTTAGTTGGACTCTTAGTACCGTACAGCTATATTTGGTGCACTACAGCGCCAAAATAAGGAAGTTGTAGGTTCAAAATTAGGACCCGAACAAAAAATCGAATTGGATAGGAGTTACTCAGGATTAGTTCTGATCCAACCTGATCCATTTGTACCCCTACCAATATATGGTTGGAACATTGGTATAAGAAAGGATAAAGATGGTAATGAACTACTAATTTGAGATGTTCAATGCCTGGAACGGTCTCAAGTAACAGCTGTAATAGCATTAGAATGGTGGCTTCAATTGTTTGGGAGGAGATCCATCCTTAGATCCGGCTCGTAAGATTATTCATGTTCTGGCGAAAACTATACTATGAATGTTCAATATGTCTATTGCATAAGAAATTTTTCGCTTGGGAGAGTTGGTACTATTAAATTTCCATTACTTGTTGGGGTTAGTATCTTTGTGATCAAGTCTATTCTTTGATTGCTTTTGTTAATTGGTCCACATTGAAGTACGACGAGTCATTATCGGTGCATTATTTTAAACTTGTGGTTGGCGAAACCCCACACCTAACAGGATCGAACAAAAGATAAGCATCTATTGATGGATATTTCTGCAACTTTTAGTGGGGAAAGGATGGACATAGGTTAGGACCATCGCAACTAAATATTACCATTTCTTATTGTGAAATGATTGGTCTGGCTTTGTAACCATGATGAAGATTTTCAAACGGATACAAAGTTGCTCTCTTTGAAGAAAATGATGATTAGGAACTAACATACTAGATTTTTTCAGGGTACTATAAAAATCAATCAATGACAAAGCATCACAATCATTTTAGTCAATTATGATCAATCATCTTAATTCCCTCAATAAATAGAATATTTCTGCAATTTTTCTTGTGAGGCCCAATAGTCCCACATCGGAAAGACTCGTTCCAGAGCCTGGGCATATGAGGCGGGTGTCTCCAAATCCTGCAGACGCGTTTTGGGAGGAAAACAAAACCGGGGAGGGGTGAAGGACGCTTGCGTGAAGCCCCAGAACCGGACAATATCTGGCAGGGGAGCCCCGTGTTCCCCCCTCATGTGGCCCCCACGTGGGCACTGGGTGCCTCACGTGCCTCGCAGAGGCGGGGGCGTGACATTTGGTATCAGAGCCGAGGACGGCTCTTGTCCGATGGTGGGAAGGGTGTGAGGCCCAATAGTCCCACATCGGAAAGACTCGTTCCAGAGCCTGGGCATATGAGGCGGGTGTCTCCAAATCCTGAAGACGCGTTTTGGGTGGAAAACAAAACCGGGGAGGGGTGAAGGATGCTTGCGTGAAGCCCCAGAATCGGACAATATCTGGCAGGGGAGCCCCGTGTTCCCTCCTCATGTGGCCCCCACGTGGGCACTAGGTGCCTCACGTGCCTCGCAGAGGCGGGGCGTGACATTTCTGGTGGGAACATTCTTCATTAGAGAACATCATCACTACACTGCAACTCTGTTAAGATCATTTGAAAAGAAATACTTGGCGTTGTATAATTAACACATGGCAATTTGATAATTTATGCATATGCATGCCCATATACTTTTCTGTTTCCATGATGCACGGCGGGCGATATGGGCTGACCTGAGTCATGCACGACGAGTGCTACAGATTAGCTCAATTATATTGGAGGGCGACTCGGCTATCGTGATAAGTTAGATTTAGGGCCGCCTGAGCGATGGTGGAGAGAGACACCTCCTGCTTCGGAATATTTGGGCGATGGTGAAAGATGAAGTGACCTTTCAGATTAAACATGTGTTTAGAGAGACCAACGGGGCTGCGGACTGAATGGCTTCTTATGTGGCCTGCTACTCTGGGGGCACTGTGGGCTGGAGAGGGAGAATTGCTTACGGCATTCTAAAACTTATTGTTTCTAATTTTATTGGATGTGATCATATTCGTAATGTATAAATGTCTGTTTTAGAAAAAAAGAGAAAGAAAGGGAAAGGATATACATAAAATATATGTATAGATGTATGAAAATTCGAGTTCATTAAATGAAATAGGGGTTATCTATGACCCAATTTATACACCTATCAAGAGTCTTCATAGAAAAGCATGATTTTAGTTGAGATATCAGTCGGAAAAACCTGCAACGGTTGGTTCTAGAAACACGGGACTTGAAACCTAAAAAAATAAAGAATTAGTTGAGATATCAATTCTTGTAGCTAAAACTTACCACCCCCATTAAACTCCATCAATTCAAGCGGAGGGAAGATTCCACGGCTCCGACCTCCGCCTGCCAGCGCCGAGTCCGGCAGCACGCACGCAAACGCAACCCGCCAAATCGGACCGGATCCGCTGGCCGCGCGTTCAAAAACGCCCCCCAACCCACCTTATTTACCCCATACTGCCACTTCCGTATATACGACCCCGCTTGCCGGTGAGGGGTATTCTCGTCCCCCGAAAATATATAAACGCCCCAGATTCATGACCACAAGAACAAGAACCCCACTCCCTCCTCTCCCCCATTCTCTTCTTCTTCTTTCTGAAAATCGAAGCATAACCCGCCCAGGATTAGGGATTGGATCCCCTCCCCCCCCCCCCCCCCTCCCATTTATCTCTTTCGCTTTAGATATCTATTTCGATCTCGGCCTTGGTCGATTGGTGGAGTGGTTCTTGAGCGGCGGACGTACCGGAATTGTGTGGCACTGGGCGCGGCGGCAGCGGTGGCGGAGATGAAACAAGCGGGGAGGAGGAGGGGCTTCTTCTCCACTCTATGATTGGAGCGGCCGGCGGCCTCGTCGCCCGCGTTGTCGTCTCGAGGGTGGTGGAGTGCATGAGAGATCGGCTTGATCGGCTTCGGTGTTTATATTATCCGGAGGATTGGCGGTGGTCGGGGCGGGACTTCGGGCTGGTGATCCGGGGCACGGGTAGCTGGGACAAATGTGGCTGATTTCCCGTAGATCTTTCGGTTTCGAGAGAGATTTGAGGAGAGACATCAAGAACAAGGGAAAGAGTGGAACGTGAGGCAAGAAGAGGGAAAGGCGAGATCTTGAATCTTGGGGTTTGGAGATCTGTGAAGAAATGCAGCAAGATCATCGAAGGAAGGTCAGATTTTTTCTCGACCTGTTCTTAGGCTGTTGGTTTTGCTTCTCTGTTCGATTTGGGTATGAGACTGGTTTCTCAGGGGAAGTCTTTTCGTAGACGAACTGGATTGGCGATGTGCTAGTAAATACGTTTTTTTTGCATCGTCCGGAATCGTTCGAATGCTGGTTGTTTACTGTTCAACTTTTTTGCTCGTTTTCTTCTTCCATAATTCTCCTTTCTCGATTCCCTTTTTCTTCTTGCAATCCTCTTCTTCTTTTGTTTCTTATCGTCCATGACAAGACTGTTTCTAAGAACCAGGTTCCACGCTCACTTCCCGCATTTTTTTATGATAAGTTCTTCCTCGCTTTTCCTTTTTCTTGGAATGCAAATATTTTTAGTATAAAAGGTAGGTTTCCTTTTGAGTTGTTTTCTCGCATCTCATGACCTCAATCAACCGCCTAGTTTTGCCTGTTTTTCTTTTTCATAGTGGCGTACCTTCTACAGAAGTTATTGTTTTGTTGGACTGCCTGTTCTGTGTGGTTGGTGCGATGGGGGCAGGTCGTGTTCTGAGCGTAAGCAAGGAGTTTAGGGAATTCTCTTTGTTATTGTTGTTGTTGTTGTTTCTATTCTTGTTTCCATTTTCAGCATTGATGAGTGCGAAGTTCAGTTGAATTATCATTAGATATGGTTGAAAATTTTCTGGTATTTTGTAAAGAGAGATAAACTTTAAGATTGAGAGGCTTGACACGCCTACATCATGTATGAGATGGTTCTTGGTGTTATTCTTTGATGCTAAACTCTTAAACAATTTAGTTTTTGAAAATTCAATAAATCTCAGTCAATGCTTGTGTGACTGGCACAGGGCCATGCATGCCAACTGTCACCTGTCCTTGAGGACAAGTGGATCAGTGCATATGTGACAGCAAGAAGAACCCTGCTTTAACAATGTTTCTTTGATCAGGAAAAAATTGCTTCCTAGCTCCTTGCATTAAGTGAAATGTATAATTGTGAAATTCTCTTATACTTAATTTGAATTAAAAAGGTTTTTTCTTTAACATAAAAGCCTGCTTGGCAACTTTCGCCTTTTACTTTTTAATGTTTTTATAAAGTTCTAGGAATTTAATTTATTTACATGAAATTCCGTTGACTGTTGAACTATAGATGTAATGAAAATTGTTTATGATATAATCTCCAAGAGCTCTAGGAGAGTTGCGGGACTCTGAGAAGCCAGTAGTTCACTGTAGTTCTTTTCAGTCATTTTTAATTGATTAGCAATAATAGAATAAATATATGTTCTGTTGGTGTTATCTTATAACTTTTTCTAGGATCTATACACATTTTGAGAGAGATGGACATTACATGGCGATGGCCTTTTTAGTAAAATCTGCTGTTAAAATTTTATTTTGTTTCCATTTTCTTTTGATTCCACATAAAATCTTTTTTCCTCTGCCGTTAGCATCGATAAAAGTTACCTGCTGTATTGCCGTAAATGTCATCGGTTATTGCAATTGGATGACTTTTTGCAGAGTTCATCAGAGATGGAATTTTTCACTGAATATGGTGATGCCAATAGATACAAAATTCAGGAGGTCATTGGTAAAGGAAGCTATGGAGTTGTGTGTTCAGCAATTGATACACATACTGGTGAAAAAGTGGCAATCAAAAAGATACATGATATCTTTGAACACTTATCTGATGCTGCTCGGATCCTCCGTGAGATTAAGCTTCTCAGGCTTCTAAGACATCCTGACATTGTAGAGATCAAGCACATTATGCTGCCTCCATCAAGAAGGGATTTCAAAGATATTTATGTTGTTTTTGAGCTCATGGAGTCGGATCTTCACCAAGTCATCAAAGCTAATGACGACTTGACAAAAGAACATTATCAGTTTTTTCTTTATCAGCTTCTGCGTGCTTTGAAATATATCCATACAGGTTTGAACCTTCATATTATTACCAAACATCATTTGTGCCATCGAGTGATTTGATATAAAATTTTCTTCAAAAAAATTCTTATTGAACATTTTTACCCATTGAAGGATATAGTGCCTCTCTGCACATAACTATTGCTAGCAACTTGTACCATCTGTAGCTGGGTCTGGTGTTAAGAAGACATCTGATTTTGTTAATGAATAATTATTAAATGTTAATGAAGGCAAATCTTCTAATCTTTTTTTGCAATGTCCATTTAAGTATCATTAGATGTTGCCTTTGTTTGTTGAACTTTCAACCCAAATTTAAGTCCCTCTTCATCTTTAGACATGCTACTCTCTTGTGAACTTAATAGTCGTGCATCTGTTGGACTTTACATTCTAATTCACAGTTGTGGCATAATCTTTATCCTTAAGTTATCATTTATTTTAGAGCATCTCATGTTATTCATGCCCCCTAACTGTCTACCAGAATTTGTTCAACATAAATGACTGAAATATTCACCTTAATGTTCGCTGAAAAAAATTGCTACCTTAATCAGATTCATCTAAATATCGAACAGAATTTGGCAAGTGGCTTCAGTATAATATGCTTGCTTTGTAGTTAGATATTGTATGATCTTGCTTGAAATAGGCGATAAAGAGAGGAAATTAAAACAGGCTGTCTTGCCTTTTGTTTCTATCGGGAGGAGGCTGAGAAATGCAACTGCTGAGAATCGAAGGAGAGAGCTGAAGAGAATGGAGGAATAGGATGAAATTTAGTTGAAAGAATCATTTGTACACTCAGATTTAAGTTTGTTTTGGGTAAAGCTAGCTACACTATGACAATTTGCTCCATTTAGTTTTTGTTATCATGTTTGAACAGACGAGTTTACTGTCTCTTGCTACAACAGTCACTCTTTCTTGTGTCTTTCTTTGACATATTCTAAGAGACGGACAAGGGAGAAGAAGACGAGCCTATTAACAGTCATTTTGACGTGTCCAACCTATAATTAACCATTTCTGGCAGTGTCTTGTCTATCTCATTCCATGTAAAAATTGAAGTCATGATGTCCGATCTAAATTTTACCTGTATTACAATATGCACTATCCAAACCAGATTGGTTCAGGGAAAAGAATTGCCCCGCCCTTGATGTTCCCTGGTCACTGACATGCTGCGATTACACATTTGAACTCTTCTTAATCGACATAATTCAGTTATAACAGAAAAGTTATCATTAACCTTCCAGTTATGCTACATCATGAATCAATATAGATGAAAGCAAACATTTTGTGGATTTTCTTGGTAAGACATTATGACTGTGGCAGTAGCAATAGATCTTTTCTGTTTTTCTTTTCCTTTCTTTTTTGTTTCTGCTTCAATTGGTTCCTACTCCTAAAAAGTTTCATTCATAGTTCTTTTGTTTATATGGTGTCTTGTCGTGAAATATTGTTTATCAGTTAATTCTCTTTTTTTTTTTTGACAAAATCTTATCATTTCTATCAAAAGTATGAGGTAAGTCTATACAAGAGAGCTAAAATTTCCTTTCAGTTTAATAAATGATACCATAAAAAATCCCACAATCATCAGGCAGTGGGTTGTCATCTGAGTCTATTTATTCAGTTTTCACTGTGCATCTTGATTTAGGTGTTTTGTATGCTCCAAATTTTAGTATTTTAATGTTCCATTAATTCTATCTGAGTTATCATGTTAGTGTGCATTTGCTGCATTTATTAGAAACCCTTGTTTATGAAGCACAGGAAATGCTTATGCTTTTTGATTCATTATTTAGTGGGCGACATTTATATTTATGATGCCTTGTCAATCTTGTGCATTATTTGCTTGATGGAATATACTGTAGTTTATTATTGGTAGCGTCAAGAGTGTTTGGCATGGTTTTAATACAAACCCATTTGAGTGCAGCTAATGTTTATCATCGTGATTTAAAGCCCAAGAACATACTGGCAAATTCCAACTGCAAACTCAAAATTTGTGATTTTGGACTAGCGAGAGTTGCATTTAGCGATACCCCAACAACAATATTTTGGACGGTATGTCAAGGAGTTGAGTCTGATTTTCTTATGTCATCTTCTAATCTATTTGCTAGCATCTAGCTTATTTAGATACTCAATTGCCATTTTAGTTCATCTCGAACCAGTCTTTTACCTATTTTCACCTTCTGAAGCACCATTATTTTATGCAGGATTATGTTGCAACCAGATGGTACAGAGCTCCCGAGTTATGTGGATCATTCTTTTCTAAGGTATGCTTTGCACCGCTCCATAATTCTCATTACAGTATGATTTTGAGTTTCTATAGGCTAGTAATTTTTTTATTCTACTGTTGAGTGAAAAAAGCATCCTATATTGAATGTGCAGAACTAAAAAGACCATTTAATATTTATCTTTGTGATGCCATATCATGCATTAATCAGCATTTTGCAACATGGCTACACTTAGATTGGCCTTTTGCATAGGTTTATTATGTTTTTAGGAATCCTATCTGAGAATTTGCTGACTTTCTTATGAAATCGTGCCTGTTCCATGGTCTTGGGTGTGTTCTGTCTCTTTTCCTTTGCTTCTTTAATGTTTTTTTTTTTTTTTGAGATTGATCTTGGGCAGTAATGTGCGTAGTGTGTTTCTTCCTGATGTCTTGCTATGTTAAGCTTCTTTCCACAATGGGATGTTGTCTAGTGACTGGACTGTGGGAAAATCCATTTTCAGCATGCTGCAGGAACAAGTTTACTAGTGAAAGTATGTCTTCTAGATGGGCTTTTAGTTGCACTTGATCTGATGAGATTTTTTGTTAGTAAAATTTTCAAAAGCATCAGGAATCCCATCCAGCGTCCAAAGCAATATCTATTCTGCTATAATGATTTTCCCTCAAGCTTCTTCTCATCTTTTTATTTCAGCGATGCATAGACCTTCTTCATCTCTCATTTTCCAGACAAATATTCTGAAGATGACATTGGCCTTGTTTTATTGTCCTTCTTACAAGGAATGACTTTAAAGAAGCTCCTGTTATAAAACAATGCTTGCCAAAGACATTTTAATGCTATTTTGAAGGTATACAGATGACAGACTTACAAAACATTTATCTAATGTCGTGCTATTTTTTCTTTGCTTGCATAATGACATTGCATTTAGTTTTGATTCTATCAACCATTCTGTACTAGTGGTACAACCTCCAAGTAAAAATTTAATAGTTGGAAAGAGCACCTTTGACCTGTATGGGCAGCACTCTTGCTCCTTCCCTGGGACAGTCAGAGATTCCATATGTAGTAATGAAAATTGTAGGCCATGGGATCTACTTGGCTGAGGAGCCACTTCAAGATATATATGACCTTGTTTCTAGAGGGAAGATCATCAACTGGACATGTATCAACCATTATCCTCTTTGTTTGTCAAGTTGATTATCTGTTGTGGTCTTCATGTACTCCTGGTAGGAGTATTCTGATGCTCGAGAACCATCAAAACATCCTAAAATTTGGTGATAAGGGCCTTTATTTTAGCGGGTTTCTCTAAAAAGCTTTCGAAAATCTAAAATAATTTAATTAAAAAAATGCTTGTTCAGGCAGAATGTTAAATTTCTGAAACTGAAATATCATATCTTAGGGGCACTATGTGTTGAGGTTTGATGTTAGCTTTCTGTTCATGTCTTGGAGTGTTTTGTCTTTCTTGATGAGACTGAATGGTTATTTCGGAAATTGCAGTACACTCCTGCTATTGATATATGGAGCATAGGTTGCATTTTTGCTGAGATATTAACAGGCAAGCCTTTATTTCCTGGTAAAAATGTGGTTCATCAGTTGGACTTGATCACTGATCTTCTTGGAACACCTTCCTCGGATACAATATCTCGGGTATGGCAGTATTCATTCTATGAATGTACATTATGAAGGTGGATTTATACTCTAGGCTAGAACATGAGTGCTGAAGGTCCCCTCATGTAATGTTCATCTGTTTTTGTCGTCAGGTGCGAAATGAGAAGGCAAGAAGATACTTGAGCACTATGAGGAAAAAACAGCCTGTACAATTTGCACAGAAGTTCCCAAATGCAGATCCTCTGGCACTAAAACTTTTGGAAAGACTTTTAGCGTTTGATCCTAAGGACCGGCTAACAGCTGAACAGGTATGCATATTTAGTCAGATGCATTTCCTTCTTCACTCTATTCTCATTTTTTTGCTTGAGGTTTCTTTAATAGTTTTAATGTTACATCAGTTATTTATTATGCGGATAGCATCATAAGAACTTGTCCTCTGTACATATGATTTTCCATATTTGACATTTTATCAGGCATTGACGGATCCATACTTCAAAGGCCTGGCCAAAGTGGAGAGAGAACCATCTTGCCAACCAATCACAAAGATGGAGTTTGAGTTCGAGCGCCAGAGAGTGACTGAAGAAGACATTAGGGAACTTATCTTCCGTGAGATATTGGAATATCATCCGCAATTGCTCAAGGACTATGTTAATGGAACAGAGAGGACAACCTTCCTCTATCCTAGGTTTTGCTTTTGCCAATTCTTTCTTTTCCTCTCTCCTGTTCATTCTATATTCTGATTCACTGTAAATGTTCTTACATTTGTAACTATGGTAATATTATCTGTCTGCCTCTTTTATGCAGTGCCATTGATCAATTCAGGAAGCAATTTGCTCACCTCGAGGAAAACGGTGGCAAAAGTGGGCCAGTGCTTCCATCAGATAGAAAGCATGTTTCTCTTCCTAGGTATTATTCCCCACATTCCTACACATGTAGCATTTAGCTATCATGAAGATGATGGCATCTCATGATTTTTGTCTTGTGCTTGTGTTAAGTGGATAAGGTGTATGTAAGATATCATTTGTGTCAGGCACATAGTTGCAGTTGCATATTGCATAGGTTTTTTGATTTTGGTCTCAATGATTAGGCATCCTGAGGAATGACAGCACACCTGTGCTCAGTATATTTGTGATATCATTGCATGATTGGTAATGAAGGGTTTCTAGGAATATATAATATCAATGATTGTGCTGCATGGGAACTTGCAGATTGTGTTGAATGCTGTAACCTACACCTATGGAGAGTAATCTTGTTCTGGTGGCAAGTTATTGGTGAATTTCTATTATTACAGTGGTGGTTGATTGTGTCTTACTTTCTGAATATATGGTGTTTGGTAATTATATTCCCTTCCCTGATGATTTACATGCCTGCTGATCTGAGCCATGACAGGAGGCATAAATATGAATATGGGTTATGCATAAGAAAAAGAATAGGATATCTTGAATCAGGAACTTGGACAATATTTTTTATTCTGATACTAGGGCCTAATATATAGCTGTTTGTCCCTATCCCAAGCCATACTTGATCTAGGAGGGCGCTGATAGGAATTGTAGGAACTATATATAGGAAGTACCAAAATCGTGTGTACTTTTTGAAGTACTGTGAGTTGGAAGTCTCATAGAAAATGGTTGGTTGATATGTGATAACAAGTTATCTGAAGCATTATTTTTTTGATTGTAATATAACAGGATAGCTCAGTTGTCTTTTCTAAGGCTCTAAGGCTCTGGTTAGTTTATTTTAATGGTTTATGTTCCATTCATTCTTGTTCTGCTTAAATGTCGGCTGCTTGCATAGTTGCACACTTTCCATCATGAGGTTTCTGTTGGAATGCTTGTGGATTTGTAATTGTTAATTTTTTTCTTGTATCTTTCAGGTCTACAGTTGTCTACTCTACTCCATTTCCTCCCAAGGAACGGCCTAATATGGCTCTATACAGAGACCGGCAACCCTCAGATGAGGCACGTAAGAATTATCGAGAAACAGAAAGGTTGTCGGGAAATATGTCAAGGGCTTGGCAGGCACCTCAAAGGATTCCAGCTAGTACGTGCTTCATTACAAAATAACCATAGCAAGAAGCAGCTATCATCCTAGTGCTGCACTGATAATACCCCCTTTTTTTTCCCTCTGTTCAGCGAAGCCGGGAAAGCTTGTTGGCTCAGTAATGCCATATGAGAATGAAGGTCTCAAGGATTCCTATGATCCAAGAAGGCTGATAAGGAATCCTGCGCTTCCACCGCAGCCTGTCATTCCTCCAGTTTACTGTTTCCACAGGACCACGGGCAAGTCGGAGAGCTCTGACAGAGTCGCAGCAGAGGTGGAGAGGGAGTATGTACAGCACAGACAACCCCAGCAGTTCATACCTACCAAGATGGCCCCAGACGTAGCTCTTGATATGAGGGCTTCGCCCTTCTTTCTTTCAGGAGGGAGGAAGGCTGATCCAGCTGACAGGATCACAATGGAGTCAAACTTGCTGCAGGCAAGATCCCCCTATGGAATTTCTGCAGCAGCAGCAGCAGCAGCTGCTGCTGCTGGTGCCCACAGGAAGATCGGGGCCGTTCAATTTGGATTTTCAAGGATGTATTAGGCACTCATCTGTATGCCACAATCATTGTGCCCGCTCCGTTCCAACGGATAATGTATGTACATGCTCCAAGTGGAAAGAAGGGGAAAAAATAGCCAAGGAAAAGAAGAAGAAAAAAAATTACATGAAGTGGCGATTTGTTAGTGGAAATGGGCATGCCCTGCTGTTTCTTGGCCTTCCATGCCCTCTATAATCTTGGGACCGCTGTTTCGCCAGTCATGTGAGGGCGGTCTCAGCGAAACTATCAACTTGCGGGGAAATAACTCACAGGAGACTTGCAAAAGGAAGTGGGGTTTTCTTTAATTTTATATGTTAGGAAAGCCCCCACACTGTAAACCGGTGAATCACATCCATGGCGAGAATTTTGGTGCTCAATTTTCACTTTATTAGAACTGCCAATGCGGTACCTTTCTGGTCCATCACATATTTCCAAGTATTCCAAAATTCTAGAGCTTTACTCTGACCAAGCTTTTTGGATTTTGAATATGTTTTTAAGAGGATAATGATATTGGCTTTATTGATGATACTGAACTACTGCACATGATATGCCGACACCCATTATCAATGGTTTTCATTCGAAAATTGGGTTGGATTTGATTGCACAGGCTATATCATGATTAAGTCGCCTGAATCATTAGTTTGGTATAAGCAGTTCCTCACGGATGTCGCACTTGTTATGCCTTGTGCTGTGCGTCTGAAAAAAATAAATGAAGATGAGCTATTATTAGTATCCAGGATTATTGTTATGATATCTGTGCCATTACATAAAGGTAAGAAAATGAAATAGCTGAATCATATTAAACTATTTAACTAATTTAAAAGATTATTTTAAAATTTTGTAGACTCGAGAGATATTAAATAAAATTGATCCTAAGTTGAGGACGTATTTAAATATTTTTTTTCTACAAAAAAATAATAGTTTACTGTTTGTTAATAAAAAAAAAGGACTCAATTTTATTCCATGTTATTTTTCTCTTTTGTTATTTGTAAAAGTAAAAGTAAAAAATCTGATATAAAATAGATATTTAATTCTTTCGTTTTTATTTTTTATTTTAAAAATAATTTTATGATTTATAAAAAATGAAAAATTCTTGTAACTGGATGAAAGAAGAACGAGATTGGAACTTATAAAGGATTCCGTGCTCAACATAATACCATTATATAGGTGTGGATAGTAAGATAGGGTTTTTAAAATATTGTTTGCGGCTAAACCTGACATCTAAACTCAGCTCATAGAAATAAAATAGTTTATGGACCAGTTCATGAACAGCACTGATTCATCTTTTTTTTTTTTGGTAAGAAAAAGGGCATCATTGCTTTTTCTAAAATTTGATTTAAAGAAACCGAGTTTGAACACTTTTGGTCTATGAAAATTAACAGAAAATTAACTCTATTTGATGTAAACTTCGACTTAAATGATAATAAGCCCGACCGGAACACGTATTGTTGAGCTCTCCTGCCTACCTCGGCCTGTCTTGACTTTATATGCATAAAGACTAACTAATAAATAATATCAAACAAATAATTAATAAAGAAGTAAACAAATAACACTTCTCACGTGTTCCCGTCATCACATCACATCATATCTGGAGAAATCGCCCCCATGGAGTGCACTCTCCTCGTTCTCCTTTCCTTCCTCCACCGTGCCGTTCCATCCTCTCTTCCTCCAAGAAGTCCTTCCAACTACAAGCAGCTTAACTATGCACTAGAGCTGATCGTAGGCGAGAGCATAGAAAAGTCATTTTAATTAGGCTCAACACAGACTCAGCCCCTGATCAGCTCTGCCTTTGCATCAAAGCCATTACCACCTCTACCTCCTATGGTAGTTCCAAGAGTAGATATTAGTGATTTTCTATGATTTATTAATAAATAAATATTATGGACAAAGGCTTCAGAGGATGGCTTCATGGCCACAATCGCAAAAAATAGTTTTTTTTTTCTTTAGCCATGTAAGAAATTTCCAGCATAGACAATCCCGAGGATCTAAAAGATTATGAAAAGGCTACATATCTTGTTGATCACCTTTGATGATTCTCAGAAGAGGCCCTTGATTAGGAATTTGTCAGCAACAGAGGAGGTAATTTCATGAGTTTTCTCCTTACCTGTTTACGAGACTTGACTAATATCAAACTACACCCATATAACTCCATGACATACACCAACACAATCAGATTATTCAGATAGTCATCAATCTTATATCATATAATTAACATGATCTACAATTACCTGTGCATTTAGCCATTTAAAAGCACAGACACAGCCTGGACGCCACAAGTAAAAGTGTTGATTATAATGACATTTAAACCTCCAAGCAACAAATATCTTTAATGATGCCAGCCAATTTTTCGGGGAAAGTCTCCCGGTGATTGTACCAGAAACCGAACTTTAGGTCCCGGATTGTGTAGGTGTGAGGTATGTGGAGCCCTCCTTATACTCCTTTACTTACAAGCAGCCCCTCTTCAATATTGGTATTCCATTGTTTGTACCATCCATCTTATGGTCATCATATGAAATATAGAACAGTGGCAGCAGTCAACCTTTTTTGCCTTTTCTCTGGAGGAGCGCACCACCAGTCAACTTATATACAACTCTTGGCAGTAAAATGCATAAAATTAAGTCCATTACTGTGGACTGATACAACCAAGTCATGATTTATTAATAGATGAATTATTAACGACGTCCATTTATCAGCCAACCGAGCACCCAATAATGCAAGAACATTATTCTCATACACACCTACGTGACCAAAATAAGATCAAAGGAATAGGACTCTAGGCAGTTAGCTTTGTCATCATCCATATATACAACCATCAGCAACCATCTGCGAGTTACAAGAGTCATTGCCATAAATAAATGGGAATAAAGATGAGAGAAAAAATGTGTTGATTCTGAGGGAAGCTACCTGAAGGATGAGATTCTGTAGAAAGTGAAAGGAGGCAACGAACTAAACCCATGGTTGTCTGAACAAACACCTTTTCTTTTTATTGCAGAGTTTCTTCACAATAATGGGATGAAAATCACCTGCACTGGCCATGGTTGAAATCAGTGCATGGTATGAAGATCACCCAACCTACTCTTAATAGGTAATCCATTGTTCAGTTGTAACTGGAAAACTGAGATCAGAAAACAAGATCAATAAATTAGTAATCGTTAATGGTTTCCACTCTGTTAGAATACTTTCAATGTCATATTAATTTTAATAATTTTATTTTCAATGAAAATCAGGATAACATAAGATAGCATGACATACGAGAGAGAGAGAGAGGGAGAGAGAGATTTGGTTTCACGCAGGGTGCACTGCCCAGCACGCACGGGATGCTTCCCTTCCCCACGTTTCCCCACGCGTGGGCGCCTTTCCGCTCGTGTTTCCGTGCGCGGGCGCCTTCTTGTTCGTTTCCCCGCACGTGGCGCGTTTCCCTGCGAGCGCAACAACCCTCCCCCCCCCCCCCCCCCCCCCCCCCCCGCGCCGTGGCCACGCTCCCTTTTTTTTTTTTTTTTTCTTTTTTTTCTCTTCTTCCTTCTTCCCGAATCTTCTCCTTTCTTCTCCTCTCTTCTCCCGAGCAAGGAGGGGCGAACGGATCTTGGGAGGGGGGTGATCCTCATCGGGGTAAGAAGAAGGCGGTTAGCCCGAGGCCCGGCCTCCCTTCTTCTTCTCCTCCTCCTCCTCCTCTCTCTTTTCCTCTTCTTTCTTCCCTCTTCCTTCTTCCCCGCGCATACCAGTGCAAACTGGTCAGTAGAAACCGGTTGGATCCGGCGCTATAGGGTCCAGAACCATTTTCCATGGCTGAACCATACCGGTTGCCCCTGGTACCGGTACGGTACATGGTAAACCAGCCGGGATAGACTGGTTCAGCATATCATGCATACAATGAAGATAAAAGACCTAATATATATATATATATAATGTAACAGTTCTTCAAAAGGATGAGATCCTGTAGAAAGTCATAGTAGTAAAAAAACCAAACTTACGGCTTCCCCAACAAACGTCATCATTCCTTATTTCTAAATTTCTTTGCAATAATGGGACGGACATCATCTGCATCTGCCAGGCTCTCAAGGAAGGGAAGTAATTGAAGCAATGCATGGTCTTGCGGATCATGAAACCAACTCTTAATAGGTATCCCATTATTTACTTGCAACTGGAAAACCTGAAATCAAGGATGAAAGATAGAGAAATAAATAAGTAATCATCTCATAGTTTCTATTACTTACAGTATTTTTATACTAAAAATATTTGATGACAGAAGACAATATGTGTGCACGTGAAAGCAAGATAAATTTGGCTTATGCTCTTCAAATGATAATCTTCTGAATAAATTTTTAACTATTAAATCTCAATACCAAAGTCAAGAAATGCAGAATTTTCCAACTCTCAACCTGTCATCCAAGTAATTTGAAATCTCATAGTGATGGACTCACTTGATGGTTCATCTATTTATTGTTTTCTATTGTTTAAGAACAGAAAAAACAGTATCATGATATAAAATATGCTCAGCTTTCATTTCTTCGCCTTTAAAAATGGTTTCTTAAATTTTAAAAAATTCAGATAGTCAAAAATTTTTACCCCATTGGAAACTAAAGAGAAAATCCCATTGAAATATGACTATATGATTTTGATGACCAAAATGTTACCTGTTTCTAGAAAACCTGAAACAAAACAAAAACAGAAAATTGGCAACGCAACCAAAAAGGCTCTCCATGTGAAACATACTGGCAACTTATGGAGGAAAATGTAACAATAGTTCATTGATTAGCAGCAAAGTAAATAAACTTTTAATAAGAAATTTTATTTAGTAGTAGATGAGTACTCTAGCTGAACCCTCACAAACTTGCAGATACAGAGGGGCAATACTACCTGTGGAGAATTGTTGATTATGGCAACTTTTGCCAAATCAACTCCTAAAACAGTCAGGTCCTTTGTATAGCTGCCATCAGAAAATATGCATGATTCACGATAAATACGCTGTGAAATCAACTTTTTCTCTGGATCCAGTATATCCAATAGCTGTTCTGCATAGATACTTTGACTGGCTGTGAAAATGACAATCTCAAATATCTGAGCTACCCTCTCCAGAAACAGCTGCAGGTGAGGCCTACATCTAACATATACGGTATGTTGTTTCATGTTAAGGAAGACTGGAAAGGTAAAGTCAGCATCATCACAATGCTCCAAGGTAGAATGGACAAGAGTTTCTGCATCGGAGACAGAAAAATGCTTTCTTAGTTACTCTGTAAAAAAAAAGATGGCATACATGGACCACGTAACACAGCTTGATGCACTTTAAAATAGTTTCCAATTAAAATTAAGAACAATCAAAGAAGCAGCATCTTTAAAATACTACAAACTAGGAAATTTTCTATGACAATGAATACAAATTTTCAACTCAGCTTACCGTCCAAATCAAGTACAAGGGTAATAGGCTTCGTTTTCTGCAATTCCTTTGGAAGCAAGATAGGACAAACAGGTGAAAGTGCTTCAGGTAAATCAGCTAAACTACTAAATGCCAACTGTGGATCAAAGCACTCAATTTTATCCAAATCACCACAACAAGTTATCTCAGTTTCCTGATCAGATGATTTCATTTGGTGAATTGCTAGATACAAGCATGCATCATCAGAATTCATCATTGTTTCTTCGGACTCCTCAACATGAATGTTGCTGGTTTCTGCTGTTTTCTCTAGGAAAGGCAGTATCATGTATCTCTCCGCCATATCAATCATTATGTCAGAATTTGTAAGCTCGTGACTAGAACAAGCAGCATTTATGACATATGTAAATCCCATATCAGTATCAAAGGGTAAAGCAGGAAAACTCTCAGAGCTATAGAAATTCAATACACTGCAAGTTTGAGAATCACTTGAACTACAACTTCCATCATCACTCTCATCAGCAACAAGATGAGGCAATTCAGAATTCTCATCTTTAACTGCGAAAAGAGTAAATTTGGTCACAAAATAACCCGCAAAATAATGAGATATAATGTTTTATATGTACAAATTTACCAAGCTGCCATTGCATGTACAACAACAAATGGATGCTTGAATCCAAGTATATCAAGGACAAGCTAAGAAAAAACGGCGAGTATAATCTATACACCAAGCTACAAGGAGCTTTAAACAGTCATATCGGACAACAATCTATATAGCCGTCTATAAATTATATAGAGGACAGGCCTTGGTGCAATGGTAAAATTGCTCCATTGTAATTTGGGTGTCGCGAGTTCGAAACGCAAAAACAGCTTCTCTGCAAGTGAGAGTAAGGCTGCGCCCATCTAACGCTCCCTAGACCGCACGGTGGCAAGGGCCTAGTGCACTAGGATGCCCTTTTTTATCCTCCAAACATCACTCTCTATCTCTCCATTCTTTGCTTCTCAATCATCCTGCATTCTCTTCTTATTTATTTAGCAGTTTATATTTTTATTGCATAGGTTTTGCTCAAGCTCCTTTCTTATGTATTTAGTCATGTATATTGTCAATGCATAGGATTTCACCAAAGTGCCAGAGCAATCTTTTCTGTTGTATAATATCTTGCACAGTTGGCAGTCGTCCACAAAGAAGTTGCATACAGTTTGGGCTGGTCTCCTTCAATATGGTACACAATACCCAGTACTTGGTGCTCTTAGGTAGCACCAGAGCAATCAATGACCTGTGAAAATTTTACCTGACAACTCCCTCAATAGATGATCAAGAAGCAATCCCTCTGGACTTGAATACAGAGAAGAATGAAGCTTCTGTATAAATTTCGAAGCTAGATACTGACATCAACATCTACAGCACTATAATCTGTGACTGTGCTGCAGGCTATAGCTTGGCAGGATGACAACTGCCTATATTCATTGGTACAGATGTAAATGATACTCGATCCTATTGATCTAAAGACAAATCTTGATGTTGAACTGGTACTGTAGTACTGTAATTAATCTTAGTGTTGGACTACAGTATGCTAATCTTGTTATGCGCTTGGTTGTAATTCCAATTAGAAAAACTTTTATGTTACAAATACAGATGGTATCTCATACCATGGTGCTAGTATTGATTTTATGATGATAATTTGTGTTCAGTTAACTTAAGTGGATGGCTATGTTGCCTGAATTGAGTCAAAAGCAGTCAGGTCATGTTTCAAAGTGTTTCAGACCCATGGCTGAGTTTCTACCAACACGACCGCTGGCAACATTAGAAAACATTTTGGTCTGTTACCAATCATTGAGTCCTATAATTGAAGGTATGGTGTCCAACCAGCAAGAAAGACTGAACAACCCTTTTCTCGACTTCTTTTGTACCCTTGGTCGTCTCCTTGTCCTTTTCTCTGGCCTTAAGATTTTCTCATACGGAGGATGAAGATCAAGTTTGGTAAGGTTTTTATCTATCGAGATAGTGGTAATAACATCATTACTATTACATCTTGTACTTAAATAGGACTTGCATCATTATAGACACCAGATTTGTAACACAAATTCCAGTACTGAAATGGATAATAGAGCATATGACATACTGATGGTAATGTTAGAACTATTATAAAGTCTAATGCATATAATGACACTAAACCAGATATAACATTATGCAAATATAAGTGCTAGCATTGATAAATAATTCCCAGCAAAAAAAGAACACTAAATATTATTGCTAGTTTTACGCTACTAAAGTACTACCCATACAGATGCATAGACAGACAAGGTTGGCGTACTGGTGCGTACTGCTCTGTATCGGGTGTATCGCACTATAATAGTACCAAATTGAGACTTGATATGGCTACGCCGAATCAAACCACGTATTGAGTGTACCAACACTGTATTAGCATGGTACTGGAACAGGGTCCAATACCAAGATCACGAACCTTGCAGCACAACTCATAACTAATTTATGATAGTTTGGTTATCTCTTTAATTGATGAGGTTCAACTGAAACTTTTTAGGACTTTCACATGAAAAATACAAGCCTTAAAAGACCTCCAGTATCCATAAAGGCCCAAGCTTTAGGATGCCGTGAACACCTAAACGCCCAAGTGCTGAGAGCTGCTGCATGTCCTTGGCACTCCCTTAAGCATTTGTCTCAGAAAACTTGATGCTCCTCTAGCAAATCTTGAGGAAGCACTCATGCAGACACTATTGCAAAATCGCTTTTCTGCTTCTTTTCTTTTGTGATTCTTACATGTTTTTCTTTTTTTCGATGTTGTGTTTTTCAAATCCTGTTGAACACTAACAATATTTTATGTTTTCCAGCACATATTCAAACCATCTATTAGCCAAATGCAGAAAAGATTGAGGTGATTGAATATGTGATTCCGTTCAGATCTATGATCCTTTCTTTTAAATATGATGCATTTTCATATTTCATGCAGAAAATGCATGAGAATAAATCACATTCCAAGTCAAAAAAAATTGTTGCTTTGGATGCTCGAAATCCTCAAGCCTCGGAACAAGGAAAGAGAACAAAAGAATTAGAAAATGGTGAGAGAAAAAGAACCCAAATATTTATTAATTTCATCAAAAACTTTAAATATTGGGAATGGCCTTACGACCTTTACATATAGATTGCATTGACTTAAACCATAAGGAACCAAGATTTAATCCAAACAATCAATTTTAATTAAGTATGCCAATCCCTTAAACTAACTTATGACTAAAACAAGAAGGCATTTTCACCTGTTATCCCACCTCACGCCTTCAGGCCCATATAGCTTTGGTCAAAATGAGTCTATTTAATGATGCACAACATATAATCAGAAGTTGCATCCCATCATCACAACCTTAAATCATTTTCAACTATAAAGGACTCCTAAATCTCAACAGTGGGCCTAAATTGTTAGGTCAGAATTATGTCCAAAGAAAGAAAAAAAATGAAAAATAAATATTAAATTAAAATTCATTTGATCCCACAATAGCAACTAGCGTACGCTTCACTCTAACTTTCTTGAGATATAAAAGGAAGTTTTGTTGTATTTTGAGAAACTTTCTCCTAATAATATAAGAGCAATTAAAAGAAATATATTATCCTGGCATTCCAAGTTACTTCCTCTCGACTTTTTGCAGCTGCCTGTTGCTTCCAAATTTTTAAGGGTTAAATTTTTCTGTCCAATAAATAGTTGCAAACCTTGGCTAGTTTCCCAATAGACACTATGCATTTCCATATTGCCTGTCACTCGGACACGCATGACTTTAAAACATTAAGCATGGAATGTCTTCTTTAATCATTATCATGATTAAGGAGGAGAATAATACAATTCTGAAACAGAACCAACTTGCAAATATTATGCAGAATAAATCAAATGAAAGCACCCTGAGGTTTTATACTGAGTAAAGCAAATTGCTTGACTTGCATACTATTCCATCAAAAAATTTGAGATGCCTGGGGTACCTGCATCACTATGATTCATCAGTTTTAACTGAGCATCATTGTCCTCAAGATTATGAGAGAAAATAGTTTCCATGTTACATGGGCATGTCGCTGATAGCAAACCCTGCACATTGTAACGGCATATTTAATACAAAAAACCACATAAAGTATAACTTGCCAAGTCCAAAGAACATTGGAAACAAATACTCAATGCATAAGTAACGATAACGACTCTGTTAAACCAATATATAGTAATTATGAATCATAGTAGAAAGTACAAATTCACCAAATGCCGAAGCAATTATGCTCACTATAATGACCAATGTCCCCATCAATTTTTCTAATAATCTTTGACAAATCCTCATTCTACAGTTATTGCTTTGATGAGCAACAGTGAAAGTTATTGAACTTAACGGGATGTTGCAAGGTATACTAAATGAGATAAAATACCTTAATAAAGCAGAATTCTCATAAATCTTGTAAGTACGAACTGAAGGAATTTAAAGACAGATTAAGGTCATGGTCTTCAGTAAGATATGGAGACTTTCTTTTACACTCAGGAGTTTGAATGATCAGTTTAATGTAACAAATCCATAATGATACCTAAATGAATGTTGTTATATGGCTTTGCCCACGATTTAATGTTAAAGATGATCTAGATATTGTTTGACAGAGATGTAGATGGGCCAATCAACAAATAAACATAGAAATATTCAAAATAACGTGGGACTGTTAATTGGATACCAAGAAGCCAGTGTACAACCTCAATTTCTATTAGTGGATTACTGCTGAAGCTCAGAATTGACCGAGGTCTCTTTGTGTAACTATGATAGACATCTTACAGAGCACCACCAGTTTCTTTAGGAATCACCAACTAAAAAAGTGATAAGGAGAGGTTTTATATCTAACATGATGTGAAAGAAGAAAAGCAAAATGATGGGCACAATATATCCCAACATATGATGGCTGTTCAAATCACAGCTCCCATCCTTCCAGTATTCAAACTAAGCAAACCAACCTTTTTGACTCACATTAAGAATCCTTCCTTGATATAGACGTGACTTGCTAGATGATTTTCCAAATATAACCGGAATTCACATGAGACCGTATTTTTCTAAAAGCCAATTTCTATGATCTGGTTTTGCGTCAATATACCTCTTACATTGGCTGATTGATTAAAAAGTGAAAATTAAAATATGACTAGCTTAAGTTGTTATCTAGAAATTACTTACTCAGCACAATAAATGGGTTAATTAACTCCAAATGTAAACTGGCCAAACCCATCCATCAACTGAAATGAAGAAAAAGAAAGAAAAAAAAAAGAAGAACTTTAGTGCACCTTGAAACTTTCAATGATTGCATCATTCAATTGCCACAAATCTCATATTTTATTTGGCCATGGTAGTTATGATAATGAGTTACTAAACTGAGACCTATATAATATCGAAGTGCTCAAGAAAAGCCTTATTCCTTACCTCCTCTCCAAATTGTGTAATCTATGCCCACAATTAATCATGGCCATAAAATTGCACAATATTTAGAAAAAACATTCATTTGACAGTCCACAAATATAAGGCTAGCTAAAGACAGCCTACTGAATGAATTGTATAAAGAATTATGCAAAAATATTAGTTCTAAGCAGACCAAACACCAGGCAGATAAAAGATTTTTTAAAGGCAAATACACTCATAGGCCACAACATGATCGTAATCTAATCATAATTTTGATCAACAAGATTTATCTCAACTATTGTGTTAACTTTATGTATCTTTCGTCGTTCATTCCCACAAGAGCTGCACATTATAACTAGCATTTTTTCCAAATCCTATCTCACCATTTTTCATGTTATTCGGATCCAACCTGGCCCAGTTACTATCACCATCAGCCAAAGGCATCAACCTCTATCTTGTCTTGCCACTGCACTTAAAAAAAGGAGCTGCTCTTCATAATAGGGCTTCACTTCTTCATTACAAATTCCCATACAATCTAGTTGACTTTGCGCAACAAATTTCTCAAATTGATGCAATTCCTAAAATTCCTCTAATGTGTTTGTTTCTAATTCTAAGCTTTCTTAACACACATCCAACTTAGCACTCTTATCTCCACCATACTCATCAAATGTGTTGGACTCTCTATTGCCTGATAGTTTGATCCATACAATATCTTAGGCCTTGTTGTTGTATTTTAATATCTCCCTCTATGTCTGAAAGAAAATGTGATTAAAACACCTTCCAAAGCACATCTCCAATTTTTTAACCCCACTTCCGATTCCATTTAAAAGTTTTCATATTAGCCTACATATTATAAAACAGATCCAAGATAGTGGAAAATGATCACTCTTTAGACCCTTATCTCCAAAGATTTTCTCCATAGTTCCAACTTCAATTTGCAACTAAGTTCACATATGAAAAAAGTATAGACATATAGGCTAAAGAGAAGCCCTTGGTGTTGGCCTACCATTATAGCAAACTCACTTATGTCATGGCACATGCTTGAAACTCCTCATACTACTCCTTTATGCATGTTATTTATTCCATGACACTCTTTAAGCACACTTTCTTAAAACTTGCCCAATTGTGATTTTTCCCAAATCCATCTCCTTTTTCTGAGTTTCTTTTCCCCTTGTTCTCTTCTTCATTCCTCCTCTAATGTTTGTTTAAAGTTTTTAAAAAAAATTTAACAGAATACATGCAATAATTGTTCTTCAAAAACCCTTAATCCAAGATTTTTCATGTCTCCATAATATCAACGAATCCCCACTCCTTTAACTTTATGTCTCCTCAGCAATTAGAAACCGTAAATCAAGGTTTAAAGTCCTCACGGGATGGGGGGATCCTGGCCATCCCGTCTCATTCTTGTGAGAAAACGGGACAGGGACAACGGGTCAGGCTCCAAAACGGCAAAACCTATCCATGAGGAGAAAGAAGAAGAAAGAGGAAAGAAAGAAAGAAAGAAAGAAAGGATGAAAGAAGAAGAAAAGGGGAAAAATGAAAGGAAAGAAGAAGTAAAAGGAAAGAAAGAAAGGAAGGGAGAAGAAAAAGAAAGGAAGGATAGAAGGAAGAAAGGAAAGAAAGAAGAAAAAGGTACGGAATGAAGGAAAGAAGGAATAAAGAAAAGAGAGAAGGAAAAAATAAAAAATAAAAAAAGGAAAAAAAAAAGAAAGAAGATGGGGAAAGACGGAGGTTACCTACCAGATGGCTGTTGGGACAAGGCAAGATAGACGGGCATCCTGTTACATGGAGAAAGCAAGACAACCTGTCTTGTGGGATTTAAAACCTTGCCATGAATCAACCCTATATACATCTATTTTGTATCTTATATAACCATCAAAAACATATATGGGAAAACATTCATTGGAAAAGAAAGAATTATCTAAATGGACTGATCCACCAAATGAAAATCACAAGAAATCCTAGTGTTACTAACACCCAAGCTATAAAATCAAGAAGAATCCATCCAAGTCACCTGATTCCAAAAACTCGTATTTTCATAATTAGATCTGAAAATGTATCACCAAATATGATATCCAAAATGAAATCTCTCTGATATAGGCCAATTACACCCTTCTTTTGTACCTAATTATCGACATATACTCAAGTACCTCGAGCATGTCTTTTAACTCCAGCTTAGGGACAAGCATAGTAAATTTAAAAAGACTAGGAAAATGGATCGAGCCACTCAAAGAAAATCTCTAGAAATCCAATATTCTTGAAACCTAAGCTACAACACTAAAAGAAGCTTCCTAAGTCACCTGACATCATATACTCTGTGCTTTGATAATTATACCCAGTCCTATTGTGTCACGTATTGTATTTCAAGTAAAATACCTCTCATACAGATCAATTTCACCTACCTAATTGATCAACTTATGACCATATGGGTGCCTAGTTTTCTTCTCACTTTTCTCTCCCTCTTTCTTCCTCCTCTGAATCACTTTCTTTGTTACCATGCCAATAGCATCAAATGATCATTTCAGGAGATAAATAAAAAAGCAACAAGCGACTCAATCACTTTCTAAGACTTAGAGTCCGACTAGTGCCAAGGCCTAACAACTGTAGGATCCCATCAATAAAGCCACTAAATTAACATCAATACAGCAACTAAAAAGTGTAAACAATACATAAGCATATATACTTTATGCATATGCATGAATAAATTGTCTTTTGAAACTTCAAATGGTTTTAATTAATTATGTGGTTGCACTTTAATTAATTATGCGGTAGCACTTCACCAAATCAGTTGCCAGAACCAAGTTGTTAATCATGGTGACTGCAGTGAGGAGGCCAGGGGGGAGGTTGGAATACAAGCAGAACAATGTGGGTTTAAACAAAAATGAAAAAATAAGTAATATAATATTGTACATAACCTTATATCGAGTAAACAGTATGGTATGTAAGAGCACCACCAACAAGGCACATAATTTACCAATTGTCCAATTGACAAAGGAGCAGATAATGATGACACCTTCAGAATATGGGTAGAGGCTTCATCCAATATGTTCTGGAAATCTTTAGCTTCTGTGATCACAATGTTCTGTCCAGATATGTCAATATTTGAAGAACCTGCACTTGGAAGATTTCAGCCAACAGAGGTGTTAAGAGTTAACCAAAGGGGGATGGCAAAAAGGTCTCTGAATAACATAAAAGTGTACTATATGAAGGTTTAACACCTCAAAAAGTTTTCTGCCAATAGAAACATAGAGTCTCATGTGATAGTGAAATAATCCTGTAACAGGAATTTATGAGAATAAATTTCAAAACTAGGGCATAGAGATATGCTTAATGGAATATTAGTTATGTTTAGAAGAAACCTAGAGATTCATATGATAATAAATAATCTTGTAACAGAGATTTATGAGAATAAATTTCAAAACTAGGGCAATAAAGATATGACTAATGGAATACTAGTTATGTTTTTCCATTCTTATGGGCATCGAAAAGAAGGAAAATGAGCAAAATGAGCTAAAAAATAAGAAGAATATTAAGAAATGCTAACATCCTTCTTCATAGGTCAAATAAATGAAGGGTAAAAAAACCTACAAAAATCTAGGAAAAATGTTCGGAAAAAAAGATTTCAAAAGGCATGCATAGAGTGCAAATTTAAGCTCTAATGTCAAAAAATTGTGAGGCATAGTTGAGTCAATGAAATGGGATTGGTTATGCTTTGTTTTTCTCTTGCTAGAAGACTAAACATATCGTCACTTACCATCCTGATGATTTTGAATACAAGTGTCCAATACAGCTGCCTGTTCCAATGTTTTAACTTGAGAGCATGAATCTTTTGATATTTTAGTTGAATTGCGGCATACATGGAGACCATGTCGTCTTACACATTCGCTGCTTAATTTATTCTTCATTGTCAATGCAGGCATTTGAACAACACATGAGATATGCACTGCAAGTCCACATGAGAAACATCAATTGCGAAACAAGGCAATTTGCACAGTTCCATTCAGCTTTACATTTCCATTCAGCTTTCAATAAAAATAATTTTAAAAGTAAACAATGCAAAAATCTTGTCACATTAGTATGGAGTGAAATTGATAAATGTACAGTAGCCATAAGTTGATTATTATTCAGGAAGGTCTGAAAACATGTCCAAAACAGTCCAGAGATAAAGCTAGAGCTACTTGATACAATTTTAGGAAACTATGGGTATAACAATAGGTTACTTACAAAATAGAATTAAAGCGAACATCCATTACTTCGAAATTAGAAAGTCAATTAGTTAATCAAAGAAAATCTTTTTGCCCCTTTTGGTAAAAAAAAGGGATCAAGGCCTTAGAAAACTACAACCAAAAACATCAGCTGAAACTGGAAGCAGGATAGTAAGAACAAAAATAGTCGATCAAGTAGTTTCTTCTGAAGCTGTGGACCCATAGTAATTAGATCTGCCAACACCAGGTATCCAAGAGAAAATGGTAATATCGACAAGAAGATCGATTCTCAGCCCAAATCCAAGGAAACGATCTTTCACACAATCAGATCATCAAGATCATAGACCCATGGAAATAATCAGCATAGCATGACTATTGGCTGTTGGACTCATAAAATATAGTAGAATCAAAGCATCTCTAGAGAAACAGTTTTTGGAAAGTTCTCAGCAAGATTTTCAAGTCAATAGCAGTTCCATTTATACCATTCAATTTTTTTTATTTAGCGGCAAATCTATACTTTTCTCAGATGCCATAGCAGCCCGCTGCCAGGAGCTACAACGGTTCAAAGCAGCTGACATATGAGTCTTAGCTGGGCTGCAGGTGTCCAAATAAAGAGAGGGGACACAGAGAGAGAGAGAGAGAGAGAGAGAGAGAGAGAGAGAGAGAGAGAGAGAGAGGTCAAGTGCAAGGGAGGCACGGGGAATCATTAACATTTCAGATTGCAAAGTTATAATTATTAATGTTACTACTCTTGATGTTCCTATTTGAATCTTTATATATTTATTTATTTTTAAATATTAAAAATGCCAACTGCATATGCATCCCTATGTCTCTTTAAATGTGCCACATAATTCTCCTAGTGCACCTCTAACTAAAACCTAACATTTTCCAGTAAAATGGTTAGCATAAGCCTTTTTTGAAAAGAAAAAGACTTACCATAGATGGAATGTTGATTATAATTCCATATTTCCTCACGCGAGATATCTATTCATAGCAATGATGATTTATTTGACAACTTCCATTTCTTCCACCGAAAGATGGAATCTATCCTTGCCTTTAAAGCAGCATGTCTTGATGACTGAGCTCTAGGATTGAAGGAAACTATGGGAATGACTGTCAAGAAACAACCAGTCAGTCCTTTTCTTTGACGTAAAAGTCCATCAAATATAAACTACTACGAGAATAACACATGCACCAAATAAGTACAAGGGAATCAAAACTTGCAATTAGTGCAAAATACAATGTTGCATCTGAGAAATCAAATGTCAATAACTATTGGACCAAAAATGAAGTTAAAACAGGTATTTACTGGTTTGGCCTGTTTTGCATTTTTATGGGCAACAAAAAAGAATAATCCAAATTGTGGGTGTCCTAACAACGCGAGACTGGTTTCACCCAGTGCCCAATTTATGATATAGAAAATACAATAAATATACACAATTTTTCATCTTAAACATTGAATGATTTCTGCTTTTACTTATTTGATATACAAGTTTCCACCAGAGCTTCTCTATTTTCAGTATGTAATGGAAAAGTCAACGTGCTGATCTAGATTATACTATTTAATATGACCAATAAACTTCATCCCATGATTTGACCAGCTTAAAGAATACTTCTTAGTCTTTTATGCTATTTAGAATACATATTGATGATTTTAGAGCCAAACATGTCTTATATCTGTTTTAATATTTTCTATTCTTTTCAAGTTTCTGCAAGAATCCTACTATTAGTATTTTGTATTTTTTCTTTTTAAATTTAGAACAAGATTTCTCAGATTTTAGCTCATTTCTGATAATTGAAACACAAAATGAACAGGCCCAAACACTTCAGACTCAGGTATCCTCAAACCAACCTTAAAAATACAAAGCTAACCTGATTCAGAAATAAACTAATAAATTCTATCAACAATATACTCAAAATTTTTGGTTCAACAGGATGTTCTAAATGATGATGCATATCATATCACTGCTAATTGACTATGACTTCTGTGCCCATGCGATTCATATACTGGTTCTCCACTTGCTTCAGAATAATAATTTACTTTGTCATATTCCATTGGTTAAACACCTTCTAGTTATAGTTTTTTAGAATCTATTTATAGTTCAATAATGAAAAACTTTTTGCTATAACATTATATACCGACAAAAAGCTCTCATAGGGAAAAGTAATCTAATCACATGGAGCAAGGGAAAAAACCCAACCTTTTATAAGTTCTCTGATGCTAAGAAAATATAAATATCTCATAGAAAGATTTAGCTCCGGAGCCAATATAGCTTTTGAAGATCTCCCGTAAAGTCAAAAAAAAAAGATATTTGGGTTTAAGTTGCAAGGTATGGTGCCAGCAATACCTTGCTCTTGCAGTTCAATGCCACATGGGCATCAACTGGATCTACTGCCAGATGAATGGAACTTATCCCTAAAACTTTTTTAAAGGAAAAGTGTTGGGAACTTTGAGAATAACTACTATACTTGTAATAGGAGCATGGTCCACTCGTTATAAGGCCAGTAAGTTGGGAAGACATAGAACTTTCTTATCATGAAAAGGAAATAAATTAAATATCTATTACTGGAGATAACATGATTTTAAAGAATAGAAAATAGAAGGAAATGAAAAAGAAAAATTAAGTGCATGAAAAGTTTTACATGGTCTAGCTATTGCTTATATCAGAAAGAAAGATACAAGAGCTATAAACTATCTTGTAGTTACACCGCAACCTTCCTCTCCATGCTCATCAAGAAATCTGCAGTCCTAAACCTTCCTGATCCCTAAGGGAACACACCAGGCATTAGAGGCACTGTCACTAGGCAACATGAATTACAAGGAAAAAATTGATTACACTCCACTAAAAGTAACTATCTACCAGTAGAATTCATGAAAGCTATCACAGCAACCTAGAATGGAGCACAACCGTTTCTAGTAATTGGGAAACTACATCCCATAAAACAATTAGATATTTGTACTTAACCAACAGATAACTGCTCTACATCTCTCGATCCCTCTTCCTCCTTAGTTGCACCACTCCCTAAAATTAATCTCTTTCCATAGGGGGGAAAAGCATATTAGAGCTCCCGTGAACTATAAAGTAACATGACCCAATCTCCACCAACAGCGAGCAGCTCGAAAGATGAATATTTTCGGGGAAAGCCATAATTTTATTGAATAGATCCTAGCCTAGTTTGCCATTAAAAATGAAAAATCAAACCATAATAAGTTACGGAACTACAAGGGTCCACCAATAACAGGGAAGATCCCACCAAGAGAACGAGAAATCCAAGAATAACCCATTAAAGCTCTAACTTTTGACTCAGAGACCCTGACCCTTAAAACTTCACCTGATTATCTCACCCAGATCAACAATAGAAGCGAACCAAAAAAAAAGGTAAAATCCTTATCAACTAAGCAGACTTGACAACAAGAACACGCCTGAATAGCTGAAATCCTGAGAAGCAAAACAATCCTGGATACAAAGATTAGAGAAAGAACAGAAGAATTCAAAGAAAACAAATTCCTTTAGTTAAAAATAATTTTTTTTGATGAAGAATTTGATAATCAAGAAACCACTATTCTTGCAGAAAATTAAAACAAAAAAGGAAACTGGAAGATGATCTAAATAACCTGGTCGGTATAGTCCACAGTAATGAAAAGCCTACAAAACGCGTCCCCCTACCCCACCAAAAAAAAATTAGGAAAAAAACAAGCACAATCCTCAAAGAAATACCATAAAACCACCCAAAACTCCAAGAAAAAACCAACTTCAAAGAGAAAAAAGAGAATACATTCACCTACCAAACTACCAAAAGAAAGAGAAAAAGACCAAAATTAAAGCGAAAAGAAGACGAAGTAGAAGAAGCCAACATACCCCAAGTCGAAGCTCCTCTTTTTATCCCACGCTCCCTTTGGCTCCCCTTCTTTCCCTATTTGTATTCCCACTCTCTCTCTCTCTCTCTCTCTCTCTCTCTCTGTGTCTCTCTCCCTCTCGGCGAGGTGGGGGCTGGAGAGGAGAGAAGGGGGGAGAGGAGCAAACGAGAGGCATCGAAATGGTCGGAATCGGGTCGGGATCCCCAGGGGTCTCTTCTTCTATAATGCATCAAGGCCGGGCCTTGTCCGAAGAGAGGACGGGGCCACCCGAAATCCCCACCGGAAATCCCCACGGACAGCCCTGATGCGATCTCCGCCAAAACCCCCAGACCTCCGTTTTCGCGATGCGTGAATGATTGCGCTCCGACTCAGCGACCGCACTCCCGTCGCGTGCAGGCTCCAGAGCGGCGATTCACGGAACGGGCGGTCCAAAATAGGATGCCACGTGGGAGGGCTCAGAGTGGCCACGTACGTGGACAATATTTGTGAGCAGATTTTTTCGGCCGGTAGACACGTGTCAAATGGGACGAAGCAAACAAGGTTCTGTCGGGCGATTTGATCCTTTGGGCCGGACAGTAACGAACTGGGAAGAGTTCGTACGGAAGAAAGAAGAGTGGAATTATCAACACGTGATTTTTTTTTTTTTTAAGGGATTAACCACAAACACATCTAAATATCCAATAAAATCAGAAAATACAAATTCACAGAATATTCGAGACAACTTCTTTTTCTGACCACAGAATGCTCCATAAATGATTAGCCATATAAGTGGCCACCCAATCAACCGCCCCGTCGATCTCTCTAAATACATGCTTGGTCTGAAATACTTCTCAATTCCTCGTCATCATTTAGATATCTTGAAACAAAGGGTGATCCGAGTTTGTGTCTTTTAGATCTTCCGGATCCACCTAATCACCGTGGTCGAGTCGTCCTCTAAGAAAATCGAACCGGCATGCAGTACGCGTGAGTTTATTAATTTATTGGCGAGGAAATGAAGGAATGGCGCCCACTGTCGCTTGGAATGCAACCGAAATCGGTCATAAAATTAAGCTAAGCGAGTGAGGCACGAGGCGCGGAGGGTATCCATCAGAGCACATTTCTGATTTGCGCTTTACTTATTAAGATTTTTCCAGTAGAGCATTAATAAATGAGTTAAAATATAATAGATTTTGGTAAAGTTTTTATAGGTGGATGATGAAAGGATTATCAGTGCAGTAATGATATTGGAGGGCTTAATAGGAGCAGCACCCCTTGGGAATTTTAGAATCCAGAAAGACAATTACAGACTCCTTTTCTTTTGCGTGCAGGAATAATTGTAGACTGCTTCAAGTTTTCATCCTTGCCAATTGATATAATATTTGGCACCTGCCAATGTTTACCTGTATATCCTAAGACATTGGCCAATCAAATACCATATCAGCTAAGATTAAACATATTCTCCTTTTAGTATGTAAGTGAATTTTTAATCAATAAATACTTAAATTCATGTTTATAGAGAATGTATAATTTCAGTTTTACTGCAATGATCATGATTTCATATCTAAATGCCCAGATATCAGCCAAGCTCTCAGGATATCTTGCTTGTTTTAAATTTCCCCGGCGCCCAGATAAACCAGTCACTGCTTCTGGCAAATTATAGAAAATGCACTGCATTTTTATAATATATATATATAATTTTAAATACATTAACACGTTTAGAAAATCTAGTAGCTGCCAATCGCCACTTACTTTCAGAGTAACAACACGAGAATTGAGAACTTCACTTTACTGCATAAACTGATTTGATGCTCACAAGTAAAGCCTCCTTATACAACTCCCAGAGAATCCAAGCTGCAATAAACTTGAAAAGTCCTCTATGAGCCTTTTCCTACATATAACTGTCATGAAGCCATGGCAAACAAAAGAAGAAAATGCTGATCCTGATGACCAGAAAAGTTTTAGATACATTTCAGTGATTCCATTGCTGCCAATCACTACCTCCACTGTGAATAGTTACTATCATCAAAATTTTACAGGACTGGAAATTGATCAAAGCAAGAATGCCAAGATAGCAAATTTGGCCGTGACAAGATGCGACTTCTTGCTAATAGTGACATGATAATTTGCCTCGACATTTTTTAAACATGTGGTTTCTGCTTACATTTATATAAGTTGAGCTCTTTTAAGGTCAGATACCACACTACGGTCTTCCTGGCCTCTTTCGTTGTACAGCACCTGCAGATTATAAAGAGCTTAGCAGCAGTTATTGTTACAACTAGGCAAGCAATGGTTTTCTCCTCCTGTCCAGAAATTACCTTATCGATGATACCATATTCAACTGCTTCGCTGGGACTGAAATATTTAGGACGTCTGATATCTTCCTCAATTTGTTCAGGAGGTTTTCCTATATGTTTAGAGTAAAGAGCAACCTAAACAACTTCAAGTCAGTTTCGAAAATGACATTGCAATGAACAGTTTCAAATAAGTTGGCTAATATGTTGAGGAAGACAGTATTCCCCCCCCCCCCCCCCCCCCCCCCCTCTCTTTCATTAGCTCTCATAAATGTTTTTTTTGACTTAATCTGATTGTTTTATGACAATCTAAGCAGACTTCCTAGCTTACAATTCCTATAACAACAGACTTCAAATAGACAGGCCCATCCTGAAGAACATCAAATTCCAAGAAAATTGGTGCATCTAAATATGCAATCAGTAATAAATTTATGATATTGATCTTCTTTAAATTTGCTGCAAGTGTTTAGGATTTTTTTTTTCTAATTGTAAGCAAGATTTTTAATTGTACATTTGCAGTTTTAAGGTTGAAAGGTTTTTTTTTTTTTAAAAGTAAATGTATCATATATTTGATATTTGTGAAATTTTGAAGGACAAAAGAAATCATTATATTCCAAATATACTTTGTAAGCAGATCCTTTTGCTAAATTGCAAATGCGATTTGCCAGGTTTATTATACATCATAGGTTTGATCAGGAGATAGTCATGTTCCATAATAAGTGGAGCTATTCAGGATTTGGAACGATGATCTCCAAACCATTCAAAAATGCATTTCCTTTTACATTACTAACTACCATAACGAGAGTTTGTATGGAGGCAACTGTTTAATAAACGAGAATGAAAGTAGGAATTTTGGTTTTATTATGTATCATCCAAAAGACTTCACAAACATACTTATGATTTAGATCATGTTGAGTATACAGGAGCCAATTCTATGTATGCAAGCATGGTGAACTTATTTTGCTATTACAATTGCCAGAATATTTCCAAATGAATGCTATGATGGGATTAGTGGCCCACGTAGGCTCAGGCTGCTAACATGGTATTCACGCAATTCACAGAGAAAATACTCTAAAGCATAAGAACACAATTTGCTTTTCTCAAAACATATAAAAAGTGCTGAAGAATAGTTACCAGTTCTGCCTTCACATTTTTTATTTCTTTTCTTGCAAGATCAACATCTGTTGCTTGGCCTTGAAACCTCGCAATTGGCTGTACATTGGAGCAAGAGATGGTAGTCATGTTAGGTACCCAATAAGCGTATTTAACAAATTAACAAAAAGACTAGCCTTAAGACAGAAAATGGGCATATAAGACTACAAAAATAAATTGAGCTGCATCAAAATAAACAGGCCCAAAACATAAAATTATGGACTATGGAAGAAGATATACCTGCTTTATCATTATGGTTGATGATGGTAGAGCAGCACGGTTTCCTTTAGCACCAGCAGCTAAAAGCAATGCCGCTTCTCCCCAAGCATTTCCAACACAAAGTGTGAATATAGGTGGTTTAACATACCTGTAGTTTGAAGAAAGACCGGGTTTCACTGATGTATTGACTTGACAATATAAAGTATGATTCTTAGTTACCTAGTGAGGGAGAAGGTGCAGCAGTAAATTTATGTAGGTAGGGCGTATGGAGGTATCACTCGGTTTGGCGAACCGTGAGGAGATACAAGGGACATATCAGTATCTCATGCTATACCAGTATGTGAACGATATGGGGGCATACCACAAGATTTCAAACCTTGCCAAATGGTAGATCTATTGAAACTGGAGCATGCTCATTATCCCCTAACTATTTTTAAACCATTTTACTTTGCATATCAGAGGGTTCAAGGAGACACTGGGAGAGAGGTAACGAGGAAAGGAGACATTGCTGAGTAAATTGAGAAAAGGATTTGCAAATCTCCAGCAGTGGAGTCTGGAAGCCACAAAGGACTCAAAATAGTAAATAAGTTATATATGGCATTGCGAGGAAACCTTTAAATGCAAGCTGAGAAATCCTTGTATGATTGCCAGAAGCACAGATATTTTTTTGGGAATAAGTTCTCTTTTCTAAGTTGACTTGGATGGCCAACAACAAGATAGTGCTAACATTCTACATTTCTAAGGACAGGATAAAATGTGGCCTGATTTGCTTTTTCAGTTGGCAGGTTTGGATGTGCTATTCTGTGTCTCTGTACCCTTATTTCCTTCCTATGTTACAACACTTACCCCCCCCCCCCCCAACCAAAAAAAAAAAAAGAAAAAACACAAACACACACACACATACATAACCTCAAAAGAAGAAGAAGAAGTTGCATTTATTGTCGTATGCCGCAGAAAACCAGAGATGGCATTCTATGAGATAGCATTTCTCAAAACACATTCTCAATAGACGACAATCACCATGTAGAAAAACAAGTGCATCATGAGCCAAAAATAAGGTCTGGAACATAACCTCATAACATCATAAATTGCAAAGGCCTCTGTCTCATAACCCAATTTCTCTCCACCCTGGAAGAACAAATAAATGATTCTCTCTCAAATGTAAGCAAAACTAAATTCCAGAAATATGGAATACTCCAAGCAATACAAAAAAATATAAAACATATGGCAAAGAAAACCATAAAAAAAAGGATGTGCAGATTTTTATTTTACAGTTACATAGTCCACTGCTCTTCAATTCGTACATTAAACATCAATATTACTTGACTTGGGAATATGGAATAACGTGACAAAATGGCTAAGGAAGACTTTAAATGACTTTAAAAAAAATTATAAAGAAGTCCATTAGATAGCAATCAATAATCAAAAAACATATTTTTGCCTCTCTTCAATAAGAAACTTCTACAAGGTACAGGTCAAGAATGGGGAGTGTTGTGTTCATTCTACATCTTCCCTAGCAATAATGAATCACTAACTAATTTAATTTAACAAAAGAGAGAACTTTCTAAAGTTGAGAAAGTGCAGCAAACAATTCTCTTAGGACCAAACTATAAAATATTTTTAACTATAAATGCAGATTATTTTTTCTTATTTATTAGTTTGGAACAAAGATGATTTAAAGAATGGCTACAGGCATCTTGTAAGTCATATCTTTTTCGCAAACAGGAACAGGCATAACACCAGTTTCTTGAGCAAGATTACAACACTGTCATGCCATTAGAATAAAAATGAGATTGTATTATATATTAATTATCTGTGAGCGAAAAAGCTATTCTATGATGAGACGATACATACATTATTTTCCTTGTGGAATTTCACAGAAACAAGGATGCTGAAACTATTAGAGTGATTGCAGATATGAGCTGGATGGGATTTTTCCAACAGCCTCGAGTATAACAAAATATTTTTTTTTTTAGATGATAAACCATCCTCAGGTAGGCTGAAATTTGATTTGGATGGCATGCTTGAATTGGCCAAAGTTCAGCCCAGTTCTGGATTTATTATCAGAAATTTGACTGGTCAGATACAGCTGACTGCTAGGGATACCGTCAGAATTCTGTGGTCTTTGTTAGGCCTTTGAGAAAGTATCAAATGGCTACACAAGCATTCTGGGACCAAGTCTATCTGGGTGGAAAGTGAACAAAATTGTTAATGAAAAAACCAGAGGATCATCAGCTATGGGGGATGGGAGCTTTTCCCTTGAAAACACAATATCCTTTCTCTCATCCCTTCTACAGTTAAGATTATGCCATATATACCAAAAGGCCAGTCAACCAGCTAACTTTGCTAGTGGCTGTAGCCTTACAGCGCAGCTAGCCTACAAGTGCCCTCTGCAGCCAGATAGGAAATCTAAGAAATGACAGCATAACAGAATGGTAATACGAAGTATGTAAATCAAAAACTCATCTAGACAACTTGATTTGGTCCTATACTTAATATATTACCCATCACCAAAAAAATTACCTAAATCAGAAACATTTTATTTGAGATAAAATGCAAATAATGATTATAGAACATTAGGCTGTCTTATCTGGAAACTTAAGGTGAGGAGGTTGAACAGTATTCCTTCAACAGCATAGACCAGCAACAGGGAGAAGAAACATGATATAAGCATGAATATATAATCAGTCCATTATGACACAGCTAGAAAGCAATGGCCACCTCTGCAAGTTAAGCCATCAACTGATTGCTTGATATTTTCAAATAGCCTCAGTCTTCCATCAATTAAATAAAATTTACACATATTATTTCAACATTACTCTAATTCTGAAATCTAAATCATGTCAACACTGCATAGTCACATAAAAAACAATTTGGATGAAATCTTAAAACAGCTACTGCAGGGATATTAGTTTCTAGGTTCCAGAAGTAGGGGAAAAAGGTATAGACGTGTAGCAAGTCATCTCCTCTTTAATAAATTGTGCTCAATAGTCCATACTGACGTTACAACTAACGTTTGGAGCAGGAAAAGAAACAATTTCTGAATACAGGATATTTACAATTTCACCAACTTATATATAATATTTTGCACATTTAAACTGCAGTGTCTCCAAGTAAAAATTCTGAAACTAAGTTTCACATGGCACTAGGTATACTACAGTTCCTAAAGCAAGTTCAGTGAATTTTGTAATACTTATATCTACTAAACAATGAACATACACACACACACTACTCATCTATCTGATAGCAGCAATTTCTAATGAGTCATATAAGATATAATCAATGTAAGAGTCTCCTTTGAAAGATTTAGAATGTGAAATGAATAAAGCTTTCTGATTATGTAATTTCAAAGTGAACTACTTAATATGTATAATGATATAGAAGAGGAAAAGAAAAAGACCTTCGTTGTGCCAGTGGAATTTATATAGAGGTAAATTGGCTTTTCTGCGTCCTCATATTGAAGATAAAGGAATTCTGCTAGTATCAGCTCTGTCACTGATGGAACAAGAGACATACCCAAGTATACGATTCGGTTTTTGTACAAGTAAGATGCTAGATCTGGAGGTGGCTGCTCCCACGCACTTCCTCTCAAGAAAGGGATAACCTGTTAACAGATGAACACAAACCACGAAGAAACTATAATCAATTGATCAACTATAAGCAGCCAATCATTACATGTTACATGAGAACTTGATCATAGTTAATTTGATGCGGAAACAACAATTATATAACAGTTGCTATATGCATGGACTGTATAGTGCTCGACACCAAGTTGTGATGGTCCAACAATCAAGAGAAGTACCCTACTCTAGTGTAATAAATGAACAACTTATTTAATCATATGTTCATCACGTGCTAAAGCCTATCAAATTAAGAAACCCCATTGAGCCTAGGAAATATGATCTAGTCCCCAATGATTGAGGTGCCAGCGCATAACAAACTATAATGTGAATTTCATAATTTATCAGCTAGGTATGGGCATAATGCAGCAGTTTGTATGCTGTAAACTGCATATTAGTCTATGCCACCCAAAGTGGTCCAGAACGATGTTGTTAAAGGTTGCTGTAAAGGGGCCTAGGCAGTCTTGGCTACATGCTTGCGCAGCTCCAATCCATAAGAGCCTACTAGCTTTAGAGGCCCCAGGCAGCAAAACCAACCAGTCGTGTAGATCAGCACCTAGGCAGTTGCTTGGGCGCCCAAGAGCCACTAGGTGCTTTTGTAGCCAGTTTGGCAGTCAGCCACTACTTATGACAGTCTATTTCTTTTGAATTTAAAATGATGATATGTTATCCTTTTGCCACAATTGCGCTCCCTACAGGTTAGATTCTAAATGGTATCGACAACAGGACAAAGGGGAGCATGTATCAATTCACTTATACATGTACGCTCTTTTCTTTACGAAACACACCATCTCAATACTCTTTAGATAATGTTAAGAGAAATAGATAAACTAAAAGTATCAGCCTGTTTTCCCAAATGCTCAATTGATTAAGCAATCAAAAACGCCCATTATACACTCCTTCCATCGCATACCAATCATGTACCACTTTCCCTGTTTAGATGGTTAATGCATTAATGGGATGCTATATGCACCTTACCATGAGATCGTTGCATACCTTTTCCAAACATATGCATAATTTTACATGCTACTGTTTGGAAACTTTGGGATACGGATGTAAGACGGTGATTACAATATTCTACATGAAATGAATTACTATGTAAACTTCACATTAGGCCTCTGCCTAGGATCACTGCTTAGAACTGACTTGTATATGGTGAATTAAATTGATTAATTGAGAATATGAGACTCAAGTTCTACTTTTCAAAGCTCGTATCTATATCACTTCCAAGGATACAATATCGAGCATCAGCGAGAATAGAGAAGCACCAAAAGGCGTTTCTTTATGCAAACAGTGTCTGCCTAAAACACATTCCTTTGTGCAAAACGAGCTCAAACACGAAATCTCAAAAGCCAGAACTTCAATAAAATAAAAGAAATTAAAAACAATTAGAGTTTAATTTTGAAAAGCCACCCACAGTACACTCCAAAACCCTAGAAAAAAAAATTAAAAGGAGAACGCAGAAGGCTACAGTGCGTAGATTACCATGGTAACGACGCCCCTCTTGCCTCGGCGGCCGGATGGAGACGGGCTTAGCGAGGGGATCCTCAACTTCTGACCGGAGAAGTCGCCGGAGACGCTTCCTCCGACGAAAGGAGCGACAAAGACACTGCTAAGAGAGGATGCTCTCGGAGAGGCTTCGGGAGAAGGGGTGACGGCGGCCTTGAATCGGGCCCTGGTGCCCCGAGAGTGGGTGGGAGGAGAGGAGAGTATCCGCGCGTCCAGGGAGAAGCGCGAGGGGCAGAAACCCACCTCCATGGCTCGCCGAGTGGGAGCGACCGGTGAGCGCTGTAGCGGAGAAGGGTTTTATTAGTTGGAGAGAGGAATTCGGGGAGGATGGGAAGCAGGGAGTCGATAGGCCCCAAAACTTCGTGGCTTTGGAGAGGAGCCGGGATCCTCTGCGGTGCACGTTTGGCACTGCAGAGATTTATACACCCTTGATAGCCGCCACGTCATCCGATTGTGGAGACGGACGGTCGGGAGAGGGTGAAGGGGGACAGGTGATGGCGTGGTGAAAACAGATAAGGTGAGTGCTGGGCAATGTTAACCGCGGGCGTTGGCACGTGCGTAATCGGTGCCAGAGTCCAAAGAAGTTGAATGATGATTTTATATTGAATTCAAATTGATTTTATTTAAATTACTAAATTACTCCACCCTTTATAAAGTTTAATATATTCTGAACATATAATTTAAATATGTTTTGACACCAGTATACTTGGATTTCTGGTATCAAATTCATTGTAGAGTGAATAAAGCAACAAGTAAGATGCCTTCTTTCTTCCTTTTCGTATAAGAAGCTTTTATTTTTTATTTTTTATTTTTTAAAAAAAGAAAGAATGATTTAGAGAAGTCTTTAATGCACAAGAATACGCTGAAGACTTATGTAATGCCGGCTTTGCAACTTACCTTTCAACTTGACTCCTGACCACTATACATTGTACCTAGGGATGCAATCATGCCGAGCCGAGTTGAGTAGCTAAAGGTTTAGACTCGACTCGATTCAAAATACTAGGACTTGAAACTCGTCATCATAAAAATGTAGGAACCCAACATACAGAATAATTTTGTTGGTTTTTTCTAAGAGATATCAGACAGTGTTGGGGGCCTTCAAGTTGAAATAAGATTTCCTTGTCTTTTGTGACTCATCTTAGTTATCTGGAGTGGTTACTGCTCTCTTTATTGAGGAAAGTTGTTCTGTTCTCTTAATCAGTTCTTAGTAATGCATATGAGCTATGTCGGGGAGCTGTATGAAAAGACAACTCAAAACCAAAACTGGCTGAACACTAAGCTGTGATTGGAAGGCAAGCTCTGAGTACCACAAAAATTTCAGAGTTGTGATTGAAAACCGGCTTATTCTGAATATTTTCTTCTATTCATAACTCCAGAGAAATTGGTTCAATGGGCTAAAACTGTTATGCTGAATACTGCAGAGCCAAATAGCCTTCTCTGACAAAGAAATACATGCGAGTAATGCTTTCAAACGAACATAATCGGTTAACCACAGATGACCAGCTTTTTTCTGGAGTCGCAGAGCTAAAAATGAGTACCACTTTCATTCAAAAGAGAAAGTGCTATAGCACTCGTGAAATTGTAGATCTCAGGTCGCTTGTTGATATATATTTCTAATTTTGCAGTCGATTAGATAGACAACTAAGGGAACCTAAAACATATACTCACAATGTTAAGCAGTTCAAACCATCACAATTGCGTCTATTTTTTTTCAAAGACTTGAAAAACATCCTCTCTCGTGCGGACCTGTCCAAATGGGAGCATACTGATTGTTCAAGCGAGCAATAATACAAATCCTCTACAATGCCCACTTTGACAATTAGTAAGAAATGGCACCAAAAAGATTTCTTCTAATTTATGAAACCCTGCCTCTGGAACCAATCCTTATCTTGTGAGACTACTTGTTAGAATAACTGGAAGGGGAATCATTTCTTTTGTATTGTCTGCTCTAGATATAAATCAAGAATAATCATAATAATTTATATTTGATACAAACCATAATAATTTATAATCACTGTTATCTGGATATTCCAAAATCTAGGCTTTTTGCTGTATCTGAATGCTTGGATACCCAGATACTTCATGACACTCCTTGATAGTTCAAATCAGTGAATATAGCAACTTTTGGCACCTATGCCTAGAAGTTCTTAAGTCCAAGCAAAGAATGTATGAATTCCATGAAATCACAAAGCAAGTGATCCAACAAATTATACATATATTTGTACGGATACATCCATGCAATATCGGCAGGTCTTGAATCTGTTTTTCTGAAAAATCTCATATCGGATACAACTACACACCTGGACGCTTGACACCAGTATAATGTTGTTCATTACCTATGCAAATCTAGAGTATAAGCTATACCTAAGAGGCTACAATCACCAACAAAGTGACAACAGCATATCATATCAATCAGTTGAATATAGTTATGACGAAAGATTTGGAGATTGGTTGTTTCTGATTACTTGGTCAACTAAGCCTAGAGAACTGAACAGAACCAATCAGTTGGAAGAGCCACACATATGCCAAAGTATACCCATTTTAGGAACAATTCCTATATACAGTAGATGAGACTATGGCGTTTGAGTTTCCACAAAATTTAGTAACAGACACAAGCTTCTCAATCCAGAAGAAAAATGGCTTCCAATGGACCCATATGAAACCAGGCAGTACTGTTTTCCTTCATGGCACAATGGCAGAAACAGAACCACTGGAGGGATGACGCAGTGAGGTAATGGGTTGGGCTTAGACCGGACCTTTTTGTTGAGCACTTGCCTCTCTTTGGAGCATGCCCTAGAAAGATGATCCAGATTCAAATCTGCAGGATGGAATTTTCAGCATGGAATTTTCATCATGTTTTTCAAAATAATAATATCTTCTAATTATTATTTTTTAGAAAAAAGTTAGGCACACATACCATATCTTGTTAAGAAAATGAAAGAGTATAAAAAGAACACTGAAGGACAAAGCTCTAGTTACACTGCTCCATAAGGTAGTGGCAGAATCTTTATTTCTAGTCACAAACAATAGAACCAAGATCAACACTTGTGATTTGCCCAAAGAGATAATGGAGGAAGAAAGAAAAAAGAAAAGACTTGAATAGATATATGTTCTCTGCTTACAGAAGGATCATTACATGTTACAGTAGTCATCTGTATTAATGATGAAAATAGGATATCAGACTCTACGTAACCTAATTTGAGCACCATGCTGGGGTTGAAGAGTTATAGCAGCGTATGGAGCATGGACATAGGACGGGGAAAGCTCAAATGAGTAGTGCTGAAGAATCATGCTTAATCCCATCTTAGCTTCCAGCAAAGCAAAACTCTGTCCGATACAAGTCCGAGGACCCCAACCAAATGGAAAAAATGCTAGCTGACCTTTTGATGCCTTTGAAATCCCTTCTGCAAATCTCTCTGGATTGAACTCACTGGCATCTTTGCCCCAGATTTCTGGGTCATGATGAATGAAGATTACAGGCAGTGTGAGTAGCACACCTGCAGGGTAAGTGATATCTCCAAGTTTCATTGTTTTGTATGTTATGCGGTTGAGTAGAATTACAGGCGGGTACAACCTGAGAACCTCATAAAGAATCATAGTCACCTGCCACATGAATTTGATCATTCAGGAAACACTGCACCTTGCTAGATTTCATATAAGAAGCCCTGCTGGATAGATCATAGCACCCAAGATAGGATGTTTTTACTAAGTAGTACAAAGCAGTTCATATATCACCATGTAAAAATGTGGGAGAAAGTGAAAACCAACATAAAGAATATTTGTGTTGACACAGTGATGAAACATGATTGTTTTACAAAATATTTTAAGTCATGCTTTTTTTGTTGGTGTTTATTATTTCTTCCTGGTGACAAAATAACCTTGTTTACTGTTAGCATATTATCTCAATCGTCTATGTACTTATACTGGAGAATTCTATTAAGAGACTATCCAGAATAGGTTTAGACAACATGCTAAGTTGTGATTGAAGCCTAAGACTAGTCTTATAGCATGTACGGCTGTGAACAATATAAAAAGTTCCACATGTTCTTTAGTACTTCAGTCAATTTAATGCATAGCTTCCATTTGAGTTTCCAAAATACATTTTATATTGTCTTTTTATTATTTTTTAGAAGAAACAATGCTGTGAGCTAAAATTGTTATTCTAGCATAGTATAGAGACAAGCAGCCTCGTTCTCTGACAAAAAGTTATCAAACAAAACACAATATGCTTTTAACAAATGATTATATTTTATTTAGAGTTACCATGCTAAGAGCTTTAATATTCACACAAAACTGTAGATCTCATGTCTCTAGTTGCAGAGTTTTTTGGACATTTCCAATCAATTAAATAGACAACAAAGGGAATGTAACACATATACTCACAATCTTTAGGCGGTTCAAGCCATCATAATCTGGTCTGTTTTTCCCAAAGAGTTCTAAAACCTCTTCTCTTGCACGAACCTGCCAGCTTGGATGCATACTCAAGACAATCATTGTCCATGTGAGTAACACAGATGTAGTCTCTTGCCCTGCAAAGTAGAATAGTTTACACTCTTCAATCACCTCTTCGGTGGTCATCCCAGTGTTCTTGGAGTTCCCGTGTTCTTGGAAGTGTTTCAAATTATATTCTATCATCACACCCAATAAGTCATCATTACTAGCTTCACCCAATTTTATAGCCTTCTCTCTCTTCTCAATTATGCCTCTTAGGAGTGCTCGAACCTCTCTATAAATTTCTTTTCTTCTGTTGTTGATTGGGGTAGGCAGAAACCTGTATAAGATGCAGTAGTTGCGAACAACATGAATGAAAGTGTTTACTAACATCATCTTACACATTATTATGTGAAATGATTTCTTAAACTTTGTATAGCGATCATTGTAACTAGTGTTATAAGTACCACCCTGCCATGTAATGGCATACCAACCTGATAGGGTATTAGTACCAATATGGGGCTCAGTATGCAATCCCCACCCTCTGCATACTATTTAAGAGCTGATTCTAACAGTGTACCTTGTATTGGTATGGGGGCACTCTATATCGATAAGCAACGATATAGGGCCCAGTACCGAGACTTGAAATGTTGGTTGCAAGAGCAAGAGATTCTCAAGAATCATTAGAAAATAACACTGCATGTTTGTTCTTCTAATCCAAATAAAAAGAGTCAACAGCTATTTTCCTCCTAACTAAACAAAATCAACAGGCTGGAAAACTATGCACCTGTAACCTGGAATATACACAGTCTGAACAGCCTTAATAACAAGCTCGGCTTGCTCTGCTTGAAGTTGGAAAATCCGTCTACCTTCTGCATAGCTGCTACCAAATGCTGTTCGAGAGATCACATCTCCTGTAAAGTTCTGGAGCTCAGGCCAAACATCTAATTCATAATATCCCAAAGAACCAATCGATTTCTCCCATCTGCTAACCAATTCACCACAACAAGCAGAGAATGCTGGCAACATGCGCTATAAATCAACAAAGAGAAAATGAATCATTGATAGAGAAACTACATATACAAAAGAAAGGGATATAACCTCATGACATCTGAGATAGAATTCATATGCACTGAAATGATTTTTTAAGTATGAATATTGACCATGAATTACCTTCAACTTCTCCAGATGGAAAGCAGGATTTAGAATCCTCCTATGTTTGGCCCATTGTTCACCTTCATAATCTGCAAGTCCTCTAGCTAACAACTGTCCGAGAGGGTTTAGTTTTGGTTTTGTGAAGTGGCCAAACTTGTTGGACAAAACTTCCCTTACCAACTCTGGATTCATAATAGTTACTCTAGGTACAGGTCCAAGCCAAGTAATGGAGATTTTACCTACATTTCACATCACAAGTGCCTTCAAGTGATTAGGAAACAGCATGACAAGTCCAGAGATAGAGACTTTGTTATGATATCTTTAGAAGAAACTGCTGGAACAAAGCCCACCGACGCAAATTGAATTAATCATTACTTACAAATCAGTTGCGAATCTCAAGTGAGAACTTTGAAGAATTCGTAAACCATGTATGGTTTTATATTTCTTCCTATGGGTTGAAGGTACATGAACATAAATATCAGGAAGGAAAGATGCAATGATGTCCTAGGAAATAAAAATATCGAGAGCTCTATATGTCAAATGGACCTATATGAATAGGTCTACACCGATCGTTCAAGAAATTAAACGGTATCTTGTCCAAGTCTGTAGAAATAAGTGCCATCAAATCGGCTCTAAAAGATTAAACCCAAACCTTGTTTCCTATGCTTCACTAATTTAAGTACTGACTTAGAAAACAACTTTAAAAAAAAAAGGAATTCTCAGACTGCAATTTCCAATTCTTTTTGTTTACAGAAAGGGAGGACTCCCCACCCGATTTATTGAGACAATGAATAAGGAACCAACAATCATAGCCAACATCATCCACTACAAGAAAGATTCATCATCTACAAACTCATATTAAAATAGTGTAGTGTTGACTAATCGCCAAATGAAGTAAATGCTATTAAGCAAAGAGATGAAGCATAGGCTCCATTTCGTGCAACACAAAACTGATATAGAAGCTAAAACTGAACAGAAACAGGGGCTAACAACCACCAGGTGTCAAAAAAAAAGAAGAACCCATTAATTATTTTACCGTTTTCCTTGATAGCGCGATGGAAGATGGGAGAGACGCGAGGGACGATGTCGTGAGAGAAAGGCATGGGTTTGGACCGGGCCTCCTTGTTGAGCCGGGCGGTCTCCTTGAGGTCGCCGTGGAGGAAGCGATACCGGCTGCCCCTCAACCCCTGGCCCCGGAGCGCTCTCTCCAGCCTCTTCGGCCTCCACCAAACCCATTCCAACCCTCTCCAAGCCCGCAGCACTAACAACAGACCCACCACTCCCCATCCTATTCTCCACAGAGTCTCAGCTGTTCCTCTCCACATGGCGGCCTCCACCATCGATGCGAGAGAGAGAGAGAGAGAGAGAGCAATGCTAAGAATATGGACTGGAGGCCAACCTCATTCTGCCATTTATTATACCACAAGGTCCACAACGGAGCGACTGGAAGGGAAAAAATATCGAATTGTTTGACTAAAATGCGCATGGAAGGGACAAGGGCGATCAGATAAAAAATCTTTTCAGAATGGCTTGCATCTGAGTGGCGCAATAGATGTCCACGCCAACCGGTAACCAGAAACTTCTAACGTGATATCGTTCACTAAAATATCTATTTTTCAGAAAAAAAAATCATACGATTCCTTTCTTTCAACAACCTTACTGAGTTAAACTTCAACTCATGAAATGCAGCGAATTCCATGCCTGCCTCCATCCATTTGGATAAAACATTGTCTCATGTAGAAGACTTGGAGATTAAGTTCTATAAAATATGTTTGAGCTTATCTTCTTCCATTGTAGTTTTGAATGCTGAGGGAGGCAAGTTGATATTCTATTTGATTGTCAATTTTTTTAAAAATAAATTAAAGATTGGAATAAATTATCAAAATATATAAATTTTTGTAGTATAATATTAATATATTAAATATAACATCAATATCAGAGTAAAATTGTTATATATGATCATATTTCATTATTATAGTATGTTACCACAAAGTATATTACTGTTAGATAATAATATTATTATAGTATTTTATAATACTATTATGATCTCTCTTTCTCTATCTTCCCTCTTTAGCTAATTTGGACCGGCTCTTGAGAAATTAAAATAGTCTACGTATTTGAAATTAAAATTATAAAAATTATTTGTGCATATTTTTATTGTGTTCAACTTAAGTATTATGTATGCTTTGCATAAAATAAATTTTAGAAAATTTGGATCGAGTATGAAATATGCTATTTGGGCATAAAACTGAATTATGATGTATCAGAATATGTGTTGATTTAATTGGACATGATTTCAATTGTATGAAATGAGTTGCTAGACCCTATTTATAAATTTTATGGACTTTTTATACGACCGAGAAACAGTTTGGAATGGATGTTATGTTTGCTCTTTAGTTTGACTATAATTTGAGCCTAGCTAATAAGATTGATCATCGGCCATGTGTATTCGAGCCTAGCTAATAAATTTGGGGCTTCGCTTGTCAAAGCTTATTGCTAGAAAATTTATATGTCTAAAGTATGATAAAAGTGTGTTAAGCTGCAGATAGCTTTTAAAGAGTTTCAGCATAGATTTTCTTAATGAGAGTGCTGTAATATTAATGCAATTTTTCAACAGAGTTTTTTTTTGTTGTTCTTTTTTTTTTTGTTGTTGTTCTTCTTTTTTTTTTTTGCTTTAAAAAGAAGAGGAAGGAGGAAGGAAGGGACAAGCCCACCTCTGCATAGCAGCCCCCACTAGGCCCCCATCCAGCTAGAAGAATGTTCGATGCGGGCAGAAATGACCGTGTGTTAGGCACCCCGGCCGGTTTTTTATTGTTCTCCTTTATTCTCTAGCTTATTAACCTGTTAGGCGCTCATATTATTTGTTAGCACATGATATTGACATGAGACGCAAGAAGTGTCTTTAATAGACTAAGCAATTCCATATTCTTATGTGTAGATATATAATGTCGTTTCATAGAACATGTGGATGATGCTGGTTTTGAGTATGATAAATCTAAAGCTGGCAGTTGTCAGCGTATTGCAGGACATATTTCTTTATGCACATGGTGGGCTTCCCTGTGGAGCCTGAAGTATCTAGTACATTAACATGCATTTTGACATCATTGTTGTTGCCAATATCATGCATGTATGTATGTGTTATCATTTCATCTGATATGTTTGAAATTCGTAGCTGCTCAATTTTATCTAGATGATGCTTGGATGTTGCGAAGTTTCAGAAGTTACCCAGATAGACTTGTGCATCACCTCTTTTCGGGTAAAAAATGATTTCCGGAAGCTGCTAGCTTACAATTTCTGAAATTTCTTTTCTTGCATATATGTTTCTGATCTTTCTCTTGCACTTTGTTTTTACTTTGGTTCAGCTGTTTATGTGATTGGTCTTGTTTAATTGTTTCGAGCATGATACTCGTTTTGTTTGTAGTATGTTGAATGATGAATTGTGTTGTGATGGATGTGTTATTCAGGCGTATGACAACTCTTGGGAGCAAATGCGTTCAATGGTTGTGCTGAATGCAGACTAGTTATCTTCTTTGATGAATGGCTTGCAAATTTGCTGGATACTTCTCTGCTTCTGCTCTGCAATGCAGTTTGCTGAGTTTTAGCTGTTGGGAATTAGTGAAAGTAGTCAAGAACTATGAAACTTATGAAAAAGCTCCATAATTGCAAGAGCTGTACATATGCCTTTGTGACTATATTGAAGCTTTTTCTCCATTACCTATATAAATGCACTTGGTTGTTACATATGCTTTATATTTTCTTATGAAGAGATCTTTTCCTTGGCCTTTGTTTTGAAGTACCATATGACCTCATTATAGTCCTGAGATTCATCTATATGTTATTAGTCTTACCTTTTGTTACATCATTTGTGTGTTATGCTGGAACAGTTCTAATTCAATAAAGGAGATAGCTTGATGATTATATGTAATTGACATCTAATTTCCTTTAGGGCTATCTAGTGAAGGCTAATTGCTAGCACATGCTGATCGATAGTGTTGTTGGAATTTGGACCCGGGGGCGGCCGTCGGCTGAGGAGGAGGAGCTCCGGCGCGAGAATGGCGGGTGGCGGTCCGTCGGCGGGCGGCGTCCTCCGGGAGACCTGCAAGAAGCCGGTGGCCGGGCTCCCCGGCGCCGGCCCTCCGATGCTTAAGTCAGAGGGGGGCTTAATTTTGGAGGAGGAGATGTAGTTCGTATGTAGCAGTCCAAGCCAGAAAATTAGAGTTAGGAGCCCTCCCCCCTCGGGAGGAAGAAGCCTCCCTTTTTATAGGGAGAGTGGCAGGGTTACCTGTGATGTGACTGGGCGAATTAATGGGTTACCGTCACGATTGGACGTGGGCGTGTGAAGTAATGAGTTGCCGTGGATGGCCCGTTCCCATCATGGGAGGAGATGGCGTGTAGCCAGAGCTTGCTTGTGGCGCGCAGTGCAGTACATTCTTGGGAATGGTGAGGCGTTGACAGTCGTAGTAGGGTATGGTTCCTGATTGATATGTCGGCAAGCAAAGCATGGTGCGGTGAGGCTGCTGTAGGGCATGGCCGTAGCATACAGACGACGAGGTCGGCCTTCTGAGGTCAGCTCGACCTTCTGTGCTCGGCCTTCTGAGCTCGGCAGCCTTCTGAGCTCGGCCTCGGCAGCCTTCTGAGCTCGGCCTCGGCAGCCTTCTGAGCTCGGCTCGGCCTATGAGCTCGGCCTTCTGTGCTCGGCAGCCTTCGGAGCTCGGCCTCGGCAGCCTTCTGAGCTCGGCCTTCTGTGCTCGGCAGCCTTCGGAGCTCGGCCTCGGCAGCCTTCTGAGCTCGGCAGCCTTCTGTGCTCGGCAGCCTTCTGAGCTCGGCTCGCTGTCGGATTTGGGTGCTTTAATTGTATTTGTGGGGTGGTCCATTTTTCCCCCCAACACTACCCCCCGACTTCCGAGTTCGAGCTGCTTTTTGGCTCGGGCGAAGGAAGTAGTCCAGTCGTCGATCATCCTGTAATATAGCCAAATATGTATAGAGATGTACGTGCCAAGTAGGATGTACCTCTAATGCAGTTGGAGTTAAGTGCTCCAGGTTGACTCAGCGGCCTTCTTTGGCTTGTGGTCGACTCAGCAGCGCCCCCACTCAGATCGGGGCGACGTTGGAGATGTAGATATCCGGAGACGACGGACCTTGTCCGTTGGCGACCGTGCGCCCCCACTCAGATCGGGGCGACGTTGGAGATGTAGATATCCGGAGACGACGGACCTTGTCCGTTGGCGACCGTGCGCCCCACTCAGATCGGGGCGACGTTGGAGATGTAGATATCCGGAGACGACAGACCTTGTCCGTTGGCGACCGTGCGCCCCCACTCAGATCGGGGCGACGTTGGAGATGTAGATATCCGGAGACGACGGACCTCGTCCGTTGGCGACCGTGCGCCCCCACTCAGATCGGGGCGACGTTGGAGATGTAGATATTCGGAGGTCAGCTTTGGCCTTCTCCGACCTGGGAATATATTGAATATTGAAATTATTTAAAGCCGAAGTAACGTCTCGTACCTTTTGTAGGCATTTTGACGATTCCCGAGCTTCGAAGTCCCTCAGGACTTAGCTCAGCACCGGCGGAGAGTCGTTGGAGACCCTTAGGAGGTAGGCGTTGAGTTTTGGGCTGCGGCACTGCCCCCCAAGGCCACAGAGTCGTTGATATGTAGTATATAGGAGCTATATTGAGCGTCTTCTTCTCCATGTTAAGCTCGGCTAGTGGAGAACTGCACGAGGGGGTGGCAGATAGGGACCGCAGCTCGGAGAGAGCCTGGTCGGCCAATAATAGCGTTGAAGGCCGAGCCGACCTGGGCTACAAAAAAGTTTAGCTTCACAGTACTTTCTCGGGGCGCGCGCACAGCCGTGATTAGCAGGCCGAGAACCCCTTTCGCAGGTATGAGACCTTCTGTGAAGCCGGCCAGAGGGTTGCTCATTTTCTCCAGTTGTTTTACAACCATTGGAAGGCATCAAGATGTCCGTAGTGCTTTTATTATCCACAAGTCCTTTTACGTCAGACTTTGCAATAACTACAGCATGGCTATGAGGGGTTTCAACACCCTTTTGGTCTTCATAAAGGGAGCTCAGGGTCCCGTTCTTCTGGCTCCCCCCTTTTAGTCACGGACGAACCGACCCAGTCGACCTCGGCGGATGAGTGCCTCGATCTCGTCACGGAGCCGGTAGCAATCTTCCGTGTCGTGGCCGTAATTTCGGTGGAAGCGGCAGTACTTCTTCGAGTGCTTCTGCAACTCTGACGGCCATGTTTTTGGGGGAGGTCGGAGGTAGCCCTGACCCTCAATCTCCATGAGGATCTCGGCTCGGGTGGATGTGAGGGGAGTGTATTCCTCAAATTTTTGGAGGGAAAACCTCTGCCGAGCTGGACTTTTGGGCCGAGGAGGATTCTTCTCGTGCCATGGGAATCTGCTGCTTAGTTGGGAGCGCTCCTTGAGGTGCTTCTTTTGTATCTTGGCAGGTCGTTTGGCTGCTTCCCGCCGAGAGGCCATGGCTTCTTCAGCCTTGGCGTACTTGCGAGCTCGGGCCAACATTTCAACAAAGTCGGCAGGGAAGCTCTTCTCAATCGAGAAGACAAATTTGTAGGACCGGGCTCCAGTCTTTAGTGCCGACATGGCGATTGACTGGTCCAGCTCCCGGACTTCCCATGTTGCGGCAGTAAATCGATCCAAGTACTCCTTGAAGGACTCTCCCTCCTCTTGTTTGATGTCAAGGAGGGAGTCCGACGTCCGCCGCTGGGGCTGGCTAGCGGCAAAATTACTGGCAAACTGCCTGCCGAGCTGCTCAAAGGAGGAGACAGTACTCGGCTTCAACCCGGTGAACCAAAGCCGGGCCGGTCCTCGGAGCGTTGCTGGAAAGGCTTTGCACATCATGGCCTCCGAGGCTCCTTGTAGGGCCATTAAGGCCCGATAACTCTCCAGGTGGTCCAGGGGATCAGCCTTGCCGTTGTAGGGCTCCACCTGGGGCATCTTGAACCGTGGTGGGACCGGTTCATCTTCGATTTCCGGGGAGAAGGGAGACTTCGTAGTGAACTCGAAGTCGTTATCACGTCCTGATTTTCTCCCGTGGAGTGCCTGGATTTGGCGCTCCAACTTCTCGACCTTCTTGTCGAGTTCATCATTCTGGGGGATCGCTGCAGCGGTCCGTTCGGGTGCAGGTTGCCCTGGAACCGACTCAGCTTCTGAAGGCTGTGGCCAGCCTCCGTGATCTCTGACTGGGTGCTCTCTCCAGAGGGAGGCCTGGGCTTGAGAGTCCTGACCTCGAAGAGGAAGCCCGCTTGTAGGGGGCTCCGGTTGAACTGGAGCCGGGGGAGGCGGTGCTGCTGGGATGCCCCTGGGTTGCAAGCTTTGGACGGCGGTAGCCAACGCCTGCACTTGCTGCACCAGGGCATCAAATTGTTCCGGTTGAACTTGAGGTGCTGGCTCAACCGGGGGTGGCGAGTTCCGAACGGAACATTCTGGGCTTGGTGGAGGACATCGAGAGGCGTTGGAAGCCCCTTTGCTTCTCAGCTTCATGGTAGCGAACTCGGGCCCTTCCTCTAGCGCCAACTGTTGCTGGAATTTGGACCCGGGGGCGGCCGTCGGCTGAGGAGGAGGAGCTCCGGCGCGAGAATGGCGGGTGGCGGTCCGTCGGCGGGCGGCGTCCTCCGGGAGACCTGCAAGAAGCCGGTGGCCGGGCTCCCCGGCGCCGGCCCTCCGATGCTTAAGTCAGAGGGGGGCTTAATTTTGGAGGAGGAGATGTAGTTCGTATGTAGCAGTCCAAGCCAGAAAATTAGAGTTAGGAGCCCTCCCCCCTCGGGAGGAAGAAGCCTCCCTTTTTATAGGGAGAGTGGCAGGGTTACCTGTGATGTGACTGGGCGAATTAATGGGTTACCGTCACGATTGGACGTAGGCGTGTGAAGTAATGAGTTGCCGTGGATGGCCCGTTCCCATCATGGGAGGAGATGGCGTGTAGCCAGAGCTTGCTTGTGGCGCGCAGTGCAGTACATTCTTGGGAATGGTGAGGCGTTGACAGTCGTAGCAGGGTATGGTTCCTGATTGATATGTCGGCAAGCAAAGCATGGTGCGGTGAGGCTGCTGTAGGGCATGGCCGTAGCATACAGACGACGAGGTCGGCCTTCTGAGGTCAGCTCGACCTTCTGTGCTCGGCCTTCTGAGCTCGGCCTCGGCAGCCTTCTGAGCTCGGCCTCGGCAGCCTTCTGAGCTCGGCTCGGCCTATGAGCTCGGCCTTCTGTGCTCGGCAGCCTTCGGAGCTCGGCCTCGGCAGCCTTCTGAGCTCGGCCTCGGCAGCCTTCTGAGCTCGGCTCGGCCTATGAGCTCGGCCTTCTGTGCTCGGCAGCCTTCGGAGCTCGGCCTCGGCAGCCTTCTGAGCTCGGCCTTCTGTGCTCGGCAGCCTTCGGAGCTCGGCCTCGGCAGCCTTCTGAGCTCGGCAGCCTTCTGTGCTCGGCAGCCTTCTGAGTTCGGCTCGCTGTCGGATTTGGGTGCTTTAATTGTATTTGTGGGGTGGTCCATTTTTCCCCCCAACAGATAGCATGTTTTATATTTAGGAGCTATACTACCAGAAAACAAGCTTATAGTGACAGAAAACTAGTGATGGTCCGTTATTAGTCACTATTTGTGACGGATTAGAGACAGACAGGAATTCGGCCACTGTGGTGTGAACTTAGTAACAGATTAGTGACAGACTGGTCACAGAATACGTGGGTTGGGTAGGCGCCAAAACTTAGTGACCACCGTAGTGACGGAGTATCTGTCATAAAACTGGTAACCGAAATTGCAACTAGACAGTGATAAATTCAGCCGTCACAAATATCGTAATCCAAGTGTTTATAAATTTTTAAAAAATTATTTTTGGCAGTGACGGATTATTGATAGAAATTTCTGTCACCAAATTTAATTTTAAATTCCAAAAATATTAAAAATATTATTTTTGAGTAATTATAAATTAAAAAAAATGTAAAAAGAGGGAAATCCAAAATGAAACTAAGTGTGCCTGCCGCCCTGCCCAAATCCCTTCGATAGCCCAAAGGAGGGAATCTCTGTCACTATACGCGTGTTTTCTGGTAGTGCTAGTCTCTTTCAAATCTTATCATGGGGTTGATTATGGCCCGGTAGCCAAGACCGAAAGAGGGCCAAAAATTACATTTGCTTTTATTGAAAATTTCATAAAAAGAGTTGTCTCTATAATATGCATCTAAAACTAGTTTTTTATACTAATATTTTGAATAGTGATTTTTTAAATCATTAAATATCTATTGATGGTTGTGGATTTCCTTCCTGGATATTTATTAAATTAGTTTTGTTATAATTTATTATGATATTTGGTACTTATCTGAACATATTTATTTATATAAATATACATATGTACTTGTTCCAACTAGAAGTGGGGAGGTAATTTGCTGGGTTATTAGCTTACTCTTCCTTTATTGTCTTTTTACCAAATGGTTAAAGGTAGCTCGAATGGGGTTGTGGGCAGAGCATTGAAGGATTAGATTTTAACTGCTTTTTTCTTATTCGACTAAATTTGTACAGAAAATATCGTGAAATTTGGAGACAATTTCTCTTTCTAATTGAATTTAATTTTATTTATGAAATCAATAATATTGGAATATTCTAGATGCTCTATATTCTACAATTGCCTGCTTTCATACGTATCTGTTTGTAAATTTTGAAATTTAGTCAAGCCTTGCATGTGCTATGGCCAAACCCTATGAGATATCCGACCGTCTGTCACATGTCCTTCTCAAGCTAATGGGTTGGGGCATGGCATGGTTCAAATTAAGAAAATTTCCATTTCCTATTAGCTTATGAATTATGTTTCTTTAGATATAGATTGCTCGAGTCCCAATTATCATATTAGTGGGTCATTGAAATTATATACAACTATTGGGTGATCTGTAAGTGAAAATAACAAAGGAAGCAAGCAAATTTCAATCAGATAGGCTGAGATTTTCCAAAAAACAAGTCAATGATTCAAATCTTAATAGATTGGAGATCTATTGGATAATTCAAAATGAATTAGTTTTGAGCATCGATAATGTATTTGAGACAATGAACTTGGGGGCATATTAGATGCCAGATTTATTAAGTTAGAGAATCTAAAAGTAGAGTCGCAAGATCCTTTGATTGAACTAACTCTTGTGACTAAGTAACATATATTAGTAGTTGATTGGATGCTAAGTTCAAAGAAGCATTTATAAAGATACTACATATATATGTATAAAGATTGTTTTGCTTGAGATTATGATGAGATACTTGGGTTAGATTGAAAATTAGTCTTACATAGGTTACCTATCAAGAGGGTTTAGCCCCTATTAGCAACCTCCAATTGGAGGATGTCTAATGAGGTAATCTTAAAAGTAAAAGAAAGAAAAGAAACTAAAAGATTACTTAAGGCAGGACTCTCCTAATATATAGAATGGTTGTCCAATACAATCTCTATGGTGAAGAAAAATGGGAAGCTCAAGGTTTGTATAGATTTCAGAAACATGAATACAACCATTCAAGGGATAAATATCTAGTGCTAATAGCAGAGCTCCATAAGAAGACATCCATAAGCGAGCAATTAAATGTCCTAGTGCCATTAGGACTTATGAATGTGTTGTAAATTGTAATGCCATTTAATCTGAAAAATGTTGGCGCCGCTTATCAAAGGGCAATGAATATAATTTTCTAACATGATTAGTTGATTCATGAAAATTTATATCGATGACACGATGGGCAAATTAGGAACTAAAAATGATTACTTAGTCAACATGGAAGTGTCTTTTTAGAGAATCAAACATCATCAGTAAAAATGAATCCCTTAAAAATGCACATTCGATGTTTCGATCAGAAATTCCTAGGATTTTTAGTGCAAAGGGACATTGAGATCGGCAAGAGTAAGACTGGGGCCATTGTGACTGCAATACCTTCTACAAACAAAGAAGAGTCCTAAAAATTTCTTAGCCAAGCTCATTTCTCAAAGAGATTTATGTCTAATGTAGCTGGGAAAATGTAACAATTCTTTTGTTTACTCGAATTGAAGGAGAGTGATTAGTTTATTTGGGGAGAAGAACAACAAAAAGCATCCAACCTTATAAAGGTTTGCTTAACTAATCCACCTGCTCTAATTCTACCAAAACAAGATAAGCCACTCAAGATATAAGTTTTTACTACCGAGGGTCCGATTGGAAGTCCTAGCACAAGATAATGATGAAAGGAAAAGAACAAGTGGTCTATTATCTAATTAAAAATTTGATTACTGCTGAATCCAAATGTGCTGTGGCTGATTGAATACTGTTGAATGTTGAATGGCTTATAGGAAGAATTACAGAATGTGTGATGGTCAGTGATTGTTGCTACTTGAGCATCTGAATGGAATTGTTAGAAGTAACAATGTCTGATGATGTCATATTCACAACTTACACTTGACAAAGCCAACTAAAATTTTAACAGCACAAACAGAAAATCCCCATGTAAAATGTCCAGCTCTACAAGAACATGCTTGCTGCCCGTTACAAATGCATGTACATGAACACACAGAAGCCACTCAAGATTTAAGTTTCTACTATCAAAGCTTTGATTGGAAGTCCTGGCACAAGATAATGATAGAAGGAAAAGAACGAGTGGTTTATTATCTAATTAAAATTTTGAATACTAGGATCCAAGAGGCTGCAGACTGGGTGGCCTTGTATGTGGCCAATCACTCCAGAAGTGCCTTGTAGGTTGGGGTAAGGGAGCTGCCTAAAGCACTCCGAGATGTGTTGTTTTTCGATCTGTTTAGATGTGTTCGTACAATTTGTATGGACCATCCTGCTTTAGCAAAAAAAAAAAAATAAATAAAAAAGAATACTGCTGATTCCAAAAACACTATGATTGAATGAATACTATTGAATGTTGATATTAACATCAATATTTTCAGTAAATAATTTACTGGCTTATAGGAAGAATTACAGAAAGTGTGATGGTCAGTGCAACGGTTTTCACTCCGAGAGAGATCTCTCAAATTCAATGTGCAACGATTTTCCACTTGCTAATTTCCTTTTTGTATAAAAAAATAGCTTTTATTGTGCTTGTTCTTTATTTAGCTTGCTTGATTCGAGTTAGACGAGGCATGGGTTTGCTATTTCCTACCCCAATTAGACTCGGATCATATCTAAAGTCCAAACTCCAGGTTAGTTGGTTTCTTGTACTTCCTCCCTGATTTACTTTTATCCCAGCTAGCATTGCAACCGTCCGATGAGAATTTGGATAAAGTAAGCCGAGTGGAGTGTGGAGTCCTACTCCGAGTACGGTTAGGATTATTAGAACGAACTCTTTCTGAGACCGAGACTGGACCGTCCGATCAGCCTCGGTCCAATCAGAACCATTCATTTACCTTCCGGAGAACTTGCGGCTTGCCGTTGAGGATAGAAATCCACGGTACGCTTGAAGAGCCGCGTCCCATTCGGATTAGGATTCGGTAAAATAGAAGCCGCAGCGCCTCTATTTATAATCCAGGGGAAACTCCTCTTCCCTCCCACGGAAAGCTTGGTTACTCGACTGCATCACCGGAAGAGACGAGGAGGAGGAGGAGTGAGAGAGAAAAGCAATAGCGATCGACTCTCCCAAACGACGATCTTGGCCATGGCGTTATATTTCGGCGACACTACTACGTACGTCAGTGCTTTGCTCAAGGGGAGAAATTTGGGAGCGTCAGCAAGGCCACTGGCCCCTGTGGAAGTCCACCTTCACGTCTACGAGTACATCGATGGAGGTCAAAGGTTGGCCTGCCGGCCCGAGTTCACTGATTTTTCCATGTATCTCGGCCACTTGGTGGATCTACGAGATCTTCGTCACATGATTCCTGAAATCCTTTTCCATACTTTCTACAACGATCTGGACACTCGGCGGTTCTGGGAGGAGAAGCTCATCGACTACGCTGCCGACGTAGGCCTAATCGCTTTCAATGCTGGCGTCCAAGAGCTGGAGCTAACCGTTGAGATACATATCCGCAACCTGGCTCGGCGGCTGCTCGAGGTGGAGCAGGAGATGGTTGAGCTGGCGATAAATGCTTCTGATGAAGAAATTGGACGTGGGGACTTTGGTGGCACGCCGGCGTCGGAGGCATCGATCAGGGAGCTGGAGGTGGTGAAGTACGATGGTGTTGGAGGTGAGTTTGAAGACAACGGGTGCTCGATTTGCTTGGAGGAGTTTGAGCTGGAGATGGAAGTGACGCGAATGCCTTGCAAGCATGTCTTCCATGGTGGCTGCCTCACCCAGTGGCTCGAGAAAAGTCATCTTTGCCCTCTCTGCCGTCAGGAGATACCCATCTAGTGCGAGCGTAGTTGGAAGGAGCTGATCTAAATTCTTTGTCGTCTATTGTTTTATTCGAAGGATTGGAGGTTTTGTGTGCTAGATATGGCTGGGCTTGGATTTCGATTACACGGTAGCTTTAATGTCTAGGTTGATAAGGATAAAATATGACTCTGTTATCAAATTTTTGGTTATTTTGATTGAATGGTTTCCACGTTTAATAGATATCAGAAGATTTATCCATTCTTTTTCAATGGTTGTCTCTCATACGCATATCTCCCTGCAGATGGCAAACTGGGACTTAGAACATATATTTTGCTACTACAGGAAGGAATCTCTTGCTTTCTTGCTTTTGAATCAGCGACAGTTTCATTTATAAAATGAAGCTGAAGGTTGTATGCAGCTTTTTTTTGTTTATTTTCTCCAGCAGTTCTTGATGTTGCAGAATCTATACATCTTTGTTGCTTGTGGGTAAGTGGACTTCCAATATGTCATAACTCTTTTTTAGTATATATTGGTGGATTATAAGGTTGCGTCAAAGTTCTTTATCTTTAGTGCACTTTGCTTTATTAATTACATTTTGTGGAAGAGGAAAGATACTATAAATTCAGTAAAGAAGCCTTTTTTTAATAGAAAAATTAGCATTCGGTAGGGAACAATATTTACAAAAGCAACAACATTCAAGTGCAACTTGATCATGTACTTTTACACACATAACATGTCTACTGAAGATTGTAGAACAACTTAACCACCAACACATTCCGAAGATTCGGAGGCTTCAAAGTCACCAAAATCCTCAATAACTTCCCCTGTCCTTCCTACATTGCTTGAAGCTGAACCCTCAATAAGCTCTGGCAATTGCATCTCTCGTAATGGAGCCTTCCTCTTGCTCCTCCGCTCACGCCATCTCTTCATGATTTTAGGCACATCATCAAAGAGCTCCCCATCCTTTTTGTAGGTATCCATCATATCCTAACCAGCAATACCAGAGAATCAGAAGCATAATGTGCATGTAAAGTGAAGTCCACACATAGAACGACCACTTCCAATTGTAAACCAATGCTTTCCCCCATGGGAGCTGAGAGTTCATGAAGATCTCTGCTCCAAATATTAGTGGGTCATTGAAATTATATACAACTGTTGGGTGATCTGTGAGTGAAAGTAATAAAGGAAGCAAGCAAACTTCAATCGGATAGGCTGAGATATTCCAAAAAACAAGTTCTTAATAGATTGGAGATCTATAAGACAGAAAAATAGATAATTCAAAATGAAATAGTTTTGAGCATTAATTATGTATTTGAGACTGAGGATTTTGAGACAATGTAACTTGGGGGCATATTAGATGCCAGACTTATTAAGTCAGAGAATCTAAAAGTAGAGTCGCAAGATCCTTTGATTGAACTAACTCTTGTGACTAAGTAACATATATTAGTAGTTGATTGGATGCTAAGTTCAAAGAAACATTTATAAAGATACTACATATATATGTATAAAGATTGTTTTGCTTGTGATCATGATGAGATACTTGGGTTAGATTGAAAATTAGTCGAACATAGGTTACCTATCAAGAGGGTTTGGCCCCTATTATCAACCTCCAATTGAAGGATGTCTAATGAGGCAATCTTAAAAGTAAAAGAAAGAAAAGAGACTAAAAGATTACTTAAGGTTGGACTCTCCCAAAATATAGAATGGTTGTCCAATACAATCCCTATGGTGAAGAAAAATGGGAAGCTCAAGGTTTGTATAGATTTCAGAAGCATGAATACAACCATTCAAGGGATAAATATCCAGTTTTAATAGCAGAGCTCCTAATCGACCGGGTTGCTAGGCATGAAATCCTTCTCTTTTTTTTTGATTAAAGTGTTAGGGAGACCCAACCTAGCTATTTATGCGAGGCATGAAATCTTAATTTTCATAGATAGTCATTCCTATTATAATCAAATTTACATATCCTAAGAAGGCATCCATAAGCGAGAAATTAAATGTCCTAGTGCCATTAGGACTTACAAATGTATTGTAATGCCATTCAATCTAAAAAATGTTGGTGCCACTTATCAAAGGGCAATGAATATAATTTTCTATAGCATGATTAGTTGATTCATGAAAATTTATATTGATGACGCAATGGGCAAATTAGAAACTAAAGATGATTACTTGGTCAACCTGGAAGTGGCTTTTTAGAGAACCAAACATCATTAGTGTTACGGGGGAACTTAGCCACCATGCCCCACGTGACCGGCACGCGCGCCCAGGAAGACTACGGCAGCCCCTTGATCCAGCAATCCGACCCCGAGTCGGACATCTTCGTCTCCGCAGCCCGACCCCGAGTCGGCTGCCCCTTGATCCAGCAATCCGACCCCGAGTCGGACATCTTCGGCTCCGCAGCCCGACCCCGAGTCGGACATCTTCGGCTCCGCAGCCCGACCCCGAGTCGGCAGCCCCTTGATCCAGCGATCCGACCCCGAGTCGGATATCTTCGTCTCCGCAGCCCGACCCCGAGTCGGCTGCCCCTTGATCCAGCAATCCGACCCCGAGTCGGACATCTCTCGATAACGACAGGCTATTCCCCAGAGGCACGCCGCAGCCTCCTGCTCCACTACTCCCTGCAACGGTTGTATCTGGCGCTGCTCCACGATCCCCTGTAACAGCCGTACAAGGCGGAGCTCCACTACGCCCTGTCATGACCGTACCCAGCGCTGCCCCACGACGCCCTGTAACGGCCGTGTCAGTGGCAGCTCCATCGTGCCCCACGATGGCGAACCCCCCTGAAAGACCCCTGTTACGGGGGAACTTAGCCACCATGCCCCACGTGACCGGCACGCGCGCCCAGGAAGACTACGGCAGCCCCTAGATCCAGCGATCCGACCCCGAGTCGGATATCTTCGTCTCCGCAGCCCGACCCCGAGTCGGCTGCCCCTTGATCCAGCAATCCGACCCCGAGTCGGACATCTTCGTCTCCGCAGCCCGACCCCGAGTCGGATATCTTCGGCTCCGCAGCCCGACCCCGAGTCGGCTGCCCCTTGATCCAGCAATCCGACCCCGAGTCGGACATCTCTCGATAACGACAGGCTATTCCCCAGAGGCACGCCGCAGCCTCCTGCTCCACTACTCCCTGCAACGGTTGTATCTGGCGCTGCTCCACGATCCCCTGTAACAGCCGTACAAGGCGGAGCTCCATTACGCCCTGTCATGGCCGTACCCAGCGCTGCCCCACGACGCCCTGTAACGGCCGTGTCAGTGGCAGCTCCATCGTGCCCCACGATGATGAACCCCCCTGAAAGACCCCCCAGCCTGGTATATATGCGGCTGGGGGAGGAGGGGGGGTAAGCAAGAACTTCCAGAGCATTCTCCTACTTGCTACTATTATCTCTCCTTATCCTCCAATCTCCTCTGACTTGATCGTCGGAGGGCCCCTACTACCCCAGTGGTGGTGCGAGGCTTGCTTGCAGGTTTCCCGGTGGAAGGTGGAGCGCAATCAACACCAACCAAGGCAACTCAGACGGAATCCCGTTCACACCGCCGTGCCAATCGTTCTCGGTTTGGACCACCAGCAACAGTTGGCGCTAGAGGAAGGGTCCGAATCTCAGAGCGATCGTAATGGCACGGCGAGGTGGTCGTGGAGCTTCCAATGCCTCCGGTCGCGGGGCCTCTCGCGCCTCCGGCCGGGAGGCCGCTGCGTCTCCAACACATTCTCAGCAACACTCCACCGTTCCACCCCCCATTCAGATGGTCGAAGCCGCTCAGTTCGACCAGTTAGCCCAGCAGGTTCGCACCCTCGCGGAGGCAGTGCAGAACCTGCAGGGTGTGATGTCTCGGGCGTCGCAGCGGGCCCAGGAGCCGCTGCTCCCTGAGCGCTCACCTGTCCTCCTCAACCCGCGCTCCTTCCTCTCCCATGGGGAGGAGCGCCGGCGCGAGGAAGATTCTCGAGCACGGTCCATTCTGCCGGGACCTTCCCATCGGAGCTGCGCGGGGTACGAGAGGCGGGCCCGGGCGCGTTCCCAGACCCCCTAGTCCTCAAGGAACCCGCGCTCTAGTCGGTCCCCCTCTCGGTGCACCTTGTCTCCCACCCATCGGTCGCGCTCCTTGGACCGGCGGGTGGACGATCTCCACCGACAACTCCAGGTCCTGAAGGGCCACTCCAAAGATCCCTTCGCCGACTTGGAGATCTCCTCCCAGCCGGCGCTTGCCTCGAGGATCCTGCGGACCCCGAATCCGCCGGGGTTTAAAATGCCGGCGATCGAGCCCTATGACGGGGCGGTGGACCCGCGGGATCACGTCGAGAGTTTCAGGACCCTTATGCTCCTCCACGGAGCATCAGATCCTCTCCTCTGCAAGGCCTTCCCGGCGACCCTCCGTGGCCCGGCAAGGGCGTGGTTCGCCGGCTTGGAGGCTAACTCAATCCAGTCCTTCGACCAGTTTACTCGCCTCTTCATCACCCATTTCGCCGTCAGTAGCCGGCGGCGACTGGTCTCCGACTCCCTCTTTGATGTCCGGCAAAACGAGGGAGAAAGCTTGCGGGATTATCTTACCCGCTTCAACAAGGCTACGCTGGAAGTCCGGAACCTGAGCCAGGAAGTGGCTCTTTCAGCCCTGAAGCGTGGCTTCCGAAAGGGCAGACTCACCTTCTCCCTGGACAAACGCCTGCCGCGGAGCTTCCCGGAGCTGTTGTCCCGGGCGAACCAGTATGCGGACGCCGAGGAGGCGGCCGCCCACCGGAGCAAGGAGGCCGCCGAGATCCCTCCAAAGCTCGGAAAGAAAAGGCGAAAAGAGGCACGCCAGAGGAGGAGCCCGACGCCTCAACGTCGGCGCAGAAGCCTGTCGCCGGCGAGGAACCACGGCGCCCTACGCCCTCGTTCTCCGCCCCGACGTTTCAACCGGTACACTCCTCTTCTGACTCTCCGGGCCCAGATCCTCATGGAAATCAAGGGGCGGGAGGACCTCCCGGTCCCGAGACAGATGAAGAAGATTCCTGGGAGGAGGCCCTCTCGGGCGTACTGTGAGTACCACCGGGACCACGGCCACGACACCGAAGACTGCTTCCAGCTTCGGGACGAGATCGAGGCTCTCATCCGCCGAGGGCGTCTCGGTCGATATGTGAACGACCGACGTCCCCCCGCAGACCCGCGTCCGGCCGACCCGGCCCCTCAGGAGCCTCGGGAGCAGAATCGACACGTCGCAGGCGTGATCCACACTATCACTGAGGGCTGCCCCCGGCCCGAGAGGAACGCAAGGGGCTCGACTGAAGCGTCAGGGGCAGCCGTCGCAAAGAGGCAGAGGGTCGGTAATATAATCACTTTTTGTGATGAAGATGTAAAGGGGGTTCAGACCCCCCACGATGACGCCATGGTGATCTCCCTCACTATGGCAAACTATGATGTAAGGCGTGTTCTTGTGGATAGTGGAAGCTCAGCTGATATTTTGTTTTACGAGGCCTTCCAAAAGATGAGCTTGTCCAGACAATTATTGCACAAAACATCCACCCCCCTCATAGGATTCACTGGTGACGCTATCTCGGCCGAAGGTGTCGTTGAGCTGCCTGTGACTGCGAGCGTTGCACCCGCAGAAGCCACGGTGCGGCTCGGGTTCTTGGTCGTCCGTGTTCCCTCGGCCTACAACGCTATCCTCGGACGACCCGGACTGAACGCCCTTCGCGCGGTGGTCTCTACGTACCACTTGCTCATGCGGTTCCCCACGGCGGCCGGGATTGGAGAGGTCCGAGGTGACCAACCGACCGCAAGGCAATGTTTTCTAGCAACTCTCAAAGGGAAGAAGCCCGTAGAAGCCTTAAGCGTCGAGTCCCTCGACGCCAGAGACGAGGTGGCCTTGCGGCACGGGGAGCCGGCCGAGGGTGTGATCGAAGTTCCCCTCGAGGAAGGTCGCCCGGACAGGACGATCCGGGTCGGCGCCAATCTCGACCTGGGAGCTCGGGCCCGGTTGGTGGAATTCCTCCGAGCCAATGTCGAGGTGTTTGCCTGGTCGGCGGCCGATGTACCTGGGATCGACCCGGAGGTCATTTCTCACGCCCTCAACGTCGACCCGACCCACCGACCGGTAAAACAGAAGAAGAGACACTGTGCCCCGGATCGGATCCGAGTGGTCGACCAGGAGGTAGACAAGCTCTTGGAGGCAGGATTCATAAGGGAGGTCAGCTACCCCGAATGGCTGGCAAATGTCGTACTTGTCCGGAAGGCGAGCGGAAAGTGGAGGATGTGCGTCGACTACACCGACCTGAACAAGGCATGCCCCAAGGATAGCTTTCCGCTTCCGCGGATAGACCAACTGGTCGACGCGACTTCCGGATATCAGCTGCTGTCTTTCATGGACGCCTTCTCCGGCTACAACTAGATAATGATGGCTCCACAGGACGAGGAGAAAACTGCCTTTATAACAGACCGGGGGCTGTACTGTTACAAGGTAATGCCCTTCGGTCTGAAGAATGCTGGCGCCACTTACCAGCGCCTCGTCAACAAAATCTTCAAAGAGCAAATCGGCCGGAACATGGAGGTGTACGTGGACGATATGCTGGTGAAGAGCCGCCATGCAGACCAGCACATCGCGGATCTGGAGGAGACTTTCGCCACCTTGCGGAAGTTTCACATGAAGCTGAACCCAGCGAAGTGCGCCTTTGGCGCTTCGGCCGGGAGGTTCCTCGGTTTCATTGTCAACCAGCGGGGGATCGAAGCCAACCCGGACAAAATCAAGGCCATCCAAGATATGTCCCCTCCGACCAAAGTGAAGGAGGTTCAGGAGCTCGCTGGGAGGGTCGCCGCGCTCGGACGATTTGTGGCAAAATCAGCCAAACGCTGCCAACCTTTCTTCAAGGTGTTGAAACGCCCGAAAGACTTCCTCTGGACGGCCGAATGTCAAGCAGCATTCGACCAGCTCAAGGAATACTTGGCGTCTCCTCCCCTGCTGTCCAAGCCGCAAGAAGGGGAGATGCTCTACCTCTATCTGGCGGTCTCCCCAACTGCAGTCAGTGCGGTATTGGTTCGGGAAGAGGCAAAGCTCCAGAAGCCTGTGTACTACATCAGCCGGGTCCTACGGGATGCCGAGACGCGGTATACGAAGGCTGAAAAGATCGCCTTCGCGCTGCTGACCGCGACCAGGAGGCTTCGCCCCTATTTCCAGGCCCATTCTGTCACCCTCTTGACCGATCGACCGCTGCGGTAGATCCTCAGCAATCCTGAGAATGCGGGACGGCTGGTGAAGTGGGCAGTAGAACTTGGTGAGTTCGACATCCGCTACCAGCCCCGACCCGCCATCAAGGCCCAAGCGCTCGCGGATTTCCTCGCTGAGTGCACGGTGCAGGAGGCGGAACCTAGGTCGCCGGAAACACCCAATCTCGACCTCCTGATTTGGACGCTTCACATCGATGGGTCGTCGAACCTCGAAGGTGGAGGGGCCGGGCTGGTCCTCACCAGCCCTGATGGAGTGATAGCCGAGTATGCCTTGAGGTTCGGATTTCCAGTGACCAACAACGAGGCGGAGTACGAGGCCCTAGTCACGGGACTCAAACTCACCAAGGAGCTCGGCATCCGGCGCCTGAAGGTCTTCACCGACTCCCAGCTGGTGGTCGGGCAGGTCCGTGGGGAGTTCGAAGCCCGGAATCCGACCATGCAGAATTACGTCCAGAAGGTGCAAGCACTCATTTCCGACCTCGGCAGTGTCGACATCCAGCAGGTCCCAAGAAGTGAAAATGCCAGGGCCGACAGGTTGTCCCGCTTAGTGGGCGCAGACGCGCACAACTTGTCGAGGGCGATCTACCTGGAGACCCTGGATGCCTCGAGCATCGGCGAGGCTGGAGCGGTGATGGTGATTGATCCGGAGCCGTCTTGGATGGACCCGCTTGTCGCCTACCTCGCCGAAGGGATCCTCCCTGAAGACGAAGATCAAGCTCGGCGACTTGTTATGAAGTCCGCCCACTACGTACTCTATGAAGGGAGGCTGTATCGGACCTCGTTCACCGCCCCCCTCTTAAAGTGCCTCCGCCCCTCGGAAGCGGCCTACGTCCTCGGCGAAGTCCACGAAGGCGTTTGCGGATCACACTTGGGGGCTAGGTCCTTGGCGCACAAGATCATGAGGCAAGGCTATTATTGGCCTACCTTGTTGGAGGACTCAAAGGATCATGTACGGAAATGCGACGCCTGCCAGCGCCACGCCAACGTCCAGAGAGTCCCTTCTGTCCCCTTGGCACCAATCACTGCACTCTTGCCCTTCGCCCAGTGGGGAATGGATATCCTCGGACCATTCCCCGTCGCTTCAGCTCAGCGGAAATTTTTGATTGTTGCAATCGACTACTTCACCAAGTGGGTGGAGGCAGAGCCGCTGGCCACTATCACGGAGGCGCAAGTCCGGAAGTTCGTGAAGAAGAACATCATTGTCCAATTTGGGGTACCTCGGGTCCTCATCTCGGATAATGGCCGACAGTTCGACAACAAGCATTTCCGTGACTTCTGCGAGGAGTTCGGGATCGAGCATCGGTTCACATCTGTGTCGCATCCCCAAACCAACGGCGAGGCCGAGGTCACAAATCGGACAATCCTCCAAAGAATCAAAGCGCGAATCGGTCGGACGGGGCAAGCTTGGGTCGAAGAACTCGAGAATGTCCTTTGGGCGTATCGGACCACGCATCGGACCCCTACCGGGGAGACGCCTTTCAGCCTAACCTATGGCACGGAAGCCGTTGTCCCCGTGGAGCTCGGACTCCCCTCACCTCGGGTGGCCGCGCACCGACCCGAGGCCAATTCGGAGTAACTCCGAGGGAACCTGGATCTCTTGGAAGAAGCGAGGAAAATGGCGCAGGTTCGGATGGCGATGTATCAGCGGAGGGTGGCCCGATATTACAACTCCAAGGTCCGACCGAAGCTTTTCAGAATCGGAGATCTGGTGCTAAGGCGAGCTAAAGCATCTCAACCTGCGGAAGGTGGGAAGCTAGCGCCAAATTGGGAAGGCCCGTATAGGGTTCGCTGGGTAAACCGACCTGGCTCCTACCAGTTGGAGGCCCTAGATGGTCGAGAAATTCCAAGGAGCTGGAATTCCGCTAACCTGCGGATGTATTACCAGTAGAACGACAATGCCGAAAAGACGGTTCAAAAATGTGTAACACTTTTCATTTCAATAATTTCTGGTTACAACGGCGTACTCGTGTGATTACAAGGAATTTCCAGAGGGGAATTAGGGTGTAAAGAAAGTAAAGAAGAGGTGGAGACTCCGAGGAGCTGGAGATCTGGGATCCCGAAACCTCCATCCGAAGCAGCTGCAATCCCACCGGAAGTGGGTGCCTCCAACCGGAGGCGCCATCGACGTCTCACGAAAAAGACGAAGAGCCAGCGCGGATGAAGAAGAAGCGGACGAAGGAGAAGTCCACACTGCTCCTACCCAGAGGCGCCATCCACGCCTCACGAAAAAGACGAGGAGCCGCCGCAGACGAAGCTCCCGCTGCCTCCAGGGGAACGCCACCTCCAAGGGATATTCCGGTCCTCCCCAGTGTTAGGGGAGAGAAGGAATACAAGGGAGAAGAGCATATGGAGGCGCGGTCCCGGATCAAGCGCCTGGTGCGGAGCTCAATCGGGAGGCCGAACTTCAAGGAGGGGAGACGTGATCCCGGATGAAACGCCTAGAGCGGAGTTCCGCCGGGGAGAACCTCCTTGGTGATCCCAGATGAAACGGCTAGTTGGCGGAAGTCGCGAAGGGCGCGCCTCCCGTTCCTTCGGTAGGGGTCTCTCAACCATGCGCCGGAGAGGAGGCCCACGATCCATGGCAACCTGAACAGCTCCGGCTTGGCAGGCTCCATCGCACCTGCACCTATATTTATAGCCAAACTGCGGCCCCCCGGTCGTTCCGATGCGGGTGGCTCTAATAAATGCGGGCGCATTGAATCCGGAGCCGATCCGGCTCTCGAGGCGTATCTTCCCGCGATTTTCTAAGCGTTATTCTCCTTAATCGCATTCTTTGTGCAGGACACTCCGGGTGGCCTGTACCCCTAGGTCCACATATCTCCGCTCGCGCCCAGGCCGCATCCGCCTCGAAGAACGCGCATATCGCGGCCGCTTAACTGACACTCCTCGCAAGCAGCAACTGGCGATCCGATTTCCCAGGTAACCCCTCAATTAGCATTTAATGCCCATCTGGTGTTCCCCAGGCGACGCTTGGAGAGGAGGAGAAACACGATCGCAGCTGGCCACGGAGAAATCCCGTCGGGCGGCAAGCGACAGGCGCACGACCAGCGAGCGGAATTTCCCGAGGCTCGGCCCTCGGATGCCAGGCTAACCCGATGATCATCCCGGGGGCAGACTAGCCTGAAGCCCCGACCGGTCGCCTCGGCTTGCGCCAGCCTTAGCCGACCAACGAGCGGAATTTCCCGAGGCTCGGCCCTCGGATGCCAGGCTAACTCGATGATCATTCCGGGAGCAGACTAGCCTGAAGCCCCGACCAGTCGCCTCGGCTTGCGCCAGCCTTGGCCGACCAACGAGCGGAATTTTCCGAGGCTCGGCCCTCGGATGCCAGGCTAACCCGATGATCATCCCGGGAGCAGACTAGCCTGAAGCCCCGACCGGTCGCCTCGGCTTGCGCCAGCCTTGGCCGACCAACGAGCGGAATTTCCCGAGGCTCGGCCGTCGGATGCCAGGCTAACCCGATGATCATCCCGGGAGCAGACTAGCTTGAAGCCCCGACCGGTCGCCTCGGCTTGCGCCAGTCTTGGCCGACCAACGAGCGGAATTTTCTGAGGCCTGACAACCCTCAGATGCCAGGCTAACCCGATGATCATCCCGGGAGCAGACTAGCCTGAAGCCCCGACCGGTCGCCTCGGCTTGCGCCAGCCTTGGCCGACCAACGAGCGGAATTTCCCGAGGCTCGGCCCTCGGATGCCAGGCTAACCCGATGGTCATCCCGGGAGCAGACTAGCCTGAAGCCCCGACCGGTCGCCTCGGCTTGCGCCAGCCTTGGCCGACCAACGAGCGGAATCTCCCGAGGCTCGGCCTTCGGATGCCAGGCTAACCCGATGATCATCCCGGGAGCAGACTAGCCTGAAGCCCCGACCGGTCGCCTCGGCTTGCGCCAGCCTTGGCCGACCAATGAGCGGAATTTCCTGAGGCCTAACCCTCAGATGCCTGGCTTAGCGCCGGAAGAAGTTCCTGAGGCCTAACCCTCGGATGCCTGGCTTAGCGCCGGAAGAAGTTCCTGAGGCCTAACCCTCGGATGCCTGGTTTAGCGCCGGAAGAAGTTCCTGAGGCCTAACCCTCGGATGCCTGGCTTAGCGCCGGAAGAAGTTCCTGAGGCCTAACCCTCGGATGCCTGGCTTAGCGCCGGAAGAAGTCCCTGAGGCCTAACCCTCGGATGCCTGGCTTAGCGCCGGAAGAATTCCCTGAGGCCTAACCCTCAGATACCTGGCCTAGCGCCAGAATAATTTCAAGAGTCGGGAGTCAGCGAGACGCTACCAAGAGTTAAAAAGAAGAAGGACGAAAGTGAAATGAAGAAACTCTATTTGCATTAACTTTCATTGTTTCAGGGCCGAGACCCATACAACTTGGCAAAACGCCAACACACAAAGAAAAGAACAAAAATACAGAAGGTCAGCTTGGAGGAACCCCCGGGTCGGGAACGCCGGGCACGTCCGCAGGGGGTAGGGAGACGGTTGGAGAAGCAGCAGGCAATGGCGCCGGAGGAGAGGCGAGAAGGGAGATCCCACTCAGGTCAATTTCGGGGTACTTAGCCGACACCCTTGCCAGGCCTTCCTCGAAGCCTAAGACAAAGGAGTCGGACCCCGCGTCCGACATGTCACGGACGAACTCGTCAGACTGACGATAGGCCTGTACCGCCTCCGACATATCACGGGTGAACTCGGCGGACTGACGATAAGCCTGTACCGCCTGACGCCCGATCTCCGCACTCTTCTCGGCCAGCGCCGCCTCTGCCCGCTCCATAATCTGAGCCTTCGCCTCCAAGACCTTCGCCACAATCCGGTCGTCCGCCTCGGAGAAGACCCTCAGCAGATCAGCCTGAGCCTCCTTGTGCTTCGCCTCGGCAGCAATGCGAGCAGCCTCAGCCTCCTCCAGGCGCGAATGAAGCTCCTGGTCGCTCGCGCGGGACTTCTCCAAGGCCGACTCCAATTCGCCCAGCTTGGCTTCAAGAGACCGGGTTCGGTTGCGGGCGTTGTCGGCTGACCGCTGGGCCTTCTCCCACCTCTCCCGGTAGTCGGCAGTCTTTCGGGACTGCTTCTCGGCCCGCTCCTCCGCCTTCTTGATCTCGCCCTCGAGACCCGAGGCAACCTTGAGTTGCTCCTGAGCCTCCAACAGTTGCTTCTCGAGGGTGACGAAGCCGAGTGCCCGCTCTTCGGCCACCTGGAGCCTCGTCTCGAGGTCCCTGGTCGTCCTCCCCGCCGCAGCCTGACCTCCCTCCTCTACTGCCTTCAGTTGGCTCTCGGCCCTCGCCAGAAGCCTCGCCTGTTCCTCGTAGCACTCCTCCAGGCGGATCATGTACTGGGCGAGCTAAGAGATAAGAAAAACGAGGGCGTCAGGCGGGGATCAACAGAGCCTATAAATGATGAAAGCGACCAAAAGAACACTCACCGACATGAGACAGACGCAGCTGGCAGCCCCAACATCAGGGACCCTCATCTCCCGGACCTGCCTGCGGTCCTTCTCCAGCAGTACCGTCTCGATGAGGTTTCGGGCGCCGGCGAAAGTGAAGGCCGACCCCGACTTCTCCCCGGAGTCGGACGGTGGTTCTGCAGCCATACCCTTACCCATCGCTTGGGGAAGAGTCATGCTGACCATGCTCGGGGCGGGGACCGCCCCTGGAATTGACAGGGTCCCGCTCGGCCGGGGCCTCGGCGCGTCCCTCCTCGTATCATCCGGAGCCGACCGAGTCGAAGGCTGGGCTGGGGACCGATCACGTCCGACCCGTCCATCTCGGGCGCGCCCGGGTGATGCCTCCGGAGAAACGGTAGTCTCGGCATCGGAGGGCTGATACAGCGTCAACTCCCGGTCCGCGCCCGCGGCGTCCCCCTGATCGGTGGGTCCGGACCCGTCTGTCGGCGTCGGAGTCGCCTGCCGGCGGGACTTCTTCGCCGGTGGGGCCCCGCTCGGAGGAGCTCGTTTCTTCCTCCGGACTGCTTCCAGTAGGGACGTCCTACCAACAGCCGTTGCCTTGTCCGACCGCATGACGTCGTCGATCTCTGCAAAAAGGACGAGGTGGTCGGAGGTTGGGAAACTGAAGGAAAGAACGAGACGAAAGAGGAGAAAAGAGCTAAAAAAGAAATGGTGGCGGGCTCACGGTCAGTGGGGACCGAGCTCAGACCAACGTTCACCAAGGTATCCTCGGAAATAAGGCAAGCCACCGGGGGGAGCCGGCCCTCGGCAACCAACCCCTTCAAGACGGCGACGCCATCGGATTCCTCCCTCGACAACCTCGATAGGCCAATCGGGGACTTCATCGGCGTCTCCCAGGTTGCCCTGATTCCCCAAGAGGGATCTACGTCAATGAAAAAGAAACGCTCCTTCCAGCCGTGAATGGAGGAAGGAGCCTCCTTGACGAGGCCGCACCCTCGCCGCGCCGCAAAGCACCACCACCCTTTGTCCTGGGGGTGGCCGCTCAGGCCGTAGCATTCCCAAAAGACATTCAGGGTGGCGGGAACCTCGTGCATGCGGCAGAGAACCTGGAAGGCCGTCAGGGCGCGCCATGAGTTCGGCACCAGTTGCGTCGGCGCCACTCTTAAACCCCGAAGCACCTGCACAACTAAGTCCGAGGGGGGAAAGCGAAACCCGGCCTGAAGAATGCCCTCATTGATGGCGACCTTCCCTGGAGGAGGATGGGACATCCTCTCCTCAGGCCCCGGGAGCGTAACATTGCAGGCCTCGGGAAGGTGGTATCGAGCCACGAACCTATCTAGGTCTTCAGCGACCAGCTCCGACTTAATGCGGTCTGCTCTCACTTCGCCCATCCCTAATGGCCAGTGAATCTACGGTCAGGACGGGGTCAAGAAGGGGGAAATGACCGGAATGACTGGAGTACCCTAATACAAAAGGAGAAAGTATGGAGAGCCTTAAATTGAAGAATGGGGCAACTCACCGGAAAAGAAGGAAGAACGGCTCCGAGAGCGTCAAAGGAGGAGCAAGCGAACAGTCCGACGGCAATGACGGCAGCGCAAAGGAGAAACTCGAAGATGTCTGTAAAGAGAAAGGCGGACGGAGGAGGGCCCCCGGTTAAATAGGCGGAAAGGTGGGCGACGCCTCGGTGACGCCAGAGGACGCCTGGCTGCCGAAGGGTCGCTCGCGCCCCAAAGGCAAATCGACGCCATTAAGGAGGGATGTCCGCCGAAATTCTCAGACTGCCAGGTCAGCAACAACCGCCATACGCCATAAAGAAGGCGGGGAGCTCGAAGCGCGCGCGCCTCTCCGAGGGATGGCGGCAATCACGAAGCATCACTCCCTTCACCCGTTCCCCTTCTGGTTCCAGGCTCGGAAGTGGGGGGCTACTGTTACGGGGGAACTTAGCCACCATGCCCCACGTGACCGGCACGCGCGCCCAGGAAGACTACGGCAGCCCCTTGATCCAGCAATCCGACCCCGAGTCGGACATCTTCGTCTCCGCAGCCCGACCCCGAGTCGGCTGCCCCTTGATCCAGCAATCCGACCCCGAGTCGGACATCTTCGGCTCCGCAGCCCGACCCCGAGTCGGCAGCCCCTTGATCCAGCGATCCGACCCCGAGTCGGATATCTTCGTCTCCGCAGCCCGACCCCGAGTCGGCTGCCCCTTGATCCAGCAATCCGACCCCGAGTCGGACATCTCTCGATAACGACAGGCTATTCCCCAGAGGCACGCCGCAGCCTCCTGCTCCACTACTCCCTGCAACGGTTGTATCTGGCGCTGCTCCACGATCCCCTGTAACAGCCGTACAAGGCGGAGCTCCACTACGCCCTGTCATGGCCGTACCCAGCGCTACCCCACGACGCCCTGTAACGGCCGTGTCAGTGGCAGCTCCATCGTGCCCCACGATGACGAACCCCCCTGAAAGACCCCTGTTACGGGGGAACTTAGCCACCATGCCCCACGTGACCGGCACGCGCGCCCAGGAAGACTACGGCAGCCCCTAGATCCAGCGATCCGACCCCGAGTCGGATATCTTCGTCTCCGCAGCCCGACCCCGGGTCGGCTGCCCCTTGATCCAGCAATCCGACCCCGAGTCGGACATCTTCGTCTCCGCAGCCCGACCCCGAGTCGGATATCTTCGGCTCCGCAGCCCGACCCCGAGTCGGCTGCCCCTTGATCCAGCAATCCGACCCCGAGTCGGACATCTCTCGATAACGACAGGCTATTCCCCAGAGGCACGCCGCAGCCTCCTGCTCCACTACTCCCTGCAACGGTTGTATCTGGCGCTGCTCCACGATCCCCTGTAACAGCCGTACAAGGCGGAGCTCCACTACGCCCTGTCATGGCCGTACCCAGCGCTGCCCCACGACGCCCTATAACGGCCGTGTCAGTGGCAGCTCCATCGTGCCCCACGATGACGAACCCCCCTGAAAGACCCCCCAGCCTGGTATATATGCGGCTGGGGGAGGAGGGGGGGTAAGCAAGAACTTCCAGAGCATTCTCCTACTTGCTACTATTATCTCTCCTTATCCTCCAATCTCCTCTGACTTGATCGTCGGAGGGCCCCCACTACCCCAGTGGTGGTGCGAGGCTTGCTTGCAGGTTTTCCGGTGGAAGGTGGAGCGCAATCAACACCAACCAAGGCAACTCAGACGGAATCCCGTTCACACCGCCGTGCCAATCGTTCTCGGTTTGGACCACCAGCAACAATTAGTAAAAATGAATCCCTTAAAAATGCACGTTCGATGTTTCGATAGAAAATTTCCTAGGATTCTTAGTGCACAAAAGGGATATTGAGATTGACAAGAGTAAGACTCGGGCCATTGTGACTGCAATACCTCCTACAAACAAAGAAGAGTCATAAAAATTTCTTGGCCAAGCTCATTTCTTAAAGAGATTTATATACAATATAGCTGGGAAAATGTAACAATTCTCTCCTTTACTCGAATTGAAGGAGAGTTATTAGTTTATTTGGGGAGAAGAACAGCAAAAAGCATCCAACCCTATAAAGGTTTGCTTGACTAATCCACCTACTCTAATTCTACCAAAACAAGATAAGCCACTCAAGATATAAGTTTTTACTACCGAGGGTTCGATTGGAAGTCCTAGCACAAGATAATGATGAAAGGAAAAGAACAAGTGGTCTATTTTCTAATTAAAACTTTGATTACTGCTGAATCCAAATGCGCTGTGGCTGATTGAATACTGTTGAATGTTGAATGGCTTATAGGAAGAATTACAGAATGTGTGATGGTCAGTGATTGTTGCTACTTGAGCATCTGAATGGAATTGTTAGAAGTAACAATGTCTGATGATGTCATATTTACAACTTACACTTGACAAAGCCAACTAAAATTTTAACAGCACAAACAGAAAATCCCCATGTAAAATGTCCAGCTCTACAAGAACATGCTTGCTGCCCGTTGCAAATGCATGTACATGAACACACAGAAGCTTCATTACATACAACAGCTGATAAACCACAACAGGGTAAATACAGGCCAACTTAATCTAGCAAACAATCTAGTTCTCATCCTCTGCTCGCATATTAAATTCTTACCCAAAAAAAACTTCAACAGACTATATAATAACAAACACAATCCAATTCAGAGTAAAAAACCAAGAACCGTGTGAATACAAATATAAAAAATATTCATTACACCAAACCGACAAATGAAAAACCATGAAAAGCTCAAAATTCACTCAAAATATAAAATATTGTGAAATTTCAAACACGCCAATCCTATCGTCGCGTTCATCAGCTCCTCCTACAATCCAAAAATAGACCAAAAACTATAAAAAAGATAAATTCAGACTTCAGAGAGAGAAAAAGGTCGTACCCTAAAATTCTATTATTAGAGGAAGCTTCGGAGATTTTCTGTCCTCTCCGTAGAAATCTCGGAGGGAGGGAGGAAGGGAGGAAGAGAGAGAGGGAGAGCAGAATTCTAAGCTCCCTTGTATATAAATACTTGATTGAAGAATTTAAAGGAATAAATGGGACTTCGTTTAGATTAATTAACGCGCAGATTGGGAATGTGAGAGAGAGGAACAGAGTGGATGTGGGAGAACAACCATGGTTGCAGGCAGAGTAGCAGAGATCAGGTGGTCGGCCGGCCGGCCATGTCCTCCTATCGCTTGATCTTGCTCATCATCTCCTTATAATTGCACAGAAATCAATCGAGCTCCTCAAGAATTTCCGACAGTTTTATAATTTAAATCCGGCAAATCCGCCAAAAACACGTGTCCCACTCTAATTCAGATTAGGATGCACTGCTTCCGAATTTTTATCGGGCAAAGTCCGCCTAGGAAGCGCATCCCATTCCAAATAAGGATTCACCATCGGAGCAATAATTTTCCCTGAGAGAGATCTCTCCAATTTAATGTGCAACGGTTTTCCATTTGCTAATTTTCTTTTTATATAAAAAATTAGCTATTATTGTGCTCGCTTGATTCGAGTTAGACGAGGCATGGGTTTGCTATTTCCTACCCCAATTAGACTCGGATCATATCTAAAGTCCAAACTCCAGGTTAGTTGGTTTCTTGTACTTCCTCCCTGATTTACTTTTATCCCAGCTAGCATTGCAACCGTCCGATGAGAATTTGGATAAAGTAAGCCGAGTGGAGTGTGGAGTCCTACTCCGAGTACGGTTAGGATTATTAGAACGAACTCTTTCTGAGACCGAGACTGGACCGTCCGATCAGCCTCGGTCCAATCAGAACCATTCATTTACCTTCCGGAGAACTTGCGGCTTGCCGTTGAGGATAGAAATCCACGGTACGCTTGAAGAGCCGCGTCCCATTCGGATTAGGATTCGGTAAAATAGAAGCCGCAGCGCCTCTATTTATAATCCAGGGGAAACTCCTCTTCCCTCCCACGGAAAGCTTGGTTACTCGACTGCATCACCGGAAGAGACGAGGAGGAGGAGGAGTGAGAGAGAAAAGCAATAGCGATCGACTCTCCCAAACGACGATCTTGGCCATGGCGTTATATTTCGGCGACACTACTACGTACGTCAGTGCTTTGCTCAAGGGGAGAAATTTGGGAGCGTCAGCAAGGCCACTGGCCCCTGTGGAAGTCCACCTTCACGTCTACGAGTACATCGATGGAGGTCAAAGGTTGGCCTGCCGGCCCGAGTTCACTGATTTTTCCATGTATCTCGGCCACTTGGTGGATCTACGAGATCTTCGTCACATGATTCCTGAAATCCTTTTCCATACTTTCTACAACGATCTGGACACTCGGCGGTTCTGGGAGGAGAAGCTCATCGACTACGCTGCCGACGTAGGCCTAATCGCTTTTAATGCTGGCGTCCAAGAGCTGGAGCTAACCGTTGAGATACATATCCGCAACCTGGCTCGGCGGCTGCTCGAGGTGGAGCAGGAGATGGTTGAGCTGGCGATAAATGCTTCTGATGAAGAAATTGGACGTGGGGACTTTGGTGGCACGCCGGCGTCGGAGGCATCGATCAGGGAGCTGGAGGTGGTGAAGTACGATGGTGTTGGAGGTGAGTTTGAAGACAACGGGTGCTCGATTTGCTTGGAGGAGTTTGAGCTGGAGATGGAAGTGACGCGAATGCCTTGCAAGCATGTCTTCCATGGTGGCTGCCTCACCCAGTGGCTCGAGAAAAGTCATCTTTGCCCTCTCTGCCGTCAGGAGATACCCATCTAGTGCGAGCGTAGTTGGAAGGAGCTGATCTAAATTCTTTGTCGTCTATTGTTTTATTCGAAGGATTGGAGGTTTTGTGTGCTAGATATGGCTGGGCTTGGATTTCGATTACACGGTAGCTTTAATGTCTAGTTGATAAGGATAAAATATGACTCTGTTATCAAATTTTTGGTTATTTTGATTGAATGGTTTCCATGTTTAATAGATATCAGAAGATTTATCCATTCTTTTTCAATGGTTGTCTCTCATACGCATATCTCCCTGCAGATGGCAAACTGGGACTTAGAACATATATTTTGCGACTACAGGGAGGAATCTCTTGCTTTCTTGCTTTTGAATCAGCGACAGTTTCATTTATAAAATGAAGCTGAAGGTTGTATGCAGCTTTTTTTTGTTTATTTTCTCCAGCAGTTCTTGATGTTGCAGAATCTATACATCTTTGTTGCTTGTGGGTAAGTGGACTTCCAATATGTCATAACTCTTTTTTAGTATATATTGGTGGATTATATGGTTGCGTCAAAGTTCTTTATCTTTAGTGCAGTTTGCTTTTTAATTACGTTTTGTGGAAGAGGAAAGATACTATAAATTCAGTAAAAAAGCCTTTTTTTAATAGAAAAATTAGCATTCGGTAAGGAACAATATTTACAAAAGCAACAACATTCAAGTGCAACTTGATCATGCACTTTTACACGCATAACATGTCTACTGAATACTGTAGAACAACTTAACCACCAACACATTCCGAAGATTCGGAGGCTTCAAAGTCACCACAATCCTCAATAACTTCCCCTGTCCTTCCTACATTGCTTGAAGCTGAACCCTCAATAAGCCCTGGCAATTGCATCTCTTGCAATGGAGCCTTCCTCTTGCTGCTCTGCTCACGCTATCTCTTCATGATTTTAGGCACATCATCAAAGAGCTCCCCATCCTTTTTGTAGGTATCCATCATATCCTAACCAGCAATACTAATCAGAAGCATAATGTACATGTAAAGTGAAGTCCACACATAGAACGACCACTTCCAATTGTAAACCAATTCTTTTCCCCATGGGAGCTGAGAGGTCATGAAGATCTCTGCTGCATATAGTTGTGGTAGATCAGTTGTCCCAGCCCTCGGTTTTAACCTCACTCTAATTGCCTCAGTTCTCCGACCGGTTTCCTTATATCTCAGTACTTCCATGGTTACTTTCTGGCTCTCGGTGCATATCCCCATTAAAAGAGGGATTCCCATTAGACACGTCCGCATCAATCGAACAGGTAGGCTTCGGAACCTTAGCATGCATGGCTGGCTTGATGTTGTTATAGTGTCTCCATTAGGTGCAATAGCCTCTGCGGTTACCTGTCAAGGGATCCACAGTAATGGTGCGAGTATATATATAGAGGTTAATCAATTTACGAAGATAAAGTAAACTTAGTTTAAATACCTCAAAATAATCAATTTAAGTTGAAATCAATTCGTTATACCAAGTTGAAATGTAATTGGTTATCCGACAACACTAACACTAGGAACTGTTTTTTTATGCTTAATGCAAAGGAAAATTAAATGGAAGTGTTGGAAACAAACAAGCAATTGCTTTTTACGTGGTACCCAGGTAAATTGATAGATTGCTCCATAAGGGAGGAAACAACATCAAGTTGCATAATGTGCAAAGTCTTTGTTTTGCATAGAAAGTCATAGGGGAGAAGAAGGGTGGATGTTTGATCATCCCTCCCATAGGAAGGCAAACAATGGCCTACGCGCCCAGAGGGAAGTGACAAGAAGATTGAATGATTGAAATCTTGAACACCAATTATTAAATGAAAAGAGGCTGGGTAGATGGTTGTGATCTTGGAAATAGAAGAGGATTAGAAATTCAATCCTCTTCTGTTTTGTTTTCTGATTTTCTGCAGCTATGTATTTAGGGGAGGTTTTGGTTATAGGGTTTTAGACTTGCTTGATTGTACCACACCGTCTAAAGGGAGGTGGAGACTTGCTTGGATTAGTCATAATTTGTTTTGGGATGCTGGGTTTATCTCTTTTGGTTTCTTATTTACATTTCTTAAATAGAAACAGAGTGGAATTTTATCCTGTTCCCAACAGGACCGAGACAAACAATTAATAAGAGAAAGGTAGTGGATTAGATGGTTCTTAGAAAATAATGCTGGTGATATCATGATGATAGAGAGTTATCGGTAAGGTTAAGCTTTTGTTTTCAAGTAGTTCACAGTTGTATGCTTAACAAGATGAGTCTTTGAAATGAGCCAATTGCTTGCCCAGGGAGGATAGAACCAATGGTGAATGGAGCACTTAAAATTTAAAAAAAAATTATAGAACTTCAATCATCATGCAGAAAACCATCAAATAAAAATGAAATTGTGGTTTTTCACTTCTTCCTTTCTTATATTGACTTGATCTTTTCTCAGTTTGAGAGCTATTTTAAGCATTTTGGTGAGAATTCTTGTTGCTTTACAATAACCCCGACACAGAGATGAACTTCTTGTCATCATATATACTTTGATGTCTCTGTTTTAATATGTTTTCACCACATTGCCACTAGGGCAAACCCAAGGGTGAGTAAAATAATGTGCACAGTCACTGCAGCGACATTAGAGAGGAGAAGAAAAAAAGAAAGAAAAGACAAGAAAAGAAGAAGGGAGAAACAAATCAAGCACGCGTGCACCAAAAAAACAGAGCAGTTCACAGTAGGAGACCATGATCACACGTCCATCATTCTGGAACAGTTCAATCAAAGACAAAATTTCGGACCTTGGAAGAAGGAAGAGGAATTGGATCGGAAACTTTCGACTTTGAAACATTCATACAGCTAAAAATCAATAGAATCAACCAAAATATAAACTGCAGCGTCATTAACTATAAAAGCATTCAATCTATTCTCAGAACATAGTATTTAATCGAGTAAGAACAAGGAAGAGACCTGCGAAAATCCAAAAATCAAGAATTCGTGGAATATTATTACAAGTGAATGGTTCTGTCCTAAATAAAATAAAATAAAAGGAGTAATGATTTAATTCACCTGAAACACACCAATCCGGCGATTATAATCGGACTTGGGCATGATGAGAACGAGCGAGACCCGGGCGGTACGGCCGGCGGGCACCGGCCTCCCCCTCCGCTTGGCGCCGCCAAGCGCGGCAACGGTGCTCGGGTGGGCCTCGGTATAGTTGAAGTGGAGCGGACGCCGCACGGATACGGGCTCCCCGACCCACAGCCGGACCAGGCCGGCGAATGTGACGGCGACAAAGACCACGGCGTTAAGTTGAGTCCAAATAAATTATTGTCAAGCCAATATTGAGCTGCCCATGAGCGGCTCAAATCTTTCATAGGCCCATCTTCGGTGAGCATCGATGATAACACCACTGATCATAAGCATTGACACATCGACTGTAACAAACAACTCAAGGTCTAGATCATCGGTAAGGGATACGTACTAGTATCTTTTTAACTCCAAATGATGATTATCATGATATAAAGTATAAACACGAGCAAAATCTAAAAATTAGCAAACTTTTTCCTTAGCAACCGCACTTTATATTAAAAGCAATAAAGAAAGAAAGAAGCTCCCGAAGCTCACAAATTGTAAATCTAGAAGGTTGACACGGTTGCTATGAATTTTTCATATGTCACTTTGGATAATTTAGCAAGCATGGAGAACTGCACACACATCAAGAAGTCACAAGGACATGTTATGTAACAACTCAGGACCTCACCCAAAATGGCTAGCCGGAAGTTACTATTTGGGTTCCTTGATTCTGTATAAATATCCAAGATCTACCCAGCGAATAACCGATGTGGGACTAAACACACGCCCGCACGGGTCCTCACATACTCTCCCCGTTCAAGTTCCGACGTCCTCGTCAGGCTAAGGGTTCAAATTCATTCAAATCTAATCACAAACACCACGATCGGCTCATGGTTAGCCCCAATGGATCCGTGCTACAGTATCCCCTAGTCTACATAGATTATGGGCCGGGTCCGCTCTAATACCATTTGTAACAACCCAGGACCTCGCCCACAATGGCTAGCTGGAAGTTACTATTTGGATTCCTTGATCCTGTATAAATACCCAAGATCTATCTAGCGAATAACCGATATGGGACTGAACACACGCCCGCACGGGTCCTCACATGTTATGTCCTAGGGCGCAAGTCCATCTAATCCATCAATTTCTACTCGGACAATCAGAACTAAGTAAAGAACATCTACCATGGCTTACCTTAAACCAAATTATTTTGCATTTTTGTGTCACAACCGTGCAAGGCAACAGGTCAATTACTCAGGTCCCCCCCTAGTCCAATATTGTGAAGAGAGGACACCGACGGAAACCATGAAGTCATGATCAATCCCGGAGACGGATTTGGAGGGGAGGGAATGAAAAGATGGCGAGCGGCTTGTTAGTCTATTGATTCTTTTGAATAATTTGCAGGACAAGATAAATAGAAGAAAAAAAAAATCGTTACGATAACTTAAAACTAAATTTAGTTTCAAGTCTAACTTGATAAATATCGAATTCAGTACAAGCTATTCTCGATAGCTAGACCTGTTCGAGGAGATCCGGGCGAAACGTCCCACCATAACGAAGACGGAGCTTGCAGAGCGGCCACATAGCCAAGATATAGGTGAGGAAGGGAAGGGCACAACACGGCAAAGAAATAAGGATAGCAAGCCACAAGTTTCCTGGTGCAAGCACTGCGAACATCGCGGATGCAAATGCCACAGACATGGCCGCAATTGCACACCACAACAGCTTCCTTGTGGATGCTCTGTAGTGGAGCAAGAAGTCGATGTCTTCCCATCCTGCAAATATACAAAGAAAAGAAACGGCGAGTGAGGCGACCATAGCAATGGTGTCCGATATCAAGAACGCCTTAAAGGCTGCTTTCTTTGCTAGAATTGGCAAGCCTTCGTCAGGGCCCTCGTCGCTGCTAAACCCTCCAGGCATCGTGAAGGCCGCGGCGAAGGTGACCGTGGCAATGAGGATGGCCGTCAACGAGGTGTTCTGGGTGTATCTTTGAGTTAGCGATTGGATCTGACAGATTGCTTCCCGGGCTATTCTTTTTTCGGCCGTATGCCATATGTCACCTGTAGCCAGGCCGGGGATGGTGGCATGAAGCAACAGCGTATACGCCTCATTCTGCATGGCGTTGCGATATGCTTAATCCAGTCAGTCGTAATTCGGAGGATCATAATTAAGAAAACAGACCCAAGGAGTTACCCATTTCAAAGTTTTTGCAGGTTCCACTCGATCAAAGAAGATGTCGAGAGCACTAAATCTCCCCTTCAAGGCCGCACGGTCCACCCTTTCATTAGCCAACAAAGCTCGAAGTATTTCCGGATTGCAAGTCTCCGCAGCCAAATGCAAGGGAGTGCTCCCGTCGTCATCTGGCTGGTTGAGCAATCCATGAAGCGCAGGTGTCTTTAGGATGTACTTAACAAAATCCACCTGCCCTTCAAGTATCGCCGCATGAAGCGCATTCCGGCCCTGTCTATCAACTAAAAAACCAGAGTCTGGGCAGTGGCGAATGAGCTCTTCGGCTATGCGTACATAGCCTAGCCGAGCAGCATAATGAAAGGCCGAGAACTGTTGATTCATCACGTATGCAAGAGAGGGATCAAACCTTAGATGCAACCGCAACATCTCCAGTTTATTGCCCACTGCTGCGTGAACGAGTGCGATAGTCCCATGGTCGTTCTGAGCTTTGGCGAGCTCTGGCCTCTCTCTCAACAATGTTTCCACTATGCCTACCAGTAAAGATTAAAACAAAACAAAATCAGGAATGCATGCAGTACTCTCGGGGAAAAAAAGAAATAGGAACGCACTGGTGCTAAGACATGAAATGCGTGCAGAAGATTTAGTTTGTCGAAGTGGCTTCTGCAGAGAATTAATAGATGTCAAAAAAATAGTCAACTGATATAGAAGGAATAGAAGTAATAGAGAAATTACTTGAATGCTCGGAAATAGTAGCAGCATGCAGAGCAGTGTGGCCATAGTAGCCTCCATGATTAGATGAAGGAATTTGCACCAATGCTGTGACAGCATCAGCTAAACCTCTATAGGCTGCAATGTACATTGGCGACTCATGGTTGCTGTCAATCAATTCTGACTGCTTGGGCTCCGCCTGCAGCAGCTCCAGCGCTAAGCTGCTGTGGCCATGCCGCAAGGCATGGTGCAGAGCAGTGTTTCCCTTCTTATCCGTTGTCATCATCATCTGTTTTAGAGGGTCGCCTCCCTCTATATCGCCGCCACTACGAAGCACCTGCGTTGCAACCTGAATAAAAAAAGTGGCCATAGAGTGATGACCAGCCATAGCAGCGATGTGCAATGGAGTCTCTCCATTTGAGTTTGTGGCCAAAAGGAGGGGTGGGCTGCTCAGACAGAGCTCTTTTGCAAATTGCTCGTGCTCATATATCACCGCAAAGTGAAGGGCTGTGTTATTTAGTGGAGTTTTGCCAAGAAGGATTTTGGGACTTTCTCTAACCAACTGATTAAGGACGGCAACATTGCCGGACACCGCTGCATCGAGCAATCTGGTATCCATGTGTTGTGTATGCCTAATTGTTGCTCTAAGTATGGCTACCGGGTAGTATTAATAATAATACAGAGAACTTGATTCTAAATAATTGAGTTGACTCCAAGGGTATATTTTTAATATCTTTTTATTTTTCAACTAGGCATTTGTTATTTTACGCAGCTTCAAAATATTCACTTTCCATTTTGACTGCTAAGTTTGGACATCTCCTATCTCATTTCCCAATTTGTTAATACCAATTATTTAACGCTAATCATTAGACAATTTATTTTTTAAACCTAAATGATCTGGGTCCAACAACTACAACGCACAATTATTGCCACATAAATATATCTATTTGCAAATAATTTACATTAAAGCGGGTTGCCATTACTCTAGCAGCTGATCTACTCTACCTTCGCCCGACGGACTGAAGAGATGCATAGATGTCCAGCTGGGGCCCGCAACGAAGGAGAGCGGGAAGTTTCGTGGGGGCCACACCACCAACGTGTACCGCACGTTTTGCGATCTCGCCGTAAGAAACACGGCCTCTCGAGGGGGGTTTCCTGAAAGGTGGGCACGGGGGAGACCTTGACCCCAGCTGTGAGTGGTGCCACTTGTCACCGTAAGAAACACAGTCCCTTTTGTTTGTCGTTTATATAACGTGGGGTGGGTTATTTTACGGAGACCTTGACCTCCTCTCGTGGCCCGAGTCTTCCTACGTTGCGACCACGGGGCCAGCGGTCGAGTGGTGCCGCTTTCATTAGGTAGGGGTGGGTTATTTTACGGAGACCTTGACCTCCTCTTTGTTGCTACCGCGGGGCCAGCGGTCGAGTACGCTGTGGGCATCTTCCGAGCTCTTCCGATGCCGGGCCTTCACGGCCTGTCCTGTCGAGCTAATGTCACTAAAGAGAGGGCATCTTCAGTAAGTATTATAATATTTGAGGGCCAAGTTGTAACATTGAAAACAACAAAAGATTGACCCGTTAGTTTAAAATTGAATGGCCGTGATCTGTGAAACAGGGATGCAGCTCAGTGGTGAAGCGTTTATGGGACCTAACCAACTTTGTCTCCACAAAATTTTGAGGGAAGTTTCTCACTTTTCCCATCTTTACCTTAAAAAAGAAAGGTTTATGGGAACCTCGTCCTCGAGGACATCTCGGACAGGTTTATATGCATGCATAAATTTTTTGTTCATAAACAATTACGATCTTTGAATTTTACTAAAATATTCTAATCATCTAGCTAACTTTTCATTAAAAAAAATAAACATGATGAAAAATAAAATAGAAAGAAAATCACCATTAAGTTATAGTTATAATCGCTAAATCTTTTCAGCTCTATGTTGCTTGTCCTACATTATGTACGGGCACGAGTCTACAATTTATTTGTATGTTTAGAAAAGCATTGCCACATTTCAATATATAAATCGAAATTGAGCTACAATTTCAGTCTTCTATTTTGGAGTTCTTCATTCTGCATTATACGTGGTTCTATGCTAGGTTCAATCTGTAGAGAGCATAGCAACAAAATAATTATAGTAATTTTTAATCAGGAGATAATAAAAAAAATTTATCCGTCCAACTACTCGGATAATATTGCAGTGGTATGGACGGTGATATTTAGATTAGTATTTGTATCTTGATCCCAGCATGATCCAAAAGCTAATGTAGAATGGTCTGAACACCATCAGTGGGGTATGGAGCATGGCATAGGATGCTGAAAGCTTAAAAAAGAAATGTTGAAGAATTGTAGCCAAATCCATCTTAGCTTCCGCGCTTTGAATTTTCGATGCCTTGGAAACTGCTTCAGAAACATCTCGAGATTGAATTAGACGGTATTTTCAACCCAAAAATTCCACATCATGGTGTATAAAAGTACAGATAACATAAGCTGCACTTCGGTGAAAGGTAAGACTTCCTGGTTTTATTTCCTTGTAAACTTTTTGTATAAACATAATCTTCCGGTATATAATCTAAGAATCTCGTAAAGAACCATGGTCACTTGTAAAACAAATTTGAAAAATAACATGAGTTTTGATAAAAAAACAAACTGTGATAACAATTAAAGGAAAACTACCCCGAGGTAACGATAGTTTCACCATGTGAGATACCGCGAGGCTAAGCTAACGACGTTATAAGCTAATGGAGAGATTCATTTATTAGTAGAGTTGGAAATGGGCTTAAGCTGGCCCAAGAACCATCAAGTAGACCCTAAATCCACAGGATAATGTAATCTATTTTTCTATTGCAGTCTATTATTTCAGAAAACCAAGAATGAGGATCTCAAAAAAAAATTTCCATTGCACCGATTTTTCTTCACCTTCTCTTTTGTTGCATTACTCACTCTTTCTACGGGCTTACAAAGATATTGGCAGATGACTTATTGAAATCTAAATAATTGTTGGTTTGGATATTTGATCTACATGTCCATCTTGTACATAAGCTAAAAAACTATAGAGAGATAGAACCACACTTATACCCTACGGAGTGGGCTAGAATACAACACTCATATTCTGTGGAGTGAGGCAGAATACCGCATTTATATCCTGCGGTGGGCCAGAATCAATAATAGGCAGAGTGCCAATGCATAACCCCCAACTGACAGGGTTCAGAACATAGTTTGATTGAGAGTTCAAAACTGATATACATCTAATTTTTTTTAATAAAATAATAGATGTATCATAATCCAATTAAAATATGCATATACGACGTAAGAAAAATAGTAAATAATTTAACAATAGCCCAAAAATATTACTCTAATTTACGCATATTTTTTTTCTTCAAATCACCACCCCGTAAAGAATGGCTACGGGCATCTTGCAAGTCATATCTTTTTCGCAAACAGGAACAGGCATAACACCAGTTTCTTGAGCAAGATTACAACTGTCATGCCATTAGAAGAAAAATGAGATTGTATTATATATTAATTATTTGTGAGCGAAGAAGCAATTCTATGATGAGACGATACATACATTAGTTTTCTCGTGGAATTTCACAGAAACAAGGATGCTGAAACTATTAGAGTGATTGCAGATATGAGCTGGATGGGATTTTCCCAACAGCCTCGATTATAACAAGATTTTTTTTTTAGATGATAGACCATCCTCAGGTAGGCTAAATTTGATTTGGATTATCAGAAATTTGACTGGTCAGATACAGTTGACTGCTAGGGATACCGTCAGAATTCTGTGGTCTTTGTTAGGCCTTTGAGAAAGTATCAAATGGCTGCACAAGCATTCTGGGACCAAGTCTATCTGGGTGGAAAGTAAATAAAATTGTTAATGAAAGAACCAGAGAATCATCAGCTATGAGGGATGGGAGATTTTCCCTTGAAACACAATATCCTCTCTCCTCCCTTCTACAGTTTAGATTATGCCATATGTACCAAAAGGCCTGTCAACCAGCTAACTTTGCTAGTGGCTGTAGCCTTACAGTGCAGCCAGCCTACAAGTGCCCTCTGCAGCTAGATAGGAAATCTAAGAAATGACAGCATAACAGAATGGTAATACGAAGTATGTAAACCAAAAACTCATCTAGACAACTTGATTTGGTCCTACACTTAATATATTACCCATCACCAAAAAATTTACCTAAATCGGAAACATTTTATTAGGGATAAAATGCAAATAATGATGACAGAACATTAGGCTGTCTTATCTGAAAACTTAAGGTGCGGAGGTTGAACAGTATTCCTTCAACAGCATAGACCAGCAACAGGGAGAAGAAACATGATATAAGCATGAATATATAATCAGTCCATTATGACACAGCTAAAAAGCAATGGCCACCTCTGCAAGTTAAGCCATTAACTGATTGCTTGATATTTTCAAATAGCCTCAGTCTTCCATCAATTAAATAAAAGTTACACGTATATCATTTCAACATTACTCTAATTCTGAAATCTAAATCATGTCAACACTGCACCGTCACAATAAAAACAATTGGATGAAATCTCAAAGCAGCTACTGCAGGGGTATTAGTTTCTAGGTTCCAAAAGTAGGGGACAAGGGTATAGAAGTGTAGCAAGCCCCATCTCCTCTTTAATAGCTTGTGCTCAATAGTCCATACTGATGTTACAACTAATGTTTGGAGCAGGAAAAGAAACAATTTCTGAATGCAGGATATTTACAATTTCACCAACTTATATATAACATTTTGCACAATTAAACTGCAGTGTCTCCAAGTACAAATTCTGAAACTAAGTTTCACATGGCACTAGGTATACTACAGTTCCTAAAGCAAGTTCAGTGAATTTTGTAACACTTATATCTACTAAACAATGAACATACACACACACACTACTCATATATCTGATAACAGCAATTTCTAATGTGTCATATAAGATATGATCAATGTAAGAGTCTCCGTTGAAAGATTTAGAATGTGAAATGAATAAAGCTTTCTGATTATCAAAGTGAACTACTTAATAGGTATACTGATAAAGAAGAGGAAAAGAAAAAGACCTTCCTTGTGCCAGTGGAATTTATATATAGGTAAATTGGCTTTTCTGCGTCCTCATATTGAAGATAAAGGAATTCTGCTAGCATCAGCTCTGTCACTGATGGAACAAGAGACATACCCAAGTATACGATTCGGTTTCTGGACAAGTAAGATGCTAGATCTGGAGGTGGTTGCTCCCACGCACTTCCTCTCAAGAAGGGACAACCTGTTGACAGATGAACACAAACCACGAAGAAACTATAATCAATTGATCAACTATAAGCAGTCAATCATTACATGTTACATGAGAACTTGATCCTAGTTAATTTGATGCTGAAACAACAATTATATAACAGTTGCTATATGCATGGACTGTATAGTGCTCGACACCAAGTTGTGATAGTCCAACAATCAAGAGAAGTATCCTACTCTACTGTCATAAATGAACAACTAATTTAATCCTATGTTCATCATGTGCTAAAGCCTATCAAATTAAGAAACCCCATTGAGCCTAGGAAATATGATCTAGTCCCCAATGATTGAGGTGCCAGCGCATAACAAACTATAATGTGAATTTCATAATTTATCAGCTAGGTATGGGCATAATTCAGCAGTTTGTATGCTGTAAACTGCATATTAGTCTATGCCACCCAAAGTGGTCCAGAACAATGTAGTCAAAGGTTGCTGTAAAGGGGCCTAGGCAGTTTGGCTACATGCTTGCGCAGCTCCAATCCATAAGAGCCTACTAGCTTTAGGGGCCCCAGGCAGCAAAGCCAACCAGTCGTGTAGATCAGCACCTAGGCAGTTGCTTGGGCGCCCAAGAGCCACTAGGTGCTTTTGTATCCAGTTTGGCAGTCAGCCACTACTTATGACAATCTATTTCTTTTGACTTTAAAATGATGATATGTTATCCTTTTGCCACAATTGTGCTCCCTACAAGTTAGATTCTAAATGGTATCAAAAACAGGACTAAGGGGAGCAAGTATCAATTAACTTATACGCGTACGCTCTCTTCTTTACAAAACACACCATCTCAATACTCTTTAGATAATGTTAAGAGAAATAGATAAACTAAAAGTATCAGCCTATTTTTCCAAATACTCAATTGATTAAGCAATCAAAAACACCCATTATACACTCCTTCCATCTCATACCAGTCATGTACCGCTTTCCCTGTTTAGATGGTTAATGCATTAATGGGATGCTATAAGCACCTTACCATGAGATCAGTGCATACCTTTTCCAAACATATGCACAATTTTACAAGCTGCCGTTTGGAAACTTTGGGATACGTATGTAAGACGGTGATTACAATATTCTACATGAAATGAATTACTATGTAAACTTCACATTAGGCCTCTGCCTAGGATCACTGCTTAGAACTGACTTGTATATGGTGAATTAAATTGATTAAGAATATGAGACTCAAGTTCTACTTTTCAAAGCTCGTATCAATATAACTTCCAAGGATACAATATCGTGCATCAGCGAGAATAGAGAAGCACCAAAAGGCGTTTCTTTATGCAAACAGTGTCTGCCTAAAAAACATTCCTTTGTGCAAAACGAGCTCAAACACGAAATCTCAAAAGCCAGAACTTCAATAACATAAAAGAAATTAAAAACAATTAGAGTTTAAGTTTGAAAAGCCACCCACAGTACACTCCAAAACCCTAGAAAAAAAAAATAAAAGGAGAACGCAGAAGGCCACTGTGCGTAGATTACCATGGGAACGACGCCCCTCTTGCCTCGGCGGCCGGATGGACACGAGCTTAAATAGGGGATCCACAACTTCTGACCGGAGAACTCGCCGGAGACGCTTCCTCCGACAAAAGGAGCGACAAAGGCGCTGCTAAGAGAGGATGCTCTCGGAGAAGCTCCGGGAGAAGGGGTGAGGGCGGCCTTGAATCGGGCCCTCGTGCCCCGAGTGTGGGTGGGAGGAGAGGAGAGTATCCGCGCATCCAGGGAGAAGCGCGAGGGGCAGAAACCCACCTCCATGGCTCGCCGAGTGGGAGTGACCGCCGGGCGCCGTGCGTGGCGGAGAAGGGCTTTATTAGTTGGAGAGAGGAATTCGGGGAGGATGGGAAGCAGGGAGTCGATCGGCCCCAAAACTTTGCGCCTTGGAGGGGAGCCGGGATCCTCTGCGGGGCACATTTTGCACCGCAGAGATTTATACACCCCTTGGTGGCCGCCATGTCATCCGCTTGGGGAGACCGACGGTCGGGAGAGGGTGAAGGGGGACAGGTGATGGCGTGGTGAAAACAGATAGGATGCCTAAAAGAACACTTTTAGCGCGTTTGGTTCGGAATGAAATAGTAACGGATTTTAAAGGACTAATGTTTGAAAATTATGTATAATTTTTATTATATTTTTAATAAAAATTAGATCTTTGATGCTAGAGGATTTTTTTGAAAAAAATAAAATTATTTTAATTTTCGGCTCACGAAAAAAAAAGTAACTTTTTTTATATTTTTCATGATTTTTTTTTTCATGAAACGTAAAAATTATATTTCTAAGAAAATACAAATTTTTTGTCTCTCTTCTTTGACACCAATGTACTTGGATCTGTGCTATCAAATTCATTGTAGAGTGAATAAAGCAACAAGTAAGATGCCTTCTCTCTTCCTTTTCCGTATAAGAAGCTGCTTTTTTTTATTTTATTTAAGAAGAAAAAATGATTTAGAGAAGTCTTTAGTTTACAAGAATACACTTAGGCTTATGTAATGCCGGCTTTGCAACTTACCTTTCAACTTGACTCCCAGCCGCCATATATTGTACCTAGGGATGCAATTAAGCTGAGCCAAGTTGAGTAGCTAGAGTTTCAGACTCGACTCGATTCAAAATACTAGAACTCGAAACTTGTCACCTGCCCCATAAATTTAAATTTATTCATGAATTAACTCCATCTTACGGTCAAACTCACTTTGCCAGATGGATTCAAAAACTGTGAGGCCCAATAGTTCTACATCGGAAAGACTCGTTCTAGAGCCTGGGCATATGAGGCGAGTGTCTCCAAATCCTGCATACGCGTTTTGAAAGGAAAACAAAATCGGAGAGGGATGAAGGACGCTTGCGTGAAGCCCCGGAACTGGACAATATCTGGCAAGGGAGCCCCGTGTTTCCCTCCTCATGTGAACCCACGTGGGCACTGAGTGCCTCATGTGCCCCACAGAGGAGGGGGCGTGATATTTGATATCAGAATCGATGACGGCTATTGTCCGATGGTGGAAAGGGTGTGAGACCCAATAGTCCCATATTGGAAAGACTCGTTCCAAAGTCTGGGCATATGAGGCGGGTGTCTCCAAATCCTGCAGACGTGTTTTGGAAGAAAAACAAAACCAAGGAGGGGATGAAGGACGCTTGTATGAAGCTCTGGACCGGACAATATCTGACAGAGGAGCTACGTGTTTCTCCCCTCATGTGGCCCCCATGTGGGCATTGGGTGCCTCACGTGCCCTGCAGGCGGGGGTGTGACAAAAACTTAGAATGCTTTTGAGGACACATCGAGTCAAAGCAGTTGATATTTCACCGCATAAAAATGTAGGAACCCAATATACAGAATATTTTTGTTGGATTTTTCAAAGAGATATCAGACAGTGTTGGGGGCCTTCAAGTTGAAATAAGATTTCCTTGTCTTTTGCGACTTGTCTTAGTTATCTGGAGTGTTTACTGCTCTCTTTATTAAGGAAAGTTGTTCTGTTCTCTTAATCAGTTCTTAGTAATGCATATGAGCTATGTCGGGGAGCTGTATGAAAACACAACTCAAAACAAAAACTGGTTGAACACTAAGTTGTGGTTGGAATTTGAAGACTAAAAGATTATTGTTATTGCAAGGCAAGCTCTGAGTACCACAAAAATTTCGGAGTTGTGATTGAAAACCGGATTATTCTGAATATTTTATTCTATTCATTAACTCCAGAGAAATTGGTTCAATGGACTAAAACTGTTATGCTGAATACTGCAGAAACAAATAGCCTTCTTCTCTGGCAAAGAAACACATGCGAGTAATTTTTTCAAACAGAACATTATCCGTAACCACAGATGACCATCTTTTTTCTGAGAGTCGCAGAGCTAAAAATGAGTACCACTTTCATTCAAAAGAAAATGAAATTGTAGATCTCAGGTCGCTTGTTGATATATATTTCTAACTTCGCAGTCGATTAGATAGACAACTAAGGGAACCTAAAACATATACTCACAATGTTCAGCGGTTCAAACCATCACAATTGGGTCTATTTTTTTTCGAAGACTTATAATACCTGTGCTGCAAAGTAGAAAGAGTTTATATTCTTTTTTTTCTTTTTTTTGGGTAGAAAACGGCATTAATATTACTCTAACGTGAGTACAACTTGCCAAATCAAAAAAAAGAAGCTGAAACAGAGGACTAGGTATATCCGCTACACCCGCCTATATGAACTCTCCAGCGCACCGAGCAACAAAAGAGGCGACCCAGTCCACCGCACTGTTCATCTCCCGGTAAACATAAGCTGCGTGAAAGGAACCTATCCCCTCAACTAGTCTACCGGTCTTACGAAGCAGCGGGTGGCCGTCGCCAGATCGATCTATCCCCCGAAGCCAATCAATAACCATGGCTGAATCCCCCTTGAGACATATTCTGTTAGCCCTGAGGACCCTCCTAGTATAAGAGATGCCCTTCCAGGTGGCCTGGAGCTCCACCTCAATGACAGTCTAGCTAGTCGTGCTCGCCCACCAGCTGCAAAAAGTTTACATTCTTCAATCACCTCTTCCGTCGATATCCCAGTGTTTTTTGAGTTCCCTTGTTCTTTTGAATTGGCTTCCATCATCAAGCTCAACAAGTCACCATTAGTGGCTCCACCAATTTCTGCAGCCTTCTTTCTTTTCTCGATAATATACTATACTATACTATAGTATTATATACTATATTGTACTTGTTTTCTAATAAAGGCTGGGCGGCTCTGTCTCCTTCATCAAAAAAAAAAAAAAATGGTATTGTAGAATTTAACAATATCCCCTATTTTATTAGCAATTCAGTGATCTCTTTTGATTCCTCAAAATTACTATTCCTCCGTGTCTCGTTTCTTTTTTGCTTTTTGAATGATATAAATAAGCTGGTTAGACTCAAATTCATTTTTTTGATGAAGTTTAGACATCTAGCTAAAAGATTATGATTTTGGATTGTAGAATCTAATGATCTCCTCTAACTCCGCAAAGTTTTTAGTCCTCTCGCGCCATTTTTGTTTACTTTTTATCCCACAAAGGACAGTTGGTTAGATATCCAAGGAATTGTTAGCAACGCTGGTCTCATGTGAACAAACCGTGATTAATATAGAGCTTTCCTACTTCTCACACGTGCAGCCTCGACAGTGTTAATCCAATAGGGAGCAAGGGAAGAAATAGACGTTAGCTGCATATGTTTTTTATTTTCATTATTATTGTTTATATTTCTGTGTTAAAATAGTGCTGCTGTTTTATTGTTGTTTAGATTTCTATGTTAAAATGGTATAGAATATGCTAGTATAGTATATTATAATATATAGTATATACTTATATAGTACAGTATATACTAGTATATTATAGTATAGTATAGTATATTCTAGTATAGTAGTATATACTAGTACAGTATAAACTAGTTTGAATTGGATTCCATCATCAAACTCAACAAGTCACCCCCAGTGGCTGTACCAATTTCTGCAGCCTTCTCTCTTTTCCCGATTACGTTTAAAAGTGCTCAAACTTCTCTATGAATTTCTTTTGTTTGATGTTCTTTGGTGAGGCAGTAACATGCATTAACAGGCAACGATGGCATACCTAATACCACTATTCACACAATTATGTGATATGAAATGGAACTTTGGACAAATGTAATTGCAAGAGTACTGATTCTCCAGGAACATTAGATTCTCCAGGAACACTATTCATTAAAATTTCTTGGCCAAGCTCATTTCTCAAAGAGATTTATATACAATATAGTTGGGTAAATGTAACAATTCTCTCCTTTACGCGAATTGAAGGAGCGTTATTAGTTTATTTGGGGAGAAGAACAGCAAAAAGCATCCAACCTTATAAAGTTTGCTTGACTAATCCACCTGCTCTAATTCAAACAAAACAAGATAAGCCACTCAGGATATAAGTTTTTACTACCAAGGGTTCGATTGCAAGTCCTAGCACAAGATAATGATGAAAGGAAAAGAACAAGTGGTCTATTATCTAATTAAAATTTTGAATATTGCTGAATCCGAATACACTATGATTGATTGAATACTGTTGAATGTTGAATGGCTTATAGGAAGAATTACAGAAAGTGTGATGGTCAGTGAATGTTGCTACTTGAGCATCTGAATGGAATTGTTAGAAGTAACAATGTCTGATGGTGTCATATTCACAACTTACACTAAACAAGGCCAACTAAAATTTTAACAGCACAAACAGATAATCGAAATGTAAAATGTCCAGCTCTACAAGAACATGCTCGCTGCTCGTTATAAATGCATGCACGTTAACACACAGAAGCTTCGTTACGTACAGAAGCTGATCAACCATAATAGGGTAAACACAGGCCAACTTAATCTAGCAAACTAGCAAATAATCTAGTTCTCATCCTCTGCTCACATATCAAATTCTTATCCAAAAAAAAAACTTCAACAGACAATATAATAACAAACACATTCCAATTCAGAGCAAAAAACTAAGATCCATGTGAATACAAATATAAAAAATATTCATTACACCAAACCGACAAATGAAAAACCATGAAAAGCTCAAAATTCACTCAAAATAAAAAATATTTTCAAATGTCAAACACACCAATCCTATCGTCACATTCATCAGCTCCTCCTACAATCCAAAAATAGACCAAAAACTACAAAGAAAATAAATTCAGAGAGAGAAAGAAGTCGTACCCTAAAATTCTGCCACCTATTCTATTTAGTACTTCAGGTGCTTCTCTAGCGTATAATGTAAATCCCGTAGCGGATCAATTCCAACGAGCCTTTCAAACTAGTACTTTTTATAATCGACTCTATTGCTTCTTCAATAAACGCTGGTTCTTCGATCAAGTTTTGAATGACTTTCTAGTCGGATCGTTCCTGCGTTTCGGATATTCAGTCTCATTCGAAGCTTTAGACAAGGGTGCTATTGAGATATTGGGCCCTTATGGTATCTCGTACACATTCCAACGATTGGCCGAACGAATAAGTCAACTTCAAAGTGGATCTATTGTGCGAAGAATGCGTTATGAACCGTGGCCGCCTGCCTGCTTTGGTTGGTGGGGATGACTCCTCCATTGTGGATAAACGGGAAACCCGACTCTACGGATCCGAGGAAAGGCTGCACAGCTTCCGTAAGGGCGTTAAGACCGGAGAGATTTTCTATCCTCTCTGTAGAAATCTCAGAGAGAGAGAGAGAGAGAGAGAGAGAGAGAGGACAGGACGGAGAGCAGAATTCTAAGCTCTCTTGTATATAAATACTTGACTGAAGAATTTAAAGGAATAAATGGGACTTCGTTTAGATTAATTAACAGATAGATTGGGAATGTGAGAGAGAGGAACGGAGTGGATGTGGGAGAACAACCATGGTCTTGTCCTCCTGCCGCTTGATCTCCTTGTAATTGCACAGAAATCAATCGAGCTCCTCAGGAATTTCTGATAGTTTTAGAATTTAAACCCAGCAAGTCCGCCAAAGACATGGGTCCCACTTCATTCAGATTAGGATTGCACTGCATCCGAATTTTTTACCAGGCAAAATCCGCCTAGGAGGCGCGACCCATTCTAAATCAGGATTCACCATCAGAGCACTGATTTTCCTCCGAGAGAGATCTCTCCAATTCAATGCGCAACGGTTTTCCAGTTGCTAATTTTCTTTTTATATAAAAATTAGCTTTTATTGTGTTCCTTCTTTATTTAGCTTGCTTGATTCGAGTTAGACGAGGCATGGGTTTGCTATTTCCTACCCCAATTAGACTTGGATCTTATCTAAAGTCCAAACTCCAGGTTAGTTGGTTTCTTGTACTTCCTCCCTGATTTACTTTTATCCCAGCTAGCATTGCAACCGTCCGATGAGAATTTGGATAAAGTAAGCCGAGTGGAGTCCTACTCCGAGTACGGTTAGGATTATTAGAACGAACTCTTTCTGAGACCGAGACTGGACCGTCCGATCAGCCTCGGTCCAATCAGAACCATTCATTTACCTTCCGGAGAACTTGCGGCTTGCCGTTGAGGATAGAAATCCACGGTACGCTTGAAGAGCCGCGTCCCATTCGGATTAGGATTCGGTAAAATAGAAGCCGCAGCGCCTCTATTTATAATCCAGGGGAAACTCCTCTTCCCTCCCACGGAAAGCTTGGTTACTCGACTGCATCACCGGAAGAGACGAGGAGGAGGAGTAGTGAGAGAGAAAAGCAATAGCGATCGACTCTCCCAAACGACGATCTTGGCCATGGCGTTATATTTCGGCGACACTACTACGTACGTCAGTGCTTTGCTCAAGGGGAGAAATTTGGGAGCATCAGCAAGGCCCCTGGCCCCTGTGGAAGTCCACCTTCACGTCTACGAGTACATGGATGGAGGTCAAAGGTTGGCCTGCCGGCCCGAGTTCACTGATTTTTCCATGTATCTCGGCCACTTGGTGGATCTACGAGATCTTCGTCACATGATTCCTGAAATCCTTTTCCATACTTTCTACAACGATCTGGACACTCGGCGGTTCTGGGAGGAGAAGCTCATCGACTACGCTGCCGACGTAGGCCTAATCGCTTTCAATGCTGGTGTCCAAGAGCTGGAGCTAACCGTTGAGATACATATCCGCAACCTGGCTCGGCGGCTGCTCGAGGTGGAGCAGGAGATGGTTGAGCTGGCGATAAATGCTTCTGATGAAGAAATTGGACGTGGGGACTTTGGTGGCACGCCGGCGTCGGAGGCATCGATCAGGGAGCTGGAGGTGGTGAAGTACGATGGTGTTGGAGGTGAGTTTGAAGACAACGGGTGCTCGATTTGCTTGGAGGAGTTTGAGCTGGAGATGGAAGTGACGCGAATGCCTTGCAAGCATGTCTTCCATGGTGGCTGCCTCACCCAGTGGCTCGAGAAAAGTCATCTTTGCCCTCTCTGCCGTCAGGAGATACCCATCTAGTGCGAGCGTAGTTGGAAGGAGCTGATCTAAATTCTTTGTCGTCTATTGTTTTATTCGAAGGATTGGAGGTTTTGTGTGCTAGATATGGCTGGGCTTGGATTTCGATTACACGGTAGCTTTAATGTCTAGGTTGATAAGGATAAAATATGACTCTGTTATCAAATTTTTGGTTATTTTGATTGAATGGTTTCCATGTTTAATAGATATCAGAAGATTTATCCATTCTTTTTCAATGGTTGTCTCTCATACGCATATCTCCCTGCAGATGGCAAACTGGGACTTAGAACATATATTTTGCGACTACAGGGAGGAATCTCTTGCTTTCTTGCTTTTGAATCAGCGACAGTTTCATTTATAAAATGAAGCTGAAGGTTGTATGCAGCTTTTTTTTGTTTATTTTCTCCAGCAGTTCTTGATGTTGCAGAATCTATACATCTTTGTTGCTTGTGGGTAAGTGGACTTCCAATATGTCATAACTCTTTTTTAGTATATATTGGTGGATTATATGGTTGCGTCAAAGTTCTTTATCTTTAGTGCAGTTTGCTTTTTAATTACGTTTTGTGGAAGAGGAAAGATACTATAAATTCAGTAAAAAAGCCTTTTTTTAATAGAAAAATTAGCATTCGGTAAGGAACAATATTTACAAAAGCAACAACATTCAAGTGCAACTTGATCATGCACTTTTACACGCATAACATGTCTACTGAAGACTGTAGAACAACTTAACCACCAACACATTCCGAAGATTCGGAGGCTTCAAAGTCACCACAATCCTCAATAACTTCCCCTGTCCTTCCTACATTGCTTGAAGCTGAACCCTCAATAAGCCCTGGCAATTGCATCTCTTGCAATGGAGCCTTCCTCTTGCTGCTCTGCTCACGCTATCTCTTCATGATTTTAGGCACATCATCAAAGAGCTCCCCATCCTTTTTGTAGGTATCCATCATATCCTAACCAGCAATACTAATCAGAAGCATAATGTACATGTAAAGTGAAGTCCACACATAGAACGACCACTTCCAATTGTAAACCAATTCTTTTCCCCATGGGAGCTGAGAGGTCATGAAGATCTCTGCTGCATATAGTTGTGGTAGATCAGTTGTCCCAGCCCTCGGTTTTAACCTCACTCTAATTGCCTCAGTTCTCCGACCGGTTTCCTTATATCTCAGTACTTCCATGGTTACTTTCTGGCTCTCGGTGCATATCCCCATTAAAAGAGGGATTCCCATTAGACACGTCCGCATCAATCGAACAGGTAGGCTTCTGAACCTTAGCATGCATGGCTGGCTTGATGTTGTTATAGTGTCTCCATTAGGTGCAATAGCCTCTGCGGTTACCTGTCAAGGGATCCACAGTAATGGTGCGAGTATATATATAGAGGTTAATCAATTTACGAAGATAAAGTAAACTTAGTTTAAATACCTCAAAATAATCAATTTAAGTTGAAATCAATTCGTTATACCAAGTTGAAATGTAATTGGTTATCCGACAACACTAACACTAGGAACTGTTTTTTTATGCTTAATGCAAAGGAAAATTAAATGGAAGTGTTGGAAACAAACAAGCAATTGCTTTTTACGTGGTACCCAGGTAAATTGATAGATTGCTCCATAAGGGAGGAAACAACATCAAGTTGCATAATGTGCAAAGTCTTTGTTTTGCATAGAAAGTCATAGGGGAGAAGAAGGGTGGATGTTTGATCATCCCTCCCATAGGAAGGCAAACAATGGCCTACGCGCCCAGAGGGAAGTGACAAGAAGATTGAATGATTGAAATCTTGAACACCAATTATTAAATGAAAAGAGGCTGGGTAGATGGTTGTGATCTTGGAAATAGAAGAGGATTAGAAATTCAATCCTCTTCTGTTTTGTTTTCTGATTTTCTGCAGCTATGTATTTAGGGGAGGTTTTGGTTATAGGGTTTTAGACTTGCTTGATTGTACCACACCGTCTAAAGGGAGGTGGAGACTTGCTTGGATTAGTCATAATTTGTTTTGGGATGCTGGGTTTATCTCTTTTGGTTTCTTATTTACATTTCTTAAATAGAAACAGAGTGGAATTTTATCCTGTTCCCAACAGGACCGAGACAAACAATTAATAAGAGAAAGGTAGTGGATTAGATGGTTCTTAGAAAATAATGCTGGTGATATCATGATGATAGAGAGTTATCGGTAAGGTTAAGCTTTTGTTTTCAAGTAGTTCACAGTTGTATGCTTAACAAGATGAGTCTTTGAAATGAGCCAATTGCTTGCCCAGGGAGGATAGAACCAATGGTGAATGGAGCACTTAAAATTTAAAAAAAAATTATAGAACTTCAATCATCATGCAGAAAACCATCAAATAAAAATGAAATTGTGGTTTTTCACTTCTTCCTTTCTTATATTGACTTGATCTTTTCTCAGTTTGAGAGCTATTTTAAGCATTTTGGTGAGAATTCTTGTTGCTTTACAATAACCCCGACACAGAGATGAACTTCTTGTCATCATATATACTTTGATGTCTCTGTTTTAATATGTTTTCACCACATTGCCACTAGGGCAAACCCAAGGGTGAGTAAAATAATGTGCACAGTCACTGCACCGACATTAGAGAGGAGAATAAAAAAAGAAAGAAAAGACAAGAAAAGAAGAAGGGAGAAACAAATCAAGCACGCGTGCACCAAAAAAACAGAGCAGTTCACAGTAGGAGACCATGATCACACGTCCATCGTTCTGGAACAGTTCAATCAAAGACAAAATTTCGGACCTTGGAAGAAGGAAGAGGAATTGGATCGGGAAACTTTCGACTTTGAAACATTCATACAGCTAAAAATCAATAGAATCAACCAAAATATAAACTGCAGCGTCATTAACTATAAAAGCATTCAATCTATTCTCAGAACATAGTATTTAATCGAGTAAGAACAAGGAAGAGTCCTGCAAAAACCCATAATTCGAATAATAATTTAACCAATAAATATTTGCGAAAATCCAAAAATCAAGAATTCGTGGAATATTATTACAAGTGAATGGTTCTGTCCTAAATAAAATAAAATAAAAGGAGTAATGATTTAATTCACCTGAAACACACCAATCCGGCGATTATAATCGGACTTGGGCATGATGAGAACGAGCGAGACCCGGGCGGTATGGCCGGCGGGCACCGGCCTCCCCCTCCGCTTGGCGCCGCCAAGCGCGGCAACGGTGCTCGGGTGGGCCTCGGTATAGTTGAAGTGGAGCGGACGCCGCACGGATACGGGCTCCCCGACCCACAGCCGGACCAGGCCGACGCCTAGCAGAACGGCGGCGAATGTGACGGCGACAAAGACCACGACGTTAAGTTGAGTCCAAATAAATTATTGTCAAGCCAATATTGAGCTGCCCATGAGCAGCTCAAATCTTTCATAGGCCCATCTTCGGTGAGCATCGATGATAACACCACTGATCATAAGCATTGACACATCGACTGTAACAAACAAACTCAAGGTCTAGATCATCGGTAAGGGATACGTACTAGTATCTTTTTAACTCCAAATGATGATTATCATGATATAAAGTATAAACACGAGCAAAATCTAAAAATTAGCAAACTTTTTCCTTAGCAACCGCACTTTATATTAAAAGCAATAAAGAAAGAAAGAAGCTCCCGAAGCTCCCAAATTGTAAATCTAGAAGGTTGACACCGTTGCTATGAATTTTTCATATGTCACTTTGGATAATTTAGCAAGCATGGAGAACTGCACACAAATCAAGAAGTCACAAGGACATGTTATGTAACAACTCAGGACCTCACCCAAAATGGCTAGCCGGAAGTTACTAGCTATTTGGGTTCCTTGATTCTGTATAAATATCCAAGATCTACCTAGCGAATAACCGATGTGGGACTAAACACACGCCCGCATGGGTCCTCACATACTCTCCCCGTTCAAGTTCCGACGTCCTCGTCAGGCTAAGGATTCAAATTCATTCAAATCTAATCACAAATACAACGATCGGCTCATGGTTAGCCCCAATGAATCCGTGCTACAGTATCCCCTAGTCTACATAGATTATGGGCCGGGTCCGCTCTAATACCATTTGTAACAACCCAGGACCTCGCCCACAATGGCTAGCTGGAAGTTACTATTTGGATTCCTTGATCCTGTATAAATACCCAAGATCTATCTAGCGAATAACCGATATGGGACTGAACACACGCCCGCACGGGTCCTCACATGTTATGTCCTAGGGCGCAAGTCCATCTAATCCATCAATTTCTACTCGGACAATCAGAACTAAGTAAAGAACATCTACCATGGCTTACCTTAAACCAAATTATTTTGCATTTTTGTGTCACAACCGTGCAAGGCAACAGGTCAATTACTCAGGTCCCCCCTAGTCCAATATTGTGAAGAGAGGACACCGACGGAAACCATGAAGTCATGATCAATCCCGGAGACGGATTTGGAGGGGAGGGAATGAAAAGATGGCGAGCGGCTTGTTAGTCTATTGATTCTTTTGAATAATTTGCAGGACAAGATAAATAGAAGAAAAAAAAAATCGTTACGATAACTTAAAACTAAATTTAGTTTCAAGTCTAACTTGATAAATATCGAATTCAGTACAAGCTATTCTCGATAGCTAGACCTGTTCGAGGAGATCCGGGCGAAACGTCCCACCATAACGAAGACGGAGCTTGCAGAGCGGCCACATAGCCAAGATATAGGTGAGGAAGGGAAGGGCACAACACGGCAAAGAAATAAGGATAGCAAGCCACAAGTTTCCTGGTGCAAGCACTGCGAACATCGCGGATGCAAATGCCACAGACATGGCCGCAATTGCACACCACAACAGCTTCCTTGTGGATGCTCTGTAGTGGAGCAAGAAGTCGATGTCTTCCCATCCTGCAAATATACAAAGAAAAGAAACGGCGAGTGAGGCGACCATAGCAATGGTGTCCGATATCAAGAACGCCTTAAAGGCTGCTTTCTTTGCTAGAATTGGCAAGCCTTCGTCAGGGCCCTCGTCGCTGCTAAACCCTCCAGGCATCGTGAAGGCCGCGGCGAAGGTGACCGTGGCAATGAGGATGGCCGTCAACGAGGTGTTCTGGGTGTATCTTTGAGTTAGCGATTGGATCTGACAGATTGCTTCCCGGGCTATTCTTTTTTCGGCCGTATGCCATATGTCACCTGTAGCCAGGCCGGGGATGGTGGCATGAAGCAACAGCGTATACGCCTCATTCTGCATGGCGTTGCGATATGCTTAATCCAGTCAGTCGTAATTCGGAGGATCATAATTAAGAAAACAGACCCAAGGAGTTACCCATTTCAAAGTTTTTGCAGGTTCCACTCGATCAAAGAAGATGTCGAGAGCACTAAATCTCCCCTTCAAGGCCGCACGGTCCACCCTTTCATTAGCCAACAAAGCTCGAAGTATTTCCGGATTGCAAGTCTCCGCAGCCAAATGCAAGGGAGTGCTCCCGTCGTCATCTGGCTGGTTGAGCAATCCATGAAGCGCAGGTGTCTTTAGGATGTACTTAACAAAATCCACCTGCCCTTCAAGTATCGCCGCATGAAGCGCATTCCGGCCCTGTCTATCAACTAAAAAACCAGAGTCTGGGCAGTGGCGAATGAGCTCTTCGGCTATGCGTACATAGCCTAGCCGAGCAGCATAATGAAAGGCCGAGAACTGTTGATTCATCACGTATGCAAGAGAGGGATCAAACCTTAGATGCAACCGCAACATCTCCAGTTTATTGCCCACTGCTGCGTGAACGAGTGCGATAGTCCCATGGTCGTTCTGAGCTTTGGCGAGCTCTGGCCTCTCTCTCAACAATGTTTCCACTATGCCTACCAGTAAAGATTAAAACAAAACAAAATCAGGAATGCATGCAGTACTCTCGGGGAAAAAAAGAAATAGGAACGCACTGGTGCTAAGACATGAAATGCGTGCAGAAGATTTAGTTTGTCGAAGTGGCTTCTGCAGAGAATTAATAGATGTCAAAAAAATAGTCAACTGATATAGAAGGAATAGAAGTAATAGAGAAATTACTTGAATGCTCGGAAATAGTAGCAGCATGCAGAGCAGTGTGGCCATAGTAGCCTCCATGATTAGATGAAGGAATTTGCACCAATGCTGTGACAGCATCAGCTAAACCTCTATAGGCTGCAATGTACATTGGCGACTCATGGTTGCTGTCAATCAATTCTGACTGCTTGGGCTCCGCCTGCAGCAGCTCCAGCGCTAAGCTGCTGTGGCCATGCCGCAAGGCATGGTGCAGAGCAGTGTTTCCCTTCTTATCCGTTGTCATCATCATCTGTTTTAGAGGGTCGCCTCCCTCTATATCGCCGCCACTACGAAGCACCTGCGTTGCAACCTGAATAAAAAAAGTGGCCATAGAGTGATGACCAGCCATAGCAGCGATGTGCAATGGAGTCTCTCCATTTGAGTTTGTGGCCAAAAGGAGGGGTGGGCTGCTCAGACAGAGCTCTTTTGCAAATTGCTCGTGCTCATATATCACCGCAAAGTGAAGGGCTGTGTTATTTAGTGGAGTTTTGCCAAGAAGGATTTTGGGACTTTCTCTAACCAACTGATTAAGGACGGCAACATTGCCGGACACCGCTGCATCGAGCAATCTGGTATCCATGTGTTGTGTATGCCTAATTGTTGCTCTAAGTATGGCTACCGGGTAGTATTAATAATAATACAGAGAACTTGATTCTAAATAATTGAGTTGACTCCAAGGGTATATTTTTAATATCTTTTTATTTTTCAACTAGGCATTTGTTATTTTACGCAGCTTCAAAATATTCACTTTCCATTTTGACTGCTAAGTTTGGACATCTCCTATCTCATTTCCCAATTTGTTAATACCAATTATTTAACGCTAATCATTAGACAATTTATTTTTTAAACCTAAATGATCTGGGTCCAACAACTACAACGCACAATTATTGCCACATAAATATATCTATTTGCAAATAATTTACATTAAAGCGGGTTGCCATTACTCTAGCAGCTGATCTACTCTACCTTCGCCCGACGGACTGAAGAGATGCATAGATGTCCAGCTGGGGCCCGCAACGAAGGAGAGCGGGAAGTTTCGTGGGGGCCACACCACCAACGTGTACCGCACGTTTTGCGATCTCGCCGTAAGAAACACGGCCTCTCGAGGGGGGTTTCCTGAAAGGTGGGCACGGGGGAGACCTTGACCCCAGCTGTGAGTGGTGCCACTTGTCACCGTAAGAAACACAGTCCCTTTTGTTTGTCGTTTATATAACGTGGGGTGGGTTATTTTACGGAGACCTTGACCTCCTCTCGTGGCCCGAGTCTTCCTACGTTGCGACCACGGGGCCAGCGGTCGAGTGGTGCCGCTTTCATTAGGTAGGGGTGGGTTATTTTACGGAGACCTTGACCTCCTCTTTGTTGCTACCGCGGGGCCAGCGGTCGAGTACGCTGTGGGCATCTTCCGAGCTCTTCCGATGCCGGGCCTTCACGGCCTGTCCTGTCGAGCTAATGTCACTAAAGAGAGGGCATCTTCAGTAAGTATTATAATATTTGAGGGCCAAGTTGTAACATTGAAAACAACAAAAGATTGACCCGTTAGTTTAAAATTGAATGGCCGTGATCTGTGAAACAGGGATGCAGCTCAGTGGTGAAGCGTTTATGGGACCTAACCAACTTTGTCTCCACAAAATTTTGAGGGAAGTTTCTCACTTTTCCCATCTTTACCTTAAAAAAGAAAGGTTTATGGGAACCTCGTCCTCGAGGACATCTCGGACAGGTTTATATGCATGCATAAATTTTTTGTTCATAAACAATTACGATCTTTGAATTTTACTAAAATATTCTAATCATCTAGCTAACTTTTCATTAAAAAAAATAAACATGATGAAAAATAAAATAGAAAGAAAATCACCATTAAGTTATAGTTATAATCGCTAAATCTTTTCAGCTCTATGTTGCTTGTCCTACATTATGTACGGGCACGAGTCTACAATTTATTTGTATGTTTAGAAAAGCATTGCCACATTTCAATATATAAATCGAAATTGAGCTACAATTTCAGTCTTCTATTTTGGAGTTCTTCATTCTGCATTATACGTGGTTCTATGCTAGGTTCAATCTGTAGAGAGCATAGCAACAAAATAATTATAGTAATTTTTAATCAGGAGATAATAAAAAAAATTTATCCGTCCAACTACTCGGATAATATTGCAGTGGTATGGACGGTGATATTTAGATTAGTATTTGTATCTTGATCCCAGCATGATCCAAAAGCTAATGTAGAATGGTCTGAACACCATCAGTGGGGTATGGAGCATGGCATAGGATGCTGAAAGCTTAAAAAAGAAATGTTGAAGAATTGTAGCCAAATCCATCTTAGCTTCCGCGCTTTGAATTTTCGATGCCTTGGAAACTGCTTCAGAAACATCTCGAGATTGAATTAGACGGTATTTTCAACCCAAAAATTCCACATCATGGTGTATAAAAGTACAGATAACATAAGCTGCACTTCGGTGAAAGGTAAGACTTCCTGGTTTTATTTCCTTGTAAACTTTTTGTATAAACATAATCTTCCGGTATATAATCTAAGAATCTCGTAAAGAACCATGGTCACTTGTAAAACAAATTTGAAAAATAACATGAGTTTTGATAAAAAAACAAACTGTGATAACAATTAAAGGAAAACTACCCCGAGGTAACGATAGTTTCACCATGTGAGATACCGCGAGGCTAAGCTAACGACGTTATAAGCTAATGGAGAGATTCATTTATTAGTAGAGTTGGAAATGGGCTTAAGCTGGCCCAAGAACCATCAAGTAGACCCTAAATCCACAGGATAATGTAATCTATTTTTCTATTGCAGTCTATTATTTCAGAAAACCAAGAATGAGGATCTCAAAAAAAAATTTCCATTGCACCGATTTTTCTTCACCTTCTCTTTTGTTGCATTACTCACTCTTTCTACGGGCTTACAAAGATATTGGCAGATGACTTATTGAAATCTAAATAATTGTTGGTTTGGATATTTGATCTACATGTCCATCTTGTACATAAGCTAAAAAACTATAGAGAGATAGAACCACACTTATACCCTACGGAGTGGGCTAGAATACAACACTCATATTCTGTGGAGTGAGGCAGAATACCGCATTTATATCCTGCGGTGGGCCAGAATCAATAATAGGCAGAGTGCCAATGCATAACCCCCAACTGACAGGGTTCAGAACATAGTTTGATTGAGAGTTCAAAACTGATATACATCTAATTTTTTTTAATAAAATAATAGATGTATCATAATCCAATTAAAATATGCATATACGACGTAAGAAAAATAGTAAATAATTTAACAATAGCCCAAAAATATTACTCTAATTTACGCATATTTTTTTTCTTCAAATCACCACCCCGTAAAGAATGGCTACGGGCATCTTGCAAGTCATATCTTTTTCGCAAACAGGAACAGGCATAACACCAGTTTCTTGAGCAAGATTACAACTGTCATGCCATTAGAAGAAAAATGAGATTGTATTATATATTAATTATTTGTGAGCGAAGAAGCAATTCTATGATGAGACGATACATACATTAGTTTTCTCGTGGAATTTCACAGAAACAAGGATGCTGAAACTATTAGAGTGATTGCAGATATGAGCTGGATGGGATTTTCCCAACAGCCTCGATTATAACAAGATTTTTTTTTTAGATGATAGACCATCCTCAGGTAGGCTAAATTTGATTTGGATTATCAGAAATTTGACTGGTCAGATACAGTTGACTGCTAGGGATACCGTCAGAATTCTGTGGTCTTTGTTAGGCCTTTGAGAAAGTATCAAATGGCTGCACAAGCATTCTGGGACCAAGTCTATCTGGGTGGAAAGTAAATAAAATTGTTAATGAAAGAACCAGAGAATCATCAGCTATGAGGGATGGGAGATTTTCCCTTGAAACACAATATCCTCTCTCCTCCCTTCTACAGTTTAGATTATGCCATATGTACCAAAAGGCCTGTCAACCAGCTAACTTTGCTAGTGGCTGTAGCCTTACAGTGCAGCCAGCCTACAAGTGCCCTCTGCAGCTAGATAGGAAATCTAAGAAATGACAGCATAACAGAATGGTAATACGAAGTATGTAAACCAAAAACTCATCTAGACAACTTGATTTGGTCCTACACTTAATATATTACCCATCACCAAAAAATTTACCTAAATCGGAAACATTTTATTAGGGATAAAATGCAAATAATGATGACAGAACATTAGGCTGTCTTATCTGAAAACTTAAGGTGCGGAGGTTGAACAGTATTCCTTCAACAGCATAGACCAGCAACAGGGAGAAGAAACATGATATAAGCATGAATATATAATCAGTCCATTATGACACAGCTAAAAAGCAATGGCCACCTCTGCAAGTTAAGCCATTAACTGATTGCTTGATATTTTCAAATAGCCTCAGTCTTCCATCAATTAAATAAAAGTTACACGTATATCATTTCAACATTACTCTAATTCTGAAATCTAAATCATGTCAACACTGCACCGTCACAATAAAAACAATTGGATGAAATCTCAAAGCAGCTACTGCAGGGGTATTAGTTTCTAGGTTCCAAAAGTAGGGGACAAGGGTATAGAAGTGTAGCAAGCCCCATCTCCTCTTTAATAGCTTGTGCTCAATAGTCCATACTGATGTTACAACTAATGTTTGGAGCAGGAAAAGAAACAATTTCTGAATGCAGGATATTTACAATTTCACCAACTTATATATAACATTTTGCACAATTAAACTGCAGTGTCTCCAAGTACAAATTCTGAAACTAAGTTTCACATGGCACTAGGTATACTACAGTTCCTAAAGCAAGTTCAGTGAATTTTGTAACACTTATATCTACTAAACAATGAACATACACACACACACTACTCATATATCTGATAACAGCAATTTCTAATGTGTCATATAAGATATGATCAATGTAAGAGTCTCCGTTGAAAGATTTAGAATGTGAAATGAATAAAGCTTTCTGATTATCAAAGTGAACTACTTAATAGGTATACTGATAAAGAAGAGGAAAAGAAAAAGACCTTCCTTGTGCCAGTGGAATTTATATATAGGTAAATTGGCTTTTCTGCGTCCTCATATTGAAGATAAAGGAATTCTGCTAGCATCAGCTCTGTCACTGATGGAACAAGAGACATACCCAAGTATACGATTCGGTTTCTGGACAAGTAAGATGCTAGATCTGGAGGTGGTTGCTCCCACGCACTTCCTCTCAAGAAGGGACAACCTGTTGACAGATGAACACAAACCACGAAGAAACTATAATCAATTGATCAACTATAAGCAGTCAATCATTACATGTTACATGAGAACTTGATCCTAGTTAATTTGATGCTGAAACAACAATTATATAACAGTTGCTATATGCATGGACTGTATAGTGCTCGACACCAAGTTGTGATAGTCCAACAATCAAGAGAAGTATCCTACTCTACTGTCATAAATGAACAACTAATTTAATCCTATGTTCATCATGTGCTAAAGCCTATCAAATTAAGAAACCCCATTGAGCCTAGGAAATATGATCTAGTCCCCAATGATTGAGGTGCCAGCGCATAACAAACTATAATGTGAATTTCATAATTTATCAGCTAGGTATGGGCATAATTCAGCAGTTTGTATGCTGTAAACTGCATATTAGTCTATGCCACCCAAAGTGGTCCAGAACAATGTAGTCAAAGGTTGCTGTAAAGGGGCCTAGGCAGTTTGGCTACATGCTTGCGCAGCTCCAATCCATAAGAGCCTACTAGCTTTAGGGGCCCCAGGCAGCAAAGCCAACCAGTCGTGTAGATCAGCACCTAGGCAGTTGCTTGGGCGCCCAAGAGCCACTAGGTGCTTTTGTATCCAGTTTGGCAGTCAGCCACTACTTATGACAATCTATTTCTTTTGACTTTAAAATGATGATATGTTATCCTTTTGCCACAATTGTGCTCCCTACAAGTTAGATTCTAAATGGTATCAAAAACAGGACTAAGGGGAGCAAGTATCAATTAACTTATACGCGTACGCTCTCTTCTTTACAAAACACACCATCTCAATACTCTTTAGATAATGTTAAGAGAAATAGATAAACTAAAAGTATCAGCCTATTTTTCCAAATACTCAATTGATTAAGCAATCAAAAACACCCATTATACACTCCTTCCATCTCATACCAGTCATGTACCGCTTTCCCTGTTTAGATGGTTAATGCATTAATGGGATGCTATAAGCACCTTACCATGAGATCAGTGCATACCTTTTCCAAACATATGCACAATTTTACAAGCTGCCGTTTGGAAACTTTGGGATACGTATGTAAGACGGTGATTACAATATTCTACATGAAATGAATTACTATGTAAACTTCACATTAGGCCTCTGCCTAGGATCACTGCTTAGAACTGACTTGTATATGGTGAATTAAATTGATTAAGAATATGAGACTCAAGTTCTACTTTTCAAAGCTCGTATCAATATAACTTCCAAGGATACAATATCGTGCATCAGCGAGAATAGAGAAGCACCAAAAGGCGTTTCTTTATGCAAACAGTGTCTGCCTAAAAAACATTCCTTTGTGCAAAACGAGCTCAAACACGAAATCTCAAAAGCCAGAACTTCAATAACATAAAAGAAATTAAAAACAATTAGAGTTTAAGTTTGAAAAGCCACCCACAGTACACTCCAAAACCCTAGAAAAAAAAAATAAAAGGAGAACGCAGAAGGCCACTGTGCGTAGATTACCATGGGAACGACGCCCCTCTTGCCTCGGCGGCCGGATGGACACGAGCTTAAATAGGGGATCCACAACTTCTGACCGGAGAACTCGCCGGAGACGCTTCCTCCGACAAAAGGAGCGACAAAGGCGCTGCTAAGAGAGGATGCTCTCGGAGAAGCTCCGGGAGAAGGGGTGAGGGCGGCCTTGAATCGGGCCCTCGTGCCCCGAGTGTGGGTGGGAGGAGAGGAGAGTATCCGCGCATCCAGGGAGAAGCGCGAGGGGCAGAAACCCACCTCCATGGCTCGCCGAGTGGGAGTGACCGCCGGGCGCCGTGCGTGGCGGAGAAGGGCTTTATTAGTTGGAGAGAGGAATTCGGGGAGGATGGGAAGCAGGGAGTCGATCGGCCCCAAAACTTTGCGCCTTGGAGGGGAGCCGGGATCCTCTGCGGGGCACATTTTGCACCGCAGAGATTTATACACCCCTTGGTGGCCGCCATGTCATCCGCTTGGGGAGACCGACGGTCGGGAGAGGGTGAAGGGGGACAGGTGATGGCGTGGTGAAAACAGATAGGATGCCTAAAAGAACACTTTTAGCGCGTTTGGTTCGGAATGAAATAGTAACGGATTTTAAAGGACTAATGTTTGAAATTATGTATAATTTTTATTATATTTTTAATAAAAATTAGATCTTTGATGCTAGAGAATTTTTTTGAAAAAAATAAAATTATTTTAATTTTCGGCTCACGAAAAAAAAAAAGTAATTTTTTTTATATTTTTCATGAAATTTTTTTTTCATGAAACGTAAAAATTATATTCCTAAGAAAATACAAATTTTTTGTCCCTCTTCTTTGACACCAATGTACTTGGATTTGTGGTATCAAATTCATTGTAGAGTGAATAAAGCAACAAGTAAGATGCCTTCTCTCTTCCTTTTCCGTATAAGAAGCTGCTTTTTTTTATTTTATTTAAGAAGAAAAAATGATTTAGAGAAGTCTTTAGTTTACAAGAATACACTTAGGCTTATGTAATGCCGGCTTTGCAACTTACCTTTCAACTTGACTCCCAGCCGCCATATATTGTACCTAGGGATGCAATTAAGCTGAGCCAAGTTGAGTAGCTAGAGTTTCAGACTCGACTCGATTCAAAATACTAGAACTCGAAACTTGTCACCTGCCCCATAAATTTAAATTTATTCATGAATTAACTCCATCTTACGGTCAAACTCACTTTGCCAGATGGATTCAAAAACTGTGAGGCCCAATAGTTCCACATCGGAAAGACTCGTTCTAGAGCCTGGGCATATGAGGCGAGTGTCTCCAAATCCTGCATACGCGTTTTGAAAGGAAAACAAAATCGGAGAGGGATGAAGGACGCTTGCGTGAAGCTCCGGAACTGGACAATATCTGGCAAGGGAGCCCCGTGTTTCCCTCCTCATGTGAACCCACGTGGGCACTGAGTGCCTCATGTGCCCCACAGAGGAGGGGGCGTGATATTTGATATCAGAATCGATGACGGCTATTGTCCGATGGTGGAAAGGGTGTGAGACCCAATAGTCCCATATTGGAAAGACTCGTTCCAAAGTCTGGGCATATGAGGCGGGTGTCTCCAAATCCTGCAGACGTGTTTTGGAAGAAAAACAAAACCAAGGAGGGGATGAAGGACGCTTGTATGAAGCTCTGGACCGGACAATATCTGACAGAGGAGCTACGTGTTTCTCCCCTCATGTGGCCCCCATGTGGGCATTGGGTGCCTCACGTGCCCTGCAGGCGGGGGTGTGACAAAAACTTAGAATGCTTTTGAGGACACATCGAGTCAAAGCAGTTGATATTTCACCGCATAAAAATGTAGGAACCCAATATACAGAATATTTTTGTTGGATTTTTCAAAGAGATATCAGACAGTGTTGGGGGCCTTCAAGTTGAAATAAGATTTCCTTGTCTTTTGCGACTTGTCTTAGTTATCTGGAGTGTTTACTGCTCTCTTTATTAAGGAAAGTTGTTCTGTTCTCTTAATCAGTTCTTAGTAATGCATATGAGCTATGTCGGGGAGCTGTATGAAAACACAACTCAAAACAAAAACTGGTTGAACACTAAGTTGTGGTTGGAATTTGAAGACTAAAAGATTATTGTTATTGCAAGGCAAGCTCTGAGTACCACAAAAATTTCGGAGTTGTGATTGAAAACCGGATTATTCTGAATATTTTATTCTATTCATTAACTCCAGAGAAATTGGTTCAATGGACTAAAACTGTTATGCTGAATACTGCAGAAACAAATAGCCTTCTTCTCTGGCAAAGAAACACATGCGAGTAATTTTTTCAAACAGAACATTATCCGTAACCACAGATGACCATCTTTTTTCTGAGAGTCGCAGAGCTAAAAATGAGTACCACTTTCATTCAAAAGAAAATGAAATTGTAGATCTCAGGTCGCTTGTTGATATATATTTCTAACTTCGCAGTCGATTAGATAGACAACTAAGGGAACCTAAAACATATACTCACAATGTTCAGCGGTTCAAACCATCACAATTGGGTCTATTTTTTTCGAAGACTTATAATACCTGTGCTGCAAAGTAGAAAGAGTTTATATTCTTTTTTTTCTTTTTTTTTGGGTAGAAAACGGCATTAATATTACTCTAACGTGAGTACAACTTGCCAAATCAAAAAAAAGAAGCTGAAACAGAGGACTAGGTATATCCGCTACACCCGCCTATATGAACTCTCCAGCGCACCGAGCAACAAAAGAGGCGACCCAGTCCACCGCACTGTTCATCTCCCGGTAAACATAAGCTGCGTGAAAGGAACCTATCCCCTCAACTAGTCTACCGGTCTTACGAAGCAGCGGGTGGCCGTCGCCAGATCGATCTATCCCCCGAAGCCAATCAATAACCATGGCTGAATCCCCCTTGAGACATATTCTGTTAGCCCTGAGGACCCTCCTAGTATAAGAGATGCCCTTCCAGGTGGCCTGGAGCTCCACCTCAATGACAGTCTAGCTAGTCGTGCTCGCCCACCAGCTGCAAAAAGTTTACATTCTTCAATCACCTCTTCCGTCGATATCCCAGTGTTTTTTGAGTTCCCTTGTTCTTTTGAATTGGCTTCCATCATCAAGCTCAACAAGTCACCATTAGTGGCTCCACCAATTTCTGCAGCCTTCTTTCTTTTCTCGATAATATACTATACTATACTATAGTATTATATACTATATTGTACTTGTTTTCTAATAAAGGCTGGGCGGCTCTGTCTCCTTCATCAAAAAAAAAAAAAAATGGTATTGTAGAATTTAACAATATCCCCTATTTTATTAGCAATTCAGTGATCTCTTTTGATTCCTCAAAATTACTATTCCTCCGTGTCTCGTTTCTTTTTTGCTTTTTGAATGATATAAATAAGCTGGTTAGACTCAAATTCATTTTTTTTGATGAAGTTTAGACATCTAGCTAAAAGATTATGATTTTGGATTGTAGAATCTAATGATCTCCTCTAACTCCGCAAAGTTTTTAGTCCTCTCGCGCCATTTTTGTTTACTTTTTATCCCACAAAGGACAGTTGGTTAGATATCCAAGGAATTGTTAGCAACGCTGGTCTCATGTGAACAAACCGTGATTAATATAGAGCTTTCCTACTTCTCACACGTGCAGCCTCGACAGTGTTAATCCAATAGGGAGCAAGGGAAGAAATAGACGTTAGCTGCATATGTTTTTTATTTTCATTATTATTGTTTATATTTCTGTGTTAAAATAGTGCTGCTGTTTTATTGTTGTTTAGATTTCTATGTTAAAATGGTATAGAATATGCTAGTATAGTATATTATAATATATAGTATATACTTATATAGTACAGTATATACTAGTATATTATAGTATAGTATAGTATATTCTAGTATAGTAGTATATACTAGTACAGTATAAACTAGTTTGAATTGGATTCCATCATCAAACTCAACAAGTCACCCCCAGTGGCTGTACCAATTTCTGCAGCCTTCTCTCTTTTCCCGATTACGTTTAAAAGTGCTCAAACTTCTCTATGAATTTCTTTTGTTTGATGTTCTTTGGTGAGGCAGTAACATGCATTAACAGGCAACGATGGCATACCTAATACCACTATTCACACAATTATGTGATATGAAATGGAACTTTGGACAAATGTAATTGCAAGAGTACTGATTCTCCAGGAACATTAGATTCTCCAGGAACACTATTCATTAAAATTTCTTGGCCAAGCTCATTTCTCAAAGAGATTTATATACAATATAGTTGGGTAAATGTAACAATTCTCTCCTTTACGCGAATTGAAGGAGCGTTATTAGTTTATTTGGGGAGAAGAACAGCAAAAAGCATCCAACCTTATAAAGTTTGCTTGACTAATCCACCTGCTCTAATTCAAACAAAACAAGATAAGCCACTCAGGATATAAGTTTTTACTACCAAGGGTTCGATTGCAAGTCCTAGCACAAGATAATGATGAAAGGAAAAGAACAAGTGGTCTATTATCTAATTAAAATTTTGAATATTGCTGAATCCGAATACACTATGATTGATTGAATACTGTTGAATGTTGAATGGCTTATAGGAAGAATTACAGAAAGTGTGATGGTCAGTGAATGTTGCTACTTGAGCATCTGAATGGAATTGTTAGAAGTAACAATGTCTGATGGTGTCATATTCACAACTTACACTAAACAAGGCCAACTAAAATTTTAACAGCACAAACAGATAATCGAAATGTAAAATGTCCAGCTCTACAAGAACATGCTCGCTGCTCGTTATAAATGCATGCACGTTAACACACAGAAGCTTCGTTACGTACAGAAGCTGATCAACCATAATAGGGTAAACACAGGCCAACTTAATCTAGCAAACTAGCAAATAATCTAGTTCTCATCCTCTGCTCACATATCAAATTCTTATCCAAAAAAAAACTTCAACAGACAATATAATAACAAACACATTCCAATTCAGAGCAAAAAACTAAGATCCATGTGAATACAAATATAAAAAATATTCATTACACCAAACCGACAAATGAAAAACCATGAAAAGCTCAAAATTCACTCAAAATAAAAAATATTTTCAAATGTCAAACACACCAATCCTATCGTCACATTCATCAGCTCCTCCTACAATCCAAAAATAGACCAAAAACTACAAAGAAAATAAATTCAGAGAGAGAAAGAAGTCGTACCCTAAAATTCTGCCACCTATTCTATTTAGTACTTCAGGTGCTTCTCTAGCGTATAATGTAAATCCCGTAGCGGATCAATTCCAACGAGCCTTTCAAACTAGTACTTTTTATAATCGACTCTATTGCTTCTTCAATAAACGCTGGTTCTTCGATCAAGTTTTGAATGACTTTCTAGTCGGATCGTTCCTGCGTTTCGGATATTCAGTCTCATTCGAAGCTTTAGACAAGGGTGCTATTGAGATATTGGGCCCTTATGGTATCTCGTACACATTCCCAACGATTGGCCGAACGAATAAGTCAACTTCAAAGTGGATCTATTGTGCGAAGAATGCGTTATGAACCGTGGCCGCCTGCCTGCTTTGGTTGGTGGGGATGACTCCTCCATTGTGGATAAACGGGAAACCCGACTCTACGGATCCGAGGAAAGGCTGCACAGCTTCCGTAAGGGCGTTAAGACCGGAGAGATTTTCTATCCTCTCTGTAGAAATCTCAGAGAGAGAGAGAGAGAGAGAGAGAGAGAGAGAGGACAGGACGGAGAGCAGAATTCTAAGCTCTCTTGTATATAAATACTTGACTGAAGAATTTAAAGGAATAAATGGGACTTCGTTTAGATTAATTAACAGATAGATTGGGAATGTGAGAGAGAGGAACGGAGTGGATGTGGGAGAACAACCATGGTCTTGTCCTCCTGCCGCTTGATCTCCTTGTAATTGCACAGAAATCAATCGAGCTCCTCAGGAATTTCTGATAGTTTTAGAATTTAAACCCAGCAAGTCCGCCAAAGACATGGGTCCCACTTCATTCAGATTAGGATTGCACTGCATCCGAATTTTTTACCAGGCAAAATCCGCCTAGGAGGCGCGACCCATTCTAAATCAGGATTCACCATCAGAGCACTGATTTTCCTCCGAGAGAGATCTCTCCAATTCAATGCGCAACGGTTTTCCAGTTGCTAATTTTCTTTTATATAAAAATTAGCTTTTATTGTGTTCCTTCTTTATTTAGCTTGCTTGATTCGAGTTAGACGAGGCATGGGTTTGCTATTTCCTACCCCAATTAGACTTGGATCTTATCTAAAGTCCAAACTCCAGGTTAGTTGGTTTCTTGTACTTCCTCCCTGATTTACTTTTATCCCAGCTAGCATTGCAACCGTCCGATGAGAATTTGGATAAAGTAAGCCGAGTGGAGTCCTACTCCGAGTACGGTTAGGATTATTAGAACGAACTCTTTCTGAGACCGAGACTGGACCGTCCGATCAGCCTCGGTCCAATCAGAACCATTCATTTACCTTCCGGAGAACTTGCGGCTTGCCGTTGAGGATAGAAATCCACGGTACGCTTGAAGAGCCGCGTCCCATTCGGATTAGGATTCGGTAAAATAGAAGCCGCAGCGCCTCTATTTATAATCCAGGGGAAACTCCTCTTCCCTCCCACGGAAAGCTTGGTTACTCGACTGCATCACCGGAAGAGACGAGGAGGAGGAGTAGTGAGAGAGAAAAGCAATAGCGATCGACTCTCCCAAACGACGATCTTGGCCATGGCGTTATATTTCGGCGACACTACTACGTACGTCAGTGCTTTGCTCAAGGGGAGAAATTTGGGAGCATCAGCAAGGCCCCTGGCCCCTGTGGAAGTCCACCTTCACGTCTACGAGTACATGGATGGAGGTCAAAGGTTGGCCTGCCGGCCCGAGTTCACTGATTTTTCCATGTATCTCGGCCACTTGGTGGATCTACGAGATCTTCGTCACATGATTCCTGAAATCCTTTTCCATACTTTCTACAACGATCTGGACACTCGGCGGTTCTGGGAGGAGAAGCTCATCGACTACGCTGCCGACGTAGGCCTAATCGCTTTCAATGCTGGTGTCCAAGAGCTGGAGCTAACCGTTGAGATACATATCCGCAACCTGGCTCGGCGGCTGCTCGAGGTGGAGCAGGAGATGGTTGAGCTGGCGATAAATGCTTCTGATGAAGAAATTGGACGTGGGGACTTTGGTGGCACGCCGGCGTCGGAGGCATCGATCAGGGAGCTGGAGGTGGTGAAGTACGATGGTGTTGGAGGTGAGTTTGAAGACAACGGGTGCTCGATTTGCTTGGAGGAGTTTGAGCTGGAGATGGAAGTGACGCGAATGCCTTGCAAGCATGTCTTCCATGGTGGCTGCCTCACCCAGTGGCTCGAGAAAAGTCATCTTTGCCCTCTCTGCCGTCAGGAGATACCCATCTAGTGCGAGCGTAGTTGGAAGGAGCTGATCTAAATTCTTTGTCGTCTATTGTTTTATTCGAAGGATTGGAGGTTTTGTGTGCTAGATATGGCTGGGCTTGGATTTCGATTACACGGTAGCTTTAATGTCTAGGTTGATAAGGATAAAATATGACTCTGTTATCAAATTTTTGGTTATTTTGATTGAATGGTTTCCATGTTTAATAGATATCAGAAGATTTATCCATTCTTTTTCAATGGTTGTCTCTCATACGCATATCTCCCTGCAGATGGCAAACTGGGACTTAGAACATATATTTTGCGACTACAGGGAGGAATCTCTTGCTTTCTTGCTTTTGAATCAGCGACAGTTTCATTTATAAAATGAAGCTGAAGGTTGTATGCAGCTTTTTTTTGTTTATTTTCTCCAGCAGTTCTTGATGTTGCAGAATCTATACATCTTTGTTGCTTGTGGGTAAGTGGACTTCCAATATGTCATAACTCTTTTTTAGTATATATTGGTGGATTATATGGTTGCGTCAAAGTTCTTTATCTTTAGTGCAGTTTGCTTTTTAATTACGTTTTGTGGAAGAGGAAAGATACTATAAATTCAGTAAAAAAGCCTTTTTTTAATAGAAAAATTAGCATTCGGTAAGGAACAATATTTACAAAAGCAACAACATTCAAGTGCAACTTGATCATGCACTTTTACACGCATAACATGTCTACTGAAGACTGTAGAACAACTTAACCACCAACACATTCCGAAGATTCGGAGGCTTCAAAGTCACCACAATCCTCAATAACTTCCCCTGTCCTTCCTACATTGCTTGAAGCTGAACCCTCAATAAGCCCTGGCAATTGCATCTCTTGCAATGGAGCCTTCCTCTTGCTGCTCTGCTCACGCTATCTCTTCATGATTTTAGGCACATCATCAAAGAGCTCCCCATCCTTTTTGTAGGTATCCATCATATCCTAACCAGCAATACTAATCAGAAGCATAATGTACATGTAAAGTGAAGTCCACACATAGAACGACCACTTCCAATTGTAAACCAATTCTTTTCCCCATGGGAGCTGAGAGGTCATGAAGATCTCTGCTGCATATAGTTGTGGTAGATCAGTTGTCCCAGCCCTCGGTTTTAACCTCACTCTAATTGCCTCAGTTCTCCGACCGGTTTCCTTATATCTCAGTACTTCCATGGTTACTTTCTGGCTCTCGGTGCATATCCCCATTAAAAGAGGGATTCCCATTAGACACGTCCGCATCAATCGAACAGGTAGGCTTCTGAACCTTAGCATGCATGGCTGGCTTGATGTTGTTATAGTGTCTCCATTAGGTGCAATAGCCTCTGCGGTTACCTGTCAAGGGATCCACAGTAATGGTGCGAGTATATATATAGAGGTTAATCAATTTACGAAGATAAAGTAAACTTAGTTTAAATACCTCAAAATAATCAATTTAAGTTGAAATCAATTCGTTATACCAAGTTGAAATGTAATTGGTTATCCGACAACACTAACACTAGGAACTGTTTTTTTATGCTTAATGCAAAGGAAAATTAAATGGAAGTGTTGGAAACAAACAAGCAATTGCTTTTTACGTGGTACCCAGGTAAATTGATAGATTGCTCCATAAGGGAGGAAACAACATCAAGTTGCATAATGTGCAAAGTCTTTGTTTTGCATAGAAAGTCATAGGGGAGAAGAAGGGTGGATGTTTGATCATCCCTCCCATAGGAAGGCAAACAATGGCCTACGCGCCCAGAGGGAAGTGACAAGAAGATTGAATGATTGAAATCTTGAACACCAATTATTAAATGAAAAGAGGCTGGGTAGATGGTTGTGATCTTGGAAATAGAAGAGGATTAGAAATTCAATCCTCTTCTGTTTTGTTTTCTGATTTTCTGCAGCTATGTATTTAGGGGAGGTTTTGGTTATAGGGTTTTAGACTTGCTTGATTGTACCACACCGTCTAAAGGGAGGTGGAGACTTGCTTGGATTAGTCATAATTTGTTTTGGGATGCTGGGTTTATCTCTTTTGGTTTCTTATTTACATTTCTTAAATAGAAACAGAGTGGAATTTTATCCTGTTCCCAACAGGACCGAGACAAACAATTAATAAGAGAAAGGTAGTGGATTAGATGGTTCTTAGAAAATAATGCTGGTGATATCATGATGATAGAGAGTTATCGGTAAGGTTAAGCTTTTGTTTTCAAGTAGTTCACAGTTGTATGCTTAACAAGATGAGTCTTTGAAATGAGCCAATTGCTTGCCCAGGGAGGATAGAACCAATGGTGAATGGAGCACTTAAAATTTAAAAAAAAATTATAGAACTTCAATCATCATGCAGAAAACCATCAAATAAAAATGAAATTGTGGTTTTTCACTTCTTCCTTTCTTATATTGACTTGATCTTTTCTCAGTTTGAGAGCTATTTTAAGCATTTTGGTGAGAATTCTTGTTGCTTTACAATAACCCCGACACAGAGATGAACTTCTTGTCATCATATATACTTTGATGTCTCTGTTTTAATATGTTTTCACCACATTGCCACTAGGGCAAACCCAAGGGTGAGTAAAATAATGTGCACAGTCACTGCACCGACATTAGAGAGGAGAATAAAAAAAGAAAGAAAAGACAAGAAAAGAAGAAGGGAGAAACAAATCAAGCACGCGTGCACCAAAAAAACAGAGCAGTTCACAGTAGGAGACCATGATCACACGTCCATCGTTCTGGAACAGTTCAATCAAAGACAAAATTTCGGACCTTGGAAGAAGGAAGAGGAATTGGATCGGGAAACTTTCGACTTTGAAACATTCATACAGCTAAAAATCAATAGAATCAACCAAAATATAAACTGCAGCGTCATTAACTATAAAAGCATTCAATCTATTCTCAGAACATAGTATTTAATCGAGTAAGAACAAGGAAGAGTCCTGCAAAAACCCATAATTCGAATAATAATTTAACCAATAAATATTTGCGAAAATCCAAAAATCAAGAATTCGTGGAATATTATTACAAGTGAATGGTTCTGTCCTAAATAAAATAAAATAAAAGGAGTAATGATTTAATTCACCTGAAACACACCAATCCGGCGATTATAATCGGACTTGGGCATGATGAGAACGAGCGAGACCCGGGCGGTATGGCCGGCGGGCACCGGCCTCCCCCTCCGCTTGGCGCCGCCAAGCGCGGCAACGGTGCTCGGGTGGGCCTCGGTATAGTTGAAGTGGAGCGGACGCCGCACGGATACGGGCTCCCCGACCCACAGCCGGACCAGGCCGACGCCTAGCAGAACGGCGGCGAATGTGACGGCGACAAAGACCACGACGTTAAGTTGAGTCCAAATAAATTATTGTCAAGCCAATATTGAGCTGCCCATGAGCAGCTCAAATCTTTCATAGGCCCATCTTCGGTGAGCATCGATGATAACACCACTGATCATAAGCATTGACACATCGACTGTAACAAACAAACTCAAGGTCTAGATCATCGGTAAGGGATACGTACTAGTATCTTTTTAACTCCAAATGATGATTATCATGATATAAAGTATAAACACGAGCAAAATCTAAAAATTAGCAAACTTTTTCCTTAGCAACCGCACTTTATATTAAAAGCAATAAAGAAAGAAAGAAGCTCCCGAAGCTCCCAAATTGTAAATCTAGAAGGTTGACACCGTTGCTATGAATTTTTCATATGTCACTTTGGATAATTTAGCAAGCATGGAGAACTGCACACAAATCAAGAAGTCACAAGGACATGTTATGTAACAACTCAGGACCTCACCCAAAATGGCTAGCCGGAAGTTACTAGCTATTTGGGTTCCTTGATTCTGTATAAATATCCAAGATCTACCTAGCGAATAACCGATGTGGGACTAAACACACGCCCGCATGGGTCCTCACATACTCTCCCCGTTCAAGTTCCGACGTCCTCGTCAGGCTAAGGATTCAAATTCATTCAAATCTAATCACAAATACAACGATCGGCTCATGGTTAGCCCCAATGAATCCGTGCTACAGTATCCCCTAGTCTACATAGATTATGGGCCGGGTCCGCTCTAATACCATTTGTAACAACCCAGGACCTCGCCCACAATGGCTAGCTGGAAGTTACTATTTGGATTCCTTGATCCTGTATAAATACCCAAGATCTATCTAGCGAATAACCGATATGGGACTGAACACACGCCCGCACGGGTCCTCACATGTTATGTCCTAGGGCGCAAGTCCATCTAATCCATCAATTTCTACTCGGACAATCAGAACTAAGTAAAGAACATCTACCATGGCTTACCTTAAACCAAATTATTTTGCATTTTTGTGTCACAACCGTGCAAGGCAACAGGTCAATTACTCAGGTCCCCCCCTAGTCCAATATTGTGAAGAGAGGACACCGACGGAAACCATGAAGTCATGATCAATCCCGGAGACGGATTTGGAGGGGAGGGAATGAAAAGATGGCGAGCGGCTTGTTAGTCTATTGATTCTTTTGAATAATTTGCAGGACAAGATAAATAGAAGAAAAAAAAAATCGTTACGATAACTTAAAACTAAATTTAGTTTCAAGTCTAACTTGATAAATATCGAATTCAGTACAAGCTATTCTCGATAGCTAGACCTGTTCGAGGAGATCCGGGCGAAACGTCCCACCATAACGAAGACGGAGCTTGCAGAGCGGCCACATAGCCAAGATATAGGTGAGGAAGGGAAGGGCACAACACGGCAAAGAAATAAGGATAGCAAGCCACAAGTTTCCTGGTGCAAGCACTGCGAACATCGCGGATGCAAATGCCACAGACATGGCCGCAATTGCACACCACAACAGCTTCCTTGTGGATGCTCTGTAGTGGAGCAAGAAGTCGATGTCTTCCCATCCTGCAAATATACAAAGAAAAGAAACGGCGAGTGAGGCGACCATAGCAATGGTGTCCGATATCAAGAACGCCTTAAAGGCTGCTTTCTTTGCTAGAATTGGCAAGCCTTCGTCAGGGCCCTCGTCGCTGCTAAACCCTCCAGGCATCGTGAAGGCCGCGGCGAAGGTGACCGTGGCAATGAGGATGGCCGTCAACGAGGTGTTCTGGGTGTATCTTTGAGTTAGAGATTGGATCTGACAGATTGCTTCCCGGGCTATTCTTTTTTCGGCCGTATGCCATATGTCACCTACAGCCAGGCCGGGGACGGTGGCATGAAGCAACAGCGTATACGCCTCATTCCGCATGGCGTTGCGATATGCTTAATCCAGTCAGTCGTAATTCGGAGGATCATAATTAAGAAAACAGACCCAAGGAGTTACCCATTTCAAAGTTTTTGCAGGTTCCACTCGATCAAAGAAGATGTCGAGAGCACTAAATCTCCCCTTCAAGGCCGCACGGTCCACCCTTTCATAAGCCAACAAAGCTCGAAGTATTTCCGGATTGCAAGTCTCCGCAGCCAAATGCAAGGGAGCGCTCCCGTCGTCATCTGGCTGGTTGAGCAATCCATGAAGCGCAGGTGTCTTTAGGATGTACTTAACAAAATCCACCTGCCCTTCAATTATCGCCAGATGAAGTGCATTCCGGCCCTGTCTATCAACTAAAAAACCAGAGTCTGGGCAGTGGCGAATGAGCTCTTCGGCTATGCGTACATAGCCTAGCCGAGCAGCATAATGAAAGGCCGAGAACTGTTGATTCATAATGTATGCAAGAGAGGGATCAAACCTTAGATGCAACCGCAACATCTCCAGTTTATTGCCCACTGCTGCGTGAACGAGTGCGATAGTCCCATGGTCGTTCTGAGCTTTGGCGAGCTCTGGCCTCTCTCTCAACAATGTTTCCACTATGCCTACCAGTAAAGATTAAAACAAAACAAAATCAGGAATGCATGCAGTACTCTCGGGGAAAAAAAGAAATAGGAACGCACTGGTGCTAAGACATGAAATGCGTGCAGAAGATTTAGTTTGTCGAAGTGGCTTCTGCAGAGAATTAATAGTTGTCAAAAAGTAGGCAACTGACATAGAAGGAATAGAAGTAGTAGAGAAATTACCTGAATGCTCGGAAATAGTAGCAGCATGCAGAGCAGTGTGGCCATAGTAGCCTCCATGATTAGATGAAGGAATTTGCACCAATGCTGTGACAGCATCAGCTAAACCTCTATAGGCTGCAATGTACATTGGCGACTCATGGTTGCTGTCAATCAATTCTGACTGCTTGGGCTCCGCCTGCAGCAGCTCCAGCGCTAAGCTGCTGTGGCCATGCCGCAAGGCATGGTGCAGAGCAGTGTTTCCCTTCTTATCCGTTGTCATCATCATCTGTTTTAGAGGGTCGCCTCCCTCTATATCGCCGCCACTACGAAGCACCTGCGTTGCAACCTGAATAAAAAAAGTGGCCATAGAGTGATGACCAGCCATAGCAGCGATGTGCAATGGAGTCTCTCCATTTGAGTTTGTGGCCAAAAGGAGGGGTGGGCTGCTCAGACAGAGCTCTTTTGCAAATTGCTCGTGCTCATATATCACCGCAAAGTGAAGGGCTGTGTTATTTAGTGGAGTTTTGCCAAGAAGGATTTTGGGACTTTCTCTAACCAACTGATTAAGGACGGCAACATTGCCGGACACCGCTGCATCGAGCAATCTGGTATCCATGTGTTGTGTATGCCTAATTGTTGCTCTAAGTATGGCTACCGGGTAGTATTAATAATAATACAGAGAACTTGATTCTAAATAATTGAGTTGACTCCAAGGGTATATTTTTAATATCTTTTTATTTTTCAACTAGGCATTTGTTATTTTACGCAGCTTCAAAATATTCACTTTCCATTTTGACTGCTAAGTTTGGACATCTCCTATCTCATTTCCCAATTTGTTAATACCAATTATTTAACGCTAATCATTAGACAATTTATTTTTTAAACCTAAATGATCTGGGTCCAACAACTACAACGCACAATTATTGCCACATAAATATATCTATTTGCAAATAATTTACATTAAAGCGGGTTGCCATTACTCTAGCAGCTGATCTACTCTACCTTCGCCCGACGGACTGAAGAGATGCATAGATGTCCAGCTGGGGCCCGCAACGAAGGAGAGCGGGAAGTTTCGTGGGGGCCACACCACCAACGTGTACCGCACGTTTTGCGATCTCGCCGTAAGAAACACGGCCTCTCGAGGGGGGTTTCCTGAAAGGTGGGCACGGGGGAGACCTTGACCCCAGCTGTGAGTGGTGCCACTTGTCACCGTAAGAAACACAGTCCCTTTTGTTTGTCGTTTATATAACGTGGGGTGGGTTATTTTACGGAGACCTTGACCTCCTCTCGTGGCCCGAGTCTTCCTACGTTGCGACCACGGGGCCAGCGGTCGAGTGGTGCCGCTTTCATTAGGTAGGGGTGGGTTATTTTACGGAGACCTTGACCTCCTCTTTGTTGCTACCGCGGGGCCAGCGGTCGAGTACGCTGTGGGCATCTTCCGAGCTCTTCCGATGCCGGGCCTTCACGGCCTGTCCTGTCGAGCTAATGTCACTAAAGAGAGGGCATCTTCAGTAAGTATTATAATATTTGAGGGCCAAGTTGTAACATTGAAAACAACAAAAGATTGACCCGTTAGTTTAAAATTGAATGGCCGTGATCTGTGAAACAGGGATGCAGCTCAGTGGTGAAGCGTTTATGGGACCTAACCAACTTTGTCTCCACAAAATTTTGAGGGAAGTTTCTCACTTTTCCCATCTTTACCTTAAAAAAGAAAGGTTTATGGGAACCTCGTCCTCGAGGACATCTCGGACAGGTTTATATGCATGCATAAATTTTTTGTTCATAAACAATTACGATCTTTGAATTTTACTAAAATATTCTAATCATCTAGCTAACTTTTCATTAAAAAAATAAACATGATGAAAAATAAAATAGAAAGAAAATCACCATTAAGTTATAGTTATAATCGCTAAATCTTTTCAGCTCTATGTTGCTTGTCCTACATTATGTACGGGCACGAGTCTACAATTTATTTGTATGTTTAGAAAAGCATTGCCACATTTCAATATATAAATCGAAATTGAGCTACAATTTCAGTCTTCTATTTTGGAGTTCTTCATTCTGCATTATACGTGGTTCTATGCTAGGTTCAATCTGTAGAGAGCATAGCAACAAAATAATTATAGTAATTTTTAATCAGGAGATAATAAAAAAAATTTATCCGTCCAACTACTCGGATAATATTGCAGTGGTATGGACGGTGATATTTAGATTAGTATTTGTATCTTGATCCCAGCATGATCCAAAAGCTAATGTAGAATGGTCTGAACACCATCAGTGGGGTATGGAGCATGGCATAGGATGCTGAAAGCTTAAAAAAGAAATGTTGAAGAATTGTAGCCAAATCCATCTTAGCTTCCGCGCTTTGAATTTTCGATGCCTTGGAAACTGCTTCAGAAACATCTCGAGATTGAATTAGACGGTATTTTCAACCCAAAAATTCCACATCATGGTGTATAAAAGTACAGATAACATAAGCTGCACTTCGGTGAAAGGTAAGACTTCCTGGTTTTATTTCCTTGTAAACTTTTTGTATAAACATAATCTTCCGGTATATAATCTAAGAATCTCGTAAAGAACCATGGTCACTTGTAAAACAAATTTGAAAAATAACATGAGTTTTGATAAAAAAACAAACTGTGATAACAATTAAAGGAAAACTACCCCGAGGTAACGATAGTTTCACCATGTGAGATACCGCGAGGCTAAGCTAACGACGTTATAAGCTAATGGAGAGATTCATTTATTAGTAGAGTTGGAAATGGGCTTAAGCTGGCCCAAGAACCATCAAGTAGACCCTAAATCCACAGGATAATGTAATCTATTTTTCTATTGCAGTCTATTATTTCAGAAAACCAAGAATGAGGATCTCAAAAAAAAATTTCCATTGCACCGATTTTTCTTCACCTTCTCTTTTGTTGCATTACTCACTCTTTCTACGGGCTTACAAAGATATTGGCAGATGACTTATTGAAATCTAAATAATTGTTGGTTTGGATATTTGATCTACATGTCCATCTTGTACATAAGCTAAAAAACTATAGAGAGATAGAACCACACTTATACCCTACGGAGTGGGCTAGAATACAACACTCATATTCTGTGGAGTGAGGCAGAATACCGCATTTATATCCTGCGGTGGGCCAGAATCAATAATAGGCAGAGTGCCAATGCATAACCCCCAACTGACAGGGTTCAGAACATAGTTTGATTGAGAGTTCAAAACTGATATACATCTAATTTTTTTTAATAAAATAATAGATGTATCATAATCCAATTAAAATATGCATATACGACGTAAGAAAAATAGTAAATAATTTAACAATAGCCCAAAAATATTACTCTAATTTACGCATATTTTTTTTCTTCAAATCACCACCCCGTAAAGAATGGCTACGGGCATCTTGCAAGTCATATCTTTTTCGCAAACAGGAACAGGCATAACACCAGTTTCTTGAGCAAGATTACAACTGTCATACCATTAGAAGAAAAATGAGATTGTATTATATATTAATTATTTGTGAGCGAAGAAGCAATTCTATGATGAGACGATACATACATTAGTTTTCTCGTGGAATTTCACAGAAACAAGGATGCTGAAACTATTAGAGTGATTGCAGATATGAGCTGGATGGGATTTTCCCAACAGCCTCAATTATAACAAGATTTTTTTTTTAGATGATAGACCATCCTCAGGTAGGCTAAATTTGATTTGGATTATCAGAAATTTGACTGGTCAGATACAGTTGACTGCTAGGGATACCGTCAGAATTCTGTGGTCTTTGTTAGGCCTTTGAGAAAGTATCAAATGGCTGCACAAGCATTCTGGGACCAAGTCTATCTGGGTGGAAAGTAAATAAAATTGTTAATGAAAGAACCAGAGAATCATCAGCTATGAGGGATGGGAGATTTTCCCTTGAAACACAATATCCTCTCTCCTCCCTTCTACAGTTTAGATTATGCCATATGTACCAAAAGGCCTGTCAACCAGCTAACTTTGCTAGTGGCTGTAGCCTTACAGTGCAGCCAGCCTACAAGTGCCCTCTGCAGCTAGATAGGAAATCTAAGAAATGACAGCATAACAGAATGGTAATACGAAGTATGTAAACCAAAAACTCATCTAGACAACTTGATTTGGTCCTACACTTAATATATTACCCATCACCAAAAAATTTACCTAAATCGGAAACATTTTATTAGGGATAAAATGCAAATAATGATGACAGAACATTAGGCTGTCTTATCTGAAAACTTAAGGTGCGGAGGTTGAACAGTATTCCTTCAACAGCATAGACCAGCAACAGGGAGAAGAAACATGATATAAGCATGAATATATAATCAGTCCATTATGACACAGCTAAAAAGCAATGGCCACCTCTGCAAGTTAAGCCATTAACTGATTGCTTGATATTTTCAAATAGCCTCAGTCTTCCATCAATTAAATAAAAGTTACACGTATATCATTTCAACATTACTCTAATTCTGAAATCTAAATCATGTCAACACTGCACCGTCACAATAAAAACAATTGGATGAAATCTCAAAGCAGCTACTGCAGGGGTATTAGTTTCTAGGTTCCAAAAGTAGGGGACAAGGGTATAGAAGTGTAGCAAGCCCCATCTCCTCTTTAATAGCTTGTGCTCAATAGTCCATACTGATGTTACAACTAATGTTTGGAGCAGGAAAAGAAACAATTTCTGAATGCAGGATATTTACAATTTCACCAACTTATATATAACATTTTGCACAATTAAACTGCAGTGTCTCCAAGTACAAATTCTGAAACTAAGTTTCACATGGCACTAGGTATACTACAGTTCCTAAAGCAAGTTCAGTGAATTTTGTAACACTTATATCTACTAAACAATGAACATACACACACACACTACTCATATATCTGATAACAGCAATTTCTAATGTGTCATATAAGATATGATCAATGTAAGAGTCTCCGTTGAAAGATTTAGAATGTGAAATGAATAAAGCTTTCTGATTATCAAAGTGAACTACTTAATAGGTATACTGATAAAGAAGAGGAAAAGAAAAAGACCTTCCTTGTGCCAGTGGAATTTATATATAGGTAAATTGGCTTTTCTGCGTCCTCATATTGAAGATAAAGGAATTCTGCTAGCATCAGCTCTGTCACTGATGGAACAAGAGACATACCCAAGTATACGATTCGGTTTCTGGACAAGTAAGATGCTAGATCTGGAGGTGGTTGCTCCCACGCACTTCCTCTCAAGAAGGGACAACCTGTTGACAGATGAACACAAACCACGAAGAAACTATAATCAATTGATCAACTATAAGCAGTCAATCATTACATGTTACATGAGAACTTGATCCTAGTTAATTTGATGCTGAAACAACAATTATATAACAGTTGCTATATGCATGGACTGTATAGTGCTCGACACCAAGTTGTGATAGGCCAACAATCAAGAGAAGTATCCTACTCTACTGTCATAAATGAACAACTAATTTAATCCTATGTTCATCATGTGCTAAAGCCTATCAAATTAAGAAACCCCATTGAGCCTAGGAAATATGATCTAGTCCCCAATGATTGAGGTGCCAGCGCATAACAAACTATAATGTGAATTTCATAATTTATCAGCTAGGTATGGGCATAATTCAGCAGTTTGTATGCTGTAAACTGCATATTAGTCTATGCCACCCAAAGTGGTCCAGAACAATGTAGTCAAAGGTTGCTGTAAAGGGGCCTAGGCAGTTTGGCTACATGCTTGCGCAGCTCCAATCCATAAGAGCCTACTAGCTTTAGGGGCCCCAGGCAGCAAAGCCAACCAGTCGTGTAGATCAGCACCTAGGCAGTTGCTTGGGCGCCCAAGAGCCACTAGGTGCTTTTGTATCCAGTTTGGCAGTCAGCCACTACTTATGACAATCTATTTCTTTTGACTTTAAAATGATGATATGTTATCCTTTTGCCACAATTGTGCTCCCTACAAGTTAGATTCTAAATGGTATCAAAAACAGGACTAAGGGGAGCAAGTATCAATTAACTTATACGCGTACGCTCTCTTCTTTACAAAACACACCATCTCAATACTCTTTAGATAATGTTAAGAGAAATAGATAAACTAAAAGTATCAGCCTATTTTTCCAAATACTCAATTGATTAAGCAATCAAAAACACCCATTATACACTCCTTCCATCTCATACCAGTCATGTACCGCTTTCCCTGTTTAGATGGTTAATGCATTAATGGGATGCTATAAGCACCTTACCATGAGATCAGTGCATACCTTTTCCAAACATATGCACAATTTTACAAGCTGCCGTTTGGAAACTTTGGGATACGTATGTAAGACGGTGATTACAATATTCTACATGAAATGAATTACTATGTAAACTTCACATTAGGCCTCTGCCTAGGATCACTGCTTAGAACTGACTTGTATATGGTGAATTAAATTGATTAAGAATATGAGACTCAAGTTCTACTTTTCAAAGCTCGTATCAATATAACTTCCAAGGATACAATATCGTGCATCAGCGAGAATAGAGAAGCACCAAAAGGCGTTTCTTTATGCAAACAGTGTCTGCCTAAAAAACATTCCTTTGTGCAAAACGAGCTCAAACACGAAATCTCAAAAGCCAGAACTTCAATAACATAAAAGAAATTAAAAACAATTAGAGTTTAAGTTTGAAAAGCCACCCACAGTACACTCCAAAACCCTAGAAAAAAAAATAAAAGGAGAACGCAGAAGGCCACTGTGCGTAGATTACCATGGGAACGACGCCCCTCTTGCCTCGGCGGCCGGATGGACACGAGCTTAAATAGGGGATCCACAACTTCTGACCGGAGAACTCGCCGGAGACGCTTCCTCCGACAAAAGGAGCGACAAAGGCGCTGCTAAGAGAGGATGCTCTCGGAGAAGCTCCGGGAGAAGGGGTGAGGGCGGCCTTGAATCGGGCCCTCGTGCCCCGAGTGTGGGTGGGAGGAGAGGAGAGTATCCGCGCATCCAGGGAGAAGCGCGAGGGGCAGAAACCCACCTCCATGGCTCGCCGAGTGGGAGTGACCGCCGGGCGCCGTGCGTGGCGGAGAAGGGCTTTATTAGTTGGAGAGAGGAATTCGGGGAGGATGGGAAGCAGGGAGTCGATCGGCCCCAAAACTTTGCGCCTTGGAGGGGAGCCGGGATCCTCTGCGGGGCACATTTTGCACCGCAGAGATTTATACACCCCTTGGTGGCCGCCATGTCATCCGCTTGGGGAGACCGACGGTCGGGAGAGGGTGAAGGGGGACAGGTGATGGCGTGGTGAAAACAGATAGGATGCCTAAAAGAACACTTTTAGCGCGTTTGGTTCGGAATGAAATAGTAACGGATTTTAAAGGACTAATGTTTGAAAATTATGTATAATTTTTATTATATTTTTAATAAAAATTAGATCTTTGATGCTAGAGAATTTTTTTGAAAAAAATAAAATTATTTTAATTTTCGGCTCACGAAAAAAAAAAAGTAATTTTTTTTATATTTTTCATGAAATTTTTTTTTCATGAAACGTAAAAATTATATTCCTAAGAAAATACAAATTTTTTGTCCCTCTTCTTTGACACCAATGTACTTGGATTTGTGGTATCAAATTCATTGTAGAGTGAATAAAGCAACAAGTAAGATGCCTTCTCTCTTCCTTTTCCGTATAAGAAGCTGCTTTTTTTTATTTTATTTAAGAAGAAAAAATGATTTAGAGAAGTCTTTAGTTTACAAGAATACACTTAGGCTTATGTAATGCCGGCTTTGCAACTTACCTTTCAACTTGACTCCCAGCCGCCATATATTGTACCTAGGGATGCAATTAAGCTGAGCCAAGTTGAGTAGCTAGAGTTTCAGACTCGACTCGATTCAAAATACTAGAACTCGAAACTTGTCACCTGCCCCATAAATTTAAATTTATTCATGAATTAACTCCATCTTACGGTCAAACTCACTTTGCCAGATGGATTCAAAAACTGTGAGGCCCAATAGTTCCACATCGGAAAGACTCGTTCTAGAGCCTGGGCATATGAGGCGAGTGTCTCCAAATCCTGCATACGCGTTTTGAAAGGAAAACAAAATCGGAGAGGGATGAAGGACGCTTGCGTGAAGCTCCGGAACTGGACAATATCTGGCAAGGGAGCCCCGTGTTTCCCTCCTCATGTGAACCCACGTGGGCACTGAGTGCCTCATGTGCCCCACAGAGGAGGGGGCGTGATATTTGATATCAGAATCGATGACGGCTATTGTCCGATGGTGGAAAGGGTGTGAGACCCAATAGTCCCATATTGGAAAGACTCGTTCCAAAGTCTGGGCATATGAGGCGGGTGTCTCCAAATCCTGCAGACGTGTTTTGGAAGAAAAACAAAACCAAGGAGGGGATGAAGGACGCTTGCATGAAGCTCTGGACCGGACAATATCTGACAGAGGAGCTACGTGTTTCTCCCCTCATGTGGCCCCCATGTGGGCATTGGGTGCCTCACGTGCCCTGCAGGCGGGGGTGTGACAAAAACTTAGAATGCTTTTGAGGACACATCGAGTCAAAGCAGTTGATATTTCACCGCATAAAAATGTAGGAACCCAATATACAGAATATTTTTGTTGGATTTTTCAAAGAGATATCAGACAGTGTTGGGGGCCTTCAAGTTGAAATAAGATTTCCTTGTCTTTTGCGACTTGTCTTAGTTATCTGGAGTGTTTACTGCTCTCTTTATTAAGGAAAGTTGTTCTGTTCTCTTAATCAGTTCTTAGTAATGCATATGAGCTATGTCGGGGAGCTGTATGAAAACACAACTCAAAACAAAAACTGGTTGAACACTAAGTTGTGGTTGGAATTTGAAGACTAAAAGATTATTGTTATTGCAAGGCAAGCTCTGAGTACCACAAAAATTTCGGAGTTGTGATTGAAAACCGGATTATTCTGAATATTTTATTCTATTCATTAACTCCAGAGAAATTGGTTCAATGGACTAAAACTGTTATGCTGAATACTGCAGAAACAAATAGCCTTCTTCTCTGGCAAAGAAACACATGCGAGTAATTTTTTCAAACAGAACATTATCCGTAACCACAGATGACCATCTTTTTTCTGAGAGTCGCAGAGCTAAAAATGAGTACCACTTTCATTCAAAAGAAAATGAAATTGTAGATCTCAGGTCGCTTGTTGATATATATTTCTAACTTCGCAGTCGATTAGATAGACAACTAAGGGAACCTAAAACATATACTCACAATGTTCAGCGGTTCAAACCATCACAATTGGGTCTATTTTTTTCGAAGACTTATAATACCTGTGCTGCAAAGTAGAAAGAGTTTACATTCTTTTTTTTTCTTTTTTTTTTTTGGTAGAAAACGGCATTAATATTACTCTAACGTGAGTACAACTTGCCAAATCAAAAAAAAGAAGCTGAAACAGAGGACTAGGTATATCCGCTACACCCGCCTATATGAACTCTCCAGCGCACCGAGCAACAAAAGAGGCGACCCAGTCCACCGCACTGTTCATCTCCCGGTAAACATAAGCTGCGTGAAAGGAACCTATCCCCTCAACTAGTCTACCGGTCTTACGAAGCAGCGGGTGGCCGTCGCCAGATCGATCTATCCCCCGAAGCCAATCAATAACCATGGCTGAATCCCCCTTGAGACATATTCTGTTAGCCCTGAGGACCCTCCTAGTATAAGAGATGCCCTTCCAGGTGGCCTGGAGCTCCACCTCAATGACAGTCTAGCTAGTCGTGCTCGCCCACCAGCTGCAAAAAGTTTACATTCTTCAATCACCTCTTCCGTCGATATCCCAGTGTTTTTTGAGTTTCCTTGTTCTTTTGAATTGGCTTCCATCATCAAGCTCAACAAGTCATCATTAGTGGCTCCACCAATTTCTGCAGCCTTCTTTCTTTTCTCGATAATATACTATACTATACTATACTATAGTATTATATACTATATTGTACTTGTTTTCTAATAAAGGCTGGGTGGCTCTGTCTCCTTCATCAAAAAAAAAAAAAAATGGTATTGTAGAATTTAACAATATCCCCTATTTTATTAGCAATTCAGTGATCTCTTTTGATTCCTCAAAATTACTATTCCTCCGTGTCTCGTTTCTTTTTTGCTTTTTGAATGATATAAATAAGCTGGTTAGACTCAAATTCATTTTTTTGATGAAGTTTAGACATCTAGCTAAAAGATTATGATTTTGGATTGTAGAATCTAATGATCTCCTCTAACTCCGCAAAGTTTTTAGTCCTCTCGCGCCATTTTTGTTTACTTTTTATCCCACAAAGGACAGTTGGTTAGATATCCAAGGAATTGTTAGCAACGCTGGTCTCATGTGAACAAACCGTGATTAATATAGAGCTTTCCTACTTCTCACACGTGCAGCCTCGACAGTGTTAATCCAATAGGGAGCAAGGGAAGAAATAGACGTTAGCTGCATATGTTTTTTATTTTCATTATTATTGTTTATATTTCTGTGTTAAAATAGTGCTGCTGTTTTATTGTTGTTTAGATTTCTATGTTAAAATGGTATAGAATATGCTAGTATAGTATATTATAATATATAGTATATACTTATATAGTACAGTATATACTAGTATATTATAGTATAGTATAGTATATTCTAGTATAGTAGTATATACTAGTACAGTATAAACTAGTTTGAATTGGATTCCATCATCAAACTCAACAAGTCACCCCCAGTGGCTGTACCAATTTCTGCAGCCTTCTCTCTTTTCCCGATTACGTTTAAAAGTGCTCAAACTTCTCTATGAATTTCTTTTGTTTGATGTTCTTTGGTGAGGCAGTAACATGCATTAACAGGCAACGATGGCATACCTAATACCACTATTCACACAATTATGTGATATGAAATGGAACTTTGGACAAATGTAATTGCAAGAGTACTGATTCTCCAGGAACACTATTCATTAAAATTTCTTGGCCAAGCTCATTTCTCAAAGAGATTTATATACAATATAGTTGGGTAAATGTAACAATTCTCTCCTTTACGCGAATTGAAGGAGCGTTATTAGTTTATTTGGGGAGAAGAACAGCAAAAAGCATCCAACCTTATAAAGTTTGCTTGACTAATCCACCTGCTCTAATTCAAACAAAACAAGATAAGCCACTCAGGATATAAGTTTTTACTACCAAGGGTTCGATTGCAAGTCCTAGCACAAGATAATGATGAAAGGAAAAGAACAAGTGGTCTATTATCTAATTAAAATTTTGAATATTGCTGAATCCGAATACACTATGATTGATTGAATACTGTTGAATGTTGAATGGCTTATAGGAAGAATTACAGAAAGTGTGATGGTCAGTGAATGTTGCTACTTGAGCATCTGAATGGAATTGTTAGAAGTAACAATGTCTGATGGTGTCATATTCACAACTTACACTAAACAAGGCCAACTAAAATTTTAACAGCACAAACAGATAATCGAAATGTAAAATGTCCAGCTCTACAAGAACATGCTCGCTGCTCGTTATAAATGCATGCACGTTAACACACAGAAGCTTCGTTACGTACAGAAGCTGATCAACCATAATAGGGTAAACACAGGCCAACTTAATCTAGCAAACTAGCAAATAATCTAGTTCTCATCCTCTGCTCACATATCAAATTCTTATCCAAAAAAAAAACTTCAACAGACAATATAATAACAAACACATTCCAATTCAGAGCAAAAAACTAAGATCCATGTGAATACAAATATAAAAAATATTCATTACACCAAACCGACAAATGGAAAACCATGAAAAGCTCAAAATTCACTCAAAATAAAAAATATTTTCAAATTTCAAACACACCAATCCTATCGTCACGTTCATCAGCTCCTCCTACAATCCAAAAATAGACCAAAAACTACAAAGAAAATAAATTCAGAGAGAGAAAGAAGTCGTACCCTAAAATTCTGCCACCTATTCTATTTAGTACTTCAGGTGCTTCTCTAGCGTATAATGTAAATCCCGTAGCGGATCAATTCCAACGAGCCTTTCAAACTAGTACTTTTTATAATCGACTCTATTGCTTCTTCAATAAACGCTGGTTCTTCGATCAAGTTTTGAATGACTTTCTAGTCGGATCGTTCCTGCGTTTCGGATATTCAGTCTCATTCGAAGCTTTAGACAAGGGTGCTATTGAGATATTGGGCCCTTATGGTATCTCGTACACATTCCAACGATTGGCCGAGCGAATAAGTCAACTTCAAAGTGGATCTATTGTGCGAAGAATGCGTTATGAACCGTGGCCGCCTGCCTGCTTTGGTTGGTGGGGATGACTCCTCCATTGTGGATAAACAGGAAACCCGACTCTACGGATCCGAGGAAAGGCTGCACAGCTTCCGTAAGGGCGTTAAGACCGGAGAGATTTTCTATCCTCTCTGTAGAAATCTCAGAGAGAGAGAGAGAGAGAGAGAGAGAGAGAGAGAGGACAGGACGGAGAGCAGAATACTAAGCTCTCTTGTATATAAATACTTGACTGAAGAATTTAAAGGAATAAATGGGACTTCGTTTAGATTAATTAACAGATAGATTGGGAATGTGAGAGAGAGGAACGGAGTGGATGTGGGAGAACAACCATGGTCTTGTCCTCCTGCCGCTTGATCTCCTTGTAATTGCACAGAAATCAATCGAGCTCCTCAGGAATTTCTGATAGTTTTAGAATTTAAACCCAGCAAGTCCGCCAAAGACATGGGTCCCACTTCATTCAGATTAGGATTGCACTGCATCCGAATTTTTTACCAGGCAAAATCCGCCTAGGAGGCGCGACCCATTCTAAATCAGGATTCACCATCAGAGCACTGATTTTCCTCCGAGAGAGATCTCTCCAATTCAATGCGCAACGGTTTTCCAGTTGCTAATTTTCTTTTTATATAAAAATTAGCTTTTATTGTGTTCCTTCTTTATTTAGCTTGCTTGATTCGAGTTAGACGAGGCATGGGTTTGCTATTTCCTACCCCAATTAGACTTGGATCTTATCTAAAGTCCAAACTCCAGGTTAGTTGGTTTCTTGTACTTCCTCCCTGATTTACTTTTATCCCAGCTAGCATTGCAACCGTCCGATGAGAATTTGGATAAAGTAAGCCGAGTGGAGTCCTACTCCGAGTACGGTTAGGATTATTAGAACGAACTCTTTCTGAGACCGAGACTGGACCGTCCGATCAGCCTCGGTCCAATCAGAACCATTCATTTACCTTCCGGAGAACTTGCGGCTTGCCGTTGAGGATAGAAATCCACGGTACGCTTGAAGAGCCGCGTCCCATTCGGATTAGGATTCGGTAAAATAGAAGCCGCAGCGCCTCTATTTATAATCCAGGGGAAACTCCTCTTCCCTCCCACGGAAAGCTTGGTTACTCGACTGCATCACCGGAAGAGACGAGGAGGAGGAGTAGTGAGAGAGAAAAGCAATAGCGATCGACTCTCCCAAACGACGATCTTGGCCATGGCGTTATATTTCGGCGACACTACTACGTACGTCAGTGCTTTGCTCAAGGGGAGAAATTTGGGAGCATCAGCAAGGCCCCTGGCCCCTGTGGAAGTCCACCTTCACGTCTACGAGTACATGGATGGAGGTCAAAGGTTGGCCTGCCGGCCCGAGTTCACTGATTTTTCCATGTATCTCGGCCACTTGGTGGATCTACGAGATCTTCGTCACATGATTCCTGAAATCCTTTTCCATACTTTCTACAACGATCTGGACACTCGGCGGTTCTGGGAGGAGAAGCTCATCGACTACGCTGCCGACGTAGGCCTAATCGCTTTCAATGCTGGTGTCCAAGAGCTGGAGCTAACCGTTGAGATACATATCCGCAACCTGGCTCGGCGGCTGCTCGAGGTGGAGCAGGAGATGGTTGAGCTGGCGATAAATGCTTCTGATGAAGAAATTGGACGTGGGGACTTTGGTGGCACGCCGGCGTCGGAGGCATCGATCAGGGAGCTGGAGGTGGTGAAGTACGATGGTGTTGGAGGTGAGTTTGAAGACAACGGGTGCTCGATTTGCTTGGAGGAGTTTGAGCTGGAGATGGAAGTGACGCGAATGCCTTGCAAGCATGTCTTCCATGGTGGCTGCCTCACCCAGTGGCTCGAGAAAAGTCATCTTTGCCCTCTCTGCCGTCAGGAGATACCCATCTAGTGCGAGCGTAGTTGGAAGGAGCTGATCTAAATTCTTTGTCGTCTATTGTTTTATTCGAAGGATTGGAGGTTTTGTGTGCTAGATATGGCTGGGCTTGGATTTCGATTACACGGTAGCTTTAATGTCTAGGTTGATAAGGATAAAATATGACTCTGTTATCAAATTTTTGGTTATTTTGATTGAATGGTTTCCACGTTTAATAGATATCAGAAGATTTATCCATTCTTTTTCAATGGTTGTCTCTCATACGCATATCTCCCTGCAGATGGCAAACTGGGACTTAGAACATATATTTTGCTACTACAGGAAGGAATCTCTTGCTTTCTTGCTTTTGAATCAGCGACAGTTTCATTTATAAAATGAAGCTGAAGGTTGTATGCAGCTTTTTTTTGTTTATTTTCTCCAGCAGTTCTTGATGTTGCAGAATCTATACATCTTTGTTGCTTGTGGGTAAGTGGACTTCCAATATGTCATAACTCTTTTTTAGTATATATTGGTGGATTATAAGGTTGCGTCAAAGTTCTTTATCTTTAGTGCACTTTGCTTTATTAATTACATTTTGTGGAAGAGGAAAGATACTATAAATTCAGTAAAGAAGCCTTTTTTTAATAGAAAAATTAGCATTCGGTAAGGAACAATATTTACAAAAGGAACAACATTCAAGTGCAACTTGATCATCTACTTTTACACACATAACATGTCTACTGAAGATTGTAGAACAACTTAACCACCAACACATTCCGAAGATTCGGAGGCTTCAAAGTCACCACAATCCTCAATAACTTCCCCTGTCCCTCCTACATTGCTTGAAGCTGAACCCTCAATAAGCTCTGGCAATTGCATCTCTCGTAATGGAGCCTTCCTCTTGCTCCTCCGCTCACGCCATCTCTTCAAGATTTTAGGCATATCATCAGAGATCTCCCCATCCTTTTTGTAGGTATCCATCATATCCTCCTCACCTTCGGAAGGTCGGTCGGCTGCAAAACTTTCATGCCTTGTAAGAGAGAATGGTTTGAACCAGCAATAGCAGAGAATCAGAAGCATAATGTACATGTAAAGTGAAGTCCACACATAGAACGACCACTTCCAATTGTAAACCAATTCTTTTCCCCATGGGAGCTGAGAGGTCATGAAGATCTCTGCTGCATATAGTTGTGGTAGATCAGTTGTTCCAGCCCTCGGTTTTAACCTCACTCTAATTGCCTCAGTTCTCCGACCGGTTTCCTTATATCTCAGTACTTCCATGGTTACTTTCTGGCTCTCGGTGCATATCCCCATTAAAAGAGGGATTCCCATTAGACACGTCCGCATCAATCGAACAGGTAGGCTTCTGAACCTTAGCATGCATGGCTGGCTTGATGTTGTTATAGTGTCTCCATTAGGTGCAATAGCCTCTGCGGTTACCTGTCAAGGGATCCACAGTAATGGTGCGAGTATATATATAGAGGTCAATCAATTTACGAAGATAAAGTAAACTTAGTTTAAATACCTCAAAATAATCAATTTAAGTTGAAATCAATTCGTTATACCAAGTTGAAATGTAATTGGTTATCCGACAACACTAACACTAGGAACTGTTTTTTTATGCTTAATGCAAAGGAAAATTAAATGGAAGTGTTGGAAACAAACAAGCAATTGCTTTTTACGTGGTACCCAGGTAAATTGATAGATTGCTCCGTAAGGGAGGAAACAACATCAAGTTGCATAATGTGCAAAGTCTTTGTTTTGCATAGAAAGTCATAGGGGAGAAGAAGGGTGGATGTTTGATCACCCCTCCCATAGGAAGGCAAACAATGGCTTAGTGCCCAGAGGGAAGTGACAAGAAGATTGAATGATTGAAATCTTGAACTAGGCATCGACATGTGCAGTGCAGGACCAATTATTAAATGAAAAGAGGTTGGGTGGATGGTTGTGATCTTGGAAATAGAAGGGGATTAGAAATTCAATCCTCTTCTGTTTTGTTTTCTGATTTTTCTGCAGCTATGTATTTAGGGGAGGTTTTGGTTATAGGGTTTTAGACTTGCTTGATTGTACCACACCATCTAAAGGGAGGTGGAGACTTGCTTGGATTAGTCATAATTTGTTTTGGGATGCTGGGTTCATCTCTTTTGGTTTCTTATTTACCTTTTTTCTTAAATAGAAACAGAATGGAATTTTATCCTGTTTCCAACAGGACCGAGACAAACAATTAATAAGAGAAAGGTAGTGGATTAGATGGTTCTTAGAAAATAATGCTGGTGATATCATGATGATAGAGAGTTATCGGAAAGGTTAAGCTTTTGTTTTCAAGTAGTTCACAGTTGTATGCCGTAGAGAGACTTTTGAATTTCGAGGTACCATTACGAGCTCAATATATACACGAGTGTTATTCCGTGAAATAACTTGAATTTCAAATCATTCACTTGCTTCAACTACTCGGATGTGGGAGCATTTAACAAGATGAGTCTTTGAAATGAGCCAATTGCTTGCCCAGGGAGGATAGAACCAAAGGTGAATGGAGCACTTAAAATTTTTAAAAAATTATAGAATTTCAATCATCATGCAGAAAACCATCAAATAAAAATGAAATTGTGCTTTTTCACTTCTTCCTTTCTTATATTGACTTGATCTTTTCTCAGTTTGAGAGCTATTTTAAGCATTTTGGTAAGAATTCTTGTTGCTTTGGAATAACCCCGACACAGAGATGAACTTCTTGTCATCATATATACTTTTTTGATGTCTCTGTTTTAATATGTTTTCACCACATTGCCACTGAGGCAAACCCAAGGGTGAGTAAAATAATGTGCACAGACACTGCAGCGACATTAGAGAGGAGAAAAAAAAAAAGAAAGAAAAGACAAGAAAAGAAGAAGAGAGAAACAAATCAAGCATGCGTTTACCAAAAAAAGAGAGCAGTTCACAGTAGGTGTCCATCATTCTGGAACAGTTTAATCAGAGACAAAATTTCAGACCTTGGAAGAAGGAAGAGGAATTGGATCTGAAAACTTTCGAGTTTGAAACAATCATACAGCTGAAAATCAATAGAATCAACCAAAATATAAACTGCAGGGTCATTAACTATAAAAGTTTTCAATCTATTCTCGGAACAGAGTATTTAATCGAGTAAGAACAAGGAGTATTACTACAAATGAATATTTCTGTCCTAAATAAAATAAAATATAAAAGAGTAATGATTTAATTCACCTGAAACACACCAATCCAGCGATTATAATCGGACTCGGGCATGATGAGCACGAGCGAGGCCCGGGCGGTATGGCCGGCGGGCACCGGCCTCCCCCTCCGCTCGGCGCCGCCAAGCGCGGCGACGGCGCTCGGGTGGGCCTCGGTATAGTCGAAGTGGAGGGGCTGCCGCACCGACACGGGCTCCCCGACCCACAGCCGGACCAGGCCGACACCTAGCAGAATGGCGGCGAATGCGACGGCGACAAGGACCACGGCGGCTCTGGCAGCCCCGAGGAGGCCTGCGGCGAGGCGGCGGAGGAGGGCGGCGCCGCTGCGGGCGGCGCGGATAGGGGCGGCCTTGGAGTCCTCGTGGAGGGCGATGATGGGGGCGGCAAGGGATAGAAGGGCGGAGAAGATGAGCTCCGCTTGGGCAGCCGCCGCCCGGACGAGCCACCCAGCCGGTTCGGAGAGCACGAGGAGGAGGTCGCCGTCGTCAGGTTCGCGCTTCTTTTCGTCTGCTCTGTTTCCGGGAGGAGGAGGGGAGGAGGCGGCGGTGGTGGGGATGGAGGCGGCGGTGGTGGGGATGGAGGCGACGTGGGGGCGGTGGCGCTTCCGGTGGTGGGTTTCTGGATCCATTGCAGCAAAGCTTTGTCTTCGCTCTTGCTTGCTCTTCTAACGCTTTGGTTTGTTTGGTGACGAAGCTGGCGACGAGGGGGGGTGGTGCTGTGGGCTCGTAACTTTGGTTACTTTTTCTGGGCTGTGGACAAGTGGCAGGCAGCGCAGAGCTTTGCTCGCATGTGTCATTAGTTCACCATGTGAGTTTATCACCTTGTGAAAACCTCCAACCCAATTTAAGGCTAAACAAATCAGGCTTGAACCAGTAAAATATATTTGAAATTTTATTGTCAGGTCTCTTTTCCTTTTTTTTTTTTTTTGGTAGAATTCCTCATGAATTATCCTCTGAAAAAGTTTTATATTTTGAATTAGCCTCGGCACGCTTACTTGCGAGACTTGTCAAAATTGAGCATAAAAATACTATAGAATTTTCAGAATAGCCAAATATGCCCTAAGTTGAGTCCAAATAAGTTTCTGTCAAGCCAATATTGAGCTGCCCATGAGCATTGACACATCGACTGTTACAAACAACTCAAGATCTACATCATAGGTAAGGGATAGGTACTAGTAACTTTTAAACTCTAAATGATAATTATCATGATATAAAATATAAACATGAGTAAAATCTCAAAATTAGCGAATTTTTTCCTTAACAACCACACTTTATATTAAAAGAAATAGAGAAAGAAAGGAGCTCCTGAAACTCACAAATTATAAATCTAGAAGGTTGACACCGCTGCTATGAATTTTTCATTTGTCACATAACACGTTTTCTAGATATATGTTTGGAAAGGTCACTCTTTGGATAATTTAGCAAGCATGGAGAACTGCACACACATCAAGAATTCACAAGGACATGTTATGTCCTAGGGCGCAAGTCCGTCCAATCCATCAATTTCTACTCGGACAATCAGAACTAAGTAGAGAACATCTATCATGGCTTACCTTAAACCAAATTATTTCGTATTTTTGTGTCACAACCGTGCAAGGCAACAGATCAATTACTCAAAGTCCCTTCCTAGTCCAATATTGTAAAGAGAGGACACCGACGGAAAACATGAAGTCATGATCAATCACGGAGATGGATTTGGAGGGGAGGGAATGAAAAGATGGCGAGTGGCTTGTTACTCTATTGATTCCTTTGAATAGTTTGCAGGACATGATCCAGATAAAAAAAAAAATCGTTACAATATCTCAAAACTAAATTTAGTTTCAAGTCTAACTTGATAAATATCGAATTCAGTACAAGTTATTCTCGATAGCTAGACCTGTTTGAGGATATCCGGCCTACTAAAACGAAGACGGAGCTTGCGGAGCAGCCACATACGCAAGATATAGGTGAGGAACGGAAGGGCACAACACAGCAAACAAATAAGGATTGCGAGCCACAAGTTTCCTGGTGCTATCGCTACGAACATCACGGTTGCAAATGCCACCGACGTGGCCGCAAATGCCCACCACAACAGCTTCCTTGTCGCTGCTGTGTAGAGGAGCACGAAGCCGATGTCTTCTTCCCATCCTGCAAACGTACAAAGAAAAGAAACCGCGAGGAAGGCGACCATAGCAATTATTAGAACCGTAGGCGCTGCTATCTCACTAAAATCCATAGATAATAGTGAAGGCTTAACCATGGTCCTTAAACCGACCATCCCAAGCGCCCCTCCAGCGTTCGATTGCGACTTGGCCCACACCGGTCTCCGCCGCGGGTGAGCCTTGCTGACTTGGCCCACACCAGCCTCCACCAACAGCAATGGTGTCCGATATCAAGAACGCCTTAAAGGCTGCTTTCTTTGCCAGAATTGGCAAGCCTTCGGCAGGGCCCTCGTTGCTGCTAAACCCTCCTGGCATCGTGAAGGCCGCGGCGAAGGTGACCGTGGCAATGAGGGCGGCCATCAACGTGGTGTTCTGGGTGTTTCTTTCAGCTAGTGATGATCGGACTTGCTGGGGAATTACCTGGCCTATTCTGTTTTTGGCCCAATTCCATACGTCAGTCGTAGCCAGGCCGGGGAAGACGAAAAGAACCGCCAGCGTTTGCACCTCATTCTGCATGGCGTTGCGATATAATTAATCCAGTCAATCGTAAATCGGAGGACTTAGTGCAGCCTTTTAAACAAGTTTTTCCATTCTTTCCATAATATCATAATTAAGAAAACAGACCCAAGGAGTTACCGTTTTCAAAGTTTCCGCAGTCCATCTCCCTTTCAAGGCCGCACGGTCCACCCTTTCATTAGCCCACATAATTCGAACTATTTCAGGATTTGAAACTCTCCGCGGCCAAATGCAAGGGAGTCTTCTCGTCGTTATCTGGTTGGTTGAGCAATCCATGAAGCGCAGGTGTCTTTAGGATGTACTCAACAAAATCCACCTGCTTTTCAAGTACCGCCACATGAAGTGCATTCCGGCCGTGGCTATCAACTAGAAAACCAGAGTCTTCGGCTATGCGTACGTAGCCTAGCTGAGCAGCATAATGAAAGGCCGAGGCGTGTTGATTCATAATGTATGCTAATCATTAGACAATTTATTTGTTAAACCTAAATGATCTAGGTCCAAGAGAATTGGCATGCCTAAACCAAGGATCAAGATGAGAAAGAACCGGTTGTATGTTTAATATGGGCAATGAAAAAGAATGTATAAAATTAAAAAGAAATTAAAATATATTTTGCGTACCTTTTATCTTGAGGTAAAATAGATAATAAGGCTCTTCAACAACCATCGATACGGTATATGATGCTGAGGCTCGATCGCGATACGCAATGGTACGCCAAAGTAAAATTTAGCATAGATATGCCATTGAGGGGTCGGAGAGAGGATGACGAGATCACCGTGCGCTGTGGGCCTCTTCGGAGCTCTTCCGGTGCCGGGCCTTTACGGCCTTTCCCGTCGAGCCCATGTCCCCGAAGAGAGGGCATCTTCAGTAAGTAATATAATATTTGAGGGCCAAGTTGTAACATTGTAAAGAACAAAAGATTTACCCGTTAGTTTAAAATTGAATGGCCGTGATCTGTGAAATAGGGGTGCAGCTCAGTTGTGAAGTGTTTATGGACCTAACTAACTTTGTCTTAATAAAATTTTGGGAGAAGTTTCTCACTTCTCCCATCTTTACCTTAAAGAAAAGTTCTTAATAAAATTTTGGGGAAGTTTATCACTTCTCCCATTTTTACCTTAAAAAAAAAGGTTTATGAGACCTCCTTCTCGAGGACATCTCAGACAGGATTATATGCATGAATAATTTTTTTTGTTCATAAACGATTACAATCTTTGAATTTTACTAAAATATTCTAATCATCTGACTAACTTTTCAAAAAATATTTAAATATGATAAAAACATAAAATGGAAAGAAAATCACTATCTAAGTTCTGGTTATAATCACTAAATCTTTTCAGCTCTATGTTGTTTGTCCTACATTATGTATGGGCATGATTCTACAATTTATTTATGTTTAGAAAAGCATTGTCACATTTCAATATATAAATCGAGATTGAGCTACAATTTTAGTCTTCTATTTTGGAGTTCTTCGTTATGCATTATATGTGGTTCTATGCTAGGTTCATTCCGTAAATACCATAGCAACAAAATAATTATAGTAATTTTTAATTAGGAGATGATAAAATCCATCTACATGGATAATATTGCAGTGGTATGGACAGTGATATTTAGATTAGTATTTGTATCTTGATCCTAGCATGATCCAAAAGCTAATGTAGAATGGTTTGAACACCATCAGTGGGGTATGGCGCATGGCATAGGATGCTGAAAGCTTAAAAAAGAAATGTTGAATAATCCTCTAGTATATAATCTAAGAATCTCGCAAAGAACCATGGTCACTTATAAAACAAATTTGAAAAATATCAAGAGTTTTGATAAAAAAAACAAACTGTGATAACAATTAAAGGAAAACTACCTCGAGGTAACGATCGTTTCACTTATGTGAGATGCCGCGAGGCCAAGCTAGACTAAGCTAACGAAGTTATAAGCTAGTGGAGAGATTCATTTATTAGGACTAGAGTTGGAAATGGGCTTGAGCCGGCCCAAGAACCATCAAGTAGACCGTAAATCCCGAGGATAACGTAATCTATTTTTTATTGCAATGTATTATTTCTAAAAACCAAGAACGAGGGCCTTTTTCCATTGCACCAATTGTTCTTCACCTTCTCTTTTGTTGCATTACTTTCTCTTTCTACTGGCTTATAAAGATATCGACAGATGACTTATTGACATCCAAATAATTGTTGGTTTGGATGTTTGATCTACATGTCCATCTTGTACATAAGCTAAAAAACTATAGAGAAAAAATAGAACCATACTTATACCTTGTGGAGTGGGTTACAATACCGCATTTATATCTTGCGAAGTGGGTCAAAATACCACACTTATACCCTGCGGAGTGGACCCGAATACCACATTTAAATCTTGTGGTGGGGCTAAAATTAAAAATAAGCAGTGCCAATGCATAACCCCTAATTGGCAGAGTTCAGAATATAGTTAGGCCGAGAGGTCAGATCTAATACATATCCAAGTTCTTTTTTATAAAATAATAGATATATCATAATTCAATCAAAATATACATATACGATATAAGAATAGTAAATAATTTAACAATAGCCCAAAAAATATTACTCCAATTTATATATCTATTTTTCATTTAAATCACAATCTTGTAAAATTCATAAATCACATATAAGTCCATTAACAATTTATTCAATATAAAAATAATATTATATAAATGAAGAATCTAAAAAAGACAGGTCATTACTTACTTTGCAAAAGTAATCCAACTAATAGATCTAATTAATCCCGAAATCTTTCTCAGACCCTCATTCCGACGAAGATCCAATGCCTCTTTTCGATGAAAATTGGAGGAAGAAACTCTTGGAATCTGTGGTGATTTTATTAGTTATTTGTTGATGGAACTCAAGGAGGAGGAGGAGGTCTTTAAATAGGCCCGAATCTGGTCTTATCTGGCCGGTCTTTGGGTCACGAAGAGCTTCCCAATCTTTGACGTGATCGGAGAGGAAGAAGACTCCTAGCCAAGTCTTCTTCCCTGCTTTCGTCACGTGCATCGCACGAGAGGCTTGGCCCATAAATTGGCTCGATCGGTCAAGTGGATCAGACCCAGTCCATTGGGTTTCACAAACACACTGGTGCTCAGACATAAAATGTGTGTAGAAGATTTAGGCCCCATTTAACGGGGCTTTTGGTGGGCGAGAAAGTACTTTCTGACCCTCCAAAAATATTTTTGGATAGAATAGAGGAGTTTGGTAAAAAAATTAGAAAGTTGTTTTAGCTTTTCTAGAAAACTGAAAATATCTACTTAGAAAAAGCTCCAAAATGAAGCTTCTTCGGAAAAGTACTTTTACCACGGATCATAAAGTTGTTTTAGATTTATAAAAAAAAATTTAAGACCAAAATACCTATGATAAAATTATATAATTACAGAAAGTGTTCCTCCATATCATAATACACGAAAAAAAAATCTGGAGGAGCCCCAACATACAAAGAACCTTAATCGGCCTTAACTTTCTCTCTTGCTATGTGATCAAGGTATTATTTTTTTTATTTATTTATCCATCGTTTCGAACAAAAAAAGCATGGGAAAGAAAAGAATTGTAAAATCTTACTTTTCTAAGTATGATAGCGTGCCTCTATATTTTTTCATAAAGATTAGTTCTTAAAAATATTATATTAACAAAATATTAATATATAATGATAATAATTATAATATTTTATATCAAAATATTATGTTATACTATATATATTATATTATATTACATTATATTATATTATAATACATTAATATGTTGTGTTATATAATATCGAATTATGTTATATTATTTTGCTATAATATACAATATTATATTAACTATATTAGAATAATTTTATATTATATTACAATAATATTATACTATATCATATATCATGTATTTATGTATTAATATATATTATATTTTATTATGCTCTATTGTATAAAACTATGCAATATTCTTCATATCATACCAAAAGTACTTTCTCAATTTGTTTGTCAAATACATATTAAAGTTTCACAATACTTTAAAAATATAGTTACCAAACAATAAATAGATTTTTATAAAAGCACTATTTCAAAAAACTCTATTTCTAAAGGCTCTACTGCCAACAGTTCCGCCAAACAGAGCCTTAGTTTGTCGAAGTAACTTCTGTAGGGAATTAATACATGTCAAAAAATAGGCAACTGATATAGGAGAAGGAATAGAAGTAGTAGAGAAATTGCTTGAATGCCTGGAAATAGTAGCAGCATGCAGAGCAATGTTGCCATCGTATCTTCCATGATTAGATGAAGGAATTCACAACAATATTGTAACAACATCAGCTAAACCTCTATGAGCTGCAATGTACATTGGCGACTCATGGTTGATATCGATCAATTCTAACTACTTGGGCTCCACCTGCAGCAGCTCCAACGCCTAGGCTGTCATGGCCATGCCGCAAGGCATGGAACAGAGCAGTGTTTCCCTTCTTATCTGTTGTCATCATCATATGTTTTATAGGGTTGCCTCTCTTTATATCGCCGCCACTACAAGGCACCTGCGATGCAACCTGAATGAAAAAAGTGGCCATAGAGTTATGACCACCCATAGCAGCGATATGCAATGGAGTCTCTCCATTTGAGTTTGTGGTCAAAAGGAGGGATGGGTTGCTTGAAGAGAGCTCTTTTGCAAATCGCTCATGCTCCTATATCACCGCAGTGTGGAGGGATGTGTTATTAAGTGGAGTTTTGCCAAGAAGGATATTGGGGCTTTCCCTAACCAACTGATTAAGGATAGCAATATTGCTGGACATCGCTTTCTCAGGCAATTTAGCATCCATGCGCTGTGTATGCCTAGTTGCTGCATCAAGTATGGCTGCTTGGGTAATATTAATAACAGGATCGAGAATTTGATTCTAAACAATTGAGTTCGCTCCATGGATATATTCTCAACTTCTTTTTGTTTTTTTGGTGAGAAGGACGCATTCTTAACTTGTGAGATTGGCAATGCTTTGTAGCAAAAATCTTCTATCTAGGGTAATGAATCTATTGTTGAAACTTTCGGAGATGCCGATTAGATTTTTATTTTTCAACCTTGCATTTGGTTATTGTATGCAAAAACCTTCTATCTCATTGGGCAATGAAAAAGAATGCCTAAAATTAAAAATTTTATTACAATATATTTTGTGTACTTTTTGGCGAGAGGTAAAATAGAAAATAAGGCTCTTTGACCACCATCTCGGCGATGGATCATGCATAGGGAAAGAGGAGATTAAATCGAGCAATAGTGGGGGACAAGGTGGAAAATAAGGTTGACGGTTCCGAGGTTTATATCCGCCATTCGACGGTTGGGGGCGGCTCCAACGGTCGTCGATCATTCGCACCGGCCTCAAGAACCCGCACCGGCTATGCCTTGCACGCCCGATCGGAAGCAGGTGATTGAGATTCCCCCATTTCGATCTCTTTCTTCTTGTTTTTCTTTTTTCTTTTTCAGAATTTTAGACTGAAGTCGGCGGGCTTACCGAGTTCTATCCAATATGGGCCATGTTGGGCCGGTTATCTCAATTCAGTTCTATAAATGCCATATTATGTTCTTTTCTATCTACAGGCTCAAAAATAAAAGTGAAAGGCAAAAATAAGTATTCTTTATTTATTATCTTTCCAATTTGCGAATAATTTTATTTTCCCAATTACCTTGTTTCGTTCATGCATTGGATCAGACCGTGTTCGCCTGATTAAATGTGGATCAGATCGCAAAATACTGATCTGAACCCAGTCAAATTATAATCGGGTTGAAATGATCAGATGAAACCCAAAAAACCCCTCCGCAACCTCAATAAATAAAAAAAAACCGAGTCAAATTCTGGTCAATTTATTTAAAATAAAATAGCCTGCCAAATCCCCAAACCCCCACCGCTTTCACTTCCGAATTCCGATCCATCTTCCTCCGAACCAGAGGTTCATGCCGAATCGGTTCGTGCAGCGACCCGAGCCCATTTCCATTTTTTCTAAACCCGCTACAACTTCCGTCACCCGGGTTAGCTTAAAACTCCAAACCGCCATAAGTACCCAATAAATAGGCCCCCGTCCCCCCAGGATTGCCAGGTGGATCACGGGCGCGAGGCGTCGTCTCTTCTCCGGCCGCTTTGATCGATGAAGGCGTCGTATCCTCTCGGCGGCTCCGATTGACGAAGGAGTCGTCTCCTCTCCGACAGCTTCCGGCGCCATTAGGATGCAGATGTCGCCTCTTCTCCGTGGCATTTATCGGTGATGAGAACGCTAGCCAATCCTCTCGTCTTCATCGATCGGAATTCCGTCTTCCTCAACTCTGGTAAGAAATCTAGGGTTTTATTCTAGCAGAATTTATGGACTTCTTGATTTCAGATTTTCTTTATAGAAGTTTCTTCCCCCTTTGCTCCAAGAATTTCAGCAGGATTAGGTTATTTTTGAGAACGATAACTGTGTCTCTCTCTCCTCGTTGCTTTAGCTTTGTCCCTTCCTCATAGTCGCTGTCTCTTGCACTTGGGTTGGACTTGTTTTATTTTCTTCCTCCGTTCTTGTTTGTTTTGATGGCTTCTTGATCGTCAAATTGGGGATCAAAGTGTTAGAAAATATAAAATATATAAATAAATCCATCTGGCGGAGATGATGTCATGGCTTACTTGGGGAATTTTGCTGATCTCTATGGTTCCGACCTCTCATTGGTCCATAATGACACCGCTAGACATGCATACTGTCTATTTTGCTGGAGAAATTGTTTGTGTTTTAGTCTGTTGTAAAATTACCAATCAATGAGCTTGATAAATGTGTTCTATTATCTTCTCAAATAGGGCGAAGATGTGCAGATTTTAACAATTCCTTGGAGAAGAGGAGCCAGGTAATAATTATCAGTACAGTATTTTGGTCCTTTTCTTCCAATACTAGCTGAATATATCTGTCGTGTTGGTTTGGAGAAATCTCAGCATGAGCCCATGTTGGGTTAGCAAAGATTAGGTTCACTGTTGGAAGTTATAGAGGTTGGGTTGGTTGAGCCCATGTTTAAGGTCTTGAGCCTTGACAGTCATAATCAAGGTTGTGAATAATCAACAATTGACTTGATAATTGCTTGTTTGAGCTTAATTCAAAGGGGAAACCGCAGCTGTTTCAATTCCGGATGCGCTCTCCAATTGAAGTCAGATCAAAATTGTCAAATGCAAGTATTCAATTTTGAGGTCATTGGCCTAGTTTTTGGAACAATCCGACGGAAATTGGTCCCAAGATAAAAGTTTTCCAAGATCGGCAGGTTATATGCTCTTCCAGAACATGAATTGTAATAGATGCTCCCACAATTTGGGCCCAGTTCATCACCTGATTTGCCTCTTTTTTCAAATGGCTGGTCATACATTAGGAAAACTTCTAAAAGCCTTACGTATGAATTTATTATCTATTTTTTGTTAAGCTCCAGATTTCTTGTGCATGCGCCCGCATATGTATGTATACTTGATTACTTTCCAAGGACGGGCATATGTGGCAACTGGTATCAATCTACGGTAGCTGAATTATATCAAAAAAATTCTGAATCCTTTTGAGAAAAAAAAGGGGACCAACTTGCACCGTTATTCAAGCTCAAATATATGAGGATATACCATACAAGATTCAAATCTAGGAACTTACCACTCTTACAAACTATGAATTTTACCCAATAAAGGCAAGATTGCCAATACGCGCTCCTTTATACAATCATCAGATACTTATGAAAGAAAACCACTCTGTTTGTCTTAACATTTTGGAATTTATCCTGTTTGGGAAAAAAAAAAAATCAACGAGTTCATTGAACACACACACACATATATAATATTTACATTAATTAAAAAGAAAAAACTACTATGTCTCACGTGGATTGCACGAGCTACCGTCTCGCAAAATGTAACGCGAGAAATAACGGCCGTTAACGGTCATTATTTTCGCCGTCAGATTACTAAATTTTGTTCACCGACCCAACTGAGTAATCCGACCAGAACCATCAAATGCTATCCCCGACACTAGCGCACGAACCCCGATCTCCCACGTGCCACCCTGTCCCCCCGGCGGTCCCCACCGCAATCTACTGCGGCACGCACTAGATCCGACTGCTGTCCCCTGGTCCGGGATCCACGCGAGATCTCAACTCCCGAGGCCTCCGATCCAACGGCTCAAAATCCTCTTATCCATCTCGGTGGATCCCCCCTTCGGTCCATCCCCCTTATCTTATTAATTCACTTGATTTTTAATTAACCTAATCCAATCGAATTAAAGCGAAAAAAGAAAAAGAGAAAAGGCAAAAAGAGAAAGAAACCCAGGGTTAATTAAAGGGAACAAAAAACCTAACCCTAGGGTTAGCCATTAGCCTCCCGGGGGTTCCTTCATCTTATATCTCTACCGTCCTCTGTCTCTTGCCCCGAACTTTAGTCTGGCCTTTTCCTAAGTTCTTCTCCTTCTCCTCGGGTCTCGGTGGGAGAGCTTTTCGAATTCGTCCGAAAAGCGCGTCGAAGTTCCGATTTTGAGTTCCCCCTCCTCGATTTCGAGCCCCTATTGTAAGTGCTCTAGAACTAGATTGCTAAGCTTTATGTCATCAGGTTTTGATTCTATGACTTCCTATTTGGGTTTTTCCGCTGTTATTTTGATAGAAATTTTGTTCTGATTTTTTTTTGGTAATATCCGTGTTTTAGTTTTTTTTCCCTTTTCTCATGGGTTTTTGGGGAAAGGTTACATTTTTTTTGCTGTAGATCTGGATTTTATGCGAGACTCTCGGTGTTCCGCTTGCTAATTAGAGCTTGATAAGCTCGCAGTTCGAATTTTGTTTTTGTTTTTCAAAATACATATATAAGTTCAATGAAATAGAAATCTTGTAGCTTTTTGCTTGGTTTGAGTAGCGTTTTTGTTTGAAAAATTGATGGGAGAGTCTTTAATTCCATTTTTTTCTCCCTTTGGTTATCTGTTTTGATAAATAATTTCATTCGGTGGTATACGTCTTATTACTGAATTGGAGGAGAATTTAGTTGATTGTAAAATAGGATTGAAGGAAGGAGATAAGATAGATCAGCATGCCGTGGGTGCCATCATTCTCAATTCATTGCAGAAGCAGCAGGAACTGTGTTCGCCTTGGCGTCTTCTTCCGGGTTATTGTGTATGGTCTCTTTTTTACTGCCGCCTTATTTACTTACAGATTTTTGTTTGGTCAAGGCTGCATTTTGATGCTTCAATTCTCAGTTCTTGTTGAATTTGTTGTACGATAGGAAATATTTCCAGGAATTTTATGAAACTTAATATTTTTATTCTCTGGAATTTGCAGGTGAAGTCTGCAAATTGATTCATTAAGAGGAGATCCTCTGTGTTAGGTTTTGGGGCATTCTGCGTTTTGAAGAGGTGAGAATGTACGTTGCAGTTACTCTGAAGAGATATCAAACAGTGAAGGAAGTTGGGGAGATCACAATGAATGTTAGAATCATCGTGTATTACCAATTGATGCAAGTTTGTCAGGTGATTCTTCACTCTTTCGGTGTATTTCTTTTTTCACCTATTTTTCCTGTTGTATCAATTTTTGATTACTTTTAATAGAATATGTTGTCTTAAACTTCTTTTTTCTTTAAATGCATTGTTTGGAGATTTAATATTCCAATGCTCACATGGTTGTTTTAATATTTGATTCCCCATAAAGAAATATGGGATCTTGAATTATTAGTTTTTAGAACAGGGGATCCAAAGGACTAAATAACAAAATATTAAAACATATGCTTTTCAAATTGGCTTTTACAACAGAATGATGACCAAACACATCCATGTTATAAATAACTTAGTGATATATTTTCGTAGTTTCATATTTTTGGCTGAGATGTATTTAACTCTCTTGTGTGGTTTGATATTAGTTGCACTGAATTAAGGGACCTCTCATGTCTAAACTTGAGATGTTGCCTGATGGCTCTTTCCTAACTGACCTCCTGCACAAATTAATATATTCACACGTATGCACACACTGTACGCACATAAATGTTTTTGCTTTGGTACGATAAACTTCAGGATTGATGATCTGTAGTTAGGGTATGATTCTTTTTTATTAGATTAATACATGTACTCTGTTTCTATTCCATATCTGACTGTACAAATCATCAATTATGCCTGGTTTAACCTCTTATTTTCTTTGTTATTTGACTCTCCATCCGATCTATATATTGTAATTGGATTGACATCTTCTTTAAAATTGACAGGCTGAGTACTTCCGTCAGTTGCTTAAGCCTGTCACGTAGTTTGAATGCAAGTTGAGCTAATACACCTGTAGACTTGCCTTGTTACTTTGTCCATTGATCTTTCGGAAGACAACTAAATTGTAGAAGAGATCAGGAAGAAGACTAGCTCGGTATACATACTCTTTTCTAACCACATGAGCTTGGTATAATTCAGTGGCTCATCTATTCCATGTCATTAGGAGCATCCAACAGCTTCTTTTGAGACGTGTAATACGAAAGCTGAAATATTTATACTTACAAACAATCAGGTCGTCACTGGTAGCAGCACCTCAGTATTCCACCATTTGATAGGGACACATGCAGAGAGACTCAAGATTCTTCTCTGGAAGGTCCTCCCTTCCTGATGCATATGAAGTGGGTGATTATAGTCATAACACCCCTTTGGGTGGTCACTATGCCTATGGTGCCCCTGCTGCACCTGCTTTTGGTGCCACCCTAGCAGGGGCAAAGCATGGATTTGCCAGTCCTCTTAATGGATTTGAGGTTCAGCCCTCTGAAACCTGCCCAAAGAACTTCATCATATTTGACCAGACAGATAACAAAAGCCGGATCATGTTTCATCCTGCCTTGGCCCACAAGTTCAATTCCCCGAACTTCAATATCTGTGCTGCCCATGCAGAAGTGGGTGGCAGAAGTACAGGCAAAAATGATAACCATGATAAATACTCATCGTCTCTCAAGGAGGACACCGAAGAAATTGATGCATTACTGAGTTCAGAGGAGGAAGAAGAAGATGATTATGAAGAAGATGATGTCGTCAGCACTGGACGCACTCCTGGCAACTGGGGAGGCAGTTCCCTGGATTCTTCTTGCTCGATGAGGAGTCTGGAGTCAAACATTGCTTCTACTCAGACGTCAGCCTCTGGTGGAGCGAGCAGCGACGAGAGGAAAAGGGAGAGAATGAGGAAGATGGTGAAAGCTCTTAGAGGAATCATACCTGGAGGAGATCAGTTGGATACTCCTGCTGTCCTTGATGAAGCTGTTAAATATCTGAAATCCCTCAAGGTGGAAATGAAGCAGCTTGGGATACAGAATTTCGATGACTATAAGTGGTGAGCAACAAGGTGATCTCGAAACTACCTCTGGAGAAATAAAATAGAAGGTGTTCTATTCTATTAGAAGTTTCTGATAAGTTAATTTGTGATTGTTGCTGTCTGTTGCCATGTCTGTAGAATGATAAGACATACTTCGACTATAATATCATGCTGCATGATTAGAGCATGGGAAGGTGTCGGCATCTTTCTCATTGAGGGTAAAAGAGTAGCAGCAGAGGAGGAAAAGGGTTTTGCTTTTGCTTTGCCGGTGGGCCTCCGGTGTTGCCCGTGGGATTTGGCTGCTTAAGTTTGGGGTCTGGGCTCCATAGCTGTGTCTTCTATTTTCCCCTCTATATGCGGACGGTTGGTGGAGAGTGGCTGTTGTGTGATAGTATGATGTTGTCAAATCCTTTGTGATGTCTTTAGCTGCACCTCTCTTTAGCGGGCATCCTATATTATATTCCAAGCTCATGTAATACTTGTCTGCCTTTTGGAACCTCATATCTCTTTAGTCTGTTTTATATGATATCTATTTATCCAAGTACTTGAAATTCTATTCTGTTTAAGATGACTGATGTGCATTGTAATGTAAAATGTGTAATTTTTAAATTTCTAAGAGAGACAAGGGTACTGCTTATTGAACCTTTCTAATGATGATGGATTGTCCCAGAGCGGCACAGGACTTACTACTGTATGTGATTCTTGATGTCATTTAAAGGATCGGAGGACAGAAAACCAGCATCTGGAGTAGCATGGTCCTCTTTGCAGAAAAACCTTGATTGCTGATGCCACTAGTTTTGCTGCTGTTTTGGCTAAAAGCCAATGTTCGTAGAAAGCAAGCAGTCGCGTGTGAGGTTATTGTTTGGTGCACAATGGCATGCCTGCTGCCACTGGCTGAGTGGAATGCTTATCTTTTTCCAAGTGCTTGGTGTTGTGTTTTTCCGAGTCTTGTCGAAGACAGTTTTGTCTTCAATTATGTGCTGCATGTTATGCTGCCGGATTTGACGAACCCAAAGTTCAGCTTCGAGTGAAAAGAAGGAAAAAAAAAGAATTTTGCCAAGCAAAGAACCTTTATTCACCCTGGGATTTACGTTATACCTAGGGATATATGCATATGCGGGATCCATTTATAATGGTATAGATTTGAGAGACATACAGCTAAATTTCCTAGACCGATTGAGGAATCGTAGTTCCATGAGGGATTTAATTATTTGTAGCAAGTGGCGTTTCGTTCTTCAGTGTGTCAATTGACAAAAGTTGGTGAGATCTCTTTGTTATTTACTAGAAGGTATGGATTAGAATATGAACTTCATCAGGAGGATCAGGTCTTCTGAAAAAGGGCTACCTATACTACTAATTAATTGGCTTTGGTTAGCTCAATACTCTAATTCTAATACATGTTCCACACTAAATGCCAGTATATCTTGTATTTCGACATAGAGGCTCATTCATTCTGTGGTATTCCTATCAAACACTGAAATTTTTATTCCATGGGATTCTTGTCAGATACCAAAATACGGGGGCGAGGAACAGGTCTATATACCTCGACAAGGTATAAACAACTGTCAACGGTGGCGAGAGGTACTGCACCAGCTTTATATATACCTTGTTGCCTTTGTTTTGGTCTTCGTCTCCTCCATTGCCCAAGTAATGCGTATTGCTTGATTCCTGTCTGTGATTGATCTTGGGATACGATGGAGGTGATGGATTGATCATTGATTCGGTTTTTGTTGCTATAAGGATCTGCATTATGATTTTCTTTATAGATGATGGCACCATCCTTTACCACAGCATGGTTGATATAAATTCTGAGAGGGCTATGAATGGAAGAAGATGCTCTGTGATGGATTGTTTTTTCATGTTTTCTTACCTAGATGGATCTGCATCATGATTTAACAAGCTTGTAGATTAATCCTTGGTTAGCTTGTCCTTTCCATGCTCGTGGTGGTGTTCTTGGATTTTCGGTGAAAAACCTGTTCTCAGCTTGTTCGACTATTCTTGGTTAGCAGCAACATATGGCTATGTAGATATGCATGATATGTCATGCATGGTTATCCTTGAATGATGCATCTTCTGGGGCCATATGATATTAAAATTTGATAGCATCAACATTATATTTTCAATGCTAATTGTGCAAATTAATGTACCTTACTGTGGGTTATTAGTGGTACATAAATAAATATCCAGTAGAAGGTGATAATTATTGTTAGTGTATAAGCCTGATCCTCACCCCAAAATTAGGTGTTTGGAGTGAGATGTTTTAACAACTACTTATTAGTACTATACTTCTCAGGGTCGAGTGTTGATATTTTTTGTTGAAATATCTGTACGTTTACATTTTTTTTTCCTTAGATTCATTATTCTAATGGGATGTGATTGGATGGTCAAATTGGCAATCGTTGCATCTACACTTATGAGACGATGATGACATATCAGTCTCTTAGGGCTTTGCCACATTATGGCATGCAGTTAAGATCGTTACAACTCATTGATTGGTGCTTAGTAGCGCATACATGGCACATAATTGGCAATACCGTGATTCACCGATCAACACTTGATAGGGCATGCACCTATATAGACCCATAATGAGAAAGTTTTCATGGTCCGAGCCTTCATTTTAAATTATGCAATGATATTCATCCTCTTAATTTTAAATTTGCCTTCATAGTCGGCCGTCAAAACCATATATAGCTATTCAGCCAACCCCCATGGAATAGGGGTTTAGTTGTATGATGATGCATCCTCTTCATTTGCAATGATTTTTATTACAATTTGCAAAATGTAGGATTCTAGGATGTCTACAACATAATGGGTTGTAATTTTAGAAGCTAAAATGTTGTAACCCTCGGATGACGTGATGATGGCTGACCAGTAAATGATAGACTTTAGCATGCAATACAATCCATTCGGGTATGTATCCTATACAATCAGATAATAATTTTTGCGGTTCTGAGCTTTCTCTTCAATGGGAAGGTCAATTGAGCAATTCACCATCGAATGCAGAGGTCGGTTTCGTCATGCAACTTGGTTGGTTGAGTTGGTGGGAGAGCATGAAATAGAGCTTATCAAGACAATATTGTATTCACTTATTTCTAAGTTGTATATGTTATAGTCGTATATGCAATGACAAACCTCATTCTTTTCAGCAGGGCTTAATGGCTAGTCATATAACCGAAATATCTCATTATTGCAGGTCATTATCTACATGTGAGGGTTAGAAATTGTCTGTATGTATTATGACATGTAGAATGTATAATTTTCTCCGCAAATATTTCATTGTCATGAGTTATCAATTGTGTATTTTGATAATTGTATTCACAATGTTGCATATGGGTTGTCAATAATGTGTATATGATATAATTCTATCATGAAATGAAATTTTGTTCCATGTAACTTTTTAATATAGGGCACCTTTATATACATGTCCAAACTATATTGGGTCTCATTTCCATCACAAAAATCTTTAAATCGATCTATGCTAATTTACTTTAATAAAATTTTAGTCCCATCGAGTAGAATTAGTGTAGGTTAGACAAGCTAGAGGAGAAAGGGTGTCGATATTTCAACAACTCCAAACCATTCCAAAAAAAACAATACCATTCTCTCATCGTATCTTTCCAGATCAAATAACCCCTAAACTTATTCATTCAACCAAACAAGCAAATTTTCTATTTCACGAAATAACTCTTATTCTTCCAAACTTATCTAGATAATTTTTTCTTGTCCCTCCAAATTTTAAACCGTAACCAAACACTAAGTGCATTTTCTCCTTTGCCACTAAATCCTGAACAATATCCACTAAATTACATAATCGCCAAGGAGAATGCCACTATATTCAAATATTTAATCTCAATCAAAACTCACATGTTTTTATATGCTAAGTGCTAGTATTGGTTGACCTTTCCATTATCAGCACACAAAATCATGGCATGTGTTCACACACTGTCCGTGGATGTTATGCTTGTCTTAATCCATAAACTTATATTATTTGATAAAAAAATTCCTTCTTTTTTGGTTGTAGCTGAATAAAAATTAGCAAATGCTTATTTAGACTTTAGAGGGTATATCATCAATTAGATCAGCGCAAATTTAATTGCGTCACTTTCGTTGCACGCACCAAACGCATAGGCTCCAGTTGGACATGTATAGCTTTGACTTGGATGTCAAGAGAGCTTAAAATAATCGCACGCGAGTTGCCTGTGACTTTGTTTAATCAAAAAAAAAAAACATACTGATGGAGAGCAAAGATGGCATACGGCGTGGAACACATTTGTTGGGAAAGTTTGAAATCATTGTTTCTTCTTTTACATATCAATGCAACTGAGTCAAGTCGCATCGCATAACATTACATCATTCTAGGGTAAGGGCCAATTCAATAGGAGCACACTCATAATTACGTGAATACGTGTCATGCTTAAAGTTTCAACAGCTAGATAAGTGGGTTTAGTTAGGCTGACCTAACCCAAATTCTTGACATAAAGCAAAGGAAATCCACGTCTTCACACTACATACCGAAGCCTCCATAACACTGTCCCCGTATTATAGTGGACTCCCATAATGCCATTATTATAAGAAGAAGATAGTTCCAGTCTTTGACTGATTCTTTTTAGAATAAACTTTTATCTTTTGGGGGAATCCTTATACAATATTATAAGGGAACGTTAAAAGTAAAAAAATATAAAACACACACACAAACACACACATTTTTGGAAAAATTACTGTTCACTTAGTTGGTACTATGGTGTTCTTGTCCAACCTTTGCCAACTTTTGTTTGCGAAGGGAGGTGCTCTCAATGGCCCCAGTGATCAGTTGCTTGAACTAATGCCAAGAGCAGGTAAGTCTCGCTTGCAAGCACGCATTCATGGATCATCAAATTTAGGTGCGGCCATTACGGTCTAATTATAGGTAAGTTTAAGTCCTTGGAAGACTTGGAATTCTCAAACATAATTTTCAGATGGGGATGACCAGGGGAAGGAAGGAAGGTTGTTCCTCCACGAACTCCAGCTTCCCTCCATGGTCTTTGATGGTCGGTCCAATTCCATTTAATTGGCATCACCATTAACCGTACAATTAATGCCCCCAGTAGAGGCAACTAGTCTCCCATTGTTGTTTTCATTGCCATCGACGTACTTCATGGCTCTTTCTATCAAACATCACGGTACGTAACATAAGGGTAGCCCACCGGGTGGCCGACCAAGGCTTTGCAACAGGTCAAGCATAGCGTCTTTTCTGTACAAGGTCCTTGGACAAGAAGTTCTGATGTTTTTGACTCGCTTGCATCTCAATTTAAAAACATGTGCATGGCCTTAATTCAACGGGTGTTTCGAAGTGTGAAAGTCAATTGGGTTGGCTTTCATGCGACTTATAGTTTGCATTTTCGCATTAGCCGGCAATGGATGACCGGAAGACCAAAGTTCGTATAATGGACATAAACGTGTTATGAGTTTTCAAACTTTTAATATCAATCTTTCATATAATCAAGGTTATCTAGTTAAAAAATGTTAAAATTAGTTATAATGTCGTTAAATTGTTTTTAGATTTTACGAGCCATTATATGCCCCTTTTTCTGAGAAAAGGTGAGGGTATCTAACACTGCCTATAGGTTGGACCATCAAAATTTTCTAATTTAAAGTGAAAACAGTTAATGAGAGTTAGCAGCATGATACTACTGTCCTATTGTATCCGAACTTATGCTGTTGTTATAAAGTCAATTGTGATTTGCAAATGCTTAAATTTTAGATGAAAATTGCTTATATGTGATTTGCAAATGCTTTAATTTTTCAGCATTAATCTCATAAATATCATGTAGGCCCATGCAATACTACAAAAATCCAGATTTTTACCAAAAAAAAAAAATTGGCCATAAAATTTTTTACTTTCATCATTAAAAGATTGTAGTAACCAAAAATATTTTATCACTAGAGGGTCACTAAATCCCCATGGCTAAAAATTTTAGAGATCAAAATATAATGTCATCAAAAGCACTATTATATATAGTGACAAAACGTGAATAGTTGTTAAAGGCAAACACTAATGCTGATTTTGTTTGTGGCAAAAGATTGAAAAATTATCGTTGAAAAGTCCAAAAATGACGGCTTGATAAAGAATTAATGACCAAAAATGAATTTTAATGGGGAATTAAATCATCGCTAACAACCTTCTTTTATGATGAATTTTTTGTTGGTCGCAGAAAAACTAATATAATTAGTGATGAAATGTAAATCCTTGGTTCGTGTTGCAAGTCCTTGGTTTGTATTGCATGTAGGTTCTTTTTTTTTTTTTTTGGATAAACCGGGAGGTCAAAGACCCGAAGAATATTTATAAGAAATGTAAATAGCTTCCACCCAGGGCATTATAAGTCAACTGGGAGAAATCATGGTGGAAAGAAGATATGCCAATAAAATCCATATTTGAATATATTTCAGCGAGCCAATTTTGCAGGATAGTTTGCCTCCCTATGATGTACCTCAAAGAGCTATAAACAAGTTATAGCTTGGCCAATATCTTGGAGTAAGGGGTGATCTTGCCTGGTAGTTGAATCCTTTTAGATTTAGTTAATAATTTTGGCAGAGTCTTCTTCAAGAATGATTCTGCATGCAACTCTGATAAAGGTACTGAAGTATTCCTAAACACTTTGAAATCTACCAGTAAAACATGACCAAGATGGTTCCTCACCAAAAATCCAGAACCAATCTGTCCTTGTTGAAAGGATCCGTCAAAATTATTCTTCACCATACCAAGGGATGGGGGTATCTAATGAACCTCCATACCAAAATTTTATGTAAGCTACTGGAGCTGTAGGTATCCCAGTGTCCTAGGTCCAATGTAATTATCACTTTTGACATCTTATGAAATTCCGATAGCCAACTAATTGCCCACGAAGCTAACTGACTAGGATTAGAAACTGAGTATTGAAAATGCCTTGCATTTCTTGAGTTCTATAACATGCATCCATCCACAGTAAGATATCGTAGATTTAAACTGAGTAGGGCAAGCATCTACAATAAATCCCAGTATAGAGTCAATGGAATCAAAGTTGACATCAACTGAAAGCTCCTCATGAAGAAATTTCCAAGTTGATGTAGCCACCGTACATAATATAAGAACACGATCTATGTTCTCTTCCAAGCCACAAATATCAAAACATATAGACTACTGATGGAGAATAGCCTTTTGAGCTAATAAAGTATGTAGGTGCTTTTCACTGAAGTGTATTAAAGGTGCCGATGGATCGGGTTAGGTTAGGTCGGTTTGAGGTCGAGTCTATACAAAATAGTAATATATGAAACCCTAATTCGTACCGGATCCAAATCGATATCAGGTGGATCCCATGGAAATGAACATGCCAAAAACTCAATGCCAGCACCTGTGCATACACTGCTCTAATTTCCGAGAAGGGAAGTTAATACTCTGGCCCATGATCCTAATCATATATCATTTTGGGCTGGCCCCATTGAAAGTTTCCAACAGTTCTGCACACGTGTGCATCCAACCATAAGCCCTATCTGTGGACTGTGAGGGAAACAATTCTGCTCTGTCATGGGGCCCCAGCCCAACTCCACCACATGTCTATATAGTATACTATATGGATAAAGTGATCCCAAGGAACAAGGCCTCTGTTGTCTTTGGGCCATATTATTGGGCTATCATGAGATTATTTTTCTCGGCGCGGTCGGTGAGTGTTATGTTGATAATTTCTTCCCCTCCACCTTCCCTTCTTATTCTATCCTATTAGACCTTTAACCAGTATCTTGGCCGAACTTTATTCCCATCAAAATGCTTGAACGCAAGAACAGTCAAGCCCACCTTAAAATCTAAAGCACATCTCCTCGTGTTGCTTTTCATGGTTGCATGCGCTAACAGAGCATCTTTTTCCCACAACCGTCCTCACCTCTCTCTCTCTCTCACACACACACACACATCACGAATTTAATGTCTTATTTAGGAATTCACCAGAACACATGGATCAAATTAAGCACAAGCCATGGGACCATTGAAATCATCAACTAACAAGGCTACTCTTGGTGTGATGTGTTAGAATCTCTTATAACATTGGCTTCCATTGATTATGGATTGATTTTATTTTGATTTATTACGTAATATGGGCTAAGTTATTGTTAAATAAATATTTAAAGAACCCATAATTAATTTATAATTATGTGATTATTTTGAGCTATATTGTCTATGGTGAGTGTTAGTGTAGGTCTATTTTGATCAATGGGTTTTGTAATGGCGGACCTATTGGGCATCAAGGCTCTTTATGTTTCTAAGGGCACCTATTCTTTTGAGGAAACAGGCATCAAAGGGGAAAAGAAAACAATCTATTTTTGTGTTTTCTTTTTCCATAGGATATCACTGTAGTGATCGTCGATGGTTGCTCAGGGCTCTCAAGATATGCCTTGATTATTTTATTTTTTTTATTTTTTTATTCTAACCTCTTACATGATGTTCATGAAAAATCCCATATCTGGATCAGAATCGGATTCTATAGGAGATTAGAATAAAATAACAGGGCATAAGAAAGGGAAGAAAAGGAAGCACGCTGGCGGCTATGGCTATGTGTTCTGTCTTCCAGATTCTCCGCCTTTATTATGGATGGTAAGATTTTAAACATTTTAGTGGATAAAAACGCCTTTGTCGTTGAAGTTGGGTGTGCCACAAGCAAAAGAACCAAGACAGTTGTGGATTTGATTAAAAGGCATGCTTTATGTAAGTTGAGAATTGTAGAGACTCTACAAAACAGAATAACTTTCCAGTGAAAACAATTTACCTGATTCAAGTAATTCGAGAGACCCATTTTCTCCTTAAGCTACAAATTTCAGTGTAATTTACCTGATTCAAGTAATTGAAAGTTGCTGGATACGTTAAACTGATAAACAAGCATTACCTAGTAGTTAGTAAATTTCTCATTGAAAACTCGTTACTGCATGGTTTGTTTGGTTTGAGTCCTTGGTACGTATTTTGCCTCCTTTTCTTCTCAACGAATTAGGTTCACATTCAGGACCACAGAAGGTCATTTTTTTTCCCTCATGTATAGTTTTATAAGTAAGTTTGCTCATATTTGTGTTGGTATCAAGTTAATGGTTCAGTTAACATGGCCTTCATTTTCAAAGAGGCTCCTAAATGTCGAAGGATATCTTTACCTATATCCAATCTCAAGCCATTGGAAAAGCTGATTACCCCCATAGATTTCCATGATTATAATCCAGACTTTTAAAAAAAAAATCCCTCCTAATTTCTGCTCCAAATAATTAATGTTCAAGAAGAAAATACACAAACGAAGTGTACATACACACTATTAATTATTATACATCATCATTCTTGAGGACCAAAAGACATACTGTGCAATGAAGAATACAAAGAAAAACTAACATCAAAATATATTTTATAACTAACAAGATAGCTGCGAAAGAAAGACAATAGGAGATGTCAAGAAGTATAATTTGCTAACCTTTTTTTTGTTGTAAAGAAAAAAAAACGCACTAGAAATCGGACTGCTTTACAATTTTTCGTGTCCCAAGCAAATCAAGCAAATCTTTTACAAAAACTATAGCACGTCTTCCAAGAATGTCATTTGCAGCCCTTACGTGTAGCTGACATGAACCAACACAAGACCTGCAAATTCCCATCAAGAATGAACCCTATAGACAGTATTCACACGGCCACAATAAATTGAGAGACAAAAAATACTAGACATCTGAGTATTGCAATCCACCTGTCTCCCTTCCACAATTCTTGAGACTACAGCCTTGATCCTATCTCATTACAGAGGGAAATAGGTCATACACTTGCAGGAAATATGAACTTACGTCATGAAGTCCAAGATCTTAGAATTAACAACTGCTGCATCTTCGTCCCTAGCTCTTCGGAGACTTCTATATATAAGGTATCCTGCTTGTCCTTCCTAAGACTCAAAAATCCCACGACTACTCTAACGACAACTCATCACTTATCATAACCAGACATAAATATGTACCTTCAACTGTAATGGTTGTATGAATGAGCGAGCAAGCGAGAGAGAGCGAGAGAGAGTACTATACCTCCTTGCATTGGGTATATAGTGACTAAGGTAGGTGTAATTATGTGTGAATGATCAGTTTTCTGTTTGTATGATTGCTTGTGATCAAGAAGAGGGCATAAATCCAAATTTTGGAAGCACTTCTCCGAAAACAACATAAATCTAAATTTCCCTTCCATAAATAACTCATCTGTTCTAGTTTCCACAATAACTTCAGCTACCAAACAAGGACAAGACCAACCATGATTTGCCCAGACCTCACCTTCCATTCCTACCACGAATCATTTAATGCAGTAGCACCAAAAACAACGATTCCTTTTCCTTGTCCTTTAGAACTACCACGTCCCAATCCTCCACCAGTCTGTAGTACCATTAAATGCTCATAACCAAACTCAGCAGTCTCCTTCAATGGAAACACTGCCGTTAGCTTTTAACATAGCAATCTAAGATGGGCTATCAAAAAATCAGGAAGAATTAATATTCTCCACTTGAATCAGTCAAATAGATAAATTCATTGCTCCATCTATACCATACTAGGTAAGTCCATACATACTCTTAGAATTAGGTACATGTACAACAAGCGTAGAGGCCTAGAGATAAGTGTGACAAGCAAGCAGAAGGTGGGATGAAGTGTAATCATGGCTGCTTGTTGTGGATGAAGGCCGGAACAATGTCTTGCAGGAGACCGTAGTCGGGGAACTGTGGATGCTGAAGAGGAGGTAAGGTTGGCAGATACATGCTAGGGTTTGCTTCCCCTTGCTGGCTTCTAGCGCTCAGTTGAGGCATTTGGTGCATCAGAAAGTCTTGGCGGAAGCTCGTCGGCACTGTTGGTGGAGGCGCTAAGATGTGTGTGCTCCCTCGAATGGTTGCAGGGCTCTGATGTGTATGCTGACCTTCGTACGTTGTGATCACGATTGTCGGATCTTCATATGATCTCTCCACCCTCTTCTTCACTGAGCACTTCTGTGTCGTGCACCGATAATAGCTCCTGCCATCAGAATTACAATTCAATATAGAAATTAACTTGTGCAATGTAAAGAAGAAAAAAAAAGACTTCTGCAGTACTTACTGATGCAATTGAACAAGATGAGCATATACTACTTCACAGCTACTATGGTAAGAACAGTGGGAAGATTTGGAAAAACGAGTGCAGTAGACCTACCTTGGATAAGGGCTATTCTTCACTGCCTTCTGGCCATACTTTCTCCACCGATATCCATCTTCAAGATGATCTACTTCACTTTTTGTCATGAAAGCGAAGCGTGGCTGCCTTTGTCTCTTCTCTGCCTTCTTCCTTGGTCTGCTCCTGTTCAAGAAATTTTTCGAAAAATTAAACCAAGTATTACACGAATGATCTCACATCCACTGATTTCAGCTGAAGCCAATTTCATGACTTATTCCAGGGTCTATTCTACACAATCACATCATTCTATGGAACTTCTTATGTTGTTACTTTGTTTCGTTCCAGTTTTGGAGATCCATCTTTGATCTCAAATTGCACCCCCAACAAGAAGCACTTGAAAAGGCCTACCGGAAAAGATAACAGATCTGGAGTCTTATTGTATTAACACCTACCTTGAAAGTAGTCTAGCTAAGCATCTAAATGAAAGGTTGGAAATAAAAAATTTAACAAACAGAAGGGAAGAAAAGCAAAGAGGGAAAAGGAAACCTTTTATTCAACGGAACTTGAGAAAACCTGAAAGTTTTGTTTTGTTAGGCGAGGTGAGAAACCCTAGTAGTTCACCCTGATAGAAGAATGACCAAAGAAAGGGGACCAGAAAAAGCATGTCTAATTCACCATTACACTCTTGATCGACCTCAATTGGACATCTATATAAAGTGTCAGCATCCACCGAATGGCAAAAAACTCAGAATTTTAATCCAACTAAAAACTCAAAAAAAGGAAATAAAGGAATATATGATCAGAACCTACACTTTCTTAGACTTGTCACCCCCTTCCTCGCTCCCTTTAAGCTGCTGCTTCTCCTCCTCCACCACCTTCTGCCGATCCTTCTTACACCGTCCGGAGTCCTCTTCACCTGCTGCCTCAGTGGACGACGAAGAGAACGAAGAGTTGGGAGTGAGCGGCGTCGTGCTCCCATCACCACCCCCAGCAGAAACATTCAAATTAGGACCAATATTAGTATCCGCCACCAATTCTCGCTTCACCAACCCCCCGTCGCGGGGAGCGAACAGCTCAGGCGATGAGTACGACGTATCAAAGGTCTTGGTAAGCAAGCCATAATCCGACGAGCCACTCAGGTAGTCGGTGAAGCTGATGTATGGTGATGCTGCTTGCAGATGGAAGCCTTGTAACTCTTGCAGTGCACCCGGGCCAGGCCTCTGGGAGAAAAACGGCGAGAGATCATCATGGAAGTGGTGTTCATGGTGGTAGAGCTCTCTCTTCTCCCCAGACATAGAGCGTGTTAGAGAGAGAACTGGGAAAGAAAGAGAGGTAGCAGCAAAGAAAGGGCTAGAGGGAAGTTCGAAGAAGAAAGAAAGCTTAGGGAGGTTTGGTCTTCCCTCTTTGTTTTGATGCAAGGATAAATGGATAGGTGGATGGGAGGACCTTGGCATGGCTACTATCTTATATCATTTATTTATTCTTAATTATAATTATGTTGTTTTCTATTATTCGTTAATATAGGGTTTAAGGAAGATGATAATATAATGAGGGTGGTGGAATAGTCCACAGCCACAATGGGGGACGCTGGCGATGCGGCAGCGACCGCTGGCGATCGACAGTCACGTGGGGGAACAGCGGTCAAAGTTTCAAACTTTCCTTCTCCATCGCCATCCGCCGATACGTGTCCAGGGGGAGCACCGGCGTTTTGACCAGAATCAGGGCCACTGTCTCGCTGACGCGTGGAGGATCTCGGTGACGCTCGCGTGGCGTCATGGTAGTCCCCGCTGGAGACCGGCATCGGAGCCGCGGACGCGAAGGCGTTCGTTGGATCGAGATCGGATGGTGCTGGAGCGGTTGATTGGTGTACGTGTATCGCTGGCCAGCTTGGAGGCTCCTGCTGTTACGGTGTGAAACTGTGAGCGCAACTTTGGGCGCGGTTGGGGAGGTCATATTCACGGGCTGTTGGTTTTCGGCCGACCAATCTTGCATTTTCCACACCTAAACGAACCAAAAAAATAAAGGACACATGGTTTTTTTCCTTCAAAAAAAAAAAAGGAATGTGTATTGTGAGGAACATGGAGTGATGCTGTGTGTGCATCCATTATGGAGTAGTGATGCAAATGAGATCATTTAGGGTGCAATACCACATTAATCAGGGTAAGTTGGATTGATGGTGCATATTTGTGGTTATTGTTCTATATATTTGATATTAATGAAACAAAATTTAGCAGACACTTTGCTTTTTTACGATTTCCTGCGTCGCCTTAGCTTTCACTTCGCCAAGCTAGAAAAAGGAGAAAATAAAAGTAAAGATTGGATGTATACTAAATTAGTGTTTTATCTTTTTATCTAATAAGTGGATTTTAAGAGTTAGCCTACTCTCATTCTGAAAGCATTGATGTCTCAATCCTGCTAATCTAAAATTAATAGTGGAGATTTCAAATGAAGAATCCACACTATTGATTATGATCTATATTTTAAAAACTACTTTGAAAGCAAGGATCCTATCTTTCAAGATCATTTGCTTATGCATCAAGTATTCCAAGAATATATTATTTTAATGGCTCGATATGATATTTTGTATGACTCATAATTTGGAAGCATCTATATCCATTAAATTTTGGTGCAAACGTGTTGTATGATCCATGAATCATGATCACCGATATGTATTCTCAATTTAGAGTGTCCACTTTTGATTTTTGAGTTGGAAGGATTGAGATTTTCAATTTCTCCAAGGAGACGGGATGAACTTGGATTTTATTCTATATATTTTTGTATGGAGTTGAATGTCGGAAAGTCAGGTGATATTTCTTTCTCCTCTCGGTGGTCCACAAAAAGGCAAAGGTTGGATTCCGTTAAAGCAGTGTTTGTTTTAAATTTATTCTATGTTATGTATAATTTTATATTACTTGAGGCGGAGATACCCTTGATATCATAAGACTGTAACATTGCTTTTAGGTGATTCATTTCACAACACCATCCTGCAAAACTACAAACAAATAACGAATTTGTTCAACCTATTCTCTGTTGGATTCTTGGCAAAAAAAAAAAAAAGAAAAAGAAGAAGAAAAAACATTAAATCTTTAAGAAATTATCATGCAAAACCATCCAATTTTGAAGCAGTCATTATGGCGATTGCTGATGGATGACCAATTAGATGGCCATTCATCTTCCTATAACTCAATAAATTTGACTTTCTTAGCAATAGTTATTCCTAGGGAAGTTGGACGGGATACATAAATGCATTTGACTAAAACAGTTTTGACTACAAATGGTAGGAACCTTGTCGCAATAGTTGGTAGATTTTTTTTTTTTTTTGTTTTCTTTTGATGAAAAGGAGACTAAGGAGTCACCCCTTAATCACCACAATTTTATTGTAGAGGAAAGAAAATTTACAGAGGGTGGATGGAATGTACAGTATAATAGAGGATAAAGTAGGAAGATAACAAGGTAACAAAACAGAAGAAAACTGAAAAAGATTGCAGAACACTCTCATCCAAAGACCACTCCCTTGAGACTCATGGAAAAGGGTTATAATAGACAGCAGAAAGGCTTAGGTTTTATAGATAAAACACAAGTCTTCAGATATTTCAGAGCCAAAGATGCATAAACAGCAACCCCCGAGAAGTCTGATTTAGCTCAAAAACTGGAAATCAGAAGGATCAATAAGAAGATTGGTTCCATCATTGCAAAATGACGCACCAAAAGGCAGTGAAAACAGAACGATGGGGCAACACAAGATTGGTAGGATCCAAAAGGCCCACCTTTTTGCTTAGAAAAATCATCTAGAAGAATCCATCGCGGTGGAATTTCAAAGGAGCACAAACCATCACGTCAGCATGCATTAAGAATTGAAGGAGAGCAGATCCCATCATGGCTAAGGCGAGAGGCACCTGCAGCAAGAGCAAGCAGTTCTGATTTTGTTCAATATTCTGCCAAATCCAGGAAGGTCTTTAAATGAGCATCAATGAAGGAGAAACACCTTTAAGAGCAATGTTGAGGCAGGCTGCTCTTTGTGAAGAAAAATTCTTGGAGTTCCTTTCAGTCAAGATACTCCTTAGAATTGCAGCCACCAACATTAACACAGCTTTATGCATACATTTCTGAAAATATGAGGGAATCCATTAGGTGCAAGGATCCTGCAAGTTTCCGGGAGGGTTTGAGAACCCCAAAATAGAACAAAAGTAATCCCAGATAGGAGATATGAAAGGGCAGTCCAATAGGATATGACTTGAGGATTTTGAATGAGCAGTACAGAAAAAGCAACCTCTAAGATACCTTCCACATATCTCAAAGATGATTTCTCTGGTGTTTTCTTTGTTGAGGACAGTGTGAGGGCCCGTGCGGACGTGTATTTAGTCCCACATTGGTTATTCGCTGAGTAGATCTTAGGTACTTATACAGGATCAAGGAATCCAAATAATACCTTTCGGCTAGCTATTTTGGATGAGATCCTGAGTTGTTACCGACAGCAAGCAGCATTGGTCGCCCGCTCCCATTTGACTCCTCTAGAATTAATGTATCTGTACATGCAAGCAGTAGAGAAGTTATCATATTTGTTTAGCTTGCAAATGAGTTTGTCAGGATCAAAGATTGGATGAAAACCATTGATCAGACATTGCAATTTCTGTAATTTATTTTGAGCTTCGATAGAAATGTTGGAGCTGCATCTGAAGTTCCAAGAAAGATGACGGCTATCGAAGAATTGTTGGTTAGGACCAATTCCCTTTGAATCCTTACTTCATGATTTCTTCCTTAGAGGGCCATCTTGCAGCCTCAGAGTCAACACAAATGGACCAGGTGCAGGATCTGCTCTCCTCTGTTCATCTAATTGATTCTGCTGATGTGCCAGAATGGAAGCTCTGTCAAGATAGGAAGTATAAAGTTGATTCATACTACAAGTTTATTAACAGTGGCAGGGTTTCGTCGCCTACATCTGGCACGAGAGAAACTCAAAGATCTTCTTGAAAAGAAAAGCATCGCTTGCCTCTGTTTTGCATAAAACATTGTACTTTTTTTTTTTTTTTTTGTAGAGCTATCTTTGTAATGCCAAAATCTCTGTTTTCCACAAATATCTTTTAGGTAAGTTGTCTTCTCTACGTATGTAATTACCACCCTCTTTTTTTTAATAAAGTTTGGGGAAAGTTACTCATTCCATCCATTTTACATTAAAAAAAAATTGAGAAATTGGTCCACAGCTCCTGATCTCAGCTACCAATAAAAGTACAGATATAGGAGGATCGATGGGGGATGGATGAGGATTAGGGTACATCCCTGGGTGGCGCTTTTTCTTTAGAAGGTGGCTTGGAGCTGCCTACTGATCCGGAGTATACTTGCCAGATGAGGGATGCGGATGATCCTGCTTTGTGAGCTATGCCCGAATGCCAAGGAGACCATTTGCCACGTACTCATTTGGTGCCGTACAACCGTGCAGACATAGAGATTTTATCGCCGGTGTCAGTCCATTCGGGATGGGAGTCGGTGGAGGACATGCTCTGATTTCTGAGAGAGTCCATTTGAAGACTGAGCACTATAGAGATGGGGATTGCAGCCGCTTACTTGGCCTATCATATCTGGTTGGACAAGAACGACCATCTGTTTGAGGGCAAGAGGTCGTCCCCATAGGTAGTGATGGAGACCAGGGACATCTGGGGCACCTGTTCCGCTGTTTCAGCGTACAGGTTTATTTACTTTTCTTGAGTACCCCCACTCCCTGGTTATCTCAAAGTAAATTTCGATGGAGGCATGGCGGGTGATGGTGTCTCTGGGAGAGTGGATTTTATGATGAGGGATTATGAGGGCAAATTCATAGCAGCTGGAGGGCGGAGCACACCTGGTATGACCGTAGTGGGAGCGGAACTACGGGCAGCATAGGAGGGCATATTGTATGCGAGACGGGTGCTGGGGATGACAGCTTAGTCATTGAGGGTGATTTGTCCATAGTGATTGATTGGATTCGGAGAGTCGACAAATATGGGGATGGCCACTCTTTGATACAGGATACTTGCATATTGGTGAGGGAGCTGACCTCTTTCTAGATAGCTCATATGTATCGGAAGGCGAATAGTGCAGTAGACTGGGTCTCTTCTTATGTTACCTGGCACTCTGGAAAGATCTTTTGGACAAACTTAGCTAGTATTCCATACTTTCTGTACTATTTACTTTTAATTGATGTGATCGATTGTACTTACATTAGATTTATATGAATGGAAATGCCCCTTTTGACCAGAAAAAAAAGAAAAAAGAAAAAAGAAAGCTTTTAGAGATGCCTCCAAAAACCATGAAGCCTTCCAAAAGAGATCAGAATGGACATTACCCGTAATGTACTTAATTCTGTTCCAAAGGGGCGATGGAGAGTTGACAATGTCCTTCCAGACGGGAGAATATTTCCTACTGGAATTCCAAGAAGTAGAAAAATCTGATTGTTTTTGAAGTACCTTCCGACAATGAGAGTTCTCCATGGAGTGAGTTTCCTTTTGAGAAACCTCCAGTCCCATTTTGACAGAAGAGTCTATTGAATTCATTTAGATCTTTACGTTACTAGAGAGACCAGTGGCATGAATTGGAACCTTTCCAAAAAACAAAGCTCTCCTAAGTCCTAATCCAGTCGATTTTCTTGATATTTATATCCAAATCTAAACAGAAATGAGAATTCTCCATTGGCAGTAGATGTTTCGTTATTTATATCTAAATCTATAAAGAAAACAGGAATTCAAATCAAATCCCGATATCTAAACATTCATAAAAGATAAATTATAGGGAAATGGTGGAAAATGGACAAACCTTCCAGGCGTACAATATTTAGTTAATAATGTGAACAAGCATGGGTTGATAAACCACTTGTACATCACCTTTATTAGGCCCCCAGCATCTGCTGATGCCACTTTTACTCCATCTCTCTCGCCAAGGTTCTCGCTCGACTACCGTACTAACATTTGACTTTGGTGCAAGTCTTGACTTCGGTGCTATCATTTTATAAGTCTTCATGTAATTTCTTATTCCTCAACTTGTATATATATAGTTCGAGTCTTATTAAATTGCTTATCAACCTACTCCGAATTTTCACGACAAACTAGAATGTATTGTTTGATGTTAACAAGGTTCATCGGCAGCATAATCTTTGCATATTTTTTTCTATGTATAACACTCGTATCGACCGAGCAATCTACATATCTATACACACAAAAAAAAAAAATCACTTTAAGCAAGACAGTAAGGCGTTGCACTATTCCAAAGATACTATCGACTCTGTCGACCAATCAATCTATACATCTATACACAATAAAAGAAATCACTCGTGCAGGGGTGTTCCACCATTCCAAAGATCTGATGCAAGAATATTATCGAGTGTCGAAATAGGACCAGTAGAAATATAGAACAGGATGGAATCGGATATCTAGCGGGCGACATTTACAAAAACTTGCACAAATCATTTTCTTTGATTTCTACTAAAAAAAACATTGAAGGAAAAATACATACAATACTAGTAGGGTAACAATTTGTTACTTCTTGTTCATAGGTCTCAACTAGTTGTCTAGATGCCAATCCTCATTGTTGACACATGTTTCGTACATTTCAACCAACAAGGCTTTTGTTTTTGAGAAAAAGAGGGGCACAATCTAAAACTTAAGCTTAGAACCTTTGATTATAGGCATAAAAACGTTAGTATCGGGGCAATTAAACCTCAATGCACTTCGCTACACTAATTGGCACATTTCGCTCTCGACACACGTACGTAGAAACAACCAACTGCTGTACATGGAGTTGAACATGACTCCTTACCTCGGCACCCTATCTAGAGGAAAGCCATCGTCTACCTACCGATGGAGCTATCTTCCATCCAAAGCTTGACAATTTTGTAGCAGAATTATTAGCTCTTTGGTTAACTATGAATTTTTAGTTAGCTGTACTCTTGATAGCATGGTGATGCTCCTCATTTAGAGCATGATGGTGGGTCTCGACTCTCGCGTTAATATATACAGATACACGTAACAATACTGCAATCCATGGATCCGCGGCATTTATGAGTTCGGTTACACTTAGCCTATCCTCACTGGTGGTGTCCCTAATGAACGAAGTAGTCCTCATAAAAAGGTGTTTATGTGACGGCATGAAATGTAGGCGTGACGGCGTCAAATCCAAGGGTAGTTTTCAGATGGGTCGGCGGCTTGAACTCGACGACTCTTTTATTCTCTCTCGTGGCTCTGGGAGTCGATAGAGATTGGAGAGAGAGAGCCTGAGATTGTTGACTGTTTTTATTTTACGAATAAATTTGGTTGCTTTAGGTTTAATTGTTGAAACAGAAGCAACTCTAGTATTTGAAATCGGTCTTGAAGCGTGAATTAACACTGTCCTTAAGCGAATTTTGCCCCTACTATGTTGCTGTTGGTAATTCAGCAAATTCGCTCGAGGATACAACAAAACCGAAATAGAATCCTAGCCAGCAAAACTAGGATTCTCCAGAACAATGGAATGAAAAATTTTTTATGGAAGAAGTTAATTTAATTTATGAAGGAAATTAGCAATTTATAACCATGAACTAAACTCTGAACCAATACAATTTAGAACAGTGTCTGTTCAAAACATAACTGCTAGTGCAGTTACTTTGTGCAAAACGGATAAAAATTGCTAATCAGAATTTTAATATCATATTGGCTTTCCCTCTACAACTTCCCACCAAAAAGTTACTTTATCATGTGTAGGATATGAATGCTTATAAAACTATCTAAAAAACTCTACACAAGCAATGTGGAACTAAAATCCTTCTTAACATTACAAACTACTAAAAGGAAGGAGACTTCCAACATTAATTAGTTGGGACGTCCGCATCAGCCGGACATGCAAACAGGGATCTCTTGGACACCGACATCTAGGTTCGGCCGCTGTTAACTCCTTAAACGTCCATGAGATGGATTAGCAAGCTCATCAACCACACAAGGTTGCTTAAAGTCTTCATACCCTAGTTAGGTGACTTTTATTCCAAAAGGGCTCATAGGCTGATGCACCCAACTCAAATGGATCAAGCTGGTCTAACAGCTATTTCCAAGCTATGTTTTGCTCATAGTCATTCTTCTAGCGAATTGGTTGATGAATTTTCACTATCTTTTGCATTAATAAAGAAAACAACATTGCTAGCTCGCACCCGATAACATCTGCATCTGAGATAGGTATGCAGCTTGGTGAATGATTAATCTAGATGGATATCTAATGCAAATCGGATGCATCTGCATTAGATGATGTGTCGAGTTGATTCCTATTTTATTTTATTTTTTAATATGGAATTGTTCTTCAAGTATTTAAGCTTGTTAATTCTTATAGCTAATGTCCCAATCATTATTTTTTAGGAAACATGTTGGGGGTTGCCCATCACCAGCCTGGTCCTTTCATTTGAGAGTTAAAGGGATGCAAACCAGCTAGGATAAGGTTGGTTGGCAAAATTTGCTAAGTAACCTAATTTAATTATTTTTTGGAGATAGCGCCACTTCAAGACTCAAACCTTGGATCCTCTGTTTGTAAGAGAATGGGTAAAACCAATGGGTCATTATTTTTAATCATCATCATGAAATTGAACTACACATTAAACATCAAAATTTTGTTAAAAGATTTAATGATTCCAAATTCAATGACACGTCATCTAAATCAAAGATCAATACGTGACATGAAAATTTACTTCTAATATTTTCTAGAAATCAAAGATTACATGTTTTTGTGGTTTTTCAATTTATGCATTAATTTAAGTGGATATAAAAATAATTAGTTTTCATGGCATGATATAACATTTAGGTATGATCATCTATACATAAAAAATATAACGAATTGCAATCTATAAATTTTTAAGTATGGATAGAACATGATCAATAATTTGGACTTTTCAAGTTGTAAACGTTCTCATATGTTTTGGTACATTACAACAACTAAAACCATTTACCTTTTGCACCTATTTGATGCAAGTAGGAAACCACTTAAATATACGGCGTTTAGATTTTAAATATCTTTAAAGTGCAGATATACATTGCAAATATCCAAATTTCCAATTGTGAAAATCTATCATTGATATCTAATATATAATTTAAACAATCTAAAAGTAATGATAATAATAATAATAATAATAGCGGCAACAGCAGCAGTACCAACTTTTGAATATAGATATCATCAATATTATAGGATGAAAATAAGGCCAATATCATATCATGCATGCAAAGATAGCCTCCTTAAAATAATTTTGCTGTTTTAACACTATGCCGGTCATAGCCAATAATTAGATAGGACTTAGAAGGTTGATCCTTGGATTCATGTTGAATCGCCAAAGGAATAAAGCCGCAGAAAGACCCAATATAGCTTGAAAGGAAACCTTGACAGGACCTTCAACCTAGAAATTTTGAATGGAAAGATCTACAAAGAGCACCCCCAATAAAGTGGCACCCCCAACATGACTTTGAACAAAATGTTATGAATAATATATATATATATATATATACATACCTTGGTCCATAGTCCAGTATCCATAGTCATGAAATGTTCCAACGAACCTCGCACAAGAACACATGGGTGGACCATCAAAGTTCTACAAGACTAGCTTTAGCTATCCATCAATAAAATTATTCCAACTTCACCATCCTTCAGGACTCAGCCTTTGAACAAGTAATCCCCTCACATGGCGAATATAAGAAGGTGATTCTCGAATTGATAAGTGGCCAAATATTTTGCAATCCATAAGACTAATGACCTGACTTCCTTTCTTTCAATCCCGATGACACACATTTGACATGCGAACCTAAGATAGGGACAGGGTCCCGCCGACTTGGTCCTCGTAGGTATTGCTCTACCATTACATTGGCGTACACCTAGATTCTTTATTATTTTACTGTTATTCCCACCGATAAAACTACGATAATTAGACTAATAAGAATGGTGACAAACATATCCTTAAGGTAATCTTTCTTCTAAAAAAAATTTTCCATCAGGCCACGCACGTATATAGAAAAACAAACGGTACTGTCGATTGGATTGCTTTCTATATGCCTCAGTGTCGGAGTTCTTAATATCTTGTTTTCCGATTTTATTGGCCGTATCCATATCCATCTGGCTGTACCAAAAAAAAAAAAATCAATCTGTTTAAATATTTTCTTCATTTCCTTAAAAAAAAAAAAGAGTTATTGGAATGCGCATGCAGCCCACAAATTTTGGAATTCTGAGGAAAGTGGGTAGATAGATTATTACATTGTTTACCAATGGAACAAGGTGCATGAACTCAAAGTGCCATATAAGTCTAGCTAGACTTCTCAGCTGAAGTCCCCATACTGAATCCAAGAAAGCAATTAAGTTTTGTTGTTCTTTACTTAATAAATCCCTCCATGGTTGGACCCAGTCAAGCTTCAAATATATGTTACACTCCTTGGCTTTTCACTTCCTTTCCTGGCTGTCCCACCACATCCCTTTTGCAGCACGTTGCTGACGTCTGATTTCTTAATCGTTACAACGACAACATATTAAACTGAGGTTATAGCCATCATGGAATCATGAATATGAATATATAATTGCCATAGTTGACTCAATCTAATTTTCCAACCAGACCAAGTCGAGTTCAGCTAAGACCACCTATCATGGATGTATGTCATTGTTTCCAAAGGGTTCGGTTACTCCTTTATCAAAAAATTTCCATTAGAGAGAAGGAAAGTTGTCCATAGCCCTATTGGCAAGCTATAGAGAGAGAGGTGGGGTACTTAGACTTGGTCATCTGACTAAGAGACTTCTTAGTAGAATTTCTATCATCCATCTTTGGTATTGGCATAAAAAGAAGCAAGTGCCTTAGGGCTCGTTTGGTTCGCAGGAAGCATTTTCCTTCCTAGGAATATGATTCCTGGAAAACAAATTCCTAGGAAGAGGATGCCTAGGAAAGTAATTTTGGCATGTTTGATTGACCATGGGAAAGTGACAAATTTCCAAGGTACTTATGTTTGGTTGGCCATCCACTTTCCTAGGAAAGTTATATATAATTCCTATTATGCCCTTAATAAAAATTAGGTTTTTAATGCCTCTTTAATGCTTTTTTAATGCTGAAAGGACTTTTTGGGAAAAAGTAAAAATGGAGTGATTCCCACCTCATGGGAAAGTAACTTTCCCATGTTTCTCATGGGAAAGACTTTCCCATGAAATGTGGGAATCACATTCCCATGGGAATATAACTTTCCCTTCTCTCTCCTTTGAAAACTCCAACCAAACAAGAGGCATCTCATTACTTTTCCGTTGACCACACTTTCCCCCCTTCTTTTCCCGCGAACCAAACGAGCCCTTAGTGGTTTTGGAAATTTTGGACTTTGATGCCACACCTAGAAAAGAGAGCAAGGAAAGGAGGTCTCATCTCTTTTTATCATTCAGACCCAAGAAAAGGAGAAAAAAAAGTTTGTCTTGTGGTCATATAATGGACCGAAGCTTCCAAAGACCCAACTTAGGCCAGGCTAGCCGGGTCAAGACATAACCCTTGCTAAGGGTTAAATTATTTCCGGTACTGCATGCACCACGTAGCTGTGCATGCTGGTAATCACAATCGTTATATCTTAATGTACTGCTACAGAAATGAGCGGTTGAGATAGATGCAAGGAATAGTATTTTCTCGCAACCTGCCAAGGTTATGCGCGATCACTGAGTAGATACCTTTCTCCATCAGTGCCTCTAAGACCAATAGGAATTGGAAGCTTAGAGCCAGGGTTCTACATCGCGTGCTCCATATAAAAACTTTAGTAGTTTCATAAGATTCGGTAGTCCATTGATAATTGCGCATGCTTCCATTATAGGTGTCAAAGATCGTTAAAAGTATCTGTTAGATTTATGGAGCAGGTGTCGTCATTCCCAATATATTTTCTTTTGACTTTCCACTTGTTATCGTTGGAATTTGAAGGAGTATTTTAAGTTGAAGGATCTTCACACAAAAGTCCAACCCAAAGTGATTTCAGACCACCATCCGAGTACCCAGTGATTACAAAGAAACGAGCAGGCTGAAACTAATTGATCCCCACATCGGCACACAAGCTCAAGCTAAGACTGCCCCCCTGCCCACTGTTGTTAATTTCCTGCACCTTAAAAAAAAAAGAAAAGAAAAAGAAAAATGGAACTGGCTCAAGCACTGAATCCTCTTTTCCAATCCGTCTACAGAGATTAGCCGCCTCTTCCCTGTTGAGGTTTCTAACTTATGTTGAATAGACGTTATTAAACCAATCTTTGGCAGAATAACTTGAAAGGCATCCCTTAAGGTTTATCTAGATTTGAAAGGATCCAAAGGAATAGGAAAAGGTTTAATATAGATAGTCACGTTCATTTGTTAAGGCATAATTGAAATACCAAGTGCCCTGCCTTCATATTTGAACACAACAAGATGAAACGAACTCATCTTCAAACTCCATTCAATTAAAACTTGCTCCTTGAATATGAAATCATCTTCAATTACCTCGGCTTTTTCCATGAAAGTCCTTTCTCCTCTTTCCACCTTGTTTCATTTGAGATGAATTGTTAGTCCAATTATATTCCAGATCTTATTCCATTCAAATCTACAATGAATATGTTTCGATGTAATACTTTCTTGATCTAATTATGTCAATATTAGTCAATGAAGAAAGTATCCATTCCATTTAACTAGATAGTGATATATTGTTATGCCAAACTAAAATCCAATAGGGCAAGCACCAGATAAAGAAATGTGAGGTACATTATTTTCTTTAGTTCGCATCCTAAAGAAGAAACATAGATATCAAAAACTTCTCTTACTAACAGAGTTGTCAGTTTCGTGATTACAAAAAAATTGTGCCATCTCCTTTTTTTTCCTTGGTTTCAAAATATATTTTTTACATGTACACACTACATGATCAGGTGATACATACCAAGCAATTTAACCATTTACTAAGTTAATATGTACCTCTATATAAATTGATGCACAGTTTTCAGACATGATGTTCACCGGTATACAATATACGACCAAGTAATACACACTTAGCAAATTAGTCACCTAATAACCTAAAATACATCTCCAAACAAATAGATATATATTTTTTTAAAATATCATATTTATTAGTACATACTACATGGCCAGATGATGTACACTCATTGACTTCTTAAAATATACCGTAATCTTTGTTACACTTACAATAATGATCCAATACACAACTCTAAGTAAATCGATATATAGTTCTCAGAATATACTATTTATCGGTATACACGACATAGCTAAGTGATACACATAAGCAAATTAGTCATATAGTAAGTCAAAACATACTTTTAAGTAAATCGATAGACAGTTTACAGAACATAATGTTCATCGGTACTAACACACAGTACACATTTTCTTAGCTTTGTCTAATTTGCTAAGTGTGCATTATCTGATCGTGTATTGTATATTAGTAAAAACAATATTCTAAAAATTACATATCAATTTATCTGAAAATGTCTATTGATTTGCTAGATAATTAATTTGTCTGATGTGCATCAACTGACTATGTAACGCATACTCATAAAAATATATTTTGAAAATGAGGGAGGAAGAAAATGCTAACAACTTTAGAGATATTTTTGACTTTTTGATATTTTTTTAAGATGAAAACTAGAGGAAATATAATCAAATAGAAAGTTGGCCTTGTATTTCCTTCTCCGACGGCGCCAGCCCCGTATGATTTTGCCTCTCTTGTTGCGCGTGCACAGAGTTGCGTCCGTCTCGGCTTGCTGGGAAAAGAGACAGCCTTATTTTTTTCCGCGTTTGATTGAGAGTCCCCAAAGCGTACAAACTGTCCGTCTTTCCCGTGACGGGTCCCGGGTTAGGAGGTAGTCTCCATCAACTTATATATATATATATAGATGGACGTTGCTTGGGGGGGAAAAAGTGAAGATTTTTTCTTGTTTTCCACAGGAGCCGTGGGCCTGAAGCATACATTGCTGGTCCCTGGAAAGGAGGAAGGTAAATATGATGATGCCCTCTTGGAAACCAAGTGCTGTCTTTTTAACTGGAAAAAAAAAACAATAATAATAATAATAATGTCGAGACAGAAAAGGGGCTACATTTTCAAGAGCAAGCAGGTAAAAGAAAGAAAATATAGATATGGTGATGATCATCCTCTTATCCGAGAGACTCGCAGGATGGCTCAGTTGATGGACGGTTTTCAGGCTAATCACGTGTTTAGAAAGGCGAATAAGGCCGCAGACTGAGAGTAGCCTCTTTTTGTGGACATCTGCATCAGATGCTCTTACTTCTTTGTTGTTATTATTTTTCCGTGATTTAGCTGGTTGTACTCATATTAGACTTATATGAATGAGTAATCCTTATTACCAAAAAAAAAAAGAGGAAATACAGAGGAAGAGGATGATGCGAAAACTAGAGAACACCATTCTCAGCTAAGAAAATTTGGTTGATGCCTAAAATAACTTTACCTAGTTAGGTTGTAGGGTCATATTGAGCATGTCAATAACCTTCTTTTATGCACATGATAAGGCTATTAGTACGAGCTATTCTTACTCCATTCATTTCTTTGGTCACCGTCCTGCTTTGTTATTTGAAGCAACTTTATTTGATTGCTGATAAGTTTATTCGGATGGTCAAAAGGGATAATACTCATATGAGCTAAATTATACTTTCCTTTACGAGGAAAGAATTTTCTCAACCTACTATATTCGAATCTCCCAAAAAGATTTTTTTAAAAAAATTGAAAGTAGGATTCAGTTTTTTTTGCTTTCATTAATGATCCAATAACCGGGTTATATAGCCTCTGTTTACGCTAGTAAGGTCCGTCTTTTCATAATTTAGATCAGATTTTTCTCGTAGTTCAAATAAAACTAGTTTTTCCAAAATGGACATGGCTAGTAGAAATAAGCATAAAAAGCTAAAATCTTACATGATGTAGATCTAGATTTCTACATCGGCTTTACCTTCAACCACTTTGCCTAATTCTATCTATATTAGAGAATACGTTCGATCAAAATATTTTCCCAAAGCAATTAATTTGATCGACTCATTTTAGAACTTCAATGATAAAATTTAGATCTGATAGCTCCGTACATCACAACCTTTAGGGGATGTTGTATGGCCCTTGAGAACCCGTGCGATTTGTGTTAAATCCTACATCGGCTATGCACCAGATGATCCTGGGTACTTATATAGGACCAAGAAGCTCAAATATTTGTTTAGATAGTTTTTTATAGGTGAGATCCCTAGTTATTATAAATGATATCAGATCAAATCTAGCCCACGACCCATATGGATTAAGGCACACTATAACACGAACCCATTTTGATTGACCATGAACTGATTATGATGTTTGTGATTAGATTTAAATAGATTACACCCTCAACCTACTGATGTTGTTAAGGCTTAAATGGATGGAGCATGTGAGAATCCATATAGATGTATATTTAGTCTCACATTAGTTATACACTAGATAGATCTTTAGTACTTATACAGAACCAAGAAACCTAAATAACATCTTCTCGACTAGTCTTTTTGGATGAGATCTTGAGTTGTTATATGGCCAAGTATAGCCATCAAAAATTTGGCATGATATTTGGCTTTACAATATGGCAAATCTTGCTCGAAAACCCATCCAACCTTATTTATAGTGGTCAAAGTGGTCCACACTGAGTTTGATGATCTTTATATATCATACGTAGATTATTTGAATAAATTTTGATACATCATCATTTTCTTTTATATCTGAAAGTTATTTTAGATATATAATACACTATTATTTATTAAGATGAACTTTAGTTATCTATTCCTCGTAATTTAAAATTCAATAATAAAGCATCCAAATCAAAGATTCGTACTATTAATCAAATATCTGTAAACAAAAAAATATATTCTGATAGTTTCTAAACTATACTTCATATAATATATATATATATATATATATATATATATATATATATATATATATATATATATATTATTGAACAGTAAAAATCGCATATTTTGGTTGTCTAACCTATAAATCATCCATACATAAAATTAATTATTTTTTATTATGTCGGTGTACTAACATGCATGACAAGCATTTAAATCTACCTCATTAATCATGATTTATACAGATTAAAACATATATAGATTGAAAGTCAATGGACTTTAATGCTTAGATTATAATAAAAAATTTGTCTTATATCATTTTTTAAATGCCGATTCTTGCGCGTACTTGATACATAGGTTAAAGAGCATTAAAGCATGTGATTTTTGACTTGTAAACATCTACAATGATGTAGATCTTCATTTTGTATTTTTATTTAATCTTTTAAAGAAAAAAATGAGGCAAAATCTTCCATCATAATTAATTAAACAAGTAGCAATAAGTGTGAGGCAAAGAGTATCATGGACTAAATTAAGAGCACTAGCCATTAATTGTATCAAGGTTGTGAGAAGAGCATATAATGCGAGCATGGCCCGCTATCTTAAATTGCATGGAAGAAGGAGATGATGAAGGCTAAAGTTGAAGAAAGAAGACAAATACATGTTGTACCATTTATGGTCCATCCCAAGTGGTACCTAATAGCACAGGCTAGTGGCCGGGGATGTGGGCACTCAAAATTTGAAAAGGGCCACACAAGTACCACACTAGAGAAGCCAAAATCAAATTATACTTTGAGATGATTTGTTCCTCCTAAGATATGACATGTTTTGGACAAACTACTATATAACATAACTTTGTTTTGGAATTTCTATTGTAGACAATTTCAAAGTCACATTTTTTCCCTTTTTTTTTCATTTTAAAACCTTTGCTTGCTAATAATCAAACACCTTCTAAAGGATCTCGAATTTTAATATTTACAAGAAAGAATAAATCGTGATTTTGATACTAAAAGCCTCCAAAATATCATGTTTCATAAATTCATCTCAGGCCAGAGTAGGCTCCATGACGGAGTCAGCCGGAACCCAGACCAAGGTTAAATTATGTGGGCCAATCAAAAGCCCACAAATTAAGTAGGCCTGGACCGGTCCAGTCCGACCGGCCCAAAGTGCACCTTTGGACGAGCACTTCGAGCCCGTTTCATCACTCTACGTCATAGTTGCCTTGTCTTGTGGACCGTTGAAAGACGCACACCGGCTGTTCGATAAATTTCCCCAACCAACAGTCAATCTTGGAACACCGCCATTTTAACGAAACGCTGCCATTTTGCAAGTCTGATTCCTGTTTCTCTCATGATGGAAGGATTAATGCGCTTATATCTTGTGATGATGATTGAGTATGTGGATGCAGTCTCTGATAGCTCAGGGAAAAAGCCAAAAAAAGAGAGCCTCTTACAAACAAGTACCTGGCAAATCTTGAAAGTTGTTTCATATTCTTAAGTTGAAAAAGAACACTACTTTTGCTTGGTTTTCTATCAATATGTTGAAGATGTGTATGAAGTGCTTTGCGGGGAATCTTTTAACGTGCTACCTAAATTAGAAGTAGGATTACATTTATATTATAATACACGATGCTTGTCACCAAGTTCTTAATATTTGTTGCTCTTCCACCTTCTGCTCAAAAGGTTTTTTTTTAAAAAAAAAATATGCTAATTGAGTTAATCGAGAACCAAACATTCTGTGGAATGCTAGTTGCTTTAACTTGTCTTTGCATGTTTATGGGGCGTTCTGGAAAAAGATTTTATGGTTTCATATCTGGTATAAAACATGATAGCGAGTGGAAACTATTATTGTGATCAAAAGGAAAAAAAGAGTGAAACTATTGCTAGAACATGCATTCGTTTGTCTAGTGCATGCATCCTCGATCAAGATGAGTTTTCCAAAGAAGTTGGCAGAGTCTTGGAGCTGCGTAATTTGAACTGTAAGTGGTTCTCTAATGGTTGGACTAGAAACAGAACCTAATGCTAAGGCAGCATCTTAGAACGCACTGCCGAAATGCATTTGGCTTTTACGAAAGTAGAAGCACGAGAGTTGACAGGACACCATTCCAGTCTAGTCTGTACACATCAACATATAGATTGGCCTTGAAGATTTGACAATTGCTGTCCTTCTGGAACGCTATCTTCAGAGATTCAGGTGATATTTTATTCGATTGTAGGCGGCGTGCCTCTCAAAAGCAATGATGTTATGATGACCATCCATATCTTAATGTTATTTGAGTTGTCTACCATTGTTAAATTGGTTGATCATGTATATTTTATTCATTTCTAATCTGTTGTTATTGACTGCCATTTCTAACTTCTTCTTTTTCATCTCACTTCAATAGTTTCTGACAGCTGGTTCTTTTACTCTGGCTTGGAGAAATGCCACACTTGACTCCTCAATTAAATTTTCTAGCACAGTAAATCTGTGAAGAACCCATGATGAAAAATAATCATCATTCATTAATCTTTATAATGTTACCTTTTCAGTCTAGTTTATCTTCTTTGCCTCTCTAGAGGCTCATTTTGGGAGTAGAATCATAGTTTTGCTATCCCCATGCAAAACATTGGTTTCCACAGTGACCCTTTAATGATGCAAACACAATCATGAGACTTCTTCTTGTCTTAGAAATGCTCATGGATGAAAAGCAAAACCAACAAGTTATTTGATTGTCATTTAAATAAGCTTGAAGTGTTTAGAAACTAAAGATAACATCTGTATGGAATTTGGAAAGCAATAGTTTGGACTCACCTGATTTTGGCTGTCATAGGACTGGGACAAAAGATTTGGTCACCAAGTTTTGCATTTGATGCGACACTATAAAGCTCTCACTCATGTTTCTTTTAAATCACTATAAGGAACGCAATCTTCATATTCATTTTATAACTTTAGCTTATAACTAACAATACTGCCAATATCATATGTGTGTGCAAGTGTATACACATACATTAATCCTTGTAATAGAATTCAATAGACTACACCAATTTCAATGACTATATTTTCATCAATTTCACTGGCTCTTAACTGAAACAAGCCTTTATAGATCATCCTTTTTTTAGGCATTTTATATAAACACTCTATTCATTTATTGTCTACTGACCCCTAAAAAATACCTCTAGTGTGTCCTCCATAAATTTAAAGAACTTACATTAGCTTCCAGCCCTTTTATATATTGTATATGTTATATTGATTCATTACAAGAATTCTAAAGGAGTGGATAGCTTGATAGTATAACTCCCTGCACAACTGTGAAAATAAAATAAAATTACAGTGCTTAATGTGGCTTTCATATTCCCTATAACCTTTTTTCCTAGGAAACATATTCTTATATCTTCTGAAACGCAAGCACCTCCTCAACTCTATCAGACCTAAAATGTCCGAGTCCCTATTCCAGTTATTTTCAATTTCATGTTCCCACCAAGAATCTTCATGCATGCAACAGCAACCATTGATCGGCACTCATCCAAGCCATGCTTGTGAGCCATGATAGGTGAACAAATCCACTGTTCATCAATGAAAAAAATACAAGACAATTTCCAATATGATTAATTTTACAAAGTGGAAATTTTCCCTCAGTTTTAGGTGTCTGCAATACCGATTTAAAGGCTGGTTGCCGGAAGACCAAGGTCTTCCAGAATCTAGAGTTAGGGGAAAGATGAGACAAACAGAATCACCTCATCCTTTCTCTTACTGTCCGGAGGGTGGCCACCTCCAATGAATTGTAGTTGCGGAACTTTTTGTCCTTTAAGGAGGCTTTTGTTCATGAAGGAAAGAAATCTTCTGCGTTCACGATTCTTGACACGTTTATTGCCTTCACAGAAGTAGGGTTCATCAAGGATTTAGGTAGCCATTAATGGGGACCGCAAGCAATAGATTAATGGTGATTGTTGGGCCGCCATTCAATTCCCCTGTCCTGATCCTCCTCCGGTGTGTTATGCTAATATCCTGCTTCACGTGGCGATTGGTGCAACACAACGGTGGCTGTCAGATCAGATCCGCGGTCCCACGTCCATTATTCGACTGTTGGTTGCTGTCGGTCGCCATAAGTGCAGCATAACTGGGGGCCCCCCGGAGCTCCCTATCTTCCTGATCTTTTTTTAGGAACTTTTTGACCTAGGGATGATAAAATATGACTGGATTCATCAATCTGATCCATATTCAATCTGGCATAAGTAGATTTAGATTTGAGTTAAATAGATTTGGACCATAGATAGATTAATCTATTTAACTTGTTTATTATTAAAATTAGATTTGAATTTCAGATATCTAACCTATTCAACCTATTTAATATTTAGGCTGGATTGGATGAGATAACCCATTTAATTCATTTCACTCATTTCATATCCATTTAATTTATTTAAAACTTACTTGATATATTTCTGTCATGTTTAATCTGATTCATTTAACCTGTTTAACTATTTAAATTAATTTAACTTATTTAATCTTACTTGACTTACTTAATAAATAGATTAAGCAGATCGGATCGAATTACCTGTTTAATAAACAGGTTAGATTTAGATATGAATTTTTGATCTAAATTCAAATTTGGATTTGAATAGATGAATTTTTGATCCGATTCGGCCTGATTATCGCCACTAATTTAACCATTTGAAATGTTGGCATTTAAACCATTATTGCTAGCTGTGTGTATAGACTCCACGTGAGGAACCAATGCACCGTACCATACATAAAAGGGTTGAAGAGCTATTATAATCCGCTAAAATTGTAGGGCTTTCTGTAAAGGTGGTGATTTTAGGAACTAAAAAAGAGAAACCCTACGATCAAAGAAAATGAGTAGCTCTAAGAGAAGGAACTCATCCGGCTTGGGTTTTGTAAGCAGAGAACTAGCACACTGATATGAGTTGAATCGGTTAAATAGGCAGGCTTCTCATTAGTTCCCTTTTAAAAAATGAGGCAATTAAGAGTTGACTTAATACATAAGACATAACAAATAAATAAATAAATTGGGTTTTGTTTGCATGTATATATGTCTATGTGTATATACGCCTTTATATATTTATGTCTGTATGTGTGTACCAAAATGACTAAGTCATGAACTAGAAGGAATATGGTGATTAAGAGGAAATATTTAAGAGGGCTATATAGTGAGAGATTATCCCTACACTACATGCACCATATGGCATTGCAGCACGCCACCGATCACAATTGCTCGTTTTTGTAGGCCTCATTCATGAAACATGTATTTCGGTGCACCGCTACAGAAAACAAGCGGTTGTGATTGGTGGTGTGGACGGTCACATGGTCCATGCAGTGTAGAGAAAAATATTACCCCATAAAGGAAAATGTGGTAGCCTATGCATTACATTTCTGCAAGCGCTTTAGCTTCAACCAATAATCAGCTCAGCACCAGCTGGTTAGTTTCCAATTTTCTTTCTTAGATCTGTCTTTCCTCCAAAAGGCATCTTGTATTAGCTAACCAAGGTTCGAGCTGACTTTGGGGAAAACTATATGACTTGGGCCCTGTTTGGAAAAGTTGTTGGCAGTAGAGCTTTGGAAATAGAGCTCTTGAAAGTAGAGTTTTCTAAAGTATGCTTTTATAAAAAGTTGTTTGATGTTTGGTAATTACGTTTTTAAAGTGCTATGGTACTTTAATATGTGTTTGGTAAACAAACTAAGAAAATACTTTCGATATGATAAAATGACCATAAAGAACATTGCATAGTATTATACAACAGAGCATAATAAAATATAATATGTATTAATACATAAATATATGATATAGTATAATATTACTATAATTTAATATAATATTATTATAATATAGTAATATAATCTTGTATACTATAGCATAGTAATTTAATATAATATTAAATTATTTAACATAACATATCAATGTATTCTGATATAATGTAATATAATATTATATTTATAGTATAATACAATAACAAAGGTATAAAATACTATAATTATTAGTGTAAATTAATTTTTCATAATATAATATAATATTAAATTATTTAACAAACATATTAATGTATTATGATATAGTGTAATATAATATTATATTTATAGTATAATACAATAATAAAGGTATAAAATATTATAATTATTAGTGTAAATTAATTTTTCATACTTTTGCAGATTTTTAGAATTATAAAGGGATATTTTGTATAATTGTTATATTTTATCATGGGTATTTTGGTCAAAAAAATAGTTTTTCAATGGGGCCTAAAAGTACTTTTTCGGAAAGCTCCAAAATTAAGCTTCTTCTAAAAAGCTGTTTTTAGTTTTCTGGAAAAACTAAAACAGCTTTCCAAAATTTTTACCAAACACTTGTATTTCATCTAAAATATTTTTGGAGGGCTAGAAAATGCTGTTTGGCCCTCCAAAAGCTTCCCAAATGGGCCTTGGTTGTCATTTGCCAAAACCGAGTTTGCTTTTCTTTCTGATGCAGTAAAACGGAGTTTGGATTCCTAAAGCATTCGAGGGCAAAGAAGGTGGACTCCCATGATTATGTTTGCATGTTTTGAGGGGCATAATGGAAGCCAATGTCTTGCACGGGGATAACAAACACAATGAGTATGCCCCCTAAATGGGTCTCAATAAAGGTCAAAAATATTAACGTAAGCTATGGAGTTTATATATTAATCAAACCCCCATGCTTTAGATGACCTTGGTAGGTGTTCAAGGCATCCATAACTGGATTATAGGCAAATGCCAGGGGACCAGGCCATTTGTACGACTTAGAGAGAGTCACCATTGGATCCACAGATGGTCGCCTGCCAAATTTTTTGGCGAGGACGGCAAGGTCCCATGCTTTTAAAAGCAGTCTTGGGTAATTAAAGAGCCTCTTATTCAGTATCCATTGTTAAATACAAATGGTGTTGTTGCGGGGACGGCGCTTTGGCCGGAGCCTCGCGCAACAGCATAGCCCATATTAAGCTAGCAGAGAAAGCGGACCACGTTTCTCCCGAGGTATTGTCCACTTTGGACGCTCCGGCCCGCACGTCCAGCGCTGACGGGGGGAGACTGGTGCCCTCACGGGTTTGCCCTTCAAAAGGCGCCTCGAGAGGAAAGGATTTCCACCCCCCTTAAGGCATGGAACCTTTCCGCTACTAGCCGATGTGGGACTAAATTCAAGGCCCCCTCCCCTCCCCACAACATAGCCCCCCAGCGGGAAGGTTCCTTACCGGTTTTTAACGCCGGGGGCCCCCACAGTCCTGAAGGGTAGTCAATGGAGGGAGGAGGCGCCCCTACCTGGCGCGCCATCTGTTGCGGGGACGGCGCTTTGGCCGGAACCTCGCGCAACAGTATAGCCCACATTAAGTTAGCAGAGAAAGAGGACCACGTTCCTCCCAAGGTATTGTCCGCTTTGGGCGCTCCGGCCCGCGCGTCCAACGTTGACGGTGGGAGACTGGTGCCCTCACGGGTTTGCCCTTCAAAAGACGCTTCGAGAGGAAAGGAATTCCACCCCCCATTTAAGGCATGAAACCTTTCCGCTACTAGCCGATGTGGGACTAAATTCAAGACCCCTCCCCTCCCCACAACAGGTGTCATTAGACATCAGACACGGACACGCAGACATGAGTATATTTTTCAACTTTCGATGGTTCTTCCAAAGAATCCATCCCAAGTTGTCACCAAGCTGTGATAGATCATAAATTTAGCTTTTTTCTTAACGAATCCGAAATCTAGCATGACATCTAAGCCTTTTCCATAAAACTAAATGGCTTCTCATGGCCAACATTATTAGTTCAGACTTGTGAATGCCTCTTGGATCTTCTTCATCGACTAAGGAGTCCATGAGCACCCAAAAACACATATTTCAGGTGGGGCCTACGTCCAAGAAGGCTGCATGTGAGACATTGGTCTGCCATTGATGCTGTCTGGTGTTTGGGGCCACTATGTGATGGACTCCACATATACCAATAAGGCCAATCCAGGGGCGCGTGGCTGTAGGTTCTGGTTAGCTGCAGCAGTTTTGCTGGAACCAACGGCTAGAGACAAACAACTTGCCTTGTGATTCTTGAATTGGTCAGCTAAAACTTGGGAAGAAGCAAATGCTATTCCATTTATGACCCATTACTCTGCAGGCATTGCTGTTGCCTTTCCACTCCACCCCTTTGACAAGCCACCAAGAACAGTTGTCTCATGCCTTTGGATTGGTTCTCTACAGCTCTACCCACCAAGCCTGTATAAATTTTCTCATGATCTGAAAGGGAAAAATGCCTCACAGGACAAAGAGAAATGTGAGCAATGTATTATTCTTTGTGTTAAAGAAATGATAGAGGGAGAGGAGCAAAACCATGGGTAGAAAGCAGATTCCCGTACTCACATATTCATCTTTTCTTTGGATTGCAGGGAATACATGAGCTGGTCCAGTGCGGTGAGACATGATTGTCACACCACAAAAGTGTTTCTAGAATATATTTACTTGATTATGTTTGATTATAGTTCTGCCAAATTGGTTGCTAATTTGTTATCTCAATGTCTAAACTTAAAATCGCAATGCCTTGCTCGACATATTTTCAATAATATATCATGAGTAGGAAAAAGTTGAGCCTTTCACTACACGCAATATGGAAATCAAAGATAACATTCGCAACTAATTTAGCTCATATATAACTTCCAACTTGATCTATTCCAGCCACTAATATCAACAACATCAGCAATAATTTTAGTGATCATAATAAATACCATCATGCAATGACACGATCTTGCTTTGAACCGAAACTCTAGAACCAACATATGATGCAAGGGAATTGGTTCTAATTGTCAAGCTGCTTACCTGCCAAGCGTCTGGTTGAGTCACAACTTACCTGCCAAGAACCAACATAATGGCATTTTGGGTAACCAATCAGTGTCCGCCCAATTGTCTCTTTCACTCGATCGTCTCCCAAATGACCAAAATAATCTACCACTTTCTGACCACTTCTATCCATTTCTGACCCATTTGGGATGACCGAAATATCCCCCCTCTACATCCTTGTGGCAAATAAAGAGGAGATAGGCTAGGGAGACCTAGCTTCGTTGATTGAGCACTTACTGGAGACGGGGCGGGAGAAGCAGAGCACCCGCTCGTAGGTGACACACGACGGATGTTGTGGAAGTACCGTGCTTTCCACATCAGGCATGTCTTTCAGGAAGCAAACAAATTTGCTGATTGGGTCGCCTTATTTGTTGTCCATCATTTTGAAAAATTTCTTTGGACCAGCAGACTTTGTTTCTTCTCCTTTGTGCAACTAAGCTAGCTGTGCTCATACGCGATCATTGTGAGCAACTGATGTAAATAAAATAAAATGAGAGAGAGAGAGAGAGACTCTCTCTCCCCTTTCCCTCGGCCAACCCAGAGAAACCGCGTGTAGGCGGAGTTTCTTTCCTCCTACTTTTTTTGCTAGGCTTTTCCTACTACTTTATATACTCTCCCACGACCTCTCCCTCCCCGTCCCTTTCCCTTCCAAATTTGAACCCAAATCTTTCCTCTTTCCTCTTTCCTCTGTCTCCCTACATCTCTTTCTTGCTTAACCAAAACATTCGCATTCATAGCAAACTAACTTTTGGCCCATAATCCTGACCAGCTCTTCTTTTCTGGCCATGGCGACGAAGCGAGGATGGTTCAAGAGGCTGAACAAGGGCTACAGCTGGCCGTGGAAGCTCCGCTTCTCCACCTCCTGGCGGTGGAGGCGCGTCACCCTCCGCTTCTCCTTCTTCGACGACGTCGTCTTCCACGTCCTCTATTTCCTCGAAGCTATCTTTCTCGTCGCTGCCTTCATCTGCTTCTTCCTCTGCTGCGGCTGCCACATCTAATCCTTCCGTTCTCTTTTTCTCTACCTTTCTCTCTTTGTACACGCATGTCCCATCATTCGTTTCTAGACTAAAAGAAAAGAACGATTTTGCCCTTCTCTTCCTTTAAAAGGCGATGACTTTGGAACTACAGGGTGCGTGGATAATTTGGATGCTAGACTCGTGGATTGGGTTCGTTGTATCATATAGGGTTGTATTGTATTGATTGATGGAGAGCGGGGGTTATCCGACACCGATCCGGCCCGGTCTGACTCGTGTTGGCTGGATCGGAACCGGGGTCATGGGCGCCGCCATGGCCGGTCGGATCCAGTCCGCCGGCTACGTCCTCACCGTCTACGCCCGGACCCCTTTCAAGGCCGCCCGCCTCGACAGGTTCGGCGCCCAGATCGTCTCCTCCCCGGCCGACGCCGCCCGGTCCAGCGCCGTCGTCTTCACCATGGTCAGCCACCCCTCCGACGTCCGATCCGCCGTCCTCGACCCCGACTCCGGCGTCCTTTCCACCCTCCCGGCCGGCGGCGTCCTCGTCGACACCACCAGCAGCGACCCGTCCCTCGGTCGCGAGATCGCGGCGGCCGCCCGGTCCAAGGGCTGCTGGGCCATAGACGCGCCCGTCTCCGGCGGGGACGTCGGAGCCCGGGACGGGAAGCTGGCGATCTTCGCCGGAGGCGCTGAGAAGGTGATCGAGTGGCTTTCGCCGCTGTTCGAGATCATGGGAAAGGCGACGCGGATGGGGGAGGCGGGGAGCGGGCAGAGCAGCAAGATAGCCAACCAGATCACCGTGGCGGGGAGTCTTCTTGGTCTCAGCGAGGCGTTGGTGTTCGCCGAGGAGGCGGGGCTGGGGAAGAGAATTTTCTTGGAGTCATTGAGGGGCGGAGCGGCGGCGTCTAGCGTGATGGAGATCTTTGGGGAGAGGATGCTCGACAGGGACTTCAGGCCTGGGGCGTTTGTGGAGTATATGGTGAAGGATTTGGGGATGGGATTGGGACGAGGTGAAGTGGAGGAAGAAGGGGAGAGGGTGGTGTTGCCGGCGGCGGCGCTGTGCGAGCAGTTGTATCTGGGGATGGTGGCCAGTGGAGATAGGGAGATGGGGATTCAAGGACTTCTTACTGCCATTGAGAGGATCAATGGGAAGAAGGGTTAGTCTGCAGAGCTTCATGGAGTATTTGTGAATTGGGATCATGTTTGTGTTTCTTGATGTCATTTTGGTGAGTAACACGAGATCTAATTGAATGTCCTGATGCTTCTATTTTGGTTACGGAATGGTGTGATGAAGTGTTGGAATTTTGTAAATTATGTTTGTGGGCTGCTAATTGTTGTGGTTATCTTAAACGCTTTTTTCTTTGCTGTAGATATTTTTGAAGATGAGTTTGGTAAATCTTCCTTTGCTAGAATTTTGCTGTTGGAGATTGAGGGTGGCTGCTTTAGCATGTATTTCATGGAGCTGAAGTATGCCTTAAATCTCACTTTGATTGATAAAGAGTATGAATTATATAGCACTTGGCATTCCATTTGATTCCTTGGAGGAGGGAGTGCTAGTTTGAGCATTGTGCTCTTACTCTTCAAGCTTGTTCGGAGTTTTGTAGGTGGAGCTATATGCATTTTAAGTTGTCTCGCCTATTTGAATGCCTAAAACTCAAATTGCACATCAAGTTGGGTTGCTTATCTTACTACAATTCAGAAACATCTTATGATACATAGATTAATAATTAACATAGCCACGAAACAAGTAGTTGCTCGAGTTAGAATTAATTACAGATAAATAAAGATATTTTCTCATCCACCTTTCCTTCCTCTCTCCTCCCTTACCTTGCTTGCTAGTCCAACCTCACCATTGGCCTCGATGCCACCTTTGGGAGACTAGCCACCTCTTCCTTCTCCAACTCATCATAATAATCCTCTCCTCCTCCTCTTTCCCTTCCCCTCGTCTTTCTCACCTCACTATCGAGTCCCTTCTCATCGCAGCCCTCAATGCACTGCCAACCCTCGTCACCTTTAAGAGCCCATGATCCCTCCTCCATCTCAAACTTCATCATGTTGCCCTCCAATTCACCTCTCTCCCTCCGCAATTGGCCATCCCCTCCGCCTCTCTCCTTCACCTTCTCTACCCTTCTCAAAGCTCATACCAGCACTTGCTCCCCTGCCTATAGATGCATAGGTCCATGGCCGGACCCTCTCGATTGATAGCTTCAATACTGACCTCTTCGTCCAAAATGCTCTTATTTCTATGTACACCAAGTGCTCATGTCTGATCTACTTATAAGATATTTGACAAAATGTTTGCAAAAATACCTCTCTCTTCTCCCAACTCTCTAAACACAAAATGTAAACTTCCTTGTAAGTTAACTATTGCAAGTTGTAATACGATTTGAGTTATAGTACAACTTCAACTATAGACCTCCAAATACTCTTAGTTTCTATTTCTCTTTTACTATGAATGGCCTAAATCATTTATTAGTCTCAGCCACCGTATCTCCTCCTCCTATTTTTTACACTTTTTAAGTGTGGAAGTAGGTTTAGAGTAGAAAATAGGTCGAGTTCTTTGAATATCATGTTATTATATCAATAAAAAAGTTCTATATCATGAAATTTTGGGAAAGATAATGGTTTTGGAGAAATTATACTCTACACTGCGTGCACCACATGGTCGTGCATGTAGCCAATCACAACTACTCGTTTTTGTAAGAGTGTACCGAGATAAGTACTATTACATTCAACTTAAACAATCCTTCATTTAGGAATCTTTTTCCAATAAACATTACACCATAAAAAATTACAACTTTATTGGACTCAAAAACAAGACGATAGCCTTGCTAGATAAGCAAGGAACTACTAATGCAGTTTCTCCTAATAACTGGAACATGTTGGACGCTGTGTAGGGACATGACTTTTTCAGAGGTAAGCTTTAAGACCACTCATCCCACTCCTAGCACACGTGCCTCCGAGTTGTTTGCCATAATCACAGCTCCTCCACTTGAGACCTGGTAAGAAGAAAATTAGAAGCGATCCGAACAAATATGAATACCAACTCTGATATCAATCCACCAATCAAGTGCTTGTAAAGTTATGTTAACTTCAGAAGTGAAGGAAACAGACCTGAAAACTGTTTCAGAGGAACCAGCGCCGGAAGTCATCATGTTGACTTAAGCACTGGTTGTGTCTGGACCCTTCTTCTTAGATTGAAGAGGTGCAGTCTTTTTATAGAAGCATTGGGGAGACAAATGGTTGGTCCGACCGCACACATAACTGAAACGGACACTACTATCCTCTTTCTTCTTCTTCTTCTGCTCCTGGGATTGGATAGGTTTCCCACTATGGTGGTTAGGAATTCTAAAGTTGAAAGATTTCTTTTTGTAATGCTTATTTTTGGAGGATCGGTTCTGATTTTTCTTAGGTGGGGCCTTTACATTATAAGCATTATTCTTGTATCCAGTAGAGGTTTTACTCCCGAGCCTATGTTGCTCTTCTATTCTAATAGAGTTCAAAACTTGGGTTAGGGTGAGACCTTCTTGGGTATGGCTCAGAATCTTAGCAAAATCAGACCAGGAATTAGGTAGTTTATCTATCAGACAGACTACTTGGAATGATTCATCCAAATTGGTTCCATTAGCACTAAATTGGTGGATCAGGATTTCAAAATCATGGATTTGGTCATTCATAGGCTTTGAGTCTACCATCCTAAAGTTATTGAAGTCGGAGGCCTTGAACCTCTTTACCCTAGCATCATCAAGACCAAATTTGCTTTTTAGGGTGTCCCAGAGTTCTTTAGCACTCTTGGCCGTGTAATAAATATCACACAGCATCTCAGAAAGGGCACCTAAGATTCTATGAATGTAATGATAGTCTATTTCATCAGGTGTCCTAGAGGGTGTGCTGGTGGAGGCAGAAAGTTCAGTGTGAGAGGAGGATGAATTCCGGTTTGAGTTTTGGCGAGTAGCATATCGTGAAGTAGTTGGGTTGGATCCGTTATCAACTTCAGTGGTGCTCTTACCTATGGCAGAGATCAACCCTAATATGGTGAGCTAGAACCGTATTTGGTTCTGCAACCTCCTAAAGTTATGACCATCAAATTTTTCAGATTTGGCACTAAAGTAGTCACTAGTGTTTGAGGCCATAGGTTCAAGGTTATAGAGAAAGGACAGAAACCTGAATGAAGGTAAAAAGTCTATGTCAAAAGATTGCACTAAAATTTGTATTCAATTTTGAATGTCTAGTTGATATATCCAAAAAATAATAGCCATATCAGCTCCAGATCGGTGGTGGAGCACTAAGCTCACTTAAGTACCAGCCTTTCTTAGGCACGTATGCCTTTTTGACAAGCTTTTCTTTGACACTTTTACTTAGTGGATATAATCACTAGAAATCACACAAATTCACAAATTCAAAAGTCTAAGTGCAAACTTAAATTTGTTATTATGGATTAATCAATTTTCAAATTTTCTGTTTAAATTTTTTAAATTAGTAATAATTAATTATTAATTTAGTGCTAGCTAGACAATTATTGTAATTGAAATCTAATATGTCAATTCAATGAATTATATATTAAAATTGATTTATTATCTTATTAAAATAATTGAATACTAATTTTGTGCCAGCAAATCAATTATTGTAATTGAGATCTAAAATATCAATTCAATGAATTACAAGATTTATTACCTATTAGAATAATTAATTACTAATCTTGTGCCAGTAAATCAATTATTATAATTGAGATCTAAAATATCAATTCAATGAATTATAAAATTTATTATTTCATTAGAATAATTGATTAATAATTTTGTGGTAGCAAATAAATTATTATAATTAAGATTTAAAATATCAATTCAATGAATTATAAGATTTATTATCTTATTAGAATAATTGATTACTAATTTTGTGGTAGTAAATCAATTATTGTAATTAAGATCTAAAATATCAATTCAATGAATTATATGATTTATTACTTTATTAGAATAATTGATTGAGATCTAATAAGTCAATTCAATGAATTGATTATTATGTATTAACCAATTTTCAAATTTTCTGTTTGAATGAGATCTGAAAATTACTCCTTGAGGAGTCTGAATGGAGGTATAATAAACCTCTTGGAGATTAAAAAAATTATTACCTTTTTAAAATAATTTACTGAATTATATATTACTAACAAAATAAATAAATAAATAAACACTTCTTTAGATTGTTAGCAATATATTACCTAACTAAGCAAATAAATCTATAATTACAATTAATAAAAATTCTTAAAAGAAATAATATATATATTTTTTATTCGATATCAAGATAAATCTATTTTATTACAAAAGAAATCTATTCTAGCATAAAATAAATCTATTCGTTTAATAAATTCAAATTATAAAATTACAAATCCTACAGATCTACTAATATTAAATTTAAAACAAAAGTAAGAGGAAATAGCCTGATTGAAGGCAGTTCGAAGAATGTTGATGCTGTCCCAAATAAGTGTTGGCCCCCACATACTAGTCTCTCGACAATCCTCCTCTAAGATACGACGACCCTACAACTTCTTCTTCAGTACGTCTCGGAAAAGTCAAAACGAACCCGATCGGATTTGCAGATCCAGCGAAAAATGAAATAAAAAGAATAAAATGAATTGAATAGAATTGCAAAAATAAAAGTGAGAAGTAGCTAAGAGGAAGAACTTTTTTTTCAGAATTTTTTTAATATTTTTCTCTAATTTTTCGTCTCCAGAATAGGATGAAATAGAAGTATATATAGGGGTATTAGTCAGGAGATTTTTTGGTCATTTTTGCAGATGCGTCCGCGGTAATTATGCAACCAGCGGGCGCTGGCATGCGTCTGCGATCCACGGACGCGGCCAGCCAGCCTGCTGGCGCTCGCCTGCGGAAACCAAAGAGGGCTAGCATGCGTCCGCGGAATGTGGATACGGCCAGCCTTCTTTTAATTCCCAAAAGCCACAGCGATACGCCCCAGCGAGCGTTTCACTGAATTCATATGCGCACACAGCTAAGTCTTGGGCTGCCTGCGCATTTAAATTTTTCCAACGGGGCACACCCCCTTCCCTCGAGAGGCGCCTTTTAAAGGGCAAAGCCATGAGGAGAATATTGCCTTCAAAGGCAGCGCACGTGCATCCTTATCCAAAGCGGACAATACCTCCTGCCGGGATGTAACTCCTTTTTCTACTCTAACAAAACCAATCCATTTAAGAAAATAAATATCTGATTGAAAAATATTGACCAATATGTTTATATTGTATTGCCGAATATCTCACTATCTATCATTTTATATCTGCTGAGATATTAGCGCCAAGATTATGCATCAGATTGGGGGTACCATGACAAGCAACCATGTTAAGAGTGGCAAAAATTTCTTAATTCTTGCGCATCAACCAGCCTTCATCATCTTCTACTTAAGTTACAGGACACTGTAATTCAGACTAGCTATTGCTTCCAACAAGGAATGGACAAGGTGCAACCTGTCACTTTCTCACCAACATAAAAGCATGCATAAAACTCCACAAACTATTCTAACATTACATAAATGATTTACCTTGGGCAACTATTGGTGCTCCTAGTGAACTTCAAGAGAATACAGATGCCACCTACAAAGAGCCACTATTGAAAACCATCATCATGTTCTCAAAGAAATGAAGGGAAAAAAAGATGAATATAATCAAGTTGAGCACGGAAGTCAGAAAAACATATGCAAGGCTGAGAATCACTTGATGTGCAAAACATGACAAATTTAGAGAGTTTCATCAAATTGGCAACCAACCTGTTGCTTCACATGGTGTCCTTTCTTTGTGCCATGACAGCATCACTTGTGTGCATACCAGACCACCTGGGTTGGTGCAAAGGGTGAATTTATTGCAATTCTCCCCTCCTTCCAGCAATCTGAGGTAATATCTCTTATCTGAAAGCAACTAAGGGGTCAACTACATATATTTTACATTTTGTACTTAATATTTTGGTATCCAATGTACTCAAAAAAAGGTGCACAATATTAATTCCATTAGAACTCAAAAGAGGTTTGTGCCTACTTTTATATTGCTTCGATTGGAAGGGTACAGAGAACTCAACATGCTCTTTTTTTTTTTTTTTTTTCGGTGAATAAACTTACTGTTACTTTCTCTAACTTAACATGTTCTTCTCTTTTTGGTAAATGAACTCGCATGTTCTTTGTACAATGATTTATGATAAAAGCTTAAGGTTACCTTTTCTAAAATGTCCTTTTTTACAAAAGAAAAAAAAAGAAGCTAGAAGCTAGGTTTTCAGGCATTTTTTAAGCGCATCTTTTTTTTTTTTTCCTTTAATTGCAGCGGTGGATTTCAAATATTATTATTGAATACTTATTCCTTCCAAAAAGTACTTTTTTTACGTCAAAATTGTAAAAATGCATTTTTTCTAGCAACACCAAACATGCCCTTGACATTGCTAATATGCTTTATTTATAGAACTTTTTGTTAAAATTCCTGCTGCAATATATGTGGTAACAAAAATAGCATAAATGGCTCCACAGAAACATGGAGCGAGATCACATATATAGAAATAGCTATTGTATTTCCACTATAACCACTAAAATTCTTTATATGGGAGCCATTCATAGCGGAAACAGTTTATACTACCATAAAAACTCATGATCTCCAAGTTCTTTTAATTAAAAAAATAAAAGAGAGAAGCATGGGAGAGGGCATACTTCACTTTTTTTAATATAATATTGATAACAAAAGCTTTTTCCTGTTGAGTAGCTTGCTATCTCCAGGAGGGATGTCTGAAAAAGAGCACTATTATAGAGAGGGACATTCTCTGCTTTAAAATATTTGGGTGATGGTGAGTGATAGGATAATTTTTCTGGCTAAGCATATGTTCGGAGAGACCAATGAAGCTACACACTGAAAGACTTATTATGTGGCCTGCCACTCTGAAGGTACTCTATAAAATATGAAGGTGGAGTTGTCTAAAGCATATTAAGTTTTATTATTTTCTAATTTTATTAGATGTATTTGTACTCATAATGTATGAAACACCTGTTATATATATAAAAAAAAGGAAGCACAATTCACTCTCCTTAAATGGTATGGATAACAAATACATTGCTTTATTGTGCACAGCTCTCTCCCTCCCCCCCCCCCCCCCCCCCCCCTCCTCTCTCTCTCTCTCTCTCTCTCTCTCTCTCTAATTAGTATTGATAATAAAAAATTGCAAACTTTCAATTGAATGGTTTATAGTATTATAAAAACTTGGTTGCTATATGATTATCGCGTTGTTTGGGTCAAAACCGCAGATCCGCCAACCGCCAAGGCCGCATCCGACATCTCCCCCCACCCCTCCACTCGTTGACTCAGGCTTCCTCCTCCTCCTCCCCCCCCTCCTCCTCCGCAATCCTCCTCATCCTTCTCTCCGCTACTCTCAAAACTATAATCCAAACACACCGCCATCCGAAGAAACCCTAATAGGAGCGCCACGGCTCGGCGACTCAACGGGCTTCGAAAGTTTCGATTTTTAGGTCGAAATCGATACCTTCTGGTTGTCGGAGTACAAGATTACTTCTAGAAAAGGGCGTTCTTGGTGATCCTTTTATGCCCCTTTTCTTCTCCCTGGGTTGGAAGAGGAGATGCTGCGGGGCGGGGGAGCCAAGGGCGGGCTGGGTGGTGGGAGATGCCTGCCGCTGGCAATCGTGGCGGTCGACGCTGTTCTTGCTATCGTTGATGGGGCCATCGCAATCGTGGCCTTCTTGCAGGTTGACCCCTTTCTGGTTGATTCTTGCTTCTTTTAATTGTTTTCTTGATTTGTTTGCGATGCAGAGCAAGAACTCGTTAAATTTATCCTCCTTGTTTTCCGCCATGGTGTTTTCTTGTTCTTTCTAATCTGGGAAATTGTGGGGAACGGCAGTAATCATGAATTGAATGTTATTAAAGTGATTATCTTGTTAAGTTTCCAAAGTGCAGAGCAATTAAATTAGTAATCGCCAACCAAAATAATGGTTCTTCTGCTCTATTGAATTGCCGAACTCCTAAGTTGCAGTCTGCCGACCACTTATAACCGAAAGAAAAATAAGAAAAGGAGAAAAGAACGTAAAGAAATTTAAATACGAGGAAGAGGTATTGGAGATTTTTTTTTTCACAAGCACATTCAATAAGAAAGATTCATATTACCAGAAACTAACCTTTTTCAGCTTGTACCAATGCCAATATTTTCCACCTGAGCTGTTATTTGACAGCAACTTCCCTGTTTGTTTCTTATTGGTTTTCACAATAGTGTCTACTATAGAATTTAATAACCATATGGATAAGATCATTAATGGCTGCCTACTTTTGGTACAATCTTGGCTTATCTATTGTCTCTTCCATTTCAGTTAGTGTTCCACAGGGAGTGTGTTTAACTAGCAAAGCACTTGGATCGAGGATAGATTTTGTGAGAGCACTGTGTGTCTACTCCTTGCAATACCCACCTATGCCAAAACATTCATGGATTCTAAAGGATTTTTTTCAGTCCTTTCTATTTTCCTTCCATAACTAGTATAGCAGTTTAAACAGGCATTTGGATTCCCTTAATGCTTTAGTTCAGTAATTTGCACTTTGGCTGATTTTTTTGTAGGATTCCTCTGTAAGTTTGCACTTTCACAATGTCTATAGAAAGTTAGGATTCATAAACACAATCCTTTCTCTACTCCACAATGGCTATAGTAATCTTTTGTGGTATGCTTATTGTAAGAAAAGATAGGGAAGTCTTGCTAGGGGTTCTATATGGGGAGAGGTACTTTTTCTATCACTTTGTATATCCCAGAAGTAGATCTTCATAGGCTACAAAATTAAAGGTGTTTGTGATTTTTCAGGTTGTGGTTTTGACAAGAACCATTGATTGTGATGTTTGTAGAGCTGAAGTAAGATAAAATCAGCGGTGCTGGTTTGTATGTCAATTGGATGCTTATACAGTGCTTTGAGTTTATCATTAGTTATATGTTCTATATGAGCCCAGTATATATGTCTAATGAACAGCCTTTTGTGCTTAAATGAATCTCAGTGCATTAAAGATCATTTGCTGAAACCTGATGCAGTTGTTTAAGTGATGTGAAATATGGAATAGATATGTCTAATGCATCTTTTCTTACTTCTATTACATTCTAATGTAAGTACTCAATGTAAAAAGTGGAATTTTTGGTGTCCTATTACAATTATATGTTTGCTCATTATGAATTAGTTATACTAATGTATTTATTGTTTATGCTAGTTATTAAGAATCCACTTACGCAATCAACAACTTGGCTGGACTCGCCAAAAGGTAAGTGAAACATTGTCTTGAGGCACATATCATCCAACTCTGTCGTTTAAGTTTTATGTTACTTAATGTTTAGATGGAGCAATCATCATACTTTGCTATATTAGTAGAATCTGATATATAGAAATAGGTTAACTTATTTTGATTCAATCATTTTTCACTGCCTTTCTAAATGATCATTTCTACTTGTAGTTGGTTGAACCAAAGATGTGTTTTTCCTTGTGACTTGGCAGGATATACTCATGTTAGAGCTATATGAATTGCCGTTTTCACCAAAAAAATAAAAAAAGATGTGTTTTAAGTTTCCATTGTTGTTAAGTGGCCGATCAAATTTAAAGCAGTGTGGTGGGGACACAGACCACCGTTTCCAGCATGTATATAGGCGTCGCCGGCGTGCATAGCACTTCGGCCACCCTAGTTTTATTTTCTTGTGTATTTTCATTTATTTATTATGTATTTTCGTCTTTTATTAGTTGCTGGCTTGTATGACTGTATTTGGCTAGTGTAGTGACCCATGATGTTGTTGGATCATGGGTAGTTACATGATCATTTGTGGGGATCATGGGTAGTTGCATAGGGGGCTATATATGGCACCCCCATATCTACTGTTTGAGTTAGAGTATTTTGGAATGAAAACTTTGTCTTGACATCAGGTGGACTCCTGAACTTCCCTCCCTTCTCCTTTCTATTCATATTTTCTACTCTAAATCATCTGTACCGCATCACAGTGACTTTGGCAGTTTATAGTACTCAAACACTTCTGACTTTAGTATCTGCTTATATGTTTGAGCAGATCCTAAATTGCTTGTCTCAGTAATTCATTTTCTCCTTATAATTTGAGTAAAATTCTGTAGATTGTGCTTGTAGAAATCACAAGAGAGAATATCTGGCTATATAATCAGTGCTTAATGTTCTTCTGGTGTAATGTTTGTGGTTTTGAACTCTGAAGAACAGTAAACATAAAAAATGACACATAGATGTTTTAGTCCTTTTTGTATTTCTTTCTTTGTCATGTTATTTAATCAGTTTGTGTAGGTTCACGATCGAGAAGTACTTATTGAATCCATGATAAGTTGATGCTTGATTTTGGTCTTGTTGTTATAGTAAGATCCGAAATTGCAGTGAAACATGCCATCTTGATACCTTGTGACAATGAAAGATTTGGCCAATCAAATTTATATGGTTTCCTGGATATGCAAGCCATGTTCCAGCCAACTACTTGATTTTAAAAAAAGCATGTAGAAAGATGGTGTTATTTAAAAAAAATATGTACTTAAAAACATGTACATTGTCTGATATATTATAAGTCTTATTTACTATAGCCAAGAACATGTATACTTTTGAGTTTTCTTCCTTTTTTAATAAAAAGGAAAATCTTTGACACATCGATCTACTTTCCATATGATGGCAGTATAGATTTTTGTACATTCACCATTGTATGTTGAATGTGCTGTTGTTTCTTTTATGCATTCCGCTGCATTGATAAATTCTGTCTTTTAATCTTTAACGGAAACTGCTTGCTGTGTTGCAGATTTTCCATCTCATGATTGGGTCATACAACTTAGGTGAGACAAGTATTAAGATGTATAGAATGCTATTTTCCTGATGTTCAGGAATCTTGTGCTTTATATATTATTTACATGCTAACTATGATATCATTCTTTCAACAGCACTAGCTTCATATAAGATTGTTCAAAAGTTCTTAACACGGTCACATATTTTACTTTTAATAGTAAACTCATCCCTAGTATATTCCACCAATCTCGCAACAGCTTAATGTATTTTTTGTCGCTTCGTTTCTGTAGTCTCATGTGAAGTTGCAATTTTTAAAATATCTGATGACTTTTGTGATGTCAACTTAATTTGTTTTTGTCTAATTTTTGTAAAATTGTTTCCATTCTATTCTTAGTCCATCTAATAGATGATTCCAGATATTCTTTCTGCATGAAGCTATACAAGACAGTATCACGAGTTGCTGCAACCTTGAAGATGCTCATGTCATAGCTTTCTGAAAAATCAGTCTCTTTATAAAGCTATATATAGACTGCCTATATTTTTTCATAGCTGCATTCTAGAATCTGGTGAAATATGATTTATTGCATCTTGACAATTATCAGCTGAATTTATGGCCCACCTAGAGTGTGTGGGAGTGTAGATGCTAACAATTTGAAAACAAATAATTTGCAACAGTATAAGGATTTGACTGTAATTTATAAGGTTTATTGGAATTGCTTGTGACATAAATAAATATGTTAGTTCTCTTAATATTATAAATAATAAAGCTTAATAATATTTTTGATATTTTTCTCCATGGAAGTTGCTACTGCTCTTGTAATTTTAATTTTTATATTGATGCAGTGTTTGATTAACAATCTCATAATAGGCACTACTACGATAGTGATAGCTGAAAGATGCGAATCTCATTAGTATATGTAGTACATTTTTTTCTTTTTACAATTAACATGAACATTTTGCTTTTTTTTCCTCGCTCCAGTTAACATATGCATTTTACTATTACACTTAATCAAATATGGATCACTGGACATCTATGGTGAGTTATGTTTTATTAAATAATATATGCCAAATAGTTCCAGTGCAAAGTTTAAATCATATAACAATTGAGTTCTAAAATTGTAACTAGGTATTAGGTTTTTAATATTGATGGCTGATGAAACTATGGTTCAATTGAGAGAGTTTAAATTGGCTTCATTATGACTCTTAGGCCCACTAAAAGGTGCATGTCAGTCAGCATGTGCATTTGGATGTGCTACAAATTGCAAATACCTTAAAATGAAAGCTTTAGGATTATATTAACTAAAGTCACAAGTTGGTTGAGCAAGTTTGTTGTTTGTTAATAGTTGGGTTACTCATTTTGATATTATTGCAGCAGAAGCAATACAGGCTAATAATTCTTAATGAATGTACACTAATGGATTTTTCTTTTTCAAAAAAAGCTCCATCAACCTATGTAAACAACATGGTTCCTAGTTAACTATGTTAAAATTATTTTAGCATCTCTATTTCGAAACATGTATATTCGTTGGGAGTGTAAGAACGCATTTAAAGCTGTTCTATCACACCACCAGGAAATGACAATATGTTTCATTGCTGGGGAAAGGCAGCAAGGAAGAATGAACAGGGGAAGATCTTAGTATAAATTTCCTAAAGAAGAAGAAACAACTTATTGATTTATAATTTTGATGGAATATGTTACTTTGAACTTAGTTTCTTTGTTACTTACCATGAGAACTTCAGAGAAAAACTAACGTTCCATCAACAACAACCAAACCAAAACTGTAGAAACTAAGGAGCTGGCTTCTGTTGTCTTGAAAATAAATATTGATCTGACCATCATGTTCACTCTCTATAGATACAATACCCATAAACCTTGTGCGGGACAGTATGCTGCTAGATAAAGAGTATGTACAATGCTATTGCATTTACCAGCATGCGGACTGCTCATCTGGCATATCTCTTTTTGGATTTTTTTCAGTTGTCCTTGTAACTTTTAATGACCTCAATATGCTTTTAATTTGGTAGTAAACACAACATTACTTTATTTTCTTTAGAAGGGAAGATTATTTTATAAAATACATCTTTGCTATTTTGCCTTTGTTTGCTTTATACTAGAATTTTTTGAAAGTCTATTTGATAGTACCAGCTGATAGCTTCCAGGCTATTCGGAATTCATTGGTCTAGTTATACATTGTCAGTGATACCCACCTTTATTACACCATATGTTCTAATAGCATCTGCTAATTCTGTAACAGGTTACTTGACATATTTCATCTTTACTCCTTTTGCTACTTGTGGGGATTGGCCGTGCTGGTCACGCGGTTGTGGGTTTTTCTTGATGGGTATGCCATCTCAGTGCTTTAGTGATTTCTTTCTGGGCTTGCTCCACAAACTCCCGTAAACTTATGCATTCAAGAACACATCAACAATCTAATTAGTAATATTATTACTTTGCAGCTTGTCCTGAAATTTTGTTTCTAGCTGCATTCCTTCTGCTCTTGTCATTTTGGTAAGTTCTCACCGTGTTTCTTTATGTAGTAATTTTTACTAGATGTTATTATATATTTTTTAGTTGCATGCATGGATTGAAGTACAGTACTATCCAGTAAGGTAGTGGTAGCATTGTGTCCCTTGATACCTACTGTACAGGTACGGTACAATATCTGAATTTTGTTACCAGCACCAACAGTTGTACCATGTGTTGGTACGGTACCAAACTACCAATACCACACCAATTAAGGTACCAGTGTACGTGCTGGTATTGAGACTGTAGACTTGGTTGTAAATCCATGTCTTTCACTTTTCTGATCCATTTTCTTGAACCTTCTGTCAATAACATTAGCTTCCATCATACTGTATTTGTACATTACATTCTATTTTGCTTGTAAAAATGTAATCTAACTGAATATAACCCAATCTTGCAGCCTAGGAGAATGATAGGGACTTCTTTCCTCAGGCAGCTTATGTATCTATGCATCTAAACTATCAAACATAAACAATGAGGACTACAAAGCTATTCAATATGTAGTTCATATTCTTTGTAGGAATATTAGTGTGTTGTGACGAGCTGTGCATATGCTCCCCTTCATCCACAATTTCCCCTATGGTATTTTAAGGAAACAGGAAAGAAGAGAATGGAAAATAAAGATGATGGGGAACAAAAGAAAGAAAATAATATCAGGAAATATACAACTTCGAGAGGGATGAGGAGGGCACCACATTTATTCACATTAGGAAGAGGGGGTTGCATCGAGGCAACTTCCGGAAAAGAAAAAGTGAGTGAAACTAGAAAGTAGTTGGTTCTTATCTCCCCATTAATGCCTGTTATAAGATAGGATGCTAACATAGACATAGGAGTAACTTGAAAATCTGCTATCTCTAAGTCAGAGTTGAAAGCAATGCAAAGAATGGAAAAAATGATAAGAAGGAAAAGAATGGAAAGAGATAAAAATTATCTGTACTATCTCTTTTTTTTGATATATTTTCCCATTTCCTATTTATACATTCTATTTTATCTCCCATTAATCCATTTCCTTTTTTTACCATTATCCAAAATATCAGCACTTTGAATTACCTCCAAATATCTAAACCATCTTCCTTCGCCAGCAAAAGTCCATTTTCACCTTGATCTTGATATCTTTTCACGTTATAAAAGCCATCCTCATTGTCATGCAACCATCTCAATTATTCTTGGAATCCACTTGGAATATTCATGGAGCCACCTCCACAATTAGTAAAAAACTTGTTTGCCTTTCATATTAATATAGAAAACTTACTCCTTGCATTTTTTAAAAAAATATCCACCATTCATGCTCGTTTGTCAAAGGTGTATCTCCATCACGCCTAGGAATGATGCACAGGCGAAGCCCACCCGAAGTGCCTCGCTTGTAGTGAGGTGAAGCCCCTTTAAAGAGGCACACAAAAAGCCTCAAAGGCATTCATCTCATTGAGGCTTTAAGGTGCAAAAAAGGCATGCCTTCTCAAATAAAGCTTAATCTCCTGATTAGATCTGCAAGAATAATCTCAGCCATTAATCAAAGCTCTACAATTAAAAAACCAAGAGAAATTAATGAAGTGGTTGGTTTGGTAAGGGACAAGGGAGTAAAGAGGAACTCCAAAAGGTTTAAAAGAGCTCTAAAGTTTGGTATGCCAGGCTTCCCCTCTTACCTGTGCGACAGCATCAAAGCCATCTAGCCATCTACCAGTTCTTCTTCTTCACATGGCATCTGCGCCCCTAAAAAAGAAAAAGATCACCCCTACTTCATTAGCATTTCCAATAAATTTTTATTCTTTTTTATTTGTGTGTTGTGCTGATAAGATAAATTTTAGCTTCTCTGGAAAAACAGGGGGCGCTGCTGTTGTGTGAACTTTTTCTTCTTTCTCTTGTTCCTATTCTTTGGACGGGGCGTCCCTGCTTCTGTGTGAAACAGGGGACCTTGCTTCTGTGTGAAATAGGTGACTGAAGTCCCATTTTTTGACTGTTGTTCTTCGTTTTCTCCTCCTCTTCCTCCTCCTCCTTGTCCTCCTCCTCTGCTGTTGGTGCTGGTGTTGGTCCTGCTCTTCCTCTTCCTTTTCCACCTCCTCCTCCTCTTTTTCAGCTGCTGCTGCAGCTGCAGCACTGAACATGCCATGTCCTTCGTATTTGTATAAATCTGAATCCCAGTACTTTTTTTTTGTATTGTGTTCATAAAATGATACTTCATTGTTAAATATATTTAGAATCATGTATGCATTATTATTTATATGCATATCTATAATTTTGCCCATGCATCTAGGCTCTAAGAGATGTTGGCGCCTTACTTCACCTGGAACCTTTGACAGCTTTGCATTCATGAATTCCATGGTGCTATTCAAGAAATCTTATTTCACAATTTATGAGTCTCATTGTTTCATTATTTATAGGCTAATTGTTATCATTGATAGAACTTGTTTCCATTATATATGAATCTCACACCCATAACTTTAGTTATAATAACATCCTTTAATCTACAAAGGAATATTTATTTCCATTAGTTATCTTGCCAATCCTTTCTTTGAATTGCCTGCCATCAATTTCTTTGTCTTTCCATAGGAAATAGTGATCACTTGCTTTCTATTTCAGTTTTCATATCAATTTACTTTGATGGAGAGAGGGCATGCGAAAACAAAGGAGAATACAATTGAATTGTAAAAGTAGAAAAGAAGGAAAGATAGCAAAGAATTATCAGGAAGTTTTGTTAGTTGCCTTTGGATACCATCCAACTTTCGAAGCAAAAATTTAAGAATTAGTCGGTTCTCTTGAAAACTAATGATCAAGATCTAAGAGAAGCTAATTCTTTGAGTCACATAGACTCGTAGAATTTCAAATATGAAGGCCTATTGTGACTGGGTTCCTTTAGATCCTGCCCAATCCTTAGAACATTTTCTGGTCTTTTCTTTCGCTTTCGAACGAATCCATGAAGTAGGACATAGATTTATCCGGCAGCTGCTTGGAGTAAGAAAGAACAGGGTCACCCCACTTATTTCTAATGATACCGCCAATGCCAGAGCAACTTCTGGATGTAAAGCCGTCAGTGTAAAGTTTAAGCCATTGAGGAGGGAGCTTTTCCCATAATTGTATACAAGGGCATGACTGGTTGTATTCCTTTAGGCCCACCGAAACTTTTAGAATCTAGAGACGAAAACCCCAAAATGCTTGAATTCTCTAAAACCCAACCAATCTCTCCTAAAAACAAACATGTAAATTCCTGTTAAGAACCTAAATATTAGACGCTAAGCATAAAAACTTGGTTCACGGAACTGGTGCATATTGCCCCATATCAGGTGTATCATACCATATGCCCGTACTAGTACTAAACCGAGATTCGGCATGGGAGATGTGCCGAGAATCAGTATGCCATATCGATGCCCATACCATATGTATTGATGCTGCACCAGCATGGTCCCTGTACAGGCCCGATACCGAGATTGGGAAACTTGGATAAGAATCTTGCATTGGATAGATTCGTTGTAGACCCCACATGTAGGAGAAATTATTGTAGACCTAATAGTGTGATTGTAGCTTTCTCTTCAACATGACCTTAAAAAATACAGACTAATGTACAAGGTTTTCTTGCTAGTTTGCCCTAGATATTACAGAGAATCCCTAGTAATCTTAAGAATGAGTTCATGGAACCCTCTTGATCATCTCTGTTAAGTTTCTGTTAATGCAACCATCTCTAGAACCTTTATTGGCATTGGTGAAGTCACAAAATCGTCATCTCTTGAAAATTGGCTAGTCTGCTTTTTTCCGTCCTCTTTTGAATTTATGCAGTAAAACTCCTTTTAACAACTAACTAATATGAATGGAAAACCCTAATTCGCATGTCCCTCTATTGAGTTCTGCAATTGGGTTGTCGCAGTCAAAAACTTTTAGCTAACCTGAAATTTTTAGCTAACCTTGTGTTAGTTTTCTCAGATTCATACATGCTTTATACAAGCTGGAAAACAAACTCTAGCAGGTGAGAAATGAAATAAATAGGACTCTTTTTACATATCAAAGATTTGAGGCCCCATTCCATTTGACATCATCTAAGCAGTCATATAATTGATTACTGGAAATGATATATTACATAGAGATTTGATTATTGATGTCACCCTCCCAAAGTTTTACTTTGGCCTTGCCTGGATTCTTCATTTATCTATATATCCTTTGTTGCTGAAAGATAAATGGAAAAACTTGTCTCACATATTCAAGATTTGAGTCCATGTTTCAATTTTTATCTTTCATCATTGCAAGCTAACTCCTCATCCCCTCTTTCTTCTTTTTCATTTGTCATTTCATTTTCTGCTAAATCTGTTACCTTTTGATAAATAATTGAATAATAAGAGGAATATAACTCTTGGAATCTCATGCCCTTTGACGAGAGATTAAATAGCAATAGAAATATGATATGATCAGGTAAATTTAACTAGATAATCCTAGTAACTAGAAAAACGATAAGTCACTGTCCTTTCATGGTATCAAAACTATAGCAGTTGTTAAGAAGGTAGACCTCACCCATTATGCCAACATGGAAGTGATTGCCTAGCCTTTTAACAAATGTTAAATTTTATTGACATTCGATGCAGTCCATATTAATTTGAATATTAACTATTATCAAATCATATCACATTGCCAGCTTTCACATTGTCTGCATCAGAAATCATCTGCAATAACGTGGGCACTGGTGTTGCCTGACTGAGAAGCAGTTAAACTTCTTGATTTCTTTACAAATTGTGAACTGGTAGAATTCAAGATTGCACTGTTATATTTATATTACGAACCAAACATTAATTTTATGTGCACCATAAGCAGAATGCTGCCCAAGTCTCTGCAAACATATAAAGAAAGCACTCTGCTATATGTTTATCAGAGAAATGCTTTTACAGGGTCGATCTGTGCCACCAGGCAAATGATGAAGACGAAGAAGATGATGAAAGTAGCTATAATGAAGCTTTGTTGGAAAAGTCAAAGACGAAGATAAGTTCATTACACACAGATGGTCGGAGGAGATGTTGTTCTTTCGGGACTATGCATGTTGGAAGCCGACAGAAATTTGTGATCTTGGTAATCATAAAATAATCACAGTTACCATATTTCTTGGGGTTCTGTTGCTTAATTTTACATATCTTCACTGTATCAAATCTATGTTGGGTGTTATTTTTGAAGAATCTTTTGTGAACAACTTATATGAGAATAAACATACTGATGCTTCTCTAGCTTAGTGTCATAATGTACAAGTGCAAATTAATTTCCACTTTTGTTTTGTAGGTGATTGCACTGACATTTGTTTTTATGATTGCATTTGCTCTCCTCATTTGGGTTGGTAGAGCCAACAATCCTATTGATTCTTCACTCGTGGCTAGGGTATGGACTTGGCTTTTTACCAGTTCTTGTACTAGATATATTTTTTGGTTGTTGTGTACTTTGTACTTGCCCTCATTTTGACACAACTTTGCTTTTTCCATATTAACTAAATTGCACAAGTAGCATGTTTTGTGTTTCTCCTGATTAAGCATGTTTGTCGCAACAAATGATTTGAACTAAAAAGTGCATCTAGCACCTTACCTCTAAGCAGAATGTTGTACATTGATTTTCCTAAACATCCATCTGAAGAAAGCTTTCTTTAATAAGGCTAATGGTCATGCTTATTTTATTCATTTACTTTCTATGGAACATCTTCTAATGAAATCATGGTGCATACCTTGTTGATGCTTCCATCTTGTTGAATGCAATCTCTTTTACCAATTTTGAACTTGGTGGAATCAGTGCTTAAATGTGAGTTGGCTGGTAAAACAGCCCTTTTTTAGAACAAGGAAAAAGGTATCTGCACCATGTTGAGTGAAAGTGGATGAAGAAGTTACTTCATTGGAAGAATTCATTGTTGCCACTTATACAGTGTAAATATTTCACAAATAAGAGTCTGATAGTGTATGCATTGTGGAGAAGAAATCATAGTTCTTTTTCCCCACTTTTTGATAGGCTGTTAAATGCAACTGCTAGGATAGGGTAATTATATTGGGGTGTGAAGTTGTGATGGATAAATCGTAAGTGAAAGCAGTGAACTGTGGGCTGCTAATAAATTGGCACGACTATATACTGCTATTGGTGCCTCTGCACCATAACATTTTGATTCCTAAAAGTTATTAATTTTTTGAAGTCTTATGTTGTTTATTCTCTCATATGCACCATAAAGTTATTAATCTCAATACATATCTGCTCCATATATGGTTCGTAACTCCAGTCATTCAAAGAACAGCTAATTTTTGAGTCATTTATCATTGATACAAGTAACTGTGATCTAGAATTTGATTTCCAAGTTATATTGGAGGGTGTAGAATTGTATATGCTGATTTTTTTCTCTCAAAATAGGCAACTTGGGCATCTAGGAATCAAATTCTTTCAACTTCAAATTAATAGTGGGACTTCATGCTAAACAATATGTAATATGATCCTGCCAACTACGGCTGCTCAGTTAGCAAAAACAACCAACAAATCAAGCTTCGACTTTATAATTAATAATATGTCAGCATGCACAACAGACAATTGTTTTTTTTTACTGTAGTTGAATTATATACCAACACTTCACTGATTTTTGGCTCGATTGTAAAAATAGAATCTGCCTGGCAATGATTTTTTAATCTCTCACCAAAAGAATATCAATAGAAGAATAAATATTATAAATCTCTCTATGAGATGAATCAATTTGCCTTACAAAGGCTTCTTGTCTCCTTATTTAAAGTGTTCATCCTAGCTAGCTTAGTATAGGAAAGCTTGGCCTTGGTGTTTAAATAATAAATTTTATAAGCAAGTCAGAAGTGACAATTATAATATTTTTGACCCTCATTGTGCTCCATGATGAAAGAGACTATGACCATTGGAAACTAAATGTTTTTTGGCTAGCATTTTGTCAATTCAGAGATTAAGTAAAACAGGATTCTAAATTAATCCTATTCAAAATAGAACAATCATAAAATAGAACAATAATAAAGCATGAGATAACTATTCCCAAGTATATTGGAGTTAAGGTGCGCCTAATAATCTCGCTAGATTTTGATTAAAAGTATCTTACCACTTACCACCAAACGCATCTTACACCAGTTATTAGCATATAGAATCTTGTTCATGCTTATCTTGTAATGCATTGTTAAATGAATTCCTGCAATCCAAAATGTATTATATATGGACGACTAGTGGGATAAGAATCTAATGAAGATTAATGTTGTCTGGATATAGTGATTTGTTTCCTTTGTATGCCTTGCTGGGGAAAGTTCTTCCATCCTTACTGTTTTTTGTGGTCATGCCATAGATTTTTCTCTGGAGTTTGGACTTGTTACAATTCTTGGCTGTATATGCTTGTGCTACTAAAATTTTGCTCACAAGAAGTGTCCAGCTAAAAGGCAAGAAATCTAGACAACTTGTTAATTAGTGAGAAAGAACAGACACATTTGTAGACGTGTGATAGACACATTTGTAGACATTTGTGTATTTCATGTTAGTAAGGGAGACAGGGAGACATGTATTAGTTGGGCAATGTTATGCCACCAAACTTTCATTTCAAATATATTTTAGATATAATATATTCACGAACAGAAAGCTGTAGATCAACTTACTGCTTGAAATGTCTTTCCCAAGCTTCAGATTTTGAGTGGTCTGCTTTCAAGTGTAGCACTGACTATGAATAGTATGCCCTAGATAGTTGTTTCTTCTGGAACTCTTTTATTATTTCCTTACACTCTCAGCTAGGAAAGAAACATATCGTCATTCCTGATTAATTTAACATTATTGTATTGCAGGTCTATTTTTTCATCTCTTCTGTGGCCATCCTTCTACTAGGTTGTGCTTTGGCGTGCTATGGTGAGCGGCTTTGTAGTCAAAACAGTTACCTATATGATTTTTCTTTTTGGTTAGAGGTGGCACCTGTATATTTGACCAGTATTCGCTAATGACTACTTCAAAAGAATCATATTACATGCAATTTATGTTATTTTTTTGGTAATATTTCATTTAGATATTAGTTTCTAAACAATTAGATGAACAGGTCTTGTGAAAATTGCTTCTTCACTCGAGCATTATAGTATTAAGTTAGAACCACTCAAGATAGGAAGGTGTCTTGGAATGAATGCCTATATGCAAGTGATTACAATGATCACTCTAAAAGCAAGAAACTCACATAAAGCACATATGGATATCCCGTAGTTTGCTTGGGTGTGTTGATCCTTAAGAAAGAAAGGATACACGTGTGGACAACTTGCTAACATATATGCTTATGGTATGTACATAAAGTACATTGCTATACTTTCTCTAACATGTTTCGTTAAATACTGAAAAAAAGTACAGAGCATGGACATGAAAATGCGAACCAACTACAAGTTGTATATTTGGGGGATGGGGGGAGAAATATAACCAGTACTAAATGACTATGTTTATTTTAAAAAAAGACAAATTTCTTGCTGATTAAAGAAATTGTCAAAGTTTTAAGTGACATCACTAAATGAAGTCATAACAACATTTTTATGTATTGCAAGTTAGAATATACCAAAAAGCTTTTTTTTTTCCCGATTGGGTGTTTCACCATCTTCATTCAGCATCAGCGACTAAAAAAAGCAAATTTTTAGGTTGAAAGAACTTAAAAATGAAGATCAAGGGCCGAGTTGACCGAAGATTTATGACCATACAAAGTTACAATTACATCATAAAAAAAATATTATAACTAATGCAGAATTCTGTGAGACCCTTCATACAAAATTATGCAAAAACAATTTAACCCTTAATATCTCAATTTTAGCTGAATATATTAACACGGGTACATAGGTAGTTCATGGTTTTTGAACCGTAATGAGGATACACCAAAGAAACGAAAAAGAATACACCTCACCAATGGAGACACAACAACATGTAGCATCATTAATTTGTCATTTGTGAATGTTTCTTGAGTTAACTTTAGTCATTCATTAATAAATGTAAAATATGTGAATAATTCATGAATAGCTTAATATTTTTGTTAATAAATTTTGTGAGAATAATTTGGGACCTTTTAATAATTTGGAACATTTTGTTACTTTGGTAAAGCAGAATATTTCTGATTTAGGTAGACAATGAATGATCCAGATTATAAGTTATGATGGACATTCCATGAAGCGTAGATTTGAAGCCAATGCATAATCTCAAACTTCCTCTCTTTGGGAAAAGAGCATCTTTCAAATGGATGACATTTTACCTGTAGGCCAGCTATGAAATTAACTTTTTATTTTCTGAAACTTATAGCTAATAGGTACTGTGGTTATAATCCAATGGCCCATCATATTATTGAAAAAATTGAATAAGGTTGTATTATATTGACTCCTCACATCTAATCCTCTGAGATGTGACTGAAGATAACTGTAGCTATGAAATTAACTTTTTATTTTCTGAAACTTATAGCTAATAGGTACTGTGGTTATAATCCAATGGCCCATCATATTATTGAAAAAATTGAATAAGGTTGTATTATATTGACTCCTCACATCTAATCCTCTGAGATGTGACTGAAGATAACTGTACCACTGCCTAAAGTTCTCTTTGGTAAGATGAGAGTAACTTCTTGTTGGACTTGAAAAAAACTACTCTACCCACCTGAGCAACAAAAATTCATAAGCTTTTCTTTTTTTTCCTAGTACAATCCAGTGTTCTATTGCGAATTAGATTTCAGTTGGATAAGTTTATTTGATTAGGTTAAATTGAGAATCCTTTTCTTATAAAAAAGGGCACGTATGGATACATAAGTCCAACATCTGGAACCATGTCAAAGTATTGTATACTCTTTGCCGGAAACCTAACAAAGGTGCTTTAAAGCCTATGGCTCTCTTTTGGTGCTGAGAAAGTTAAAGGGAAATAATGAAAATGAGAAAATGATAATTAACCATGCTATGTTTGGCACATATATAGCCACCATTTTCTTTTTTCTTCACTTTTCTAGAAACGAAGTTTAATTTAATTGTTGTGTTGCTTTCACCTAACAGGAATGTACTTGATATCTAAATATCGGCCATCATAATTTCTTTTTTTTTTTTTTTGCTACAACAGATGATTTTTTTTAATTTCTTTACTAACCAATCTATTGGCATGAAGCGTTATGACATAGCTTCACATGTCATATTAGCATACGCCAAATGAATATCTTTTATTTCTTAATAAGATACTTGTCACTCATGTTGCTAACAAATTCATGCATTCCTGTAATAACTTGGGGTACTAAATCAGAATGTAACATCGTCGACAAGGGTGGAGAAGCACACTTGTTTGGCAGATTTCCATTATTCAATAAATTTTTGCTGGTCAAGCAAGTGGACAAAATCTGTGGACTGGCTATGACCACCAGTTCATTGTTTTCAGATGGCATATGGTGCAAGCATCCACCATATTTCAGTTTTTATCTTGATTACACATGCATTATCTGTTGACTTCAGAAGAACAAACTTATCTACATTAGATCCAATGAAGAGTAATTGCTGTCTTGACTACAAACTGATAGTGAAGACATTACCTGCCAAGGATGATACCCTAACAACCCACTATCACTATTAGACCCAGCTGATTTTCTACGTCAAAAGTTAATCCGTGAAGTTATTGTTTCACACTTTAGCTTCTGTCTTGGTTCATGATTTGATCAAGTTTTTATTTGTTTTTCACTAACTATTTCATAGGTGAATGATTGAACATCCAATCTCCAGGAGTCAATATAATGATAGATAATAATCTATGCATTTGCTGATTATAAGACATGGTTTTCACCTTATGATGCTTTTCTCTTTTTATGATAATTCTCTAAACACAGGTGGTTGATATCATTTTTTAGTGATTTAAGCTTCTAACACCTCATTATGTGTCTTTTTTTGTTTCTTGGTCATGTTAAGGACTACTGCTATTCTCCAAAATGAGCAAAATACGATCCGAGATGGCCTCAACTGAAATGTGGAAGGTGCTTATTCTCAAGTTTAACTTTATTTTCTTTCACATTGAGTCTATTTCTATGCTGTTTAATGAATTGTCAAATCGCTCTGAAGACACTAGGCTGCATGTAAAATCAGTGCATTGGTAACTATATAAGCATCTTTAGTCAATACTGATTAGTAAGAATATCTTATTAACTTTCTTATATTGGCTGTCTTGCATGTGAGACAGGCTTGGAATTCGATTCTGACATGTCATGGAAAGTAGAATTTGTCAAGGATTAAAAAAAGTAGGGTCACAAGGGTTCCGTTACAAAGAAATTTAATTACAGTTTAAAATATCATCATCTAAACTGTTAATAATTATTACTACCCAAAAAATAAGTATTAATTTTTTAAAGAAAAGAGGTAACCTTGTAGGTTATTTTTTAACTAATAATATTGTTTCTCTCTTTGCATTTTTAATAGCCATACTGTCTTCACTGTGCATGTCAGTAATAGATTATGTCTAGCAAATTTTACGTTATGAATTCCTTACACTTGAATCCTGACATGTTTCAAGCAGTCAATGTGTGTTACTTTTTTTTTTAAATGGGCTCAAAAATAACTCATACAGTTGGCTTTGCAAATGCGTTGCATGTTTCATGCACGAGTTCTTATGTCATTGACTTGTAGCATTTAATTTTCTTGCATATTTTGGTATTATGTGCAGGTTGCAAGTCTGGCAGCTATCACTCTCATATGTTTCACATCATCTGCTGTACTAGCCCTTGTTACTAATATTCCGGTATGTTCTTATGGTTTTGTACGTTTTTCTAGATCCTAGACAACACCAGAGGTCAACAATTGCTGAATTTTGAGCCTCTGTATTGCTTTCAGTTGCAGCTGCTTTCTTATTGGCACTCAGCACGTATGGACAGCATAAGCAGTTCAATTCTAATATTTCTTTATTACTTTATAGGTAACACTTTCTCTTGCATTTTTTTTGTATAAGCATAATTTAAACAATTATTGTTAGTTATCGAACACATGCATCATACAAACATGCATACTTAATGCTGATATGAAAATGCTTAATAATAAATTCTATTATTTGACATTATGAGTGTCACAAGGTGCCAAATTGTAATTTTTTCTGAGATACCTCAAGTACATCATAACGTAAATATTTTTCTCATTAAAAGGACAAAGTATCAAAATATTAAGCACAATCGAGATAATTTTGAGATATATATAAGCCATTTTACATGTCATGGATTCTTGCTCCCGTATTAGAACTCAGATTTAGGTTCAGCTTTAGCTTTCTGGGAGGTTAGCATCTGTAACCTAGTCCAAACGGTCATGGCAATTGGATTTGTATAACCTTTCAAATTCTTAATCATGAGAGGTTTAAATCCCATATTTGTCATGGTATCACACAACTATTAGTTGGTGAGCCAGGATCAGTTTTGGACATATGGATAATTAAAAAAGTTGAAATCAACAAATTAAGAAGAAATAGCAATAAATTGAGGATAAAATAAAGTTTTTATTTAAGGTGTTGTAATATTGTATGTAGCAAATACCAACTTTAGCAATTCTACCAGTAGGTACGATTGAACTGGCTTGTGTTGCTCAAAGCATCCTGTACCAGCTTAGACTGGCCAAAACTATTTTTAAAAATGCCAGCCTGGTTGGTTAGTTGTCCTTGTCAACTCTTGAAAGAATTGTTAGCATGTGCCTTTGTTGATACCTGTACAAATTAGCATCTGTTGGTATTGCTGATGTTTTTGGGTGTTATAGCATGCACCATGTCGATTTAGGTTATCATGCAACTTTGGCAGGTTATTTTGGGTCAGTAGACAACTAGATCCAACTAACAAACACTTTCCAGACATGAGACCATTCGAACCAACTCGACAATTAACCAAACTACCAATCCTGAACCTGACCTACATAAGAAAAAATTCAACCTGTACACGAATTAGGCCATGGTGGGTTGGGCTGCATCTCAGCAGAATTTTGTTATCAGGTTGCCATTGTGATTTGTGTTCATCTAGGTTTGCATTTGTTTGAAGATATGTTATACATACAGGTACATATGCGTATGCAGTCCCCTGAGCATATTGTATGGAAATATGGAATATTTTGTCTTTGAACAACATATGAAATGAAAATATGGAATATTTTGTGTAGCTCCTATATGTGGTTCGATGGCATATGGAATGAAAGTATAGTTTGCTTAGCACTTTGAAAACACATATGTAGCAGGATTAACATAGTATGACTGCATATGTAGCATAATTATCACTGTGACTGCATATATAGGCCTTTTAACATTGTGCAACTATATGTTTGTCCAATCTTATGCAAGCCTATGCGGACAAGACAAGTTCAAGCTAATGGTTGACAAGTTCAAGCTAATGGTTGGGTTCGCTTTGGGTTTCACATAGGCCAGATACATGTATATTAATAATATCAATATATTAATTATGCTATCACTAATACTACCTCAAATAATTGCTCAAAATATTAATAGATGTTATTCTTGTTAATTTGCTATTATGCATAAAAACTATTGCTACTATTATTTGATGTATTTTATTTTTTAAATATTTAAAATACTAGCTGCATATATACCCGCATATGCAGTTGCATAATACATATGCACTTTGCAGTTCCTTGACCACCCACATACCACAACTGTCTTTTAAAAAATTGATAGCCTAGTTTCAGCTTCGGTGCAAAAGTGTCTGGTTGGATTGGGCCAGGCTACATATACAACCTTAACCATTCTTGGTTTGACCCAATACTAGGTTGAAAATTGTTGGTGATCCAACCAAAACGAGGGAACCCATGAAATACTCCACTTGCACGACCCAACCCTGCCCCATCTCATCTTGGCCCCACCAGCCTACCTGATATGACCCTTTTTTTGATCTGACACCATGGTCAATTACCTATAACAAAGGCAAGGGCACGAAATTCTCATTCCCTTTTAATTGGTTCTTCATCAAACATGGGTATAAACTCACTAAGCAAGGAAGATGAATGTTGCACCAGGATCAAACTACTTGAAAGATGGAGGAGAGATAGATATGGGACGGGGTGAAAGGATGTCATGGTGGATATGGTGGTAGAAGGGCGGGCGTAAGTTGTGGGGGTGAGTCTCAAAGTTGTAGAAGAAAGAGAGAGGAGGGCGTCAGAAGGAAGAGAGGGAAGTCCAGGGGATGGTTCTCATGATGATAGAAGAAAGAGAAGGGAGCACGTGAGGTGGGATTCATGGTGGAAGAGAAAAAGAGTGAGATGTGGCATGGGATCATGGGTCCAGAGGATTCTATCTTTCTTGTTTTGTTAAAATTTAAATGCACATGGAAATCCCATCATATTTGCAATTTTTTCAAGGATAATTATTACAGAAGAATCCAACTTCTTGTAAAGACTGAGTTAAAAGGACATGGTTTGGTTGGTAAAGTCATTTTACCTTTGGATCATGAAACTACTCTGGTATTCATGCTTCTGTGGTGGAGCCCTTGTTATTCCATTGTATTTATATGGCTGTCTTTTTGGCTTCATCAGTTCATTGTCAAGTATATCGAGCTTGCAACTTCACTAAATGTATCATTATGCCTGAAACATTTTAATTTGAGGCATGAAGCATGCTGTAGTGAGATCGATTTCGCTTTTTTTTTTTTTCCGAGTTGTGGAATAGCTTCATCAAAACACTACTTTTCTACCATCTATGATTGTTATATTACTTTAAAGCCAAAACATTGTATAGTTTTTGTACTTCATCTCGTAATTGCAATTAAACTTGCTGAAAATCTGTCTACTTTTCAGTTTATGGAATGTGCTCATGTTACATGTGGACTGTATTCCTTAAAAAATGGCCTTGTTACTTTCTTGAAGTATAGTTTTCAAAAGATGTACGAAGATCTTAACTTTTGTTTTTACAACAATGCTGCCAAACCTCACCTTTTAACTTTCTTGCAGGTTCATCAGTGCCATCAGGTTTTGTATTGTGGGTCATGAGAGAACTGCCTCCTCAGCCAGCAGCTGATAGACCAGAAGAATCAAGAGTAGTAACATTTATGAGGGAAAGTCCAATAGATACCCATAATCTTCAGTGGAGGACTGCTGTCACATCATCACAGAATAAGGTACGCCCACAATCTCCTGGGCAAATTTCCTCTTTTCGCCTATTCAGTGGATTGGCTACCTATTTACATCAGATGCAGAGTTCTTGGTGAATCTTGGGCAATATGAAAATTCAATGGCTGATATTCTGCCTTGAGGACCATCAAGTTGATTTCCCTTAACATATAGCTTCTTATTGAATTCAACAAATGCAGCCCCGAGGTCTGAGAGGAATCAGGTTGATCATTTCATAGATTATTTGATGACGAGACATTGGTGCCTTAAATACTTTCTTTTCAAAAAGCAAATATATTGAAGTGATTAATATTTTCATGTATTTTAAGTAATCTAATTGCATCTGAACAGACATGATATAACTTTCTCTGTGAATGCATTTTCTTTATGCAGTGCTTTTTTAGTTTTAAGACTGATCAAGATGATGATTTATTCACATTTTTCAGTTGCTGCTCTAAATATTCCCCAAAATGACTCTCATGCTGCCTTTTCCTTAACTTCCCTGCCATTGTATTTCAGTTGTACATCTTTATATATCAAAGTTATCCTTACTAGATGTGAAAAATGTATATTTAGTAACAATTCAGTCGAGTCAATAATTGTTAAGTTTTGATGATCTATATAATTTGATTCCTAGTGTCACCAGACTTTTGACTGTAATATGGCAACTGCAGGCTCTCAAAGCAAGCCCCATATAGCAACCTTGTGATCTCGTAATTCTTAAGCTGATTTACATGCAAACAGAGCATTTCAATTGAAGCTGCCACTATCCGAACCAACAGAGCAAGGGTGCTGATTTAGGCATCACACCATTGCTCACTGCTTCTATGGGGATTGATCACAAGGATACGGTAACAGGAGGGCAGATGGAAGCATTCTACTCCTTACAAGTCGGAATGCAAATAACTGTAATATGTTGGCAGGCCCTGGAGGCAGGTTCTTGGTCATCAATTAACCAAGAACTTTTTTGGCGGATGTTATGTTTAACATAAGTTAATAATGTATTTGATCAATGGCTCTTATCGCCAATTTTTTGATGTGATCTGATGTGCTAATTTCAGTATCTTACTCTGTTGACAATGTCTCGAGTTCACCGACTTACAGACTGCTTGATTTGAGCCTGTGATGTAATACAGACCTAGTCCGAAGCTATCTAACTTTAAAAATATTTGTTTCAGCTTGTTAAGAATTATAATATCCTTAAACATCTATCTAGAGATGATGGTGGGATATTATTAAGAGGATATTTGTAGAATCCGAGTCCTATTTTGATGAAAAAGTTTGTTATAGGGAATTGAACCTTTTTCTGCTTAGGAATACAAAATGTTGTGGAAAAGGACTCGAAGGCAAGATGATCGATCCCCACCTGCCACGAGCCACATGCTTCCATTAAGGGAGCCTGGGAACTAATAGCAACGCTTGAACCTGCCTATTTTCAGAGTGGCTTCTCCTAATCCTGTTTTGCTCGTGGCTTTGGAACAACTGGGATAGAGTTACAACTGCCTGCACTTTTGTGAGACATTTTTTTTTATATCATAGGATTAGCATAAACTTGCACTATGGAATGTGTATATGCTGCCATGATGCAACTATATTTTCAAAGTTCACAAATACATCAAGAGATAATCCATTTTTTTTATCAAACATTAATGCCATTATCAAGAATATAACACTGTTCTGTTCCTCCTTCCAAGAGTCATGCAGGTGTTAGAGAAGCCTCAAAATTGTTGTTTATTGTAAATAACTTTTTGTAAGATCTTGACCATAGATGAAACTTCTAGTAAAAGATTGTTAATCTATCAAATATGAGGATGATGGCTAATTAAAGATATAGAATTAGACCCAAAATATAGCAGCATTTCTCTCAAACACATGGTTTATTTCTAAGAGTACATTACAAAAGTTTAGTTAAAATTACGGGTAAAATTTCAATAGTATGAAAAACCAACAATTGCTCTATTGAAGTTTATTTTTATCCTATACTTTACTTCATAACTTAACAAAATGTTAGTCAATTCTTTTACTTTAAATTAGACCCAAATGTCATATCAAATTTTTTAAAAAAATAACTAAAATAACCTTATGTGATATAACAACCATCCAAGAATATAAGAAAATGTATATATCTCTCTTCTCATTTAGAAAAAAATTTAACTTTTTACCTGAGGTAAATGGATCACTAACGCCGCTAATTTAAATGCGTATAAGTGTAGGTTTTATAAATTATTGGGTGTAAGTATAATAAACGTAAATCTCAGAGAGATTTTTGTAACATATTCTATTTCTAATACGTACAAACAAAGCCCTAAAAAAATAAGTTTTACATTGATTTAGCAGAAAGCTAAACCATTATGCTCCAAAAAAAAAAAAACAATAAAATTGTAACATTAATCACAGAATTTAGAAAATCAGTAAAATGTCTACCGAGTGTACATTACTTATTAATAATCTGGTCATGCAAAAACAAGAATGCTAATGAATGGTGACAATGTGAATTAAGTCTTAGAAATGATTCAGCAACTCAAATGATATGGTGACTTTCTCGTTGCTCCTTCTGAACTAAGAGAAAGCTCTACCTTCGTTGAGTGATACTTTGGAGCGAGATTTTTGAATTATGTTAGTACTATTCCGATAGATTAGTTGGGCCAGTAACACAGTGGACATTAGAGCTACGGCGTCACCCTATATTACGCAATTCATTGACATGGTGTGGTTGGTTTACTAATGGCTTAACATGTTCGACATCATTTGTACCAAAAAGAAAAAGAAAAAGAAAAAGGGAAACGACCGTTCATCATCATACTGCCGGCCATTTACGATACTCTCAGGAAATCCAAGATCTATATAGATCTGCGCTGTCTTCCCTCAAACACGAACATCACGATAACACGAGTATAGGCCATAATTTGACCGTGCTGGTTGTTGTCTAAAGATGAGAGAGCTGGGAGTCTGCCCTCTAAGACTCCACTCAAGGGAGAGGTTCCTAATTGGCTCACCCAATGGGACCTACTTCATTTTCAGGTGGGACTTGGAGCATGTAGCCAGATTTGCTAGATGTGTCACAATGTGAGTCACTCATTACCAACTTTTGATGGTATGAGGCATTTAGCTTAACCAATCCTTGTGACAATAGTGAAAGAGCTGCCTAGCCCACTTCCACCACCCCATTGGGATAATGGCAAAGATGGCCATTTTTTTACACTGAATTCCATGCAACCATCATGAGGTTACCCCAAGCCTCTCGCCTTCAACAAAATACCAACCCCGGTTCTTATATCAACCAAACAAGCAGTGAGCTAACTCTCCTTCACACCCCTGAAAGGCTACTAATTACCACATGGAGACCGGCCCATCTCCATGGCGCTCAGCATGCTTCTCAGGCTGCATGGCCTCTCCATCGTGGTTCCCGGTGCGTAGAAATTCCCCTCGCTTCCGCCTCCTCGGCCACGAGGCCACCGATAGGAGCCGGAGATGGCGAGAGCTCCTCAAGAGATTGTTGAAGGAAGGGAAGAGCATATGCTGCTCCAAACCTCTCGCATTTGGTTATGATGCAGTCAGCTACTCTAAAAACTTCGATGATGGTTGCTGGAATGAGAGATCCGGTTAGTGTTTCAAGGATGCGAGCTTCTTAGAGCTTGTTGTAGATGTTTCTGATTTTATTCGAAGGTTTGTATGGTCTTTGGATGATGTTGGTGTTACTCTTTTATATTAGATGGTGGTGTTGGTGTTTAAAATGTTGCAAATTAATATTGCTTGTCATGCATAGTTTTGAACAACAAATAATGTGTGAATTAAACCATTTTTAAACAAAGAAAAATGGTAGGACTGATTAAAATAAAAAATCTAGAGAATTTTGGGCGTTTATATAGCAACTCAATGACATAAACAACTAAAGCAACCCAAAGAGTATCAACCTGAGAAGCCAATGCACTGAAACCTATTATATGCTCTTTACATTTTAAATTGCAAGTTCATGAACCCTTAACAAGTTTGAGTAATTAACACAGAATAGTATTTTCAATATCCATTATCTAAGACGGCAGTACAGAGAAAAACCAGTTAAAAGAACATTGCAGTTTAAAGTATAGAATTCTATTACCATCAATCACTAAAAGTTGTGATTCACAAGAATCTGTCAGTTTTTCTGATTTATCAGTGCAAGATCTGAAAATGACAAGCATTATAACATTATAACAAAGGAGTTTAACATCAGAAAAAGAGTTCAAGGATCACACCGAAGCTCTTCCAGATAACCGGTGGCTCAAGGTCCATCAAGAGGATCCTTTTTACAACGCTGTCATGCTTTTTGCTGCCTTTAAGAAGCTTATGAACTGATATTGAGTCATTATAAAGCACGGGCTAAATTCCTTGATCTTGGAACCTCAAATTATCAAGCTTTGTTTTTGAACAATGTCAAAATCAAATTGAAAAGAGATGGTGAATAATTACTTTCCTAACCCATTATGTATCATTGCAAGGCCTTGAAATAGTGAGGCTAGCAGAGACGGTCAAGAGCATGAATCAGCTTCCTTCTTTGCCCAACTGCATGGGCTCCCATGTCTTTGAGCTTGCTCATTCTGAGATCAACCAACTGATACACACCTAGCTTTTCCCTCTCAAAATTTTTTTGTGAATCAATCAAGACCCTGAGACACCAGCCAATTCCTCAGTCAACCAAAGCCTTTGGCTCCCTCTCAAGGTTCGATGCTCGCATTCGCTGATTCACAACATTTAATGCACCAACGGGCAGCCTTGGGGCACCTCCAATTGTTCCTGAGGGTCTAATTGTTCTTGTTCTGTTGGGGACTGCAGCATGTCCATCACTGGGAAAATGAATTAAAGATACCTGTTGCAATAATGAGTTTCCAGAAACATCAGCAGAACCATTAACCAGGCTTCGATTTTCAAGCAGAGCAACAAGGTTGTTAACAGTTTTTTGAGGTTTTATTCCGACACCAGCATTCTGAATTCTCTTCTCAGAAGGTGTTCCAGCAGCTTTATTGTACTCACCATCAGCTGGAACCTCGGTCTCAATAGGGGTCGGGTCACAGCTGATTTCTTGGGTCTATCTTTGGACCGCTTCCAACAGTTTTTCTTTTGAATATTTAAGCTTCTCCTAATGTTGCTCCTTGACTTGGTTTGGGTATGATTACTTTCTGGCATTTCAGTTTGAGGCTGTTCGGGTGATAGAGGAGGAACTAGAATGGTGATTCTTTGTTTATTAACAACCACCCAATCATCATATTCTTCCACTGGATCATGGTCAATCATGGAATAAGATAAGTCAATTGAGGCAGCTTCCATCATTCTTTTCAGCTGACATGGCTAGAAGTCTGTGCTCTGCCTTTTCTTTATAAAACTGGACATCATCAAACCGCTAGGCAAGTTGAAGTCCTGAAAATTTGAAGTCACAAGTTCACCAAAAAAGTCTATTGAAGTTACCAGGAAGTAAAGTGTGCATTATGGAATGGCAGACAGTTGCATGAGATTTTACTTTTTTATTATTTGCGGGTATTTTAAACACAATATATTAAAACTACAAGTAACAAACTACGGTTGAATTGGGATTGTATGAGCATATTTCAGTTTATAATGTCCAACCAATTGAGAATCATCTCATTGAGTAATTCAAAAAAAAAAAAAAAATCATCGAATGAAGTTCCAAACGAAAAATTTGCATAAACAATATCAAGAACCTTAGTTGCTAAAATCAGGAGTGGATGTGGGTGCAGTGCTGGTCTGGGAAAGCAGGTACTTAGACAACACTTAAAAGTGAGGAATCGCTCAAGAAGAGGTTGTCGGTTTGAGTTTCCACAGATTTTCCAGAGCTGGTAAGTCACCCAAGGTATAAATTCCCAATTACTAGGCGAGAAGAAAACCAATAACATCACTGTTAACTAATGATTTGTTAAAAGATGAAGCATAACTTTATAACATATGATAAACTATGGAAGCAAAATAATAGATTATGAACAGTCAAGAAGAAGAAACTGAACAATAAGACACTACAGCTCTAAAATTGGAGTTTTTTTTGCAAAACACCACAAACCCATTGCTGTCAAACTCACCAATACTAATGTATAAGATGGATTCCTCCTTTATAGCTCGTAAAATAGGAGAGAACTGACAAAATAATGACACACCAAAAACCTAAACCAGATAATGGAACAACAAGAATTCTTCTAGGTCAAATGATCACAAAAAGTCCAGGAATTGTTCCTCAGAAAGTAATGAAGACAGCATGATTCTTCTTCTTAGTAGTTAGTCATGAAAAATTCAACGCATCATGTGCACAACAAACTATTAGATCATAAGGGAAACTTGGTGCACACTAAGCACTCCTCTTTATTCTTGCATCACAGAGGGGTTTGATCAGCAAATTAAGAGCTAAACTTTATAACAGAAGATTTAGGGCTCATAAAAAGAATGAGGATTCTAAAACTCAAAACTTATGAGAGATTAGAAAGAGAACGGTTAAGTATCAGGATCTATCTAAGAAGGGGTTACCAATTTGGCTTACCGGCTATTCAGATTCGCCTCCAAGAAAGAGGCCGGAGACGCCGCGGGGGGGTTTCCGACGAAGGACGCAACTCGCGAGATCGATAAACGGCGCTCCCCGGCGGTGGCAGCAAGCTACGGGTCCCGTCCGGCGGGCACAATACCGTAATTAACTCTACGGCGAGGGGTGGCGGCCCGGCCGAGAGACCGAGGGAGAGGTGGGGTTGAAGGTGGTGAGGGGTTTCGTATTTATTTGGGGGAAGGAAGCCGTTGAGCTCAATATTTTAAACGGCCGGAAGGTACTCGCGAATAAAACAAAAATATCGCGCTAATAACCCGAATAATTCGTAGATTCTCGAATAGTTGGGCGTTATATGGCGGAGCCACTCCTTTATGAAGGCCTCGATCTTATCCCCTCTTCCCTCCTTTCCACGGGAGGAGAGCGCGAGCGATATGGCGCATGGAGCAGTGACCGGAGCTCTTCCAATTCCGTACTGTTCTACTGCTCATCGAGGCGCTTCTCCTTTCCTTCGAAGCAATCCCGGCTCAGCTTTTCGTCTCTGGACGGCGGTTGGTGACCGGCGATTGGCAAGAAAATGGCCGGCTTCGTTCACGACGAGAGCATCGGTTTCAACCACAAAGGCGGCCGTGCTCGGAGATTTTCGTGATAAAAGAGCTCTAAAGGTCTCTTCTGTGATCTTTTCTTGCTTTAATCTGAATGCCGTTGCATTTCTTTTCATGATTCCACTTCCAGATGCTTCTAGTGCGATCGTTTCTTTTCTCTCTCTTGCAATTCCTTCTTGATTTAGCTTCGTATTTGTATGGATGAATTCAGAATGCGACCTTTTCTATGTGTTGATTAAATTAACTTGGGCCTCCTTTGAAAAACAAATAACTTAAGCAAAGAAGAAAAAAGAAGAGGCATCTGCTTTCAAATTGCTGTGCGATGATCAATACCAGCAAGATTTGATGTTTAAATATGTGCCTTAAGGCTTGGAGTCTTGTGTGTTGAGATACTAAAAATAAAGAGCAATTCTATATATTCTATGAGAATTGAAAACATGAGAATGTAATGGTAGATGTACAGTAACATGTGAAATGATAAAACTGGATATAACAAAAATAAAGATTAAAGTGATAGACAAGCGATTTATATTGCACTACCATTTAATAAATACCTTTGGGTACTCTTTGCCTATTGCTTCCTTTTGAGAAAACAAGAAAAAGTGCTGTCGTTTGCAGTGGAGAATTATTCGAGGCCCTTATAAAGAGAGAATCACTTTTTAAATGAAGAAACTGATTGATGAAGCCAAAAAAAAAGTTGGTGGGAAGTTATTAAAGAAGTTCTTATGAAGCTTGCATGAAGTAAAAGTTCTTCTTTGCTAGTAGCGGACAGCGAAGAAGATGTTTATTGTTATGATTGTATAATTTTACATATTTTTAATGATGGAACCTTGGATCAAATTTAACTGCATTAAATGCACAGGTACATCTTAATATTAGCCGTGAGATTTTCTGGTATAATCATGTCCAACCATTAAATTTGTTACATGAAAAGTTACTTAAACTGGTTGTTTCTTCCTTATGAACTACACAGCTCTCTTTAGGTATAAGAAGTCTTCTGCCTACTATATCTGCCAATACTCTTGCAGTGGATCTATGATTAGCTCATGATATGCTCCATAATTTTCTCCTTTCCACTTAGAATGTTGCTTTCTTTTACAGATCATCTCAGGACTTCAAAATTTTGACAAGGACAGTGTTGCATCTGTTGTTATCGCTGCAGAGAAGGTCCGTATATCCTCATCATCCTGGTTTGTGCTATTTCCTGTACTAGTCAGCATTTCAGTTATACTACTTTAAAAGTAATAATATCTTGTGTATTTTGTGAAAAGATAGCTTATGCATGTCAGGTTTATGTTGCTTGATTTTTATTATTTATAAGATCCATTGATGAATTCAAAACCACTTAGTCTGATGGTTTCTACTTTGGCAAACTTAGCAAAGTCCAATACTTTATACAAATACAACCTCATTGCCAGACTAGCTGGGACAAGGCTCGTGGACTTTGTTTTTCCAATAATCTGAACATACCTTCATTGTCTTTGGTTTATTTCTTAGTTGATGTAAGAAACTTTTCTTGGATATGTCTGCTTTTTGGATGATCTTTCCTTGCCATGCTATGTTTTTGACTGTTATAGTTTGTGTTTCTAGTCATTTGAAGATGGACAATAATTACTACTTATTGGTCAAAGGTTGCAAATCTTAATTTCTTATCATTTGTCGGTGATGGTAAAGTGGGATTTAGTCATGTCAATGAAGTTATGTTTCCACTGGATGTACTAAAACAAGTTTAAAAGAAAAGGAGTTAGACTCCGTAGTCTGCATATCAATGAAACAGTTTTAGTCAAATCTCGAATTAATTGTTTTTAAACTAAAGACAACCATTTATAAATATTTGATTTTTCTAAAATATATTTATATGCATCTTTGCAGAATTTAAAGAAATTTTCAATTCCCAAAACAAATGTTAATACTCTCCTTCATCTAAGAAGTTCGAATTGGCTAATTTTCTCGTCTGGTCAAAGTCCCTGATTACACCTAAATAAGCGCTTATCTAATCATAATGTTGGCCATTTCAAACACATTTTAACAGATTATTTTCTCACAGAAACTTTGTTGATGGTGGTGACACTATTTTTGACAAGCTAAGGATATTAAACTCATGATGGAGACTGCTTTTTTAGACAGAGATAGACCTGAAACAAGGATTAATTCAAGTGAAGTTGACCCTGTCCCAGATACCACACTATAAACAAGAAGCAGCTTTTCATATTATGTCTAAATTGTTACAATAAAATAACATAATATAACTTCTTCATAGGAGGAATTCTATTAGTAAGAGAAATTGGGATCTAAATATGGACAGATATAGGAACTATAGAAAAGAGTTTATAATCAGCAATAGTGAGCCTTAAATCTAGATTAAAGGGATAAATAAGAGTAAGGTGAAATGGAGAAAATTTTACTTGGAAACTCTAGTGGATAAGGTGAATGATGCATTTTAGTTTGAAGAAGACCCTTACTATGGTGAATGTCATGGGCTGTACTATGGCTGACCTTTATAGAAGATTAACTAGTATTTATGCTTTCCATAATATCTCATTGAAGTTTATGAATACTGTCAAACTATTCATTTATAATGCATATAACCTTTTGGCAAGATGACGTAATCCTGCACAATTATTGGTTTCAACTTGCAAAGGCCATGTTGACGGTTTGAAACCAGCGTTGCCCTTCAGCCATCATGACATAGCCCTGCACGTTTACTGTTTCATCTCACAATGGCATTCCTTTTTGAAAAATACTATGGAGCGGTAAATAACCTGGGATAAACATTTTATGCATTGCTCATAAATGACAATTTACTGGCGGCTCATAGAATTCAGTATAAATATTCCTTTTACGGGGAAAGTAACAAGTGTCTTTGTTTTTTTTTTTTTGTTTTTTTTTTGTTTTTGTTTTTTTTTGTTGACTAACTTAGCATAGCTTGCAGTTAGAAAAATTGAGAAAAAATCAGTTATTTATGTTCATTGAAAGATTAAGTTCCTTTCCCCTCTTTACTTTACTTTTATCATTCCACCTGATCTATCCACATGGGTCTTTTATTCTCCATATTTTTCCTTTAGATTTCTCATGCTTGTTTATTTTATATTACACATGGACAACAGGGTGGTGCCACTCATGTTGATATAGCTTGTGATCCGGAGTTAGTAAAGCTGGCTTTGAACTTAACCTCTCTTCCGGTAAATACCCGACTTCATAAAACAAATCCTGCAGCTTATTTGGATGTGACTGTTATAGGTCTATTTTATATCATTTGAATTATAGGACAATTTTCTAAGATTTGAAAGTTCACTATCAAATAATAGAAAATATTTGTTAATATGAACGTTTGAGATGCAACTCTTCTGGATATCCATGTTTATAATGATACTGCTACACAAATGATTTTAGAGATATGCATACATATATCCATATTCATATCATTGTAGCTTGTTTTTGGTAAGTTAATGTATCATACATCCATATCGATGTTTCCATGTTGCATCCATTACCATATTGGTAGCACTAGCTCATTTTTCGTAAGTTAATGTATCATATATCTATATCAATGTTGCCACGTTGCAACCATTACCATATGGACAACACTTTATGTTGATGACATACATATCATGCATGACTATTTATCTCAGTGTTGTAATATCTTGTATACAATTTCAATTGATATCCTCATATTTTTCCAGCTACTAGCTGTGTTCTTGCAGCAACCACTGCCTCCCCAACCATATAGAAGGAAAGAATTTACTCAATGCAATCTTAAGTAGACAAGAATGTCCCCATTTTTAACTCTTGTTTAATCATCATGACAGCATATAAGATATAAATGTCAATGATGCTATAATTTATTCATTTTCAGAAGGTAGCCAGAGAAGAATTGGCATTCAGCATGTAGCATACCATAACTTTGTTAACATCAAATTTATATTGATTTTCTCTGAAGATTGGGTGTTTGCCTGATTGTAAATAAAATATTGCATACAATGATTCTGGCTCTTATAAATTGCCATTAGTTGTTCCAGTTCTTCTTGTTAAGATAGTTGCATATTTGGCAGATTTGTGTCTCTTCAGTAGATCCCGTGGCATTCCCCGCTGCAGTGGAAGCAGGTGCTCAAATGGTTAGACTCACGAACCTAATAACCTGAAAGTCGACTTGTCCATGTGTCACAATGAATATAGTTGAGAACAAGCTTTTGGCATATACAGGTGGAAATTGGAAATTATGATTGCTTCTATGAGATGGGTATCCAATTTTCTTCAGACCAGGTGCCTGGTATCAGCATGGGAACCATTATTCTCCATTGTACATCAATAATTAATTTTTTCTCACTAGCTTCTCTAGTGAATTTTCAGATACTAAAGCTAACTCGGGAAACAAAGAAGATTCTTCCATCTATCACACTTTCTGTAACTGTGCCTCACACCCTAAGTCTCCCTGATCAGGTAAATTATAATTGAGTGGCTACATAAGAAACCATAGATTCTTTTAGAGTTATCAGTACAGTTTGTCTCACAATTTTTTCAAGTTGCATAATAGGTGAAGCTGGCAGAGTTACTAGAACAGGAGGGTGCTGATATCATCCAAACTGAAGGGGGGAAATGCTCCAATCCCTCAAAACCTGGCATTCTTGGCTTGATTGAGAAGGTATAGCATTGCATTTTGCAAATAAGAAGCAGTTCTTTTGGTTGGAAGAACTACTTTTTGTGTAAAAGCAAAGGTTAGAAATTTAGAATAACTACTTGATGTTTTAGTTTTAATATATCATTTTGGACTTCTAACATAGTTAGATCGCAAAAAAGTTTATCATTGAATTGTCTCTTCTCAAATTTTAATAATCTAATTTTCAATATTTAAGTTCAATATATGTGTTAATGTTCAATTTACAGACATGATTATTTGTACTTAACTACTTACCTCTTGCAGTGAGATGCTCTTCCCCTTGACAAGTTTTTATTTAGCTGATTTTTTTGCAATGAGAATTTGTTGTTGCACCTGCTTGTCTTTTTCTTTTTCATCAAACTAGTTTAGTACTTAATAAATAGCAATGATTACAAATAACCTAGAAGCAAATAGTGTCTGTCTTTTGGTCCACAAATCCTTTTCCCTTGCTTGCTGCTTCAAATTTCCCTTTTCATTCTATATGGAAGTAATAGTTTCCTCTTTCAATCTGATAATTTCCTTTGTGATCAATTTGCAATCATCTTGTACCATTTTGTCACATATGGTTTTCCTTTTAAATCTGGATACATTTTTATTAGTGCAGTGATAAACCATTTTCTTGAATTACGATACTGAGTTGCAATCAGCTGTGATAATAAACAAATGCACCTTCCATACAATACATACTTAAGAAGTATGACTCTGGCTGCCTCAAGGCAGTATATCAATATTATATAGCAGCTGACGATGTATCTGAAAAAGTTAATAGCGCTAGTTGAAATATGGATACTCATTTTGTGTTGATTTATATAGGCAGCACCAACACTAGCAGCTGCATATTCTATCTCACGAGCAGTCAAAATTCCAGTTATGTGTTCATCTGGACTAAGCGCAGTTACAGCACCAATGGCCATAACAGCCGGAGCAGCTGGCGTGGTATGTGCTTTATTTCTTCCTTTTGAAGATAGCCCCTTGAACTTACTACTGTTACATCTCTGTTCTCCATTAGAACCAACAAGAGGGGGATAGTCAATGCTCCTTTCAATTGGCTGGATAAGTTGGCCCTCGACGAGTTTCACATGTTTTGAGGGTTCAGTTGATGGACATACACATATATAAGTCGAACTATTATGAGGGCATGGTATTAATTTACACTGGGCATGACCCCCTTAAAATGCCCTATTACGAAAAGAACACCAGGTGAACCAATTTGTTGTCCCATTTTCGTCGCATCATATTTATCGTAGAACACACAGACCAAAATGCAAGTTTGGATACTTTCCATCGTTAGGAGAATATCATCTGTTATTGGAAATGCATTCATTAAGGACTATTTGATGCACAGGTAACAACTCCCCAAAACATCTAGGTTTGTTCCAAAAAATTCTCCATTATGTACATGATAAGCATCGTGGATCATTGACTTAGATGCTTTACTATGTATTTTGGCAGCAGGATGTGATTACAATGATTATATCCTGATAGGAGTTTTAGCTTGATCCTTGCAAAAGCGTAGGGACTCATTTGAGTTTTGAGTTCGCTTGGTTCATGAAACTCAGCCCGACAGCTACTGCCTTGCTTTCTGAATTCTTACATTATAATGGCATCTTCTATATCTGATGCACCAGAAGACCAAAAATGTGTAGAACCTCAAACAGCACTAGAATGCACAAAATTCATGGATCAAGTTGAATGCTCATTCCTGTTAAACGCTGATGGTTATGATTGATGGCTCTTTTCTGGATGCAGGGCGTTGGTTCAGCTGTGAATAAACTCAATGATGTGATCGCAATGATTGCAGAGGTCAAAAGCATAGCTGACTCATTAGGTCTATCAACCAGATGTGTGTCTGAAGAATTTAGAATTCTCCAGCCTTAGCTCCATTTCTGCATTTTGAAACATGTACATCTATAAATTTATATCCATAAATTGTAAGCAGGCCGCAAATCTGGTGATTTGCATTCAGCTGCTATATCAGTTGCTTCACAGTTCGCTCATGGTTACCTTTGCAACACCAAGGCACCTTCACTGCAAATTGAAAAGGGAAAAAAAATCCTTGATACAAGGTAATATGTATCAACTTTGATTAGCCTAAGTTGATGGTACTTTGTTTTTAGCCTTCGCTACAGGGCAGTTCCAAGGCCATTCTTTTTGTTGGAGACTAAACAAAGTAGCAGATTATTCTTGTCTTTTTGAGAAGGAAACGGGCAAGGTCCATCAAAATTCATTCAAAGTCATGAATTGTGCTGTATAATGCTGCTTTTTGCTTGTCCAGCATGATCATAAATTTCTGATGAAATACAGCATGACACCAAAACTAAACTTGGAACTCTCCCAAGCAGCATGCACGCACATGATAATTTCCCCAGAAAACTACTGTATCAAAATGGCAACGCCCAGGATTTGTCTTACAAATGTAGGGTCTATCACAAAACACCATGGAAGAGGGGGCTCCCCTGGAAGGATAAAATTTTCAATGGTTGTTTTTTTTTTTTTTTTTTTTTTTTTTTTTTTTTTTTTTTCGCTTGAAACGGGTTGTTCAGACAGCGCGTGTCCGAATACACCCAAGAACATCAAAATACAAAATCTCGCGTAGTGCCAATGGCAACTCCCGCTCTCCTGCCCACAAGGCATATCCCGAATGGTGTGCTGCATATGCAGCAACCCAGTCGGCCGCTCCGTTGGCCTCCCTGAATACATGCTTGGCCTCAAAGGCCACAACGTCCCTCATCATCATCCTAATATCCCGGATCAGAGGATGGTCAATGCTCTCCCGCCGAATCCACCCAATAACAGTGGATGAGTCGCCCTCCAAGATGATCGAGCTAGCCCGCAGTACCCGCCGCGCATGGCAGAGGCCGGCCCAGGCAGCTCGCAACTCCGCCGCTGGCACTGATGTGTCGAAAAGCCGGCAGCCGCCCGCTGCCACTACCCGAGAGTGAGGGTCTCGTATGACGAAGCCGGCACCGCCTCGTGTACCACTGTCCAGTACTGAGCCATCAAAATTGACCTTGAGGAAACTCGGGGGTGGGGGCTCCCAGGTGAAGAACACCGTCCGAAGAGCTGCCTGAGCAGAGAAAGAACCCCAGGTGTCCCGAGCTATCAAGGTCGTATCTGAAGGGCTGGCAGGTCTGAACTCCATCGCCAATGCTCGAGCGGACTCCGCAACAAACCTCGGCGACATCCGACGCTCGCCAAAGGTGCGAGCGTTCCTTGCCAACCAGATCTGGTGGGCGGTGCAAATCGCTCGGATGGCCTCCTGACATGTCCGCGGACTAGTCAGCCACTGACGTATCATCTGCAAAAACAGTCTCCTCTCCCGCCAAACCTCCTCTGGGATACCCGTCCACTGCCATGTCTGCCGCGCCCACAAGCATCCAAATAGTACATGATCAACTGACTCATCCGCACCGCAGGCCCCACACTCCGCAGGGATCCCCAGACCACGTCGGCTCAGCACAGCTCTCGTCGGAAGGCGGTCCCACATCACCTTCCATAGGAAAAGTGCTGCTCTCGGGTGGAGCCTAGACCTCCAAATCCAGGCACCGTCCCATCCACTCTCATGCTCGCGCTGAATCACCCGGGCCAGATCACCCAGCCTCACGCTGGCCCTGCACGAAGTGCTCCAAACCCTGACATCTGGGCCCTCGCATCCTGGTACTGGCATGGCAAGTATCCTCTCAGCTAGATGTGCCCCGAACAACTGGTAGAGTCTGTCCACGTCCCACTCTGCCCTCCCTGGTGCTAGGAGGTCGCACACCCGGAGCCCTACTGCTGCCTCGAAATCCACCGTCGTCGGCCAATATCTCAAGGGAATGGTATCTACCCACGGGTCATCAGTCACAACAATGGTCCGGCCATCGCCCATCAGCCACCTGGTATGAGCTAACACGGTCGGCAGGTACCGCCCAATCTCCCGCCACATGAAAGAGATGCGGCGACCGCGCCGTGCCGCCTCGAGGCTCCCTCGGCCATATCTGGCTGCCATCACCCGACTCCAAAGCCCATGTGGCTCCAACAAGAAACGAGCTGCGTGCCGTGCAATGAGTGTCTCACGCCGCTCCAGAAGGGACTGAACTCCCAGACCACCCTCACTGGTGGGCCGACATACCCGCTCCCAGGCCACCAAATGTACCCCACGACCCCCACCATGGGACCCCCAGAGGAAGCTCCGGAGAAGACGTTCAATCTTCAACAGAGTCGTCTTAGGGACCACAGTGTTGGCCATGAGATATACCGGCATGGACCCAAGCACCGATCTGACAAGGGTCAGCCTCCCCATCATGGATAGTGAAGATGCCCTCCATCCCTCCAGCCTGCTCTCGACCCGCTGCACCAACCCCGAGCACTCCGCCACTCGTAGCCTCCGGCCCGTGATGGGAACTCCCAGGTAAACCAGAGTCCCCTCCTGCTCGGGCATCTGCAAGATACTCCTGATCTCCTGTCGGACTCTGCTCTCTGTGCTGGGGCTGAACTGGATAGCCGACTTCGTGAAGTTGATTCTCTGTCCGGATGCCGCACAGTAAGCTGCCAACACTCTGCGAAGTACACGTGCCTCCGAAACCCGCGCTCTGGACAAAAGAAGACAATCGTCAGCAAAAAGTAGGTGAGAGACAGGTCCCGCCCCCGGTGTTGGAACATAGGACTCCAGCTCCCGGCTTGCACACGCCCTCTGGAGGGCACGGGACAATATATCAGAGCAAATGATAAATAAATAAGGGGATAAGGGACATCCCTGTCGCAGCCCCATGGTGGACTCAAAAAATACCGAAGGTGTGCCGTTGACTAAAATAGAGAACTTAGGCCCCTGGACACACCCTAGGATCCATCCAATCCATCGCCTGTGGAAGCCATAAGCCTCCAGTACCCTCCGGAGAAAACTCCATCTGATCCTGTCATAAGCCCTCTCCATATCCAGCTTGACAGCCATCAAACTGCCCCGCTTCGATGCCCGCTGGAGATCCCACATCATCTCCTGAGCCAGCATGACATTGTGGGAAATGTTCCTTCCCGCAATGAAAGCCCCCTGCTCTTGGCTGATAATGCTTGGCAGTAGGGGCTTCATCCTGCCCACCATGATTCTCGCCACAACCTTGTACAAGGTTGTGCATAGACTGATGGGTCTAAAGTGACCCGGCTCCACTGCCTCTTGGCGTTTCGGGATGAGCGTAATGAAAGTGGCCTTCCAATCCTCAGGCATGGCTGCCTGGGTGAAGAAACACTGGACAGCCTCGATCACAGCTTCCCGAATGATACCCCAATATCTGCGGAAGAAAATAGGGGGGAACCCATCTGGTCCTGGAGCTTTGTCCGCTGCTAGCGCCCAGACTGCCTCCTGCACCTCCTCCGCCGACACCGGCCGAACCAGGGTCATATTCTCATCATCAGTAATACCTACATCAGCCCGCGGAAGGTGGTCATCAGCACCAGGGCCTTCATCCTCAGTCCATCTGGCGCGGAAAAAGTCGAGTAGAACCTGTCCAACGGCAGGCTCACCCTCCACTCGGCGGCCAGACCCATCACGCAGTGAGTGGATCATACTCCGCTGACGCCGAATAACCGTCGTCCGATGAAAAAACCTAGTGTTGCGATCACCCTCGTTAACCCATTGGACCCGAGATTTCTGTCGCCAGAAAATCTCATGCTGTCGTAGCAGTGAGTGGTGCGTCGCAAGAAGCCCCCGAAGATGAGACATGTCATCCTCCGGGAGTGCACCCCGTAGGTCTTCTCTCTCCTGTAGTGTCGTAATCTCCTCCTCCACCCCCTCCAATCTCCGAAAAATATCACCCACTACCTCGCGATTCCAACGGCGGAGCCGCCGTTTGGTCAACTCGAGTTTGCGTGAGACTCGCCGCATCGCGTCCCCCCGCACCGGAACACGCCACGCCTCTCGAACAATGTCCCAGGACTGGGGGTACGACAGCCAAATCTTCTCAAAACGAAAAGGACTATGGTGACCCGATACCGACGAGGTCGAGATCAACAAGGGGCAATGGTCCGATGCAATCCGGGGTAAGTGGCTAACTCGGCAAGTAGGGAAGCGAAGGATCCAGTCTGGGGAAGCAAAGGCTCTATCTAGCCGCTCCCACACCCTAGCACCGCCAGGCTGATTATTGCACCAGGTGAACCGTGGCCCCGAGAAGCCTAAGTCCACCAAGCCATTTAGCTGCACAAAGTCGCGACCTCTCACCTGGTGCCAAAAACAAATAAAATCCTACGCGGACCTCTCACCCAGACAAAAGCATGCCGCCTTATCTTTTCCTTGCATTCGTTCCACGGTCTCAGTGCACCAGTGGAAAGGAAAAACCGCATCCTTGGGTTCTCTCACAGAGTAATTTTCAATGGAATCATCGCTGTACGTGCAACAAAGTTGAATCACAGCTCAAGTGCAACAATATTGCCTTCAATAGCTTTCTTTTGCGATAACTAGTCTTAGGCTATGACCATCAATTATGAGTACTTACAGTACATTTGAGAAATATACTTTCAATAGAAAAAGAAAAGAGAAGAAAATAACATGAAGAGTTTTCTTTAAGAACAAGGATGCATTCAAAAGGGAAGTGAAACATGGCCTCGCATGCAAATGCTCAACCTGGCTCTGCATATGCTTTATATATAATAAAAGATAACATGCAACAGATAAAGAATTTCCGTGGTCTCACCAGGGCTAATCGATTGAAAAAGCACTAAGAGAAAACCTATACTAAGATCATAGAATTTAAAGTTACTGATAATGTAAAAATGCGGTTGTGGGATGCAACAGCTTAGAGATACTGCTTGAGAGTTTGTAAAACAGTAGCTATAACTGCAATATCTATCCTAGCTTTCTGAGGTCCAGAGAATAAATATTAGCATTTGATCATTATATAAGCTCATCCTGTATATATGTTCTTGAAAATTTTCGAGATCTATGTCAAGCACTTCATTGATGATGGCACTTCAAATTTCTTGAAAAAAAAAAGAAAAAGAAAAAAGAGCGTTCATAGACAGAGAGGAAAGCAAGAGCAAGAGGAACAGAAAGGTGCCCATTAGAACTATGCAACATGGAAAAGATGAATTTGGCATCCCATTTAATAAAATGGATTCATCAGTATCATGTACAAGAGATTGGTTTCTGCATTGGTCCCTCAATTTCTCATCAACTATATTCCCCATCCCAGTCACTCATACTCATCATCAGGCTCCTCAGATAACTCACCACTTTCCTGCAAGAAAATAGTGACGATAATATGCAATTGTACAGGAACAAAAAAAGGAACACAAGACCATAAAGAGAAGGCAAGTGTAACAAAAAGTCTCCACTAACAAATCATTTACCTTTTTCTTCATGTATTCTGCCATGGCCTTCTCAAACTCAGCTCGTTTTTCAGTAGCTTTATCATAATATTGCACCTTTTCCTATCAAACAAGTTGACAGCAAATGATTGGCAAAAGTGTATCATAGTAGCATCCGCTATAATTTAATTTCCCAAATCCAAAAACTAGCACAACCGGGTATCACTTAAAACTTCTAAGAGGAAAAAAGTGACCTTATAACCGTCATATGTTATGCTTTTTCTTTCATTTTGTTCACCAAATGTTTTCTATAGAACAAAAACAAAACAGGCTCTTTACATAATCTATTCCTGGTGCACATAGATATTTTTCTTATAACCTGCTTATTGCTTTTGTGGAGCCTTCTTGATAGATCTCTTTACATGTTCCTTGTGCACATAGAGATTTTCCTTATATCCTGCTTGCTGTTTTTGTGGAGCCTTCTTGATAAAAGTTACAGTTGCACCCCATATTTGCAATGGATGAGGCTTCGCGTTGTTTAACAAGTTACAGTGGAGCCTTTTTTAACAAGAAAAGCAATCAGTTTTTTTTTTGATGTATAGGATCTACTCCTGTAAGGTTATAGATTGTAGATGTAGAAGGACAAGACAATACCTTTAAATAAATTGTGATGAATATTTGGTGGGATTAAGGGATAATTAACATCAGGAAAACCTAGTTAACTGAATAATCCCCATTAATGAGGATTGAAGCTATTTTCCACATGATTCTATGTTACTGAGTTCTGCATGCTTTCTTCCCACCATTTCTTATTATTTATTTCCAATGCCATCTTAATTTTATTCAGTTAACCTAGATATATACCAAGTCTACCCTTCTTTGTCCAACCGTTCAGATCTTTTCCTACATATTTTTATGCCACCAAACGTGTCAAAAGTATCCCACTGTCACCACCAACCAGCAACTATCAGTAGCTGTACCATTTCCTTCCACCATCATGTCTACACTTGTGTTCCTATATGGGGCAAGACGATGGTGGCATAGAGAAGCAGTAGACTTCTTGTATTTGATTAGCAAACATCTCTCATATATTTAAGACACTCGAGGAGAGACTGAAGGATCTCATATTTATGGGAATGGTTACAGTGATAAAAAATAAGTAATAGGTGCATTTGTGAAGATGCCAGAAAGAGACACTTTTCCCTCTGCCCAACAAAAATTGATGACAATCAAGTACAAAGGGAAAGTTCATATGAGAAGCTCCTAAATTCAAGAACACCTACCCCATCAGAGAAATTTTGGTGGATAAAACATTTACCTAGAGATCTAAGTCAAAAGGATGAACATAAGTATAGATAAGCATAGACATAAAATTTTAAATATATTATTAGTTTACATATGTCTCCCTATGTTGCCAGTCTACTCTGGTATACATTTATAATCCTGTTCAAATCACAAATATCAACTTTTTCCTTGACCATTCTACCACAAAATGCATTTCTAACTGAGATCCTTCCAATGATCTTATCTTCCTTTCCTTCCTACCGCCATATAATATGCTGTGATGCTGCACCTTCCTTGGTGTAACAAGTGATGTCATTATTCCATCCATGTAACAACCTCACATCCGCACTCTCCATAGTCCAAACTAAAATAATCCTGAAAGGAAATATGATGCAGTTTCAAATCCTTTCACCAAGATCCATAAGATCTATATATCTCTTATGGTTCATGCTAATAACTTATCTATGAAGTACAGATATATGCTACACTCAGAATGGTTATTACCATGTCAGTTCAAATGCCTACAAATAAATAATACCAACAAAAGTGAGATTTCCGCTTTGAATTTTCTTTATTTAATTTATTCGAATTATAGGTTATAAAAGTCAAAGTCTTCTTCCTCATGGTAGTTTTATTCGGATGGCACTTTCATCATCCACAAACAAGTGCCCTTATTCCATATAAATAGCTCTACTTAAAAACTCCTCCAAAACATCTTTCTAGAGAAGATTGACTATTTGTGGTCTATTACGATAACCAAACAAGACCTACTCCACTTATAAATCTTTCTTTGTGCTTTATTATTGTCAAGTAATAATCCACAATAATCAAGAGCTTGCAAATATTTCTTCACAGCTTCTTTTAAGGTTTCTTAGGCTCCCCTCAACTCCCTTTTGACTCATCCATTCAAATAAAATGCTCATAGTGGATCCTCTCTCGGTGTGATTTTGTCATCTTCAACTCCACACTTCCCAACCTGACCATCTAATTATCATCTGTACCAAACTCATGTGTTTGCGCATTCTTCAAGTAACTTCCAGATCCAAACAGCATCCTGAGCCTTATCATGCCTGCCTCTTGTCTTCCTTGGAATGCAGATGTTGGAAGACATCGGCAATGGAGTTCAATCCATCTACGTATTCAAATATTCTGGAGTCTTTGTGCTTCTAAAAATGATATGAAATAACAAAACTAATCACTTCGAAGGATCTTTTGGTCTTCTCTAATCAATTTTCCTAGGTGATGGAATATCCAATCATCGATGATTGTATTCATTCATCCAAGACGTTGCACTTAATATTTTCAATTCCCCTTTTCAGTTCTCCTTCGCAATTTTGTCCCAACCTTGTTACTTCCAAAAGTAGTTTATTGTGCTCTGACCACCTTTAACCACTTAAGACATATTCCCTCTCCCTGGGCCAGCCAATAATGTACTCTTATCTCTCAAAGGCACTCCACATATTTCTCTTATTTACCATAGCCCAATGCATGTTATGCGTCCAATCTTTAGTCTCTTAGAATTATTCTTATTCTTGCATAAAACATCAATCTTAGGCTAGTTTGCTATAGTTTTCATAAACAGACAGCATTTTTGGGGCAAGAAGGTCCACTTGAATAACCTTAAGTACTCTGAGTGAAGGATGTAGGTGCTGATTCACACCATATAGTAACTACAGTATGTACAACTGTAGTAGGTTGTCAGCATAACATAGGGCACAAACTTATCTATTGCTGTAGTGGTCTATATTACTCCGTCAATGTCTACTGAAAGAATAGACATCTGCATAAACCAATATGTAGTGGTACAGGCCCGTATCCTCCCTGACTTTCCTGAACATTTTTTTCTTTCTATTTTGGAAGGTCTGAAATCCTTCTCATAGAACTGCAGTTAAATTAGCTTCCCATGATACTATCTCTAAATAAGCTTTCCATGGTAACAGCAGTATGTCTAGAGCATCTACAATGTCCTGTAATGTGTAAATATACTACGTGCCTCACTTTCTTCAGTCATTAATGTAAGCATAATTATGTTTGTGTATATAATAAACAGTGATCAGAAGAGATATCTTATGATTCAAAAAAATTCAATGGATGCTCAGTGCATTCTATAGATTATGTAGAAGAGTTAAATTTACCCTATGTTACAAGGAAAAATGAATAAAATAGCATACCACAGCATGCTAGTTGTGAATCTTCCATAGATTCTGCATCATTCAATGTCAGTGCATGCAAGTGTCACCATGGTATCACATGAGATAAGCGTACCATGCTCCAACCGACACAGTCATGACATGCAATTTTTTTCTTTCTTGCTCTAGATGAATATTGCACCTTTATACGACATAGCTATAAGCTTTGTTAATTCTTACAACACCTCGACTCTGAAAAGATTTTAAAAATGGTGATACCATTCCTATGGAACAAAAAATTATTCATGTCAAGATATTCTTGATAAGAAAGACCAGGAAAAAAAAATTTACTGCAGTTAATGGGTCATGGACCACTCATAATCTCAAACTTTTCTTGATCAACCATTTTGAAGTGATAAGATGAGCCATATTCAAACATTTGATAGATGTGATTTTCAAAAGTTTGTATATGATGCAACCATTTTGGAATGACAAAATGTAGCCCACCGTAGTAGACTCTTTTAGCCAAAAAAAAGAGAAAAATCCTTGACAAATATATTTGTGCAACCATCTCAACCCATGACACCTACGTCACAGTAGAGCAGCCTTACCATTATGCCAAGACTCAACTTCTAGAAGGCACATGGCATAAAACTTTTTTGTTGTATTTTTAACCTTGTCACTTATAGATGTCCCACTCCAACATTGACATGTTGTCTCCCTCTTCTCTCAAGATTTATGTTAGCTCCATCACTTTCGCAATTATAAATAATCTTGGTATATGAGAAGGAAAAGGTTATGCTTCTCTTTTTAGGCTCACTATAAGTAATTGACAAGTCAAATAAATAACAAAGTTAAAGCTTATGCATAATTGAAAGGGTAAAGGAATAATAGATTCAAACCTCAAATGACATTGTTTTCCACTTCTCCCCGCATGCCTTTCCTATCTGAAATACAAGCAACACTTACATCATGCAACCGAAAACGAATTAAGAAAACGCAGTTTGAACATCAAGTAGAGGGTACCCGTAGCATACATCACGCATTGATTTGACACCTGGATTTTCTTGTTGGAAAGTCTTCCGAAAATCTTCCCTTCAAAACAAAAACAAAGTTTCAGTACACAATTTTTTTAAAGAAAAAAAAGTAATCTTTCCATTAGTATAAACTACTGTAAAGAAAATAACATATGAAGGAAACCTAAACTAACTGAGAATGGTACATAAATGAAAACTGGAAGAAAGAAACGGAGAAAAGAAAAGAAATCATGTAAAAATGGATAGTATGAATGAACTATATAATTTGAGTCAATAATAACAATTATTCATGAATTATATGCATATTCTGATAGAATTGTTTGTGAAAGGGTAAATTTCCTTTTGTTAGTCAAAGAGTGTCATAGTGTAACTATGGTCCAGTATTAGGTGCAAGATTTTTCCTCTTTGGCTTATAACCTAAAGAAATGCTACCATGACTCCACCTATATCACATACATGGAACCAAAACCCACTCTTCATTGGAGCTCTTCCAAATCCAGAGCCTACAATTTCCCCTGGCTCTCATCATTTTGCGGGAACCACAGCTAATCCATCTCAGTTTAAAATTTATGCCTGCTTCCAGTTGATTCAATTCTACATATATACATTTTCACTGGTGGAAAATTCGGCCCATGACCCAGTTTGTTCAACTCCCCATCGCTATTTTACAGAAGATTACAGTACGAGGTCATTGACAAATCTTTGCAGTAATAATAATCATTCATCGACTGCATCTGGAATTGGCATACATCCTTTCGATATTTTAAGTTATGCGATAAATACATCACATCCTCATGGTAATCAGCACCATGGTCCAAAAAAAAAAAACAGATTCAGCAAACATTTCTCAACCTAGCCAGAAATAAAGACTTCAAACGACATCAAGATCATTAATAGCTCACCGGAAAACTTCAAATCAAACTAAAAACCGAAAAGGATGGAGATAAAAGAAGCGATGAACCGAGTTAGTTAGGGTAGAAGGGGTACAAAAAAAAAAAAAAAAACCGAGCGGAGAGAGAGGGCGAGGGCGTACAGGTAGTAGAAGAAAGCCGTGGGGGGCTTCTTGGGCTTGCGGGCGTCGTCCTTGACCGGTCTCTTCTTTGCCTTGGGCTTCGTCGGCTTCATGGCGGGCGCTTTGGGCTTCGCCGGCTTCTTGGTGGGTTTGGCTTGCTTCGCTCTCGTCTTCATCTACTCGGGGCGACGGAGAAAAGAAGACGGCGAATGGAGGCTGGGGGAAGAAAAAGGCGACGATTGAGGCGAAGAGGATTTGCTCTGCTTCTGGCTTCAGCGCTTCCGCTTGTCGGCCTCTAATGAAACCGGTGATTGTAGGAAAGGCGCCTCGCCCCGGCCATCTTATTGGTACGGCCTCTTGGCTGGCTCCTCGGTCCGAGGTCGCCTTCTCAAACTTGGACCGGAACTGGTCGAACTTGGGAGAGGAAGACAGGCTCGACCCAAAGAAGTCGCTCGGCTCCAATGCCTCCTTTGCATTAATAGGGGTGTAAAATGGTCAAACTCGACTGAAATCCAGCATGATGGAACCATGCCGTAAAGCTAATCTGGTTCGGATTTGGGTTCTTTTTGTGCGAATTGGTTTGGTTTGGATTCATGATTAGATGCTGATTGCTCACTGTTATGGTATCATTTTTAAAGCTTTCTTCCCATCTTTGTTCAAAATTAGATTAATACTTTAGTATCATTTTATGACTTCTGTTGGTCTCCACCGAGCAAAAACCAATGGCTACTGCCTTTCGCATCAGTACTTACATTAAATTTCGTATTTTCTGAATAAGTCCAAATAACAGAATCCATAAAAATCAATAGGTAGGATTATTTGAACCAAGTGGAATGAGTTCATGGAACCTAATATTAAGCCTCAAAACGAATGATCTTTTATCGTGAGGGTTAAGTCATCAAATTGTGTGGTTTCACTGAATAACCCTATTTGCAAAAGATAACTATTGTCCTTGAATTTGAAGACATTAATTTTTTTTCATTGCATGATATATTTGCATTACAAGGATATAGGTTTGGATATTTTGCCTTATGGCCATATTTGAACTTGGTACAATGAGTTTACTATACCCAACTTTAAAATTCAAAATCAGTTATACATTGTCTGGAGGGATTAGTTAATAATTAGCACCCTATTCGTAGAATATAATGATCACCCTTTAATTTGAATACCACCACACATACATGCGCATGCACAGATGTCAAAAGATATGCATTAACTTATCAAACGATGTGCATGCCACTCCTCCTATGGTATTATGATATTATGATTAAAAAAAAGTTTTCAACATTTATTGGCCATGAAATAGTCATAAATTTGTATTGTATTATCTTCATGTCCCTTCTTCAACAATCACATCTATCCAATTCAATTCTCCATCTCCACGAGAGAATAAAAAAGAAAAATACATGAATTTTAGATAAATTTACATTCATCAATATATTTAGATTATGAAATTATCGCCGCTTCTCCTCCATCCATGCATGTTGCATGCTTGCACTAGTTACCATTAATTATCACTAACAAGTATAGACTACATAATCACGGTGAAATTATTTCAATTGGTGTTTGATGGAAAATATTAAAATGACAAATATCTCTTTTTTGTCAAAAAAATGACAGGCATCTCTTTTTTTCTAAAAAAAAATAAAAAGAAGCAAACATCTCTGACAAGCCATCATAGGAAAATAGCAACAAGGCCTAATAGATGAGTGCTAATTCAACAACAATTAAGGCAAATAATCTAAAAATTCAACATCAGCACCCTCGAAAAAGTCTATCTATAAGAATGAAGGACTATGGCTCTTCGCCCTAATCAAAATTAAGTATAATTATAAATAGATCCTAGCATAAACTTCTCAAGGTTGTTAGCCAAAAAAGTGCATATTACATGCATAATATCTAGGAGTGAAGAGCCACATGCCTTGGTTGTGAAAATTGCTGGAGGTAAAAATTTTAGGATGCTAACTTTGATTTCCAAGGGCAACTAACAGAGGCATTTGGATTGATAGCTTAGGAAACAATAGATAACATCCAATATGAATAGTAGTGCTGGACATTATTATGTACATGCAATCGCTCCCAATTAGAACATGACATGCATGCCAATCCCACCAAGGCACCACTTATTTAGATCTGTTCTTCGATTTATTTTGCTTTTGATAAGATTTCAATAATATCAATATCCGTAAAAATGAGTCTCCTCTGTTATTTTTGGCCAACATAAATTACAGCAAGTATTTGTTATTTCAGCCTTTTATTATGTTTCTCCGGAAACAAACTGATAATTTTCAGGACTGGTGGAATGAAATATAGTGAGCAATTCTACTTTTGGCGGAAAAGGAGCACGGTCCATATTTTGAAGAGGGAGAAGGAATACAGAGGATCCTCCTAGCCCTCACAACAAAGGTAGCACCATTCAAAGAGAATAGCGGCAAGCAAGAGGATGACCGAATCAGCCATTCTCCATACTCTCCAAGTTGTCACTAAGCGAGGCAGCCGCCACCACATCTCCTCCAAAGAGGTGGAGGCACCTCTTTTCCTCCCGTTCTCGGCTATTTGTCATAAAAGTTAATCATATTTAGCACAATCAATAGTGAAATTTGGCAAGGCTGACTAAGTTTGGCATAATCAATCAATCAATAAATTTTAACACCTTGCCTATTCTCCTAGTTATGACTTTATCGGCATCAATGTTTGGCTCGACATGCTCTACCTCGTCAAGGAGAAATCGTCGCACGCAGCATAGGCAATAATTTCCCCAGCCTTGGTAACAAAATCCTGGTTCATTTTGAAACAGATATAAAATCGTTTGATCAATCTGCACCCAACGACTCCGTGGCCCAATGGATAAGGCGCTGGTCTACGGAACCAGAGATTCTGGGTTCGATCCCCAGCGGAGTCGCTTCCTGGCCGCGCTTAATTTTTTAAATACAGCTATGATGCTGTTTGATGCAATTTGCTAAGCTACAGTCATCAGACGGGCTTTCTCTATCACTTTATCTTGGTGTCTGGAACTTGAAAGCAAAAGAATGTTTTAAGCTCCATTCCAGTTATCAGATTTTATGCCACAATTTCAAGGGGTTTAGTACGAACCCGTGAGGCCAACATTATTATGATTCGAAATCAGAGCTTGCACTTATGTATAATCACTGCTGGCTTCTATTTGGAACAGTACTTTGGCTTGACAATTCTAAATTTCTGGTTGGTTAGGTTGAGCAAGTACTTTCAATTTGATCCTGAAACAATCAGAAAACCATTGCAAACTAGAAAACTAGTAATCATCAACCCAAAAGTCCAGTAAAATTCAGATACTAGGAATGAGATCTCTACAACATGAGTTGAATCAGAATGAGATTTCGGTGAGGCATAGAACATGGTAGAGCAGACATAGTGGCCGATGCTAAACATGTCCTACAAAGTACAAACTACGACTACAAGACTCATAAAATGTAAAGAAAACAAAATGAAGTGGTTCAAGGACTATACAGAACATAGAATTCAAGATTTTCAGAGATTAGATTGCATGTCAAATTAGTCATGCCGAACTCTTACTGTCTGCACATTGAGAGATCTCTGCATATTATAAATTGTATTTACTACCTAAAATAGAAATCCAACATTTGAACATTTATGACAAAAATTCTACTCAGGTATCTCACTCTGCATTCTTTCTCCAGGATTACAAAAAGCTAACTGTCCAAATAATTACATCCTTATAGTGCTAAAAGTTATTTGCAGTGGTTAAAAACCAATCCAAGTTTACTTCTTTTCTTTTACGCATTTTTGTCATTCTTAATCAAGACTTTTTTTTCTCAACTACAGCATCCCACTATGCAATTTAGTGCTTGGATTACAGGCCCAATGGCTTGTTATATTCTTATTGATTGTCTGCTCATATTTTTGGACAGAAAGCAAATTTGATATGGTGGAACATTATTAGTATTTTCTAGCTCCTTGTCCATTTTATTGTCTTTTCATAATTTATCGAAATTTCCAAATGAACCTTGCACCATAGCTCCTTGATCACAGTTCAAAATGTCTAAACTTACAATCCTTACAATGCTAAAAGTAATGTTACTGATTCAAAAATAATTTAGATGCCATCCCTGCACTCAGTAGTCTAACTACTGCTCTATGGTGAGAATATCTTATTCATTGTAACCTCAGATGTATTTGTTTCACAGACCATTCAACCATTTCAAGTTTTATGAACTTCAATATAAATTATTGTAACCCATTAACAATGTCAATTTCAATACATAGGATGCAATCTTATGTTGCGTATTCAGATGTGCCAGCATTCCCCCATGAATGTTCCTCTTCTGGCAATTTCACAATTTCCGTGATTATTCCAACATAACATCATTTTCAAACAACATTTCTTCTATCAAACACAAGTTTGAGGCAATATAATTTATAGATGCTTAAGAGTAGAGTGCCAAAAGTAAAATGGTATCTAACAATGGTGAAAAAAAGTAAATTTTTGGGCAACCTTACCGGTAACTTAACAAGCGAAACCTCCTCTTGGAATCCAAAAAAAGAGGCTTTCCCTCCCTTTTTCTTTAAAAAGAAAATTGTTATGTTATTCATTGCTTTCTTGAAAGCTAATAAAAGTCATGGAGGAAAAATCCTTCCCATTAACTTGCACCAGACCGAGTACATTGATTTCTAGCATCTAATTAAAAGAGTAGATAACAAGTGAATGCTGATGTTTATGAAAGATAAAAGGGTATAAACTGCAAGTTACTTGAACCATACTCAAGAAGAGCATAACATACTGCGAGAACTGGATGAGTGAGGAGAAGAAAATTATAGATATCCTGGCAGTAGCTCCAACTATGACTTCCCAGGAGGTAGGGTTGGTGGTGTTGTATAAGACCTTAGCTGCCTGTTTATGAGCTTGCTGTGTTCGAGGGCTAGTTGGAGTTCCATATCATCAGCCCACCATTGCTCCAACCCATGAGCTTCAAGAAATTTCTTTGGTCCCTTGGACATCACATAAAGCTTTGCTGCTATATCTCCATTCCCACCATTTGTATATGTCTTGTTTGAACCCCCACTGGTAGCAACAGCAGTGCCAGCAGAATCAATGTAATAACAACAAATGTAATCACTATTATTTATATATAAATTCGGTACCCATTTCTTTATCTCTGCATGTAATTTATTTTCTTCATTTCCAGAAGCCGCCTCCTCGCTCTCGGGCAAAACTTCATGTTTCGAAGGCAACCTTGCCTTAATTTTCTTCCAGAGAAAGCCAGCCTTCTCACTGATAATTCTCACACTTGTGGCCAGTGAAACAGAAGGTGGGTTAAACAAATGGCACTCCACAAACACCCCTTGATTGGCCAGTGCTTTGCCTACTTGGAGAGCAAAACCAGCCCCCAAGGAATGGCCACCGATGCAAACATTGTTGCTGCCAAACCTGTCAGCGACCGTTTTCAGTGCTTCCAAAGCCCCATGAAACCTAACTGAACCTTTCAAGCTTTCCCAGGCCAAGAAGCGAAGATCATCCTCTAGATCTCTTCTAATGGTTGGGCTCTTCAGTAGTGTTCCCCTGAGCACAAGGACAGCCTTTGGTGCCCCACTTGGTCGCAGAAATATGAAATCAGATAAAGCAGCAGAGCGGTCCCACTCTAGAACAGCGCCATAAACAGAACCATCCCTCTCATCCACTAAGGCCTTTGTCAGCTTGTATTTGAAGGGCTTCCACCATTTTGGAGCAAGACCATTCTCTTCGGTTCTTCTTTCTTGTCTGTCTAGTTCTAGCAAGTAGACTGCATGTATAAAACATGCTATCACAGTCCTCCTGTAATTTGGATCCCTCCTGAAACCCCAACAGAGAGTCGTGTTTTACATGTCGCAAACAGTTTAGTCTAAAACAGCAAAACCAGAACCAACAGAAGTGTAAACTGAGTAGTAACCTCTTATATCCTCAACCAAATCGACAGCCTAGATATTCTCAATAAATCTCAAATGGACAAAAGAGACAATAGAAATTGATGAGCACAAGTCTGCAAATGTAATTTAGAATATCGAACATCATTTCAAATTATTTAATCACTAAACATTTGATTTATACTTAGACTTAAGAATATGAACATTTTATTGTACCTGTTTATTGATTTCATCAAATGAACAAGAAGTTTGTGCATGTACTGCAAACAAAGATGATGGTCATTTGCAAGTACAAGGTACTTCATCTCATTGACTTTCGTCTCTACATTCATTCATTATATAAAATCCATCCAATTTCTCCTGCTAGTGGTTGAAATTATTACATTGGGAGAAAAGATAAACAATAAAGAAATAACATAGGATACTTATGTGATCCTTCTCAGATATTTAATGTTTCTACTACGACATGTACCTAAAGGAAATTGGAACTTCTAGTTTTCATTCCTCTTGCTTAAAAGGAGTATACAAGAATACTATAGCAACTGTGTTGCCTGCCTTAGTTTAATGCAACTAAAAGAAAGAAAGGGCAGGGTGAGGTTATCATGAGCATGACAGATGTAGGGTTAGCCAGGATTGTTAATATGGTGGTAAACTGGATCTAAGAGGTTTGTAAATTTTGATTATCAAAAGTATATATCCATTAGTTATTTGTTAAGTAGTATCAGTTCCAAAAATCAAAACAAGGATGGTATTTTAAAAAACGAAACAAGACCATCTAATCAAAACAGGTTTAACAACTTGTGATTATTTCAATTGTGTAGATGAGAAGTGGATAGGTTTTCAAGTTGCACTAGTTCAAACAACTCAAATTAAATGGGTAGAAGTGAATCAACAGAGTAAATATATTCTGAGTTAGATTGCTCATAAAAAGCAACATTTCAGAAGTCAGAGTTGTAAGACAGGATGATTTGGTACTCAGTGAGGTGGGGCATGAGCATCGAGGCTAAGACAAACTCCATAAACTTTCCTTCGTATAGTAGAAAAGCTTAAAAATCAAGAAATACCATGCGAAAACTTATGGATTTTGATATTATTGTTCAATCTGCACTCATTTATGTTACAAACTTTAATAAGAAGACTCCATGTATGAAGACCTTGAAGGAAATATATCAAAAAGTCACCTGCCAAGTTATAATTACGGTAAGTGCATAGCTTAAAATGTGTGATGCCTACTACACCCAAGTTTGAGAGATTTTAATCTAGACAAAACTAATGCTACAATAAACACAAGATCATCCCTTTTATTCCATTGTCAATGGAAATAATCAAATATTAATGTATTCTCATCATATAACAGACAAAAAAAAAAAACCAGAGTGAGAGAGGTTTTGCCTTGCATGAGCCGCTCTAGCAAAACACAAGCCTTTGTTTATACAGTCAAACATCTAAGCTTCAAGGCATTTCTGGAAGGCCTCACATAACAGGGAGTGAGACAATGCTTAAGAAATATTTTCAAATGATAACAAAATGTATTAGCTGCTATCAGAATTTGTTACACCGGAGTTGTGAGTATTGTCCTCTCATCACACCAGTCATTGTGCTTGTTAAAAGTTGATATCTGATGATACAAAACCTAAAGAACAACCCCTAACTCTAAAGAAATTTGGCTTGTTTGGCTCAATGAAACATCTAACCGAACTACTTTGGTTTGGAACAGCCACTTCTCTGGATAAGTCCATGTGGGCGCATCCTTCTCTTATTTGGGTCGTGCTTGAAAATCAATTTAAGTCATATATATACCAGAATGAATAATTCAAAATTTTAGTCCTAATCACCAGAGCTAGAATTGACTATAATCAAGTTGATGTCAACCATAACAATGTTAAATTCTTCCAGATGCTTTGACTAAATTTCACTAACAGGAGTGTATTCATCTGAAACCTAATAGCACAGAGATTTATAAGTTTGCATATGTAGTATGCATACATCTGATGAACATTCGAGATCATAATCTCCTTATGCATTGATATCTGAAACAACTTTACCAAAAAGAAAATATTTACCTTACTTTGCCATTTAGTTTCATCAAAAATGAGAAATAGTCTGCATGAATGTGCCAAAAAGAAAATCTAATAACTTATTTAGTAACTAGTAAGGATAAGATTTTTATCCTATCCTATAGCTCTCTTTCCTCAACTATGGTCACCCCTTTTTGTTTCCTGGAAATATAATGCTTGCCCAATAACGTAGGTAAAATTTCAATTTCTGCAGCTAGTGACTTGGATTCCAGAGAATACACAGAAACAGATGCACATAGGGCATTAATCTAAGATGTTTATCAAAAGATTCAAAACTTTCTAACAAACCCTGTAAAGACCTAGACCTTGGTAATTCTCTGCTCATCTTTTCTCAGTAAGAACCCACAAGAAGATTTCCAAGAAATAGATACTGTACGCCCTTAGTCCCGAAAATATCAAACATAACAAAATAAACAGACCGTCATTATAAAAAAAAAAGTTTCTAACTCCATCAACCATAAAGTTTCAGAGAATAAAACCCCGAAAACTACATAGAAAACTCCTCATCACGGAAGTCTTGATAGGGTTTTCGCCAAAACCCTGTCAGCCACTAGAACATTCATTGAATCAAAGAGAGAAACAAGACAAAAGACAAAAAGGTTTGATACATGTCGAAAGAGAGAGAGAGAGAGAAGAAAAACGAACCAGCTGGAGCGGATGACATCTCTCCAGTTGGGAGAGGAGATATTGCGAGGGCCCGACACATGGAAATCGTGCGGATGGCCCGCCACCACCTCCAAAACCTTTCTCTTCTTCCCTTCTCCTTCTCCTCCTCCATTTTCTTCCAGAGAACCCTTCGGCATCAAACCGAACCCTCCTGTCTTCCCTTCTCCTCCTCCTCCTCCTCCTCCTTCGCCTGCTCTTCTCTCTACCGCTCCTTGCATGACTTTCTAGAAAAATAGGGGATAAAAAGCAGAGCAAAGAGCAGAGAATAAAGCGTTAGAGAGAGAGGGAGAACAACGAATGGAATATAAAAAGAGGAGAATCAGAGAAAAGGCCCCTTTTTTTCACTTTGGCGTACAGCAAGTTGGGTTATGCCAATGCCGCGGTCTCACACAGAATGTGATTATTTCCTGTGAAAAGCGACTCGCATTCTTTGAATGCTGTGGCGGATAGCGCTCCCAACGGTCAAATTTGGAAGGGGAGCGTCCGGATTACGCGGGGAGTGAATTGGGTTGAGGCAACATGGCATGAAAAAATAAATTTCATACCAAATATTATATTTGATATTAAAAAATAAAAATAATAATAAAATAATTAATTAATTTTATATTTATGGTACTAAAAAAGAATATAAAATAAATATCATTATACGAATAATTTTTTTCTCATGCTAGATTACCGAGTGGAAGGTAGTTTGAAATTGTCTACGAGAAATACACCCACTTATATTATATTAATATTATATATTTATTAGATCTATTAATTGTAATATATATTAATATACATTTATTATAAATTAATATAAGTTATATTCATATTATATAATTAATATATATTAATATATTATATATATTTATTAATATAGTACAGTTATGTAGTTATATTAATTTATTTATATTGATTATTACAATTAATATAAATTTATATTTATTATTTATATTAATAATTAATATATTAACAAATTTATTGGTCATTAATTTGTTAATCAAAATTCGAAATCAATAAATATTTAATTATATATTATTTCTTATTTATTATTAATATGTATATTAACTATTTACAATAATTAATATAATCAATTAGTTTATTATAGTAAGAAATATATTTTCTAAAACATGTAAAATTAATTTAAAAATATTTACTAAATCATATAAATATATTTCAATATTCAAAAATGATCCAGACTAACAGCCTTCGTCTAAGCGAGCCATAAAAAATCTATAAATATCATTCGTTGAATTGTTTATTCAAGGTTATTATTAAAAATTTGGCAATATTCTCATATAATGTTACCTCCAACTAAACATAGTAATTTTTTTTCAGTTCTATTTTATAAAGTAATTTTTCCACCAACTAAATATGGTCATTTTTTTTTACTTTATAATTATATGTCTAGATAAATAATTTTCAGAAATAATCAGATTGCCCGATAATTTGACATAAAAACGAATTCTCAAATCATTACACCAAGCAACTATTTGGCTTTACCATATAGCAACTCCCTAATGTGAGCTCTTAATTTAGGGATGGCGAGCATCCAGTGGATCGCATGGATCAGGAGGTTTTGATGTGATTCGTGGAAGCTGTTGGATGTGTTTTATGATCTCATCTTATTTGCAAGTTTTCAGGAACGTGGCAGCCAAGTCAATCTCATCTTGTTTGCAAGTTTTCAAGAATGTGGCAGCCAAGTGAAGGTAAGTTCTCTGAAGTCAGAACATTGAGATTAGTTCATCTCCAGCTCTCATCTTATTTGCAAAACATGGCAGCCAAGTGAAGCTAAGTTATCTGAAGTAACAACGCTGAGATTAGTTCATCCCCAGTTCTAGTTTCAAACCTCGATGTGGCCACACAGATCAGGAGGTTTTCATATGATTCGTGGAAGCCGTTCGATGTGTTTTCTGATCACATCTTATTTGCAGGTTTTCAAGAACGTAGCAGCAAGTACAGCTAAGTTCACTGAAAACAGAACATTGAGATCGGTTCAGCCCTTGCACTAGTTTCAAGCCCCACTGCTGTTCTGGCGCATCTACAAGCGTCAATACATAGGATGCTATCTTATGTTTCCCTATTCAGATGTGCCAGCATTCCCCCATGAATGTTCCTCTTCTGGCAATTTCACAATTTTGTTGGTTATTCAAACATAACATCATTTTCTAACAACATTTCTTCTATCAAAGACAAGTTTGAGGCAATATAATTTATAGATGCTTAAGAGTAGAGTGCCAAAAGTAAAATGGTATCTAACAATGGTGAAAAAAAGAGTAAATTTTTGGGCAAGCTTACCAGTAACTTAACAAGCGAAACCACCTCTTGGAATCCAAAAAAAGAGGCTTTCACTCCCATTTTTCTTCAAAAGAAAATTGTTATTTTATTCATTGCTTTCTTGAAAGCTAATAAAAGTCAGATGGAGGAAAAATCCTTCCCATTAACTTGCACCAGACCGAGTACATTGATTTCTAGCATCTAATTAAAAGAGTAGATAACAAGTGAATGCTTATGCTTATGAAAGATAAAAGGGTATAAACTGCAAGTTACTTGAACCATACTCAAGAAGAGCATGACATACTGCGAGAACTGGATAAGTGAGGAGAAGAAAATTCTAGAGATCCTGGCAGTAGCTCCAACTATGATTTCCCAGGAGGTAGGGTTGGTGGTGTTGTATATAAAGACCTTAGCTGCCTATTTATGAGCTTGCTGTTTTGGAGGGCTAGTTGGAGTTCCATATCATCAGCCCACCATTGCTCCAACCCATGAGCTTCAAGAAATTTCTTTGGCCCCTTGGACATCACAAAAAGCTTTGCTGCTATATCTCCATTCCCACCATTTGTATATGTCTTGTTTGAACCCCCACTGGTAGCAACAGCAGTGCCAGCAGAATCAATGTAATAACAACAAATGTAATCACTATTATTTACATATAAATTCGGTACCCATTTCTTTATCTCTGCCTGTAATTTATTTTCTTCATTTCCAGAAGCCTCCTCCTCGCTCTCGCGCAAAACTTCATGTTTCGAAGGCAACCTTGCCTTAATTTTCTTCCAGAGAAAGCCAGCCTTCTCGCTGATAATTCTCACACTCATGGCCATTGAAACAGAGGGTGGATTAAACACATGGCACTCCACAAACACCCCTTGCTTGGCCAGTGCTTTGCCTACTTGGAGAGCAAAACCAGCCCCCAAGGAATGGCCACCGATGCACACATTGTTGCTGCCAAACCTGTCAGCGACCGTTTTCAGTGCTTCCAAAGCCCCATGAAACCTAACTGAACCTTTCAAGCTTTCCCAGGCCAAGAAGCGAAGATCATCCTCTATATCTCTTCTAATGGTTGGGCTCTTCAGTAGTGTTCCCCTGAGTGCAAGGACAGCCTTTGGTGCCCCATTTGGTCGCAGCAATATCAAATCAGATAAAGCAGCAGAGCGCTCCCGCTCTAGAACAGCGCCATAAACAGAGCCATCCCTCCCATCCACTAAGGTCTTTGTCAGCTTGTATTTGAAGGGCTTCCACCATTGTGGAGCAAGACCATTCTCTTTGGTTCTTCTTTCTTGTCTGTCTAGTTCTAGCAAGTAGACTGCCTGTATAAAACATGCCATCACAGTCCTCCTGTAATTTGGATCCCTCCTGAAACCCCAACAGAGAGTCGTGTTTTACATGTCGCAAACAGTTTACACTAAAACAGCAAAACCAGAACCAACTGAAGTGTAAATTGAGTAACCTCTTATATCCTCAACCAAATCGACAGCCTAGATATTCTCAAAATATCTCAAATGGACAAAGGAAGAATAGAAATTGATGAGCACAAGTCTGCAAATGTAGGTTAGAATATCGAACATCATTTCAAATTATTTAATCACTAAACATTTGATTTATACTTAGACTTAAAAATATGAACATTTTATTGTACCTGTTTATTGATTTCATCAAATGAACAGGAAGTTTGTGCATGTACTGTAAACAAAGATGATGGTCATTTGCAAGTATAAGGTACTTTATCTCATTGACTTTCGTCTCTACATTCATTCATTATTATAAAATCCATCCAATTTTTCCTGCTAGTGGTTGAAATTATTACGCTGGGAGAAAAAATAAACAATAAAGAAATAACATAGCATACTTATGTGATCCTTCTCAGATATTTAATGTTTCTACTATGACATGTACCTGAAGAAAATTAGAACTTCTACTTTTCATTCCTCTTGCTTAAAAGGACTATACAAGAATACTGTAGCAAATGTGTTGCCTGCCTTAGTTTAATGTAACTAAAAGAAAGAAAGGGCAGGGTGAGATCATCATGAGCATGACAGATGTATTCCCACTTGGAAGCAATATTTTCACCATTTAGGGTTAGCCAGGATTGTTAATATGGTGGTAAACTGGATCTAAGATGTTTTAATTTTGATTATCAAAAGTATATATTCATTAGTTATTTGTTAAGTAGTATCAGTTCAAAAAATCAAAACAAGGATGGTATTTTAAAAAATGAAACAAGACCATCAAATCAAAACAGGTTTAACAACTTGTGATTATTTCAATTGTGTGGATGAGAAGTGGCCAGGTTTTCAAGTTGCACTAGTTCAAACCACTCAAATTAAATGGGTAGAAGTGAATCAACAGAGTAAATATATTCCGAGTTAGATTGCTCATAAAAAGCAACATTTCAGAAGATGGAGTTGTAAGACAGGATGATTTGGTACTCAGTGAGGTGGGGCATGAGCCTCAAAGCTAAGACAAACTCCATAAACTTTCCTTTGTATAGGAGAAAAACTTAAAATTCAAGAAATATCATGAGAAAACTTAAGGATTTTGATATTATTGTTCAATCCGCACTCATTTATGTAACAAACTTTAATAAGAAGACTCCATGTATGAATACATTGAAGGAAATATATAAAAAGTCTGCTGCCAAGTTCCAACTACTGTAAGTGCATAGCTTAAAATGTGTGATGCCTACTACACCCAAGTTTGAGAGATTTTAATTAGGCAAAAGTCATGCTACAATAAACACAAGATCATCCCTTTTATTCCATTGTTAATGGAAATAATCAAATATTAATGTATTCTCATCATATAATAGACAAAAAAAAAAAAAAAATAGAGTGAGAGGTTTTGCCCAAGTTTCGCCGTACCGGTACCGGACTCCGTACCGGTGCCACACTATCATAGTGTTGGTACGGTACGGTACGGTACGTGGTACGCCTGACATACCGACACTTGGCACATCATCGGTACCGATACTCGGTACGCCACCGGTACCGGTATCAGTATCGGACTGGTACGGTATGTCCAGTACCGTCTGGTATGGTACGCCCAATACCGTCTGGTATGATACGGTACAACATACCATTATTTTCCCTTGCATGAGCCACTCTAGCAAAACACATGCCTTTGTTTATACAGTCAAACATCTAAGCTTCAAGGCATTTCTGGAAAGCATCGCATAACAGGGAGTGAGACAATTCTTAACAAATATTTTCAAATGATAACAAAATGTATTAGCTGCTATCAGAATTTGTTACACCGGAGTTGTGAGTATTGTCCTCTCATCGCACCAGTCATTGTGCTTGTTAAAAGTTGATATCTAATGATACAAAACTTAAAGAACAACCCCTAACTCTAAAGAAATTTGGCTTGTTTGGCTAAATTAAACATCTAGCTGAACTACTTTGGTCTGGAACAGCCACTTCTCTGGATAAGTTCATATGGGTGCATCCATTTCTTATTTGGGTCGCACTTGAAAATCAATTTAAGTCATATATATATATATATATATATATATATATATATACACACACACACACACACACACACCAGAATGAATAATTCAAAATTTTAGTCCTAATCACCAGAGTTAGAATTGATTATAATCAAGTTGATTTCAACCATAACAATGTTAAATTCTTCCAGATGCTTTGACTAAATTTCACTAACATGAGTGTATTCATCTGAAACCTAATAGCACAGAGATTTATAAGTTTGCATATGTAGTATGCATACATCTGATGAACATTCGGGATTATAATCTCCTTATACATTGATATCTGAAACAACTTTACCAAAAAGAAAATATTTACCTTACTTTGCCATTTAGTTTCATCAAAAATGAACAATAGTCTGCATGAATGTGCCAAAAAGAAAATCTAATAACTTAATTAGTAACTAGTAAGGATAAGATTTTTATCCTATCTTATAGCTCTGTTTCCTCAACTATGGTCACCCCTTTTTGTTTCCTGGAAATATAATGCTCGCCCAATAACGTAGGTAAAATTTCAAATTCTGCAGCTAGTGACTTGGATTCCAGAGAATACACAGAAACAGATGCACATAGGGCATTAATCTAAGATGTTTATCAAAAGATTCAAAACTTTCTAACAAACTCTGTAAAGACCTAGACCTTGGTAATTCTCTGCTCATCTTTTCTCAGTAAGAACCCACAAGAAGATTTCCAAGAAATAGATACTGTACGCCCTTAGTCCCGAAAATATCAAACATAACAAAATAAACAGACCGTCATTATAAAAAAAAAAGTTTCTAACTCCATCAACCATAAAAAAGTTTCGGAGAATAAAACCCCTAAAACTACATAGAAAACTCCTCATCACGGAAGTCTTGATAGGGTTTTCGCCAAAACCCTGTCAGCCACTAGAACATTCATGGAATCAAAGAGAGAAGCAAGACAAAAGACAAAAAGGTTTGATACATGTCGAGAGAGAGAGAGAGAGAGAAGAAAAACGAACCAGCTGGAGCGCATGAGATCTCTCCAGTTGGGAGAGGAGATATTGCGAGGGCCCGACACATGGAAATCGTACGGATGGCCCGCCACCACCTCCAAAACCTCACTCTTCTTCCCTTCTCCTTCTCCTCCTCCATTTTCTTCCAGAGAACCCTTCGGCATCAAACCGAACCCTCCTGTCTTCCCTCCTCCTCCTCCTCCTCCTTCGCCTGCTCTTCCCTCTACCACTCCTTGCATGAATTTCTAGAAAAATAGGGGATAAAAAGCAGAGCAAATAGCAGAGAATAAAGCATTAGGGAGAGTGGGAGAACAACGGATGGAATATAAAAAGAGGAGAATCAGAGAAAAGGCTCGTTTTTTTCCTCTGGTATACAACTCGTTGGGTTACGCCAATGCCGCCGGTCTCACCCGGGATGTGATTTATTTCCAGTGAAAAGCGACTCGCGTGCATTGAATGCTGTGGCGGATAGCGCTCCCAACGGTCAAATTTGGAAGGGGAGCGTCCGGAATACGCGGGGAGTGAACTGGGTTGAGGTAACGTGGCATGAAAAAATAAATTTCATACCAAATATTATATTTGATCTACAAAGTAAAAATAAAAAAATAATTAATTATTTTTATATTTATTTTACTAAAAGAGAAGATAAAATTAAGTGAAGGTAGGTTCTCTGAAGTCAGAACATTGAGATTAGTTCATCTCCAGCTCTCATGTTATTTGCAAGTTTTCAAGAACATGGCAGCCAAGTGAAGCCAAGTTCTCTGAAGTAAGAACATTGAGATTAGTTCATCCCCAGTTCTAGTTTCAAGCCTCGATGTGTTTTCTGATCACATCTTATTTGCAAGTTTTCAAGAACATGGCAGCAAGTAAAATTAAGTTCGCTGAAGACACAACATTGAGATCGGTTCCGCCCTTGCACTAGTTTCAAGCCTAAGCCCACTGCTGTTCTGGCGCATCTACAAGAAACACGCCTCTTAAAGCCTTTTTTAGGCTACTCTATCAGCAAGGTGGTGTAAGGCAAAGCAAGATCAAGCATAGGCTTGTGCGGATTCAGAATGTGAAGCAGAGCATTAGACTTGTATGTGTGTGTCTTCCATATTTTTATTTTGCAATATTATTTATGAATTCTGGGAAGAGATTCATTGCAACCAACCTAATTAGAGATTGCTGAATCATTTAACATTAACCTAGTGAATATAGTCTCCATATTCACTCTGATTATATTTATATTCATGCAGGTACATACACACGTACGTGTGTGTGTGTGTGTGTGTGTGTGTGTGTGTGTGTGTGTGTGTGTGTGTGTGTGTGTGTGTGTGTGTGTGTGTATCTTATGTGCTTTTATTTTTTAATATTATTTATAAATTCTGGGAAGAGATTCATTTCAACCAACTTAATTGGAAATTGCTGAATCATTTAACATTAACCTAGTGAACATAGTCTCAGCATACATTTGATTATGTTTATACGGACTAAAATCCAATCGATTAGATTTGATGTTGAATTCCATCAATTTTGATTGGATGATAAAGGTTTGACATCGATGATCCAAGCAGTTGAATATAACCTGCTGCCTTTAAACTATTTATAGACCAAAAATCACTAACCCTAAACAATATATCAAATAATCAAAAAAGATATTTTTAATAACATGAAATAACATATATTTTTTAATCACTCAAAGCATTGATTAAAGATTTTCAGATTATATGATTTTTTTTATGTATAAACATTAACAATATTTTTATGTATAAGCAGTTTAACAATAGTAGATCGCCTGGATCATCGGTATCCAAACTCTCTCTCTCTCTCTCTCTCTCTCTCTCTCTCTCTCTCTCTCTACATACATGCATACATATATACAGCCTTAAAGCATGTCTCAGGACTCCAATGCCAAACATTAGACATACCAACATGTAAATCCATTTGAATGAATTATCATTTGGGATGTGCTCGTCTCAGGACTAGAAGGAAAATATCATCCTAATGGTCATAGTTGGTGTGGATAATATGTTGGTATGTTGAATGATAGATTATTGCTAATAATTGTTGCACATAGATCATGTCGCTCAAATGAACTCAAAATTTTCATAGAGCGTCCCTTCTACATGGACACTTTGGAGAAAATGACACACGTAACAATTATTTTAGTGCAACACCCTCTGGATCTACAACCGGTGAGCAGTTGTCAGCTGAACTGGTTTGTTTTGCAGAAGTCAATTTCTCTAGCTGTTTTCTGAGATAAGCCTGCCTAAGTTTCTCCCTGCGAGCAACCTCTTGTTCCTGCCTGCGCAACTTGAGTGTCGTTGCCTTTTGCCTTGCCTGATTGACCTCCTCATGAACTTCCCTGATGACAGATATTTACATCAATTGAAAATCAGAGGAGTTGATCTATACAAGCATTTCATTCATGCAAAAACATATGGGAGGAATGACTTGTCCATCTGAAAAATGTAAACCCATACATGGATGTTCTACTCCTACCAGAAATAGAAAGACATCAGATAACCAATCAAACTGGATCATAGAAGACTAGATATTTTAGCACTCCATGGTGATTAAACTAAAGCAACTACATAAGTGAATCAACTCAGCGCGACAGAAAATGGTCCACACCATGTGCACTTTCTTTCTATATACCTTCTGAAAATGAGAAGTTCAAGAGTAAGAAAATGTCTGATGTTGTAGCTTAACTTCAGCTTGGCAATTTCTGAATAAGTTGGAGCCTTCAAATTTGAACTATTCGAAAAAATAATATTTAACAAGAAGCACAACATATTTTCAGGGACTGGTAGCAAAATTCTGGTGTGGAGCATGAATTTTTTTTTTTTGGGTTTTTTTTTTTTTGGGGGGGGGGGGGGGGAATTATATCATTTTACACATTTAAGTTTCTAAAAAAACTCCATATCACTGGCAGCATCATTTATAGTAATATAGAGGCCCTGATCTGATATTGTTCACCACTTCAGCTGCACAAAATCATCACACTGCTATGCATTTTTCACATACTATAATTTTATTCAGATTCACAGAAATGAGGGACCAGGAATCTTAAAAAACAACTCAATGTATACATACTATGTAAAAGGACATGTACCACTATAGGATCTTTACAAAGCTACAAGGACTATATTTAGCAAATCATACCTTACGAAACGTTTATGCTCGTCATTGTCTACCGTGGCACTTGTACGACCAGGACCAATCGGTTTTGCATTTAAAGGTGCGACATCAGCATCATCATCTTCATTTTCTGGTGGTACAAAATGATTACCGTCATGGCCTTCTGGCTGCTCTGGTTCATCTTGCTCAAGACTCTTGCTGAAGAAATCCACACAGTATTTCTCTTTGTCTTCTTCATCTGGAAGTTGACCTCGAGCTAGTTTCTCATATAGCTCGGCTTTCCTCTCTAAAGCTGCATAACTAGCTGAGCCATCATTTACAGCTTTCATCTCCAGCTTGTCTCTGGATTATTAGAATAACCAAAAGTATAAATGATACGCATTTTTTTTTAAACAAAAACAGTAAGCAATATCCTCCTTGGGATGCAAGCTAGAAAATAAAGGTAAATAAATGCAACAGAATACATACAACTGAATTGTGAGAAAGTATTCTATGTTATTAGCTGAGCAATATTCATTAGCACACAGGAAAAGAACACAGTTATAACTAAACGGTTGAGCTTTAGAAACCATACACAGAAAAATATCTCAGAACAATGCTTCTTGTCTTCTAAAGAAATTCGGGATCATGATTATATACTAACAAGATATCAGCCACTAAGCCCAAAGAATTTTCAAAGCCACAAATGGACGTTAAGAATTTGTTTTACCATTCTCTACCTTCGTCAATCATTTATTTTATCAAAAACTAGCCATCTGTCATTCTATTACTATAACTATGATATCCAAACCTTGACCACTGTTCGCAATCAGCCTTATGAATTGTTACTCAACAGTCATCCCTACTCATCAATAGTTTGAATTTCAATCATATATAATAACCGGTTTACATAAACTTACAATTTATTAAGTTGGTAAGTTGAATCAATTTATTGTAATATTCAACCATCCCATAAGAAAAGACAAGAACTACTTGTCCTAAGTAATTTAAGTCCGGATTTAATAATCAGCTTCAAACATTTATTCCCTAATCAAAGTCATATGATAAAGATTGATCAAACTAGAGATCACACAAATCTATCAAATTTTGATGAGAATCCCAGCTCATATATTATGGAATAGGTGGCACAATGTTAGGTCAGTTCTATGATTAGATTAATGTAATTTAGTTAATTTCATTAGACTTAAAAATTAATTTTAACTCAAAATCATAGCTAAGGATCCAATTTTTCATATGGTCAGGATTAAAGTTATTTGTATTCTCCCCCTTTTCTACGCCTTGAGTTTTAGTGAAGGGATAGGACAGCTTATTAGATCAGATAAAGGAAAATTACAATATAAGTCATCTGTAAGCTGAATTGTGGCAAGATAGGAATGCTAAATTGCCAGACGATTTAGCCCTGATTAAATTTTTGTGTGGGTGCATATGCGTGTGCATGCGCATGTATGTATGTATGTATGTATGTATGTGTGTATGTATGTATTTATGTGTGTGTATCTGTATACTAGACAGTCATGACAGATTCTGTTTAATCTTTGGTTGGGTAACAAATAGATCCAAGGATCAATGATACTTACTGCAGAAAGATGATGACATTACTCAAAGTGATACAGTCAAATGCACCCTTTTTGGGATCAAAGAAGAGAAACCTAACTCTCTCTACCATGCCTAAGAACTTGCCTTTCTACTGAGGGATGCCTATGTTTGGAATTTTCAATCCTCCTATAGTGTTTCTGAAAACATGAAGCAATGTGCCTCTCTGCCTGTGTATTTTTGCATGTCTGTGTTGGGTTTTTTTTTTTCCAAAAAGTTACTCTCTTTTTTGTTTTTGTTTTTGTTTTTGTGGTTGCTCAGAGGTATAAAATATAAAAGTATATTGCAAGCAAGACTAACTAGGAAACATGTGCAGGAGCAGACCGAGATTCAGAAGCTGGTGCAGGAACCGCAAGTTAAAATTTAATAGCTAAGGTATGAATAGGTGATCAACATTCAAAAAATTATTGCGTGAATGATAGTGCATACTACTCATGTTAGCCGCCATTGCTAACATGTTCTCTAGATTATCAAAAAGGAATACTACGGCGAAATGCACACCACATAGTCATCAGCCATACCAACTTAACAACTATCTTTTCTCATGCCACAAAACTAATGAGAATTCTTCGGAGCATGAACCTGTGAAGTTGACTATTATAATGACCACGAGACATTCATGATATTTGCGAGATAACATAAGCAATTAGGTTTTGCAGGTCTCATGGCTACAAAGACATCATTTTCAGATGGTGGTGTTTCGCAAGAATCATCAAAATACCATTTTGCAAGCAAAATCAAATCTTGCCCTAGGTTATAGTCCCAAATTAGGGACAACAGTCGCTAATAAAACAAATTTCGAAGAGAAAAAGATCGTGGTCGTACTTTTTAGCGCGGGAATCGACGCCGGAGTTCTTCTGGGAGAAGAGGTCGGAAGCAAGGGCCTTCTTCTTGGCGCGGAGGAACTCGGAAGAGGAATCAGGGGCGGACTCCTTGGCCTTGCGGGCCTGCTCCTGGGTGCGGTAGAGCTGCGCCTTGAGCTCCACGATGGAGGATGCGCCGACGCCCTCGATGGCCTTGCGCTTCTTTGGCATCACCGACGACTCCGTCAGCCATCCCAGCGATTCCACTCTCTTCCTCCTCTCCTCCTCCCCCGCCATCTCGCGCCCCCCCTTCCCTATGTTCCTCTCTTTCTCCCTCAAATTGGAACCGAATCGAGAAAGGATAACTACAGAGAGAAACCAAAGGGCAAAAACCAGGCTTTGATCGCGACGACGAAGCTCTCGGAGCGGACGCGCAGGGGGGAAGAAGAGAGAAGGGATCAAGTTCGGGTATTCGGGAACCGGTTATCACGTGCCAATGAAGCGGCGTGATGAGTCGGGGACTTTGATCTGGACCTCACCCGGTAAGGCGGTAACCAAGCTATAGGCTCCATGTCTTTGTTCCGCACCAACTAATAAATTATTATCCTATAGATTTATAAACCTAGACCGGTCCTACGGTCCAGTTCAAATTTTTGGAACACCAAATCCGGGATATCTAAGCTCCAATATCCATCACATATAAGCCCCTCAAATTTGTGATTTGTATGCAATTTGTATGGCCTCTTCAAATCACAAATATGTACATGAATGTCTTTTCACTAATCTATATGAGTAGTTTTCCATAAGTATGATGAAAATGTTATGCTTGTATGCGATAGCAAACTTGATTCATTCCAACCATAATTTATGCTAATATGATTGTTATTTCTAGTGCATTTCAAATTTGAATTAAAATTTTGAACATTGACAGAAGATTTGTTTCATGCGCTCATTAGATATACCAACATAATTGTGACTAGGCTGAACCAAGTTTGCTATCCCATGGTAAGGTAATGGAGATAACATATAAATGAATTATAACGCCACATATTATATAAATGAGTTGCAACGCCACATATTGTGGTTTTCCACATTAATTATTCCATATGGGGTATTATAAATGATAAACAAGATCACTTGCCAAGTTTATTGTATGTAGTTTCTGTTGCATCAAATCATGTTTTTTGTGGCTAAAGCTATTGTGACAGTATGATGGCAACGACCTGAGCAATTTTTCACATTACATCTCCCGAAAAGAGGATTGAATGTAATGCACAAGGGATCATTCGATGGTCTTATGCAGCATAAGTTATTGGATTTGCATTAAGACCCATGTAAAGCACGAGTTTTGACGTGATGCTTACATGCATCGCATGCGACTACACGAATCCTGATGAGAAACCAAGTCCGTGCCGCATTGGACCATTCGAATGTCTGATAAGCGTCCCAGAACATATTCCAGAAGCTTTAAACTGAGCTCTCACAAATACAAACATGTGGTGCTCCGTTTCTTCTGTTTCTGTGGTTGATACCCAAACATGATATAATGGCATGGAATTGCTCTCAAAAAAAATATAACCTCATGAACTTGTCCAACCTTTCTTAGAGAAATCCATGGCCTGGAATTTTGCCCCTTCCTCCTCTCTCCCAACGGCTCCTCCTAGGATTCAGGGTTCAGAGAGGTTTCCAATAAAGAAGCTCACTGTCTTCGTGAAGCCCACAAGCTCAGAGAAGAGTGTATCTCCCTGCAAAGTAGCACAATCAGAAGGTGTTACAGAAGAACACGGTCTATCAGGTACAGTCCCTTCCCTTTGGTTTCATTGTGAACAAAGAAATCACGTAGATATCTAGTCTAACACATAGAAGAATGCTTGCATGGCCCTTAGAAGTCTGAATCATGAGGCAATTGCATCTTCATCGCGTAGAAGCATCTAGTTTACAGCATAGCTGAACTTTTAGTTCAAAGAACAAGCTGAGATGGATCAGTAGCTTTCAAGTGAAGAGATTTAGCAAGCGCCAATAGAATATAAAAAGGTCCTCTAGGCCTTAGGAAACTTGCTCAGGCTGGATTCATGAATTAGCCATAACCAAACCACTAGCAACTGTCCAGTTTTGCTTTCTTCCTTCGCAGTTTATTGCAATCACTAGTTACATCCTATGTTGATTTTAAAAAAAAAAAACGAAAATCGAATGTTGTACCACTTTTTTCTTTCTCCCTTGCAGAGGCTTCTCTTCCCTCCGCTGCACGTCCTAATCATCATGTCGGTTCTTTATCACTTAATTGTTATGAAATCATTAACTTTCTTATTCCTGTTCTCAGTTTTTATGTCAAAGTTTAGGCATTTCTTTATTTTTAAAAAAATATTTAATCATGTACAACACTGATGGTAGAAAATAAAAGGAAAGCTAATTAAATAACAGAATGATTACTCACTTTCAAATGTTATGATAATGATATGATATGCCAGTAAATACTGATGGATCAATAGCCCTTCGACTTCAATTATTAGAATCCATCATCGACTTTGATGAATACATCATTACAATGATCACGACTTCTAAACTCAGAAGTCCAAGCAATTGGTCAACAAGGTTGTTGTCATGTTTGAGAGCTGGAATTGGAGATTGGCCAGGCTATATTGTTTAATGGCTCTTCAGTTTATCTAGCAATGCAAAATACAGATCATGTCTTTCCATCTGAGAAAAAGTAGTTCACTGCATTTCCTCTTTCATATTTTTGGAGCCTTATCTTGTCAATAAATTAATTACTCATGCCTGTGTGCTCGATTCTAATAGGGTCTTCTGCCCGCACTCAGTTGGATCTCTTGGAACAACTGACTTCTTCTTCCACCTTCCCTGGCAGCGGTATGTACATGTTATCTAGAGATTGCTTGGCAGATCTTTTCTCAACATCATATACATTCACAAAACCAACACTTTGTTCCAATATAACTGATGCGGACTTCCCTAACAGGATATGAGAGTGATGGTGACGCTCACAAGCCCACAATTCGTGAACAACTTTCTGAACTGGTAGGGGACAGAGAAGGTGATTTCAGCCTTCCATTAGGTAAAAAGCTGAAAGCAAGTCGGAATTCCTTAACCATTTCACAGAGAAGAAACATCAAGCGACAGACCTATCTGAATGAAGTTGCTCGCAGAAATGATTCCATTTTCTTTGCAACAATTGGAGCATTCGTGATTCTCCCACCAGTAGCCATATTATCTATTGCTATATTGACTGGTTATGTCCAGCTTTTTCCATGAAGTAAAAGTGCATGTTTTTGCTATCATTTTCTGTTGATCATACTATACCAAAACCAAGAGGTCAGAATCTAGTACATAACTTTCTTCAATCATGCTACTGTAAAGGCCATAGAGTGTTGCATAGATGGAATCCTTTTGCTGGTGGCAGGAGTCACCAGATAAAAACATGTGCTTTTGGTTCCTTATCTCAATCCAGCTGCATCCAGGTTCCTTTAGAAGCCTTTTTTCCTTCATTACTGCTCTCAAATTTGCCACATCTTCCCACAATCTGGCTGCTGCAAAAGTCTCAGCTAGTGCAATATAAGCAGAAGAATTATTTGGTTCCAAATGAAAGAATTGATCTGCTGCTCTTCTACCAATCACAGTATCTCCATATATTTTGCAAGCTCCAAGCAATGCTCCCCAAACAGCCGCATCCGGTTCTATTGGCATGTTTACGATAATAGATTCAGCATCTTTAAGATGGCCAGCTCGGCCAAGAAGATCTACCATACAAGCATAGTGCTCCTTGGTAGGACTGATACTATGTTCTTTCTCCATAGCATAAAAGAATTGCTGACCTTTCACAACCTCTCCCAAATAACTGCAAGCTGTGAGTAAGCTTATAAATGTGACATGATTTGGCTGAACTCCTGAATTTTGCATTTTCTCATAGAAATCTAGGACTTCACTTCCTCGTCCATTCTGTGAATATCCTGTTAACAAGGCATTCCAAGATATCATGTCAGGGTTGGTCATGGTGTGAAAGATCATTTCTGCTTCATTAAGAGCTCCACATTTCCCATATACAGTAATTAATGCATTCCCCACTCCTAAATCTGTTATTAACCCTCTTTTGATAGCTCTGCAATGGATTGCTCTGGCCTGTTCCAGAGCACCAATGGCGGCACAGGCACTTAGAGCACAATTATAAGAGAACTGGTCAGGTTTCAACTCTGATTGCTCCATCTCATAAAAGAATGATAGTGCATCCAGGTTGGTCATCCCAGTTACAGTGTTGGTTTCGATGTGTTTGCTATTCTGAAGGTAGCCAAACATCATGGTGTTCCAAGATATCAGGTTCTTCTGTGGCATCTGATCAAAAACATTTCGAGCTTCAGCTACATCATTATTAGAAGTATAAGCAGCCACAATTGCTGTGCACGAGATCACATCATACTGAGGCATCGTGTCAAAGACTAAACGGGCATATCCAACATTTCCTTGCTCGCCATACATAGTGATCAAAGAATTTCCTATTGAAATATTTGACTGTAAGCCCACTTTCATCACATATCCATGAAATTTTTTGCCACTTCTCGTAAATTTAGAACTTGAGCACCCACTAAGGAGGATTGTAAGGGTGAAGCAGTTTGGTCTCACATCATCCTTGATCATATCAATAAAAAGACCAAATGCTCTATCTAGCATCCCATTCTGCACATAGCCAGCAATCATAACATTCCAAGAGATCACATTTCTCTCCAACAATCCACTAAAAATCCTCTCAGCCTCCTCAATTTTCCCATTCTGAGCATATCCTGCCACCAAGATGGACCGCGACACTACGTTATGCTCTGAAATCTCATTAAAAACTCTCTGAACATCTAAAAGCTCACCACATTTGACGTACATATCCATTAATGTACATCTGATATCGACATTCTTTATCCATGCCAATTTCACTAGGCAACAATGAACACCCTGACCAGTCTCCAATAAGTGCTGGCTTGCACATGCCTTCAAAACTGCAAGAAATGTCGGCTTATTAGGAGCCTCGCCTTGTTCCCTCATTTTATAGAACAAGTCCAGGGCCATCTCATCATATCCTTCACTCTGATATGCACTGATCATTGAGTTCCAAGAAACCGTGTTTCTGCATGGCATCTTATTGAACGAATCCATGGCCTTCTCCAAACTACCACTCATTGCAAAGCCCGAAACCATGACCGTCCACGTATAAACATCTCTCTCTGGCATGCAGCTAAAAACCATCTCAGCATCACCCACACTTTTGCACTTGAAATAAAGATTGATCAGGGAATTATTCACCGCAACGTCTACGGCCAGATTCTTTTTCACTATGAGATTATGTATTTGTTTTCCTTCATCCAATGCATTGAGGTTGGCAGAGATGGAAAGCATACGTGAGAGCGTGAACTCATCTGGATCAAAACCGGATGTCTGGAACTTCCTGAAAAGTTGCAGACCGTCTGAGTCACAGCCATTAAGGGCGTACCCAGCAATCATGGCATTCAAACAATCAGGGGTCCGTTGGTTTTTGATGCCATCAAAGACCTCCCGTGCTTTGGCAACTTGACCTGCTCTACAGAGTGCAGTAATCACGGCCCTCGCGGTGGACGGGTTTGTGTGGGGCATTTCATCGAGAAGGTCTACGGCGTTGGCCGGAGCAAAGTCTGAATGCTGGAGCAAGCGCCGAGGGAGGTCTTGACGAGGTTGGAGTGGAGTGTGCTGATGCCTTCAAGCAGCAGAGCTTGAACTGATGACTCCGAGGTTACTCCATGCTTCATCACTATTGTAGGTGGGCACGTTATGCCCAAGATTGTTGTCGCGAAAAGAATGTTAGCTTTGTAGTGGTTGACCCTGACAGCTGGAATGTCGGCTGACTCCACACAAGTCAAGAGGTTGACCTACCCAGATCAACAGGACGAACGGATTTCCGAGATTTGAGATCTGGGGTCATTTGATCTAGCTCGACACATGTACTCTACCTGCTTACGCAACCATAGCACAAGGCTTCACCATTTAACCTTATCGTTGCTATATAATTAATTAGAGACTACAATTCGGAATAAAATAAGGATAATGTATTGACAAAAATATTAGACCATAAATAAATTATCATATCTCATTTAAGTTGGCCATCTTGTTTCTTGGATTCCGTACCTTAGGCTTTTATATTTGTTACAGTGATATGCCCGGTTTTGATATTTCAGAAAAATAAATCTCGATCGAATCTATATATATTTGAGTCGGATGAGCCGACCTGGTTGACCTGCATGGATCTAAAATGTTTGTCCTGATTGTTGATGTTTGAGATGCTTTATGAATTTTTCTCATGCAACTCTCTTTCACAAGTGGTGCACAAGCCCCACATCAAGCAAACACTTCCTTTGTGCTCCCCTTTCCTGCAATTTTTAATAATAGTTTCTATACTCTTGCATCTAGATCTCCTACCTGGTGCAGCTATAGATGAATCATAGGCAACTAATGACTTGTAACTTTAAATAACAAGGAGGACATTGATTGAAGGGAAAAGTAAGTAATCGACTTTGGGGATTTCAATATGAAGTTGTTGTGATTGGATTAGGATATTTAAGTAGAGAAAGAAACTACTTTAGGGATTTTCTGCACAAATTAGTTTTATGTTGTATGCCAACTTGGAAGAATAAATAGACATCAATGTGGCCACTGCTCACAATCAATAGTCTTGATTGACTAAGTTGTTTTATGAAACACCTTTTCATCTCTCAAATAAATTTTGATCTCCAGGTAAATTAGCAGTGATCGTTTAACTAGTAATTTTACCTGCAGAGACATTCTATCAAGTTTTGTATGAAAGAGAGAAGAATTAATGAAGGCTTATAAATTTGGAAAGCACGCAGCTATAGCACAAGTTTTGCAAAAGAAACCCTTTAGGATCAGGAAAGAAGGACATGAGATTATAGGCTGGCTTATTGTCCTAGACAATTCATTGCATCACTTGGAATAAAAATATGTTCAAATGCTGTATTATTTCAGAAGATGAAACAAAAAATTATAATTACAGAAAGGAGAAGTCTTGAATTGCAACTAATCCTATTTGATCATTGTACACAGATGCTTAAATTTATATTACACAATGGATCTCAATTCTAAGCAGCAGACTACATCTCAAAAAATTTCTAAGCAGCAAAGCCCCCACTATACCATACTTCTCATACATAACATCCTTTTCTAATTCCAATACTTCCATTCCATTGACAGTTTCCAACACTTTCACCATGTTGCTAAAAGAATGCACTGACAGAAGAACAAAAGAGTTTGAGCCAATGCTAGAGCTAAAATAGTTCATGAGCACATGAAAACAAGCCCTTGGGACCTTGGCTCTCCACTAGGTAATTGATACTAACTCTTTCTGGCTGGTACTTGGACAGTTATATGGTCAGTGGGTCTGATCTGCTCATCACCTAGGATCACTCCCTGCTTCATCATATAATCCCTCCTGTCTTGGAAAAGATAGATGAAAGCAATGATCACAATCTCTGCAGTGAAGAGAACAGTCCACAACCTTACACTTCTGGAGGTCCTCTCATGGTAGGTGTGCAGGCCAATGTAAATGTTTATGATCCCCAAAATAGGAATTCCAATTCCAAGTAGCCAATGCACAAAGTACCATATGCTCCTTAGTTTCACTCCCCTGAGAAAAAATAAAACAAGAAATGAACACTCAATGTTAGCTCTTGATGAAAAGAGCATTAAAAAAGAGCAAGCAATACACACATCTTCTTCTTTTAATGCATAAAAATGTGTTACATGCCTGCGAGGCCTGAGAAAGCCAATCAAAGGTTGAATCCATATCAATGCATGAAGTGCCAACCCTGTCCTCTGATGAGTGTTACTGAAGGAATTCTCAAAGTTCATTATAGCCAGAACTGCCCCAGCAGTAGCAAGCAGGGTAGCTATCATCTGTCAACTCAAAATGAAAGAAAATATGGTAATGTGTGTGGAAGGTTGCATGGCAAAATGTTATGAGGAGACTTAGTGGAGTAAAATCATGCTTGTTTTTTTAAAAATGCCCTTCAAATCACCAATAACAGGTTACCAAGTACAAAACCTAGTACTTCTGATGTTGCTGGTTGCTCAAAAAGTACGAGGGTGGAAGCAAAATATGTAAATGGCCAGAAAGAGACAAGAGACCACCATCCAATAGATAAATTAAATACAGTTCTGTGCACTGCAAATGCTGTGGATGATGTAACATGTGATAGAGCTTACCTGCACAATGACATGGGAGTAGAAGAGAACCTTGAGCTTTTTGCCACATTCAACTCTGTTTGATATCCTAATTATGATTATCCCAATAGGCATCAAGAAACCAATGGAAGCCCAGAGAAGGAATGCGTGGAGTGTGATTTGAAATGAGAGTTCAGGAGTCAGCTGCAGATAGCATCACAAAGAAGTCAAAACAGAGGGCTTTTCAAATTATGTATCTACAGTGTACACCAACACATAACTCAGTTAACATGACAAAGAGAAAAGGTTAGGCTACATTACCCAATTCCCACCTCAACCAACAAGAGAAAGATAAGAGGGAAAGGAACAATTCTAATTCAAGTTTAATAGTTATCACTTTCAGGCAATTTGTAATCAGACCTAAATTAGAAAATTCAGCAAATGACCATGGAGATGTAATCCTTTTAAAAGTTCCTTGCGCTGCTAAATTTCAAACAATTACAAAGTCTGAAGCAGAATGAACTACCTTCAGTTGGTTTTGTTGTCTGGTCTTGTGGCTTTGACTTGGTTTATGGGGGTCTCGGGATGAATTCACCAATGGTGTGAGAAGAATAAGAATCAGAAGGCTTGCTAATCCCAAGAAAACTCCTCTTTCCAAAGCGAGCATTCTTTCAAGCTGGAGAAGCTTTCTTTCCACACAAAAAGAGAACCAAAAAATATCGAAAAGAAAAAGAGAACTAAAACTCAAAACTCAAGTGCAGTTACTGCCTGTACTACTCCTCAGCCTTGTTGGAGTCTAAGCAACCTAAATTCTATACAATGACCAAGCAAAACAATAACCTCTTCCAATACTACAGATCGCTCGGAATATATTTATTAGAGCTATTCCTCGAGCTTAACCCAGTGCAGCAAGCAAAGCCTTTCCTATATTTTCTTCCTCTGGTCTCAGTAGCAAACCAATGTGCATTTGAAGATCAATAAAAAGCAGACAGATGATACGTACCCCCTGAAAAAAAAAAAGAAGAAATCCCTCCCTTCCAAAGTATGCTCGGATCACAGTAGTAACCTTTCAAGCATATAAACAATGCCGAAACAGACACTTGAATTCCTTCACCACCTCTCCACAAGCAACTATATTATGTGAAGAATCCCAAGCTAGCTTGAAGGCCAATAAAGGAATCCCAAAAGCAACCAACCTGCCGAGGGAAACCTCTAAATAGACTAGAGGCCTTGGATGGTTTGGCTGTGAATAGATTTTAAATATATTAAGAATCTCTACGTGGGGACTGGAATGCGAGGCTTTAGCTCCAGCTTTCTCAACTTTTTGGTATGATGGTGAGGTTTGTGGAGTAGCAGGGAGCACAAAGAAAAGGTGGCCATACTTTCAAACAGTAATACATTTGTAAACAAGTGGAACGTGGTCGGTGGGGTGCAGGGAGATGGAATTGTGCTCTGTTATCCTCCGGTATTTCCCCACCAGGGCCACAATAAGAAGCAGTGCTCCTTTTAGACAATCTTTTTAAATAGTTACCGTACAAGAGACCAAGGTCTTGGTGATGTCATGATTTCATCTAGGCTTTGCAATAACTGGTTGGGTTGGATAACAAGAATGCATCTAAGGAACTCCTGAGATCAAGCCATTAGAGGAGAATCCATGTGCCATACTCCCCCACAGTCCTTTGTGGGGAGCGCCTAAGAAGTAATCGCCGCTTTTCAAAGATTGCTATCAAAGTCGGCGTATCTACGACAATTGACCACGCTGAGAGGTTGGTGGGGACTTTTAGTTGTGACTTAGGTCAAAATTATAAACCAGGTTAGATGGAGTATAAGTCCTTGTTCAGCATGGTGCCAATTCGAGAACCCATGTTGATAGAAACCTGGGCCCCAACTAAGGATAATGATCTATCCCAATATTAGATTTTAATTGGCTGCTAATTTTGATAATGAGTTTTACGTAGATGCTTTCGATGCATGAACATGGATGGAAAAGTCTAAATGCACATTTGCGTTACCATATAGAAATCCAGAGTTATGGTCATAGACTCTATCATGCATGTAGTGTTCAATTTTCTTTGGAGATTAATGCACCTAGATTCACTTATTTGCAGGTCTTAAGAGCATGTTATATTTTGCTTGGTTCATGATTTTAGTGAATCAAAAGCAGAAAATTATTTAGCCTTCGACCGTTGTGAATTTGTGATCGCTTTTTATCTGCTAGAAATGAATCCAATAAAGTATGCTTATGAGATACAAAATAAGTCTAATTGTATGATACGGTGGGTTAGCTAAATCAATCGAATCCACTAAATGGGACCGGCCGAATTTGATCGGAGACACAAATGTTCGTTAGAATTCTATATCATTGATACTTTACAACCTTCTCCTTTTCCTTGTAGCTTTTAAAATCATTGTATCGGCCACAATTGTTACTTTGTTTATAAAAGACTAATTATAACTTAGGAAGAAGTTAACAATGGCCATCTGGTACAGCTAAACTCTCTTACATGATAATATAATTTAACATGACAAAGGATGGCAGGATAAAAAAAAGGGAGTTTTGTTAGTCAGTGCAGGATTTGCCCATAGGGCCTCACTAACATACTCATTAGACTTTGGACCACCCACATAATCTAGAAGCCTAATGATGCCAAAGTGACAAAGCAAGCTACAAATCCACCTCATCACTCTAAGACAAAGGCCCCACTAAACCTTTATCCATGTTGTGGTTGACACTTCACATCAAAAAACAAGAGATTTCACATGCTTTACTTTGACCGTATGACCATGACCCTCAAAGGAACAAAACCATGGGCTGATGTAATTGGTTTTCTTCTCCTATCAATAGGTTAAGATGGTGAGAATAACGAATTTGATTATGAAATCGAGACCTTTTGCCCATTATCCATTATGGGCTCATGACAGATGGGAGAGTTCATTTAAAGCATAATCATGGATGAGGTTTCTTTCTTAACCTAACTGGGGGCAAGATTAAAGGATCGCATGTGGGTCTCCCAAAATGAATTATTGGGGCAAAGGGAATTCTATTAATTGTGGTCTTGCAACATCCATGTTCTTATGGTCCTGAACTTTGCTCTTCGTTGGGAAAAACATGGGGGTCGTATCTTGTTTTTTTTATTTTATTAATGAAAGTTTTGCCACCTAGCTGAGGCATCCCTTTGTGGGGAGAATGTTTTGTCAACTTGGTTGTCCCTTTTCAATAATGGGGATTTCAGGAACAAAATCTTTTAGGAGGCATTGACATTTAACATATATTTATGAATACATATACTCAATTGGGATGCAAGTTGTTAGAATAAAGGGATTGCTAAGATAAGACCTATCATTGATATTGTACTTTACATCTTACAAAGAATATAACCAAAGATAATTTTTAACTGCTACTTAATGCTACACCAAATTTCAGCAAAATTAGATTGTATTACTATGTAAAAAAGTTTTTCTCATCTCTCTTTAAAAAAAAAAGGGCATTTCAGGTATATGTTGTATCAATTTTGTAAGTAGCCTTTGATGGAGCATCTTTAACGTTATTTTTCATCCTTCGGTGACTCTTTTCAAGAAACACTATTACTAAACGCTTGAACAATTTAAAGCCATGCTACAAAATTCTTTCTAGTAAGAGACATGAGAAAAGATGATAAGGATAAGAGTAAATTATAAAAAAATTTCTGAAATTTACATTTGTTACATTTGCATCCAATAATTTGTAAAATATATACTTACATCTAGTTAAATTAACGGCATTAATGAAACCTTTTACCCCATATGAAAAATCAAAACCATCTTTAAATAGAAAAGAGGATACATATCTTATATCATTTAAAATTATTTTAATCATTTTTTATTTTTTTTGATATGACATTTGGGTTCCATTTAAAGTAATGAGTTAGCTAACATTTATTAAGTAATGGATCCAAATAAATTTCAGAAGGATAAGCATAAATTTTTCTAACTATTGTATGTAAGTATAATTTACTTCTAATCTCAGAAGAATTTTTGTAATATACCCTAGAATCAAAAGGTTGTGGAGTGGATCAAAATAGAATGAATATTGCAGTTTGCATGTAAAAAACATCACTCAAAATTTTAGATAAATAATTTATTTGAGATGCAACCCCAACTAAAATTTGATATTAAGGAGAATGACAAAAAAAAATCCATTTTTAATACTTGAAATTTCCTTAGTGTTCCCTTGAAGCGCAGTTTCTCTTTTTTCTAGTCAATGTTATAAAAAACCTTTTTAATTTTGACTTTGCTCATTCGAGCTTGTCTTTTAACTATTAATTGGACCACATCCGCTGAAACCCAAGCAATTATACGCTGGTGCCCAGCAACAAAGGAACAAAAATGCTTCTTTTTGCAAGTCTAAAGATGCTGCTGGCCATGAGAGAGGTTCTGCCCACAACGTTTTGTTTGGTAGCCCTTCTTTTTAGGTGGCAATGGAGCTACCGTATTACTTTGGTGGTTTGAGTGCTTATTAGAAGGTCCAGAGAAAAATAAATGATTCACTAGGAGATTTTCTCAGCCCATCCAACCCAAATTTTTTTAAAAAAATCCAAAATAAGGTTATAGGTTCTTTTTCTTTCATTTATTTAACAATGAAACTGATTAAATCCCTCTATTTATACTGCTCTTACAAAATCCAAGCTGAATTTTTCTTCTAGTTGAAAGAAAAAATAATCATAAAAACAACTAAAATACTTCAGAACTATGTAATGATTTTTATATCAACTTTATCTCCAATCGCTGTCATCCGATTTGAGGATTAAAAAACTTTACTTTCACTAGCCTATTTAAAGATCCAAACATCATTATATGGCCCCAACTGCTGCGTGCATAGAACCCTTTAGGGATGGACACAGCATTGTAGATGATGAAAAGTTCTCTACATTGCTTTTTTTAAAAAAATGCTTCTCAATCAAACACGGTGGGAGAAAGTTCTACCCTCCGTAAGTTTTGATGCGCAATTCAGCTTCTTTTGTAGCAGATTTTGCTCCCAAACTCTATCTAAACCTACCCGACACGACAAGAATAATCCACAGCAGATCTGATGATCGAAACTAAAACCACGTTTTACAGGCCCAAAGATGGCCCGAGAAATCACAAGCACACCAAAAAGTAGTTTGCCATGGGCTACCATACCCCTTTGGTCACCGACAGGTCTTTTAGTAGCGGCCAAAGTCATGGAGATCAAAGAAGCTGCCTTAATGCGTCTAAAGATGCACCACAACTTGGTGTTCCTTCCTTATTTCAGATGCTCACGGGCCATTCTTTGTCCGTAGGGGAGAGAGAGAAAAAAAAATTTCAATAAAGAAAAAGAGTTTCTCTATTGGGTAGAGGAAGGGGGGAATGTAGCTTTAGAGGATTCCTCCACGAGGGTTGCTGCAACCACTTTGATAGCATCATCTTTCTCACGGGAGCATGAGAAAGATGATGCTATCAAAGTGGTTGCAGCAACCCTCGTGGAGGAATCCTCTAAAGCTACATTCCCCCCTTCCTCTACCCAATAGAGAAAAAGAAAGCTACAACTCCTCTCTTCTTTGCTGCATTTCTTGTATTAGATAACTGGTATCTTATTCAGAATTTGAACTATATATAATTGAATCCAACAAATGACTCCTATATTATCTCTAACAAGCCATGGGATTTTATGGAAGCCAAATTATTTATATTATTTAGCCTTGCTTATAGCTAATCAATAATTTGCAAGAACAGATGCTGTAGACAAACATAAGAATGATTGGATTTAACAGAAGTTGACTCTAAAATCTAAAGGACTATCATGGTGAAGCCCGAATCAGCATTATATGTATGACAATACGTCAGCTGTTTCATATCTTCAAGAAAAAGCCAACAGAAAGAGACAGCTAAATACAACAGAACATGCAGAATACTCTAGTCAAAGGAGAAAACCTGCATCTTGCATCCATGCCCATTACAATGGCTTTATCAATTGAGCCATTAGAGAATGGCTTCGCAGTACTGCTAAGCTGCAATGGGTTCTGCCACATATTTTATTTACCATTTCACTTTGCTATAATTAAAAGAAAGAAAAAAAATCTTAAAAGAACATGCTTACTGATCTATTGTATTGTTCTACATTCTACGTGTATTGGGACTGTTCCGTCATCATCATCAATCCTAGCTATGAACCAGCTTACCTTCAAATCACAAAAGTAGAGTTTTGGAGTTGCACCAACTATGTCACTAGAATTGCATGCGAATGACCTTTAACAGAAACAGGGAGCGGATGACTGTGGTACAATTTGATGCTGATAAGTGATGTTCTAGCAGAATACGAGCAAAACTGCAATGCTGAAAACAGCTACAACACCAAACCTTCAAGATATTATTCTCACATTTCATTATCAATGATGTTTTTAATCATTTCAGATGGGACAAGCCCCTCAGTTCGAATAGCATCCTTGTTTGGATCTGGGCTGATAAAATACAATGTTGGTAGTCCACGAACCTGTGATGGTTTATATTTTCAAAAACAAAGGGCAGAAAATAGTGAGACGATGTTAAGATTCAACAGTCTCTGGAATGTAAAATCTCAGCTATTATTTTCACAGTTCATTGTTGAATACCTGCATATCTCGTGAAAATTCATATTCATCATCAGTGTCCACCTTGACAAACAGTGCATTGCTCTCATACTCCACAGCAAGCTGCAAAGTAGTTGCTGTCGATATCAGCCCATAAGAATTTTATTACTATTGCATTACCTATAAAATTGTGTTCCTCGGATTAGAAGCAAAATTGCCAAAACCATGCTTAATATAGCGAAATGAGTTAGATCCATGCCCCTTTTAATATTCAATAAAATGGTTTACAAATTGTTATGTTAGACTTAATAATTTTCCAACAGAAGTGCTAAATGCAAACACATAATGATGATGGCATGGTGACTTTTTGGTAATGAAGTGTCAAGGAGTGTCATGGAATGTTCCAAGTGTCCAACACATTAAAAGACCCAAAATTTGCTTTGTCCAGTAAATTGATAGAAATGCAGCACCAACAGAAAGCTTTTTCTCCAAAAAAGTTCCAGCAGCCAGCTAGTCAAGATACTATTAGACTTTGTGCGCATAATGCAGAGAACTGGATATCATGAAAAAAAAATATTAAAACCATCAGAGAAATGGCTGGCATGGTTTACAGCAGATGTTAATAGAACACCTATCAGCATGCAGTCAGAACTGAATGACAGCTCCAGAAAGCTTGGTGAGGAGGAAAACATGATACCAAATGAAAACAACAGATCCAAAATTGATATTCCTACAGATGCAGAATGCTAAAATGTCATAGATAGGGAACTCTCTAAAGTTTCACAAATGCAGTGTATTTGCTAAAAAGAACTCCACAAATACTGGCATATGCTTGCACGTTCATGAGCAAGCTAACACATTTGCAAACCTGTTCACCTGAAGAACATAGATAATTGGTATAATATTTACTCATTCGAAAGAGTTGCAGGAAAAATGGTTCATCAAAAGTGGCATTATGCATCTCTGCTTTTTGAGTAAGCATTACGCATCTCATTATGGGCATAATCAGCATGCAGCAGTTGTTTTTATATTTTACTATTGAACCTTTCCTAAATCATAGAGAAATTGTTCCTAGGAACTGCAAAGCTTGCATTAGTAGCAGTGGGGGCCAAATGCATGTGAAAATAGGAAAGAGGTGTTTGAGAGAAAGGTAGAAAGCAGATATACTGCATAATTGTCTTAGCAAAGCAATATGGTGGTTAAATTTTAACGAACACAGTAGCTGACTGAAACAAGACAAGACAATACAAGACAATACGAGTTATAAATTGAGTAAAATTAATGCTGGTGGATTAAAGATGTGGATAAGATGCGTGAGCAGGAGCAAGAGTGAGATAACACTCACAGCAAATGCAAAATCTTCAATAAGATACTAATTTAGGGGTGTCCATGTGTGGGATCGGGTCTAGGCCCAAAACAAGCCAAGATTATAAGCCTCAAGCCCAAAGCCTGGCCTGAAGGTACCAGGCCTCAGCCCAATCTGACTCGGTATATTTTTGGGCTGGACGGCACTCAAAACAGGCCCATATTCATTTTTTCTGCCAAAACCCCAGCCTGAGCCAGGCTAAAATTAACCAGACTTCCTAAAAATTGGTTGAATTGGGCTTTTGGCTTATAAAATGTTTAGCCTGATCTCTGTTTTTTCAAGGTCAGATCTTCAGGCCACTCAGACTGGCCCGACCATTAACAGCCTATCCTAATTATATGTTTGTGGATGGATGATCGATATATTTTTCACTGTGAATTTTTCCCTGTAAAGGATTCAGCTTGGTTTACCCCGTCAACTAAAATCCTTGTCAATCAACAACAACTAAAACTTTTAGCGCCCATATGTTTCAACCACTAATGATCGACCAGTAGCAGGATTACAAAGAAATAAAGGACCATGAAAGTTCTTGCTTTCTACTTGCTACAGCCATGGAGAGGAGATGGGACAGCAATTGGACAACTCCTCTCAGCTGTAAGATTCGTGTTGCTCACGCTCTCCACTTTGAGTGAAAGAACAAGAAGCAGCATATATTAAATGGAACAACATATTGTTGCAAGACTACAGTTTGCCTCTTCTCTTACAGCAGAATCAACATTGAATCATCCTCCACGGAGTAAAGGTGGCTCACCATGAGACAATCATTCCGTAATTTTTATACCACCCTGCAAGTGTTTTGGAAATCCATGTAGATTCCTTAAGAAAAGAGTTCGCCATCTATGAATTTCTTTTTCCCCAATGTAAAGGATTCCCTCTGCACATAGAAGTAGTTGATTAGATTCCTTTTATTTTTTTGGTGAGCGAAGGACCATCTTCTAATATTGCTTCGAGTGAAAGTTCTGCAGTCGCTAGAGTTTGTTTTAAACAAGTTATGGTGTCTAGTGTCTTCCTATACGAAGCTTCATGGGAATCAGTCCTTTGATTTTTTTGTCAGTTAAAAGGGTTAGTGTCTTCCATATTTCTGTTCTCAGTTCTTGGTGCCAAGGACTTCAATTACTATTCATGGGAACCACTATTTTGCAACCATCTATTCACACTACAGATGTTCAGCCACATATTTTCAAAACAGAAGGAATTTTATCTCTCTGACTTTTAAGTAACATGCAGGAGTCATGATACATGAGTAGAAATACGTTAAGAGATTGTGGAGGACAGTGAGTGGGAAAAAATTTTCCAAACTCAGAGACAAGCTTTGGCTTACTGGCCAACAAGAAGAACTGGAACATGGTTGTGCATATATCCTCAATGAATCCTCAAAGTGACAAATGGTAGAGAGCTTCAGAGCATGCATCAGCACCTTTCAAAAAGTAAGATGAATTGATTTAAAAGAGAGCATGCAGTTCCCAATTTTCTATCCGGAGGTTCTACATGTGTTGCTTGATATAATACAGACATTGCATTTGTTTCTCTTTCATGAATCCTTTTCATGACTTAATATATATCTTGGTCAGTGAATGATTTTTCTTTGGTGTTCCAAAAAACAGATAACTTAAGGCACTTAACATAGAGGGAAGAAGTTCATCAGGTAATATTTCCAAAAGAGTTCCAAATGGATCCACCGATTCACCAATCAATGGAAGTTCTAAATTGCTTAGCCCACATAAGATACAAGAGTGTCTATAATTACTATAAGTAGTACTTTTTGGAGTAGTTAATATGTTCTAATGACAAAAGTCAAAATTTTGTAATGGCAATTGGAATGACATTTTCTCCTAGTTTTGTATTATTATGTATACAACTTATCCAATGGTAAATTTTAGAAATTGATCTATAACCATTCAAACATATTAGATTTTTGAAATATTATTAATTTATTAATGACCTAGCAATATTATGAACCAATATCTTTAACTCAAATCAAATTTTCTTCAAAATTATTTTTCTATTAAGAAGCTAAAAGAATAAATTAAAATGTCATGGCTGGTTTTATGTTATGAGACCGGAGTTGCATCTGACTGACTGTTAGATTTGATAAGTAAGTGTTCATTTCATCCTAAGTAACTTGCAGAATTTCAGAATGACTTCAAATTAATTATACTAGACTTACCTAATGGTTTCTTGTCTTTGGATTCCTGTTCCTCTACATTGTTTTATGAATAAATGTCCTTACTCGAACAATACCTACGATGTGCATCAAACAATGTACCGAGCAAAAGTCTCTTGGAAGTGTTGCACCCCTGCACCATTTCCAAACTGCAACTGCTTACAAGCTCTTTCAATTTGACCAAGATATTATCTGAAGTCAGACGCTGAGATATCATGCTTCTTCACAATGCAAAGAAAGCCCCTCTTATTCAGAAAAAATCTGCTTGCAATTAGGATAGAAGCATCCAAATTCCCCAGCTATAAACACATTCAAGGACACTTATTCAGATAATGCATCCCTTAACCACAACCAAGGAGACAGAGTAGCTTCCAATGATTCCAATCTTTCATTTGAAATATAGCATTCATCATGAAGTTTGACAAAAATCTCAAACTTGCCTCCAAAGCAACTGCTCTAATCCATCAATTCATACCAAACTTCACATCCTTTCATTGTTCGCATTCGAAAAAACTTTTTCTAATAATCTATCAAATGAAACTTTCTTTCATCTGGATGGTATTCTTACCATCCTTCATCTCATAAAACTGGAAAAGGAAAAAGGCAGTCTGATTTAACTCTGTGCCTATAGAGGGTCAATCCTTTGGCAAAGACATACAAAGAAAAGCGAAAGCACTGGTAAATTAAATAATCTATGCTCCAGAGCACAACATCTTAAAAGAACTGAAAACGGAGGAAGAAGAAGGGGAGATTAAGGGGAGAATAGATGTACCATTTCGAGCTCCTGGGCCATTATAATGCAGGGCCCGCACCATGCAGCATAGAAATCCACGATGAGCGGGACGTTCCTCTCGCTATTCACCAAATCCTGCACCTCCTTCGCCGACACCTTCTTCTACTCCCCCCACCCCCAAAACCCAAAGAAAAAGCAGTAAGAAAAAGAAGTAAGAATGGTAAACGGAGATCAGAAAGGAGATGGGTATAGAGAGATACCACAAGATAATCTTCTCTGATGTACTTGGCCGAGGGGGATTTGGAAACCAACCTTCTAATGCTGCTGCTGCTCTTCCGGCTAAGGGAACTCCAAGAAGAGAGAGGTTTGGCGGTGGAGAGGCCGAAGAATGGGCTTCGAGGTGTCGAGAGAAAGGAGCTCGGAAGGCCCCGAAGGGACGAGAAGGCGAAGGAGGTCGAGCTCTGGAGAACCGCGGCCATCCCTTCGTTAGAAGAACGCAGCGGAGTGGAACCGAAGCAAATGGATTTATGTGCGTCTCTGAATCTTATCTTCCTGACTTCCGGAATTACTTCGCAGGAGTGGTAGCCGAAAAATAAATGGGTCGGGTCGAGTGGGCTACAGTTGCAAATAAATGGGTCGGGTCGGAGCCCACTCGACCCGACCCGACTCGTGGAGGCCCGGTGGAGATCGGAGATTGGATCGTCAAACCAAGGTTGGGCCAACCTGGATGTAGAAATCATTGATAAACTTGTGCACCACCTCTTAGCTGGTCAATGAGGGTATAAATAGAAATGCAATGATTATTTCACTATTGTTAACCATGGAACCCAAACCAACTTGAAGGAAGGTAATCTCAAAGCAAATATCATCGCATGTATTGTTAAGTATGTTTTGAGGAACGGCAGATTGGATAGCTCTCTATGTTGCTCGTCATGGTGGCTCAGTACCCACTTATTTTCGGGAGATTATTTTAGCCCCGATGCGAGTGGTTGTATTTAGTCTAAGATTTAACAAAAAAAGAAGAAGGTATTATCTTTCATCCATAGAAGATTATGTTGAGAAAATTAACTGAGTATGTAAAATAAATAAATAAGTGAGTATGTAAAGATTATAGTGGCTCAACTTGACCTCTTACTTGAGGCCATCACTCCCTTATCTACCACTAATGTTGCGCTGGAAGGAACTACTTTAGTATTGTGAGATGGCTTAACCTATCTTGCTTCTTGTGCATTGTACCCGTCTCATCTTGCCATTTTGATTTTGTATATAGGTAAATGGAATAAGTTTTACAACAAAACAATTACAAGGACTTATTATTAAATCACTTCTTTTAAGAACTTATTATTATGGAGCATTACAAATGAAATTGCAAATAAAGCATTTTTGAATGAAGCAAAAGATTCTTTGAAGATCTGCGGATATGTAAATTAAACCACTTCCTCTCTTACCTCAATTTTCACTTGCATTATTGTTTATATAATTACATCATTCATTTATTAATTCTCTAGTTTTTTATCTAATTAGTAGACTATAAACCTTTTGCGGAAGCATGTATTGATGCTGATGAGAAAGCAGCAGCTCTCAAATACAGTCAAAACTTATAGAGCCGTAGGAAAGTTCTGGTATTGACTTTTACAATGAATTTTTGTGTTTCTTATTACCATGCCTCTGTTAACTTGCTTTGTAGATCTTAATTCAGTACTCGAGCATCCAGTGCCGTCACAAATTTAAACAAGATATGTTTTGCCACCATTCCAAGTTTTAGTTAATGGCTTTAATTTAGTCTTATTTCAATTTATTTGTTTTCCTTTAAACCAGGCCTGTGCACCAATTGGCATGGCCAAGGAAAGCTGCAGATGGTGCTTCACAGGCTATGGACAGTGAACTGTTTGGTTGGCTGAAACTAACTTGAGCACAAAATGCTGCTGCTGCATCGATATTGACACTTAGCAGGGCTGGTTATCATTTCAAGCATGGCAGTGCATGAAATAGTAGTCAATCTCTATTTTATGTATCATCCCTCCTTTTCTCTGTTTTTGGATCATATTTGGCCCTTCGTTTTTTCACCAATGGCGGTAGTATTCTGCTGGCTTTTGAAGGAATTGCAACTGTAAATCATGTTTATAATGGCTGAAAATTTATATTTATAACATGCGTAACCTGAGCAATTGGCATCGGAGAAGGAGATATATAAGAAAGGTTTTTTGTTTTAAAATTTATATCCATCCTGCAGGCTCCAGCAGTTGAGAAAAGTTGGTCACTGACATTGGCCATGTCCCTTTTTTACTGCACCACTTGGTCTCCCAGCTACACATAATCTACCATTTGTCTCATGAGAGGAACTTCCTTGACCTGTTTTCTTGAATTGAAGACTGCTACTCGAATTTTGTTCCCTTTCATTTGGTTAGCACTGGTACTCCTACTTGCCTTGAAGAATTTTAACCATGCAGGAAGTGCAGTTTATTGTTGTCATTGTATTAATGTCATCGTAGCTCAAAGGTAGGTGTCTTATTCTACCAAAAAACAGCTGGTGACTTACTAAAGAGGTGAAGTCTCAGGTTGGGACACCAGAAGTGCTGATTGGCAGTGAGGTTAGCTCTGGCAGGAGATAATGAAATGTATCAAGAATTGATGCAAGATATCTTTGCAGAGATGATGGTATGACCCATAAAGTGTGTCGTATCACAATCACTGATCAGGAGCAGATACAAGCCGATCACGATCGTCTTGTGTTCTGTGGACTTGAGCACAAATAAAGAATTTAGGATGGTTTTGCCAACTTGAGTGTGTGAGCTGGATGAATCAAATGAAGCATGAGGGAGTGAAACTGGTGGATGATTTCCATTGCAAATCAGTTCTACCATGACTGGAATCCTGTACTAAATTGGTAGATTATACCCTGGAAGAAATTTCAATGTAAGCTTTTGGTCTGCTATCTATGTTGCTGATATGAGACCATCCACCTACTTGCAAGATCACACATGGCCTGATGGGAAGTCGTTGGTGGGTAACCCTCATGGTGAATACAGTGATTGCATAGTGTTTTTTTTTACTGAAATGTAGCCTTGGCAAACCTTAAACATGATTATAGTACGCTTCTCTCTTCCCTTAATTGTGACCGAGTGTTTGCATTCATTGTCAGATATCGACTTTTAACCTCTTATCATATCATACCTGCAGAATTTAAAAAGTACAGATCAATAGACAATTAGTCATGATCTTCCCAAACTATCACCAGACAAGAATTTTTCCAAATTATAAGATTCAGAACTTCTTACCAAGAAACATTCATGTTGCTGAAGAATTATCAGAACTTATTTGAGCAACACTCACAGATCAGTGATTTGTAATGTTACTCCCTGTCATTATGGTGCTTGTTAACCAATTCAGAAGTATACAAATAATGCAACATCCTGTATTTTTTGTCCTTGTTTTATGAAATCCGAACTTGAGGACCTTCGCAGTTTTCCTGATCTCAAAACTCAGCCTAGGCGAATAATTTAACAATGCCAAACTTCTGACCATGCAACAAGAACACATTGTCCTCCATCATAACCAGGCGTTACTGTGTAACTGCATAAGCATGGCACCGGCAGCCTTTCTGGAGGCCGGCATATCACCTTGATTAAATATTATATGTAATAATACAACATTAGTTCGAGATAAACAAAACTCAAGAACCAGCTCATATGCTGCAACACACTTTTATTTAGTTGAGTACATCACTCGTGGTAATCAAAGAAAACCAAGCCAACAACAGGAAGCTGGTTATTCTGGTTCAATTCTTTCCTTTCAGGATTGGATAGACTGAGTTTTCATACTTGCCATCCCATCTGTAAATTGATAGATCAGAAATTAACAGGTTAAGTAAAAGGAACTTGAAGTACCAGCTCAGGAAAAAGGAAGGAACTAGAAGTATGTGTGAAGTAGAGGTTGTCACAATGAGTATGACCTGCATGATTCCTCAGCTGGAATGTTGAGTTCCAATTCAGCACTAAATGGTTCAAAAATGAGGTCAACTTTCTCATTGGTCACTTCTTCAAGGGTTGATGGATTCCACTGCATAATTGCAAAAGAAAAAAAGATTGAGCATGGCATGTGTATTAGTGCATTCATGCATATGCGCACGCATGGAGAAACAGAGACATGTAAGTGCAGACAGACCACAAACATGCGTGCACACGTGCACAGATAGACAGACACACATACAGAGAGAGAGAGAGGGGGGGGGGGGGTACCTTGGGAGCATTGTCTTTATCAATGCTAAGAGCTCGGATGCCCTTGGCAAGAAAAAAATACATCAGTTTTAGCGAAAATGTGTAAAACATTCAGCGGATGGAAAAAGAATCTAAGTGCTGCTGTATAAGCTAAAGGAGTTGCAGGAAAACTACAGTGCTCCCCGATACCTCATATATATCACCAGAGATCACTGATCTTAGCAAATTCATGGTAAGTCTGAACTCTTTCTTCAGACACTCAGGCAGTGTTTGCTTCCTTCCTTCTCGAATCTGCACATAAAAGAAAAGGAGTAAAAACAAAATGGAATGATAGACACCCTTGTTCTCCCTCAAGATATATGTTTATAGAATGAAAAACCCAATTATGCCAAAATAAAATAGATGATCTTCTGTGACAAACTTTTTGTATATTCATTTATAACAAAGAAGCTCATGAAAATGACTGACTGTTAACATATTACATACATATAACAACTTCCAAGCTTTAGTTGCATCTTTACTCTATATAAATATGCATGAGCTCACATACATGCATTTACCAACTACCTAGGATGCATACATGATTTAATATATGTAGATTTACTTTCTCCTATTCAAACTGTATACAAAACATCCTTTCAATATCAGTAGCTAGGGGTTTATATGTCGCAACAAAGAAGGTATCGAAACTTGTTACCGATCTTAATGTTATCTTCAACCCTGTGGGAGATGATCTTTTTAGCCCTTTGAGCACTGCAGCTATCCATTCATTTCCTTCTATGGCTGCTTCAGATCCCTACAAAAAAAGCAAAATATGATTTATAAGGAACATATAAGTCATGATGTCACATGTCATGTGTTGATGCAATTTAGTCCGTGACATATGGATCAGTAATGATATCATTCTTCTATAATTTCCTTAACAATATGTTTCTGTCGGCATTTTGGTTTTACACCTGCGCCTTAAAGAACAACATATCCTATATCAAGCATTGCCTTACGTGCTCATTTAGACTCCTAAGTTGCCTGAGCTCAAACTGTGAAATAAGGTAGTTGTTTGTGACATGTTCCTCTCTTGCATGAAGGTGCACTGGCTAGGAATTTGGCACATAAGATTAATTGCCTATCATGCAAAACAGGTTGTTTTGATGGATCATATGTTGATCCATAAAGCCAATCCAAAAACCTGGTGTTGTTATGCCGTAGCAGGTTTCATTTCGGTAGGTTATATTGGTCTTCACATAAAAAATATCATCTGTAAATAACCATAAAAGGTGATAACTAAAGAAGGAAGAGCCAGGCTCGCCAGAAGATCAATTTAAGGTGGCAGAGAACAGAACAATATGAATATAAAGCAAGCCATGTTTGCAACTTTTAAAGGTCTCCAACTGTTGAGGATGTAAAAAAAATTCCTCGAATACATGTTGAAGCCAGAGTGGAAAAGATATATTAATTCTTTGTTTATATAGTGGATGGATATGCCAAGGGCAGGGTGCTTCACCACCTAGGCAAGAAACTTACTTAGAACTTGAGATAGAAACCATGAAATCAACATGAGTATTATTTAACAGTTGTTGCTAATACATGCAGTTCAAGGGAGATTGCTTTCAAGAAACTTTGTTGCTAATATTGACTTTATGATCTGCAGTTTAACCATGCTGTAAATTCTGAGATGTCCTCTTGATCTAACCCCCTATCTCTCTCAAATTTACAATTTTTCTGACAAAAATATGTAGTGAAAGTCACTTCAAAATTTAGTTACTTCCTCAATTTGTCGAAGTAAATGATCTGCCATCCCTTTCTATGCACATAATGACATATGAGTTAGGACTTGTCTTTGGCTAAACGCCACAACTACCTTGTTACTCATGGCTGTCCAACATAGGAATCTGGATTCCACTACGTGTAACTGTAACAAAACTATATTATATGAAGGTTTGTCCATACAATGGTTGGAGCCCCAGTTCCTTTCAACTCCAACTTATTTATTATCTTCATAGCTAAGTAGTCTTCCACACTAAAATTGTCATTTTTGCCAAAAAATTCTGTAAAAACTATGGCCTTTGCATACAAAAACACCCAATGTTTCCTGGAAAGCTCTCTTAAGGAGATGTGGTCTCGCAAAAAGTGGCATTCTCCAGCCACCATTATTTTTCTTTCTTAGATTAACTTTTACTTGAAAGTAGCGTGGGCTAAGAGAATTCAATGAGCAGTCTTGCTTACAAGGTCATGAAAGGTATAAGAGTCTCCTGACTGTGATGCATATGGAATTTTTGCTTAATAGGAGGGTGCAAAGGAGGAAAAGAGAGAGACAAAGGAGGGAGGGAGGGAGGGAGGAGAGAGAGGGCTCAAAAGCCCTCATCTCATCTACAAAGGGTCACCCCTATTTCGAAACAAAATAGTGGCACGATACGGGTCTGTATCGTGCCAAACTGGTCATCAGCCAACACAACCTTCGGTACCAGCTCAACGAACCTTGCTGCAGATCAATTATAACAGAAGAATCAAGAGACAAGAACGCTATGGACGATCTAAACCTTGCTCAAGATGTATTGTCGTGATAGGTAATGCAAAATTGGGTTTAAAAAGCTGATAATGGACAAGCATCTATAAAAACTTACAAATGATTTAATGATCTCCTCCACAGAGTCCCCACAGAAGCACTTATTGATTGTTGAAAGCCTACAAAAGTGAACATTAGCATTCATATGTTAGTTCATTTTTCAAGAATATATACATTCTACTTTAGAAATAAGTAAGCCTTGTTACTTGTTTAAAACACTTTCTTCATCAGGCTGGACAGCAGCGAGAATTCTTCAATTACTAATCTGACTTTATTCTCATCACCTGAATCTAAGCTCAGTAAACGTTTTTCAAGCTCTTGCAGTTTCTGCCAAGTACATGCAAATGTCATGTTATAAAAGAGCCTGAATTATTGTCTATCACTGAAAAATTGTGACTGATGTCGAACACAATAACCCTGAATGGAGGAAACAAATGGCACTAATTGCAGGTACAACAAGGGCATGGATTTGGCATATATATTCACCCAAGCATATTCACATTATCACCTTGTATGAACCAATTGAATTATTGAACTATTTGGCTTTATCTAAATGAGGTCAGAAAGAAGCAAATGAACATCAAAAGTTGTTCTTACCTCAGATGGGACAAAATGGGTTGCAAGACCAGCAGCAACCATTTCCTTTCCACTTAGCCTTGCACCAGTTAAAGCCAAGTATTCCCCTGTAAATTTACCCAAGAAAGTGCACGGAACCAAATGCATTATAACAGATGTATATGGTGGTGTTCATCATTATTGGTGCACGCAGAGGAAAGCGGTAATAATTATCAGTAAATACATATGTATCTTTTGCTGCTGGCGCTTTTGGTTCAATACCATTTCAGAGTCGAGATCACAATATGAAACTTCTTGCAAAGTGATAGGTGCTCTTATAATTGCACTCTCCACTCCCATCAAAAATAACAGAGAGAGGGGGTGGGGAGCAGCAAAAACATTTTGTGCCACTTATATTCATTTAGTTACAAGCTTACCCAAATATCCAGGAAGCCGTGAAAGAATGTAGGAGAAGCTGCAGTCAGTATGAAGTCCAATACTTGCTTCGGGCACAGCAAAGACCTACATATCAGAAGATTTTAACACGGAAGTTTACAACACTTTGAAATTTATCTGTAACATACTTTGGCTTTAAAAGATGAAGGGAAGTGCCAGAAATAAGCAAGCACAAATTCAGGTTACAAATTCAAGAATGTCTATACTTTTTACACCAACCAATATGCAGTTTGGGTAAGTCAGTACGCACGGTTTTCTCTGTGACAACAGAAAATTTCAAAGGGACGACCATAGCTCCACCTCCACCCATGACAATTCCATGAACAAGGGCTACCTGGAAAAACCACAGAGAGTAAATCACCATACAAATTTGGCAAACGTTTAGCAAAAGCAATTCAAACTTCGAAATAGTGACAGACTAAAGAAGCTACCATGGTTTTCTTATATGTGTGTATGTGATAGCAAAGCCAGTACATTCTATACACAACTTCAAGACAGGAATCATCTGCCAAAAGAATAACACTACTCATGAGTAACTCCTCAACAACAAAACCATGAAACATGGAACCAGATAAAGTATAAATTGTGTTCAAAGAAAGCAAAAAACGACTAAAATTCTGAGGAGTGTTCTTTATTTTGTTGCATGCGAACCTGATCTCCCTTCATAGAACATCTTTAGATCCCCACCAGCACAAAAAGCTCGCCCGGCACCCTAAAGAAGATTCATATACATATCAACATCGGATCAAGATCAAACTAAACAAAATCAATCCAATAAAAGAAAAGATCAAAAGAAAATCCTGTTAGTGACAGCAACCTTGAATATAACCAACTTTGCATCATCATCCTTTTCCCATTTTTCTAGAAACTGAGCCAGTAGATAAACCTGCAATCATTTGCATTTATGAATCCAGAGTAAATATAAATGTAATCGTTTCTGGGGCTGGAATACAAACGGTGCATATAGGCCTACCACTTCCGACGAGATGACATTCAATTGGCGAGGCCGGTTCAAGGTGATCAACCTCGCATGGTTTCTCTCTTCTCCAAGAACAACCTGTCGGACAACAGCCTAAACCCATTCAGCAGCCGGAACTCGAACATGTTCTAATTCTAGTAAGGGGAATCTATTATATCTCGATGCTCGGAGAATCTCCATATCGACCTTTTTCTAGAGAGAATCGAGTACCTCGTTCAAAGGCTCTTGAGCCATTTGAAGCGCTAAAATGAACTGGAAGCGCCAAACAGATTAGAGAGGAATCAGGAGCGATGCGGAAGAAACCTGCAGAAACCCAACTAGTAAAGTTGCCTGCCTTCTACTGCTGGTGAGAGAGGAGAAATGGAAGGAGGAAGGGAGGGTGGGGTGGGTATTAGATGGAAGGGAGCGAGGCAGGTGGGTCTTGGTGGTAGGTACCGGTTTGACTATTAGCATCTTGGGGCAGGTTGAACATAAGATACTGGGAGAGACGACTTGTAGATCTCCATCGGACAACCATTCGGCTCCCCAGGATCGCGGCTGCCTACTTTTTTTTTTTCCTTTTTTTTTTCTTTTTTCTTTTTTCTTTTTCTTTTTTTTTTTTTTTGCCGGGGGACGAATATTTCATACTTCACGGATACGAATACACCCAATAAAATCGGAAAACAAAAGGCCCCAAAGTGCTCTGGGCATCTCTCTCTCTCTCCAGACCATACGGTACCTCCTGAGTCGTCCGCAACATATGCCGCCACCCAGTCGGCCATCCCATTGGCCTCGCAATATACATATATGGTCTGAAATGTGACACACTCCTTCGCCATCTATTGCGGAGCAGGGGGTGAACACCCCCATAGCTGCTCAAGCCATTTCAAACCCAGCTGATCACAGTGGCTAAATCTCCCTCCAGTAGGACTGAACTCGCTTGAAGCACTCGCTGCGCGTAATACAGACCCATCCAAGCCGCCCGCAGCTCCGCTCCAGGAACCGAGATGTCAAAAATCTGCCAGCCACCGCTGCCACCACACTAGAGCTCGGCCCCTTGATGGCGAATCCAGCCCCTCCTCTTCTACCTCCATCCAAAACTGAGCCATCAAAATTGACCTTGAGAAAGTTCGGGAGTGGAGGCTCCTAAATAAAGAATACCCTATGTGAAGCAGCCGAAGTAGTACGGAGGGCTCAGATGTCCCGAGCTATCAAAAATCTATGAGCTAGGTCTGCATGTATGATCTCTGCTGCCTGAGCTCGAGCTCGCTCCATCACGAACCGTAGTGATGAACTGTTATCACCGAAAACTCGAACATTTCTGGCCAGCCATATCTGATAAGTTGTACAAAACACCTGAATAGTTATGCTGCGCATCTGAGAAATACAAGCCCATCGCTCAAAGGTGGCAACTTCTTAGTGGCCGCGCATATATCTACTGTAAAGCAAATGGTACCAGAGGCTTGAAGGTCTCATTGATTGTGGAGGAGTTTTTAGCGGTTCGGGCGGCATCTTGTTTTTTTGACTGCATTAAATGTATTCATACTAGAATTCGACTTATGGAGGTATGTACGTCATATAGAAGACATGTTTTGTTTATATAAATACTTATATTTGCATTGCTGATGACATTAATCTCTCCATCCACGAGTGCTGTGAAGTTTACCGGCATAGAATCCCCGTGGATTTAGCGTGGATCCCAGACAAAGATTTGGTTAATAATGAATTATGATTAAAATAACCATGTACTATCATTAAAATTAATATTTTTTCATCTTTTCATGAAAATTCTAGCCCGCTACAATGTTCTGGTTTTACCCTGAATGCCGGTTGTCTACCTCAAAGTATATGTTTCCACGGAGGAGAAGAAAAACAAAAACAAATTAAAAAATTAAGGATGCGGATTAAGTAGTTGTAAAATCTAAATTTTATAAAATAATTTAACAAATATGATACGAGGAGGGTGAATTTTAGGCGTTTGAAGTAACCCAACGATAACCAATGAGACCTGGCCAGGGTCCGTGGTTAGCACCGCTCTTGTCGCATCGAGGACAAGCTTCAGGATCAAAGTCATCAAGGAGCAACTCCATCATACTTTTTAAATGTCAAAAAAAAAAAAAAAAAAGGAGCGAAGAGGTCTACCGGCTAAGGATAACGCATGGAACCGTTTCTTTCTGTAGGAATAATTTTTTCTTTCTAAAATATTTTTTCTGACAACTAATAATTAGATATATGATGTCAATTTTTACATATTTAATTGATCATAAGAAAAAAAACACGTTTTAAAATGACTTAAATTTAATTAAACATTCATTTTTTAAAACAAATTATATAAAATATCTGTTATATTCTTAATAAAAAAATTATTTTTAAAAAAATTCAAAAAAAAAATCTCACTTTTAGCCAGTGTAATTAGATTTTTCAGCGCATACAGGTATTTTAGATGACTTATATACATCTTATTAGGCCCACAATAAACAACAGAGCGCACAGAATTATTATGCTTTTCTACAACTTGGCAACAGGATTACATTTGCAGGCGTACAATCTCCCTTGAAGGCAAGTAATGTCATCGTAATTGCAACAGGGTCTGATCATGACGCACGAACCACTTGGTAAACAGCCTGACCAGCCAATAAGCAAACTTCACTGATCGTAAAGCTCCTCAATTAGCCCTCGTCGACTGAAGACTGAGGAGCATCTAAAAAGCTCGAGCCAGTCCCAATCCGATATTAGTATGATATTGATGGTCACCTAACACAAGCTGTCGAGTGAGATCATTGGCAATTGGGCGGATGTTGACTATGTAAAACAAATTAATCTCGTCTCACAAGCCAAAGCAAATGGTCAATCTAGAATCAACGTAATTGCTGGCGGAGTTTTAGATACATTACAAAAATATCATGATTAAATAATGATAGAAGAAAGAATACCATTAGAGTGATTAAATGTATCTTGCTGCAGAGTCGGTAATAAAATCATTATATATTCTAAAACAATGATTACTGTAGCAATTAATTGACAACTACCTCATCACCTACTCAGCATTTAGACTTTAGAGGCAAAAAGACAGTATGATTCTAAAATAAATCTTGTTTCCACTTTGAATCATTATTATTTGCAAATAAAACATTGGTAATTCATAAGTAATATTTCAATTGAAAAAAGAGAAATAAATCAGCTTTCTAAGGTCAGCTGCGGGACATAAGGTTGCAGGAACAAATGCAGATACCCAAGTCTCAGTGAAACCCTCATTAGCTTGTTTTCTCCCTCCAGGGCTGCTATAGGCACAGACGGCAAAAAGCCATCCATAGAGACTTAAAAGCCCTTCAAACATGGGAGTTGAGGACTCACATCAAATATGTGCAGAAGTGGAGAGAAGTGTGGTTTGAGCAGAAAGGAGGCAGGTATCGCCTATATAATTCTGTTCAGCTCTTCGTGGGATTACAGGTCTGTAGAGTTGGCTTCCAGCTCATTTAATTTCATACTACTTGCATTTCGTATGTACTGCAGCATACAGGAATATCACAAATTTGTTTACATTACAACGTAGATATAGTCACTACAAAAACATTGTACTTAACACTAGAAGCAACATTGTACTTAACAAATTCTGCAATCAAACTTCATTGAAATCCAACAATCAGCAGCTAATTTATACCATATGTTAACAAATTAAGTCTGCGCTCCAGCTGAAAGAAGGCACATACGGCCAAGTTAAATTTAGGGGGTGCAATCAAGCCGCCGAGTCAAATAACTAGAGGATCGAGCTCGACTCAATTCAAAATGCTTAGGCTCGAAACTCAGCCTAAGATTGATCGAGCCTTAATATCCAAACTCGAACTCGACTTAGTTATAAAAAAAAAAAAGAAAGCAATATCCGAGATCGACTAGACTCGAATATCAACCGAATCATACTCGAGCTCCAGTTCAAGCTCGAATTCGAGCTTTGGTTATAATTAAAAAAATATAGTCAAAACAAAATATAACATAATATTACATTTTAAAATATTAAATTAAATATAAATAAAATATAATATTATTTAAAATATATATACTCGAATAGGCTTGTGGGCTTTCGAGCCAAGCTCAACTCAAAAAATTGTTCGAGCTACTAGAGCTCGGTAATAGTCGAGTCAAGCTTAAACTCGAGTCGAGCGTGAGCAGCTTGCGAGCTCCTCAGCTCACTTGCACCCCTATCTAAATTGCAATAGTTGAGACACTATGGTATCACATAGTTATCATACAACAATGCATCCACATACTACAAACTAGAACAACCAAACAATGCAGATAACAACAGCAAACAAGCACACCAAAAACAATGGCGATACGAGCAAAAAGAAAAAAGGGAAAACATCAAAGAAAACTAGCAACCTCACCAACATTGTTGCTCTATATGCATCAAAGGGGGAAAAAGTGGGTAAATCTAAAACTCCACATTGGCAAATCTAGCAAATAAACATGATAGAGTATATACATAGAGGCATTGTATGCTGTACCGGCCCGAACCATACCCAATACAGGCGGCGTACCGAGTGTTGGTACGCCAAAAAAACTCAGTATCATACCATACCGACATTGTGCTAGTGTGGCACCATTACAGGGTCCAGTACCGAACGACGAACCTTGCATAGAGGCAATTGAAAGCAAATCCAAACATATGATAATTGCTGATATGAGTTGTTGAGATACTGGGGCATCTGATGGAGGCCAATGTTTGAAATGTCAAGCAATTTCATATTCACAAGCCGTACCAACTTATGTGCCTCTAATCTAACAAGACAAGCAATGTGTGAGGTTGCTAATAATAGAATGTTGGCAAGTGGTGTTTGTCATCAACCAAACTAGAAGGCAAATGGAACTAAAACACCAGATCACCAAGAGATATAGGCAACAGGGAAAAAAAGGAAACCAAATTGTAAATTGGTAACCTCGGCAAAGTTGCCCTGCTATGTAATGTCCTAAACTTTGCCTAATAATGAGAAGGTATGCACATCAAAAGAATTTGGAATGCTGTCGTATAAATATTCTGCATGTCACTCTGCCATTATTGAGTGGCAGATAAGAGGAATGCAGCAAACATAATTAAATAGGTAGCTCACGTTGGCTAAAATCTTCAAAAAAACCACATAATTGCAGGCGAACACATTTAACACACCAAGAGGCATTTTCTAGTTTTCAGGACATATACCTAAGTACATATGTAGCCATAATGCGACACATACAAAAGCAAGGCTAGTTTACTAAGGTAAAGAAACATTGAAAACCATAAAATCCTTTCATAAAAGCTAAATATAGCTTATTAATCAAATGCATTCAAGTAAGCAAAACCAGTTCAAAAGCATTCAGTACAAGATGGAAAGCATGTGAATGCACTGTGATAACAAGCAGTAGCTAAGATATGAGGTAGTCCAGAAGAACTGCTAAACTAGCCAAACCTTGCACCTCAGCTGTTATTTCCAAGATATCCAATCACAAAACTTTAGAAAACCAAAATATAACTCATTAAATGAAGTAAACCAAAATTTCCAACCACAAATATGATAAATCCAAAAATATTTCACTAAATAAGTTTTCAAACAAAAGAAAACACTGCATAAACTTTAGACTCACTTGAATTTCTGCCTTCATGTTAGAACATCAAGCAAGATAAATTACATGAACAAGTTTGGCCTTGATGCCTTGTATGTGGTTTTCAGCTTCCTGCTTGGTGGTCTAACCTTCTTAAACACCAGGGGAAACTTGATCTTGGAATCATGAAATTGCTTGGTATTCTCTCTCTTGCAAAGCTTAGCAGGGATTGTGGCTGTTTTGATAATTTGTATACAGTGAGACCTTACCCGATGACGAGAGGCCATCTCATTGTACATTTGTTCAACAGCACCATTTAGAGTAGTATCACGAAACTCCTTGTACATGTTGTGGTAGCCTGTTCTGCTCTGATAACGCAGCCAAATTCCATAGTTCTTGATCTTGGTTGGTTTTCGCTCAAAAATCTAAAAACCCCATATTAGTTGGAATAAATTATAAGAAGGAAAATGAACCCACCATGAAAAATCAAGCACCAAAACTCATAAGCAGATCAAACCATTAATATACTAGAACTAGTATGCAAGCCAAGTGATTGATGTATTGAGGAAAGCAGGCTATACAAATAAAACCGAATATTAGTTATAAAGCACAAAATTGCACTAGCAGTCATAAGTGACTTGGCAAACTATTTGTTTCAGTAGTTCTTTGCCTTTTTAAAAGAAAGAATCAGGCAAGAGCCCAATTATTTTCCACTATCATCCCCTTAAATCTAAGTAATGGTGCCTCCAGCCAATTGATCCCTTAATTGTTTTCAGTTTTTTCCTAAGCCAAGCAGCAATCCACTGAGTATGAAATAACGTGCACGTTATGCATCAAGCATGATTGTTTATATTCATAATTTAGAACATGACAGATATATAAAGCATGTTGTCAAACGCTTGGGACAATTAAGTACCAACAATTTGCAATTACATGTTGTCAACATGGAAATAAGCCTCACTATTCATCATGAAAATATGCATGAAAAATCATCGAAAGACCTTTCTGTCAATCAACATGAAAATACTCTTTTTTAATAAAAGTCAGCCTTAGATCATTCGCTCTCAGAAGCATAAGGAAACGAAACACTTCAGACGCTGCACTTTAGAAGCTTAGAATATCCATTTCAACAACTGTGTCATGTCATTCCAAGCATCCAGCAGTTGACGAGAACAGAAGAATCAGGAAAAAGGATCCTTGTGATTTCATACAAATAAATGTTTTTCCCTTAATCCCCTCATCTTGCCAGTATAATCAAGAAGAATACGCTCATGGAAGCAACTCATGCCGAGTTCAATCAGCCAACAAAATTCATAACTCAGACCAGCAAATCTCAGGTACATAAGAAGGAGAGAACATATTGGTGATAGAATTCAATACTCTCAGACTACTAAAGGAACAATACTAGGAGAAATCCCATTTGAAATGGATGGTGTGAGTTTGTCAAATGCTCCATCAGTTTCCAACTGAAACTAAAACACCATCAATCTTAACAAAAAAAAAAAGTCTAATAAGAAAAGGAAGTTCACAGATCAAAGTTTCAAGAATCGAAGCTAAAACAGAAGAGGGGAAAGAACGACAACCTCGTTGATCGCCAGTACTTGCCCGTTGCTCTTCTTGACTTTCTTAAGCTTCCTCAAGAAATACCTATTGTGCAAAATGGTAAACCAAAAATTGGAAAAAGTTTTTTAAATACCTAAAAAAGACTCAGATTTAGAGTTCTGTGGATCGGGTTCTCGAACGCCTACCAGAACTTGGATTTGGCGCGGACCTCGTTGGTCGCCCACAGCTTCATCCGATAGATCTTCGGATGCTCATTGGTCGGAGATGGGAGCGCTCTCCCGACCACCTGATACTGATGGAACTGCGATCAACGAGCAAAGAACCAACAAAACGCTAGAAATCATCAGTTCCAAAGACTCGAGAACGCGAAGAATCGAAAAGGGAATCAAAGACCGCATCAAAGTACCAAAATCTATGGGATTGGACGGAAGAGGGAACGCAGGAACTCACCCTAAACGCCACCATCCTAAATGTCGCCTTCGCTTCCTCCTCCCCTTCCTGGTGAAGCGCTGGCGGCTGAACCCCGGATCGAGTAAGCGGTTTATTTATAGTGCATTTTTGGGGATGGTCGGATGGCTAGTGTTGGAGATCGGCTACCCTAATGGGGTAGGAAATTGGCCCAGAGGAGATGTTGGGCTTTCCTTTAACGGGCCCATTTCGTGCTGCACGCCCCACAAATTGGGTGCAATTTGTTTGGCCTGCGCTCGTCTAAGGAGTGACACCTTAACCCAATCTTGTCTTCCGCTAGTTATTAGGCGGCTTGTAATTGTGCATTTGTCTTGGGCTTTCCTACAAAGCTTGATAGGGAAGCCGAAGCTCCATACTGAATTGTGGTTGGAAGAACAGCTCAACCATGCCGTATGGTTAGCCCCCTGAAGTATGTGAAAAAGCTCAGAAATGAATAGTAGCAACACTCGCACTTCCCCTTCCTGCACGACATTTGGAGGATTTCGAGGGAGTTTATATCCCTGTGAACAGGGTTACAGATTGAGATGTCTCTTATATGGTAGAGCATTCTGGAGAAACATTGTGAATTGATTTGTCGGTGACTCTGGTTGCTTTTTACAATATTTTATTTTCTGATTTTGTTGGATATATTCATCGCGGATACATATGATCCATCCGTCTAATCAGGAAAAAAAAAACAGCAACACTCTTTGTCTTGACATCGTAGAGATAAAAGTAACTCAAAATATCCCTACATTCATCTATAATGTTGGAGTACCTGAACATCCACTATCAACGTTTTAAAATATAGTGCACATGGTATAGACGCACACATTCTTTACATACAATGACCCAAAAAAATAACTCAGTGCTATATAGACGCATTCATAACAGGATCACCATTGCTTATCCATCATTGCACAATCGTATATATTAACTTCTTCAGCATTCCTAATATAGAGTACTTTATTGAGATATTTTTCAGAAAGAGAAAATAATGGAGAGAGAGAGAGAGAGAGCGTAATGTGTGCGGTTCGGCCATATAATTGGGAAAAAGATCGCGAAAAAAAGAAAGCATCGACCTAACCACATGTTGTGCATTTGATCTAGCGAGCTTTTTAGACAAATACAGTCATCCATCCGTGCCCTATGAAATTAATGGAAAATCCTACTATCACAACTGCAAACATAGTCGTTGGTGCTCTTCTGTTGCGCTATTTGATCCAATTAACAAATATGTCAAATGTTAACTGGATTTTCATAAGGCAGAACAAAGCCAAAAATATGTCAAAGCAAAACCCATGTATCAAATGTTAATTGGATCATTGCCGTTTACCAAATGCTCCTTCTTACTGAATCCAGAACATGCAGTACAGATTTGAGGAGCATAACTTTTTTAAACCTATGAAGCCACTGCTAGTATTGCACAAGATGAGGTTAAAGGAAGATAAGAGTGATAAATAACAAGATACTGCAATAATGTTTATATTAATGAATTATTTTCTCCAATTTGCCAAACATGATGAGAAACAAGCTACATCAATCCATGGAACTCCACCTACCAATGAAGCAAGCAATCAATACCAAGCAGTAACTCCAGATGCTTCCAGCTAATTCATCTACACACAATTAGTGCTGATAAATTAATTAATCATTCCACCCATCACTGTAGAGGCTTCAGCTAAGATTCTATTACTGAAATAGGACACGGTAAGAGCAATCCTACATGCTTTCATGTGGGCGGAAAGGAGCCTTTGCTTCAAATTATAGTCACTGCTTTGGTGTAAATCGAAAGCTTCTAGAAAACACCTTCAACGGTGTATGGATGCCATAGGAACTGATGGAAAGAAAATAAAATTTCACGAGGGAACTTGTCAGCCCAGATATAAAATCTTCTGATATTTCATTTCTTTCATGTCCAAGAGATGATAAAAATAGCGAGGGCAAAGTTATAAGGACCTTCCCAAGATTACATTTAAACTGAATATGGGGAGTGGGTAAAATATGAAAGAAACAATTGCAGAACACAGGAATTTTAATCACTCTTTAGTCGCATGCAATCATACTAACAAATACAAAATCCGCACCAGCTTACATATTGAATAAATAACTTCTGATTGTTTACAGAGTTTAATATATTTGATGAACATGCATACTATAGGTGTCCAACCGCAGCTTGTAGATGAATCACCATATATCTGCTCCTTTTGTTGCCCCTAGAAGAATAGCAATTGCAGCAAGAATGGCCTGTTCAAGACAAGTCAAAGCTTAATTTAATAATATATATATATATATATATATATATTCATTCCATTCTCATAAGAAAATAGAGTTTTGAATCATAAATACATTGAGAAGACAATGGAAAATCAGTCCGGGGAAAACCCGAAGCTGCTATCTTTCAGGATTGACCATTTTGGAATAGAGATATATTAATATTAAGTATCTTAAACACCAGCAATTGTTGCCCATTAACTCAAGAATGCCTCTATAGGGTGCCAAGTTTTATGTCAGTGGCTCAGCACAAACTCTTTGCAGATCCTACCTAAACAAGTGCTATACCCACTTTTTATATCTTACCCTTCTCTGTTTGATCTTCCCATAATAAGGCTCTAAACCCACAACATAAACCTAAATTTTCTCATGACAACTACCTAGTTTACATATAATGCAACTAATGAAATACCAAAAGGTCATAAGTTCTACCAGTTTAGACCTGGTTCACATCATAAACTAGAATCAGACTTGAGAAAGTGCAAGGGTTGAATTAGAACAGATGACAGGCTGAATGATGTTCCAGAAGTTGCATGTCATTTTATTGAATCAAGGAAGAGATACCACCAAAGCACTTCAATATGACAAATTGCTCCTGGACTAGCCAAGCCCTCCAAACTTGGAATCACGGTTGCCGTTGAAGGAAGAAGGGCAGGTTGAAAGCTTTCACCAGGTCCCCCAATCCATTCACCATAATAGCCAGCCGAAGGGAGCGATGGACACTGCTGAAATCGATAAGATTGAGCCGCCCGGTATGCGAAACAGGGCCAAGCAAGGGGGACAACGAGTAGGAGAGTCGTGGTTGGTTCCTCTTTGCTATTGACTGCTCCATCACAACACCTTGGCATTTGGGTAGGGGAGGGGTGGTAAAGGGTGGGTGTGACAAGATTGCACCTTATTGGCCAAATGGAAGGGAAAAGACAGACCCTCATTGCAGTCGTACCAGACCCACCTGTCAGGGAAACATAAGCTTCAACACCCTTGTTGAATTAGACATTGTCATGGTCCGCATGGAGGCCTTTGCTATCATCCATCTTCTCCAGTAGTCCTACTAATTAATCTTTTATAACAAAATATAAAAGATTAATTTCGTAGACAGTGAAGCCTCTAGCTTATTCACTCTAAAACATCAAAACAGAGAAGCAAAACAAGAAGCCTATGTGCACATTGTTGTAACATTGGGCAGCCAGTCATTAAACCAACCCCTCCACCCCCAAAAGATGAGCATATATGGTCTGTCATCTTCAAGAACAATATTATTGTAGAGAGTAAAATTCGACCTGATTAGTATGACTATCAGATGCAAACAGCTATGGACGGCAATACACCAACTTTTAGGAACTGTCACTATTATCTCCTTGTGAAGCTCCAGCACCAATAATTTCACAAGGAAACTCCTAAATAATAATCTTTTAACCAACCAAGAAAATTGAGGATTGGAAGTAGCTAACCTCTGATAGAGGCCCCCACAAGCTTAATTCCTAAAACCTCAATTCTAATCAATTATGTTACATCATAACAGGTTAAGAACTTAAGGTTTCTGTGTGACAAGATAGTCTTCTAACCACTGTGTGCGTGAAACATTGCCTGCCTACAATGTTAGCTTTTCTTTTTTCCTTATTTTTCTTAAAGGGGGCTTACAATGTTCAGGCTTGAGCTAGGAAGAGAACAAGTACCATAATTTTTATTTTCTAGAAAACCTAACTCATCGGTGCATTCCAGGTAAAGCTGATCATGGGCTAGGCTTGGGCACAGAAAATATCAAATTTTACATAGGCCCGGCCTGAAGCCTGACTAAAAATGAATAGAGTTTACGCCCGAGGCCTAGCCCATGATCAGCTCTAACTCCAGGTAGGCCTGTAAATGGATCAAAAAGCTAGGCTCTATCATCCAAATCTAGTAATCCAACAAATAAGCCAAATGTCAATCTGAAGAATCAACTTTCCAATCTATAAATTCAGTATAACTCAATGGAATCTGAGAGATTTGGGTCACAAATAGGGGTACGAGTCAATCACTGGTTACCCGTAACCTGTGGGAGGTGGCGGAACTATGACTAGGGTAAGGAAGAGAATAAGAGAGGATTAAGAAGACAGAAACATGCACGTACACATGTGACCAGTGAGTGAGCAGTGGATAGGTACCACATAGGGCTGTTACCTCCCCTTGCAGTCATGGTGGAGATGGGGGAGATCAATAATGTATTCATTATTAGATCTTGATCAATAGTTTATATAATGTAATAACAAATTCAATTTGGATTATTATGAAATTGAATTGATCTTACTGCTGAGTAATTATATACAGGTCATAAACAGACCAAAATGGCAAAATTGAGTACCTAATCCAACTAATTGAGTCTGATTTCGATCACAGCTGCCTGTATGAGGATGGAATCTGACGACAACATAGTTCCAAGACATAACAGGCATTGAAACAATTCTCTAAATATCGCAGGCACAAACAGAATTCCTCAAAGCTCATCCCGGAAGTACTTCTATCACTATAAGGCAAATACAAGTACTGCACAAAACCTGACTTGATTTTCATAAAAATCGCTTATTTAGTAAGCAATGCCGGTTAAACTGTATGATTTTACTCACAACTGCACATGAGATACATGTTATATTTCGAATCTAGCCCTAATAGTCATGTGTTCTATGGCCACTTGTATCACTAGAACAATATACAAAACATCCGGGTGCATTTTATGAAGAATCATGCAGATTTTGTCAATTTCAAGATCTAAAGAAACGGTTGCGAAAATTAAGAGATTTGAACTAAAACAAATATTCTACAAAGTGACGATTTTTTATCTCACTGTTGTAACAAATGCTCCATTAAAAGCTAACTTGGAGGATGACAGAACAATTTCAGAGTAAGAGAACTTGAAAAATGGTTGGAGAAACAAAATGGATAATTGTAAATTACTCTTTACCTTGGTCATTTTCGAATCCAGTTTACATGCACATATAAAAAGGCATTCCACAAAAATTGCAGCTAAGAAAATGCCATGTGATTCATATCAAAGACCATGAAACATATAATTCCCTAGTACATATACCCTAGTTTATGGGGTTGCTTCATATCGTCTTTTTAATGTATTTTCATGTAGAAGGAGCAGGTTTGATTTTGAATTAAATTTTCAAGAAGAAATAATTAGATGTAAATATCCATTTAAGGCAGGTAGATACTCTCCCTCAGACCTCCAACAACATAGTTTTTGTTTAATCGATTTTATCTGAAAGATTGTTAAGAAGATTAGCTGTCTGGTTAAAACCTACTGACAAGTAAATCAAAAGTATAACTTATGGCTATTGATGATTTTTTACTTTCCTGAATTCCTGTGGTCCAAATCAGGTTATTATACTACTAAGGAACTTGTTAGTCAAGCATATAGTCATATTCTGTTAAGAAATTGTGGAAAATAATAGCAGTTGTCTTTTTTCTCTTACCATATGACTCAATTGTCTATGTAAGTTCTTAAGTGTTAGGATTCACACCTGAGCATGATCAAAGAAAAATTTCCTAGATCAACTTCTTATCTTCTTCCTAAACTCAATTAGACTTCAAAAGATACATGGAACTATGATGTAATATCAGTAACAGTAGTTTATATCAGCATCACATGGATTGGTAATAAAGCATATCCATGTGTTTGAGCATGGTAGAAATTCTTATGCAACTTAAAATAAAAACCAAATTCCATTTTGCAAGCTGTTCTGTAAGTATCAATGGAGGACCATGGCTATAAAGATAAAGGCATCAAAATGAAAATGAAGCCAACAGCAACTAAAATCTAAGTCAGCGAGTATAGGTAATAGATATAAAAGCAAAATGCTGTGATTGCCATATTTTACTCAGATCAAGCAAAGCATATGAACATATAATGGAAGTAATCAGAAGAAATAAGATATAAGCTTTACATAGGAAACTAGATTAGATCTGTTACTTACAGCAATAGTGCAAGCAATGAACCCTGGTTTCTCTCTGTAATCTATTCTGACACAAAGTAGAATGAAAGCTCCAACATACCAGGGAATAGCAGCAAGAAAGAAGCCAATGATAAACCTTTCAAGGTTAAAATAAAAACATCATAATTAGCCACCCACTTATATTAGCAAACTTCTTGAATCAATGCTTTTCACTTTCAGAAGTAGTTCAAGAAAAAGAAGGTTAAGCAGTTGACCAGCAAGTTCATCCAGCAAATGATACAATTCTACAGATTTAGTCTTCAAAAGCATCAGTTATAGTTTAAAAAGAATGAAACTACGATTACTTACAAAAACCAGCCAATACCAATGCCACAGCAGGGAAGGCGTGGCATTCTTAAAGGTCTTCCTTCAGCAACTGTAGCATAACCTATAGCAATCAGAAAAATCAAACAAAATAGTTAAACGCAAGCAGTCAAATATCTATAATTTTCTTCACATGATATATAGTTATTTATTCGAGAAATATGCCCAAAGTCTTATCAACTAAGACCATGGAATAGTTAGATATGTTCATCCCAAGCAGCAACCAGGCGAAGCTCGCTTTCATAAATCATATGTGGAAAGGTGTCCTGTTTTTTACAGATTCAGAAATACAAGACAAGTTCCCCATATATAGATATGCACTCAAGCATGAAGATATATATACGCATGCATATACAACTTAGAACATTAAAGTTTAGTGAAGGACAATGCTTGGAAATTAACAAATTATGCATAGCAAACTCTGAATTACAGAATAAGTGAAAATAGTATAACTAACTTGTCAATAAATATGGAACCGATACGTCCTTGTTTGTAGAAACCTCGTGAAGTTGATTTTCTCCCTATGTCAGCAATGTCAAAGAATTGATTTATTTCACAGGATAATACTTCACCATTTATGTGGATGAAGAGATGAAGTTAGTCCCCGTGCCTTAGTGTTAGAACTCTCTACTAAGGCTTTCTTGGTGGCTGAGTGAAGTGACTTGAAGTCTAGCTAAGATGTCCTTGGATTCGCATTTTTTGCAACGGCTGCATTTACATTGTTAAATTTTGTGGATTCACTTGAAAAGATCATATCACTGTTTCAAATTCTTAGTAGGAATTGATACAATAATGATTAATAGAGGAAATTCATGCTTGCTTTTGGATGCCCAACCTTCACAAGCATCGCTGCCATCTCCGGCTGGAAAAAGGGGGAAAAAAAGATATTGATCTGATCCACGAACAGTTTGTATTTGATGCTACTCTCAAGACTTGGAGGCTTTCACAGTCAAAAACCAACAGCAGCTAGTAAATCAGCGAGATAATGAACTGTCTGGCAATGTATAGAAAACCTAGCTATATTCTAGGTGGACAAAGCACTGGTTTTCCAAAGAAGTTCATCTAGTTCATCAGCTTGTTGTCAGATGCCTTATGAGCTATATTACTCAGAAGGAAACAAAAACAGAAAAATTTTGAAATCTAATGCACATTCCGACTTCCGAGTATGTTTGATTGGGGGGAGTTGGACTCTAAAATGGGAATAGAAATGAGCAACTCCCATTCCAGCCGTTTGGCTGGGGTAGGTCCCATTTCCATTCCAATTTCAAGGGAAAATGGGAATACCCCAATCTCGCAAAATCCAATCCCTACTCTTTTCTGGTATTCAAATCTCATTCCAATTCTCATTCCGATTCCGGTTATGGACCAAACGCATTGGGGGATATGGCCATTCTAATTTCTATTCCGATCCCGATTAAGATTCTGGTCATGAACCTAACACGCCCTAACTGTATTATGAACTAACTTAATCATATCAAAATCGCATCTCTAACTTCTTCCTATTGAATTCTTCAGTGCTGAATTAGAGAATAGTGAAAATAGTACAACTAACTTGATTGTTGAAACCTCGTGAGGTTGATTTTCTCCCCATGTCAGTAATGTCAATGAATTGATTTTTTTTCACAGGATAACCTCACCATTTATGTGGATGAAGAGATGAAGTTGGTCTCCGTACCTTAAATTATCCAAGTGTCAGAACTCTCTACTAAGGCTTTCTTGGTGGCTGTGTGAAGTGACTTGAGGTCTAGCTAAGTTGTCCTTGGATTCGCATTTTTTGCAACAGCTGCAATTACATTGTTAATTTTTTTGGATTCACTTGAAAAGATCATATCACTGTTTCAGATTCTTAATGGGAATTGATACAATAATGATTAAAAGAGGAAAATCATGTTTGCTTTTGGATGACCAGCCTTCACAAGCATCGCTGCCATACTTCAGCTGGAAAAAGTTGGGGGGTGGGGTTGGGGGGGGGGGGGGGGGGGGGGGGGGGGGGGGGGGGCGGGATATTGATCTGATCCATGACCAGTTTGAATTTGATGCAACTGTCAAGATTGGAGGTTCACAGGCAAAAACGAACAGCAGCTTGGAAATCGGTGAGATAATGAACTGTCTGGCAATGTACAGAAGACCTAGCTATATTCTAGGTGGACAAAGCACTGGTTTTCCATAGGAGTTCATCCAGTTCATCATCTTGTTGTCAAATGCCTTATTACCTATATTACTCAGAAGGAAACCAAAAAAAAAACAGAAAATTTTTAAAAGTCTAATGAAAATGGGAACGAACAGCTTCCATTCCAGCCGTTTGGCTGGGGGAAGTCCTATTGCCATTCCAATTCCAAGGAAGAATGGGAGTGCCCCAATCCCGCAAAATCCATTCCATACTCTCCTCTAGTATCCAAAATTTGATTCCAATTCTGATTCTGATACCGGTCACAAACCAAACACATTGGGAAATATGGCCATTCCAATTTCCATTTCGATTCCAATTCCGGTTGTGAACCAAATGCACCCTAACTGTATTATGAACTAGCCTAATCATATCAAAGTCACGTCTTTAACTTCTTCCGGCTAAATTCTTCAGTGCTGAATTCCCAAAACGAAATGTAAGTGTTGCCAATAACCCAGAAGGGCATGGCATCACATTTCAATGCCAAAGCTTAAATTTGATCAAATTTAGAAGCAGAAAATCATCCAAATTCCTGAACCAACTCAACCCCAACTAATCCAACCCAACTGTGTTGTGAACCCCGACGAATCAAGAAACCTGGCTTATCATCCGATCCTCAATTGTCCATCAAATTATATCAAAAGACCCTCATTTCAGAAGTAAAATATTCGACCCCGTCACAATCTCACTAGTTCCCTATCGTAAAGGTAACCCCAAACTATAGCAATTATCGCTTTGAAGGCTATTCTTCTTAAAAAAAACAAGAGATTCAGACCAATTGAAACAGAAATTTATCTAAAATTTCGTATGTCATCTGTGGTTAGACATACCTGGAACGGATTGGTAACCATGAGAATAGTAGGGAGCGCCTGCAGAATAAGGAGGGGGAGGATAAGATGTCGGGGGAACGACCCCAGGCGGAGGCGCCGGCTGAGGGAACCCGATCGCCGGCTGAGGATAGCCCGGGGCGCCGCCCTGAAACGCCCCGTACTGCTGGTGATGCTGGTGGTGACCGCCGTCGTAATGATCGCCGATGATTCCCCGGCTCTTCCCGTCGTCTTCGCTCATTTTCTCTTCTTCTCTCTAGGGTTTTTTTGGGGACGGTTTTTTTCTTCTCCCCGTCGTCCGCGGCGTTCGATCCAAAGATCTTATTACCAACTTTCTGTTCCCCCTTTGGTATGAAACTCGCCGCGGGTTTTGAGTACCGGTACGCTTCCCTGGTCTTGTCCCCCAATTGTTAGAAACGGAGATACTAATGCCCACGTTACCACTGCTGGCCAGCCAAGAATGCCCGGATCCTTGAGAGTAGTAGTGTGCACCCGATTCTACCAGCTCAAAAGGCTCTTCTTCACATGGAGGAGATAATCCGCGGTGCTTCATCGGCATCCTTGGAGTTGACCGGGAAAATCTGGGTTTTCCCTACTGCTCATATAATGCCTACGATCATCTAGTCTCATGGAACCTCCATCTTCGGCTTCCTCGAGGTGAACTTCGATGGTAGCGTTGGCGATGATAGCTGCATTGGAGATGTGGATTTTGTTATCAGAGACCACGACACCCATCTGATTGCGGCAGGGGACCAACGAATCTTCCACACTTCTGTAGTCAACGTGGAGCTCATGACAGCATGGGAGGGAATCATCTATACGAGACAATCTAGGTGCTGACCGGATCGTGCTCAAAGAGGACTCGGCCATGGTGATTACGTAGATCCGAGACATGGAGCCCGACATCAGGTCGAGATTGCTGATCCGTAACGTTCGCCGACTCATGGGCGTGGATAATCCGTCATGGGCCAGACATGTCTATATGGAGACGAACAATGCGGTTGCTTCATTCGCTGCCCATCACTCAGGAGTCTTTGTTTGGGAGGTCAGGTGTCTGTGCCTCAGCCTCTGAGCTATCTCTTATTTTCTGACTCTATTGCCCACACCCAACTGCGGTGGGTGTGAATTGTCGTTGTATAAAAATTAAAAAAAAAAAAATCACGGGAGCACGGAACTTTTATTTTTGGTTCGAGTTCCCGATTTGCTCTTCTACAAACCCTATTTTGTGGCGAGTTGTGAACTTGTTCGGGGAACTGAGTTGGGAAGCACGTTAATTTCTAGGTATTGTCGTCCGTCGAATCAAGGAACGTGGGGATATTGCCGTTGGATTACGACGTTTACGGACTATAAATGTAGACTCTGAGTTTTGACTCGGAGAACATCGGGCTTCAGAATGCATCGGGACCCACTCTGGCGGTAGGCTGCAAATTTGGGGATGCATTTGTGTATTTCTAAGTCGGGTTACCTGTGATCTTGTCCTGCGATTCGTGCAATATATGCGATATTCCGACAACGCTGTTGTCGTTGCCAGCATTGGGCAAGAGGAAGGAAAGTTGGAACTTATAATAAAAATTATATCTAATTTAGTTAGATTCTTCTTCTAAGAAAGAGAATGCATTCAAATATATATCATTAGTTATTTAAACAATAGAATATTTTTAGTAACGTGCGATATTACAACCATCCATATATACTTTTTCAGCGTTCGTGATCGGTGTGCAATGTAATTTTACAATAATTATAAATTTTTAATACATTTTCTATATGTGTGACATGGTTATTTTCAAGACAACTTATTGAGCTTTTATCGCTATTGAAGATAAATCTGCAACCTATTACCATTGTCTATGTTCATGTCCATAATGCAACAATCTGGATAAACCTTTCTAAGCATTTTGGTTGTTTTTGTGATAAATATTCTCTATACAAACCATCACAGTATTGCATTATATATGTGTGTGTGTGTTTGGATCAGAATATTATGACCATAGGTGCCGGCAATTACTTTATTCAACATATGTACCCAAAAATATATGTACAATATTATTCAACACGATGATTGTTCTTTTGAAAAAAATGAAAATTAAGATATTTTCGGTTGATAAAGAAATAATATTCTAACATAAAAACATCATCCAAAAAAGTTAAATAGCATGTGTAACTCCTCCCTATAGCTTCTATGGAGTGTAACGGTGAGCTTGGTAATACAAGAGTTACATGCTAAAAGTTACTCTCTTCTATTGTTCAAGATTTTAGTTCTGCACTAACAATGCTCTACTTGTTTGTCTGAAGAAGAATGAAGCTTCAGAAACATCTCTTTTTTCATCTCATCTAATAGACATGCAATAAACATCCACCTGTCACTATGCATCCCATTCAAATAGTTGGATTGGATATCAAACCAAATCTCTCCCTCTCAAGTCTCAACTTTGTCCCTAAGGCATCATTGCAACCACGTAAAACAAGATATCATGGTTCTAATAATGACCCCACTTGACAACGCTGCATGGCTTCTTCGTGGAGCCTTGTGTAAGTAGGTGAGAGATTTATAATCCCTTTTTTTATTTTTCTTTTTCTTTTGGTTGGCAACTTGTTCCATAAAAGCCGCCACCAGATGGTTTCCAAACCCATTTGAAGTCTACATTCATCGTAGGGGAACGAAAACAAGATACCTAAGGATGCATATCTTTTTTTGGTACGTCAACGGCTCACATACAAGAGATCTGAGTGGTGTCCAAAGAGTCAGAAAGTAAAAAAGACTGCAAGAGAGATGGAAGAAAAATTTGGTCCACCCAAGCAAACTCGCATGAGTAATGAGCTGCATAGAAGGTCACCCAATTTGCTGCACTATTGGCCTCTTATGAGTAGCTCTGTGGATAGCGTATTCACCTAACAAGCGGCAAATATCATGCAGAAGTCGCATTTCCCCACCAGCACTTCTGGACTTCTAGATCTCCTCAATCACCGTGGCAAAGTCTCCCTCCAGAATAATACGATCTGCTCCCAGCACCGTCTCACATAGAACACACCCTCCCATGCATATCCTTGATCGAAACTTGATTAAGCTGATCGGGCCAAGCACCGTTAAGTATTGGAATAGTGCAAATGAGGTGCATCATTTCAACCGGAAAAAATGAGGCAAGAAATCCATATTCCAAGAAGCAAGGGTCTGAATCTTCATTTCTTCATGATGAATATTCATGCTCGGGTAAGTTGGCCAAGCACTCAAAAGCAACGTAGAAATCTATGGATCAAAGAAAAAATTAACAGCCGAACCATCTCCGAGGGACCATTGAAAATAATACTGAACCTTAGGCCCGCAGAGACATTTTTTAGGCCATGTACTGGAATATCTAGGAGGCTTCTTATAATTAGACCGAGTTCCAGAGAATCTAGATTTAGCACTAACAACTTTGGCCCATAAAGATTTGGGATGAAGTATAATTTGAGTAGCAAGTTTACGTTCAGTGTTGAGATTAAGAACACTACGCATTTATAATGGTCCGAAGGATTGTCGTAATCAATCGTTGTTAACCTTCAGTGTTGGAATCACTAAACAAGCATCATCATTTGATCAAGTTCACAAAAACAGCAAGTTTTAGTTTGGAACTAATACATGATTTATTGAATGAAATCGAAAAATCATGCAGATCTTCAAATCCCATTCCCTTCTCCTCTGTCTCTCTCTCTCTCCCTCTCTCTCTCTCTCTTTATTTTATACTTTTGGTGAAATTTTCCCTGTGTCTCTGAAGCAATGGGGTAACCATATATATTATTTTCTTTCTAGATGGACTGAAGGTTTGAGTCCGGATTCTCTGAACTTTTTGTAGTCAATCAACCCATTGATGCAATTAACAATGTTAAATTAAGAAATGCTACTCATGCACCACCTAAGTGCACATCTATATCCATGCACATAATTTCTTAAACTCGAGCAGAACGTGTTAGGTGGGGTTTTTTTAAGCAAAGATTATGTCTCACTAGCGACTCGAGTAGAACTAGTCATGCTTGGAAATCATAAAGATTATGTCGTAGATTTGTTTTTTTCTAGTAACTTCACTAGCTTCTTTAATATTTATATATAATTGAAGAAATTTTACCTATTTGCACAATCTTTTTTCATTCATGTGTCCCTGCAATTCGCTTTGCGAGAAATACCGAGATTAATTAGTTCACATTGCAGATACATCAAAGAATCTTTTAGAGAGGATTCTTGACTAACCCATCTTCATAATTTTTTTTTAAAAAAAAAATCTCTATCAAAAATTTAATAATAAAATAAAATAGGTAGTTCTGCAATGGAAGAAATAGAGCAATAGCATTGACCCATCTTGTCTCTTCTTCTTTTGTGTTTGTTTTTTGGGTGCAGTCCCCATCTTCGTGTTTGGTTGGTAGGGAAAACACTTCACCATTTATAGGCAGATAAACTAAGATATTTGTACATGATGTAAACCCAGGATTATTTATGTCGCTAGGGCCAAGCATGGGACATGACTATACAAGCAACGTCGATATGCACCGTGACACATATTAACTATAAAGAATAAGTGCAAGAACTAGCTGACGAGTTAAGAGCGTGAGACCATGTGAAAGCTTTCGAATAATCCAAACAAGCTCATGGCTGCTGTTTTTTTGGCAGCGTATCCGGGATAGATTTTCCCCGGACAGCTTCCATGTTACTTTTGTCCACAACATCCTCGACTTAGTACAGTTGCATATCACCCGCTTTGATCACCGCCCAGTTCACCGAACTCATGCTGCAATCAAACTTGATGGTCTACGAGTGCTAAGTGGTGTTACTTGGGGCCTCCACTTGCAATCGATCAATGATTAAATTCCAGATAGCACCCATAAACTTAGCGATGGCCGAGACCATTAAACCAAAAAATCTATGGTGAAAAGTATGGGCATGTATTTAGTTCCACATCGATTATTCGCCGAGAAGATCTTGGATACTTAAACAGAAATAAATAAACCAAATAATATTTTGCGGCTAACTATTTTAGGTGCGATCTGGAGTTGTTATAAATAATATCAGAACGAACTCGGTCCATAGCCCATGTGGACTAATAGACACTATAACACGAGTTAATAGAGGCTGACCACGGGCCTATCTTGGTGCATATGATTAGGATTGAATGAATTTGAATTCTTAGTCTGACGAGAACATCAGAACTTAAACGGAGAAGGTATGTGAGGATCCGTGCGAGCATGTGTTTAATTCTACATAGGTTATTCGCCGAGAAGATCTTGAGTACTTATAGTAAAAAAATGCTTTGCCTCCTATTGCACTTTTCCCTTGGTCCAAAATAGAAGACTGATTAAGGGACATTTGATGACTAATCTCCAACTATTTCAAAGGACCAGGCAGCTGGGTAGTTAGTCTAATGGGGAGTGTTACCGATGCTCATCTTTATCAGTCAAGGTTTCTAACTTTCTTTTTGTATTGATTGAAGCTCCTTTCATTCCAATTATATCATTGTTTGGGAAACATCATTGGACCCGCTGTTGACCATTCTAACTATATTACAGGTATATCTGATGAGATTTCAGAGTAAGATTCATCACATCCAAAACCCGATCACTAAGCAAAATTTTGAAAAGTAATAACTCTCTAGTTCGAGAGAAATTAAATAAAACAGTAGAAATTGATGTAGATGTTAAAATTTAATTATAAAAATAAATTTTATTTTGATAACGAATTCTTATCATTTTAGAAATTTCTACCACTTCTAAGTAGAAGAGGAGTCTATCCACTAATTTATATAAAGGTTTCATACCACATATTTATAGATACTGTTATGAAGAAAGCAAAAGAATTTCTTTCTTTTTTTACTAAATTTTTTTTTAACTAAAAAGAGAATTTGATCCAAATTTGGAGACGCAAACTTTACTGGTATAAATAAATAATATGTATAACAATTCACAAAAATTAATGTAAGCAAAAAAAAAAAAAAAAAGGCTAGACATGACTTTCAACATATTTTTATTAATTATTATTTTTTGAAAAAACTAGATTAAGCATATTAAAAAATTAAAAAAATATATTAAATAAGCTTAAAATATGTATCAAAAATTTGCCAAATGTATATCATTTGGACATATATGGCATACGAATGAACAGAATATTTTTGAAATTGCGTATCAATTTGCTTAAGATGTGTATAGATTATTGGATGACTAATGTGCTTAGTGTGCAATATTTTGCAATGTATTGATAAACATATTCTATGATTACAAGAAGATGTATAGACCAAAATATATATATATATAATACTGTCATATGGATGGATTTTGTTAATCGAGGGAGCTTCATCGAAAAAAAGATTACTCCATACGAGGGGTTTTTTTTCCGAGTTCCCAAATCCGGTACAGGTTCCCACAACCGAGGTCCACTCTTGTGGGCCCCGGCGGCACCTCTTGGTCTCGCGTGTCCTTTAATAAATTGTCCTTTTGCAATCGCCAACAACCACGCCGCCCCTACTTCTCGACCAACTTCTCGGAGGGCGGATATTTTATATCAAACGGCCCCTCTCTATGCACGAGTTCGCCGAGGCATTTCCTCCCTGAACCACCACCACGCCGAATCCCCGTCCTTACCGCACACGTTATGCGGCTCGCGAATCACTCTTCGTACCTGCTCGATTACTGCCACCGATTCCAACTCGAGAAAATGCCAAAGAAACTCGGAAATTTCACCCAAAACTTTTTCTTAATAAATTGAATTTCCTCGGGATAAAAGAAAGTAATCTTCTAAATTTATGTTAAATTTTATTTTAACTTATAGGAATCCTTCAAGTAAGATGATATGGAATTACTTAATGTTAATATAAAAGAAATAATATTAAATAATTGAGATATATCCTTTTGTGTGTGGAAACTCTAATTTATTTTTTCTATTAGACAAAGTTGGGTTATGATCGCATACTTTTGATTCAAATATATATATATATATACTATCGTTGTCTCACTAATTTTTAGAGGCAGAAAGATTATTACCGCAACATCCCTTCTTTTTACCCTCCCATCCATATTCAGCTTTACGTTTTTTTCTTCTTCCTTTTCTTTTTACATCGGCAACTCATATATACTGAGTGTAAGTATTACTTAAAAAGTTAAAAAGTAAAATAAACTGATCCGCCGAAATGAAATGTAGAAGATTACCCAATGTGCTGCACTTTTGGAGCAGTCACATTCTTCGATCAACGCCACAGGTACCTTGTATCCTCGGGATCACTGTGGCGGAATCCCATCAATGATATGCGGTCTGCCCCCGTCTATATGTAACCCCTCTTCACTCTCAAGTCTCAACGGATCTCAAATCCCACTGTGTTTCCCTTTCCCCGCTTCTTCCGACTCACGAATTCGAAGCTAAGAGCATCGCAATCGCCGCCGCCCATGGGCTCCTCCGCCACCCCCGCCGGCCCCCTCCACATGCTCTTCTTCCCCCTGATGAGCCCCGGCCACATGATCCCCATGGTCGACATGGCCCGCCTCTTCGCCACCCGCGGCGTCCGCTCCACCGTCGTCACCACCCCGGTCAACGCCGCCAACCTCCGCCGCACCGTCGACTCCTCCGCCGCCCGCGGCCTCCTCCTCTCCCTCCACGTCATTCCCTTCCCGGACCCCGCGGCCACCGGCCTCGCCCCCGGGCAGGAGAACCTCTCCGCCGTCCCCACCGCCCACTTCAACACCTTCGTCATGGCACTCTTCCACTTCCAGGCCCCCCTCGCCGCCGTCCTCCGCGACCTCCGCCCCGATGCCCTTGTATCCGACTCCCTCTTCACCTGGACAGCCGACCTCGCCCTCGAGCTCGGCATCCCCCGCCTCATTTTCCACGGCGCCGGCGCCTTCCCCCTCTTCGTCCTCACCAACCTCGTCAACTACCTCCCCCTCGACCCCTCCACCGACTCCTTCATCATGAACGGCCTACCTCATCCTATCCGCCTCTATAGAAATGGCCTCCCGGAGCTCGTCGACAACTTCTTCATGCTCAAGCTCCTCGGCGAGGCCGAGGCCAAGAGCTACGGCGTCGTCGTCAACACCTTTTACGATATGGAACCGAGCTACGTCGACTACTACAAGAACAAGAACAAGAACCATCACGGCATCAAGGCCTGGTGCGTGGGCCCGGTCTCTCTCTGCTGCCGTGCCGCCGAGGAGAAGGCGGAACGCGGGGAGCCCCCGGCAGACCGGAACCGTGTGCTAAGATGGCTCGACTCCAAAACGGCCGGATCGGTGGTGTACGTGTGCTTCGGGAGCCTGTGCCATTTCAGCGGGCCCCAGCTGAAGGAGATCGCGCTGGGGCTGGAGGCGTCAGGGAAGGCATTCGTCTGGGTGGTCCGGCAAGAGGCGGCGGGGGACGCGGCGGCGGAGACGGAGTGGATGCCGGAGGGGTTCGAGAAGCGGGTGGAGGGGAGGGGACTGGTGGTGAGGGGGTGGGCACCTCAGGTGGAGGTGCTGGGCCACGCGGCGGTGGGGTGGTTCGTGACACATTGCGGCTGGAACTCGCTCCAGGAATCGGCGTGCGCGGGGGTGCCGATGATTACTTGGCCGCTGTTCCACGAGCAGTTTATAAATGAGGCGCTGGTGGTGGACGTGATGGGGGTCGGGGTGAGGATGTGGGAGGGCTTCCGGCGGAACCGGCTGGAGGAGGAGAAGGTACTGGTGAGGGCGGAGGAGGTGGCGGCGGTGGTCGGGAGGGTGGTTGGCGGCGGCGGGGAGGACGTGGAGGCGGTGGCGAGGAAGGCGAGGGAGTACGGTGAGGCGGCAGGGAAGGCGGTGGAGGACGGGGGTGCGACCTACGAGGACGTCACCGCTCTGATCCAGGAACTCGAGGGGAAGCGGAAGGAGGGGCGGAAGGAGGAGTGAGTACTCCGGCAACCGCCGACGGGCGGTGCTGATAGTGCTGGTGTCGCTCTGCCGCTAGAAGACGGCATCTATTATGTAGTTGGATTCGGATCCGTGATCCCAACCCAGCGTTCGCAGGACTTGCGCTGTAACATTAGGGTTCTCTGTTTTGGTGGAATAAAGAAATCGGTTCTGATTTCTCTGTGCTTAGATACCGAATTTTTTCTTCTTACGATACCAAATAATTAACCACGGAGAAATACATTTGATCCTTCGGGGTGGACCAAAACGGTTGCATGTCTTGCACTACGTAGAGCTATATATCTAGTTATATAGTTGCTAGTGTCATGCTCTATACATAAAGTAAATCATATAATCTTAAAATTATAATATTTTTTTTAATTTTTAAAAAAAATGATTTAATTATGATCTAAAACAAATTATTCTAATAATTAATTATTCCGTAACGACGTAAGTCAAAACATATTAGCTAATTATTACTATTCGAATTAAATAAAATATTTAACTAAACTAGTCTAACCAGCCTAAACTAGAATTCCAATAATTGCAAACATCTTCAGTCGATTTGGGGCACTCCTTCAAGTTTTGAGCAATCTTAATTTAGAATCTAAATCAATAGAAAAAATGCTATGCGGGTCCAATAAGCAATATAACATAACAAAGCCTGATCTAAATATGCCAAATAAATAATAAGTAAATAAAAAAATACTGGCCAAAAATAAATTAAATTTTAAATAATTTAAATATTTTTTAAATTTATTATTATTATTTTCATAAATTAATACTAAACCCAACATCAATAATATGTGTAAATTAAATTTAATAAACTAATTATTATTTTTCTAAAAAATCTGAAAACATACTTTGAAGCATTGGTTATCCATCTCTTCTCATTTCAAAATCTCTGTTTAATTCAAAGATTTATCTATTTTAATATTATTAAAATATAATTAATTTTTATTATTATTTTAGAAATTAAATAAAAAATAAAATTAAAATATTAGATTTGAAAGAGACAACCCCACGTGACCCACGATCTCACAGCACGAAATTCCATACAGTCAATTTCGTCGTTAACCATTTGCAGCACGAGCTCTACCAACCGGAAAAAGATTCCAACTACAAGGGTTGGACCAGGCTCGCAATCTCCACTAGCTTTCCACTCTAGTCCGGATCCGTCACCCTCGATCCATGGATTCCGTCGCCGGCGAAGCGGAGTCCGCGCGCCCACTCCGCGTCTTCTTTATCCCCTTCTTCGCGACGGGACACATGATCCCCTTGGTCGACATCGCCCGACTTTTCGCCGCCCGAGGCGTCGACTCCACCGTCCTCCTCACCCCGGCCAACGCCGCCCTCGTCCAGCCCACCGTCGACCGCGCCGCCGCCGCAGGCCTCCCCCTCCGCACCCTCCTCTACACCTTCCCATCCGCTGCCGCCGGCCTCCCCCCCGGCGTCGAGAACATCAGCGCCCTCCCCCCCTCCGAATGCCATAAAATCGACGCCGCTTCTCTTCTCACCCGCCCCGACCACGACCGCCTCCTCCGCCTCCACCGCCCCGATGCCATCGTCGCCGACACCCACTTCCCCTGGACCACCGCCATCGCGCGCGACCTCGGCGTCCCCCGCCTCTCCTTCCAAGCCCTCGGCCTCTTCCCCGTCTGCGTCATGGGCGCCCTCTTCCGCCACCTCCCCCACCTCGCTGTCTCCAGCGATGACGACCCCTTTCTTGTCCCGGACCTTCCCCACCCCATCCATATGGTCCGGCGCGAGCTCCCCGACTTCCTCCGCGGCGACAGCCCCATCACCGCCGCCATGGACGACCTCAGTGAGGGCGAGTCCGGAAGCCTCGGCGTCGTCGTCAACAGTTTCGCCGAGATCGAGTCGGCCTACGCCGAGCTCTACTTCAAAATCGACCGCATGCGGTCCTGGTTCGTCGGGCCCGTCGCGCTAGCCTCAGCCGACTCCGGCGACCTCGCCGCCCGCGGGGGGAACGACCCAGCCGTCGCCGCCAACCGCGAGCGCTGCCTCTCCTGGCTCGGCACCATGAAACCAAACTCGGTGGTGTACGTTTGCTTCGGGAGCTGGAGCCACTTCTCCTGCGAGCAACTGAAGGAGATGGCATCGGGGTTGGAGTTGGCCGGGCACCCGTTTGTTTGGGTGGTGAGGGAGGCCGCCGGCGAGGCGTGGATGCCGGAGGGGTTCGAGAGGCGGGTGGAGGGGAGGGGTCTGGTGATTAGGGGGTGGGCCCCTCAGGTGGCGGTTCTGGGGCACGGGGCGGTGGGGGGGTTCATGACGCACTGCGGGTGGAACTCGGTGCTGGAGGGGGTGAGCGCGGGGCTGCCCATGGCGACATGGCCGCTATCGACGGAGCAGTTCATGAACGAGAAGCTGGTGGTGGAGGTGTTGAGGACGGGTGTGAGGGCGGCGGAGGGGGCGCGGCGGGGCACGGCGGCGGAGGAGAACGGGGTGGTGGGGGCGGCGGAGATTGTAGAAAAACAGAGTTGAACAGAAGCTTTAAGGTGAATATTCTTTGAGGAATTAAAGCTAACACTTGCTGGGCATAAACAGATTTACAAGTGAAACAAACTAAAGGAATGTAAACTCAAGCCAATTGAAAGAGAAAATTCATCTGTTCATATTCTTCAAGAGAAAGAAAACGACCTTACAAAATGGGCTAAAAACAACAACTAAATTAAGCTAGAAATTAGCAACCACTTAGCAACTACTTAGAAACCACCTAGCAACTACTTAGAAACCACTTAGCCACTAAAAAACAATATAACATGTAATCCTGATAACTAGGAAGCTTAAAGACACGTAGCCAACTAATACCCAAAGAATAGGACAACAGATAACTAAAAAATTATTCAACAAACCCTCCTTTAAACTAAACTTTATATCAAAGTTCAGTTTAATAACTTCTCCAACATACAAACACCGAGCAACTTCCTTTGTTTCTGAAATGTTGACAACTTGAGAGGTTTGGTAAAAATATCAGCAATCTGGTCTTCACTTCTGCAGTAGACAAGATCAATGACCCCTTCTTTCACAAGGTCCCTCAAGAAATAATTCCTCACATCTATATGCTTGCATCTTCCATGAAAAACTGGATTCTTGGACATCTTAATTGTTGAGCTGTTGTCACAGAAAATAATAAGTGGTCCCTCTTGCTTGAAATGACATTCTTCAAGAATTCTTTGCAACCATATTGCTTGGCAAGCACATGAAGTTGCTGCTACAAATTCAGCTTCAGTTGTTGATAAAGTCACAATCGATTGCTTTCTTGATGACCATGAAACAGCTGCTGTTCCCATCATAAAAACATAACCAGATGTGCTCTTTCTGTCATCAAGATCCCTTGCAAAATCACTATCTGTGAAGCCAAACATCTCTGACTTTTCTCCATTCTTATAAAATAAACCATACTCAGCTGTACCTTTCAAGTACCTGAGAATTCTTTTTGCTGCCAGAAGATGCATTTCCTTTGGACTCTCCATGTATCTACTGATAAGGCTCACAGCATGCATGATATCTGGCCTTGTAGCAGTTAAATACATCAAGCTTCCCACTATTTGCTTGTACAAAGTGCTGTTGACTTTCTTCCCTTCAGGATTTCTAACAAGCTTCATTCCTGCATCAATTGGTGTGCTGACAGGATTGCAATTCTTCATTCTAAACCTGTCCAAAATGTCTTGAACATACTTTTTCTGTGAAATAAAAATGCCTGTAGCAGATTGATTCACCTCTATTCCAAGATAATAATGCATCAATCCAAGATCTGACATCTCAAATTCAGCCATCATAGACTTTTTAAACTTATCAAACATAACCATATCATTTCCAGTGTAGATTAAATCATCTACATACAAACAGACAATAAGCATCTTCCCACCTTCTGATTTTATGAAAAGTGTATGTTCATAAGGACATTTTTCAAAACCTTCCTTCAGAAAATAAGATTCAATACGACTATACCAAGCTCGTGGGGCTTGTTTTAGTCCATACAATGCCCTTTTTAATTTATACACTTTATGCTCATTTCCAGCCTTAACATAACCAGGGGGTTGATGAATAAATACCTCCTCATCCAAGTCTCCATGCAAGAAGGCTGATTTAACGTCCAGTTGATAGAGTGGCCATGAATTCTGTGCTGCCAAAGCAATTACCAAGCGAATCGTATCATGCCTTGCAACCGGTGCATAAACTTCTTTATAATCGATACCAAATTCTTGCTTGTAACCTTTGGCAACTAGACGAGCTTTGTATTTGTCAATCTCACCATTCTCCTTCAACTTTGTCTTGTAGACCCATTTTACTCCAATAGCCTTCTTCCCTTTTGGAAGTTCAGTTAACTCCCAAGTATTGTTTCTTTCAATAGCTGCAATTTCTTCATCCATTGCCTTCTGCCATTTGGATTCTTTGGTAGCCTCTTCAAAAACTGTAGGATCACAGTCGGAAAATAGAGCAAAATATGTCAGTTCTTCCTCATCAGATTGTTCAATTCCAGGTACTTCATAATCAATCATCCATGCTGGTCTTCTTCTGACACGTTGAGACTGCTGTCCTTCATTTAATTCAGCTTCTGGAGCTTGTGGAGTTGCTGGAGCTACTGGAATGATGCTCTGACTCCCTAGTGTTTGCTGCTCATTCTCCCTAGGTTGCTGCTGTTTTTCCTCTTCAATTTCCCCATCAAAAACAACTTGTATCTTCTGTTCAGCTTTGCCTTCATCCCATTCCCAGAATTTTCCTTCATCAAAAATCACATCCCGACTGATGATGATTTTCTTGGTGTTTGGATTGAACAGCTTGTATGCTTTGGAATGATTGCTAACACCAAGAAAGATAGACTTTTCTCCCTTATCATCTAACTTCTTTCTCTTCTCATCTGGAATGTGAGCATAAGCAATACAACCAAAAATCTTAAAATAATCCACACCTGGTTTTCTTCCGCTCCATGCTTCCTCAGGTGTCATATTTTGAACAGCAAAAGTTGGACTTCTGTTCAGAATATGAATGCTCCAGTTGACTGCTTCAGGCCAAAAATTCTTGGGAATGTTGCTTTTCTTCAAAAGGCTCCGCACCATATTTAAGATAGTGCGATTCTTCCTCTCACAAACACCATTCTGTTGGGGCGTATAGGCTGCTGTCAATTGCCTCTTGATTCCATGTGTCTCACAGAAATTTGCAAATTCTTGTGAGTTATATTCTCCTCCACAATCAGTACGCAGCACCTGTATTTGACTCCCTGCTTCCTTCTCAACAATTACTTTAAAGCTTTTAAAAGCCATTAAAGCTTCAGACTTTTGTTGTAAGAAGTACACCCATGTTTTTCTACTAAAATCATCAATGAAAGTAATGAAATAGCGTTTACCTCCATTGGAAACTGGATTAATTGGTCCACAAATATCAGAGTGTACAATCTCCAATAGCCTCCTTGCTCTGGTTGAACTCCCCTTTGGAAATGGATCACGGTGTTGCTTGCTAATAACACATTCTTCACAAACAATTGAGGGACTTTCAAAATTAGGCAGACCAGTCACCATGTTCTTTTGTTGAAGTTGCTTGAGACCACCAAAGTTTAGATGACCATAGCGAGAATGCCACAGCCAAGCCACATCATTTGTCTTTGCTGAGAAACATGACTGACTAGCACAATTTAGATGCAGAGGAAACATTCTGTTAGCTGTCATTTTAACTTGAGCAATTAAGCCCAATTTGGAATCTTGAATCCGGCACACTCCATCTTTGATGATAATCTCATAACCCTTCTCTTGCAATTGACCAATGCTTAGCAGATTGGTCTTCAATTCTGGAACATAAAGGACATTAGAAATTTTTTGAGAGGCATTACCCTTCATTTGAATGATCACCTGTCCTTTTCCCATGACCGAGACTTTAGAATTGTCTCCGAACTTCACATTATCTCTGAAAGAATCATCCAAGGTGGAGAAAGCTGCCTTGTCTCCACACATATGATTGCTGCAACCAGTGTCTAAATACCACAGGTTCTTATTTGACCCTTCTCCAGCATGACATACCATCAGCAAGGATATTTCCTCCTCAGTTTCTGCAAAATTTGATTTTTCTCCTTCATTGTTAGGCAAATTAGCTCGACATTCAGATTGATAATGCCCATACTTGTGGCACCGAAAGCACTCAACTTTGGACTTGTCTGCTGACTTTGGTCTATAGGAAATCTGAAATCTGCCACGCCCCCTTCCTCTTCCTTCAAAAAATTGAGTTTGCTGATTTCTTCCTCTACCTCTGCCTCTTCCTCTGTTTGATCTATTTGAAAATGAAGAAGAGGTGCCGATTGTGGCCTTTAAAGCTTGCTCATTCTGCTCTTGTCGATTCAGCTTCCTTTCATGTACCAGCAAGGAACTTTCAAGTTCTTCAAGTGACATTTCATCAAGATCATTTGCCTCCTCAATAGCACAGACAACAAAATTATATTTTGGTGTCATTGAACGCAGTATCTTCTCAACAACAGTAACATCTTGTGTCTTATCACCATGGGTCCTCAATTTGTTGACAATTGCCATTGTCCTAGAGAAATAGTCAGTAACAGTCTCACCCTCTTTCATTCGAAGTATTTCAAACTCCGAACGAAGTGCTTGAAGCTGCTGCCTCTTTGTTTTTGTGGTTCCCTGGTACTTTTTCTTCATTGAATCCCAAATTTGCTTGGAGGTATCTTTGCAAAGAATAGTCTCCAAGATTGTCCGATCAATTGCCTGAAAAAGATAATTTTTTGCTTTGAGATCCTTCAATTTTAAAGCCTCCAACTCTGCCTTCTGAGCTTCTGACATCCTAGCAGTTGGTTCTGCTACTCCAGACTCAACCACATCCCAATACTCTTTGGACCTCAAGAAATTCTCCATCAGCATGCTCCAATGATCATAGTGACCATCAAAGCGAGGAATTGCTGGCTGCACAAAGGTTTCAGACGCCATTAGCTGCTGCGTTTGGTCCCCTCAATGAACCTGCTCTGATACCAAATGTAGAAAAACAGAGTTGAACAGAAGCTTTAAGGTGAATATTCTTTGAGGAATTAAAGCTAACACTTGCTGGGCATAAACAGATTTACAAGTGAAACAAACTAAAGGAATGTAAACTCAAGCCAATTGAAAGAGAAAATTCATCTGTTCATATTCTTCAAGAGAAAGAAAACGACCTTACAAAATGGGCTAAAAACAACAACTAAATTAAGCTAGAAATTAGCAACCACTTAGCAACTACTTAGAAACCACCTAGCAACTACTTAGAAACCACTTAGCCACTAAAAAACAATATAACATGTAATCCTGATAACTAGGAAGCTTAAAGACACGTAGCCAACTAATACCCAAAGAATAGGACAACAGATAACTAAAAAATTATTCAACAGAGATAGGGGCGGCGGTGGGGAGGATAATGGGGGGAGGGGTGGAGGCGGAAGGGACGCGCCGGAGGGCGAGGGAGTACGGGGAGATGGCGCGTGCGGCGGTGAAGGAAGGGGGGTCGTCGTGCAACGGTCTCGCTGATTTGATCGAGGAGATTCGTGCATGGCCCAAGAAGGCCGCCGGAAAGGCCGCGTGATTCGAATCCGAAGGTGATTGATAATAATAATAATAATATTGCATCGGATGGATGGATGGATGCTACCCAATTTGATATTCTTGGCTCCATCGTTGATGACAATTAGCATTTTATCTCTCTCCGCCCGACGCATTGTGGTCTCATTGTATTGCCGAAATTGAATTGATTAATGAATCGAGCTGTTCACGGTAACCCTAGTTCGGCTCGTCAAAAGACTTCTTTTTTTTATTTGGCTTGCTTGGTTGAGAAGGGAGCGAATCAACTCTATAGATGAGCCAAGTCCAAACTTCTTAGGCTTGCACGACAAAGATCTAAGAAAGTTTGTCAAGATTGAATCTTGTTAATGAAGGTTATTTAGAACTCACTCCACTCAAATATCAAGTACTGTTTTTGGCCAAACCGAGCTCTAGCGGCTCAAAACTTAGCTAGGTTCATTTGTGACAGTAATATGCCGTCTAATTATGTTTATTTGCATTTAGAGTGCATACGCTGCAATCAAGCATGCCGCAATTGAGCATCATTGTTGACTTGATCTGTTCTTGCTAGTAGCCTATGGCTACCGAAGCATCTGACCGTTGGTTGTAATTTAGTAACGAGCTAGGTTTAAACAGAGTTGTGGCTACAATATGTCTATCTAACTACAAAATTTTGAGTATGGTTGAATTGATTCTGATTTTCACAAAAATGCCAAGAATCATTGAGAATAAAATGAAAAGAAATGGTAAAATATGTATTTTCAACTCTCCCTTTTAGCATTTTCGCATTTCCTCCTTGAAGATTTATTATTTGGGTAGCCTCATTTTGGTTTCACCTGTGATGTTGTATTGTTGTTTTCATGTTGGGAAAAGAAAAGGTTTCCATGGCATCATTGACTTGGTTACAGGCGTTATGATTTAACTATGTGATAGTGTTTTAAAACGTCCAACCTTCAAGAAAAAGTTTCTAATATTTCCATGCCATAACTAACTTGGTTGCGGGTTATGATTTAACTATGTGATGAGGCATCCAAATTGACGATCCTTGCAGTTATCGTGTTTTAGAATGTCCATCTCAGCTGCTCACAAATGAATTTTAATATGTTATCGAGGTCGATTACCTACCCACCACTAAATGAATAATTTACAAATTCAAACATAACTTTTCTTTTTGGAACTTGAAAGGGATCTACAACCAAATAGATTTTGTTATGCATGTATTATAGTGTAGAATATAATGATGGGCATCTACTTAGATTATTAGAAGTATATCCTGTGAGGATTCGTACGGGCGTGTACTTAGTTCCATATCGGTTACTCGCCGGATAGATTTTAGAAACTTCTACAAGATCAAAAAACCCAAATAATACCTTCTAGCTAGTCATTTTGGGTGAGATTCTGAGTTGTTACAAATGGTCTTGGAGCGGATCCGACTTATGACCTATGTGAACTAGGGGACATGGCCTTATTGTGATGTTTGTCATTGAATTTAAATAGATTTGGATCTTTAGCCCGACGAGAATATCAGGACTTAAACAGGGGGCATATGTGATAACCCGTGCGGCGTATGTTTAGTCCTATATCGGTTATTCGTCGAGTAGATCTTAGGTACTTATATAGGATCAAAGAGCCAAAATAATACTTGTCGGCTAGCATAAGATCTTGAATTGTTACATATCCATACTTAGATGGCTATATAAATTGTTGTTGGCTTATGATTTATTGCCGTCGCTATGCTTATGAGTTGCGATACATTAGGTTAGGTTGTATTGGTACCCGAGAACTAGCCTTTGCATACTCAATACAAAGCCCTACTCGGCTGAATTGGTTTAATATTAGCTCGCAAGCTGTTATCCTTGGCCAGCCAACTTATTCCCCATAGGATTGTTGTCACCTACACATAAGACCATCTTGTATCTCACATTTAGTTTACGTCCTCATGCAATCAGACTCCTTCCTTTAAATTCTACGGTTTTGAGACCATTTATTTGCTTCTTTTGGCCTCAAAGACGGAGTTAATTTGTTGGTTCGGATGGATAAAGTTCCGATCATACGTTATGCTGCACTGGCGCTGGTGTTTCTTTGGATCTTTGGCATCTTTGGGTTGGAGCCATCCAATTGTCTCCTTTGTAGCTGTTTTGCATCTTTGTAAGGTAAGGCTAGTTTTCTCTGCTTTGCTCCTGATTTCGAGTCTTGTTAAGTTTAATTCTAATTTGTTATGTTGGGAGAACGATCAGGTTTGGCTTCCAATCTAGAAGAAGATTTGACCATATCGGACCCCTAATTTGAGGTCGTCCTAATTTGGAGTTTCTTCAGATTTGTGAGGTCCTGACTCCTGATTGATAATTCTAGAATGCAATGCATCGAATACAAATATATGGAGATTGGTGTCGTATTTGAATTTTTTAGTGGACGAGTCCATGTGAGGCTGAAACACGGCATCGGAGAAATTACACAACTTTGAGACGTGGTTCCCTCTCAAGTTTGGGGGCAAAACGGACGTGGTTGCTCCGTTGGACGTCCCAACCCCTCCTTTTGTACTACGCGAGTTTAGAGACCAAAAGACTTCAAGAATTATTCTTTACTAAAATATTTTTTCTTAAAAGTTGATACTCCAATATATGATATCTTAAAAAAAAAAAATTCTCATATTTGGTTAATTATAAAAAAAGTAGTACATTCTAAAGTTGATTATGTTCGCATGCGCATCTATTTTTTTGAAAAAGTTATGTAAAATATCTGTTATACCCAAAAAAATTTACCCCATTCTATCTCATAGCTTATAGGTATTTTTGAAAGAAAAAAAATTAGCACTTAGCTGGTGAAATTGAACTTTCTCATATCCCACATAGTTTTTTTCATAAAATACGTGAGGTTCTTATTTTAATATGAAAGCTATCTTTTTATTTTTTAAAAAAAAATCGATGATGAGGGTGTCAGGCTAACGTGAGCTACCGCAGTACCAAAAAAAATTGATAAAATATGAAGCATTTCTCTTTTTTTTTTTTTTCTGGAAACCAAAAGAGTCATAAGATGGGCTTGTTGACCACGGACCAGGCTCTGTATATTTGGACCCTAGGACAAGGCCTTTGGTTCGGTTTTTTGAGGCCTTCTCCGTGGGGATGGAAACGATGGGGTCCACTATGATTTGTTGTACGTGGTTTTACCTCTATTGTTTTTGTTAGCTTCACGCTTCGTGACCGAGGGCATAGACGTTGAGAGGTTGCTTGGGCATTGTGACTTGCCAACTAAGGCTACTTATAGTAGGGCTCCAACCACACTAGGCTTAGGCTAGCCAGAAGATCTGGACCCCAACCAAATTTTCTTTCAAATCATGATTTTAGATCCAGACTTGACCTATTGGCTAACCAGATTGGTTCAAGCTGGTGCAAACCAGGTCAAGCATGAACTAGACCTATTTAGGTCCATTATAGATTGAGTCTAGGTTTAGATCTAATAAAAGATAAAAGAATTAAAACCTTCTCATTTTATGTTTAAAAAAAATATTTTTGGACGAAAAAGAAAAAAAAAATACTTCATGAAAATGAAAATGTTTTTTTTAAAAAAAAAAACTAGTAAGAAGATAAGGCAAACGGACGGAGGATGATAAGTGAAGATATCTAAATTAGAATGTAACACAGATTGCTACCATTTATGTTGCTAACCAGGATACGATTCAATTTTTAGTTTTAACTTTCAACCTACAAAATGGAAACTTTAATCAACAACAATTGAACCAGTGACTTTAATACACTAAAATGGCCGATATAAGGGGAGAGCAAAATGCAATTTAGTTTAACAATAATTATGCAAAACCGATGGTGCTAACTTAGTACAAGGCTTCCTTCCTCATCTCACAACCTTGTACTTCCTCGACCTTGGACTTCCTCTTGCCAAGAAAACAAGCAAAGTTTTGAAAATTAACAAGTTAATATCCAAATCTAAACGCCGAACCACCAAACATTCCCTCTGGCTCTTGAAAGATCTGAGGACAAAAATTTCAAGGGTTGTACATTGTTAAAGGCATCCTCATACATTGAATCGGAATGCGTATCTATTGCTACCAGCATTATTATATCCATTGCCAAAGCGCCAAGTATTCCTTCTCAATGGTCATGGCTGAATAATGTGAAGAAGCGCTTGTGTGTTCCTTCGTCTGGAATTAATAAAGATGATCGGATTAGGCAAGACCACAAATTCTAGGTTTCTCCAATTCCTTGGTTTTGCCTACTCCAGAGATAATATTATCAAATATGATACACTTCAAAACCAAGCATAGTAGGATAGGACACTCGTCACAACGAAAGCCAAGAACGTAGAAGAGAGATCCTGAGAGAATAGCAGCATTGAGATGCTTCAAAAACAAGGATTCAGCATACACCCATAGGAGAAGGTAACCCAAATGGAACTGTTCATGAACCCCCGGACTCTCATTTTATCTATTTCCAAAAGGCAGCTTGTTGATGCAGGAAGAAGAGAATCATATATCAAAAAGATGAGAAGGTACCTTTGTAGCTTTCAAACTTTAGCCATCAGGATTAGTTTCGATGTGAGTCCATCACACACTGAAAGAAAACCTAACAGCCTTCCCACGTCAAGAAAGATACCAGATACTTCATACTGATTTCTAGCATGGAGGACTAACATGTAACAACAGAAAAAAAAAGAGAGGATGCTACAACAATAGAAGTCAACCATATAATTTTATAAACATCGCCTATTGGCATAATGATTACCTGATGTGGAGTCCCCGCGTACACAGATTAAAAGGGTTCCTTAGTTTGGAACCCAAGTTTCTTACAGGTTCTCTTGTTCATTGGCTGAACCAAAGCTTTGGGCTGTTCAACTGCTGGCAACTCTATATAACATCACAGCAATCCAAACTCCCAACCTCCCTTCTCCAATTGGCTGTGTTTTATTCCAAAACATGCTCTTCTAGATCTCCACCAACACCATGAGTATTGAATTGAAGAGGTGTGAAGCAAATGATAAGCTCCTGGAAAATGTGTGGGCTAGTTTCTTCGCTGGTAATGCCCCAGAGAGCTGCAGTTCTAATGATGAACCCAACAAGAAGCCTGAAGACTCCCGAGACTGGAACGAAATGCCTCGTCTGGAAGGAGGGGAAGGAAATCTGGCAGTCCTACAGAGGCTTCCCAGCCTTGGCAGATGGATATCTATGGGAGCTGAAATCTGGGATGAACTGCTCAATGGAATTATAGCTTCAGATAGCTGTGAAACTGCTACTCTTGATTCAGGATACCAAGCCTGCTCATCTTCAACATCAAAGACATTAGCTGCAGAAAGTGTTACTCCCAGGCATTTTAGAGGGGTGAGAAGGCGACCATGGGGAAAGTTTGCAGCAGAGATAAGGGACACCTCACGGAAAGGGATGAGGGTTTGGCTCGGAACTTTCAATACTGCAGAAGAAGCTGCCCTTGCATATGACAGAGCTGCTCTGCGAATGAGAGGACCGCAAGCTCACCTCAATTTCCCCATGGAGGCAGTTGCCAAGGCTTCAGAAGATGCTCACCTTGAACAGGACTTGGCATGCATCATGAGTGGCCCTGCTTGCCCAGTGTACGGCTGCACTGAGACAAATTATAGCCCAAGAAAGAGAACAAGGGAATGGGGCATTTATGACGAGGTTCCAGCTGAACCACCAGCATGGAAGAGAAATAGCAGCAACAAAGGGATGGTCAGCAATCAGGTGGATGTTGTGGAGTTACAAGACCTTGGCAACGAATATTTAGAAACTTTATTGTCTTCTTTGTGATACATAGCAAGAGTCACAAATATTGTAGGTAGGATAATGAATGAGAATTCATAAACAGCTGTGTCATGTACATGAACTTGTGAAGCAAGGCTCAACCTTTGTCTGGACTGTCCAAAAGTGAGCATAGGTTTTCAAGATATTTTACTTTAAAGGATGTATATAAAAATCTGCAGGATTTGAAGGGAACGAGCATGTGTTATTGCTCTTTTTGTGCTTAAGCATATAGCAGTTAATATCCTTATGATATGCATAGAGAATTGTAGTTCTCAGAACTCCACCAAACATAGAGAACCAGTATCTTTGATAACCTGCCACTCTATAGTTAAAAAAAAAAAAAAACAGGCTTATGCTATAATGATAGTTGTACATGGGTGTGTGATAGCAGGAATGTGATCAATCATGTCTGGTCAGTTACTCTGGTCCTTTTTAGGTCTTTCACCTTAAAACACAAATTTAGTATCACTGCTATATGTAATGAACAGGAAGGAAGAGAGCAAATTGGAAGAGAGAGTGGGAGAGAGAGGATCAGATAACAGGGTTTATGTTTAACAATGCAAAGATTTGATAACAGGGTTTCCACATAATGCTTCAGGATGCCGGATCAGTTTAATTACGATGCTTGATTACTAATAACACTCGATATATTTCATATATGCAAGCTGCTGATAAACAGATAACAGGAAAGAAACTAGAAGCATTTAAACAATAGCAAACTATACACATGATTATATAAGGGACTATAATTGGTGTATACATCAAACAATCCTTTGCATTGCCATTTCACCACCTTCAATTTGTGCTTATTACTAATTATTTGGCAAGCAATTTTAAAGTCAAGGAGTTTCAACAGACTAATCCAAAGAAATTAAACAGGATCGACCTTTGTTACGTATGAGGAATAGAAAGACCATTTGTTGCAGAAAAGGACTTCCTCATAAAGAAAATCGATAGCAAATAGAACTCCCTTCTATGCAAACAATAGGCAGGAATTTATAATGCTCATGCCGGATCAACATTGTGCTAATATCATTTTTCCTATAGTGCACAATTTAAGAAAGATTCTTCAAGAAATTTAAAACCAAAAAGTAAAGAGATGCAATTGCAATACCACAGTCTTGCTTTCTGATAAATAATTAGAAATACCTCTGCAGATGTGAATAAATAACACAGACTTTTCCCCCTAGAAAATTGATGCAAGCCTGACACAATAGCTGAGATGACTTAGGTTTCTTCAAGACCTAGCATATTCTGTTCACATTATGTCCACATCAAAGTCGATGTTCACATAAACTTCGAATGACGCTGCCAGCTTGCCCTCAATTTCATCATGCTTCATTAATAAACCATATCCATAATCAAAAAGTTGAAACAAATTTGCCAGAAATAAAACAAGTTACCTTCTACATTGCCTGGATACTCATGTCCAGCTCCAAAAATCAATATCGGATATGTATCCGAGTTGGATATGCCTCTTGAAAGCCTATAACTTTTCTGGCAGCCACTTGTAAAGATGGAAGAAGATTGAACTCTTCCAACAAAGGTTTTAAACACCGGTGCCAAATATGTCGGTACGAAACCGCCAGCATGCACTGGAATAGACTGGCACATACCAGTACAACCATTACATACCAACATAGTTGTTTCGGCATCTCATCACCCGTACTGGTGCTCGTTTCACACTAGAATATTAAGGTACTAATCCATTCCTACAATTTTTAAAACCATGCTTCCAACATGAGTTTGATCCCTCTTTAATGTTAGAAGTGAGTATTTATTCTTGTTAGAGATTGGTCAAGGATCTAACTATTCAAACAAGTTTGCAAAATATTACTTTTCTTAGATTCTTGAGTTATCAAATGTTTAGATGAGAAACATATATATTGAAAGATCTCAACAAACAATACCTTTTTAATACTTCTTCAATGTTTAAATAAAGAATGTTCAGAGGTATTAACATAAAAAACTGGTTAAAATTATACTTTCTCTTACATATCCTCGTCTCTTCCTTTTTTTCTTCTTTTCAAGTTAAAATTATATCATAAATAATAATGATATCCTGAACTTTGAATGCTTTTGATTTGCAAATGTTCAATCGGTAGCATCATATCTGCTCATGACAAGTTGCACCAGATCGCCGGATCACATAAGGCTCTCAACCAATTAAAAGAAACCACTTTTGGCTAGTACACTGGTTAACAGTCCAATGATGCAACCAAAATGAGCTTTTTATGCTTGTGATATCTTTTACTTTTCTTCTTGTAAATTTTAACTGGTGGGAGATGCTTGTAACGTAATCCACAGAGAATAAGGAAAACACTTTTGGCTAGCACACTGGTTTAACAGTCCAATAATACAATCAAAATGTGTTCTTTATCCTCCAATCCACACATAACAACGACAAGGAGAAGAAGAACAGTATTCCTGGAAGTGCAAAATGCCCACAAATTACACAAGCCTATTCTTATTGATTCAAAGTTTTCAACTATTCTATTTTAGGACAAATACTACATGGTTTCAGAATGCAAAGTTAGGACAATTTGATTTACAAATAAATGTATGAAGCTCCAGGTCAAAATCAAGTTGCCCCGGCTCAGACAACAGAGCCACTCACTCAACTAAGTTCAATTCAGTCAAGAAAATGAGTCAAGGATTACAGCTCTTCAATGTTGATACAAAAATTCATTTTAGAATAAGGAGATGAAAATCTAATTACAGTAAAAGTCACTGATCTGAAATGAATGACTAATGTGGATTGTTTCAAGGCACACCTACTCAAATTTCTGCAAATCAAGTTGGACAAATAAACTCCTGGTTTCTTTTCCTTGGGGTGGGGTTGGTGTAGGTCTGTGTTATTGGGAGGGCATGGGGATATGGGAAGGTTCTCACTGATAAAGAAAAAGAAGAAAAAAAAAAGGACTTTTACTTAAACATAGAACAATCATGAGAAGAGTCTGTCTTAAATGTCTGTTATTCTATAAAAAAGCATATATGGCTCTATGGTCTTTCCACCCCATGCCCACCAAGGCATCATCCAGCATTAATAATATATGATGTGCACGAAAGTGTAACTTCTACTGAATTCTGGCAAGCTTTAAGTCTTAGGGCATATGAGAGTGATCTATAGATATGTGGAAACAGGATAAGTTTCACATTTTGGCATCCATGGGCTCGATCATCCTAAATTTGAAGGGATCAAACCTGTTTTAACAAGCCATTTTTGGATCCGAGGAAATTGTCTCAACATAGGCTTGAGAGATAATAGAGATCTTAGGTAAAACCCAGTTTGAACTTGCCTAAGTGAAAAATTGATATCCCTAATTAGCTGCTTTGTAACAATTGGATGATAATCAATTACGGATGACGAATAAGAAATACAAGTGCCTATGCTCATACAAGTGCCTATGCTCAGCAGGATATTTCTGTATTAAGATGATGCAGTCGAATGTTCAAGAATGTTTCCGATATTGTGTTTTGCTTTTTCATGCATCATAACCATCTGAAGAACAGTTAAAAGATGAAATGCATGTTTGTTGTCTTCAACGCTCCTGAAATCTTTGTTCTTACAACCTGTCTTATATAAATTATGATATGATACTTCCTATTACAATCTGATGCTTTTATATCCCAAAATTGGAGATGCCTTTCAACTTGACATCATATTCTATTTCATCTACTACTTTGTAACACCATTTCACAACTGGGTACTACTAAAAGGGCCAAACTCCACATTACATTAAGAGCTAACAATGTGTTGCCACCATGTCCAAGAACAGTTTCAGAAGTGATATGTGATTCATAAGAGAGTCCAATATTTTACAGACACCTTAATAGAATTTACAAATATTTTTCTGTATATGTGAGATATAAAAAAAGAAGAACACCATAAATAGCTTAAAACACAGCAGAGACAATTGAATTTGTAGGCCTACTAATTCCTCCTCAAATAGCGTCTCCTTCGAGATCTAGTGCGCCAATAGAACAGGCAAAAGGCCATTATACACATTGCAGAAACCATTTGTATCATTATAAGTATTTTCAATCCTGTGAATAAATAACCACGACCAATTAAATATTATAGCCATTTTTTACCACATTAAATTCCATCATTAATGCTTACAGTTTTACCTTTCTTTTGGACCAAGTCCTCCAAATCAACTCTATATTTTCTTTCTTGTCTGCTACCATTGTTGATTTTCATTGCTTCTGCATCATGGTTGACAATTCTATTTTCAGAAACATTCTGATCTTTGAGGCATGTGTTTGGACAGTTCAGACCAGTGTCATATTCATCACTTCCATCACAGCAATCTAGAAATAAACGAATTATCTGATATTGATCAGAAAATGGAAAATCAAAAGCAAAATGCCAACAAAATGGAAAGCAGTCACATATTATGTTAACAAGCAATGAATATAAGAAGGCAGCATCATAGCTCTCCTATAGGAATAATGTTTACACAAAAGACCTTCACACACATTACTTACCACAGATGTGATCATTAACCCGTGATGAAAACAAGAAATGAGATGAATCTCCTACGTTCCTACAATAGAATTTGCTTTGAGGGCAAGCAGGAGTTCCTGCAGCACATAACAAGATAGAGCAAATGCATTCAGTCAGTGGATGCAACAGAAAGTCAAGAGAGGTTATGGCCACTTTCTAGCAATAACAAAAAAAAAAAAGACTTTAGTTTCGAAGGTGATGCAACTAATAGACAGATTTTTTAACTCATTTAGATCCTTTATTTTTATCAGCATTTTTTATTAAAAAATGTTCAATACAGAATTTCTCTTTCTTCATGGATTTGGCATTATTAATACCTGATCCGAAAGATATAAAACACAAGCAGGTTTACTTCCACAAACTATGTACTTTGGTAGCACCAGCACTACTAATCAAAAAAAGCCCTTTGTTTGGTAACAATAAAATTAGATTTTCCCAAGAAAGGTGGTACCCATTTGTCCTAGATTGCATGTGTTTTCCTTTTTCACAAGGTTGCACTCATGCAAAAGAAGTCACTGATTGTATCAGTAGAGTTCATAATGAAACACAAAATTCAGTGTTGTTTGCCTTTGAATAGATGACTTACTGAAATGACCATGACAAAGGAGACGTATCCCCCTCAAGAAACCACTTAAGCAATTTAGCACCCAAGTGATCTTCATAAGAGGTAAATTGCCGCATGTATATGCCCCCTTCCTCGAGAGGAACTTTGCTGGGTGAATCAGGATTTGGATTCGTGACAAAGCTATGTAACATTAGTCCTAGTAGCAGCATTACCTTTCGACTATTCTAGATGACTGTTCAATGGCTCATTGGACTATAAGATCTGGGCTACCTTTTAGTGAGCCTTGACATCATAACTTTTTGATAACTTTCTAATGGCTTAAATATGCGAGGGGATATGAAATTACAAATAAGTGCCGTGCATGAGGTAATATCCAAAAAAGTATGTGGCCATAACTTAACATAAAGGCCAAAACACTGTTGCAATAAAAATCGACAATAAATAAATAATTCAAAAACTTAACATCACCAAGCTTGCAACAATTGCGGCCCACTTCATATCCCCTAGAAAGGGTTGTAAGTAGACAACCCATTCACTATTGATGAATCAACTTGGCAGGAGGGTTCTCCATTCCAAGTTGCATATCAATCCAAAAGAGTTGTCTCTCTGATGAAAGCAAACATAAGCGACCTTCTTTAATCAAATAAATTCTCTTAATTGCACTAAACAACCGACACCATCCGGTGTTATAACTACATGCCAAATGGTCAACCATATCAGCAAGGTCAACGTAAAATCTCCCTTAACCCCATATATCTTTAGAAAGCCAAGTAACAAGCAACCAACTTTTTTCACTAGATCAATTAGGGAAGACTTCTAGTAGAATCAAGAATCTTTTACATGAGCACTCACCAAAGCTAATTGAGTTTGCAAGTAACCCTACCTACTTGATATCAACAAACCAAGCTTCTTCGCGACGTAAGGTAGTGATATAATGAAGACACGAGCAAATGGAACATTCAAGGATGACAGAATCTCAAGGTCCATACCAGGCGCATGCACAATAGTGAGATGGAACTGACAAGTAGTACTTTCAAGTTTGAAACACCAAAAAGCTATGATAAATATGGAAATACAAGAATTTCTAAATGAAAACACCAAAGATGGGCATCAATAATTGCGCCTTTTATTTCAACCTAAATTGGCCCATATAATTCTTGCATGCATTAAGCATTTCACTCATGAATCACAAAAAATAACTTGTTATCTCCAATTCCTAATTACCTCGAACAGGAAAAAAAAGAAAAGAAAAAAAGATCGGTTCAAGGCTTCTCGACACCACATGAAATGAAAACTTAGGATTAGGGGTTTTGGGGGGGTTTTAGCTCTCACCGGGTTCGTCGGTTCCGTCGGGACAATCGCAGTAGCCGTCGTTGAGACGATCCTTCGAGAAGGTTCTCGACCCATCCTTGCACGCGATCACCGCCCCCGCGACCGCGAAATACAACTCGTCTACAATTTCCCAATTGTTTATATAGAAATCGGTCAAACGAATTGAAAAATGGGGGGAAAAAAAAAGTGCGTCGGATCAGAAACGGACGGTCGGATAGTTCGAAACAGGGAGACGGGTTTACCTTGAGGGGAGACGCCGAGAAGAGGAGAGGAGGCGACGAGGGAGGAGACGAGGAGGAGGCAGGCGGGAACGAGGGAGAGGAGGCTTCTCGTTCCCATTTTGCGGACCGCCGGACCGAACCGTTGACGGCTGGTCTTTTTGTTCCAGCTGTTGTTCGTCGCACTAGATGTGCAACGCTTCACTTGCAACGAGGTTTCTATTGGAGGCAGTAAGGGGAGGCCCCGCTTTCAAGTGGTCCATGTTGCATCAATGGACTCCTCTTATTAAAATATGAAATAAAGCATTGCATCCTTCTATATTTTTTTAAAAATAAAAGAAAAAAAATCTATAGTAAAATTATTTAGATTCTAATAACTGAGGATGCGCCATCCAAAATTCGACTGCAAAATTTATGGTTGGTAGGCATGGAGGAGGTATAGCCACTAGTTCAAGTCAAGTTGATACAATCTAGAGACTCTTCAGGCAAAATGTGTCTCGATTAGAAATTAATTTTTTTAATGATATCCTCATCCAAAGTATAAATCCATTTTGAAGAAGCTCTTACTTTTATTCCTTCCCATTAGCAGAACAAACCCACCTACCTTAGGATTCTCTTAGAGCTCGTTTGGTTCGCGGGAAGTATTTTTCCTCATAGGAATATGATTCCTGGGAAACAAATTTCTAGAAAGAGGATGCTTAAGAAAGTACTTTTGGCATATTTGGTTGATTATGGGAAAGTGACAAATTTACAAAGTGCTTATGTTTGGTTGGTGATCCACTTTTCTAGGAAAGTTATGTATAATTCCTATTATGCCCTTAATAAAAATTAGGTTTTTAATGCCTCTTTAATGCTTTTTTAATACTGAAGGGACTTTTTGAAAAAAATAAAAATAGAGTGATTCCCACCTCATGGGAAAGACTTTTCCATGGAAAATGTGGGAATCATATTCCCATGGGAATACAACTTTCCCTTCTCTCTCCTTTGAAAACTCCAACCAAATAAGAGGCATCTCATTACTTTTACATTGACCACACTTTCCCCCTTCTTTTTCCGCGACCCAAACGAGCCCTTAGTGCTCCAAAATAGAAAGATAAGATCTAGTTATTCGCAAAATTTAATTTTAGACATAAAATATGAATAATCCTCTGCCAAATAACTCTTGAGATAAGAAGCCCATTCCTATAGTTGGGTTATCCATCAAATGTGGAAGAGAGCAAGGCCAATTCCTTCTAACGAAATTGTTATTGTTTGCTAAAAGTTTGTTTTCCAAAAAGCCATAATATTCTAAATTTTTCCTTTAAAAGATACTGCTTAACCCTTTCATAGGACCTTTACTTCACCAAGATTAAACATGTATCGCCATAAGAGTTCGAGAAGAGTAGTGATGTAACGAAAAACTATTACATACGACCAATTTTCTTTAAGAGAAAGAGAGGAAGACCTACTTACAATATAACCGACCAAACCCAAATACCAAGGGATCCTCCATCTAGCACTTGAACCCAAAACCTCTTGATTGTTAAGCAAATGGATGCAAATTGTTGCAAGAAATTCTTAGAAAAAAAAAATTAGCAGTTAGCACAAAACTAGTTATGACTGGGGTAAAGTTAACTTGCCTCGGTGGTTAAACCACTTGCAGGCAATGTTTCAAGTGGTTTAACATTGTTTGGGCATGACTGCTTGTGATAGATTTAGCATTGCCCGTATGATAAGATTTGGTTCTTCTATACTTGCGATGTCATTGTGATCTTTGCATTAGAATGCAATCCCGAGCATCAACAGATGATACGGGCAGGCCATATATTATATGGTTAATAGTAGGTTCCGGTCCTCTTCTTCCTTTTTTTTTTTTTTTTTTTTAAGCGGATGGGTCATATCGGACGAGTACTGATGCATCCAATAAAGTCGAAAAACAAAATACCTCGAAGTGCCAAAGGCAACTCCTCATCACCGGCCCACTAAGTGCTATCGGAGTGGCTGGCTATATAAGCAGCAATCCAAACCACAATTCCATTAGTTTCACGGAACACATGCTTTGCCTGAAAGGCCCCGCCATCCCTCACCATAGCTCAGATGTTTCACAGCAAAGGGTGGACGCAACCGTTGCCCCTAAGCCCTCCGAATCCAACTGATGACAGTGGTCAAATCCTCCTTCAGGACAATGAAACTAACCCGCAAGACACACTGAGCGTGACAAAGGCCCGCCCAAGTGGCTCGTAGCTTCGCACCCGAAACTGATACGTCAAAGAGTTGACTGCCCCTTGCTGCCACAATCCTGGTAGACGGGTTCCGAATAACAAAACCTGCACCACCATATGTATCTCCATCCAAGACAGACCCGTCAAAATTAACCTTGAGAAAATTCGTAGGAGCTTTCAGGTAAAAACACTGTGCGGAATACTGCCGAAGCAGAAAGGAAACCCAAATGTTCCAAACTATTAAAGTCCCTTCAACAGGTGTGAGACGGGTTCTAGTCCTCTTTGTTGTGTGGTAGTTTGTCCTCTCTTTTTTTTCTAGTTTCTATCCGTTTGATCTATATTCCATCTTATGCTAGTGGTTAGTTCACATTGTTAATCAACCTCTTTATTATAAGCTAAGTACAACTTGCACTGAGTACATAAAATGATGTATCTAAAGACTCTCAAATTACTAAAAATACCATATGTATCAATTAAAAAAAAAAAACTACTATCAATCACCGTTCAATTTACTAGACTGACGTGGCAATTGGAAGTGGTGCAGTACATAGCGAGACCATGGTACAGGTTGGGACATGCCAAACACTCACTCAATCACCAGTTACTATTTTGGACCGACGAACGATGATCTATAGGTGATCTTTAGCATTTTCCATTATGAAAGCCTAACATTTTCTATTACATAGCTTGATAAGAACTTCTCTCCATCCTAGCCTGGCAAAGTTCTCTCCAGACTCCAATCTTTATCCTGATATCACAAATTCCCCCCCAATCACTAGGCCTCATCGGGACATCAAACGGTATTGAATTGCCGACCGGGAGCACTCCTTGCATCCTCGCCCACTTCAGAAGCCCGAAGCAATCTCTCCAAGTAGTCCGGCCCCAAATCCTGAAGCTCGACCGCCGCACCCCTTCCCGCCGCCGCCACACCGCCGCCGCCGCCGCCGCCGCTCATCGCGACCGCGGGCGGGAAATTCAGCATCGCTCTGGCTCCCCGCATCCGGAAAGCGGCGCGGTCATACGCCATGGCCGCCTCTTCCGCCGTCTCGAATGTCCCGAGCCACAGGCGTGCGCCGTGCCGCGCAGAGTCGCGAATCTCCGCCGCAAATTTCCCCCACGGCCGCCGCCTCACTCCCCGGTAGTGCTTCTTCCCTACGCGCCCGGTTGGCTCGACGCACTTCCGGATGGATCCCGCATCGCCTGCCGCCGCTGCAGGGGACTTCGGCGCGGCGACGGCGGTGCCCATCGCCGACGCCTCTCGAAGAACCTCGAAGATGACCATGTCTTGGGAGTCATTCTCATTCAGCGGAAGGTGGCCTTGGGAGGCTTCATCCTTGCTCACCATAGAAGAACAAGAGGACGAAGAGGAGGGGGACAGTGGTGCGTCGAAGGCTTGTTCTATACAAGGGACCATGGTGCCTTCCTCTTCTAATAAGAGGATGCTGCGGACCGATATTTAGAATTCCGATAGCACGAGGCTTTGGCTAGACCATGGGAGGGAGAGGCGAGAGGTATTTGAATTGCTCGTGAGGTTGAAAGCGGACGGAAAAAAGGCATCTTGGGCCCATTTGATTAATTTTAGCCGGGGAGAAGGAAAGAGGGAGGAACTGGGGGAGGTGGCTTTATTTGACTACTGAAGACATCAGCTCAAAGTGATTGCTTTGCAATACTGTGAAAAGGCCCTCCTACTTGTCTTCTAAGCCTAGAGGAAGAAGAGAAACGTGTTGGAATTGACTATCTAATCCAGGATAAGATCGGAGAGTGGTAACACTGGTTAGTTAATTATTGATCCATGTTGAATGTCCTTGTCATGCCTCCGTAGGTCATTATATGTGTTTGCTATTTCTTCCTCGACGATTTAATGCTGCATTGACTTCATGAGCTTGTTTGGTTTGGTCTTAATTTTGGTTTCACATCCTTGCAAATATTCCTTGATGGCAAGAATGTTCTGTGCCTAATTTGACAATACAAAAGGCTTTGATTCATTACATGTCATGATGATAGAAACTCTGATCGTCGAGTGACTCCTACTTTTTCTATGAGTTCGTTTTTCTTTGTTAAGTTTTTTCTCTCTTCCATGGAAACTCTTTACTTGAATGTTGAAATATATTTGTTAAGTTCGTACGTATAAATATAAATATTTTACATTAAATTTCTGTAACTTAAGCACTTGAGTGGAGAAGTTGAAGAGAGGCAAGAGTGAAAATGGTTGTGATTCAAGCCCTTAAGCACGGTCCTTATGAAAATTTGAATCTCATGCTATTTTTACTACTTGTCTAAGTGTATTTAATGAATCTAACAGTGCCAAACCATCGGGTTGAGACTCAATTGATAAAGTTGTTATTGAAATTATTACTATTATTATGAAAATAATAATTTTTTATTTTGGCATGGCATCGCATGTGTAGTTTATCCGCTTGGAATCTTTCTTTGCCCGCCACTCCAGCAATATATCTACTTTTCTTTTGTTTCTTTTTTAAACTTGCACTAATGAAGTAATACATTTCATTACACACCATATACATATTATTAACTCTGGATAATTGAGACAAGAGTCGATACACTTATAAATTTATTTATTACCAATATTCAATTTATAAGATGTAGTTTGCCCTTCAATCTCCTAGATCAACATTTGAAATTTCCACCATGTCTAGACTATATTCTAGAAAAATGGAACACCGGCAAAAGTCTTAGATCAAAAAGTTAAACATCTAATTCACCGACTTTTCGGTTGCATCATCAACTTAGTGATCTGTACATGATACAGTAGAGTAACAGTGAAGAGAGCAATCACAAAATAATTAAACATCTATTTTGATTGCTTCATATGATAGAAAGTAGTGATGAAGACAGCAATCACAAAGGTATGCCACTTGCATAAATTTTTATGCAAAATCTTAGTGTTATAATAACACTTCTCCATCCATCCATTTCCTAGCGCGGCTAATAGTAAATGGAAATACTTTTCTATCCGACTGTCCAAAAACTTCTAGAGACAAGCCAAAATTTGGTGCACGGGTATTCTGGAGATTTAATAGACACACCGATGGCAAGAATTTGTCCGCTTTTTCCCTGGCCGGTGAGGCCGGGAGAGCTGAGGTCAGCGATGAGATCCGAATTCTCGGAACCGCGCCGTTGATTGGCGGGAGCGTTCGACGGTTCCAGAAGGCGTGGGGCCCGGGGTCGCGGATTGGGCCCGCGGCCTCTTTTGACTCGTCCAATTTGCCGGGCCACGGATTCCACCTGTTGCTCTCTCCAGAAGACGCCATCAACGTGCACGAGCCGAAGAACGATTGCTCTTCTTTCGCGACGTCTCCCGTCGGATGGCGCTCCGCACATATCGCAAAGCATCCGAATCTTTTCATTGTGAAGATCTTGAAGCAACCATTGCGCGAGCCAACGGTGGATTCGCAGAAAGAAAAATGAATCCTTCCTTCGCACGAAAGATACAACCTGGTCTCAAACTTGATAGGGGTGCCATCATCACAGGTAGATGTGGCCGTGTGAAAAGATTCGAGGAGGAAGTCAAACTCACGTGTGTGAGGCAAAGGAATGGGAGAAATCGACTCACCAATCACCATTTCGATGTGGAAAGTGGAAACATCTAACTCTAATAAATAAATAAAAACCTTTTTTTTTTGGTTGGCAAATAAGAAGAATAGGGCTGCAATGTCTCTGACGTAAGTGTAAGTTTAGGTTGCCACGTATTGCAACCTCGTAAGTGGGTGGTGGAGGCCATGCAGCTGCTAGAACTTTTGACGTTTTGTAAATAAGTGAGAAATTCATTAAGGAGTATCACATACGGGGAAATATTTGAGGCATTTTTTTTTCCCTTTTGATTCTTTGGTAGATCTTTTGAGCTATGGGCTCGTTTGGTTCGCGAGAAGCATATTTCCTATTAGAAATATGATTCCTAGAAAACAGATTTCTAGAGAAAAGAATTCCTGAGAACGTACTTTTGGCATGTTTGGTTGACAATGGAAAAGTGACAGATTTTCATAATTCTTATGTTTGGTTGACCATCCACTTTTTTAGAAAAGTTATGTGTGATTCATATTATACTCTTAATAAAAATTAGGTCTTTAATGCTTCTTTAATGTTGAAAGAGCTTTTTTTTTGGAGAAAAAAATAAAAATAGAGTGATTTCCGGCTCACGGAAAAATAATTTTCTCATATTTTTCATGAAAAAGACTTTTCCATAAAACGTAATAATTATATTCCCATGAAAATACAACTTTTCGGTTTTTCTTCTTCAAAAACTTTAATCAAATAAGAGATATCTCATTACTTTTCTGTTGATCATACTTTTCTTTTTTTCTTTTTTCACAAATCAAACGAGCCTTATGTACCCTCTCTTTGGTCATCGAGCTAATCCTCTTTATTTTCATGAGTCTTCTGGTCATGATAGGTGACATGAGCATTTTGGGTGATGGCATTGAAGAGGACATTTCCACGCAAGATTGATGTAAAATCTATGAACCTGACATAAATGACACCTGGCTCAAATAGAGATCAAATTAGACTAAACTATTGATTTTTAAGATGGCTACTTTGACCTGTGTTAGAGGGAAATGATAGCAAATAATGGAAAATATGACAGCGTTTGTTCCTTCTCTTGTTCGGATGGCGATGTACTATTCAATCTAAGATGAAGAGAAGGACTTCAAACATATAATTTTATTTGATGAATAAAAAAATGATAAATCATCGCACTTACTCCTAATATGTGAAAATTTTCGTAATAGTACAATGCCCAGACAAATCATTACTTAATAGTGATAATGTTGATGCCTCGCACTATACACAGTAGCAAGGGTTTATGTTGTGAGACCAAAGGTTTCAACTGCTGTTTATAATTTTGGACTTTTTTTCTATTATTTCTTCTTTCATTATTTACACTACCAATAATGCAAGGCTAAGTTTTATATGCAGACTTAAGACCGTTCAAATCCAAATTGTGCCTACGGCTAAACTATAAGCAGCTTATAAATTTAGGTGGCGTTTGGTGATCCAAATAGGATCACTAATAAATTTCGAAATAATTTTATCTCAATGATTTAAGATTATCATGTTTGGTATACTATATTTCAGTAATTAAAAAATTATGAGTATCCATGACTAATCTATATGGTATTCCATAATTTTTTTTCTTTTTTTCATTTTTTAGGACCAATGAACTCCCACTGTTTGGTGGCATCTATGCCACATCTCACATTTGTCATCGTTGTCCACTTGCCTTCCAAATAAAATCCGATCCTTGCCATGCTGAGGAGGTCGATTTCTGTTCATCGTGACATTAAGTTCTTGATGCGAGGAGCCATGCCATGCCCAGACTCACTTGTCACATTATTCTCTCCTCGCATGAATAACTTGCTTCTTTTTAAACATTCTTTTGTTTTAATTCTAGTACGAAACACAGATTCCGGAATCTCTCCATGAAGCCCTACGTTGTATGTCATGTATATCCCACACTATTCATTTTGCACCTGCCTTAAGATCTATGCTAACCTCCATCCAATTGTTTCTTGTAAATTGGACATGTATTTATGAAATAAAGGAACAATACATTCAGATCGAAGAATCACAGCCGTCTATACTAGTCTCACATTGCATGAAAAATTGGGTTCTCTAGAATAGCAAAACTCCCACCGTCCTTTTTTTTTTCTTTTTTTTTTCGGTATAATGGCTACTCACCCTACTATAGTGCAGGAGCAACCAATAGAGTTAAGGCCTATAATCTGGCTCAGGGGCGACGGGGCCCCCTGATATGGCCACAAGACCCCTCCAGAGTGCTGCGCCGCGTAGGAGGCAACTCAGTCTGTAGCCATGTTCGCCTCCTAATACACGTGCCCAACCTGGAACGCGCTACAGTCTCTCAACATCAACCGGATGTCAGAAAGCAGAGGACTCCCATCCCCCTCCATCCCTCCTTCCGTATCCAATCAATTACTGTGGCCGAATCTCCCTTTAGGATTATGTGCCTAGCTCCTAGCCTTTGTCTCGCGTAGGAGATACCCTCCCAAGCTGCCCTGAGTTCTGCCCTTGTAGTTGAAAGCCTATCGATCCACCTCCCGCCTGCAACAATTAGCTGTGAGTCATGACCTTCGATCACAAAGCTCACCCCGCCCTTGCCGCCAGCTCCTAAACCACCGCCATCGAAGTTCACCTTTAGATAACCGGAAGGTGGGAACTCCCAAGAAATAAGGAGGAAACTAGTTGCTAAAGCTGCCGCCGAAGCTGTCGAGTGGGGGTCCCAGATATCCCTAACTATCGCAAATGAACTCGCTGTAGTAGCCCTGATGATCTCAACCGCCTAAATACATGCCCTCTCCACAATGCTCCACAGGGACTCCCGCTTGCCATCGAAGATCCACATGTTCCTGTCCAACCATATATGCTATACCACATAGGCCACTCGAATCTCCCATGCTACCATCTTCGGCCTCCGTACTGCCTCCCTCAACTGGTATAACAATCCATCTACAGATAGGGTGGCTTGTCGCTGAAATAAACCCGCATAGCTCCAAATCTGAACTGCTCGCTCGCATCCAAGAAACACATGACTAATAGACTCCTCCACTTCTGAGCACCAGGCGCAACACGGAGTGATCCCCATGTCCCGCCCAGCTAACACTTCCATCGACAGCTGCAGCCGGTCTAGGACTAGCCCATTTTTTGTGGCCCAGTCCCAGTCCACAAGCTTCCATTGCCTTCTCGAGCCCGGGTTGGACTGGGTTGGGCGTCGGGCAGCTGGCCCGCCCCAGCCCACCGACAGCCCTAGCTGCCCTAGAGTCCAAAACCCTCGCGCCCTCTACCATAAGGGTAAGGCGGACCACTCGGCGAGATTTCTCCGCCGCCGCAAGACGGAAATAATGGCGGGCCTCCTCCTCCGCGGTCTCCGGTCGGCGAGCCGCAAGAACCTTCCCTTCCCCTCCACCCTTCTCTCGCCCCTCCCCTTCCCTTCCTCCCGTCCTCCACCGCCGCCCCTCCGCCTCTTCTCCACCGCCGCTGCCCGCGCCTCGGCCGCCGACGCCACCGGGAGCTCGCTCGACCCAAGCAGGCTCCGGAACGTGGCCGTGATAGCACACGTCGACCATGGGAAGACCACCCTAATGGACCGGCTCCTCCGCCAGTGCGGCGCCGACATCCCCCACGAGCGGGCCCTAGACTCCATCAGCCTCGAGCGCGAGCGGGGCATCACCATCGCTTCCAAGGCAAGACCCCAAGCACTAGTTCTTGAGAAACAGCGATTTTTTCTTTTTTCCTTTGGATTTCCTAGAACTCGAGGAAGCTGGATTTCTTGGCCAAGAATCTTGTTTTTGAGTTCAATGGATGATGCCCTTCGAATTTGATAATTTTAAATAAATTTAGTTCTGCAGTCAATTCATCAAACAGCTTGTTTCTGTGTGTCGATCATTGGATTTATGTAATCCACTTTTGAATATAATTCTTTATCTTTATGTTTGTCTTTTAGGTTACATCGATTTCTTGGAAGGATAATGAGCTTAACATGGTTGATACCCCTGGCCATGCTGATTTTGGGGGTGAAGTAAGTGATCTTGATGAATCCCGCTGAATTGCTTATCAATATGAACATGATGTGTTTCTTGATTTTAGCAAGTTGTTGCTGTTGATATATGATATTGATGCATAGGTCGAGCGAGTTGTGGGAATGGTTGAGGGAGCTGTCTTAGTTGTTGATGCTGGGGAAGGTCCCCTCGCGCAAACAAAGTTCGTTCTTGCAAAAGCTTTGAAGTATGGGCTGCGTCCAATTCTCCTTCTGAATAAAGTTGACAGACCTGCAGGTATGGTTCACTTGGATTTCATATTGGATATGATATCATTATGATATATGAAAAAGTAATTGGGTGAAAAGTAATGCCTCAGCCACCAGTTATTGGACTGTGGGCTGTGGCTTCACTAGAAGTCACTGTGGCCTTATGAAGGTGTATGCTAGAAGAGTCTAAGCAGTGGACTTAAAGGGTATGTCTGTGAAGTTTTGTAGGCATCATATTTATGCAATTTTAAGATAATGGATGAAGGGGTATGTAATTGCCAATGTTGAAGGTTTCACATTCGAGACATGAGATTGCTATAGGTTTTAGGTAAATTGTCTTCAAGAAGATAAAGCTCCTGCTTGGGATCCATTTTACACAAAATTTGGACAGTTATGAAAGCTAAGGAAAAGAGGGGAATGAAAGTTTGTTTGGATGTGGCAGAGTACTTCGCACAGAGAGAAGGAAGAAAGTAGCAAGCTGTTGTTATTTATTTCTTCAGAAAGGCTCCTTTTCCTATATAATTGAAGGAAACAATCTGCTGCCTATGACCCTACCTATACTTTTAAAGCCAACATTTTAATTATCTTTTATTTTTTTAATTTAAACTACATTTTCCTTTTCTCATCTCATTATATCACATTGCATGGTAATGGAAATCTACCAACAGGCCAGCTGCTACTGTCCCTAAAATTCCCTGATTAGATTGGGTCTTACTTTTAAGCCCACAATAACCGATTAATGTATATACAAAATAATAAGCATCACCAACATTTGGCCATGCATAGAGTCCAAAAGACGCTAAATTAAAGCTTCTCTACCCACTTTTATAACTATTTCATCATTGGGACGAGTTTTTGATGGTAAGAGATACTTTTTGGGACTGTTAAACAGGGCGCTTTTTCGGACTGTTAAACAACAACACACGCAAATGCATGTTACTATTTCGTCTTAATATGAACTGCAATTTGATGTTCGTCAGTCTGACCTTGGAGGCATAAATATATTAACATCTTACACTTCCTTTTGATTCGTTTGCGTTGTTTACATGTTCCATTATGTGATGTGAGCCTTCATGCATGGTTGGACTTACATCATATGCAAAATTCTGTGACATGGAATTCAATATTTTCAGTTTGCATGAATCTCTTTTTAAGAGAGCATTATTCAACTAGCTGTGATTGGCATATATAGTACGAGTACCAACCAAATATAGTTTGACATGAGGAATCCCAACTTAGAATATTGTGACGTTGCAATGAAGCACATTAGGTGGTTGATTCCGCCTACCATGCCTAAGCAATCTTGATGCATCATTTCAGTGGCTATCATGTTCTCATCACATGGATGGGCCCTGGAGTGAACCCAGATTGTAGTCAATCATACGCCATGGACAATATTTAATGCTCCTAAATGAAGCATTAATTTGATAGGGACCATGGCAAGGTCCGCAATCTCGGTGCTAGGTATCGTATCGGTATCTTATTGGTACGATACTGGTACGATACGGTACATTTTTGAGTTGAAATAGCTTTCTAATTATTTTTCTCAATTTTCATCTCGACATACCTCGGTATAGGCGGTACGGGGCTTTTATTGACTTGAAGGTGTGTTTCGTACCGGTTTTCTTCCGGTCCGGTACGGTATGTTCCGTACCAGACAATATGGCAGACCTTAGATCATGGTATGCCGAATTGGGCCGAACTGCCCGGTTCATCCTGTACCAAACCAAACCTGCGCGAAATTGGCATGGTTTAGTTGGTATTTTTGAAAAAGGCATGAATCTGATTCGGAGCGAAACCGGTGCTTTCGGTGCAAATTGTCCGGTTCGCACCAGTTTGAACCATTTCGGGAGCCCTCTTTCAGTAATAGAGAAGCCCAAGGCATCGGTTTCAATGTCATTTTGTTTGAACCGGTTCATATTTGTGTGGGTCAAAGGTGCATATTTGTGTGGGTCAAAGGTGCATATTTGTGTGGGTCAAAGGTGCTTCTGTACGGGTGTAAGCGGTTGAGAGAGAGAGAGAGAGAGAGAGAGAGAGAGAGGGAGTATGTGTCAAGTTTGTAAATTTTACATGTAATGAAGTAATTAAGCTTTGTTCTTGAGTTGACTGTAAATGAAAAATTGTATATTAATCTTAACTATCCAGCTATCCACATATGTTGGGGAATTTTCCTTGGTATTTAGGTATTTAGTCTGTCTGCCCCCTATGCATGTATGGAGGACCAATGCACATCCATTTCTCTGTAATCAGAGTCAGATTTTATTTGCCACTCTTATGTCACCTATTAATTGGAGGTGAGAGGATGTGGGTTTAGGATGTGGATCCAAAAATGGGTTAGATGCTTGTTAAATTGGTGTAGAATCCACTAAGGCTGCATTTGCTTGAAGAATCAACTTTGTTATATGATAAAATTTGGAGCTATGCTGCGAAACATGTTAAAATTTTTTTGAATAGCATTATTTTGGTCAATATGGGTTAAACCCTTGTAACCAGAACAACTTTTTTTTTTCTTCTATGCACACATGCACGTGCTTCTGCATGCATATGTGCAATCAACTAGGTTTTTTATAACCCAAGAACAATAACATTTTGGACGGGTACTGAGCAACAGGGATAGCTATCCCACCTTTCTCTATCTTGCAAGTCCGCATGCACACATAGGCTAAAGTTACAAAGGATTATTATGGGGTTGTACAAGCGACCTTTTTGTAAGATTTTTGTCCCTAATGAGAAACAACTCGGGACAATCAAGAGCCCACATGTATAATAGGAGATCTAATACTTGTCTCTCCCTAAGTTTTGTATATTTTATAAACTCGTCTCTTTAACCTTTTTGGAAGAAAGAATCCATAAATCCCAAACTTGGAGGTGGAAAAATCAGATGTACAAACTTTATGAAGCCTAGCTCGCACAAAATTTGATCTCTTGTGATGTTGAATACTTGGATTTGAAGCTCGGGAACTTTGCTATTGCGTGAAAGAGGAATTTACAAATCTTTGTGGAGTCTTGATTAGGGTTAAGAATGGGCTTGGGCTAGTTCAAGACCTATCGAGCTGGGCTGGCTTCCTATCGTGCATTGGGTAAGCCTGAGCTTGTTTTGATTGGGCTCGGGCCTAAAAAGGCCTGAATAAATTTCAGGTCAGGCTTGGGTTGATCCTTGGCCCAACCCGAGCCTAGCCTAAAGCTCGAACCCAACTTTTGGCTTCAAGTCCAAGCCTGAAACTTGATCCGATCTTGGCCCGAATTCATTATTAGAATCTTTTGCTAGTAGTCTTTTAGGTTGGGCTCAAGCATTTTTTGGCCAATCGGGCCAAGAATTTTAGGTCAATTGGGCCATTTGGGCTGGACCCGACCTTTCGACCCAAATGGGCTTAGGCTTCTAGCTAAGCCACGCTCGGGCCATGATTTGGAAAGAAATTTCAGGTCTAAGCTTGGCCCCAAGCCCCCATAAAAGTTTTTGGGTTCAGGCTCGGGTAAGTCCTATCTTGATTATAGCCCTAGTTTTGATATGCATTTGAAACTTGGTGGGGTGTTACCTGGGAACTTTTTTTCCAGGATTTTTGCTTGTGAGATTAAAAAGTTTGTACATGATTGAGATGCACATCAAACTTGGTAAGTTATCTGGGAACCTTTATAAAAGGTTGAACTAATTTCAATTAAATTTTAGTATATTGAAGGCTTGATGGTAGGAAATCTGCTGGTACTTAAAAGTTCAAACACTCATGAACCGGCAAGCATGCCAACATCTCTTTCTTTCAACTTTCCATCTAAAAGAGCTGCCCATTATGTTTGCCAATCTTGCCACTGGATCACAACCCCAAACCCTTGCTCCCAACACAAACAAATAAAAAAACAAAAAGTGCATATCTCCATGTAAACATTTAAGATCTTCTTTTTTTTTTTTCGGCTAATGCGGGTAGATCATACCTGACGAGTACGGATGCACCCAATAAAATCAGAAACATTTAAGATCTTCTCAATTGTCTCTAAAGGCTAGATAATTAACGATTATCTTTTATATTTGTTAGCTGGATGCTTCCTATGAGACCTTCACATGAATTCTCTCTCCCTTTCCTTCCCCCCTCTCTCTCTCTTTTTGCACGTGTCTCCCCTCGTATGTGTACACAAATGCATACTCTGGTGTTTAGCCTTTAGTTAAGACCTTTAGTTAAATGGTGGTATAAGAATAAATTTCTTTGTTCTTTAAAAGTTGATGCGAGGATATAATTCCTTTTATTTATTTATTTATTTTTGTTTTGACAATTGTTCATCACTTTATTGTGCTTAACCATTTTGCAGTATCTGAGGAGACATGCGATGAAGTTGAGAGTTTGGTATTTGATCTGTTTGCAAACCTTGGTGCCACAGGTGCACTTAAATTTTCAAAGATATTAACTTTTCTCACATGACCTGAATATATCATTAACTTACATATAAGTTCAAATCCTGATGACATCCATTTAATTTTGGCTTCACAGAGGAACAGCTTGATTTTCCAGTTCTTTATGCATCTGCCAAAGAAGGATGGGCTTCCTTAACTTTTACTAAAAATCCTGCCGATGATGCAAGGAACATGTCACCGTTGCTTGATACCATTATAAGACATGTCCCTCCGCCATCAGCAAGCCTTGAGGCTCCTTTCCAAATGCTGGTTAGTCTGAGTGTGATGTTGCGATCATAGTTTACATCTGCCATACTCTTCATTTTCATTTCTTTATTTATTCATATCAAATTGGTTTTCATAGGACGAGATTGTTTCGCCTATCATAACATGTACTTTTGCTGTTTCTTTCACTCTTCTGCTGTGCCTGTCCATAACTTATTTGTCTAATTTTTTTGTTGGAGGGATTTGAAAGACGATATTGAGCTGCAACCATTTATTTTTGATTTATTGACTTGCAATGGATATTAAAGTTGTAATTGAAATGATTGGCAGTTAGTCAAGGTTGTCAATCATGGGAAGTTTCTTTGATTATCATCAGCTGTATTTCAGCTTATCTACTAATGTGATGTTCTCTTAGATTTGGTTTAAACTTTTTTTTTTTGTGTGGTAGTAATGAAAAGTTCCAGAAACAATTTTGTACCATGGACATGATTGATTTTGCAGTGCAGGCGTCTCCCTTATATTTTCTATCTTTATGACCAAACAGTACTTTGACCTCAATAGTAAGATATTGCAGCTATGGAAAAATCATTTATGTATCTTAAGTAGTGTGCAGTTTTGAAGATCCTAGCCCTTTTTATTCTGAAGGCTCACCTTTGTTTTCATTTCCTTTTTAATTCAAACCTTGAAAGACATGATTATAGTCTCTTGCAGGTTTCCATGATGGAGCGTGATTTTTATCTTGGAAGAATATTGACAGGACGAATATCATCAGGAGCTCTTCATATTGGAGACAAAATTCATGGTCTTCGTCATACAGATAATGGACTCGAGAAAATTGAGGAAGGAAAGGTTTGATGTCATTCTGTATATTTAGGGCATTTTAGAGGGCTTTGCATTCATGTCTGAAATGCTTTTTAATGTTTTAACAAGTCAAAGCCACTTATGCTTGTGAGTTAACCAATAATGTAGGTCACAAAGCTTATGAAAAAGAAGGGCACTAGCGTGGTCATGATCGACAGTGCAGGGGCTGGAGATATAATTTCAATGGCTGGATTAATGAATCCATCAATTGGTCACACTGTAGCAAATGTAGAGGTAGACATATGTCACTTACCCTTCCTACAGATTTAATTTATGCATTTTTTAACTGTTTATTTCATTAGAAAGTCTTGCCAAAAGATAATGTTGACTTGTTCCATTTGTTCTGTGGTCGAAGTTGTTCCTTTGTTGTAACTATTACTTTATTTACCTGAAATACGTAAAAGCTATAATGTGGGGAGAGGATTTTCCCTAGACATGCTAGAATTTAGTAGTCTTGCGAAATTGCTATTGCCGGCAAGGGTTTCTGTTTGCTAATTTTCTTTTTGGTGGGATTCTATGGATAGCACTAATGGACTGTGTGGCATGTCATTGATCTTGAAAGCATATTCGGTAGCCTAGGCAGCTATGCTCTTGAAACCTTCTTGATACATGACAGTTGCCTATGATTAAGAGACAGATTCAGTAGCCTCAGAAATCCACTTCACAGACATGATATTCTCTATTTATTGCCATAGCCATATCTGTAAAGCCTTTCTCCAAATATCTGAGCTCAGCAGTATAAATTATAAGAATATTACATGCACATGGGCACATAGTTGTGGGTGGTTGGGTTGCTGTGGATGCATTGAAATGGGTCAGCATATCTTATTAGTATGTATTTTCAATATTACTTTGTTGATTATTTCCTTTACCTACAACATGATTCAATTTAAGAAATATAGGGTACATGGCTACTTTGTGCTGACTGATGACTGCAAACACAGGTCATGACTGCATTGCCGACTGTCGAGTTAGATCCTCCAACAATTTCTATGACTTTTGGTGTCAATGATTCTCCACTGGCTGGCCGTGATGGGATCCATGTAAGTGGCAATATCAATCAATTAATCTTTAATTAGTTTTTCTTGATTTATGTATTATGGGCAATTCAATCTCCTGATACAATTGTTTTAACTTCTTGTGTGCTGTGTCGGTCTTAGTCCCAGACAACATCATATGTATGAAAGCATAGTTCTCTGCATGAGCTTACATTTGTTACACTGCTAAATTGGAATCAGCACGGTCCTTGTTATAACACATGCTTGATTGTTGCGACTCTTTATGATGCACCATATAGGGACTTACAAATAGAAGTTGTCATCATTTGTTTATTGTGCTGCGTGGCTTTCTTTTGAATTTAAGATGCAGTTCTCAAAGGATAATGTGTAATAAATGAATATTGTATATTGATGCCTGTTTTGAGTACTGACTTAATTACTAAATGGTCACTGAATGAAGTCAACTAAAAAAAATCATCATCTGTTAATTGTAATGAATTTTGCATCATCACAACTCCAAGGTACATAATTCGATCTAACTTGGGGTAGGAATTGATTTATTGAATCTGGGTATTCCTGTCATTTTGTTTGCAGTTTGCAGTCTTGGAATCTGAGGTATTTAGACAGTTCCTATCATGAACTTTTACATATAAAATGCTTTTCTTTATCACTGTATTTATTAGATATTGGACCAGGAGGACAACTGATTGAGGTTTTGAGGTTGGACTAGTTGTATCATGAATTATTGAATCATCTTTGCACACCAGAACTGGACACTTATTGGGCCAGGCCTGAACCTAGTGTTGAGGGCCAACATGCTGGCCTGAGCCTGGCCAGACCGGAAAATTCCAAGTGGCAGACCAGGCCAGCTTAGCCTGGCCATACCTAGTGCATGAGTCAAACCAATGTTGTCTGGTTGCGACAAAAGAGGGAGAGGGAAGCGGGGAAGGAGTCATGTAGAGGATGGACTTATTGGGTGCTGGGTGCTGCTGGTGGTAAGGAAGAGGGGAAGAGGAAGAGGAAGATGGGTCCATATTGATTGAGAGTTGTCCTTTGCATGACTAGGGTATGCTTGCATACTTGTGTGTTCGTGTGTGTGCGTGCATGCGTGCGCACGCATGTGTATGTGTGTGTGAGAGAGAAAGAGAGAGAGATCCGAGAAACGGGAGTGGAGGTGATGGGATAGGTTTTGGCATGGAGGGTTTTTAGATAAAAATGGGGAGAGGTGGATAGGGTTATAGTATCATTAGTATGTATGGTTATATTATTATAATGTATCATTAATATAAAATAATCTTTGGTGTTATAAAAACTTTAAATATGAAGATTCTGGTTACATAGTGGTTCATTTGATAATAGCATTTGTTGATTTCCATGTTTGAGATATTTGACTTTATTGATTACTCATTCTGTGTCTTAACTGATTCTGTTTTGATGTGTTCAGACTTCAGATACCCTTCATAACCTTTGCCTTAGACACCATCTTCAACTTTTCTGCTTATATTTGTATAAAATTTATTTTTAGTCAATGGAATATAAAGTGTATTACTGTGTCCACTTCTAATATGGTTAGTTTTCTTCTTATATTGCTTATGTAGGTCTTGATTATCCTTAATATTCATTCTTCAATCTTTATCTCTTGTCCTTATGTCTCATCCTCATGAATGTTACAATTTACAGTTGACTGGAGGAAAAATTGGTGATCGTCTGACGGCAGAGGCAGAAACAAATCTTGCTATCAATGTTCGTCCTGGAGCATTATCAGATTCATATGAAGTTCAAGGGAGGGGCGAGCTTCAGTTGGGTCTGTATCTTCGATATTTTTGTTTCAATCCTTTTTCTTATAAAATGTTTAAATCTGACATTTAACTTTTTTTAATTTCCTTTTTGCTAATCATTTCTTACATATAGTTTTTCTTATCAATTTCTTATAAAAAATTTTGCTTTAATTTAGATTTAGTTTAATCTATCCTTATGGCAACATGGTCCTTGTGCGATGTCTTTGTGAAACTTTAGGTATTTTGATTGAAAACATGAGGCGTGAAGGTTTTGAACTCTCCATTTCACCCCCAAGAGTCATGTAAGTTTTTGGTATTGCAATGCAACAGTATCTTCTCTTCATTGTTCCTCTTCCTTTTATTTCATCCCTTAGTTTTAGTGCCGTATACATTTCTTTATTGTTGGTTCTTTTTGTTTTGTTAATAGAACTTTTGGAGCTAATGTCAGAGTGATTCTTATTAGCATGTAAAGCCAAATGTATGCAGTTTGGTGTAGGAAAAATATACTCGATGCTGGTTAGGTTTAGAGAGAGAGAGAGTAATTAGCCATACCTGATGTCCTAGTCTGGAAGAATATAAGATTAGGTCAACTAGTCAGCCCATGTTGACATCCCTAGAGATAACCGATAAATAAGATTGCAGAAGGATGAATTTAATTGTCACACCTCTAGGATTCATTGCTTTGACAGGAGTCATTACCTTTGAGGGTGAAGTGATGCCCAATGTGTGACATAACGTGATTGAGTTTGAGGGCAGAGGTTTCAATGGGAGGGGCAAGTATGGAGACAAGCATGGGGTGAAAAGCTAATTTGATGTAGTTATGAAGCCACATGAATAATGAGGCAGTAGAGGGATGGATGCAGTAATAAATGGTTGAACACACAATCGATGCCTACTAGCGAACAAAAGTTATGGTTGTGTTGTGTGTCATCGCATCCACCAACCAAATGAGTTAGGGCCAATAAAGTTGGGTCTAAATTTTAAAATAGCTAAAAATGACAACATGGAAGGAATAAAATGTTGAGTAATGATAGCAATGCAAACTCTGGAAGTGATGCAAAAGCTGAAACCAAGACCAGCCATATATACTGCCCATAAGCATGTGTGAGGCTGACTGGTAATGAGGTGCAAGATGTCCTACAAAAGCAACCAATCTGGAGTTACACAGGACAGTATGCAGTAAAATGAAAGGCCACTCACATCACATAATAGGTTGAGTCTTTAATGCAAACCATGATGAAACTTAAAAAGGCGACACTTGGATACCATGTATCTGTAGAGAATAGGAAGAAAGCCCAACTTAAATAAGATCACCAAGCATAGTTCGTCGTATCGGCCTGAATCAGGGCAGTACGGGATGTACCGTACCAATTCGGTATTAGTACCCAGTACAGGTGGCGTACCGATACTCGGTACATAAAAAAGATTCCGTATCGTATCGTACCGATATAGTGCTAGTGTGGCACCAGTACGGACAAGTTTTGCTGAACCGGGCCAAACCGCCTGATTCAAGCAGTACTGAACAAACCCGGTGCGAAATCAGGTCGGTTCGTCATTCATATTCGGTTTCGGCCTCCACCGGCCAGAACTGATATTGGATGACCGATTCCGGCCGGAACCGATTCTTTACTGCCCGAAATCAGCCAGAACCGTCCGGTTCGCACCGAGTCAAGCCGGTTTCGAACCGGGTTGGGTATGGGCCACCTACCACTGCCCTATCAGTTCGGTCTAGTACCGAATTAGTACCAAATCGTATTGGGCGCCGACCGGTACAGATTTTGGTACTGATTAGACGGACTTTGGGTACGGAGTTCGGTACCGAGACTGCGAACCTTGTTATCAAGTATGAAGACATGATCCTTGAGAAAAGCTAATATTGTTGATTTAAGGACAACTCAAACCATGCAACCTAAAAGCGTAATTGAAGATTATAGTGAGATAATGCCTTTAATGTTTGAAGAGTATTCCTGGATGGGAATATGTAAAAAATATAATGATATCTAACATGTGAATAGATAATATAGCATGGTCAAGATGGTGTGAATCAAAGACTGATACTAAAGGCTTGAGACGTGATTGGAGGACTAGCTGGCCAAGCCATTCAATTGAAGAAAGTGATTGAATTGGGAAACAAGATAAATCTGTGTTCTAGATGCGATCGACATACAAAATTGCAAGGACAATACATTTACTGTGTCTAATTAAAGAAGCCAAAGGATAGACTGGCCGAGAGGGTGCTTGTATGGCCGAGTCTTGTCACTATGAAGAAGATTTTGCCATCCCTAGATCTTAAGAGGTACTTTATAAAATAGAGGCTAAACAAAAATGAATAAAGAGAAAAAAGCTTCCCCCTGGCAGAAAAAAAGCCGAATTAGGATCTTGGAAGCTTTCAGATCTGTTAAAAAGAGCAAAGTTTGAAGTTGCACATCCTAGGACGAAAGGAGGTAGGCAATGGCCAAAGAGCTAAACCAAGAAACTTTAGAAACTCAAAGCGCCGAAAATCCATATTTGGAAGCACAAAACACCATAAGAATGCAACTTATCTGCTTCATATTTAATGAAAGTGCAAGCTTGTAGATGTTAATAATTTGGAAATGGGGAAACGGGTTATACTGGTAGAAGAGAGTCAAATCAGATTGGTTGAGATAGAATATTGTGTGATAACTCAACCTAGGAAGAAAAAGGTGTTTTAGTCCCCAGTAAAAGCATGGATTGAGATGTTGTGTATACCAGCCCTGTACTTGTTGGTACATTCTATACCGGCCATGAGCCGGTACATAGGTGCGGCTGTGCACCCACTATTAGCAAACTGGGCCAGAATTTTGCTGTATTGAGGTGTATCGAACCCCTACCATCAGTACACTTCTTTTATTTGTTTATTTTATTTTTGCCCTTTTTCAATGAGGTGTATTGAGGCATACATTCCCATATTGAGGATCATACTATCTGGTTGACCATCAATATAATATAATCCTCAATATTGGAATCCTTGAGGAGAAGAAAAGGTGGTTTGATGACCTTTGGAAGGAACCAGGGTCTCAAGGCTGGCTAGGGACGTGATGGGATATGACTCCATGCACTCTTCATGTTGCAATAGAGAGGATGTTATTAAGCTATTTCAACGAAACATTCTAGATAATTCATTGCACACCATTTAAGCAAACCGGAACCTAAATGCTATTATTTCCATCCAATGAATTTTTGCTGACCAGCTGCTGAATAGTCACCTGAATTCAGAAGAGATCTCTTGTGTGAGTCTGGCAAGGGTATGACAGTTACGAGGTCATGATGACTCAAATCCAGTACTGAAGCCGGAAAGTCCTCCCGAAAAACGAAGGTCGAAATCCCCTCTGCATTGGATGAGCAGATGTTCTTAGGTCTACAGATTTGTCTTTGCAAATTTTCTTAGGTTGTGCTTCTGGGCTAGCATGCATTGAGAAAGTATACACTTTGTACTAGGTCTATCCATCTATCTGCCATTGAAAACCGTATATGAGCCCCCGAAAGGTTGCTTTTGCACAACTTATGTGCATACTTTTATAATTATAATCCATATAAATATTCATAAAATCATGATATAATGCACTGGTATGGACGTATGGTTGTTTTATATGTTCCATATAATGGATATACAAATCTGGATGTTCTATTTCTAACATTTGGAATAACTTAAGATGTATATATGTAATTTCAAAGGAACCATCTGAATTCTCGTCACTTAAATATATTAAATAATATAAATTGTCAACATTGCTAATTATTTTAGCATCAAATATTAAGACCCCATGTTGTCTCTAATCTGAAATGATATGATATTGTTGCCCTGACTTGGAGTATATAGTATCTGGAATAATTGTGATGTCTGAGAGATGTAACATCTGTTTAAATGTTGAAAACATTGTGCATGCATCTATGCATGATGGCCTGCACACACATCAGTCACCATTGTTATCCCTCTACATGCCAATATCTTTTTGTTGCATGAAAAATTGGTATTGTCCAACATGTTGATGTTCTATGCAAGTTCAAGCTGCTTTACTTAGGACACTTTGTAATTTTCTTGGCTATTGATTATTATTTTACTGATTTTCTTGGACAAAGTAATGATATCTTCCTTTCATGGAGTCAGGTATAAAACTGAGAATGGTGAAAAGCTAGAGCCTATAGAAGAAGTAACAGTTGAGGTACAGAAAAGTTTGAATTAATTCTGTAATCCCTTTTTTCCTCAATGGATTGGTAGCTCATCGATGGGTTGAAAATCGCAGGTGAATGACGAGCATGTGGGCCTTGTCATGGAAGCCCTTTCACATAGGCGGGGTGAGGTGATTGACATGGGTCCTGTTCCAGGGAGCAATGGAAGGACTAGACTATCTTTGACTTGTCCATCTAGGTTTGTGACTTCAACATCTCACTAACTTTTTCAATCTAAAAGCATTTTTGACAATCTAGAAGGGGGAAAGCAAATATTGTTCTGCGGTTTTGGATCAAGTCTTGTTTAATCATAATTTGACTTTCTGGTGCATTTTCTCTCCCTTGATTCTGATGAGAATTTTCTGTTGTTTTATGATTCTTTTCATTTGCTCTGTTGCCTATTAATCTCTGGGGAACATGTTATCTAAGGTTGCATGTTTCCTTGTGTATACCAATATGCAATATAATTTCTTGTATGCCTATTTCGAGACATAGGAATTAATCAATTGTACTTTTAGGATTTATTAGTCAACAAAATAGTTCTCTTTATGTGCCTATTGGCCCTCCTAGATTTCATTGCATGTTCTGCTCTTGCCTAAAGCTGTACACTTCAGGAATTGGTGCTGTTTAAGAAATTGATGTATAAGTTGAGAGTTAGTTGTTACATGCTCTCAAACTTTGGTGGATCTTAACTTGATTCATATAGGAAAACCCAAACTTGATGGGATAAGGCTTGTCTACTTTGTTTGTTCTGCGCATCTGCCCTGTTATGCTTCCAGACTTGAGCACATCTACCCTTTCACATCATATGCAACCAGTGTAATGATTTTTTCCAGCAAACAAGATCTACGATTCTACATATTTGAATTTTAAGAAATGCAGTGAAATGATTTTTATTTAAGAAAATCTTGTTGCTGATTCAAGAGGAGAAAGAAAGGACCAATCAATGACCATTATGGCAGTCACAGATGCCTGAAGACAGCGTCTTGTTCGTGCATGTTCAATCTTCGCACATGCTCGATTTGTGGCTTGTTTTGGGTTTTGTTCCTAATTGTGGCTTCTTCCTTTACATATCTCTATTGCTGTGTATATTCGTCGATTTAGCTGTTTCTGCGATATTGGTTGCATTAGGATATCACTTTTAATGTACAGTATATAGAGTTAAAACTATGGATTAAAGTGCCAATAAGCATGTTGATAAGGAAAGGTGTATGCTGTGCTAGCACTGGCACAGTACCAGCTAAAGACCAGTGCTGGCATGTTGCTGTGCCAGTGCATGCCAAGCATGGTACTTATTGTGCCATGCCAAGCTGGCAGGACACTAGCACCTGATACGTCGCTAACTTGTTTCTAATTTGAAACATTATCAAATGATACTGTCACAAAGAAAGAAAGCAAAATTGAAAGTTGAGCTCAAGCTGGCACATGTTGTGTGTATCTTAAGTTGTAACTCGATGACATAAAAATATGAACTCTATAGCTATGAAACTTAGCTGCATTCTCTACCATAATTTAAGATTGACTTTGGATTCAAAATCAGTCAACATGTCATTTCTTATTTATGTATAGGTGGGCGCTTCAACTAGAAAAGAATTGTAGTTATCTAAAGTATAGGTAATTTTGAGAAATATGTGTATATGCTATAACATACTCTATTTCCTTCAAGGATCATAGAGTAAATCACCACAAACATGTAACGTCTCATGCATGGTATGTGGTACCGGTCCGTACTGTTGCATAGTAGCCGTACCATACGATACTAATATGCAGTATTTTTGGGGGCAGTTTTGGGGGTGGGGGGGTGGGGGGCGTTGTACTGAGTATCATTAGTCATTACTGTTGAATTGACCCCCATATCGGGCATATTGACACCATACCATGATGGTACCGGTGCAGGATCTGGTATTGACATTACGAACCTTGCTTTCATGCATTGTTTAACATGATTGTAATATCACTGTAATTGGTTATTCTATATAAACTTTTACTATTCTTGTAGCTTTGAAGCACTTGCTAATATTAAAACTGAAGAAATTAACATGGTGAAGCCTTTTTTCAAGTCTTTTTTATGGATGATGACATCAACAGTGAAACATTTTATTTATTTTTATTTTCTTATGTGATCAGGGGCCTAGTCGGCTACAAAACTGTGTTTAGCAGTGACACCCGTGGCACTGGATTCATGCACCGTGCTTTTTCATGTATGTATGCGTTTTTAAGCAGATATGATATTTTTGACTAAACCTACGCATTTGTCTTATCACTTGTAACATTTTAAGTGTCCTGATTGCTTACATGAATCTTGTCATCCTATATACAATATGAATGTCCATTATAGGTCATCATTTATGCAAGAGAGAAAATGATATATGTAAAATGAAGACTTGTTGTATTAGAAGGAGCTTACATTATTCCCACAACCTTAACATGGTTAGGCTCAGAAGCTCTCAGCAGTAGAGCAAAAACATGTTACTGTAATTACTCCACCAGCTTCGAATATATCTACAGAGATACCCATGAAGTCAATGGAATTTAGAGTGAGAGTTGCAAATCCAAATAGCATTGATACAGTAGAGACATAGCACGCTACTCTAGGGGTGGCATTGGGTTTGGTTGGGTTGGGTTCTGGTCAAAAAACTCTCAACCCATATCCGACCCATTTATAATTAGGTTGGAAAATGTAAAACTCATACTGAACCAATTTATTTTATATAAACCCATATCCACCCACCAACCCATTTAAATTTTGACTCGCCAATCTTATAGTAAAACATGATATTTAAAGATTGCAGACAACAATGTCAAATTTAACTTTAAATATATCATCCTACTTGCAATAACTGAAATATTTAAATATACATACATATGTACGTGAAAATGCATTATATATATATATATATATATATATATATGACAGTCATAAATTAAATTAGTTAATGATAAAACTAGTTCAAATGCAGTCTTAAATCCTAAAATATTGTGGCCCATCCTGCGTATCACTTATAATTTTTTATGAGAAAACAAATCATATGACAAAATTCAGAGAACTATCAATTATATTAGGTTTGGGATTTGGGTGGTTCCCGACTGAATCAACACGGGTAACACACCAGGTTGGGGTCTAAACCCAAACCCACCCATTTATAGTCGCATTGATTTCGGGTTGACCCGGAACTAACCCAAGTAAGAAAAGGTTCCACCTGAACCCATTTTTTTTGGGTAGGTTCGTGCAGGTTGGCTGGTGCTGTCGGATTTTGCCATCCCTACCCTACTCTTTGCCAACCTTCAAATACAAATAATTAAACATATATAACTTTGCTCAAAATACTCAGCCTGATCAAGTATAATGATGTCTATGGTCATACAGATTTTAATCTTTATGGATAGAGTCCTAAGATCATTAGTTTTATCACATACTTTTAAGGAGAACATCTGATATTGTGCATCAATCAAATTTCTGTTTGCTTATATAGTGATTGTGCTAGTATGCCCAGCTGACAGGACAGGAGTATCTAATTTGTTTTACTGACATGTGGATAAACCATTCATTAATGAGCATAACCTTTATATCTTTTGAGTAATTTTGGTTAAAATAAACATTCTATATCTTTTGCAGCATATTCTAAATATCGGGGTCTACTCGGGAATGTTAGAAAAGGGGTATTGGTAAGTCTCTTTTCCATTTCCCTTCGAAGATCTGTTTCAGATAAATCTGACTGGTGTTAAAATAAATTAGACTATATGATTTTATGCATCAAAGTTATTATTCACTATTTTGAAGGAATATAATCATGTGGAACAAGCAAAAAAGTTCTTTTTTTTGGAAATGTCCACACAATTTGGAAAGAAGAAATTTGTGTTTAATCTGAAATTGTTAGCATGCAAATGCGTATCAACAAAATTCCCTTTGTCACAGGGAGTTAACTTGTAGCTTGTGATAGAATATGCATTATGGCATGTACATCTTGGTATTGTTGGATATTGGTCCGTTATTATGACGAGTCTTTACTTGGATTATATTTAATTTCCGTGTAGACTATCTAAGTGTACCATCTTTAATATGTTATCCTACTAATAGAGTTTAGTATTTGTTTATCCTCACATATCTGCTTTATGATCTAGTGAAATTTTAGTCCAACATGTTGAGTTTCATGATAACAAAATATGGAATTGTCATGTTGGACCATTCTTGTCAACTTCTTGTGCGAACCCTGCTTATACCTTGTAGATAATATTATTATATTGAGTCACTGTTAACCATATTCTGTATCTGTATATTTGATGGGCCTGGTAGCCAGGACATCGGTGAAAATAAGTACCTGTAGTCTTCGAGATGGGGGAAATTTACCATATCTTCACTGGATTATGGGGCTGTTGTCTCGATTTTCCTGGGGAAGCCCTAATCTATTCTTATATATTCCATAATTTCCATTCTTGAAATTTTGACCATGCCTTATTTGAGTCTGTGAATAATGATTGGAATTGGTTTTCTAGTTGTGCTTCATAAGTTGGCTTTGAATACCATGACAATACCTCCCTAGGTTTGACAATACCTCTCTAGGTTTGATTTCCTCTTTCATTCTCTACTAGTCTTATGGAATTCTATATTGATTTGTTAGAGCACCATTAAATGTACCAGCCACGATTTACGGTCCGACGTGGTTTTGTTCAAATTAATCTATTATTGAGCAATTTCAGTTATGTACTTGCAAGAGCCTGCTTGAAGGAATTTCAAACCTAGGGATGGCCTGTTTATTGCAGGCCTACATAAGGACTCTGAAGCCAAACATGCCCCTCTGAATAACAGCAGTTTCTGCCAGACTGCCTGAGGACACTTGTCACTCCAACTGAAAGTGTGCCATCAACCTGAAACATATGCACTCATGTAGCAACCAACTGGTTTTGGAAATCTTTCATATGTATGCGAGTTATATAAATTGATTAAGGTCTTAAGCAGGTATCAAGTTCATGCTTTGAACGGCCCTGATCATTAGTTTATGACATAGTTCTCAGAACCTTTCAAGTGTTCTTTTATGAAGCTTAATTGATTTGGACTGTTTATATTATTTGGATATCTGAATGTTCTCCTAAAATATAATTTTTATCAACATTCTATATATTCAAAAATCCAAAAAGATTTTTTAACCTGGTTACTGGTCAAAATACTTGTAACCTAGAGAGAAAATTCTGCTAGTTATTTTTTTGAAGGAAGTCTTTTTATAAATATTTGGTACTCTTGTAATTTATCACATTTTAGGCATAACTTTGACAAATCATTCTGAATATTATAGAATTCGCCTATTCCATGTGATATCTCCAAGTTTTCTATACCATTTCTTTCTTCTTTGATTGTTTGATCTCTGATGATTGAAATTCACCTAAGTTTTCAATAAAATATGATCTTTTCGCTTTGGTAAAGTAATCCACTACTTAAAATTTTGTTACTTTTGCACATAACCAACCACAGAATAATAGACACACTGACACACATTTATATGGAACTTGCTATGTTCGACCTTTTAGCTTCAATACAATTATGTAGTATAACAAATTGTATTAAATTTATAAAATGAGGTTTGGCATGCAAGAATACATGAATTTTGATGTCATTCCACAAGTCACTGGTTTCCGAGGAGTAGTGTGCTCTATTTCTATTACTAGAACAAAGGACAAAGCATGTTGCTTTGCAGAATACATATAATTATGCTTATGATAATATTCTTCGAATTCTTATCCAGTGAAAAAATCATGTTTCTACACCTTATGGACCTAAAAAACTCAGAAAATGCTTCATGAACTGATTTGTCCTACATATGAAATGTTGTACTGCCCCGAACCACCTGCTTCAAGGTGTACCAAGCCGTACCAAGGGTGGACTGGCACAATTCGGTTCGAGAAATCCGGCGAAATGAGGAAGAGGGAGGAGAGAGAGGAGGAAGGGGGAGGGGGGGAGGCCGAGAGAGGGAGAGAGGGTTTTCGAGCATCCTCTCCTTTGACTGCACAAAAATGGGGGGCAGAGCCCCTGTTTCGAAACAAAATAAGGGTTCAACCCCTTGTTTTCTTGCTGCCGAGGAGAGGGGGCTCGAAAACCCCCTCTTTCTCTCGGCCTCTTTCTCTCTCCCCCCTCCCCCTCCTCTCTCTCCCTTCGTATCCCTCCCTCTCTCTCCCTTCTCTCTCTCTCTCCCTGCCTCCCTCCCTCCCTCTCCCTGCCTCCCTCCCTCCCTCTCTTTTCAATGAAACAAAGGCTTCGCCCCTATTTCTATGCAGCTGGTCGAGAGGGGGAAACCCTCCTCCCTCCCTCTCCCGCCCCGACCCTCCCCCTCTCTCTCTCCCTCTCTCGGCCGCTCTCCTCTCTCTCCCTCTCCCGCCCCCTCCCTCCCCCTCTCCCTCTCCCTCCCTCTCTCTTCTTCTGTTCTCTCCCTCCCCCCCACCAACTTTGGTTGTGTCGGTACGGTCTCGAAATGGAAAGACACGGTACTGTTCCATACTGCCGAGCAATCGGTACGAATTTCAATACCGGCACAACATACCTTGGTCCTACCATTCTTTTGTATTGGAGCTTACAAGACACAAATATGCCAGTCTCAAGTGGTTCTTTGTTCTATAGTGCACCCACCTCCAGTATTCTTCAATCTATGATGATAAACTTATGTGAGGACAGATGAATAAAACTGATAGGTGGATTCAAGAACATGCTAGCTAAACAAGCCATCAAACCGTGCTCCCAATTGCATTTGCTTATTTATTTATTTATTTTTTATCTTGTCTATTTGATTGGTTACATGTTAAAACTAACTAGAAAGAAATGCTGCTTTGGTTGCAATTCAACAACTTATGGCTTTACTTCTTCACGGATGGTGATATCCAGTCTTTATAAAATTAGACTTGCAATTGATGGCCCCATTACATCTTGACTCACTATTCATCTTAATTTGCTTCATGAACAGGTATCAGTGGGTAATGGAATCATTACTGCTCATGCACTTATGAGTTTAGAAGCCCGTGGAACTCTCTTTGTCTCTCCTGGCATGGAGGTACATAATCTAGCTATACTTAATTTGTTCAAGATTATCAGATACACTTTTGGATGTGCTTCTTATTTGTTGTTTCTTTTTGTGCGCGCGAAGACATATGAAGGCATGATAGTAGGCGAACACTCCCGTGATACTGATCTTGATGTAAGAAGTTTGTACTCTTGGAATTTGGATGTTCCGTTTCCAACTTTGCTTTTTCTATCAGCACTGAGTTTTGCAACAATTAACCATGTTGACAGATAAATCCTGTAAGAACAAAAGAATTGACGAATATTCGTGCTCCAGGAAAAGATGAAAATGTCAAGCTGACTCCACCTCGTATGGTAATTTTCCTATCAAATTATACATTTTTTTCTAGGAATGTACTGCATATGATTTTTTTGGATCAGGATGTCAAAAAAGGTTTAGCATCTCCAACCAAACTTTGCTTTTAATTAATTCACACAAAATATAAATTGGCTACAGAACATGCATGCATAGAGAAGTTGAAGCTACTTCTTAGGTCTAGGAGCCATTCACTGTAGCAGGACTTATTCTGTCCTGAAATTATTGGGTTAGTTGGATATTTTTGGGAGCCAAAACTTGTTAATTTAATAGTTTGAATTTCTTTCAATGTAATTTTATTATATTTTTCATTTTGATGGATCACATTTTGAGGAATAGGTGAAATAATGACTCAAGAAAGAAAAAATATGATTGTACTGGCTACAAGAAAAGTTCTCATGATAGTCAATATGGGTCCTCACCACCCATCATTGCTTTTATTATGTACCTATATACGCATATATTAAAAGATATCAAATATTTAAAATTCATAATCAAATTTTAAAAACATATTTATAAGGGTAGTTGTAATATAACTCATTTATTTGCTCGAAAGACAAGCTTTATTTCTGCAGTTGAGATCCAATTGACCCAAATTCTTAATTCATGAGTAAGATCTGGCTGTTGAAAGAGAAGTTGGAAAAACTTGTTCGTTCAAGGATGAGCCAGCACCATTGGAAAGCGCATTGAGCAATAATCATTCCAACTGGAGTCACAGACGAGAAAAGTTATAAGTAAAAACACTAATATTGTGTAGTGTATAGAACTGTATTTAAGTGATGCCAATAGGGTTAACATGCAAGAGTCTTCTTCGTTTTCAATTGTCAAAGAATACGCATCTTCATTGGTTAGACTTCTACTTGGCTCCTATTACTTGTTAAAGATCCAAACAACTTTGTCATAGAGTAATTTAATATGGGCAGCAACCATAACCAGATCCTGTTCACCTGACTCGGACTTGACCTGCCAACTCAAAACCCATTGGATTCATGGGTCAGGTATGGTTCCAGCAACCTTCACCCACTGGTGGGTCGTGTTGGCTTGGAGTCAAACATTATGATCTCGCAGGTCAGAATGCAGTCACATTATGATATTATTTTTATATTTTATATCTTTATTTTCTTATAAAAAGGGGAAAAGTTACCCTATCCTCTGGAAACCTGACTCCTGTCCTTTGTCTTCTGCCTTCTCCAATCTCTTCTCCTCCTCCTCCTCTTCCTCTTCCTCCGTTCCATGTCCTACTTTCCCACCATCTTTCTATCCTCTTTCCCTCACTTGCAGCCAGTGCCATTTCCCACCATTGACCCTTGTCCCACCCCATCCTAGGGTTCCCTTCTTCAGTTTCTTATAAAAAGGAGAAATTCCAACTTCTTGGACTGAATAAATGGTTTCGTTCTTCATGTTTCCATCACCCTTATATGCTTCCCCATTTATATGCTCCATCGGAGACATATTGGATATCCATATGGTTACATTTTACAGGTCTAAAAGTCGAGATCTTTTAGTTTGGTAATCCAGTGATATAGGTTCAAATTTTGGAGGAGATTCTGCTGTCTCCTTATTTGCAGCATCCCTAGGTGCCTTCCTTACAAACTTCTCCATGAGTAGCCTTCATTTGAAGACCTAGCATCCATTTTGAGCTACAGCAAAGATTTATTCTTGAAAAATAACACATCAAAATTGAGTGCTCTTTATAATAAAGCCTAGAGCAGTCCCCTGCACCCAATTTGTGACAACTCCTGCAGAACAAGCAACACTTGGTGCTGCCATCTTGGTATTTAGATATTTTTCCTTGAACCGAACCAATGGAACTGCTTTACATGGTCAACTGTAGAGAGCTTATATGCTGTGTTTCTTATGTTTTTCTGTTGATTCAATCACATATTTGGATAGTCTGTTTAAACCATATAGTGCTATCCAAGATCATTATTTGACAAACTATGGTACTAACAATGGTGCTTTATTCTAGTCCACTGACATCTCGTGTCATGTTTTAACCAGGACTTGCTAGGGAGAAGCCCATTTGTTTGGTTGTGGTTGTGCCGACATAGGTATTTGGGGCGCCTATGTTGTTAGTTATGAGATTGCACCTGAGCCAACTTATAGGTCAGGCTAGTTGACTTGAGTCATGATGTTTTGGCTGCACCTGATGAATGGAGTTGATTCGAGGTGTGCTTGAGTAAGGCCCATGTGTTTGGGGCATCAAACATCGAGAAACTTGATCTTAGGTTCCTTAGGTTGGGCCTCAGAGGCAAACATGGACCTAAGCATGATGATTATTCTGTGTAGGTAATACAGATTGTAGAGAAGAATTTCAGTTACTTTCCATTAGTTTTGCATGATAGGTCGTCAGGTGTCATGAACAGTAGGAGATCCAGACTTGGCATATCTTGACGGCTGCGAGAACCTGTGGTTCTCTGAAAATAAGAAGGCATATCAGAACTTTTGAATGGTATATGGTTTATTGACCCCCAAAGTGGCTTATATACTAAGCACGACACGGCACCACTTCACAGTAAGAACTTAATGGGGTCTGTGCTCCACTGTTTTCTCAACATGCGGCTATTATATTTTTAGGAGAATCTTGATGTGCTACTTGCTCTTAAAACTCTTTTTTTATGGTTTATTAGTTATTGAAAGAACTTGGCTATGCAAATTAGCTATCATTCCACTAAGTTAATAGATTGGACTAATTCGCATATATGCCCTACAAGTTTGAGAATTGAAAAGGGAGTTGTTATATTAGTCTCTAGTCTTTGTATATGATGTGTAACTGAGGCATCATGTAGGTGTGAATCATCGATGCCCCATTTTCACATTGTTTTAGTCAAGTCAGTCTTTTAATATTTTTTGGTAAATGCACAAGATGAGTCCCTCACTATGGACAACAATAAATTTGCAGATATCTCTAGAAGAGGCAATTGGATATGTTGCTTCCGATGAGCTTATTGAGGCAAGTCTCCAGTTTCATTTCCAAACTTATTGTGATCTGTCATTTGTATTGACCACTGATAAATGCATGTGCCCCGTGCAGGTAACACCGAAGGCTGTGAGGTTGAGGAAAAGATATCTTGATGCCAATAAACGGAAGATGATGAGAAATAAGCCAAAAGACTGAAGACGTGGCCACCAAGATAATTTGGTATACTTTTTATGTAAGGTTTTCTCATAGCCAGCCAAAAGATTAAAGCCACGGCCACCAAGATAATTTCGTAAATTTTTTATGTAAGGTTTTCTCATAGCTACATGTTATTTATTCATTACGACATTCGTTAGAAAGAAATTTTGAAAATAATATCAAAATATGAGCTGACCATGTATTGTGCGGCAAAATAGATTGAATCAAGATTTCATGTTGCTATTTATTGAAACATGAAAGAGAACGCAGTATAAAAAAATTGCCTTTGCTACTGCTGCCAGCATTCTTGAAGTATTGAGTAAATTGTTCTATAATACTATTTTGTTTTCTGGAAGAAATAATTTGCTAGGCTCTCCACTGGCTATATGAAGTCTTCCCTGTTGTTTCAAGGTCTACATTTTCTACAAACTTGTTACAGGGGGTCGCACTCCCCCCCTCTTTTTAGTAAGACTGGAAGTGCTATAACTGAAACCAAGTGATGCATTGTTTTGTGACCAAATACGAGACCTGAGCCGGTAATGTAGATTAAGTTCGGGCTTTATCCCGGTCTTGGGAGCTGACAAGGCTTGACCTGGTCTGTCTTACCCCTGTGGCTGTTGGCGGGCCAGACTCGACTAAGAACTCGGTTATGCCTTGTCCATGTGGATCCTAACTCCCAAAGGGATCTAGTTGCGGCACGACCTATGACTATGAGAGAAGATTTTGCATGACGGGAGTGATTTCGTAATGATAGCCTTTTCAGGTGGGTAATCACAATCCTCTAGAATAATTTCCCAACTACGTTTGCAGTCGTCCCCTGCCTAATATTCTATTCCGTCCTGATCAAGAGATAAGAGGGGCAAGTTCCAAGGAAGGGATTATATAAAATTATTATACCTTACGCGTCAAAAATCTAAGTATAATCGTGGATTGCCCCTCTTGAATGCATACACGCGAAAAGAGAGGATGGCATATCTGAAGGCAAAGATAAAAAAACAGCACTACATCTCCATGCCTTTGTATTGTAGTTCCAGTTTTGCCCATGGATGGGATTGGCCCATGGAGCATCCAGATCAAGCATTCTTCACCAAGGACACTCCCCCAATAGCTGTATATATTCTAATTGACTTCTATGGTTTTCACACGCTCTCTTCACATAAGCAAGAAATGAGAAGATCTATCAACAGCTTCCTCAGGGACAACGTGTTAGGGTTGAGGATGTAGAGAAGATAAAATGACAGTGGAATTTGATGCTAAATGTATGTCTTTCATTTTGGGGATTGGGTATTTCTCGGATGTGGATATACCCATGGCCACCTTCTTATTCATGAGACCCGCAGACTGATTCAGAAGATGGGTGCATTTCAGGCAGCACATATATTTTGAAAGGCGAACAGGACAGCAGATTGGGTCGCCTCCTTCCACAAATGACATACTCTCTTTTTTGTACTCTTTATTTTTTTTTTTTTGATTTGACAGGATGTACGCACGTTAAAGTTATATGAATTGCCGTTTTCATTTAAAAAAAGAAAAAAAAAAGAAAAAAAGAAGAAGTGGGTGGAGCAGGGCACTAGGTTGGAGCGACGTTGTGTTCGTATTCATGCACCGTACATGGTACATGTCCTAGAAATTGCACTGTATATGGTAGCAGGTCATTTAAAACTTCTACTCTCAAGCAATGGAGAATGTCCCACCTTTTGTCAGTTATATTCTGCATCCATTATTACTAAAAAATTATAAATATATCGGTATCCTCTTCATTCTATATAACAGCAAGACCATGATCACCTTAGTGAAGTAATTTATTTGATTTCTATAGATTTAACTTATCAAGATACGATCTATTGAAGTTTAAAATCATAGTCAGGCCAGCTCCAAACTTGTTTTCAACTCTTTTAGTTGGCGCCTGATTCCCAACAAGGTCCATTCAGTAAAAAAGACTAGCATATCATAGCCAGAAGTTTGATTAGCATTTTGGAAGATATATCTCCCGCACTTGGATTACATAAATTGATTTGATTACACCCCAACACTCACTTAGAAACGTACATTAGTTGGAGCTTGATCAAATAATCATGTCGGTCACTTATGGTTGATGCGGAACCTTTCATCTTGACCAAGAAAAAGATAGCATTCAGGGAGAGAAGAAGGACAACAATTTTCATCATTATTTATAAATAACAACAATTTAGCAACGGTGTGGGCTGTTTGGTGTGATGACACTAAAATGAATCTATGACAATAGTGCTCAATATGTAAAATGCAGCTAGATGGGAGTAAATAGCTTTTAAAGGGTAAATATGCAATGAGGCATATTTAAAGAGTTATACATGTAAAAAGTTCAATAAATATTTAGGTACTTGATTGAAAATATTACCCCAAGTTTGATAAGCTTTCCCAAAATTCAGTGCCCAAAGCACAATTTTCATTTTTGCACCTATTCAGGGTGTCTTGCTCACTCGGAAAGCACTTTAAAGAGCATCAATGCACTCATCAGGGATCTCCTCTGATTGAAACAGAGGATACTAAGTGAGGAACGAAGGCACAACAAAAATTCTCCAAGAGGGACAAAACTGGCCATAAAAACTTGACAAGAACATCTAGGCTGGATGTTAGCTTTCATGGCGTCACATTTATTATTAAACAATGTCATATTTGGTTCTTTTCATTATATCAAGTTATGAGGCCACTTATTTTTTATTTTTCCTAAACTGGTTTGTGACATATCTTAGTGCACCAAACAAGCCCACGTCTCCCTAGTTCAATCAAACAATATATCAACTTGATAGCCGAGCTTTCCAATTAACTACCTGTGTTTCTATTAATTGAAGACCAATTGGGTTCCCATGTGTCTTTTTAAGCATGTTGGTGCATTTAGGCCATGCACGGGAGCAAGTGGCTAAATGTTGTTCCTGTGAGCTTGATTGCATTTGCATCCTATGTTCCTGAACTATATATGCTGGTCATGCACGCTTCAAGGTATTTACATATGTTTATTTCATGCTCGGGTTGTTCTTTTCCTCGTGTTTTAAGTATTGGGTGAGGTCGGCCTAATCTGGCTCAAATTCGTTGGATAAGAAAAGCCAGCCTGAATTTGCTTAGATCAGGTCTATCAAATCAAAATTGAGATAGGTCCGATATAGTCTAAATGAGCTGATTTTAGTAGAGGTAGGTTTATTTAATAGATTTTTCGTCCTTGCAATCATGCTATTACCTTGCATTCATGCTATTACCTTCCTTAGTCTAGATCCAAACTTTGTATCTTCTCTAGTCGAAGTCCAAATGCTAAGTTGAGGTAAGTTTGACACATAAAACTTTGGTGCTCTACTCATTTTGAAATGGACTCGACATGTGGTGTGTGATTGTATTTCACAAACAGTTATGATTGAATCTGGAACATGTTTTCATGAGTCATGGTGTTCTCATCGCGTCACATGTAACGCAAATGGTAATTTAATTTAAAGTGATCAAGAATCAATCAATAAGACACCAAATAGTGGTCTTGCATCATAATGATAAAACTTGGAGCCATACACTGAATTTCCCCTATCTACTGGTATAAAAATGAATCTGAGGGTTTTAATTATTTCTGGAGATTGTTGAATAAACCCTAAGTACTTTTTCCTACCACATGTCTCATATGCATGCTTGTTAGAAGTCTATAGTCATCTTGTTCCTCAAATGTTCCCACTGAATTGGCACTTTAGACTACCATTAAAAATACACCATGAAGTCTTAAAATGTCTGAGATTATCTCAGCAATCTTCCCCTTGATGGGCCCATTGTGTTTTCTGTTGTGGACCCTTTAATAATGAACTTTGTTTATGTATAAGCAAGGGCCCCTATTGCTCCTCATATTTCAGTAGACACATGGCATCCATCCAAGTCATCATCACATTATATGTTACAAATACTTCATAGGGGAAATCGAGGTCCACCTCTTATATTGGTTTGTATCTAGTGTTTAATGTTTGTGGACCAAAAATTTTATATCCTTGAATTTGATGGTCATTTTATGTTCAATCTCTTACTCATGTATAGGTCTAAATGTGTATATAAAGACTATGTAGAGAACAAAATGTTAAATGGTAGTTAAATAAAAGTCAAAATATTAAGTTCATACTTTTGCAGCTCTACAACCAATATACTGTGTATCCCTAGTTCAATTCTTAGCTCGTCAACCCCCTCACCGAGGTGTACCATTTCATGTAGAGTTCAGATCATGAAACTTTATATAGAGATCCAGTTATCAACTGTTCTGTAATACATGAATGATGGATGATCATAACCGAACAAAGAGACAAGCACATCCATCTCTTTGACGTGTTCAATGACCAATTTACCATCTTGCAATACATGAATGATGGATGATCTTATCCGAGCTTCTCCTATTCCAACATGAAACTTTTCAATGGATTCAAGGAGACACTTCCCATCACCCATGCATTATCTCCTTTCCAACGTTGTGGGCGACGGAAACCGATCCCCCAATAAATAATGTTGCCATTTACACGGCAAGAAAAGATTCCCGTCTCAGTTGCTTTAAATAGGGATGAGGTCGGGCAGAGAGCAACTGCAAACGTTCACAACCCCAGCGTACCCGCCCCTGCGGCCTTTGTTATTATTATTACCACCCGAGACCCAACGCGAAAAGCGAAGAAGAAGAAGAAGAAGAGAAGGCGAGAAGCCAGCCTTCGTTGTTCTCCATCTCTCTCCTCCTTTTTTTTCTTTTTCTTTTTTATTGGCTGGAGAGACCGTCTCGATGGGATCCCCATACACAAAGAAGGCCGTACGCCAACCCGTCACCTTCGCCTCTGGCCGCGATGGGATTGCGTCCCGCACTTTCTGCTCACCGTACGTCACCTCCATAAACCCTTTCTTTTATTCATTCATTCATTCATTTCTTTCCCTTCTTCTCTCTCCCTTCCCACCCATCTATGCTGTCTCTTCTGCTAATCCACCCTTCTTTTATGATTTGCTACCAAAAATATCAGGAAGGAAACGTCTTGGATGATGGCATCCCAAGTTTTCGTGTCAGAGTCTACCACACGGAGCCATACAAACCTATGTGATACACTGTACAAGGAGAATCATAATTATATACCCTCCTCATCTTATTGATAAGCACTGTGGCCAGTAAATCTACAAGTTAGAATAGTGACTACATCAGCTTCCTACTTGTCCAAGACACTGGGCAATTTGGTTTAAGTGGGTGCGGTAGCCTTTTAGTTTGCTTCTCACCAAAAAAAAAAAAAAAAAAAGAGCAAAAAGCATTGACTGTAGTACGAACCTATATGAATGATGATCCCTGGCCTCCATCCAGAGCCTTTGCTAAGGTAAATTACATGTGTGAATTTTTCAACTAAGACATAATTGACGGATGCTTATTATTTTATGTTTTTGATGAATATAGTGGCAAATGTGAGATCTCAGTTTCTACTGGTATTAAGCACAGACTAATATGATATAAATGGATGATAATATATCCCAAGATGATACCTTAACAATATCAATATATTGATTAGGATTTTTGAAACTTTCTTTGATAATTCTAAACAAATAATTCAATCATCAAATACTAAAACAAATTTATTAAAATATTATTAACATAAATTTTACAACATTTGCTAACATATTGATGTCCTATGTGGATAATATCATCTAAGGTATGAGAAAATTCGGAAATCGAAGAATGTATGTATCCCAATGATTTCTACATTTTTCCAACTCATTGCTTTGGGAAGATATATTAAGATCTCCATACATATTGGTATCAACCACAAATGAAAATGGGGAAGATATCAAGCTTTTAGAAAGGAATCCTCGAATATGCATCATTTTCCAAGATTAAACTTGGAAGTTTCTTTTTTGAGGAGAGGGGTGCAACCAGTTGGACCAAGTCCTATTGGTGGTTATAATTCCAGATAGAGTTACCACTATTATGCTACTGGTGTTTGAAAAATATAATATATATGGAGGAAAGTATTTGTTACTTGAAACATAGGCTAGGGGTCTCGAAATTATATAATTTTTTCTATGTACATATTTTATATGTATTAGATCATATTCAACAAATTGGATTATCGATACAGAACCATTATCATTCAATTAAAAAAAAGCATAACTCCATAAAAAATACATCAAGTGTATTGACCTACTATATGGAGATCCAAATCTGAAAACTTTTTAAACTATATATGGATATGAATCTAGAAAACATTGTATAATATACATATGATTGGGTACAAAAATTTCTATCCAAATTAAGTAGGACATGCTCAAATAGTTTGTGTTCAGTCCTAACTACTATGCCGAGTGAATAAGCTAAGTGATGTCACTAGACTTGGATGGAGGTGTATACCGTTTTGCTTTGAGTATGGACTCAGAAATGTGGACTGCCATAAACCAATTCACATGACTTGTGGTTAGATAATTGGTACAAATTAATTAGATCCGCTTTATGATGGCCATGCAACAGCATCCATGTTACCATCAGAGATTCAGAGTAGGCCAATTTGACCTATACAATTTTTTAATGATAATAATAATATAATATGAATAATAATAACTTGTTTTTATAGCTATTGTTTTCGTTGTTGCTGCTGTTGTTATTTATAATTTGTGAAAAAAATATAGACTTCTCTGAGAAAAGAGGAAATGTGAGTGAAAGAAGAAAAATCGACCCCTCGAGTCAACCCAAGCGCACCTCACCATGCCCGAAATGACCAAAACCTGCAATTACTACACCCCCACACAATTTTCCAATCAAAGCCCCATTCGTTGCCTCCTTGACTTTCAAAACCCTCCACCCCCCACTTCTCCCCCATTTATTTCTGCAACAGCCTTTTCCATTAGAATAATCCCACACTTAAAAGCTTCTCCCAACCTCATTGACATTTAATACGCTATTGCAAGCTACCGAGCCAAGCGAACCCCCAGCAAAAGAGAACCCTTAGGTAGAAAAAGCCAAACAGGAGGAAGGTAGCGGAGATACTCAACCAAAGACTCTCATTCCATGACTTCTTGGCCAGACCTCTCTCCCATCTCTGGCTAACATTTTTCTCCTTATCCAAAGCCACCGAAGATCTTAAGTTATGATCCAGAAGGTTGCAAGGTTTCATGGAAGTCTTTTGTTAAGAGATGGGTGTTATTTCCTTTAATTGTATAACTTGATAGGTAAGTCTACTATCCCATATTAGGGTTGTCATTTGTTCGCCATTTTTGCATGAACTTTTTGGTTATTTTTCTAAGCTGAAAGAAGGGTAGCACGTTTTTACTTATTCTCTTGTTGCTTGTAATATTGTAAGTGTATTCATTTTCTTCTTCACTTTTATTATGAATGCCAATCCCTAGGTTTGCTTTACTCACTCCTTTAAAATGCTCTCTCTCGCCCTCTCTCTCTCTCACTCTCTCTCTCAACTACCACCTCCATCCCTCTGCAGCATACTGAAAAGCTCGCTTTCTTTCCTTCCTCTGATGGTAGTACTAAGAAAGCCCCAGCAGATGAGCTTTTCCTTGTCCCTTTGCTTGGCATACGAGGGAATTGCAGTGTACTTTTGAGTAGTGGGCATCAGCATTTGGGCTTTAATGCAGTGAAAAGGGAGGTATGGGAGCGTACCACCCTCTTGCTTCTCCTCCTCTCCCTTCACCTCTCATACCTTTCATTTCCTGGTGTTATTTATGTTCTTGGGCTTTGCTTCTAGGAGTTTCTTGCTGCAGTTTAATGGGTTTTTTTTTTTTTTTGTTTCCTTTGGGAGGAGGGAGGCAACTGTTCCTTCTTTTTTTATATCTGTGCATAAAAAAATTATTCGTTATTAATTGTGATAAATTTTATACAGGGGTAGGTGGAGGCTTTTATAAGAAGAGGGGGCTTTCTGTCTACCTCCAAGGGAGGTTACAGAACCGGAGAGCAAAAGAGTTCGATAGATATATTGATGGATATATAGGTCCCCCACCAAGAGTTCTCTCTGTCTCCTATCTACTATTTCTACGGACTGCCTGGTTCGGATCAGCCTCAGTGCACTTCCCTCCCACCGTTCCTCCCATCAACAACATCATCGTAATCCAATTTACGATATCATCATGGCCTCTTCCAACAGACACTGGCCTAGCTTGTTCAAGTCCAAGCCTTGCAACACGCACCACCAATGGCAGCACGACATCAACCCATCATCCCTCTTATCAGGTGGCTGCCAGAAGACTCCTTGCACATCAGGTATGAAATTTCATTTCTTTTTCTATCCTTCAACGGTTGTTATGGTTTGCTAATAATGTCAGTCTTTTATCTTTTGTCTGGGAAAGCTGGAAGGCATCGTGACATCTCTTATACTTTGAAAACATGAAAGCATTTGATATCAATAAATGATGGTTGTCGTTGAGGATACTCACCTTTCTTTCGTATCACATACATCTGGAGCTTTAATATTAATTTGTTATCCACTTAATTCTACTCTTTCCAGCTTCTTATATTCTGTCGTCTTGGATTCTTCCCTATTAGCTGCGTATTGGATGAGTAATTTTAAAACTTTATATTTCACATGTTTGTTTTGTATTAAGAAGTCATGCTCTTATCATCCAAAAAGATTTCTCAGTGCAAGTTACTGCCGACAGTACACAGAAGCAGTCACCCACGCGCACACACAGAGATGTCTAATCACAACGCAATTATCATGACTTCTTTATCTGAAATAATTTTCCTTTCCATATAGTCATTATTCTATATTTTTTAGTTCGGCATGCAGTTTGAAGTGCACAACTAGGGTTAGGGATTTTCACTCACTAACAAAAAAAAAAAAGGAATAGCAATCCCAGGTTGTGAAGAGCGTAGCCCGGAGCCAAAGCCAAGGTGGAACCCGAAGCCGGAGCAGATTCGCATCTTGGAGGCCATCTTCAACTCAGGCATGGTGAACCCGCCACGCGACGAGATTCGAAAGATCCGAGTACAGCTTCAAGAGTACGGTCAGGTCGGCGATGCCAACGTCTTCTACTGGTTCCAGAACCGCAAGTCCAGAAGCAAGCACAAGCAGCGCCACCTCCAGTCTTCCCGCCTTCATCCCCGGTCGGCCACCACCGCAACCGCCGCTCCCTCTCCACCCACCACCGCAGCACCGGCCCCCACTGCCACCTCCTCATCCTCCGACCGGTCTTCAGGGTCTGACAAGATCGTCCCATCAGTAACCTCGATAGGTGGATCCTCAGGCGTGACTGACATGCCGGTGAGCACGCCGGTGGTGGTGAACCAGCCATGTTTTCATGTTCCGGTGGAGCTTGGTGGCGACCCTTTTTTCGTTCAGGTTCCACAAACCTACTGCTTCGGGCCGCAAGAGCTAGCTGGGATTTTGGGTGCACCTGAGCAAGGAGCTGGCCTATGCTCGGCTCTGTGGAGTGAGCTTATGGGGCAGGTGGGATGCAAGCTTGATGAAGATGAGGCTAAGACTAAGGCGCAATTGCACCATAGCTTTAGTGTTGGAGCTGCTACCGGTGCTACTGTTACTTGCGTTGGTGCTCCAGTGGCTGTTACTGGTGCTGCAACCATAGTTGGTGCCGCTGATTCTGCTAGTCCTGCTAGTCCTTTCAGTGAGGTACAAGGTATGCGACATTAAGAGCTCCTGATGCGTTTATCTTTTGTTTCATCGAATATATATGATGTGTTCTCCTCTCTCTTGTCTATCTGTATCCATCATCCATCTTTCTTGCCTTCTATCTATTCAGGGTCATGTCTTTATGATCCTAGTGTGGTTGGCTTCCAAGTTCCAAACTTTTGTTTAATGTCTATACACATGAAAATAGAAAGCAGGGCGTAGGTATATATATATATATATATATGTCCCCATAATATACATACTCCCAAAACTGGGAGTTGATCAGGTACCACGGCCCTCACGGCCTGACACGTCCTATTCTCAATGGGCCCCTCTCGTTCCACCACCCTGCAGATGTCCAACCGTGGTCAGACCCCATAAAATGCTTGGGAAGAAAACCTCATTGAGGTTAAAGATCACTTGAGAACCGGAGAGGTCATGAAATATTTAACAAAATGGATTACTCGGGACATAAATAGAGTGAGACTACGGAAAGAAAGGAAAATGCTTGGGGGAGTAGAATTGAGGGGATTGACCCAGGGGAAACCTCGCACAGGCACTGTGATGTGTGGTCACGTCATGCGTACGCTGTTGACAAGATGGAGAGGAGGGTAGTCTTGTTTCTCTACTCCACCCTTCTCTGCACGTTAAGGCGCTGTTACCTAGATTGGACGTGGGCACGGCTTTAAACAAGGGGCAAAAATTTCTTTGAGGCACGTAATTCTTAGTACTTACTGTAACAAGTGACATAGTTGGTGAACCAAGTTTCAACTACTGTTTCTAATGGAGTGCTTAATTGGTTTGACCACAGGGTTGGGAGGGGCCGGAGGTGGTGGTGCGACGAGGGTGACGGTCTTCATAAACGAGGTGGCGTTCGAGGTGGCGGCGGGCCCATTCAACGTGAGGGAAGCGTTTGGGGAGGCGGCCCTCCTCCTCCACTCCTCCGGCCACCTAGTCCTCACCGACGAGCAGGGCGTCACCCTCCAGCCCCTTCAGCATGGCGCTTCCTATTACGTGGTCTCTCTCTCTCTCTCTCTCTCTCTCTCTCTCTCTCTCTCTCTCTCTCTCTCTCTCTCTCTCTCTCTCTCTATATATATATATATATATATATATATATATATATTCATGGGGCTATTGTTATTATCGTCGTCGTCGTCATCGTCATGATCGGTATTATTGTGCAGGTTTAGAAGAATCACAAGGAGCTGGGAAGAGATTTGCCAAGTTGGTGATTGCGCTTATTAGTCTAAAGTTCTCTCTCTCTTTTTTTTTTTAATTTTAATTTCGCTGTAGTATTCTCTCCTAATATGTTGTAGTTCTATAGTTTTCCATGGACAAAATGGCCATAATGGCCTTCTTCACTAACGTTATATTTATATATATGCGGGTAATGTGATGTGCTTGGTGGACACCAATAGGGGACACACACACACACACACACACACACACACAAAATAGCATGATTTTGACTACTGTTTGAGAAGCGTTAGTGTTATTGGAGCATTAACCTTGGACAGAAAATTAGCTTGTGTTTGCCTAGCTCATCATCTCGGTTCAGATATCCATGTATATTGGTGGCCATAAGGTAAATTGTTGAATTGACACGCCATTTCACTTATAGTCCAAGTTCATGGTGAGAATTTTATGCCCAACCCTATATTTTGATGGCCATTTTATGTTCAATTAGCTGGCACATCCATGTGTACAAAAGCATATATAACTGGGCACGGGTAACAGTTCTCATTATGTACAAGGACTTAAAAGTAAAATTCTAAACTTGTATTGGACTTAAACGTAAGATGGCAGCCAAATAAAGGAGGGAGTGCTAAAGTTTCCCTATGAAATGCATGCAGTCTCTAAATTCTGGCTGATGTTGATTGAACCGTATCCTGGAATTTTATTTGATACAGTAGATATTTTAATGGTTTTATTAAGTGCATATCTTTTAATCATTAAATCCAAAAATCAATACATAAAAGGACAGTTAATTAATCTTTTTTTTTTTACCAAACTAGCTAGATGATATTTGGATGTTTCATTGTATATCACCTGAGAGGCTGAGATACTGCAATATATTAGTGCGTCTGAAAATCCTTTTTAAGGATTTCATCTCACCCAATAAACTGTCATCTCAATGATCTCTATATTGGTCCCTCAACAAGATTGTCATGGGTGATCGAGAGCCAACGAGGAATCTCAAACCTCATCTATATATGTGGAGGTTGATCACAGAATCATTATTCCAAATAAGTGACCGACGCTATCCCAGTTATTTCAAGAACAAAGCCCGTTACATGAACTCTTAAAAACTAAGTTCGCTAACCGTATCTATATTGCACCGTCTTCATATCTTACGTTGTTCTGCATGTGGCATGCACCTGATATTTATCTAGGTTTCACGTTGCCGGAATCTTAAGGGAGCTCTCTTTCGAGATATTCCAGGTTACATGAGAAATTTTTGCTGATCCCTGGGTTTTCACTTTGTAGCTCTCAAGTCAAAATAAAATATAAACAAATTGCTTAGGACGCCTAGGTATTTTAGCTTTCCTGGAACCTTTTACATAACCCACAAAAACCTTTATAAGGCCTGTATGCAACAGAGTCGCCAGCTCTTGTACGAAATATATACCTACTATGAGTACTAACCGTATATAATTATTCTCCTTTTAGATTACCCTGAAACTTCTTCAATACTTGCTTAGGAAAATGCGACGAATTGCAGCTACGTTACCTGCTCAGCTAGCCATCCGGCCAACATGCATTGTACTGATGTGGCTCCCCATGAATAGCCAACCTCCATGAATTTCACCAATCCTCTCCTGCCACATCAGACCGGTGATTAATTCAATGGGTATACTTGTGGCTCTCCACAGCATTGCTCGTTTTGTTATATATTTATTTGAGAGATATTTTCTCATGTTTCAGAAGAGCCGGTGGGAAAGGGCCTAAACTAATGGGTATACTTGTGGCTCTCCGCAGCATTGCTCGTTTTGTTATATATTTATTTGAGAGATATTTTCTCATGTTTCAGAAGAGCCGGTGGGAAAGGGCCTAAACTGTTGCTATGCTATCAACTTGTCATTCATATATATATATATATATATATATATTTTGTGTGTGTGTGTGTGTGTTTTGAATTCAATTCAGTGGTACGTACATTACTAGACCTCCATAGTCTATGTACTATATACTCTTCGTACACAGAAGAAAGAGAAGAACACGAACAAAACATACAGTAGTACGTGTCAACTACAGTTCCATGACAGAAGGAACTCAGCCCTTAGCAGACCAAACGAAGGTTGACTGACAAACCCCCGCCAAAAGGTACGGAGGTTTGTCGCCAAAAGATGTAGGGTATAATAAAGGACTATAATATCACGTCTTAGGCCTGAACAAAGTCCTAGACCCACTTCCCCCTGGCGCCTTAAACGCTGACCTAGCTCTCTGGTCCCTACTTCCTGCCAAAGCTGGTCAATGGCTCCATTGTTCCTCATGGGACGTACGATTTTGCATGTGTCCTTGCAACTCACTTTTTTTTAAAAAATTTTTTTTATCCGCATTCAATATCTTGTCCCATAAATTTGTAACTCAAAGGTGCGTATTGCGCTTGTGCCTTGGCAGGCTCCAAATTCTTGGTATCTTATTTATTATGGCCAATGTTATGAACCTTTTGCAAGGGGAAAACAAATTAATACAAGTATGTACATGAGCTGGGTTATATATTTTATATTAACTCTTTGAACAATGAGTTAATGCTCAAAATTGATAATGTACTATCTAAATTCAAGGTCCAAATCATTGGACATAATCTACATTATAAAAAAAAAGCGAAGAAACTAAAAATGTAAATGCTATGGTGGTAATCTATTAAAACAGATGGTTTTAATGGTATAATATTATATTTTATTATAATTTAATCATCAAAATTTAGTGAATTATGCAATCTTAATTCATAATTCATAAAGTAGGTTCTCACTTCTTGTGTTTTATCATGTGTTTTAATATACTAGTGCAGTTGACACTGTTTATTTTTATACCATTTTAATATATAAGTTAGAGTCTATCAAAATAAATAGATTTTGGTTTTTAGATTTTTTTTTTAGTGTAGATTATATTTAATGGTGAATCTTCAATTTAAACGGCCTATCATTGATTTTAAAATTATTGATTTCATTTTAAAGAATATAAGGTATGCGGTCCAACTATATATATATTTAAATAAATGTATATGTGTGTGTGCATACATGTACTTGCATTCATGCATACGTATATGCCATCCTTGTTGCTTTATGGTATTTATTTATAAACCTTTTTTTTTGTGTTTCATACATATTTTTATTAAGTGGTCATCTTAACATAGTAGCACTTCATAGAACAAGACATAAAACATGTTATGTTATAATTTCAGCATGGTAGGTTTTATCTGATGCAAACATATTATCTACCCTCATGCATTAAATTGCTAGATTTATCTAACGTCGATTAGTAAGGGGGGCTTACATGCACAATTCAACAATTTAAGGAGGCCAATGTGTTGATAAATATCCTTCAAGGTTTTATATCTGACTACATTAGCTTTCAAGAGAGTAAATGCAACATATATATGAGGGAGAAAAAAGATCAAGTGTGTTCTTTTTCTAATATTTTTTAAAACTTCATCATAATAGCGCATTACAAATATGATTTTCTACTCGCATATCCTTGTTCTAGGTTCACCTTTATTAAAATCATCGAAAGCTTCTCAACAACCCTACCACCACAGGAAAAAAAAAGAAGAAAAAAAAAAGTGGAGCAACATAGCTTGCAATATGTCATGCTTGAGATTTAACTATGGCCAACTAAAATTCATAAATAACTACATTAACAAGAATTGTAGAATCACCTCTCGCATCCTTGTTTTTGCACTCATTATTATATCGATGAGCAATGCTAGAAAAATGGACATCCTCTCAACTCAAACAATCCTTCCAACGCAACCCATCTGAGCTTTCTGTATATGGGAAATGACTGCAGGTTTTACCTGATTTTTTTATATATATATATAAATTTCAAGTATTAACTCCTAGTTGCTCCAAAAGTTGAACTTATGACCATCATGCTATCTTTTATTCACAAATTATTTGCTTTATAATTCCTTCTATTTTTATATATCCTTTCATAACCAAATAATATTGTGTTCAAGAAATTTGTTCCAGTGATAAGCCTGCTCAGCAGGCTGTGGTGCTGCTGCCTTCATTGTTATCACAAAATGGTGCATGGGCTGGCTAGTTGCATCCAATCATTTCCCCATTATGTTAGCCCACTGCTTTTGAGTTGGGCCACCCCTGTTTTACAAGCAGTGGGCCAAGGCCCAAGAAATATATGCTGGGCCCAAGTAGGCTTTTTAGCCCCTTAACTATAGGAAAAACTAAGCCCATGTCTGCATAAGAAGGAGTCAGCTGGCCCATGTCATAACTTACCAGAAGAAGCAGTCATGCCCATTTTTTGTGACATGGGTCAGCTTATGGCATGGATTAAAAATTACAGTTGTTGAATCTGGTTATGTCAATGATTAATCTTATTCTATTTAACTGATTATGATGGTTAATTGATATATTATATCATACTGGATAGAAAAGAGTTGAAATACAAATATAAATTCAGCTATATCAAGTCACCTATGATGGGCAACAAATTTGAAAGGAAACTTGAATTCAATTCAACAAATTCTCTGGACATGGAACACATTCTACATGTTATAATGTAGCAATATTATATCCATTATTAATGGCATTATACTTCTGTACTTGTATATAAATTTGCACCAAAAGATGCACACATCAAAGATATAGAAAATAGAAAATTTCCACTCCAAATTTTATCATGGTGCCAGAGTGCTTGGAAAATATCTGTGATTTTCTACTTTTCACTTCCATTTCCTCTTGTAACTGTGTTCTACTACACATCCTTCGCTCCTTTATTCCATGCTGGAAAATATTGCTCTGTTCGTTAATTCCATTTTCGTGCTTGGTTGCATGTGTGTTTTCCCTACCACTTTTTCTAATTACAATAAAAAAATAAGAAACAAAAAAATATATTTTGGTGGTAAAATATTCGATTTTTATGATTAGCCCTTGCATATCTATTTGGCTCTATTAAATTTTTTCTTGATTTCTCCTGAATAAGAGTATCAACACTATTTTATTTTTTTTGTTTTTTGAGAAATAGTTCGATAGCATAAAATATCACACAATTGTCATCCTATAGGGTACCAATTAAAAGAGCCTATTAGAAGCAATGCCCAAGTTAATTTTCTTGTTAATGAATATAGTTAAAATGTTTTCTGAGAAAATTCTCTTGAAGATTAGTATATACTTACAAAGAGATGATCACTTCTTCATGAAAGGCCTAATCCAATCCAAAGATTAACTAAACCACTTCAGATATAGATATCTAAACCAATGTAGACATACATCAATCTCATCCAGAATATAAAATTAGGATCCATAGCCCCTTGTATTCTGACCCAATCCAATCATCGTCCCTGTAGATCGAGTCTAATCTCATACCTAATCTCAATTAGCCTTTCTAAATACACAGGTAAACCTACTGATGGATTGTTAAGAAAACGATTACCTTTCTAATTCTAAGTTCTACAGGGGGCACTACGCAAGGAGTACGTGTTAACGTGTACCGATGAATCCGACGGACCCGATCGCTCATTAATCAGACACCAGTGCGCTGCGAGCGAAGAACAACCATTGGATGCAGGGTTCACCGCGGGCCATTGTAACGGTATCCGTTTCGACATTCATAGCGCCCATCGATGGCAAGCTAACGTCGCTATTCTTTTCCATCTCCTTTCTTTCCCTCAAATCTTCGAATCTTTTCTCTCTTCCTCTCTCTCTCTCTATGCCAGGAATCGTCACGACGGTGATGATCCGGTCCTTCTTCTTTTGAGAGAAGCGAAGGGTGGCGGAGGGAGCTCGGATCTGCTCGCCGGGGAAGGATTGGAAGGCGGCGGCGGCGTTGGTGGTGGAGGAATGGCGTACAGGGCGGACGACGACTATGATTACCTCTTCAAGGTGGTGCTGATCGGGGACTCGGGGGTGGGGAAATCGAACCTGCTGTCGAGGTTTACGAGGAATGAGTTCAGCCTCGAGTCCAAGTCCACCATCGGCGTCGAGTTCGCTACCCGGAGCATCCACGTCGAAGACAAGGTCGTCAAGGCCCAGATTTGGGACACCGCCGGCCAAGAAAGGTCCTATTTTTACCTCTCTCGATATCCTCCTTGCTTTCTTCCGCTCAATCTAGGTTGGGTCTCGTCGGATCCGATGTTAGCTTCTTCGTTCATTCGTATTATGTGTTCATTTGATTGGGTTATTAAATTTTATGGCATCGGATCGGGCGCGGATATGGCTTTGTTTGCCAGATCCATTAATTTCTTAATTTTTTGTCGGAATTTTAAGGTGCTGTGGATCAATTCTTGTTTGAATTTTTCTGTTTTTCTTGATTTGGATGGTGCTCCGTGTCCGGTTTGTATCTGTTGGCATTCTCTTGAATCCGTTGCTTCTTGCAGTATAACGGAATAGGGAATTGGTTTTGGAATTCTTTCTGCTCAATTTCTTTCCTTTGAGAGCTAGGAAAAAATTGCAATCAGATCTGATATGTCTGATATGTTCTCTTGCTTTGAGAATTACGATGTGTTTACGTTCTATAACTAATCTTCGGAGCACTTGATAGTGAATTAGTGATATGATTGTATCAAACTTAGATCAACTAAAAGACAAAAAGTGGCTGTGCTCATGCTAGGGTAGTGTGAGCAGCCGATTCACCAAAAAAAAAAAGGGACAAAAAGTGATATGGAAGAGTGGAAAAGGGAAAGGGTATTAATTACTTTGGGGATGACCAGCCTCCTCCATCATTTCTGGAGAAATTTATTCCAGTCCTAATTCTTTCTTTTGTCATTGAACTCAATAACACCCTCAGCTGAGGAACGCTTAGAAAAATAAGCAATCTGCCAGTCTCAACCCAGTATCTAATAGATACATACATAGTTCTATAGAATCTAAATGTTACTCCAGTGATTCTAAAACTAGTACATAGTTTGCTTGGAAAATGACCTTGTCCAACAGGCTGGATATTCAATCTAGTAACCAAGAATCTACCATTGTGCTCAAAGTGATGCATGGTGATCATTTAGAAGGATTTCTTAGTCATGATTTTAAAACAAAGCAGTCTTCCCTCAAATAAGAAAAATAAAATGATTTAGATACAAAAATCAATTCAAATTCTAATTGTTTGCTTGTAATCCCTATTGTTACTTCACATCAACTTGTATGCAATTTTCAAGTAAATGCATTGAAATTGGCTGACTTTGACTTAGTGTTAACAAGATTTAATATTGTGTAGACCTTACAGTATGCTTATGATGAAGCTTGGTCTCATTTTGACTCTGATAGTGGGAGAACATTCTTTTTTCCAATCGTCATACTTGCCAAATCTCTTACTTATGTTGCATCGTATGAAGTAATTTAATTTGATCATTTATTGCTTGTTTTCTTTTCCATCTTCATCTAGGTTTCTAAAATATATTAAGATGCATGTATCGTTAGTTGTAATGCATAAAGAAAGAAATGATACATGCATCCAACATCTAATTGTCGAGATAAGATAACTTCTATAAAAAAAAATAAACATAAAAAATCTCAGTGTACCTGAGAAAAAAATGAGAAAAAATATACTAGAAAACTTTATTCACGTTAAACTATCATATTTTACTATGTCAATTTTGTTTCTGATTGTTGAAAGCTTAAAATCACGTTAGATGCTTCTACTTTTTATACTAATCAATTAAATCCTTACATGTTTCTCCCTCTCTCCTTCATTGACTGGTGAGCCATTAAACCTTGATGTCTGAGACTCTGATGAACAATGATACATTAGACATACTCCAAGAAGGGATGACATTTTTAACCTATGACAGATTCTAAAGAGAAGATATATAACATCTGTGACTTGAAAATTTAAGTTAACATAATCAGATGATTAAAATGTATCTTTAAGTTCAACCATTAGATTCAGCAAAGAAAATGATAGAGGATCTAGGAGATATTCCTTAAAACCGTTTCATTTGGTGTGGTTATGTTATTTACTTGTTGATGCCATAGAATTATTAGTTTGATTTGGTGCATAATGATTAGTTTTTATTAATTACAGACAATTGTTTCTGAATGCAAATTGGAGGTGTAATTGCAATGCAAACTAGGCTTAAGGGTTTGGAACGACAATATTGAAAAATACGGAAATTAGTCATGTTATGCGTTAGACATTAGGCACATGTTTTGGCCAATCTGTTTTGTCACTTTTCACATCTGAATTGATTTGTATTCGTGAAATTCTACAGTGAGGTTTTATATGGATAAGACCTAAATTTTTCTTATATCATCTTATATTTTGGCTTCTAGTTCTGTTATTTTCCAAAACATATTGTACTGGATAGATCCTTAAGCAGTTTAGCAAAATTGATTGAACATGCTCTTCATAAGAAAAGAGTTTGGGCCAGTTTATGGAAAGAAGTCACCTGGAAGTGATAACAAGGAAGGTTATCTGGAAAAACAATTTAATATTTCCATCCAAGACCATAAGAGCTGGTTAAAAAGCAAAACCTGAACATCTATTTTTTGATATGGTAGACCTAGACATGGAAAATGCCCTTGAAGAAGCTTCTTTATGAGGTCCACCCAATCAAGAGGAGAATTACCCTAGCAGTTTTCATGATTGTCTAACATAGAGAAGTTGAATTTTTCAGTGAAATAGTTTGAAGCTATGGATCAATTTACATCGTCATTTGAGGAAAAAATGGGGATTGCTAGAAAGAAGAAGTGCTTAGATTACCTACCAAGTAGGTGTTTCAGAATGAACGGCATGCATGCATAACATGTAAACTTATGGTTAGCCTCATGTAGGAACAGCAATTGATCTCCAGATGATCTGATGAAATTGAAATTTTCTTTGGATTGTGTCAAATATGTCCTACACAAATTAATGCTACTTAAGAGAGTGATTGGACTGTGAAGTGCGGAGCCATGTTGCTCTTTATGTAGGCAAATTACTGTTGTTATTGAAATCTTCTGCCATTTACCTTCATTATCAGCCAATCCTCACACTTGTGTAATATATTGCCTTATAGTATTATTAATAAATATTCACATTGTCTGCCTATATGCAGCTTATTAACAAATTCTTTTCATTTATTCTTGTTGCAATAGATACCGAGCTATCACAAGTGCATATTATCGAGGAGCTGTTGGTGCACTCCTTGTCTATGATGTTACTCGTCATGTCACATTTGAGAATGTGGAAAGATGGTTAAAGGAACTTAGGGATCACACAGATTCCAATATTGTAATAATGCTTGTCGGGAACAAAGCTGATTTGCGCCACCTTAGAGCTGTTTCAACTGAAGAAGCAAAGGCTTTTGCTGAGAGGGAGAACACCTTCTTCATGGAGACATCTGCTCTGGAAGCAATGAATGTGGAGAATTCCTTCACTGAAGTGCTCACTCAGATCTATCGCGTGGTCAGCAGGAAGGCACTTGATGTTGGAGATGATCCAGCAGCATTGCCTAAGGGCCAGACCATTAATGTGGGAACCAAGGACGATGTATCTGCTGTGAAAAAAGTTGGTTGCTGCTCAGTTTAGGTCTGGGTAACAAGTTAATTGATCTTGTGATCTAGGGAAACTCTGGAGAATTTCACTTAAAAAATGCTTCTCCTCACACAGAAATTTTGCTGGTGATTACATGGTTTGAATGTGTTTAAACTTTGCCTGAGATGGCTAGAGATTAGGATTTAATTTTTGTAGTTTGTCATTTTGTTGCATTCAGACTTTTGTTTCTCATTTGATGTATTGCTATTGCTTTTGATTAATACAAGCTACTGTTGCATTCAATCGTTGGATTCTTGGAATACCCTGTACCCATTACAAATTTCTTCTATGGCTAAATGATTGGTCGGACACTCAGGCTTTTTATCCCCCATTAAACAATTACACATTTCAGATGAATTGAGTTTGGCTTGCGTCTTGCTATTTTTTCTCTTTGAATTGTGAAGTTGTATAAGCCTGAGAAACTTAAAGTTTGATTCGCCTCCAGCATTAAATTTTCCAGATAAAGCTGATTATGTTATACGGATTTTGGAATTTTTTGTTATATATTTTATATTTCTGCTGCTTTTCTGAGTGATCGGGTAAACCCTGGTTTACTTAGGGGACAATAGATTCATTGATTGAATGCGGTGGGCAGTTTATGGTTAAGATTCAGTTGGAAATGATTAATAAGATTATTTTGAAGGGTGCCTGAAAAGTATTAATCGATCAAACTCTGCAGCTGGAAAATGTCAAAAGAAGTGTGGTTTGTTTGTGGAAGATGTTGAAGCGGGAGAAGGCAAGCTTGACTCTCTAAGGAGACAGCTTTTTCCAAATTTTTGTGAAATCTTGAAATATTATCAGAGTTTATCCTTCCCAATTCTGTTCAGCTTTTGCCCTCTGCTTGGTATAAAATACTCTTGTTTGTTAATTTAGACTTGTAACAATGAAGTTAAGGTTCAAGAAGAGAGTCATATGTTGGAGATATGATGTTCTAGTAACTCACTAAACTGCCCTTCACAGGAGAGTAGATGAAGCAGCGAAATGCTATGAGATGTGAGTGTCGATGCCTGAAACAGAAGTCTCGCATCCTCCTCTTACGTGTTGACGTTGGCACTCCACATCCATGGGAAGAATTCGAGGGCCTGGCTCTCTCTCTCTCTCTCTCTCTCTCTCTCTCTCTCTCAATCATAGTTTCTCCCGACGGCCAGGCCCTCTCCCCCATCCTTTTCCTCTTCCAATCTCAGTTTCTCCCCCTCTCTGCTATCGCTTCTCCCCTCCTACTTCCAATCTTTATTTCTCACCCTTTGTCCAACTCTCTTCTTCCCGCTCCCTTGTACCTCTTCCACTATTATTCCTCACCTTTCTTCCTCTCTCCCCCTCACTCTCTCTCTTCGTCCCACTTCTTCTCACTATTTCTCAACATTCTTCGTTCTATGTATATTAATTTGCCAAGTTATTAGTTCTTATCACCATTTCTCACCTTTCTACGCATATTAATTCTTGGTTCTATGCAACTGTTACCACCATTATTTGCCAAGTTTCTTGCTGAAGCAGACCAAGATCTGATATGGAATGGATATAACCATATAAGGAGTTAAGCATTTGGATTTTTCCTTGTCAAGAAAGATGAAAATTTTTATTTTATTTTATTCCATTAAAACCCTGCTTGTAAAATCAAATTTCTTTTGACAATCTAAATCATAAGCGGAAGTCACAGAGTATGACAATATTCTCATAATTTACTGGCAAAAAAAAAAAAAAATTCAAACTGAACCAAGTCAGCCAAACAACAAATAGCAAACCAAACCATGGTTAAAACTTTTTCCTGGTATTCTCCGACAGCATTAAACTATTTCTACGGTTCCTCAATTCTCTGGTAATTTTTGCCAACACATCCAAAACAGGCCCTAATGCTTCCTCTCACTAGATGATCAGCTGTTGGAAGACCATACATCTGTCTCTCACAGCCCACCGTTAAGCTATGAAGGAACTGAAAGCAGTCTCACTGGCAATGGTCTGGATGCAAATTGTAAAACTTCGTAGTCATGCATTAAACACCAGACACAGGAAATAAACATTCTGCAATTGGACAAAATAATTTCATTTTGTTTCTATAGAATTACAAGGATCAAAGTTTTCCCTCTCAACTAAGAGGGCCATCAAAAGGTGTGAGGGCAGAATTTTCCACCATCCCTATATACAAAAATCAACATAAATGAGTTTCTTAAGCATATAGATCGATGATACTGCTCCAAAACTCCTCATCCATCTATTTTATCTGCGGTCAAAGCTGATGCTTTGCAAATTGGGCACAAGTTCTTTACCAACAACCATTGCTTTATGCACTCTGCGTGGTAGTTATGACCACAATCCAATATTCCTACACTCTCTTTTTCCTCGTATCCCACCTGCAAACCCAGAAAACTGTCACTTATCAATGAAGAAGAAGAAGCAAGAAAAAGAAGAACAAGAAGAAACTCGATTCACTGAGATGGAAAAACGCTGAAGTGTGCAAATCTGTTCAAGGTCCTAGAAATGGCTAATTTTGAGTAATACAGAACAGCACTGTATCATTGGGCTGTTATGAACTCAAGAGTTGTCATAAGGATACTTGCAGTTTAATTTGGTGCAGTAGTATATTTCAACATCTAAAGCTGGTTTATTAGCACCCAAACTGCTACAATTATGTATACCAAGGATTTGGGAGTAGTGTTCAATAAGCTCTAACAATTTTCATATTAGAGATGGATGCATTTCCCTATCATGCCACTAGTTAAGTCAGGTCTCTCATCCTGCCAACTGGCCTTGCAAGTTTCTTGTCAAGTCTTATATTGCCCATAGATTCCTTGGCAGTAGATAGATCAACTTCCTACAGGAAGTTCTCCCAGTTTAGGGCCTGTTTGGAAAATTCAGCAGGATTGGGGCTGGATTTCTTATGTGAATCGGGCCTATAGGCTTTCCCAGCAAATATTTCTCTAAAAGTCCATCCTAATCTTAGTCCAAATTCCATCTATGGGCCTATTGGACTACAGGAAGAAAAAAAAGACTATAAAGGTCAAAAAGATCTATGGAGGTCTTTTTTTTTTTGCCTCCCACAGGATTTGGGCAAAATGGGTTATGTGTTTATATGGGTTGGTCTAATCCACATAGAATTCCCACTCAATAAATCCAATAGGCAATCCAGCCGAATCAACCTGGATTTCCCAACCAGGCTCTTAGGGCATCTTTGGAAACTTCCTACTGGATCTGGCAAGATTGGTTGGGAAATGGGATTTTGGAGAAGAAAGAGATGGCGCCCAAGAGAGCCGGACGGGTCCTTGTGCCTGATTCCTGCGGGATAGAAAAAAAAAACACCTCGCAGGGTATTTTTTACACCTTGTGAGGTATTTTTTGATCCCACTGGGATTGTGCCCCACGACCCCCATGATAACCCTCTCACTGGTATCTTTCTTCTCCAGGCTCCTCTTCCTTGACTGACCCCGTTGAATCCCATGGGATTTCTCCCAAGCAGGCCCTTAATTGATTCATAAGGCTGATCTCATATGCATAGGATAGTGCTTGTTGGTTATGTCCACCACTTGTAACTATACTACAGTGTACCAAGAAAAAGGACCTGGCATATGACACAAGCATCGTTCTCTGGAGCAAATCTGAGTGATTGGTTTGGTAGTGAGGACATCTGTGGAACATGCATGGCTGTCTTCAGATTCTTTAAGATGAGTTCATCTGTTAAGCCGGTGTTGACATCTCCAATCTGCTCCTCCAAGGCTAGCAGTTCCTGTAGTGGTTACAGAGAATTAGATATTACTAAAACTACTAGCGATAAATCTAAGTTTGCAGTCATTCTGCAATGCCACTGGCTATAGCTTCATGTTTGAATGAAAGCAAGGTATAGTACCTCCTCAAATGCATTATCAACCTTCTAAAAGTAAAAGATTGCAGATGTAAGCAGAACAACTCTCTCAAAGTGTGTGATTTCAGACTAAATTTATTACGGGTGCAAGAAGCAAGCCAGAAGCCCCATAAACCACATGATTCATTTACCTCATAAGACATGCCATCTATGTCCAATTGCATATCTCGATGATCATCAATGATATTCCTTGCTCCAAAAAATCCTGAAAGTTCCTCAAAAGCTGGACCCTACATGAACCAGAAAAGCATACAAATAAGTTTTCACCATTCTTTGAGGGTAGAAAATTAAAGGTGGAGCTTAATTATGTTCCATGAAGTATAGCAATAATTCTAGAGGTTAGTCATCCAGTGATGAGCCTGGTTCCAAGGTTCATCGCATGTCAGCTAAGTCAATATGAACCATAGCTTGCAAAAATCTGGGTTTTCTAGAGATCACGAACTCGCGAGGCCATCTATGCAATAATCAACAAGTTTTGGGATACATATGCTTGCTTGTTGCATCAACTCATTTCATCGTGGGTGTGTTTTCTTTAGCACATAAGTCCCTGATATCAGTTATTCCCCTGCACCTCAAGACTCCCCCCCACCCCCCCAAAATAAATAAATAAATAAATGACATGATTTTCTATACTCAGTCTATTGATTCTTAAAGGACTTGTTTCAGAGTTGGACAAACACATAGACATTGTAGAATCCCTGTCAAAGCACCCTTTGTTCAGTAGCGGCAAGCATGCACCTCCACATTCCCTTATTATGCAGCATACCAACAGTGAACCTTGCTTCTGTTTGCTTTCTGATAGATACCACAAATGAATACTAAGTGGCTGTTCAGAAGTAGCCTCTACATCCTCATATTGACTTCCTGAGATCTCAGCAGGCAGAATTCAACAGGGCAAAATAATTGTGCATCACTTCTTTACATCCTATCCCAACAGGAACCAGATACAATAATAGCTAACTTTTTGAACTTATGCAAAATAGGAGTAATTACTTAAGTTTCATACTTCTATACCACTGGGCATGCCAAACAACTGGGAAAAAAAGACAGGAGATGATCAAACCATTACAAACTTGGGAACCAGAATGCAGAAAAAATAATAAAATGAGCAGGAATACTGTTTTCCTATAAACTAGATAGTTCAGTGACTGCTGGATCTCTTCCACATTTCCAAATTTCGTTATTGTAATACAAAGAAAGTGTTTCAAAATATTGGAGCTAATAACTAAATGCAACTTTGTGCATTTTATGCCATGTTACCCAAACGCCGAGTATGAGGAAGCAGAAAATGAAAGGGAAGACTCACCTCTGATGCTAGGATCCTTTCATTTTCATGGCTAACTACTGGAGTTGCCTGGGCTAGCTGCCCAGAAGGCCTATAGATTGGTTCAGCATTTGATGGAAAGAATGGGAATCTGGAACCTGAATGGAGACTGTTATTAGAAGGATTTGGATTATTGGGTTGCAAATGGCTAAGTGGATGGTGGTAAGGACGAGCCAGTATTCTTGTATGACTATGACTCTGAACTTGCATGTTTTGTGCAGGTTGTGGATGTTGTTGAAAATAAGGTAAAGATGCAGGATGCAAACTGGATGAGATTTCCTGGTATCCCTGCATGCTCATATTTGCCATCTCCACAGCCTCTGAACTGACAGATCTACCTATCAAAAGCAAGGAAAATCTTGGTTAGGAAAGAGTTACATATACGAGAAGGCTTCAGATTAAATTATAGTTATATAAATTTGTTAAGAAATCTTCTTCTTCTTTTCACTTCTATATTATCTGGCTCATCATTTTGGGTCATCAGTTAAGTGAAATACAAGAAACTTATTCAAAACTTATTCAATACCAGTTAGCTTGTCAGTTCAATGAGCGAAAAACAGAAAGCCCACGTCCACCCCACCCATCCACACAATCTCTTAAAGAAGTCTATGGAATAAAAGCGTACATGAAATGCAAGCCGCCCCCCCATAGCAAAATTATTGAATAAATTTGAATAAGGTTCTGAATGTAACACAAAATTATGCAGGCAAAACAGCAGATCTTGCCAATTATATATTAAATGTTGAAGCCTTCATGAAGAACTAGTTGAGCAATACTCATTGATTATGATGCAGTTTCCTGAAAATAAAGTGATTACCATGTAAACCAGGCATCGTGTAACTGTAGTTCCAACTGGAACATCCTCCATCAGAAATGTTATTGCCAACATGTGCCACCCATGCATTACTGGCAGGATGAAAGGACTGGCCCATATGATTCCCTGGAAGTAAATAATTAAGACGATGTACAAATGCATATTCAGACGGAAGGCTGATGGAACTAGATCCGTTCCTCACACTTCTAAAAGATCCTTCTAGGCTTGGTAAAGTTCTGCTAACTTGATAATTGGGTGGATTGAAAGTTGTGGAATCCAACAAATTAATACCAGATCTATATGGCTCCTTCCAATGTGTCTCTCCAGAATTTTGGGAGAGATATGTTGAAGATAAACTTGAGCTTGCAGACCCATTAGCATGGTAAAAGTTTCCTGGAATTGCTTCTGTATTTTTCCTTTTGCAGGATCCTCTCACACTCTGAGAAAAATGATTACTTCTACTGTGCTCATCCACACTAATCCCACTAGCCTGATGATTGATGAAAGGTGGCAGGTGATTGGCAGAAGCAGTGTTCCGAGGGACAGTGGAAAATGAAGGTAAAATACAAGGATGATAAAAGCTTGTATGAGCAGCAACACCTACATCAAGATTTGGACCTGGATGACGACTTTGAGTATTATTATACTGGTTTACATAATAGATGCTTCTGTTAGGATGGTCTATAAATTGATGGCAGTCAAGACCTGCCACATTTCCTGAAGCAGAGAGAGAAGGATGTATATTCTGGCTTGGGTAGTCAAGAATGTTGCCTTGAAGAATGCAGCGATCAGGATGAAGATCACTATAGCCTGGTTCTGATTCCAGATCCACCATTTGATGTGTGCACATTGTGTTTCTCTGTCCCATATGTGCAATATAACTTTTGTGCCTCCAAAATTTAATGATCAGTATTGGTCTTCATCACTGGAGATCAGTCTCTGCTTACAAAAACAAATTTAAATGGAACAAGAATTAATGAAATTTATTAAAATACTTGAGAGATAGTTATCAATTTGGAACCATAATATACTTGGGTATAACAGGTATGTTTTCAGTGACTCGCATATAATATAGAGACAATAGGATACATATTTTAAGGGACAAACACACGATATGAACACATATTAAGGTTTTCCGTGAGACAACCATTGCATATGCAGTTATATATGAAAAAACAGTATAGCAAAGAACCGTCAAACAAATAAAACAGTGGAGAAGTGACAGACTACCCTCAAATGTCTCATTCACCATAACACTAAATGACATAAGATCAAGGACCAATGTTTTTTCCTAGTATTTAGTGGCTAGCGGCTGAAATAAACTCTCTGGAATATCTTCACAAATGGATGCAGCCACACAGATGGTGAGCCATGCATCTTTTGAGCTTTCAGATTCTAATATTTTCGACCTCTATTATTTTCTCCCCTCATCAGAGGTTGCATAACCCCTTTCTGTTTCATTCTCAACAAATGGCTTCTACTTTTAAGGTAGACTTTCATCCAATACACTTATCCAGTCAATCAATCTTTGAATACTCAAAAACTGAAGTGCATTGTCTTTAAGGCACAGTAATACTACCAGAATGGATGTCTAGTAATGGATAAAACTGTTCTATGTGTAAAACAAAGCATATGGTACTATTTACATGCCTTTTCTTATCCAGATACAGTTTTTCTGTTATAAAAACATTTGTCATATTGGTGAGCTAAAAACTAATGTTAGCAAAAATCTAGCTACATAGATGGAATCCTAGTTACGTTGATGTGATTATTGCCTCTATGTGATGGATTCACCTTAAGTGCTCGATCAAAATGCAACCAAACCAACCGGACCTCTAAATAACAACTTCGCATATTTTGCAGCTTAATTCGTAAAGATGTCATGCATTCAATTAGTACATTACTCCAAATCCAAGTGCACGGATTCTTACTGAACTTCCTGTGTGATACACCAAACTCAAGAGGCAAGATTTCTCAGCATCCACCTACAAATACCATAGAGAATTGAACTTATCTTTCATCTTTTTTTTTTGCCCACATCTAGAGCTTATAAGTTATCTCTGTTAACAGAACCTACTGATTCAATTATTTTCAGGCTCCTACAAGTTAAGCAACAAGAATTTCAATTTCTGACAACCCAAGTTCGAAGGGTTAAAATGGCACCACAATAATCATATCCAGCCTTCCTCACATTCAACTACACAAGGTTGCATAACATGTGAATGGATGTGCAAGATGACATTCTTAAGAACATAAATTCATGGATTAAGGACTGGAGAATACGCATATGCAGTTGGAGACATAAAACCTAGCAGTAATCAGTAGATATTCTGTAAAAGTTTGCGAATAAATATGTGGTGGGGATTGTCACATGGTCGGTACTGAATGGATGTTTAGTGTAGTGTAATAAATTTCAAATTCGTAACCACTGTGCTAAACCAGACAGCTGACAATCAGATCAAAACTGTCGAACATAGTAGCAAACAATGGAAAAGGTTATTTTTATATAACCAGCCTTACAAACTTTTATTGTAAAACAAGATGAAATTTGTAAATGACATGTTTCGAGTCTCTGGTATAAATGAATTATTAACAAACAAATGATAAAAGAGTATGAAGAAAGGAATAAAATTATGGAGGCTTTCCCATTATCGCTTGTGATGATCAAAAATAAAATTTGGAGAGTAGAACCTGGTTGGACAATAATATGTTCCACGGTTCCTTAATGTCCTCTACTCCAAATCAATACAACCATTAGACTGTTGAGTTGCCCAAGGGAAAACGTTGTCATCGAACACAGGGAGCTTTTCCAAACCTCATGCCTTCTAAGCCTCCCCTATATACTTTCTTTTTTTTAAGTCACAAAGAAAGCATGCTCCTTTCATTCCATCACTTCCTCTCCTAACTCCACTACTTCTAATCCTTCTCTAACGTTCCACCAACTAATTCCACCCGATTCATTGCAAGAAAGGAATTTGAGCCACAAACTTCACAATTATTAGCAGTAATTGAAATAAAAATTGTCTAACAATCATAAATTTACGCACAATTTCTCGCGAAAAATTGATACAAAAATAGAAATTCAAGAAACAGCAAGCGTCCGTCCGATCATCCGACAATAGAAGAGCCCCAGGCGCAACCCAAAATCACCTTCTTTGATCTCAAAACCAGCGCTTTCTTTAAAAAACTCGAAAAATTCGAATTCTTTTACTAATCCCACTAAATGCATACGGAAAGATTCCCTTTTCTCCAAAGAAAGCAAAGAAATTCGAGAAAAAAAGTAAAGAAAAACAGATCATTACCTGGAAAACGAAAAGGAGGGTTGAATTCCCCCAAAGCGCTGCTGAAAAATTAGAGGAGCGAAAGAAAGATTCCGAATCGAAACCTCTTACAGAGACCCACGATCGCCTCGAAATTGGTCCAGAGATAGAGGCAAAGAGGAACGGATAAAATAGAGAGGGAGAGCGAAAGTGTTAAAAAAAAAATGCAGGTATACCGTAAATGGCATGAATACCATAAAATAATTACCATTTGTATGTATATATATATTGCATATTTATTTGTACGTCGTTAAAAATAAATGATTTAAAATTAAAATAATTGAAATACTCTTATGGATATTCATGCAATTGCTCATATTTAGAAGGGTATGTACTAAAAAAAACTCATAACTTGGTTGAAATTTGTCATATTTTTTATGATTCAGTTGGATCGATAAGTCAAAAAAAAATCGAGTCATATTGTCAATTTTTTTTTTAAGATTTTGACTCAGTCAAATTAGAATATGAGATGGTTATTTTGGTAACGCTATTCTTTATTTAATTTTAATATAATTATTATTATTGAATCTACGATATCTATGTATTCTTCATTATTTTAAAAATTTAAAGCATACCGAATTTAAATTAATTATAGATAATTGATTTATAAAATAACTTTTAGTGATTTATATTTATTGAGTTATTGTTTATTTTTTAGGTGAGAATTTTATAAAAGCAACATGATTTATTCTATAAAAGTTGGTATTAACATAATTTAATCTTTTTTATTATTTTTTATTAATAAATTATCTTTACTGGATTGATTATTTTTATTATTTTTTTTAAGCATATACCCTCCTAAATATGCGAAATTGCATGAATATATTTGCAAAGTTGCTATTTGTATATATATCTATATAAAGTTTTCTTTTTACATGTCTAACATAAAAATATTTCAGTCATTTTAATTTTGAATTATTTATTTTTCACGGCATTAAATGATATGAGTATATATATAAAAAAGAAAGTAAATATATAATATATATACAAAATAAGTATTATATGATGATATACATGCAAATAGCAATTTTACAATGTATTTATATAATTTTATATATTTTGAAAGGTTTACATGTAAAAAATAGGAAAGTAACTATTTTTTTAAGAGAGAGAAAATTTTATTCATAAATAAATCATTTTTAAAGAAAATTTCTATAGCTTAATTACTGAAAAATTTCTAGTGTTTTTAAAATTTTAAAAAATTATTTTAATTTTTGTAACCGGATATAAGTACTTTATAAAATATTGCAATGCGGGCCTACTCTCAACCGCCATTCAATTTTACTATTAAAAGAACCTTGTTGAAATGATGTGAAAAATTCTAAGAATAATATGAAAAATAATAATAATAAGAAAAAAAAATACCTCAGAGTACCGGGGAGGTGAAAAAGGAACGGGGAGGAGGGAAGGGGTTTTGGATAGAAGAAAGATGGTAGAATTTATTATTATTATTATTATTATTTTTGATTTAATTTAATTTATTTCATATTATTTTTACCTTATTGTTGCTATTTTTCATATTATTTTTAAAATTTTCTGTATTTTTGAGAAAATATTTTAAGAATAAAACTGGACGTCCAGTTGATGGCAAGCTAATATTGCAACACTCAATAAAATACACAAACCGGTTGTAAAGCTTGTAACGATATTTGTAAATTAAAAAAAATGCTAAAGTATAGTGTTTTTTTATAATTTTATTCGGATAACTCTAAACGAGCCAAAGTGGCGACGGCCGTAGGGGCCACGTCGGACGGGAGGTACGTGAGTGACAGCAGGAGCATTTCTAAGTCGACTTCATGGATGGGGCCCACAAGGTGGAAGAATGCTAAGTGTTTGCTTTTATTTTAACAATGCAAAGGTGCCAAAAGGGTGTGAGTAATGGGATAAATCCAATGTCCACGAATCGATACTGTTTCAAACGAAATAAGAAATCATCCTGTTTTCCAGCTGCACAGCCCGGACGAGCATCCTCCTGCAGCTTGCAGGCCTCCGTCCTGACTATTTTTTCCTGATGCACAATGTAGCCCTAAATATTGTTGGCCGGCCTCTATCTCTTTCTTTATTTTTTCCTCTCTCTCTTTCTCTCTTTCTTGCTCGTTATTTTTTTCTCGCTTTCCTTCTCCTTCTTCGACACAAATTTCATTTTCGTTGTCGGAACAATGCCGGTCAACTGCCAGAACGGTTCGGAATGACGAGAACCATCCGGTTTAGGACGATTCCGCCGATCCTAAATGGATACTTATTTCCTGATGTACAATGTAGCCCTACTAGCAAACCGATTCTTACATGTACAAAATTAGATAGCGAATTATACTCTTTAGCTAATAACCATACGGACTTGCTCAAGACATTCCAGCGTACCACAATCATCCATGAGAATTTGCATATCCAAGGAACATATTATGAACATTCCCTAATAACAAATATCTCTAGGTATGGATTCAGATTAGATGATGGAGATGCTCAAACAAAAAGACGGTAAGGAAAAAAGATGCCTCAAAGAGGCATGTGGCGAAGAGAGGCATTGCCCATACCCTGAACTCGGTTCTCATCTTGGCATCCTCAATTGCTTGCTTGCACCATTAGTATCTAACTTGATTTTAGTCAAGTGGATTAGGTTTATGTAATTCAACGAAATAGTTTTATGAAGATTGGCATACATGCAAGAAAACATATATCCGTAATCTCACAGCCATTCATATCATATTTAACTTGGGCTCAGAAAAAGAAGTAGAATGTTCCCAGGAATGCAAATCACCGTCTCATCTGTGTCTTATTGGTGAGTATCTGGGATACTTGCAGGCATGCGGCGGCCTGTGAGGCAAGAAGGAACCATGGAAAAGAAATTTGGGGCTCAGAACGGGGGTCCCAATTAGAGAAGTGGTGAAAAGGTGGAACAGAAATAAATGGAGGTAATGTTTGTTATTTAATGATGATGATATCTCCTTATGCCGGTCGCATCCTTTACCTGATGATGCTTTCACCATTGAGGCAGGAGCAACCCACCGTAGAGTATGTGACAAAATGTGACCCGTCTCAATGATGTCATTGTACAAATAAAAAGATCAACCTGGTGTCCAGGTACTGGGTACTTGTGTTACCACTGTTATGTGGTCAGAAAATAAAGCAAGGATAATGTTTAGTTTAGTAAGACATATTTATTTCAGCTAAATTTTTTTATGTGATGCATATCCATTTCAAGGAAAAGCTATTATAAACTATTTCCCGATATAAGATCACCATTGATGTTCGAACGAACATAACACTTCAGAGGCATTTCAGAGCTACGTGCAACCAATTTTTTTTTCCCAGTTTACAAGCTAATTACATGAACAACCTGTGAGATGGGCCTTGAAATTTAAGACCCTGAATAAAAATTGACCAGTGGATCACACAGATCAACTGGTAAACAACCTGGTTTAGCTGCAGCTTTCATAAGTCTAATAAGAAGAGAACACAGATAAATTCTGACAGAACATGTGAAGCATCACCAAGAGCACCATAGGGACAGCACCTTCCAAATTTAGCTTACTGGTCATTTATATTTTGATATCATTTTCAACAAATACCCAAATTACTGACTTTGGTTTCCCTCGGCTCTCGATAAATAATAAAGAGACGCCCAAGTGGAAAAAGCATAGTTATTGAAAGTCAAATGAAGCATACTGACGTATCAAATTTTTTGCACTTGACCAACAAAGATGGTTCAGATGACTTTACAAGCAATTTTTTGTGGTGAGAAGTATCATTCCTTGACGAAGGTGCAATCACTTGCGAGCTTCGACCTTCTTCTGTTCCTTGGCTGGCAGCATAAGAGATCAATCAGTCTCAATATGATGCACTTGGGCATGTGCAAGCATACATTTGTGTGTCAAGCAAGACAAAAATGTCAACAAAGATTCTTGCCTACAAGATGCACTTCATGGATTACACTATTTGAAGCGAATACAGGGCAACCGCCAAAGTTAAAATTACAATGGTGCATAATTGGGAAAACTAAAGTCTTGAATGAAAATAGGAGACAATGACGAACAGTATACTTGGTCCGGCCATGAGCAGTATTTTAAAACTCTAGGTATCAGATGAGTGAACAAGGGGTCTGCCTAGCACCGAGGTGCTAGTTGTGCACTGAGGCAGGTCCTTTAGGTCAAGGTAGCCCAAAAATGATAACTTAAAATATAACAATAACAATAATTAAAAAGAGAAACCTAAAAGGATAGTTAAAATCTAATAAAGGAAGATAACTTATCAAATAAGATATCGAAAGTAAATGAGAAGTATCAACTTGGTGACCTAGCACTAATTATTTATAAATCAATCTCATCCATCATACTTTTAAGCTGGGTTACTAGAAAGACTGTTTAGATAGCAAAGGCAGCCATCTTTTAAAACCATGCCCATGAGAGAACTACAATTTGCAAGTCAGTCTCTGCAAAAGAGTACAAGACTTGAAATATAGTACTGCTTGAGGAAGGATCTAAAAAATGTTGCAGTTCATTGAGGATAGATCTTGAATAAGTTTTGTAAAGCCAGTTACAAGTAGATGGGAAGAAGCTTATTGCTAATGATCATGATTATAATTTCAGTAATGATTTTAAAAAGATCATGTAACAATTTAGATATTCAAGGTGAGATTGCACTTATCGAAGCAAAAAACCACATTCCTGAAATGCATTACAATGAGACAACTGATGGTATAGACAGCATCATACCAGCCTTTTCCTCTTCTCGCTTCTTTGCAGCTTCAGCTCTTTGTTGTCGTATTAAGGTTAGACGTTCTGCATAAGATTAAAGCTAATAAGAGCCTTTATGACATATTGCAGCATAGATGGTTAATGTCAAGTGGTAAGTAAATATTCTAGTTACCAAAAGGAGGAACAAGTGTTGCCTGCATAGCAATATATGACTTTAAACTACAAGATAGCTCCTACCAAGGATGTTCTGGAGGACATGCACACTTCACACCACAGTCATGTATGCAGATACATAAACATATGCTGCACAAGAGCATACATGCATGGTGTGCCTTTAATGCTCATTTTTACCATAACTAGCATAATAATTTACCATGCCAAAATGAAGGCCATGACATCTATAATATGATTTCATCCAACTGATCATAATCTAACAAATCCATGAGACTTCAAAACCAAGATGCATTGAAGGCTCTTCATAAGTGGTCACAAATTGTTGAAACCTAAGATAGCATAGCAAATTGTATGACTTGATTCATTAGTTAAAAATAACCAAACCGTCTGCAGTACTCCGAAATCACTTTTCATCAGAAGTAGAATACAAAAAAGTGATGACAGAAACAGCCATAATATGCATACCAAGATGAAGCAGTTATCAAAACAAATTTCAAGAAGAAGTACATGCAGTAAATCCACAACAATATTGATTTTATTCAATAAGCAGAGATCTGCCAGAATTTTTGTCGGTAGATTACCAACCTAAACCCACAATTATGCTTCCTCATAAACTGCAATTGGACTATACTCCGGTTCCTCCCAATCATCAACAATTAGGTTCATTCTTTATAGCTAGAACACTCAAGAATACTAGAGATATAAGCCAAGAAAACCATCTTCAATTTCTCTATCGATCCTTCTTTTCTTTCCTTTTACTGTTTATTTGCTGTAAAGTGGCCAAATACAACATCTGGGGGAATATAGCTTTCAGCTCCCTACAATCTCTCCCCATGAGCTTCCAAGAGAAGCCAACCTCGTATTCATCTGAATAACAATTCAATAATCTACATTTGCCCACCAACCTTCTCAAATTCCCTCTCATATAGAGTACGCAAAAAACCTGAAATCTAACCAGTTTTACACGAAACTCGTACATCCATCCGTGCCACCAATTTTCATAGCCTTTTAAAGCCTCCACCATGATACTGCATCAAAAGCTCCATCAGGACAATCTGTTGGCATCCACATGTCTCACACCTAGAGTAGCCTGCTGCCCAACCTCCACATTTTATTTGCCAAGAAGGCCATGCACTCCAGGACCCTCAAACACTCTTGAGGTATTTGGTTTCTATAGTAGAATTCCCCTTTGAAGCACTTCCTTTCTAACAATCAAAAAACTCATTCAAAAATAAAATCACCTTCCTCAAAATCTTCATATTCTTAGCCTATTGTCATATCATTATCCACCTTAACCAATCACCAACAAAACCTTCTCATGCTTGAGGTCTTCCTCAGGTGTTAGAATAAGGACAAATCTAGCCCCAGTGCCCAAACCAATCCATACTTCAGGTAGGTGGGTGGATATGCTCCCATTGTGGGTCAAGCCTAAGATGGAAAAAACATCAACTGGATTTCAAGTCAGGTTGGCATTCGGTTGATGACTCAAGCAACCCAATCCAAACCCAACACAAATATTTGTAATAGGTTACCACCCTGACGTAACCTAAACTTAACACATTCTAGAATAAGGCTCCCAAACTAGACCCAGCTTACATTAAATTTCTATTACATTACAACCTAAACCTACTACAACCAAAGGATACAAGGATGTCACGGTCACTCACTACATCTTACTTGACTTGCTGACCGTGTCTCAGGTTTCTAGTTGTCATCACAGTCTGCTTGTAAAATTACAAATAATTACTTGATATTTTAATTGAAGTAGCATGAATAACAAATAGCACAGATCTTTGTGAAAAACACATAATGAAACAGAAGACTACTAGTGGTGATTTCTGCAGTTTATGGCTAGGTAACATGATGTAGAAACACAATATCTGTATTTGCCTGAACAAGTTATGTACAGTCAAAGAACAAGTAGATTGGTACGCCATCAGCATGACAAATGGTGCCCTTCAACATAACCACCAGGCAAAGAGGAAAATAAAATTATGCCAAGCTTTTATAAATTTTACCTAGATCCTTTCTAGCTTGTTCTGTTTTTCCTTGCTCCTGCAGCCTCATGTACCGCTCATGAGCTTTTTGTTTCTCTATCTCCTCCCTATAAGCAAAAAAAAAAGGTCATAAGTATAAATTGCTACAGGAAAAGAAAATAAAAAAGCATGCCTGTCATACAGTGTTTTCTTTTTGGTTTGTTTTCGAAACATAGGACACGTGGAAGCCCACACCTAATCAGGCGAGGGCAGGATCAATAAGTTAAACATCACAAAACTTGGATAAATCAACCATGCGTGGTGCTCAAGAAAGCTCATGCCAAATTTTCAAAAAGATCTTTAAGAAATTACCATTCATTTGATGCCTAGTTTTCAAAGACTATATTCACTGCTAAAATCACGTTGGAAACCACAAAGAAAAGTCATTGATACCAATATACTAAATTGATAAAACCTAAGCAGGATTTAAAGCTAAAATGAATTTACAGCATTTTGACAGACAATAACTGTTCTCCAGACAAAAGGATGGGGGGACAAATGAACACATTTCTAATATCCAGGGAATGCTAATGTAGAATGGCAGTTATACATAACCTTTTGAATTAAGCTGAATCTATTTTCCCCTTCTTATTCTATGGATTCCATTAGCTTAGTTTGAGTCCATCTCAGCGGTGCAGCTCTATCAAATCTTTATTCGAGTAAAGCTCCACTAACCAACATCTTATTGTTTGATCTACAATATTTAATTCTACCCGGCTCTTTGTTTCAAAAAAAAATTGTCTTGGTTTAGTCCTTACAATTTTCTACATTATTTGAACTATATTACTATTGTAACTTATACCATATTTCTGATCATACATATTTGTAAGATGAATCAGGATATGGTATATTGCCATAGAGAAAGGGTTAACGTTCATGAAGTGGAAGGTTGGAGACACATCAAACATTTCCAAGCAAGAATAAGAGCTTGTTTTCTTATGATTAAAGACAAACATGCTCCATAGTAACTCAGCCCATCATTAGTACTAATTCGATATTAATCAAAGTTCCAAACCTGATAATGATTATCATAATACATGGTACTAGATTACCTGGTCACTTCAATTTTTTGGTGGCTTCTTTCTAGTTTCTGGTTTTCACAAGACTCCAACACTTTCAACTCCATTTCTTTTTATGTTATTCTTTTTCGTCACAAGTCAGGGGCTGCAATTTTTGGTTTTGGTATTATGCAACGGAGCTTTCAACAGATCTTAAGGTATCAAGCGACAGGCGATTACATTGTAATTCACTACAATGGCCCCTGCAAGTCTTTGTATAGTACAGATTATCAATTTGTCTTAATCATTTGTTTAATTTGTCAACTTTAATTTTTTATAAAGCTTATCATATATGAGAAAACAATCCAAAAATTATAGGGTCTCAAAAACAAAAACCAAAAACAGAGAATTATGATCCAGTTCTTTGCACTCTCATTGTTTATTTTGTACCTTTATGCTATGGAGCTATTATTATAGAGAGTCACTCCAATTTTCTACTTATCAGAGGTAAATTTCTCGCCAAAGGTGTTTCAGGCCAATTTGCTATCTTAAATAAGGAAACTATGTGACAGCTCATTCTTAATTTTCTCAAGAGCGTGCCACCTATTATGCAAACTCCATTTATTTTTCTTCTGCTTTTGTTGATTGAAGTACTAAGAATTCTCCAAGTTCGAAGTTCATTCTTCTATTTTTATGATATTTCACAGATGAATGCAGGAAATTGAGAAATCTATACATGATTAGCATACATTTAACGCTCCACATATGATCAGGATATACTTACACCATAAATTGAAAGAGAATAAATAATCTCAGGCATTGTTTGTAATTCCTATGACATAACATTATCATTGGAGGAGACTGCTACTTCAAAATACTTGTTACAGTTCTATTACTAATGATCCATTAATTAGTTGTTGATTAGTCTAATTCACCTTGATCACTTATACTGAACTTTTGAACTTCTTATCATGGATTTCAGTGACAATTGGCACATATGCATCACTAATTGGCACAGTATTGCAGCAGTGATGCATCTGTGCCAGTGCCTTTCCAACACATTACACTAGCATGAAACCAGCTCAGTGCAAGCGCCCAACATGTTATCATGCCAACACTTGCCAGAATTTGTTGGTTGCTAAGAAAGTAAGAGAACGGAGGGGGATCTTCAAAGATTGAGGAGAAAATAAAGGGCCAAAAACTTCTCTAAGGGGCTTAAAATGTTTTCCCCTTTTGGGGCAGCAGTTTTCGGAGAAATAGTAAAGAGCAAGTAGAATATGATAACCCAGCTTTACTTAATCAGTTACTCTAAAGCTTTCTCTACAAGTTACTCTACTAAAAAAAAAACTATACAAATTTTTTTAATTTGCTTTCATCTTTATAAAAATTTTGACTACCATAGAGGGTCTTTATGACGATAAACATAGATGGGCTAGTTTACAGGTGCACAACAGCAATTGTTCGTTAGGTAATGAGAAGCAAGGTTTTATGTAATTCAAAAAATAAGCTTAGGCCACTTTTAACCTTAGGCATTCAAGTCCTATTCACTCTGTAATTCAAAACATTTACATGAATGATAAGTTAATATTTGAATTGCATGTCCTGACTAGAACAAAAGAGACTCCAACTAATATCAGCAATCTTCTACAGTACCTATTGGTAATCGCTAGCTATGACTAAAAGTATGAAAACATATCATACTGAGTATTACTACATTGCATTGAAACTTAAATCACATCAAACATAACTAAATAAAGCAAAATGAAAGAAACAAAACTCAGAAAAAAAGTAATGCTATATCCACCAATTATATAGACAGATATAACTATCAGATTTCATGAAAATAATAGTCCTCAAGAGGATACACGAGTAGCTTCTTCAACACACCTTTCACGCCTTGAGAGTTCAGTTGTCTTCTCCAACTGCATGTCAGTTTAAAAATATGCATGTCAGATTTACATAGAATTGATAAACTAGTGCCAAAATTGTTGTAAGTACATCTTTACATATAGGCAAAAACAAAAAGCAAGTGTCATTTAAATAGAACCATAGGCATTATGTCGAGAATATTATTTTCGACTATAAATTGATTTTATTAAAAAATTATGCCCATGTATAGGATGGAGACTGGGAGTTGCAATTTCTGACACAAACATGCCAACCTGCCTGAAATAAACTAGTTTGGGTAAGGTTTATTTTTTCTGGAATAAAAAATTGGGTTTGGGTAACAGACAAACCCCATTATAAATGGGTCGTATTCGAGTTTGTCCCTGAGACTCCTCAGGTCACCATGGGTTGGAAAGACCCTCAAAACCCAATCCTAGGCTTCTAGGATAGAAGTGATACCGAACTAGGCCATGGGCTAGTCAAAGCATGGTACGGATGATTAGAAAGGTCATGCAATTAATGGTCAAGGGAAAAAAAATACTAACAACATTTACAGGATTCATCATGTTATCTTTTCCACTTTATTCTCAACTCTTTGTCACTTCATCTAGATGCCCAGAAAATATCCCCTCTTCTTGCCCCTTCTGCATTCTCATTTTTTAAGGTATTTAAATGAGAAATGAAGCCCTAATTGGGTTGGCATCTCAACCATAGGTCCATATAAAATAAATGAGTTGACGCTTTTTAACCCAACACAAATCCAACTAAACCCCGCCCATTGCCACCCCATCACTTAAAAAAATCAGATATTTGTGACCTTTGGAAATGACATGGCTAGAAGACATCTTCCACTACTATAGTATTAATGTGTACTCCGGGAGCTGCTTGCCTGCTTCTCCATTCTCCAAGTTCCACTCCATAATGAGAGCTAGTCTTGCGAGTTCGACGCTCCCTAGCTTTCTGCTTTTCCATCCCCCCCCCCTCTCTCTCTCTCTCTCACAAACACACACACACACAAACACAAACACATACCATCCGCTTCTGTTAGCGATTTCTCTCTCCCGTCCAACCCTTCTTTCGCCTCATTCCACCAAAAAGGCATGTGCATAACATGTGATATTAATTATAAAATTGGAGGCATTGTGCCTCCAACACCCTCATTTACAAGATTCTGAAAATTAGGTACGGTCTCTAGATTGACATGAAGACCCACCCCGTACAATGAATTACATCACACAATAACCATGATATCAAAATCCTCCAAATGCAATCCCCCCCACCCCCCCACCCTTTTGGTAGTGTCCACTGAGTACTCTAATACTCCATTGTACTTTATCAAGCATGCACAGAGCAAAAGAATCAGATATTTCTCTATTTCAGGTGTTACAAAGTGAAGAAAGCAAGTCAACAATCTAATGCAGCTTAATCATTCTAAGTTTCCTCCTCATTTCATTGATAAATAGAAAATCCGAAAAGACAGCATGAATTCATAAGGTTGGAAAGAAAAGAAGCATAAGACCACTCACAGAGGGGAATATCACAGATGCATATTTCTAGGATATATAGAATACATGTCATATTAATCAGTCAATTTGAACCAAAACGTCTTTAAAAGATGGGATTTGCATTATCTTGTACTTCAATCACTGCTTGTTGTGAAAAATATACAACTATACTCTGATGCATATTTTAACTGAACCTTGAGAACTTCAGCATATCCAGAACATGGGGAAAGAATTAGTCAATGATAAAAAAAAAAGTTTGAAAAATTTCATATGCCAGAAAGAAGCATTGCATAAGAAATTAAAATCTGAGAAGAAACTGTCCTACTTACATCAGCTTCTCTAGCTTTCGTAGTCTTTGGTTTTACCAAGTTTGGATTCTCAATCTGAATAATGCCCTCGATGCCTTTCCTTCTCTGTCATCATTAAAAAGCAGTTGAAAACAAGTATTATAATTCAAATAGGATAAATACATAAAATTAAATCATATAATAGATATTTAATATAGCAGACAATGCATGGCAGCAGCAATAAACATGATGATCACGAGAGGTCACTACCTCGGTCTCTTCTCCAGAATCATCTTCAGCTTCCTCTTCAGTTTCCTCTTCTTTGTCTTCAGCCTCCTCCTGAATGAGAATATTAAACAAATGATTTGCACTCGATGTACAGGATCCAACAACCAGAGAATAGGAAATGCTATACCATTTATAACCACTAAAAATTTACAAGAAATTTTGTGAAAAGCAACATAGGTGTGCAAGTAATTTGTTGAACTACTTCAACAAGTCTACGCGTGAGGTATCCTACAGTCAAGTGAATATAGAATTAAGAAAATCATATTTAACAAGAGATCATCAAGCATATGGTTGCTTATCTACAAGCTCACTTTCCAAATGAGTCATCCTACACTTTCTTCAATTGGATGACAGATCCTTCATCATATGCTGTTAAAACTCTCATAAGATCTCACAACTAATTACTGAAAACATCTCTCCTAGCAATTTCATCAGTCAAATTATTTCACAGCTCTTTCCTGCAATCAGACCTTCGCTATATAGCTTGGAAAGCCTTCAATTGTTAAAAGCATCCAAGTTTGGACTAATGAATGCCGAAGGTTCAGCATGGTTCAGGACGTATCGAACCAGACCAGTCGATTACTGGCACGGATCAGCCAATCGGTTCAGGTTATAAGATACGGCCCGTTCCAAGCTCCCATTCGAAGCCCTAATGTTCGAAGCAGCTCCTATTCGAAGCTCCTATGCATCCTCTCCGTCGCTCAGTCCCCTCCATCCCTATCGAGTGCCGATTCCATCTCCTTCACCCATGTAAGTGAGTCTCTCTCTTTTGCCCTCTCTCTCTTCTCCCCTCTCTCTCGATCCCTGTCGCCAAATCTGAAGGGGTGATGACTTGAAGCTCCTCGGCCACTCTCTCTCACTCCCTCTCCTTCTCTCTCTCCTCTCTCTCATCCTCCCTCTCCTCCCGCCCTCCCTCTCCCTGTTTTGGTATGCTCCGGCACGGTATGGTACAAAACCATACCATATTAAACTAGTTGCCGGCCAGTACGACCCTAGTACTAGTTCGACAAGCCTTGTTTCAAACCAAGTCAAATTTTGCTGTATAATCAACCAAGGTCTATTGCATAATCATTGACAAAGAATTATGCAGACCATCAATATTGGCATTGCAAGCAAAATTGACTTTGGAAGATGGGAGTATGACATGTGAAAAGAATTGATAAGAACTGCTACACCATCAGCTACTTTTGCCTGGAACAGGAACTTATTTGGGACCACATCCCCTACATGGCCAATTGAGTGTTGGGATTTTATTGTGAGGTGAGAAGAAGAGAGAGTGGACTTTTCATGGAATATATCAGAAGGCAATGTTCCTTTTGATTTCTGTTGTCATTGACACCTTTTTCCCTTGGCTCATAGGAGGGGTTGACACAAAATTGCTGGCATTGGAGTGATCAACCTTTTCAGCATAGTCAAAAACTTGGCATTGGGGAATATTATTCATCAGGGATTAAAGATTCACAATTTCAAAAAATCAAAAAGAAGAATTTCTTAAAAGTTTTAAAATAGTCCAGATAATAATAAATCTGGACCAAAAATAAAAACAAAGAACACAAGATTGTTGACATATTTATACATTTAGTGACAGATACAGGAGAGGCAAGAATAACGAGCAATAGCAAAAGTACAATCACTGCCAATAACAAATAGCATCATAATTTCTAATCCACTATATTTCTTGGATTAATCATGAATGATGAAAAGTCACAAAATTTGATAATAATTGAATATTTCATGATTAATTGGATAATCCTGCAATAGTTTGGAGAATCATTTATCCAACAATGGCAAGGACAATTCAAGAAACTTTCAGAGAATATCATTACTATGTTCTAAAGACTTTAGGGCAGCAAAAATTCAAGCAATTTAGGGCACTGTTTAGCCATATCCAACTTTGACATTTGTATGCAGATTTGTAGCTCAAAAGATCTTCACATATCAAGGTCTTTCCTGGTCAATTATTTTAAGGAAAAGTTTCATATCTAATGTATCTCAGAAAGGGGACAGAGCAGTGTGATTGTGAAATGAAGTCAGTTCCCAGTTACTTGTTTCATGTTTGATGATTGGTTTCTTTCTCTATAATTTGCAAGTAACAAAGAGGCCTTTGAACTGTTTGTCTTCTTCCAGGATAATTAGGAAACATTTTCACTAGTACACACTGGCCGACATATAACTTTCTAATCAAGAATAATAAAGCGGGAAATTAGATGCAATCATCAAAAATAGAAGAGAGAAAATTGGTCCAAATATACAATTAAAATGATGGTGGTGGTGGTGGTAGTGGTGGTAGTGATGAACTTCTTTGATAGGTTTTAACATAGGTATGCAGTTGTAGTAAACACCTGCCCAGCCACCAAAAAAAAAAAAAAAAAAAAAGCTAAAAGGGGGGCTCCAGAGCTAAGCACCAGTGTTGCTGATGTCAAAAGAAAACAGCCACTAAAACAATTATTATATGCCTTCTCATAGAAGTGTTCACAAGATATGTGATTCTAGCTTTTATTAGGGGAAAAAGTGCTAACCGCTTTAAAGGTGCGAGGACGAGCTGAGGTACCAGCAACTGCAATAGATATGAAAAGCATAACAAATTAGAAGAGTGTACATTTTTTTGCTACAATCACAACATAGAAAGCAATATTTTAGAGTTTGAACATAAAGAATTGTAACTTCAACTCCATCTACATGATATGTTGAATACTTTCAAGGATTTATATGATATTATTTTAGTTTTCATAGACCATCCAAAAATTATTGACCTCATATACACAAGTATAGTGACCATCTCTTAAACAGCAATGATTTTTTTTGTCTTGTATTTTATGGCCAAGGGACAAAAGCTACTAGATTTAACACAAAAGTCAGTATAAAACAAATGCACCAGCAATATCCCATGAACCATAACCATAACCAATACAGTGGAATGAAAATTGTTGCTCATCACTTAAAAGCCAGAAAGACAGTAAAGTAATTTGACATCATGACAATCTCCTGTTATATTCTATTAAGAAGAAGATTCTTGTCCATAAGCACATCATTAGAAAAAAATAAGAAAAATGACAATATCAGCACCAAACAAGAGGGAGGAAGGGAGGGACGGGGTAAGAAAGAGAGAGAGAGAGAGAGAGGCACTATGACAAGAAGCAAAAAAAAAGGATTTATATACTAAAGCAATTATAACTAGCAAATCAATGTAATTAAAGACAAAAAAATACAATAAATATATGATCATTCTACATTGATGTCATATAGTATCAAGTGGAGAGAATTGAAACATGAAAATAAGCAAGTTATGATGAAATTTTCTAAAAGAAAATTTCAAGTCCAAAATATCATGCAAAAGATGTTGCTGGACATTAAAGAATGGCAATTTCAGAGACAAGCCATGTCTCAAGATCAGTATCTCCACAAACCAAAGAAATACATAGCCATCGCCAAGGTTTTTAAGTTGTAAACAATACTACCATGAGTCAATCACAGCTTGAGTAAAATCGAAAGCTATCTGAGTCATCAAGAGGCTAACTGCTCCTGACTGTCAGATGGCTCATGTAGCGCCTACTTATGAAACACTCATTTTTTATATTGAAAGCAATCTTACACAAGTCATCATAAGTCAATCTTTCAATAATAGCACCATATAGAGAAAAGATACTTTGACAGGCCACTTACACTAACTAGGGTTTCTGCAAATTTATTTCCCTTTCTTAATTTTTATGCAATTTTTAGTATCTGTTACAGCTTTAACTTTATTAAGTCTTTAAAGAGTTGAAATTACATCTTTTAACACCTTGTTAGAAGCATGAGATCAAAAAACGAACAGTTTTAATTACAGTAAGAGTCACGATATGATGGAGATTAGGCTGAGGAGGATCCATATTTGCCCTAGTTTTATGGCATGCTAATTAGAATGTTTCAAAGTAGAAAGTTAAATGAGTTGAGTCAGATGTTTATGTAGAAGTTTTTTTTGGCAGCAATTAACACAGCCCTAGAATCAATACAACCAGTAGAGTCTGAAAACAAGAGATCATAGAAGTGCGTAGGGATGGATACATAGGAGTCCTAGATCACAGAGCCCACATGGTTAGCAACATACAAGTCTACCCAGTTTGCAGCACCATCAGCCTCTCCAAAGATATGACTAGCCTCAAAGGATGCCAGAGATGAACTCATTCTCCAAATATCTAAAAAGAGAGGATAAACACCCTCAATCTGGGTCACACGCCATGATATCCAACAGATTACAATCTTGGAGTCCCCCTCTGGTACAATATTGTTGGCCCTCAAAAGGCCAGTTGCCTAGCCCAGTCCCGCTTGTGCCCCTCTCAATTCGACTAACAGCACAGTAATATCATATATATGAGTACCACCTTTGAAGATGAACAACTCTATTGGGAAATTCTTTATTTTTATTCTATTTATGCCAATGTCTTCCCATCTCAATGTTTCTTTATAACTACAAATTCATGATGCTCAGAATATGCTTATCTCCACAAATCTCTTGTGTACCACTAGTTAATGCCACCATGACTCCACTTAAATCATCTTTACGAAAACAAAATCTAAGCATATTAAGTTTTGCATCAAAATATCTAAACAATGATCACAATACTTGATGAGTGAAATACAAACACAGGGAGCGAGGCCAGGAAGTGAAGGGAAAAGGCAATGTGGCAACTAAAATTATGAGGACCATCAAAATAGCAATGACAACTCAAGATAGGCAATCTTGGGAAGTTTAATAAGGAGGAAGTCTATTTTCACAAGGACAAAAAAGAGAGAGAAAGTAAAAGAAACCACAGAATTGTAGTAGCAAAATAGATCTCAATGGCATGCTTGCTATGATGATGCTCATAAAATTTGAGAACCACCATCTTATTTCTTAGTTGGACCATTAATTATTTGTGGTTGGATCACAAACAGCACCTCCTATGCCAATCTACACCAAAGAACAAAGTCCTAAGCTAGATAATCAAGGAGCCAATTAAATCATTCCCAGTCATAAATAGAATATAGTTCCGTCCATATAAGATGGTAATAACAACATAGTATGAAAGATAAACCATTGAAACTAATTGATTGCTAGGATTCTAATCATTCCTAAACAAGAGGAGTCCAGGTCATTGTTTCCAAAAGAAAAAAAATTATTGTAATCCACAACTAGATGGTTTTCTTAGCAAGAGGTCCATGTTTTAGCTTGAAATATGATTATTAATTCACTGTTTATTTTCTTACCGAGGATGCCACACATGTTTTGGAATCTCCAAAAACTCATCCATATTCCTGATTCCCAAGTGCTTTATTGTTCTAAAGTATTTCGAGATATCCAGTTTCTAGCACCAGCACCCAGAACCACTATCGCAGCCACATCTGCTCCAAGTAATTAAACTCAAAATTAACCTAATGAGTTCTTCTGTTAAATTATTGGCAATCATGATGTAATTACAGAACAAGAATCTTGATATATGGAGCAGAGTGATCATGCTGTAATTACAGATTGCAAGAATCTGTCTTGATATGTGGAAATGAGTGATCATGATGCAATTATAGAATCACGAGAATCTTTCTCGACACATGGAGAAAAGGAACTCTAAAACTCTTTCTTACAAGGCCTATTTAGAAAGTATTTTTCTTCATTTTTAAGATTAGTTTGCAAGAGTCTTTTATTAGTTCATATTATAATTGAAGAGACTATGGAGTCCCTAAAAACGGGTTTTCAGTTCACTTTTGGTTATATAATACTGCTTCCTAGAACACTAAATTTTATTTGTTTAAAAAGAAATACAGTTACAATTCATTGTCTTTCTCCTTGTGGAGAATATTTCACTTCCTCACTCCCTTGAGTCCTTCTCTCCCTTCTAAGAGAAATTCAAAAATTCTTTTTGAAGATGTGAGTGCATGTCTTCACTCCCTTCTATGTAAACCACCTCTTATTTCTATGTTAAGACTGTACTAAGGTCACAAAGGCATCTAGGCCCTCAAGTGCCGTTGCTCTTGATTATGGATTCCAAACTTCCTTCACATTTCACCTTACTGATTAATATTTCAAAACCTAAAGAGCACCAAGTCTCCCACATTGACCAAACCCACCTGTATTCCTTGGTTAAAAAAATTACTGCCTAAATCTACAATCATGTCTTTTACGCTCCAATGTCTATTAAATTCAGCAAAATATAGCAACTGCCAAGATCAGGATCTCAAAACGTGGCATGATATGAATCAGTGTCAGTCGAAATACTGCTCTGTCAAAAATAATTTTTTACAACGCAAAATCAAGCCCTTGCCTTAACGACCACATCACAATTCACAAAGCTATCTATACTCCAACAGCGAGCTCCTTTGCTCATAGTCCCAAGAACCTCCTAAAATACCCTTTCATGCACCGCTCCCACCTACCCCAAAATTTCAGCTGAGTCCAAGAGATATGCACCCCCGATCTCCATCAAGAATTACCAAAAATAGTGCATCGCGCTGGTATATCCAGCTATGTATACTAAACTGCAGCGCAAGTAGTAAATTGAAGTCTGCAATCAGATCAAACTACGACTATTTAGAATAAATTCAAACACTATCTAGCGAGAAAGATTGCGAGCTGATGTATAGATCCAACAAAAGAACAAATCTACAAAACCCTAAGGGAATAATATAAAGAACAAATCTACAAAGAAACCGGTTCACGTGCGGCGATCGAAAGCAAAAGAAGACTTACTCATCTCTTCAGGGGTGGAGAAGTTCCTGCGTCCCGTAGGCTTGCCCTTAAACTTCCCCCTGCCCATGATCAAGACGCACGATTGAAGACGAGAAGGACGATGAAGGCTTCGCCAATCGATCTCTGGAGGCGATGGAAAGCGAACAGCTCTCTCTCCCTCTCTCTCTCTCTCGTCGCCTCGGCCTCCCAAACCCTACACCCCTCCACCCGTCTCTTTTTTATCTTCCCTCCTGCGGATTTTACCAAAATCTAATCTAACTGCGATTTCTTCACCTGGTTGGAATATTTATTACCTCGAAAATGGAGACATATAAATAGGGCAAGGCTCGTTGGTTATGGTTATTACTGAGGTAAAAGGGCAATTTATAAACAAGAAGAGATCAGGCAGCCTGAGGCCAATGATTTGGGCCAAGTCCAGATCTTTTAAGTCTCAAGTTTGTTTAAATGGAATGGCAGCCTGACCCAGGCCCAACTAAAAGCCCAAACTGAAAAGAGGTCATGTTTTAATTATAGTGCAACACATATTCCCTTGTCCCCCATTGCTCATGCTGCTTATACCATGGTAATGGTCTAGGATGGTCACCATGAGCTGAGATTAGCCTTATATTAATGGGAAAATTTCACAAATATTATCGAGTCTAGTATCTGAAGAAAGCTTAGTTGCTAATATATGTGTTTGAATTCATATTGTAGTTGACACATGCACAAATTTCACAAACATCCTAGAACTTCCTGTCTTCTTCCCATCATATTGCTTTAGTTCATTCAGCATTGCTACCTCCGATGTCTCCGCCGTCATCATCACTTCTCCCCTCAACCATTTCCTTCTGAGTCCCGAGATTTCGATGACGTAAAATTATCTAAGTGATGCTATATCATACTATTTTTCATCTTCATCATTAATATTATTGTTATTGTTTTGGATAAGTCAAATGTGCTGCTATTGTCTGCTGATGATGAGTTGTTTGGCTGTGTTCATTTGCTTTCTCGAAATAATGATTTGCTGCTGGTTGGAATCACTTCAACTCTGTCAGAATACCAATTTTTTAATTTGTACTATGAATTAGAATCAAACTTTGGTGGAAATTTAATACTACATGGCAGCAGTTTCATGTATGATGAAAGTAACCTTCGTGTAGTTATTGGATCATCATATGCACCAAATAGTTGCAACTTTACTGCTGTGTTAACTCATGGGGTAAGATAGCATGCAAGATTGAGGTCATTTCATGGCACTACCAATTTGTCTTTATCATAAACTCCTGAAATTAGGATAAAGGAATCAGGAAGATGACCTTTCCATGGTGCTCAAGTTTCAGCTTCAATAAGCTATGCCATGCGCATTCTTGAACCAAGAAATACGAAATGTTCTCTCTTATTGGCCAAGCACTTTGCCCCTGTGGTTTCGTTCATGTTGAGGATGCCCGAGCTGCAATGTTTATATACAACAAACACAGAAGAGAATGGGAAAAGAGTGAAAAGAAGAAGTTCAGGTTAAAAAGAAGCTCAAGAACAGGTGCAAGAACAAATCTAATGCATCCTCAAAACCCGATCTTTCCATTATAGCGATGGAAAATTGGCTTCTGGTAGTAGTAGGTCTAGGAGAGCCGACACGTATGTTCAAAGTACCCACATTTCACTTCTCTCTTTTGATATTGCAATGGTAAGTGTTCTTTCGAGGGTTTTGCAGTGATATAATCCTGAACTCTCGTTCTTCAGAAGAAGAATGAGATGGACGTTGTGGCTCCTGCTGCATGGTTGCTGGAAGTTGGCATGTAAATTTATCTGCTTTCCTGGAAAGTTTCCAGTTGGAGGTTCTTTTCGCTGTGCACAGTTCAGTGTGAGCATGCTTTGCAATATGTTTATGTTCTATCTTGATTTTGTACTCTTTAAAGAACAGCAGTTTTGTGTCTTTTTTTTTATATGATCAGCAACATGAGACCTTAATGCTTACAGTTTGTTGCATATTTTAAATGTTTCATCTGGTTACGGTGGCTGATGCTGTATGCTAGAAATGAATCTCTCCTAGGCTGTTTCTTACTTGTGACCAGTACATTCTGGAGTTAATTTTGCACCAGTTTATCAAGCATAGGGGTGGTAGGGCTGAGTTGGACCACACACACAAAAAACAAAAAAAAAACAAAAAAACAAAAACAAACAAACAAACCTCAATCCAGACCAAGACCATCTATAACTAGGTCTTAAAAATGCACTGTACCCAATTGAAATGAACCTGTCCAAGGTAAAACTCAAAATAAAGAAAAGAGAAGCCTAAGCAGGATTCTAAGGGCTGCCAAACCTAATCCAATTATAATCAGGTTGGTCCTGGGTAAAAATTATAATTAAAGGTGCATGGATTATGTTCATTTTTTGGGGCCGTATTGGTGGGTAAGAATATTTTGTCATGCATCAATTATGTTCGTTTGTCGACTCCTACTCTAAATATGCAACGCACAAAATTAGAATATTTGAATGCTGGCTATAATGTGCATGTTTCATGCGAACTCAAAAGATTTCAGCACATGTTAAAACTTAAAACTACCAAAATAACAGAGAATTATCCATTAGCAGCATGATCTGAAAATATTTTTCCATACAATCCTGACAAGAAAATCTTCCATATGATGCAGATATTATGTGAATTTGCAAAATTAAAATGTGGAAACCAAGGGCATAAATATTCTAACCTTCAGCATACGATGCAACCAAATTCTACACCTCAACTAATGAAATACAGATATATCAAAGTTGCTCATCTAACATAGACTTCTGATAGCGAAAAACTGTGTATGGAACAGTAGCCAAGAATGCAACAAACCACCAAAAAGTGCTAGCAGATGAAAATAGCAAGAAAAATTGTGTTGAAGAGCCGCAGCTTGCGTTGCCTAGAATTCAAATAGCTGAAGTACTAGAGAACATGACTCCCCAAAACCTTTACAAAGGGACAAACTACATACAAGGCATATAATGCTTTATGTAACTTTGCCTGCACAGTTCTGGAGCAGTGTATGCAATTATCCTTCATCGAGTTAAAGATGCATCCAGGGGACATTATAGTTAAGCCACTTTTACAACAATTACAGTTCATAATCACTGTCATATTCAAGCATTCAGGAGCACAGATGCCCTGCTGCAAAATTGTTGCCTGCACATGCTGAAACCATGTAATAAAGTTAAATATGATTGGCATAATGATATAACAGACCAAAAACTGAGGAGGGAATATTGGTCAAAAAAGTTACAGCCAACATGTTTCTTTTGGAGAAAATTAAATCAGTTCAGAAACCGTCATCACAGGACAGCTCCAGACTGCCTAATGTTTTTATCCTTGCTTATGTCCCACAAAAGTCCTTTAAGTTTTCAACAGAATAAACAAATTGGAAATTAGGTCCATAACCTGAGTTCTCATTAGAAGAAGCCATCTTATCCGAAGCATGATAAACATTTATCTCATTCTCCTTCTGATTAGCTGTGTTTGGAGTTGAATATATGTTTTCAGCAATGTCCTTCTGATTAGCTTTTGTCCTACTCTTGCCATTCTTTTTGTTATCGACAGAGTTCTCTGCATTCAGCCTTCCCATCTGCTGCTGCAGATCAAGCAGCGAATTACTAGTCAATTTTGCTCTGGCACTTTTCTTTGCATCTACAAGCTTGAATTCTAGCCTATATAAAGCGAGGTCATCACAATTACTGATCTCGTACTCAAATAGATGCCACTCAAAGTGGGTCAGAGGTTGTGGATCCATGTAGTAAGACCTTTTTAACCCACCAAACTCCTTCATAACTTGCTTCCTGGATTCATGCCAACCACGGCCACAGTAATCTGGCAATGACCTCTGTTTTCGGTTCCCACTCTCAAAAGCCCTTCTAGGCTTGTCAAAGAAGAGCCATTCTCTAAGTGACTCGCCCTCAAGAACAGACAGATCAAAAAGCTCTGCAACATCATGCAAAATCCCAGCAATCAGACAGCCAATTTTATTTTTGAAAAAAATCCTAATCATTAAAACATGGCATCATAGTAGCTGCCTTTAATGATATGGAATATAAAAGCAAAATGAAGAACATTCTTTACACATGTAGAACTGTAATAAAGACATACCTGGAGCATTCCATGGAGACTTTGCAGTTGCAGCGCCTTCACATACTGGGATACCAACATTTTTTCCTTGTATCTTCGCACAAAGAGCAGCAAAAAGTGGACCGTCTTTTAGATCGATACCACCAGGACGTAGCACAGGTGTCATGCCAGGAGGACCTTCATTCAGTGCCAATGTAGCATGGAAGCTGCTGCAATAGTCTTGACACCACTCTGATACCTGAGCAGGCCGAGGACAGTCCCAGAGTGCACATTTTGGCCCTAAAAATGCAGATGGTGGAGGGCATATTGTTGGTAGAAAGTCTGAAATATGGGGTAACACGTCCCCACCATTTTGCTCACTAGCACTGATATCAAGATACAGATTATGGTGCAGCTCTGGATGCAAACTGAACTGTTGGTAATCCAAATGAGTAGTCCCATCCAAGCAATTTATGATGGCATGGTCTGATTCAGCAGGAAGGTTGCTTTGGTATTCCCCGCCATAAAGAAATCCATGTTCTGTTAGTTCCTGATTCACATAATTAACCTGCAAGTAAAACTAATTTGAGAACTTACTCTTGTAATTACGATAAAAATTTGTGAGTGAACCAAAAAGCAAACTACTAGAAGGTTGAAACTTGAACCGCCACATAATAGTGAAGGATTAAAAAAAGGACAGAAAATTTTCGCAGGTTCCACATTAGATAATCAGAACGGTGCTGGAAAATGAGAATGTCACAAATTGCTTGCCAATATGTGCCACAGACTTATAAAGCAAAAGATTAGCAGGTGGACATAGCATGAATATCTCTTGTAGGACTTAACATGATAAACACATGCAAGTAAAGCTAAACGGAGCATCTTAAAAATATCAGCAAACTCCACGCTAAATAATATCTCTGCAAACCTATAGCTAGCAACACTAACATGTTACTTTTCCTTCATATAGGCACACAAGATGCAGAAATTGCATAGTACAACCTGAAAAGTTTCTCCCTTTTTTCTAAGAAATGACTTGCACAGGTTATGGGAGTTGTATATAAAAGAGTTTTTTCTAAGAAATGACTTTCTTTACACAGCCTTGAAATAGAGTTTGTTAGTGTCTTAACAGGCAGTTGCAATTGACAGCCAACCAGGGATGACGTAGTGCTTCAGCAGTAGGTGGGAACCAACACACATTATATTGAAAAAATGAAGAAAAAAAATAAAATCTACAATGAAAAATAACAAAAAAACGAATAGATAAACCTGAAAGAAAAAAGTAAATTAAGTACTTTCACGTGCACATAAGGACCTGTTTTAATGTGAACTGGAAAATAACAGTTTTTCTCCATGATTTGTACAAGAACATTAACCAAAGATCCAAAAAACCATTCTTAATGACTAATGTTGGTCCTACGGCAACTCAAACAAATGATAATTGATAAATAGAAAAGAGGAACAAAAAACTAATCAAGAGACAGTAAACTTGTAAGTTGGGGGGAGATGAGGGCACTCACATGCAAGAGAATGTTATTAGGTTGTATGTGATGAACAAAAGGAAGAAGCAAAAAATAAAAAGGAGAATTCAGGAGAAAAATGATATTATATACAGTTGCATGTGCACCCATCCTCAACCGACAGATACAAGAACGATATTGCAAAGATCTTAGGAACAAAACCAGATTCCACAGTTTAACGCAAAGGGGAATTATCCAACACGATGTAGCTTTGGGAAAAGGCTCACCTGTTGAAAGACAGCAGTTCCTTCACCTTGAATTTTCTCAACAATAGGCTCAGGAACATCTAAAGGCTCGGCCTTTGCGTTCCCAGGGGCCGGCTCAGACAGCTTGCTCGTAGCATCATCCTCCTCCTCGCTAAGCTGCAACAGCCGGAGGGTTTCCGAGGGAAGTTCTGAAGAGACATGAGTATTCCCCTGACCAGAACCAACCAATCCACCGCCATATAAGAAAATAACGAGAAAGGAAAGATACAGGAAGGAATAAAAAAGGAGGGATGAGGAGGATTACGAGCAAGGAGGAGGCAGGGGAGGGCCCGTTGAGCTCGGACTTCCACTCGCGGAGCATCTGGTGGACCTGCTCCTCGAGGACGGCAACATCGGCGGTGCGGCTCTCCTTGCGGGCAGACTGGAGGTCACTGAACATCCCCTGGAGGTCGTCCACCCGGTTCTTGGCCTTGTCCTTGAAGAGCTGGTGGGACTCCGACCGACACCCGGTCTTCGAACCCTTCCCCATGGCCCCACCACCTCACAAATCCCTCGCCGAATCCGCCCTAATTCCTCTCAGAAACCCCGCCGATAGATCGCGGAAGAGCGATCTGGAGAAGGGGCAAGACAAGGAGAACACGATTGGGGGAAATCGAGAGAAAAGATAGAAGAATCGAAGAGCGGGAGAGAGAGAAGGGAAGAGATGGAGATCGAACGGGATCGATAGGAACACTGGAACAGGGAGCTTCTCCGGGCCTTTGGGGCAATCGGCCGAAGAGATGGACTCTTTTATTGCTTTCTTTCAACTGCCCTTCTTTCTTCTCTCTCGCACTCAGTACACTTGTATCATTTCTTCGGCGGGTTCAGGGTTGTCGCAGAGGACTAGCGTCGCCAGTCCACCGTTTCCACATGGATGGAACCCCAAACAGTAACGACGCGGCAAAAGGTACAAGGGGAGTGGGGTGAATTGCCCGGTGCCACGGCTCTCACCGCACCTTTTAACTCAGTTTTTGGATTCTATGGAACAATAAGAAATTGATATAGAATGAGTGGTGTCGAGTTCTTTTCCCAAGAAATGCTGTTTCTTTTTATGATATTGGAAAAATAATATTGAGTCATTAGCTCACTTGGAATATTTTCTTTGCCATAGCTGCAATTAGCTCATTGTTATGACTTCTTTTACCTTCTAATAATACAACATCATCATTGATTTTATATATACCATCCTTCTTGTAAGTGAATTTCTTTACTAATACTAATTTCTTGATTATTTTAAAATTCTTCTACTATTTTCTTTAAGTAGAAACACGGCTTTTTGCAGACTGAGTAGCAAGGCCAGTCATTCCGGAGACATCTTGCGAGTTGGAGAAGAGAGCTGTTTAGGCCCTGTTTGGGGGAGCTGTTGGCAGTAGAGCTGTTGGAAGCAGAGCTGTTTGAAGTAGAGCTGTTATAAAAAGCTGTTTGCTGTTTAGTAACTACATTCGTAAAGTGCTGTGGTACTTCGTTTTGTGTTCGGTAAATAAACTGAGAAAGTACTTTTATATGACAAAATTACCATAAAGGACATTGCATAGTATTATACAACAAAACATAATAAAACATAACATAAATTAATACATAAATATACGATATAGTATAATATTATTGTAATATAAAATAATATTATGTTAATATAGCATAATAGTAATATAATTATTAGAGTAAATTAATATTTGGTAATATAACATAATATTAAATTATTTAACATAACATTTTAATGTATTATGATATAATGTAATATATATTATATTTATAGTATAATACAATAATAGAAGTATAAAATATTATAATTATTATTATAAATTAATTTTCTATAATATGACATAATATTAAATTATTTAAAATAACATATTAATGTATTATAATGTAATGTAATATAATATAATATTTATAGTATAATACAATAATAAAGGTATAAAATATTATAATTATTAGTATAAATTAATTGTCCATAATATAACATAATATTAAATTATTTAACATAACATATTAATGTATTATGATATAATATGATATGATATTATATTTATAGTATAATTAAAAATAAAGGTATAAAATATTATAATTATTAGTATAAATTAATTTTTCATAATATAACATAATATTAAATTATTTAACATAACATATTAATGTATTATGATATAATATAATATGATATTATATTTATAGTATAATACAAAAATAAAGGTATAAAATATTATAATTATTAGTATAAATTAATTTTCCATAATAATTTCTCATAATTTTTTATAAAATAATTTTCCGTGGTCCAGGAGCTCTTTTTTGTGGTCCGCGCTCGAGGAGGACCTCAGCGTGGGCCGCAAGGTTGATGATAAAAAAAAAATAATAGATTGATTTTGAAAGGTATGGAAAAGGAATAAAATTTTTTTCTTCTAAAATGTGGTTCAAGAGATGCATACAAAAATTGAAAAGAAAAATACATTTTCTTACGGAAGGGAGTCTGACGGCTTGGGTTCTTGGCTCCAGCAGATTTTTAGGTTTATACAGGGATAAACTATGTAATTATGTTATTTTAATATGGACATTTTTGTCAAAAATACAGTTTTCGAAAAAGCTGAAACAGCTTTCTCCTAAAAGCTCCAAATTGGAGCTTCCTCCCAAAAGCTGTTTTCAGCTTCCCGCAAAAGCTGAAACAGTTTTTTGAAAAATTTACCAAACACAGTTTTTCATCTAAAAGTACTTTTGGAGGGCCAGAAAAGCTCCCCGAAACATGACCTTAGAATAGTTCAAGATTTATTTTATTTTTTTTCCGGTCTTATTGGATATATCAGCATTATAATTCATCCGCTTTTAAAATAAAAAATAAAAAAACCACGACTTCTGGAAAAGTGCCCGCTGCTGTAGCAATCGAAGGTTCAAATTTGGCTGGCTATCAAAGAGAATCTTCGGCACGAAAGATGTTTGATGTAATGGTGCATCCTCTGGTCGTTCTGATCTGATCACGCGATCTGAACGGCGCAGATTGCTGCACCCTTGATAGAAAAATAGTTCGCGAGGCTCGGGCGCGTGGACGGGAATCGAACGCATCGCCGATTTCGCGACCACTCTCCAAGCCTCCCTGGTCTTTCCTTTCCCACATGCGTCCTTCCTCCCTCCATCCCTCTGCCAGGGTTCCGGGCGTCTGACCTCTGAGGGCTTAGGCGTCGCCGAGCTTCGGGAGATCGTCGGCGATGTGGAGGCTCGCGGGACGGTGGCGGAGACCGGGGCTGGGGTTCGATTTTAGGGCCGCGTCCACGGCGGCGATGACCTGCCGGGCCGTTGTCCTGTCGCGGTTCGGCGGGCCGGAGGTCCTCGAGGTGCGCCCGTCCGTCGAAGTCCCCGATCTGAGGCCGCGGGAGGTGCTCGTCCGCGCCCGCGCCGTCTCCATCAATCCCTTGGACTTGAGAGTGAGCCCTCGTTTGCATTTACTCCTGAGTATTATTTTCTATCTTCCCCGAAATCATTGCTCATCTTTTAGCTGTCTGATCATTAGAACATTTAGCATTCCTTTGCTTCACTTTAGACTATGTTTTGGATAAAATTTGGTGTGTTGCATTGCACCTAAGCTTGAAATATGTTTTGCTTTTGCGCAAGAAGGTAGTGAAGAAGGTTTTATTGGCTCAGCGATGGAGATAGTAGAGTTGTAAGCGTCCAGATGCTATAGGAAGTCTAAAGGGGATGTAGTAAAGATCAACGTGTCCATTGGCGGCGAGGATTTTAGATGGCAGTTTTTGGAAATGTATTTGAAGTTCCCTTTATATATAAAAAAAGAAAGAAACATATTTGAGGTTGGGCTGAAACTTGAGAGGGTTTTGGGAAGTGAACTGTCTGGAAATGGAAAGAACTAGTAGAAACAACTCAAGGTTGATCGATATGGGTGGGGATTTTAGTAAAGTGATTGTTTCCTTGGAAATTTAATGCCAACACCAGCAATGTAGCTGGTTGGTGGTGATCAGCATAAGTGGACTAACTTGAGCAAGGAAGGTGTTACGTCCAGTAGAAAAATGATTTGGATCTAGCATGGGCCAATAGAATGTTACTATTGTCAATATTACCATATAGCTCGATCACAACAAGGGTATGATGTCACCATATCAAGTAGCTTGAGCATCATTGTCACAGCATGAATAGATGAAATGGCAAGGGCCTGAGCTAAATTATTGTGCTTTTCAACAAAAGATGAACCTTGTGGTGAATTGGATAGCGTACTAAGAGAATGCAAAGGATATTTAATATTGGCTAGTGCTGTGAACTCGGGTCAATTTATGGGACGGGACCAAGGCTTGTTTGATAGATCCCAATAGGCGAGAGCTTGTATATTTGAATGATAAGAGTGAAGGGTGATTTAATGTTCATGGAGAACATGACCTATGATGTGATAAGATATACTTTTCTATAGATCCTACTTAATAAAGTGGTAATATAATAAGATTGTTAAAGTGTACAAAAACACTGTTGCACATGAATTGACAGCTGCTGGTCTGAAGAACAGAAAAGGCTTACAATGGTCTCTTGGAAATGGTTTTTATTTTCAAAAAAAAAACACTCTTTATAATGGGGACAATTTCCAAGATTTCACACAAAAATGGGATGAGAAATGTCAGAGGATAACTGACCATAATATGGAAGACATGATGAGTTTTCATAAACAAATGGAAGGGTGACTACCAAATTATATCCAACCACTGCAGCAACCAGGTTCTGAAGCAAATAATGGGATATAGAGATAATTGATTACTCTAGACAAAATAAAATGACCTATTACATGAAACTTAAAAGCCATAACCATGACCGTCAAGTTGTTTCTTAATTTTTGGGGACAGCTTTATGGAACCTCATTTGCCAAGCAGTCTTATTTTGGATTTCATAGTTTGGTATGCTTTTCTGTGACTGACCTAACATCAACCCTCCACCTATTCACTAGGCTTGGAATCTTAAAAACATAAAACTTATATTTTATATTAAATGCTACGAACTACTCTTAAATGTTTACTTATGACCTAGATCGTCATCACCATTCAATAGATAATACCGATCCCTTTGTGACTATATTTTGTGGCATATGTAAGAGAAAGCATGATCATATTGATGCAATTCATTGACATTTGTAATCTTCAGATGCGATCTGGTTATGGACGATCCATTTTTGAACCACTTCTGCCACTAATTCTGGGTCGTGATATTAGTGGTGAAGTTGCAGCATTTGGTTCTTCAGTTTCTTCCCTTATTGTTGGGCAGGAAGTTTTTGGTGCACTGCATCCAACAGCCGTGAGAGGCACATATGCTGATTATGCCATTCTCTCGGAAGATGAACTAACACTCAAACCACCTTCATTGACACATGTGGTAAGTAAACCTTGATGATGATTGTTATTTCTCCCCTCCCTCTCTTAAACGTTCTTGCCTTGTTCTGTTCATATTGAATGGGTAGTCCAGCCATCATAGATGCTTTAAAAACTTTGACATTTTTCCTATCATTCGAAGGCATAAGCTAGTGCAGGTAGTACCTTATTTTCTGTTATATTTGTGATAATAATGAATGTCCTTTTATTGTGCATGCAGTAATCTAGCAATATCTTTTGCAGATTCCTTTCGTACAGGGATGCTACCATGTTTGTTCAATGTATAGGATATATGGGGGCAATTACTTTTGCAGTTGTCTTCATCATCCTTGTACATTCTGTAGTAAATTATAGATATGTTGTATTTTAAATGATGTGCTAAATAATCACCCTCAAATTGTTGTTTTTTTTATAAGATCTTAACCATGTCATAACTTCTGGATCCTGTTTAGTCACTTTTCCTCCTGCTCTGGCTTGATATAGGCTGATGCTCCTGCTAGGATGTTTTTATAAATTTAAGAACCCATTCTTTCTTATAGAATCCATATGTAACTGCACTGTAGGAATAAATTGTTGACTCAAATTTGACTTCAAGAAAAATCAAATTAGTAATGTTTTATGAATAGCATAATTATTTATTGTTAAATCTCAAACCTAAAGGACTCCTAATCAAGGCTTCCAATCTCAAGGTGTGGCTGGACCACTCCCTGGTCAGTATGATCCTGGTACATATTGAACCTCCTGCTGTACCTGTGTGCCTACACTGCATACCAGCTGGGATGGCTTGGGTCAGCTAATGCACCCTTGGAATAAACTGTTTTGACCTTCATATTTTTTGGCTTGTTTAATCTTTTATGTTCTTAATGTTGGATTTTTACAAAAATTTGGTAAATTTATTGATTTAAATGCTGGAATTGTTGTATTCTATGTGTTTTGATACTTTTTCCCCCTATTTGACTTGTATTTTGTTATACAATACATGATTTCAGATAACTTATCATAAAAAATTCATTAAACAACCATATTTGTGCATCAACAGTCCAAATATTATAAATTTCATATCTAAGTTATTTTGGCTGGTGTCTTAGTATTCTTCCCAAAATGCCTAACTTCTTTGTTTTTGATCCTGGATTCATGCCTTATATTCTAGGGCACGATCCAACGTTCATACACCAAAAAATGAACCTATAACATGATCCATAAACAATTTAAAACCCCTTGATTTTTGGGGTCAGAATTTTGCAAAAATAAAATATTGACCAGGTGAAGCATTAACTAGCTAGAAACAATGTTCAAACCTCTCATCATCTTTTTTCTGACAATGTCTTCAAGTGGGGAAGCCTTGCTCTGCCTCTCACTCCCTCTTCTAACTTGAAAATGGTGGAGAAAAAAAAAGAAAACTCTTTTTAAAGTGTCCTGCTCAGTATTGATCAGTAGTGCACAGGTCACACTTGGTTTGGGTTCATGGTTGAGGACCTGTTCTCCAAAACTGCAGCGTACTGAGGCCCCCTCCCCATCCCCCGCAACCCCCACCCCCACCCCCCAACAAACGATACTGATTCCCAGCTGGTACAGTACATAGTGGCCATTATGTGGGTGGTACGCCCCTAAGTTCTTGCTCCTAATACAACTAAAATTAGATAGTGTCATAGTGTGCCCGCCAAAATAACTCAAATTCCTGTTTGCTGCAGCAGACTCATACTTGAAATATCATGTGTGATTTTTGCATGTCTGTGAAAACATGCATCAAACTCAATTCAGATTAAGTTGTCCTGGTGCATCATTTAATATGTGGTTTGTGAATAAATAATGTCTCCTTGTTACATTCTATTAGTCAGCCATATCTAATGGACCTAGAACTGCCATGATTGGCCACAAATGGGTTTAAGATTGGCATGATTGGAGAAATAACTGCTTGAATCAACATTTTTGTAAACGTGTTGAATCTTTTATTTAAGTACTATCTGAATGTCCCTAGAAAATTTTATTGTTTATTAACTAGGTTCTTTCAAAATTTAATGTTGGTTTTAGGATAATGTTGATGCTCTTCACACTTCTAGCTATTGATATTCTGTTATACTTTTTTTAATTAACAATTTATCATTAGTCAGTCAGTTTTCTTGGTTTCAGACATTCTTCAACTAAAATATGCCTCCATGGAAACTTGTTTTCTGGTTTTGCAGGAGGCAAGTGCCATTCCTTTTGCTGCTTTGACCGCATGGCGTGCTTTAAAAAGCACCGCTAGAATCACTAAAGGGTATGCTCGATGACATGATCTGATTATGGCCTTATAAAGTTATGGAATTTGTGGGGACACTCTCAACAGTTACTGGGATGTTCCTACTGTATTCTTAATTTCAGATAGAAAATACATTTTTTTTGGCACATCTGCTGTAGATATTACTCTCATCAGCATGTTCATGATATTGGTTGACTTTACGAAACTACTTCACAGGTATGCATTAACGTTCCCATCATTGAGTGAGCAAAGTGAGAAGCAGCACATTGCCCTAAACTCAAGAATGGGTTTTACACTTTTACTCATTGGAAATGACTTATATAACTTGAATGTCGAGGATGATCGGGTTCGTTCTTGACTTTGATGGACTCTAGCTGCTCTAGCTGTATATGAGAAGTTTTACATGAGATGGGATTTTACAGATGGGACTCTAGTTGTACAGATGGGATTTTACATGAGAAGTTTTTTATTATTAGTTTTACTATGAAATGTCATGTTTCTCATTGCTTTCTGTTTGGGATAACTCAGAAGATTTTTAGCTCATCAGATTAGTAGGCTCTTGAAAAACCTTATGAATCAGTATTGTGAGACCGCATGTATAATTGATCTATCACCAGAAAATCACAGGTGAAATTTGAGAGCATAACTGCAATTGCTGTCCAAACCAAATTGAGGATGACAAACAGATCCTGCCCCAAGTAAAAAAAATGCCTATAAAACCAGATTGGATTTGAGGTAGTCAGTTAGATATGCATCTTACTGAAGTTACCTGCTTGAACAAGGCGAGAAAAACTACTTAGATGCAACGTTGATTTTGAACAGACTTTTGCAGTCAAGAGGCCATGATTGCCTTTTCAGTTGCAGGCCTCTTGAGAAGCTAGGCTCAAATCACCACCATAAGAAGATTTTTTGTTTTGGAGCAATTAAGTGAAAAATGTCCAGCCAATTCCATGTTTACCATTGTTTTATTCTCCTGTTAAATATAATTGTCTGCTTGTTATCTGAACTAAATTTAGAAAAAATCTCTCTGGGTCATTATAATTTTTTGAGACTAACCTGATCAACATTCGGTGAAAGAAAACATTGCATATTTTTTACAATACATTGCAAGAAATGAACACAGAAATTTGATTAGACCTTCAATTCCATTACCATCGCTGGCTTTCTGTGCTTTCGCTTGTATCTAGGTCTGCTTGCTTGACCTCCTTGATAATTGGGGCATGCGCTTTATCACAAGGTTATCCCCCACCAATGAATGATAAGCACCTATTTTAGGAAAAGTTCATGGCAGGTTTGCAATTGGCTATGGAGAGTCAATGGCTGTGCCCCAGGGATGAGGTCAAGCAGCGGAAATCCTGTATGACATGTCCAACAAGTCGCACTATACACCCCTCCTCTTCGGGATTAGGCCCACGATTAGGCAGGAAATTGGCTGCTTTTGAATAGGGCTGCTTCCCCTAACAACACAACTACAATTGGCGTTCTGAAAAATCCATGAATCGGCAAAGGTCGTTTTTGAGAATGGAACAAAAATCATTTCAATTCATTCCTGCGTCACCTTAGCTTGCTCGTTTGTACCTGAGGACTCAGAAAGTGGCATGTCTGCTTGAAGAAGAGTGACTTTAGGAGCCAGAAGGAACTGTAAACACATTTGTGTTGTAGTGGAGTTTCTTTGATAGCTTTTCCTTATTTCCATTCTCTCTCATTTTAGAGCATGGATGCATGTTGCAAGCAGAAAACTGATGATGCATAAAGAAAGTAACTCATGAATATATCTAATTTGAACTTGCTCCTTGTAGTTTCTTTTCAATTAGCTGCTGGTTGAATCACAAATATGATGGTTAGTGTGTGCTTTTTTTTCGGGCGAATATGATTCAATTGAATATTCTTGAAAGATGAAAGACGTAGTCTCAAAAGATGGGTTTTGCTCAACAAGTTAGGTCCTCAGCCCTGGATTTTATCGATCAATCAATCGTTCAAACTCTCCCAAGTCCTCTATTTTGCAAAGGGGAGATCGCCCGTCAAAGGTCAGCGCTAGATCTGGATCAAGCTGTTATCAAAGTTGATATCTTCCCGATGAAGGTGAGTATAATTAAGGGCAGTCTGAATTGAGGAAGGGGTCATCTAGAAGGCAAAAAAAGAGCGCTACCCTATCACTGGAGCTGTCGCGGGAATGATTAGCTATCTAACTATTATCTCTATTTTAACATCTCAAATTTCTAAATTTTCTGAAGACCTTCGGGTGCTTTACTGGGTAGCATGCATAAAATGGTTCGTCATATACAAGTAGCTGATAGCTTTTCTTTATGATCTTATATGCATTAATTCATTATGTTTTTTATTTGATTCACAGACAGCGATTGTTAGTGCTTGGTGGAGGAGGAGCAGTTGGATTAGCCGCAATTCAGCTTTCAGTAGCTGCAGGGTGTAGTGTGTCAACTACATGTGGAAGTAAGAGTATTGACCGAGTTTTGGAAGCTGGTGCTGAGCAAGCTGTTGATTATACTGTCGAGGTAGCAAAACCCTTAGTTGTTCTCAGCATTGCTGCTCCTCTAGTTAGCTAGCAAATGAGATGGACGTCTAATATACTCAAGCAATTCCTTCTTGGAATTCAAAAAATTATGTGGTTGTGTATATCTACATGGGAATGGGTTTACCTTGCCATTGGTAGTGAGACTACCCATGCATGGATGGTGATTGCAGGGCCCACACATGATGCGCGCCCCTAGTGTTCATGCAGGGATGAGGTGCGACACACCAGAGTGCACATCATGTGTGTGGGCCTTGGGATCTCCATTTAGATAGTGGCGGTCGCCACTGGTGGCAAGGCAAAACCACTTCACTCCATGGGCCACTGGGTATGGATGAAAATAGAATAGACAATATCTATCCAGACTCCACGTCTATTTATGTATCCAAATATATTCAGATTTGAGTACCAATTTCAGTATCTGACTAATATTTATATCTGTATCTATATCTGTTAAAGAAAAGCAAATATGAATACGAATATAAGATTATCAATTTGTTTCCGAATATCTGGTTTTGTTTGCAATTGTTTTTAATCTTATACAACTCTCATGAACTTTGAAGGAAAATAAGTTACAATATTAACATGTCTTAACTTAATTATCTTTCATAGAATAATATCTTAGATTTAGTGGTTTATAAAGTTAAAGTATATGATTTATTTTTACTGTCAATGTCCAATTTGTAATCGTATCTGTTTAAAACAAATGTGGATATGAATCTTAGCATTTGATTTATATACTTGCATTGCATAGATACGTTTTCCCATGTATCTTCCCTAAATGGTTATATGTGACTGACCAACTGCCGAGAAAACATCTGGATCATATTGATATGATACCATCATTTGCAACTAATTGAAGCAGGAAAGGATGGACCATGGAAATAGTAGTTCAATTGAATGATTTGAGAACCACTTAATTTGTAACTCATTGTTCATTTAATTCTAAGGTTTGAGTTGATAAAATGGTCTATAGTTATAATGAGCATCCACTTATCCCACTCATGCACATCTTATTCAGCATAGATTTACAGTCACATGCAGATCTATGGGCTCGCCTGCATTTCTGAACTTTCTATTTTTGGTCCTATGCAACATATGGTAAATTAGATGTTTCGAGTCCCCTTACTGATAAATTTGCAGTTTTCATCTAGTTGGGTGAAAAACAGGAGGTACTGCTTGAGTCTGAAGTGTTGTTTAACTATGCTACTATTTGTTTGCCCATAACTATCCTATTGTTATTTCTAACAACAACAACAATTTTAAAGGAAGTTGACTCCCTAATGGTATGCTGAGTGATTATTGTAACGACCTAAAACTTTTGTTTTACACAAGAATGGGCCAATATATTGATGTATGTGTTTCCATGAAATTGAAGTTAATGGTTGGGATAGAGGTGTGCTTCTAGAGAACAGATGGGGAGAGGGTGGTTATCTTGTTGCTTTATATTGACACATAAAATTTGGCCCATAGTATCTTTCTCATTTCATGTTTCTGAACTACTGGGGAGAACAGATGCCAGCGATAGGAGTTCATGGGTTTAAAACTCTATTTGCAGGTTTACTCAAAATGCTATTTCTTTTAGTTTGTCCAAATTAATATTTTTGGATATACCTCCTGCTACTTATTTTAGGCCTATCACCTTGCATGCCTACTTCAGCAAGGGCATTGATATGCTTGGACAGCTCTTGCTTGACAGAATGAGTCAAACTGAAGTTGTGACTAGCTTTTTCTCTCCAATACTTAGTTGCATGAATATGGGAGGAAGAAAAGGAACTTGTGGTACATGTAAATGTATGCTATCACCACTGAAAATTTCAAATCATGAGGAGCCTCTGGATAAATTTAATGGAAAAAAGGAATAAGTTTTTGTATCATATATGTCATACATATATTTTGTATATGTTTTAGTGATACCAAAATTAAGCAACCCCCCACCACCACCACCCAAAAAAAAGGAAGAAAAAGAAAAAATAACCCTGTATGCCATCTATTAGTTGCCCATGAATTGCTTATCTTTTTAAAGTTTGAGTATGATCCCACAACTGATTGCTTAAGGAAAATTTAATAGATATCTGATTCTTTTATATTTGTGTATTGCAATACCTTGGGTTCCCTCCCTCAAATTTTGCTTACTTAACTATGCCAGATATTTTATTGAGAAGGCCTCTATAAGTTCCTTCAGCTGCCAATCCTAGCATTCTAGAAGCGCTTATAATTTCTTGCTGGAAACTGGGCATATTGAGAATGAATCTCTATCTCTTCTCTGAGTTCAAACATTTACATCAACAAATATTTATTTCTTGGCCAAATACATCATGCTGGACTGCATTTTACAGGATACTGAATTAGCAATCAAAGGACAATTTGATGCTGTTCTGGATACAATTGGAATACCTGTAAATGAAAGAATTGGGATTAATTTTCTGAAGAAAGGTGGACACTATATGACACTGCAGGTAACTGAGCAGGCCTTCTTTCTTAAATTAGTAACCTCGTGAAATATTTTTCATATTTTTACCTTTCTTTTGACCATTGAACACTTGAGCTTATTTTCTTATTATAGGGAGAAGCAGCATCCATAGCCGATAGTTATGGGTTGGCTATTGGTCTTCCCACTGCTACAGCTATTTTACTGAAGAAGCAAATTCAGTACCGCTATTCTCATGGAATAGGTATGAAGGGCTTCTTTCTCTTTCTGAAAGTGGTGATTTCTTGATAAATTGAGAATGAGCCTTGTGAAGGCCAAAGTTCAAGCAAATCTTGTAGCTAGAGCTGCATTAGTATGAGAGTAACTTTGTGATTTCTCCCCTAGAAAAAAGGGGGAAGAAGAAGAACCTTTGTGATGGCCCAGTCTTGGTAAGTGAGACTGCTTGTTACCATTCTAGGCAACATTGGTAATATACCATTCCTTTAGTTAAATCTGTTTCACCAGTTTCTGTGCTCTTATAGAAGATGCTGTTGTTATTTTAGAATTTCAGCTACTGAATTGTATGGGCGCTCTACTTGTTCTACATTTTTGACTTTGCAAAAAGAATTCTTAAATTATTGAAGATTTTGGTAGTGTTTTATACTTTTATCCTTATCTAGCAGCATTTATAAAATGTAAACTCAACACATTCAGGTTAAAGAACCAGAAGTAATTGATTTGTCAGTGAGAGGTTGCTGCCCAAAAGACTGAAAATAGTAACTAGAGTTTCTCCTCAAAAATCTGACCATCCCTTTTGTGGCAGAATCCATGTCTCTGCATGAACTTTCATCAGAATTTAAGCTTGATTTTAAGAGCAATGTGGAACCATGTATGTTGTGCTAAATTTCCATCTAAAACATGATTTCCTTTCAACACTGACCTGATTTTTTTTCTTTAAATTTATATGAATACTGCACTATATTTTTCATAATATTGATCCAACAAATATATATTGAACTGACAAAAGCTGTATACCTCCAAAGCCTTGGAGTAATCCATTACTGCAATCTTTTTTGCTCACTAATAAACAGTTGCATGGATGGTATCATCCCTCGCTATTAGGCAAGAGAGTGGGGGTTCGATTCCAGTTGGAGTTAACCCTCAAGGGGTGGGGTGGGATTAGCCCCTCCTAAACTCTGGGGAAAAAATCTTTTGCTATTGTGATAATCCATTTATACACTTCATAGTGCAGCAAGAACATTTAGCTTGATAGCTATGTGATGCCATGATATCCGTTATCGTTAATTATGGGAATTTGACTTGGTGTTTGACTGATTCAATGTGGCTTGGTCATTTTCTTGGCCTTAGAGCTGGTTGGATGAAGTGGAGAGGTGCATATGGAATATTATGTGATAGGCTCATGCCTTATGACTAAAAGAAAATTTCATAGAATAGTTAGGCTTGCCATATTGTATTGCTCAGAGTGCTGGATAATAAAATGAGAATGTTAGGATGAATGTATGGTAAAACAAGACAAGATAAAATAAAAATGAATATATTAGAGGGGCTATAGGAGTTGCACAAATTAAGAAAAAAGTAATGGAAAATGGATTGAGACAATATGCACATGTACAACTAAGGAGAGGTACTTGGTTCATGTTGAAGGCAGTAAGAAAACGAGGGAAAAATCTAATGTGATATGTATTGAGGTTGTAAAAATTTGGAAAAACTTAGTATAACATCTGTCTCTAAATAAGAATACTTGGAGAGTTGCCCAAGATAAAATAAAACAAAGTATGGTGGAAATGAGAATGTTAAGGTGAATGTGTGGTAAAACTTGACAAAATAAATAAAAATGAATATATTAGAGGAGCTGTAGGAGTTACTTGGATTAAGAACAAAGTAATGGAAAACGAACTGAGGTGGTATGGACATGTACAACTAAGAAGAGATATTTTGGTTTATCTTGAAGGTGGTAAGAAAATGAGGGGAAGATCTAAGGTGATATGTATGGAGGTTGTAAGGATTTGGAGAAACTTAGAATAACATCTGGCCCTAAATAAGTATACTCGGCGAATAAGGATCTATAAGGCCAATCCTAAACAATTAGGAAAAGGCTCGAAGGTTACAGTTAAGGTTATAGTTATGGTTTTGGCATTGTGTTTTGACCAGAGTCTGATCTACATTTATAACATAGGTTTTATAAACATTCTGAATACCATACGATTTTCTAACCTGAAGTTTCTATCCCATTTTAGTTCCACATGTATAGCAATTCCACCACCTTTTGTTGTGGTGTTACGCAGAGTAGAATCAAACACCAAAATATCCCCTATCTTTGTTTCCTCTATGCAGTCTGATTTTCTTTTGCTATCCATCATCTTGTCATAGTTCCACTTACCCAGTGGTTCAGAAGAATCTCTTTTTTTTTTGCTAAAAAAAAGGGGAAGGAGGGAGGAAGGGACAAGCCCACCCCCGTGTAGCAGCCTCCACTGGGCCCCCGCCCCGCTAGAAGAATGTTCGATGCGAGCAAAAATGGCCGTGTGTTGGGCACCCCGACCAGTTTTACTCATACCCTCTCCACCCGTGGGCCCGGCTCAGCTACCCCTCTGGGCTCTGGCTCGAGTCCCACGTGTGAGTACGTCACATGTGACACCACCCCGGCTACTAAAGATCCAAGAAGCGTTCCTATGCCTCATGTCCAAGCAGTGGCTGAAGCCACATTTTAATCAACGCCGCAGCGACTCGAACTTGGGACCATGAGGATAGAAATTACGCCCAGTACCACTAGGCTACCACCTTGGTGGCAAGAATCTCTTGTTCATCCAACAGCATTGCATCTTTAATATATGCCACTTCATAGAGCCCCGAACATCAGGTTATCAGTTCCTCAGAAAAAGTAATGTGCCAAGTGCCAACAGAATCATCTTAGCATGTGCATAGATGTTAGACAACTGCTAGCACTAATCAATGGTTGTGGCTTCTATAATTAATAGGACTTCTAGAAATGAACACAGTTTTTTTTTTGTGGAAAAAAAGGAGGCTAGGTTTTCTTCTTTTTGAGATCAAGAGATTGTTTTGATGTTGCACCTTTTAATCAGTGGCATCCTGGTTCTCATCGTCTCCTAACCTCTTCCTAAAACTTCTTGGTCAGTTGAACCCAATAATAGTGACCAATTATCTATATGCACCTGCTTTGCTTTATCAGTTAATTTGAGGTATAGTCCGTAAGCTGTCAATAACTACTTTACAGAATTTTGATTCTATAATTAAAAGGAATAAGGGATGTGTTGAGCTTGTCTTCATCTTGTTTTCTTGAATGGTGATGTTGTAGCACCAACCACAAACATCAGCTTTATTGCTCTTCATTTAGGGGTGTTTGCTCTATGAGCATTAGTTATACAACTTGCTATGCGTACCCACTGACAATCAAAATAATGCTTTCTTTTGTTGCTAATCTTATTCGTCATACTGATTGTCGGTGGAAATTTCCTACAAAACATCTACTAGCAGGTGATGCATCAAGCTCAGCAAGTGGATATTTTAGTGTCAAGCTTGATCTCGTTCTTGGTTTATTATATGTTTAAGAATGTATCTTATCCATATTTCTTTCCTGAGGGGATTTAGCCACATAATTGCTCACCTAGTTGAGCTTATCTTCTTATTTGTCAGTCATGGTCTATACCTTTGGAGTTTGTTATTTAAAGTAAATACTGTATCGATATGCGAATTTCCACACAGAGATTTTTGCATGATTGCCTGGCATTAGTTAAAGCCCCTGAATTGCTTGTGCTTCATCATGTTTTTATATTTTAGCATTTTCCATCTTTCTGTTAAAGAATGAGGGTCCGCTCTCTCCCTGTATACACTTTATATAATCTTTTCTCTAGTACATGTTTTGATTTCATTAAAAAAAAAATCCTATTTATGCATGATTGTGTGAAAAATGTGATTCAACATCATCATTATTTTTATAATTCCAATCTATTTTTGTTGCTAGAGTATTGGTGGACATACATGAGGGCTGATGCTGAAGGTCTAGATGAGATCCACAGACTATCAGAAGCTGGAAAGCTAAAGATACCAGTGGAGAAAACATTTCCAATCACGCAAGTTAGAGAAGCTCATGAGGTAAAAGATAGAAGGCTTGTTCCTGGTAAGGTGGTTCTGGAATTTGACTGAAATACTGGAACACTTATATTCAGAATAAATCCAGAAAAATGGATCTGTACATGTAAATCATCTCTCAGCTTTTTCAGCCATTTGCATCTCAAACCACAACAGTAATTTTCCTCTGGCTTTCCTCCCTTCAATTCAACCCTAACAGGCGACCTATTGATAAAGAATGTCAATTCATCCGTAGCCTGGCCCACTGATAATTCGGAACTGGTCCTTGTTATCCGCATTACTTTAATTGTACATAAAGAGACATGAAGTGTCTGTTCCTTTTATTTTTATTTATAATCTTTTATTTATTTGTACTTGAGGGTTTGTGTTGGAGTTGCAGTGGTTGAGAAGTGGGGAAATAATTGTGTTTTTGTTACATACTAAAGCAAGAAAGATTTGATCAAGGATCATGAAAAGTGAGGAATGGTGACTGTAAAATAAACAAAAACGAGCAGGTCATGGCAGATGATGGAACTTATATATATATATATAAAGCAAATTCAATCTCATGTTAAGGGTTTTGGGCACCATCATTCTGATGCTTTAGATGAAACAAGTTCGGCCTTTTGGCAGCATATACATGGCCTAGCCTCTGCATGCAGATTTCCAATCATTAATGACTCCAAGTAGGTTCCTGAATTGCAAGAATAATTATTGCCCTAATCTTTCCAGATTTATAATGTGTGAAAGCCAGTGAAATCTTGTTTCCAATTCTCCATATGAATCAACAAATAAAAGTGCACAAGTAGAAAATTGAAACTAGCACCAGATGATGGGGAGGAAAGATAGCTTGTTTGGAACAGCTTGAACAGCTTTCTTCTCATTCGGAAGGTGGATAGCAACATCAGTCGAGTGGTCTTAAAGGCGCCTGTGCAGTGTTGATTAACCTCATTACAGAAACATTATAAGAACAAATATCAGGCCAAGTAAAAACATGCCTATCAGCATAAAAAGAGATATCAAGCTCATCAGGTACAAGCTTTTTTTTTGGTCAAAAATAGGAGGGGGGAGGGGTTCCTCACCCGCATAGCAACCCTCAGTGGGCCCTTCTTCCATCAGAAAATATTCGATGCAGGCCGTAGGTTTCAGCGTAACCTTTCCGACTCGTGGGTTTCTTCTACTAGGTTCATTATCAACATGTGAGTACGTCACTCCAGCGCCAATTTAGTACCGGCCGACCAGGGCAAACTGAACATTTGCATAGCATGCTTGAAGAAGATACATGGTACAAGCTTTCGATCTCAAAATGCTAGTCAGAACTCTCAGGGGCTCGAAATTTGGACGTCTAGTCAACGGACATAAAAGATATACTCTTAGGAAGGTTCAGTGACTCATGTAACTTAGAGATCGTATACAAACTGAACATATGCATTACATGCTTGAAGAAGATACATGCGATCAAATGAGAGGAAATTTAAAAGAGCAAATCATTCAAGTTGAGACTCATTTGATGAATATGAAGAATTTCTTGAAGAGGAACTTCGTCTTCAATGTTTCCTGGCAACATTCCTGTAATAGTTTGTTTTAGAAAATAGGAACTAGAAAGGTAAGAGAACGTTGGTTCTGCAGAGGCACATTGCCTTGAATGCTGAAATAAAATGCAAAGGAAAATCTTGAAAATAAAAGACTCGTCAGATTTTGAGATAATTTGATGATTTCTGCAAATTATTTATCTGAAAAAATAATTGCAGAGAAAAATAAATTTTACTATATTTAGTTGGTAAAAAAATTAGTCTAAAAAATAACATCGGAAAAAGATTATTGTATTTGGTTGGAGGTAATCTTATATAGGATATTGCCTAATTTCCAACAATGTCCTTAAATAAACAATTCAAGTGATAATATTTCTTCTAATTCATTTGTTTGCTATTATGATCCACTTACATGAATACCATCAATATTGGCTTTTCTGAATATTAAAATATAGTTAGATAAGTTATACACAAAGTTGCATAAACATTATTTAATTTATATATTTTAAATTATTTCTATATACATATCAGAAAATATATTTCTTATTATAAATAAATTTTAGTATGTTAGGTTTCATATTATTTTATTTTATGTTGGTTGGGTTTATTAGTGGTATATAAATAAATATATTAATTAATAAATCTCATATTAGATTTAGTGATAATTAATAAATATTTTTAATTATTTATTAATAATTAATATATAATTAATAAATATATTAAAGATATTGTTATTTATAAAGTTATTAATCAATATTAATATTTTATAATATATAAATTTCAATATAATTTATATTAATCATATAATAAAATTAATATAATATTAATATGATATAAGTGAGGGTATTTTCATCAATAATTAATATTTTTAGATTATTTTCATTCAGTAATCCAATGTGAGAAAACAAATGCCATCTTTCTAATGGTATTTGTTTTACCTTCAAAAAAATATACACAACATCTACCATTATTTTACTCTCTCTCATCTATTTTTTGTACTAAATATGATAATATAATATAAATTTTATTTTTCCATTGCAGACTACCTCCAACCAGATAGGTCCTTACTGTATTTCTCATTTGCAAAGATTGCGTTGGCAGCAAATTGCTTTAGTTAGCTAACCACAACAAGCTGCTGGCTTCTCTTTGGGATAAAGACAACTCTGGACATAGTCTCATTCTGGAAACCTATTGGATTTTTTTAAAATATTTGTGTTTAGCCAATTAGTCTCGAGCGTTGATTATATCAGATTCATCTGTAGTAAGCTTTCTTATCCTCTATTTTATTCAGTTTCTTTCTTTTTTTTATTTGACTAACAAGCTTGCTCCCATCATTCACGACAAAAGTCAACCTTTTTTCAGTAAAATTATCTGAATATAACGTGGATTGCAAGCCAAGTTCAATCAATAAAACGAAGTCTATCAAGCAAGTAAAAAAGCATGATAGCTTAATAGGAATCCCATAATCCAACTACGTTAAGACTAAGTGCATCAATATCCATGCACGTAACAAAAGCTGATGCCATGAAACCCTTGTCGCCAATACTTGCATTTCAGCTTAGAGGAGGATACTTGACAACGATAGGCCATAAATAGAATAAACTTCTCGGAATTCCCCTGTAATAATATATAAATATATTTTTTTTTACATGAATACTTTTTTAAATATTAAATTTTGCATAAATATTCCTCCAAAATTAATATTTGCATGCATAACCATATAAAACACTTGTTTTGCTATTGTACTCTTTTTTATTCTTATTTTTTCATATGTACCCATGCCATCTAATGTCGTTAAAAAATTAACGATTTCAAATTAAAATGACTAAAATATTTTTAATGGGTAGATGTGGAAAAAAAAACATTTATAAGGCGATCAAGATGGACGACAAAAAAATAATTTTAAAATTTTATTTTATTTTTAATTAAAATATATATGGTTTTTATTAATGATGTTAGAAGAACCATTATATTAGGAATATTTGTGCAAAAATAATATTTTATAAAGATGTAGAAATAAATATAAATTTTAAAAATGTATGCACGCAAAGTCAAATTTTTTGGACGATATTGATGCAAAAATTTTATAATAAATTTGACAGGCTCCAATCCGGATGGGGAACGGGTGGACTTATGGCCGTAGATTAAGTGAAATCTAAGGCTATCGTCTGCTCGCGGCCTACTACGTGGATCACGGGCTGCGATGGCAGGACGAAAATGCATGGTTGGATTTCGTTTGGCAGGCGTTGGTGCTGATGGAAATAAACGCAAGCCTAAAACCCTCCCTCAAACCTAGGCTGGTCAGGTTCAATTTAAGGAAATTTAGCATGAAGCCCTTTGAGCAAAGTATTCCCAATTTACTCCCTGGTCTATGTAGCACAGGATAAACAACAAAATAATGCTCCCTCATCAATGACGAGTGCATGGGCAAAGGTTAGGATTAGTCCTCAACCCAACCACCGCCCTTCAAGCAAAGTGAACAGATAGTTGGACTCAAGTTGGAGCACACTTAATTCATGCCTCACTTTGAGTCTTTGAGTCGTACAATTATATATAAGGACTCATTTAGTTGGCCAAAAAAAAAATTCTTTACTAAAATATTTTTTTTTTAAAAGTTGATGTCTGTGTATATGATATTTAAGAAAATAGTTTTTGTATATTTGGTTGCTCGTAAAAAAGAAGCACATTCCAAACTAATTTATATTTGGTTGAGCATTTATTTTTTAAAAAGTTGTGTGAAACATCTGTTATATTCTTAATAAAGAAAAAAAATTTATCCTATTTCATCTGAAAACTTAAGTGCACTTTTGAAAAAAAATAACCCTAATTTTCAGCTTGTGAGAATTAGACTTTTCCATATTATATATATATATATATATATATATATATATATATATATATATATATATATATAAAATATGAGAATTTTATTTTCATAAAAAAGCTATTTTTCTATCTCTCTTATTTGAAAATCTCAACTAAATATAAGGTATATCTTTATTCGTAGGTCAAAGCTGAGATCAAATTACTTCTTCCGCCCAAGATGAGACACAAGACCCGATGCGGCAAACGAGGCCCAAGCTGAAGGAGCCCTTAGTAAGCTAAATTACTCTTACTAAATTATTTTACAAAAAAAAAAAATTAATAGAGAGAACGAGTTCCAGATTTTTTTTTTTTTAATACGTGAAGACATGCACTGATTCCCTGAAAAAAAAAAAGAAAAAAAGAAAAAGAAAAAAAAAAACCTTCCATCCTGGTCTTTCATTGGAGCCTGTCTATAGGTTTCAATTTGGAATTAGGAAGAAAAATAATGAATAGTTGGCACGTACTGCGCTGTCTAATTAAAATGCACATTTAGTAAAGGCTAAACACTTTCTTTATGTAATCTGGGATCTTGAATGTTCTTCTCACATTCAAATATAATCTTAAGTGATTCTAAGTTGATTATGATTTAATATTTTGATATATTCATCTCTTCATAATAAGTAATGGTCAGGCATTATTTTTTAAAGCATTGTAAAGCTGAGACGAGGGGCTGTACTTCCCATGGATTATGCCAATGTTTAACTTTACTAATAGGTGAAGGGAGGTAGGTGAGGTGTGGCCGGAGGCCCGGAGCTGCAAAGTTCAAGGCAACATATCTAAAATAATGTTGCTATGATTTTTACAGTAAAAAAAAAAGTGAAGGCATAGAATGCTTCGATCATAGCTTGCATATGTAAGTAGTGGTTGTCAATATTTGCACAATGTTAGCTTGAGTAATACATATGTGCTCATGTAATTTGCCGATCGGCATCGATGTCTATAAACCTAGCAACAAATTTAGCTTGCTAGTTACAATTGTAGGTTCCAATAGTGCTTATGCATCCTAAGACATTGATAACACACACCTATAGAATGCTGCACCAAAAGTATAGGTTTAGTAATATATGATAATAGGAGGAAAGAAAAAGGAAAAAGAAAAAACTACAATAAAGTGAAACATTGATGCCTTGTCCCATGCCTAATGGTCTTGCCATTTGACACCCTCTGATTCCTTGGCCTTGTCTTGGTGGGTCATCCCTATCACATCATCTGCTCCATGCCGAGGATCTCAACAGCCGGGTCAATTGCTTTTCCTTTAGACAGTCAATTACAGAAACATATGCTCCACTACATCAAAAGCTTTTTTTTCCTCTTATTTTTTTTTTGAGTTAAACGGATCTGAAAGCTTTGATGGGATGGCAAAGAGCCCAATATTTTTTCGTATGAACCCGTAGTATGGATATAATTGGCGCTCCATAGATACATAAATATACATATAGAGAGAGACTGAGCTACCCTCAAATGAATTTATACTTAAATCAGATCTAGTCAAGTCTAAACTAAATGACGAAGGTTCTATATAAATAATCCGAATTATTAGATATGATTTATAACCTCTATACTATTTACATATAAAAAATATAAAATACCATGACTTCTAACTTTTACATTAAGTGGTGAAAAAAATTATACATTCTAAATAAAATAAAATACATAGTTTTTTGGGGGGGATGCATCCTCTAGCATAGAGTGTCTGTTTAAGCACCACGGATTCGCAGTCACATTAGCTTGCACCTAGAAAAGCGTGGAACTAAAGGCTATGATTTTATTAGAACCAAAGAACAAGCTTTGTACCACTTTGAAAATACTAGAATTGAACTTGAACAGACACCCAAGATAGCCATGAAACAAAGCAATAATAGAGCTAAAAAGGAGGGCAATCTTTGCCCTCCCCCCACCACCACCCCCTTCCCCTTTTTTTTCTTCTTTTCTCCGAAAACTAAAGTAGCATCCTAAAAGGAGTGCCTTTCAGGGTCCAAAAGAATATGCAAGGATCTCCTGCCAGTGCTGATCAAACTTAGTGGTGAATAAAATTGGGCTCTGCAGGCACGTCTCCTTGCAGCTCTTATCATGCAAGCACTCATACCACCTTTTCTCCCCTGCAAAGTTTGCTCATAATATAATCTCTCCACACCTCCACTTCCACTTCTTTTTCTTTCACTCATCAACTTTCTTTCAACGGATAAGTACGTGAGTCGTAAACCCTAATATGCTCAAATCCATCCATTAGCTGATGATGGGCAGAGTGTTTGGACCCCAACACCCAAGAAATCCCTAGTTTCTCCTCCTCTTGTACCATCTTTTTGAGCCATCTGATGCCTCGCAGAGTGCATATCGCTGTATGGGTTCGACACTGTGATATCACTGGCAATGTTCTCTAGGCTATTTTCCATGTTAGCCGCTATGCTCGGATGGTTTGGATCGAGCAAACCATCATATTTATTGCCACCATCCTGGACTTGAGTGTTGTGGCACTTCATCTCTAAGCTACCAAAGAAGGACGGACCGCAGGAAGTCGCACCAATTTGAGCAGCTTTTTGCAGCAATGCAGTTGCCGACTTGTCCGATGCCGGTATGGACTGCTGATGATGCTGAGTGCTATACAGGGAAGGAATACTCATAAGGTCGGCTTCCTTCAAACTAGTAGGCAGTGAGGTGCTTGTTAGCTCTACAGAGCTTGAAGAGGCCAGCTTGTTACCATATATCCAACTTAATTGGCCGTCGAGTTGCTGAGCATTCGAGCATGAAGCGAAGGGATCACTGTAGAGAGTTGAGATGCTCATTGGCCCGATTTGATGCATAGCGGAGAGACTACCATCAGTGCTCAGGGTCTGATTATTTTGAGGTCTTTGGCCCATCCAGAGTGCAAGTCCAGGCAGAGCATGATCGCCCGCTTGGCGTTCAGCCATTGCAGGCTTACATATAGCAGGGAAATGCTGCACCATGTTAGATCTCATCAAACCCCCAGTGAAATGATAATTGGCATTACTGATCGATGCCAATCTATCGATGTTTGATGCCGCGGAAACTCGTGCGGCCTCTTCAGCTAAGGCATCACAGAAGGCCCTGTGGGTTATGAAGCTGTCCCTCCTGTTTATCATGAGCGAATCGATCACAAACACTTCATGAGAATGTAATAAATAGGAAGGCAAGAGAATGGTGGGGAGAAACAATAGAGGACATGGATTATGCTCGTAACATCGTCAACAAATTTTACTTCATGGATGCAATGATTCTATCCTATCCTTCCCTTGTAAAGCTAGCAGACTGACGAAGAGATAGAAAGAGATGATGATGATGACGGACTTTATGAGAGGTTAGCTAACAAGTTTTTGTTAGCATACACCATCATAAAGCTTTCTTCCAATGCCCCCCTAATTTAAGAGAAACAATTTAATTTTTATTGATCGGTTTAGTCCTTATTATTGGCTCTTATGATGTTAAATGCATCAGGATTCAAGAGTTACAGAAGGAGATCTTGGTGTGTTTATTATAATCAAGTTAGCTAACTAGCTAGTTACAATAGCATACACCATCACATACCTTTCTTGCAGTGGCTTCCCTAGTTTGATGATCATGCCTGTAATTAATCTTGACACCAAGGTCTTAAGTAGAATAAATGGCTATAAGAAGGCTAATTAACATACCTAGAGAAGAGGGTGCCACAGTCACAACGGTACTCCCTCGTGCCACAAACCTTGGAGTGGGCCTTCCAGTCGGACTGCACTGCGTACCGCTTCGAGCACTTCTCGCACTTCCACTTCTTCTCACCGTGCTTTCGGCAGAAGTGCTTCTTTACGCCGGTGAGGTCGCCGAGGGCCCTCGATGGATGGTGGTGGATGCAGGTCTTCTCCGGGCACACGTACACCCTCTTCCTTCGTTCTTTGGTGCTTCTCTGCCTCAGCTTCCATGGAAGGTTATGGCCCCGGCGGTGGAGCTGGAGATTTTGATCTCTTTGGAAGCCTTTGCCACATATCTCGCACACAAACCGGTTTGTGGCCAAGAGGGTCTTTGGAGACAAGGCAATGACTTCTGCTTCAGGATCTGCTGGTTAAAACATGAAGTCACCAATGAGAGCTATAGATAGGAGAGAGGGATAATACTGTGAAGGAAACTATGAGAATAAACAAAAAAGAGTTTTCATTGCCTGGATTTCCTGGTAGGTTTCTCCTCTTCTTTGCGATGGGAGGATTGGGTTCCTGAGTTGGGTCATGTGGTAAGGACTTTGAGGTTGCTTCTCCTGCCATTTTTTTCTCTCTTTCCTCCTTCCTCGACAACAGAACACCTTCTTTTCTTGGTGTAAGGGTATCAAACCACTAGGAAATCTAAGGTGATGTTTTATAGCCAAAGGGAAAGAGAAGTCTGTGCGCTCGCGCATGTGTGTGTCTTTCTCCCTATATGGGGGTGGTCTTGAGGAAGGGCTTCTGGGATGAATAGAATAGTATTATTTGTTAAGGAGTGGCGGTGAAAAGTGAAGGCTAGCTGAAGATTCCAGTTCTATTAGATAGAGGAAGGGTGTGGGGGACGAAGGTGCAAGATGACACATATGATGAGGTGGGAGCAAAAGCTGTGCCTCGGTGCTTTTCCCATTTGGAATGATTATCCCATAATTTGTTTTGTTGGCCTTTTTTGTAATCTTTGTTGATCATAAAAAAAATTAGGAAAACCAACCCAAGCTTCAAAGTTGAGAGAGTTAATTTCTTAGTCTAAGTTGCTAACAAAAGTTCTCTCAAAGATTGCTATGGGAAATGGGGTTAGATTGTCAGGAATATCTTGGGTCTCAAGCCATTCAGGAAAAAAGAAGAAACTTTAAATATAACTTAGGCCTTAGGTGGAATTGGCATTTCACGAGGAGCAATGCTTCCTGTGAGCCTATGATCAACCAATTAGAGTGGAAAATGTTAATTTCCCATTTTCAAAATTGGAGAATTAATGGTATAACAAGTGCCTCACTGCATCTTTTCGTAGCCATTTTCATTTAGAAGCTTGTCTAATCTACCATGCCCAATGGACCCAAGAAGAAAAAAAGAGAGAGAAAAAATACTCATTGTTCAAACTCATAGAAATTATAATCCTCTTCAAAGTGAGCTAATTAAAAAATCAATTCTAAAAGAAATGTCTTCCTCCACAAACGCTAAAAAAATATGCATCGATATTTACTTAATAGAGTGCTGATTAGCTAGATGAGTTCACTGATTGGCATCTCACTAAGGATAAGGATTCCCAAGCTAGTATATCATTTTCATTGAAGGGTTGCTAGTGGTTGATTGTTTGTATACTGCAAACTAGTACTAAAATAAAATTCACATGGGCTGGGCTCAGTTGTGACTAACCCTAAATTATAATATTACTATATAAAAATAGATATATAGCTAAATAAATTTGATGTATATCAATTGACATATACTTCTCCCTCAACCGTTCAATGCCACCTAAGCTTCTTCAGCATTAAAAATAAGCTCCATGCCGGTATCTCTTACCTCATCAAATTTCATGATTATCGATTATTTTGTCTAGTGAATTATTACTGCAAGGATCATTCCTTGCAATATTCATAAAGCACACACTGTCATTGGATAAATTATGCATCTAATAGTGGACTCCAGCAACTATCACCTAATCATGGACCACACGTTTAAATCCTTTACTAACATAGAGGAGCAAGCTAGGTCTACTGTTTGCATAAAAATGCAATGCAAATCCTTGGAAATTTCTCACTAACTCAAAGCCAAACATTGGGAGGCCAAATGCATGGGATTAAGGAACAAATTGCACCATGTCAGATTTTTTTTTTTTTTTTTTTTTTTGAAAAAAGGTTCACTTATCAGTTGATTTGTTTAAGAGGAGAGAGGAGGGAGGGAGTCACAGTTTTTTGATTCCATGCTACAAGGCATGCACGTGGTTCCAACATGGAGACTGTCAAATCTGAGGCTACACGACGATGGATAAGACAACGAGAGAATAATCGTCTACAAATGCCACCTTTATCTCCTTGACCGAGATCTATGAATCCATCGGTCTCACAGTATTCTGGTCTTATTTTTCCAATGGTGGCATTATTTATCTCGGTGGCAAATGAAGACTTATTAAGCCATATATAGCTTGGCCACCCAAGTCTCAATGTAAATAAATCTTGATACGTGGTAATGAGCACGACCAGGCATCAACTGTGCATGGATCGTGAGGATCTAAACACATTGGGTATGAAGCAGGTCTATCATGGGATCAGTCCATATATAGTTTGGAATAAATAGATGCCAATGCATCCATCACATATAATTAGAGCTAATGTAACGACTTACAGCACCAATATATATATGCACCTAAGTTCTATAGAACTTTCCTTGTTAGCTTTATCCATTCATTAGGAAATTGCTCGAAATGCTTAAATGCATTGATTTGTAACCTCTTTTATATAAATATCATCACGTTATGGAAAATCTTATGCCAAACAATTTTTGCTTCAATGCTAGTGGTGAACCCCCAACGTATTTCTCAAAAAAAAGAAAAAATTAATTTTTGTTAATCATTCATTATTTTATGTTTTATTTTTCATTAATTATTCATTATAAAATAGTTATGATTTAGTTTAATATTTAAATTTCTTAATTCAGGTGTATAAACACGTCAAATTTTCTAGAATATTCTTAAAAATTAACACATCATCACTATGGTGAAACTAGAAATATCCAAAAAATTACTTACTCAATATATCCAATGATAAACTACTAAATCAAAACTTTAATGGAGCTTTATGCCACAAAAATAGCAAAGCAAGATTAAGTTTTCAAAAATCTCTGTATTTATTGTGAATCCAAATATATGTTAGATCTGGTTCCATGTATTAGTTCCTGTAGTTGACATCCTTGTACTTCACAGATAATTATGTTTCCTTGTGATTAAAGTAAGCTTTATAGAGGACTGCATTGCTGGAAATACCTATTTTATAAGATTAGGGCACAACTATGAAAATATTAAAAGAAGACATGCAACTTTGGGAAATCTTTTTGAGAAATCTTTTCTTCTTCAGAAATCTTTTCCTTTCCAACTCTGTTTACGTATAACAGCCAAAGCCATGAGTTCGAACTAAATAAACTTTGATTCTCCTAAGAGGGAGAACCATTGGAATATGCTTGGGTGTGAAGAAGGTAAGAAGAAAGAAACATGTCTTGGAGAAGATCAGCTGGAACAAATAGTGAATTTTTGGAGGTGTGGGAAGTCGTCGGCTTCTGAGCTGACTTTTGTACAGTGCTTGTTAATCATAGTCTAATGATGCTTTGTGTATCAACTTTGCATTGGGAGCTCTTTAATGCATGTGTTTCTTTGGACCGTTGCTATTGGACTTTGTTAGCCCTTGGAATATTCTCTCCTCCCCCAAGGCCCCAAGCTCCAATACCCACATCTTTGCCGACACCAGATTCCTTTCCAAACCCCCAGAATTACTGCTCATGATGCCAGGGTCCACTGTTCCCGAATCTTTGTCTCAAGGTTGTGAGAGATTTAAAAGAGTATAAAAGTCTCAAAACATGAGGGGCTTGGGAAAAAGAGAACCTTTGTCACCAAGAGTATGTTTGTTTCTTTTGGCTTGTTTTGGGTTGGGAAGTGGAGCGGATGTTGGCTATTTCAACTGTTAATTTTGTGAAGGAATCCCAGAGAAGAGGTGCCTTGAGTGATTTATTTTTTTAATCTTTTCAGAAGACCAAGGCATGAACGTGTCCCTCTTAAAACATCCACTTTCAAAATGGAACCCTTTATTCCCTTTCTTGGTTCTTTGGTGAGGTTGAGCATATGACTAAGACACCAGAAAAAAAAAATGTTCAGGCAGGTAAAGCAAAAGAGCTGGTGAAATGGTCCTGCATTGGTTTGGTCCACTGGATTTTATTTAGATGGTCACCAACTTAGGCCATTTTGGATTAAGGCTGCTAATCTAAATCTCTGTTGGTGGAGGAAATAGGGAATGATATATAATTACCACTAGCAACACCAATTCCCTCATACCATGTGGCAGAAGGAATTTTTTGTGCGGTTGACACAGGCGATTGGGTTCGTATCTTTCGCACGAAAGAAAGATTTATCTTCCTTCGCATGAATCCACTGGAAGCTTTCTTGAACTCTATCATTCATCTATCTGTATAGATCTCAAAGTGACCAATGGATGATCCAATGGTGAATTCGCGCAAAGGAAGGTGAACCTTTCTTTGCAGCGAAAGACACAACCTCATCCCCTCAGGTGGCTGAGTTTAATTTGGAATGAGGCAACTTTAACCGATTTGCTCCACCTTGTTCAGCCAAGTAGCCATTCGAGCAGCTAGCTTTTTTTCCTTAAAGATAGAATAGCCATTTTTGAAAATTTCTACACAATAAATTCTTCATTTTTTCTCTTTATATCTTGCTTACTCAACCTACAACCAATTCTTTTTTTTTTTTTTTAGAACAAAAACCTAAGACTGGTTTACTTTGTTAAAAAGATAGGATACTTTAACTTTTGATTTCTTCCTGCAATCTCCACATGATCGCACTAACATGGCCATTTAATTCTCAAATCAAACACACCCTAAGATTACTCATATGATAAATTGTGCCCAAATTATCAGTTTTGGATCCAAATATATCTGAAACCAGTAAGCTAACATGGGTCTTCTCAGGCAGACTCTCTCTCAGTGAGATTTTTGGGTTAGTTTCTTGATCTATACTAAAAACTTGAGTAAAAATAATGTCGGTTGATTAAATTATTGGCCTCGGCAACCACTGCTAATAGCTTTCACATCGTGTGCAAGTACAGCTAAATATGTGTGCTCTGATTATTTTATGGCCTTATCTCCACCACTGTGATATGCATGCATGGTTATAATAATATGGTGCAACTTTTTTCCTGCCATAAACGTTCTTTTCTATGAGAAGCCTGTCACACTAATTCAATTTAATACTCAAATAAATACCTGGCATGAGATTTCAGATCCACGGTCCCTTGAGCCAAAGGTAAGCACGGCATCCTATGATACTTGTATTCTTTTTTATAGCATGAACCTGCTAAGTGATAACATAAAGGAATTTAAAACATATGAGAATCGGGATATCATCTCCTTTGTATATCAATTTCTAGGAATGGTTTAGAAGGTTTCAGATCAGTCTTCAATGATAAAGAAACAAAACTTTGGATGCAAATAGTACTCTCTCAATCTCAGGCTGATTTGTTTGAGAAGCTTTCTACATTTCTAAATCCATGGCTAATTAAATGTTTAATTTAAGTTCAAAGCTTGAAAATTTGGCTAGTAAATATCTTGCAATGTTTGCTAGCTAGAGAAGAAGATGAGATGGAATGGAAAAGCAAAGACAGGATTCAAAAGAAAGAAACCTGAAGAAAAGGGAGAAAGAAGGGGGATAAACTAAGAATCTTCTTTAGCTTGGTTCTGGAAGGATGGACCTTATGACAAGTGAAGCAGGACACAGAGCAGTCGCTCTGTATTGAAGATAGAGAGATTAAAGGTCCATACATGCTTCGGTTGTGTGGAAACTTGAAATATTGTATACGTTTGATTGGTGTAATGACCGTTACTCACTGCAGGTCTGCAGCTAAGTGCAGGCAAAGAAGCTGGAGGGGGGAAAACGAATGGAACATTTATGGTACATTTATTGCTTCTATATCTTGTATTTTTTGTAGAATAATGCTGAAATAACTTGCAAGTTCCACTGAAAAATATCATTCAAGTGATGTAGTCATCATCTTTTGCTCTTCTTTGGATAACAATGAGCATGCTGTCGCTAAGAGGATGCTTCACTCACCAACATATGTATATCTGCCAACATTAGGTGAGAAAATTTCATTCTTGTGACTAGCTATCATCACATCAATTTACCAGAAGATAAAAAGTAGGCATCGACGTTTGTAATTCGTTTGTAGTTCTCATCAACCATATACCAACATCAACCTACTATGTAACCTAGATGCAAATCAAGCTTGCACCAGCTAATGCACTATTTCTCGTGACAGAGAAATAGCCATGCTTCGAGGTAAGTAAACATGATAAGTCACAATATCTACATTAGGAACAGGGGCTGCTTTGAGTCAAATTTCCATAATGCCTGAGTTCTGAAATGATAGACCCTCTCTGAGCAAATGATATTATGATAGAAATGATAAGGATCATGTAGCTAGTTAAGCATCCTGGACCAGATCTATAAGGAAATTAAAGGATGGCTGTCATAACAGCTGTTGTTGTCCATTATAACAAAAATAATGGACAATGACAGGAAAAATAAACTGCATTAGTTGATTATGTCATTGTTAGCCGAATTAAAAATTATTCTTTTCTAGCTTGGATGGAGAGTGGATAGAACCTTCTGTTGCTGCTAAGAATCAGTATGACCAAGGCGTTAAATAGATGAGTTTGCTAGAGGGCTTGGCAATCAACTGTTTAGGTCGTATAGCTTGATGATGCGCCTGAGATAGTGCTGAAAAATCGAGGTCGTGCTTAGATCTTCGCCCCAATGTTGTATTCAACCCGAAACAACAATGATGAAGAAGTCCTCGTGCCCAAGAGTGTCTAGTGGAAGACCCTTCGATGCCTAAGTTAAAAAGGCTCTCAGGAAGCAGCGGAGGTTGAGAGTGGCAGAGCGACAGTATGGTGGTATGTAAGAACCTGAGAGCACTTATCTGGAGGGTCCCTCTGAGATCGGATTGTATAGACAAGGGCCAACATTAATCACCGGAGGATTCAAGTTTGTGGATTGGCCATCTTTGGCAAGCCATCACACATTTCGAGGATTGCATGTGGTTGTTTTACAGGCACATTATATCATGTGTTTCTCGCAGGTGTGGTTTGGGAGACTGCTTGTGATCGTGGCCAAGGTATTACCGACTAGAGGAAGATTTTGAAATTCAAATGACTCTTCGCACGCTTCTAGACTGGCCACGTGGCGGGTCTTGGTTGACTGGATAAACATTTTACAGAAAAGTTTGATTGGCTAATCTTTAGATCGGTTGTGGTTGGTTTCAAGGCGTATTAACTTCCAAACTGATCTACCGACTTTCTAATATTCATGACAACCAATATCTCAAACATTTATTGGACTTGCAATTCATTTTCTCTCATTATTAGTCTATACAACAACTTAGCTTAGCTTTTATTAACTCGAGCAAATTCGGTGGAACCACCAACTTAATATTAAAGTCGGCAACTCAGCTATGTTCATAAAATTAGGGACTTCATATCAGATTTTGGCAACTTTGTGCGTGTACTCCAGTCGCCAGTAAATTTCATTCTAATTATGTAAACCCTTGTTAATTGGGTGAGAAAAGAGACATATGCAAAAAAAGTTCAATTGTATTTAAGTAAATATATTCTTTTTTAAAAGTAATTATTATTTAGTCCATATTTTAAGAAAACAAAATTCTTAGTAGTCTCTAAGAATCTAGACCGTTCATTCTTCCTATCATGTGCATCGCGCATGTTAACTACGAGACTTCGCGCTCACCTAACTTAATTTTTTGAGGAAAAATCGAATCTAAAAGGTTTTAGCCACGCTGGCCAGACCCAATCCATGGCCCAGGTTAGCAGGATAGCTGAGATGGCGTGGATATCTTGGCTATCCGGCTAGATATGGCAATTAAGAAACCCGAGAGAATTGTAGCTGAATTACTAAGAAAGAAAGAGCTTCGTCTTTCTTCTACGAAATGTGCGAGTCCCTGGCAGGGAGCCCGCTTCAAACTTTATGAGAAAAGTGATGCGAAATAGCTTCTGTCCAGAGGAAACCAAACCACTTCAAACTTTTAGAAACCCTAATCGATTTCCATATCGTTAAAGAATAATAAAAAAAACAGCGAGTTTTTGGATTCTTTTCTTCACCAGAGTAATGACGGTTGAGTGGGAAGTGCAAAGAAGAAAGAAATCTTTGAGCCAAAAGAGAAGAAAGAAAGAAAAAAAATAAAAAATGGATCCCAAAGCGTCGGCCAAATCGAAGCGAAGTCATTCCCAGCAAGGCCGGAAGAACCACCAGCTGCTGGCCGCCAGGAGCGCCCAGAATAAGAAGCTTTCCGCGGCCGCGGCCGACGCCGGAGCCGGAGGAGAGGCGAATCCCCGGCAAGCCCAAGCCCGCGCCCGCGCCCAGCGGAGGGAGGGGATTAGGCCCAAGAGAAAAGGCGTGGGCTTCTCTTACTTAATCAAGCAAGCTCGATCCCGGCCATCGGAGCATCGCGATCTTGAAACGTCCCAGTCCGCCTTTTCCTCCGATGAGCTTTCCTTCGGTAACCACCTTTCTCACTCTCTATCCATCTGTCTCAATTCTATTGGATATTTTAGGGCATATGAAAGAAAAAAATTTGGTACGGAAGATAAAGTATCATCAATTCGAGGGTTTCACCTCGGCAAGAAACAAATTTTGTAGTTCTTCACGTTCTTGACACTCCGCTCTTGATTTCCAAATTATTGATCCTTGATTACTTTTAAGGGGTTTATGTTAAGAAACGTCTTTCTTGTTCAAATGTTTACAAATTTTGCCGATAACAAGCCTAAATAATTTGAATTGCAAATGAATCTGATATCAAGAATTGAGAAAAGTATCATTCCCTTTATGACCAAGTCGACGTTTTGGTTATCCATTTCGTTCATCCTGTAGTTAAAATAAAAGTGGTCAGACTTCCAAATTGGAAACTTGAAATGAACAGAAGGTTTCCCATGACATTTCTTTGGTTGCGCTGGTTGTAGATTGTTTTGGGTAATTTTGAAAATTAATCTGAATGGTGGAAGAAATAAACAAAATTTCTTTGCACGCTAATTGTTTTTTTTTTCTGGTAAATTATCAATATTGCTACTCTTTATCAGAAAATGTTATCATTGCTACTGTTGTTTTTATTGTATTTTATGATTTTTAAAATATTTAAATACTAAATGCAGCCTGTATAATGCAAATGCACTATGCAATCCCCTGATTGCCCATATACTGCCTCCTCTTTTAAAACTAGGGAAAAAATTCAAGTGGAAATTGTGTGAGTCACGGGTATAGAAGATTAGTTTATAAATTTGGTGGGTTATTTGTGTCATTGTGATTGAATATGTGAATTTGAAGTTATTGGTCAAACAATCTGCTGAAGCCAAGTTTGACTAGACAATGAATACTTTAGTAGGGAGATGTAAATACACTAGCTAAGGTGGAAGAATTCTGAACTAGAAAATGAGTTCAGAGTTCTTGAAAAACTTCGATCTAAACACTGATGATTGGTCAGAATCATAGAATTAAACAACTTTGTTTGGGCGATTGATGTTGAGGAGCCAACATATGATGGTGAAAAATTTGACAAAGATGCCACACGAAAGTACAATTTTCGATAAGCCAACCTCTTCCAATAGGAAAATTCCAAAAGGATGAGCCAATCTTTCACAAAAGCCAAAGTTTATAATCTTGAGTTTGAGAACACAGCCAATAGCATACCTGTGACTTGATAAATAGTGTTTTAAGTGTTACGTAATAAGATAAGTCAGCATGAGGGAATTGTCACAAAAATATATCCCTAGAATAATCAATGGGCTCATCTGATTATCCCAAGTAATATTAATCCCTCTAATCTCCTTGCCTCTTTGTTGGCCCAGCCTTACCAATCACCATGTCTCATTGCATACACTGACATCTTGTCATATTGCTACAGGTTTCTTATTGTAATTAGCTTGGACCCTCCACTCTACCACGTACTATTTTAAATCACTTCTTTTTGGATATTCTTCGATCTCCTTGTTTTTCGATTTATGTGTTTCATGCATAATCAAAGTGTTCTTATTAATGTTTTTTTTTAACTTTCTACAATTGAAATGTTGGATAAAAGCCTTTCGTTGGCATTTATCAGCCTGCTTCAAACCACTGAAGTCCCAATGTTCCGAAAAGTAATCGTCACTATTAATAAAACTACGAATTTCAACTTCAACGTCCTCAACATATTCTTAACTTAGAACCCTGCACCCCCTGAAAAAAAGACAAAAGGTTCCAAAGACAAAAAATAATGATAATAACAATAAAGAGAGAAAATTAAAAGAAAAAGGGAAAACAGGATTACTAAAGGCATGGACTCAACAACTTTTAACTTCTGATGAACAGCAGCATCTTGAGTCCTGCTGCTGAAGAAGAAAGCAGAAGGGTAGCCGACAGAAAATGGTAATCACAAAATGGGTTTAGGGAAGGAGAAAATCCCCTGATTAAAGGGTACTAGGGTAGGATTGTTTTGGGGCTCACATGTGGCAAGGAAATTCTTCAGCTTCAAAGCTAGAAGGCACTTTGTTGCATTATGCTCCAAATTGGTGGCCTCATGGGAGTTTGGACCAAACACTTGGGTTTCTCTTTCCAGTGCAAGCATAAGTTAAGATCTCCAAGAACTGGAGGCAAGAACCTTCCCCATCATCATCTCAGTTAAAAGAAGCTAAACAATACAATTTCTCCCATTTTAGAGAGACTTGCTTCAGTCTTTGCTTCTCCAAAGCCAATTTGGTAGACATGAGGGTAGTTAATACATGCTCAGGCATATTCCTGGCACATTTCCATGAGGATACAAAAGGATTCGCTAATAATACCCCTTGGTAACTTAAATCAGAGTTGTGAATGCAGCCGCAATTAGATTAAATCAACGTGCTTATCACATGGAAATATGGGAATCACCATACTGAAAAAAAAAATTTAAAAAAAAGACAAGAAAAAAGAAAAAGAAGAAAGCTGAACCATATAGGCACTGTTGGGTGCAAGCATTTGGAAATTGTCTCCACAAAGACAATAGTTTGATGATGCAGTATATCCCCATCCCTGCTATTGTTAATTAAATCTGATTCATTAACCATAATGCAAACAAGCTCAGGTTTTGTATGTAAGTAGTCATTCTAAGAACCCATTGCATGTTTACAGCCAATTATTTTGGAATTTTTGGCATAATCTCAATTTGAATGCACACGGTAATCTGTATTTGCAATGATTTTGGTATTGGACTTTGTGCAAACTTGGCACAACTGAATCTGCCAAAAAACCAAACATATATATTTTAAAAAAACTACAAATCCAGACCCGAAACCATATTTTCATTCAAATGAGTATAGCCTGAATCTGTTAATGAATTCATGTCAGCCTCTTTAAACAGACAGCTGTGACATTCTGAAAAGATTATAATCCATAGGCAGTCTGATGTTAGGCATTTTGTTGCATACAACTATATCCCAAGCGGGTCTTCTGCAGCTGTGTTAGCTGATCTGTTTCTTAGCTCCTAATCAAAATTAATACTATAAGCTCTTCTAGTATATGCTTATTTGAAGGTTTTCGGCAATCCTCTAGCGGATGTTGACCTTTATTGTCTCTAGATTTTATGCAGGGTGTAAGCTCTATGCTTTCTGTCAGGGGAAAGGGCCTCTTAGCTAGGTGTGCAGATGACAATTTCATTGTGGATGATGACCCCACATCAAGTTGCGAGGCATTAGTTTATCAGTTTCATGTATTTATAACTAGTTTTTCACAAAATTGTTGTTTATCAGTTGGCCTATGCTTTTATGCCTTGCGTCAATGATCTTCATTTATGCTATTATCTATAAAAAAAATTAGGAAGATTGAGTATAACATTGCCTGTCTGAAAACAATCTTTTAACTTTTGATTTTATGAAGTACTTCCGGTGTGCTCTTAACTGATTCTCCCATAACCATAGTTGACGACCATTTTTCCATATATAGATGATCCTCCTTGCACACTCTTCTTTGCTATTTATTCATATCATGTGGTGATTCCTCCATCAAAGGAGAGTTGAAAGTTCTGCTCTCTTCTCCCTCACAACATCCTGAAATCTCTTTTGTAGCTTTTCTGCTATCAAATACCAATATGAGCTTTTTACATACTGTCGCTTCCAATTTATCATGGCACGTGACTAGAGGATGTCAGTGTTTGTGTCAAGCCAGGATGAAAAAAGTAGGGGGTTCATGTTGCAGAATCACGATTTACCTTTTTCTGTTGCAAGCTGCAGTGAAGTTGAATCTCCCTGGGGAGAGGCAGGGAGGGTCTGGTGCAATGGTAGCAGCCTCCATAAGAAAAATAATCTATTAGGAATGTCTTATGTAAGTAACAGCATCCTCCCCTCCCCCTACAACAAATGCATGGTACCCCCCCCCCCCCCCCCCCCTTCACTTCCTTTCTTTTCAGTCTGAATCCAGAAAGACAAGAAATCATGACCAGTTTCTTGAAATCAAGGTCCATCACATATGTGATCGCTTCTAAACTTGGAACACCCATGCCTAGATCTCATTCACACCATTGTATTAGGGTTATATGAGAGATCCCTTATCACATATCATTACATAAAAGATTGCTTTATTTTGACTAAAGGCATGGTCATGGACTACCTCAAAGTTCAGACTGGTGAATGCAATATGAGTGCAACATGGTGTTTTTACACTTCACCATTGCTTGGGCATAATCTGAATTCTGAATCAAATTATTTGTAAATAGAATGACTGTTACAGAGTCTTGAACAGGTAGTGTTCATTGATGCCGGTACTTGTTTTATTTTAACCAGTTTACTTCTTTTTCTATGTCTGAAATTTCCATACCTAACACGGTCAATATATGAACATATGAGTTCAACCATTCACATTGTATGGTTAACCTTTCTACCCTTTAAGTTAGTTTACAATATTTATATTAATGTTTGGCCTAAAATCTTGCAATATTTTCGAGTTATACTTTATAATCAACAAGTAATATTAATTATTGATAATTTTTTATCTTTAACTTGTGAATATTTTATGGTAAACATTGATTGCATTCAGTATATTAATTTCAACCTCCTAGGAGCGTATTGGCACATAATCTAAATTTGATACTATTTCCAAATTCAAATGAATATGATCCTCAAAGTAACTTTGGATTTGGTATGGTAGTTGATATTGAGTTCAATTTCAATTTGTATGCATTTTTCTTTCCATGAAAAACTTTGAATCATTATACTATTTAATTGATGTTGTTTTTATGATGTATTTGTTGGCCTCCCAAAGGAAAAATCCTGGATCCCCTCCTCTTGCATTGAATTTCTGTTTTGCCATTTTGCTCTGTCTTTTAAATGTATGTTATATTATATGTAAGGTACCTTTTCTCTCCAGGGATTTGCATGCACTTGCTGCACAATTATCAAAACTAAAGCTTTCAGAGAGGCTATTTATTGAACAAGATTTATTACCTGAAGAGCTGATAAGCATAACTATCAATGGGTATGCTTTTTCCTGTCAATTTAGTTCCAAGCCTTAACTTTGTAAATATGTGATCTGCATTATGCCTCTGCTTTTAAGTTCTTTACTTGTAACCAAGCCTCTACCAGGTTGGGATTCCATGTGACTTAATCATTCATGAATTTTCAGGTCTGTGGTTCTTTGTAACCATTCACAGTAAATCAGTAATAATGCCCTTCTTCTGATTTAGATGACTGGTTTTAGAAACTTTTGAAAAGGCAGTCTATCTAGGAGATGTTGGATTCAACCAAACACAAATATTTCTGTTGTCTATAGTGCATTGTCCATATAGAGATAATCGTTCGAATTGGTGCCTTACAAGGCCATGTTTTTATATAAGATATTATATTTTGAGACATTAATTATTCTTTTATTTTATTCATAATATTTTATTGATATCTAATAGCATGTGATTGATTGGCCAATTGAAGGAGACCTAAGACTCTGGTTTCTTATTCCTTAAATTGTCAAAATGAAGGATGACGTTGGGAGACTTCATCTACATGGCTGTTAATGGTAGATGATGACCATAAAATTGTGGTAACCATTTCTCGGTTGTTAGAGTAAAGGCTCCACATTAACACTTGGCTGTGACACGTTACATTGACTGGCTAGTTTGAGAGGACGTCTAACTGAAACTACACTGTCATGATTGACAATGTTCTCATTGTATAATAGCCTTTGTATATCCTATGACCTGACGGGTCCATGTAAACTTGCATGAGTCAAGTCACTTTGATAGCCAACCGATCAGACTAAGATACAAGTTTGTATATAGTCTTATTGGGTGTATATGATTTATGCTGAAATCATGTGAGATGCCGACCATTACCCATATCAGGAGAGTAACTTGTTTGTTCAAAAACTAACCATGCAAAAATAAATCCACTGAGGTTTGTCAAAAGTGTTTTGATAAGAATGTATTTTACATATAAAATAACTATAGAGTATATTTATGGTTTTTGCAAATATTTTGGAAAAATAGTTTCTTCGGTGCCTGGTTAACTCATGCCCCAATAGATGTTAGTCGATTATGGATTGAATAGTTCTATGATTGTTTTCTCGATAACCGACATGAGCTTGGTTGTAGTGAAAGGTTGGAATTGCAAATCGGTGTGCTATTATATGGAGGGATTTTATCTCACTTCCAACTTTAGAGGTACGCCATAGCACTATTTTCTAGGTGACTTACGATCTTAAGTATTCAGGGTCATATATGATGGGATAGGTCTGATTAATCAAGTGTTAGTTAATCAGACACATAATGATCTTTGATCAAAATCTCAAATCTGGCCTGTAGGTGTAGTTCCATGCGCTTTATAGTTGATTCAGCTTATTCTGAAAATTGTGCATGCACCTGGTAAGATCCTTGATTGTATGCATAGATTTAGACTCACTAATTCAGCCTCTAGGGGATTGTAGTAGTTCGATTTCATAATTGGACTACCAGAATTAGCTTTATAAGCCATGAGAGATATTTATTTGGTTCTATACATGATATTGGTCCATTATAATGGAGTATTGGGCTCGGTATATGATGCATACTTGTTAGTTTCGGGGATTTTGTGCTCTAAACAAGTTTAGGCCTTATATTGGACCTTATTGAGTCCACCTCTTAAGAAGTGTGTTGAGGCCTACTTAAGGGACTGATCCTCTTATTTCATGCAAGTGAGAAGAGAGGGGACAACACCTTAGTGAGAGCGCCCCCTTTCTTTCTCATATATGTGAGAAAGAAAAAGGGGGCACCACTTAAGTGGGTCTCTCCCCCTTGTTCTATGTGCCCCTAATTCCCCTCCTAGTTCGACTAGGAGAGGAAGATGAGGTAGGTTCGGCTTTGACTTTTTGTCCCCTCCCTCTTTTATAAATAGGGAGAGGGAGCCAGGCTAAATAATAAAAATAATGAGAAATCTCTCCTCACTCGAATTCTCTCCCAAGTTCATCTTATAGTATGAGGGTTTGGAGAAAACCCTCTCAAGACCATTTTTGCTAAGTGAAGCGGATCTTAGTGAGGCTCAGTGCAAGCATAAAGGTTGGGAGTCGTGCCCGAGTATCAGTCGGGGGTGTGATTATGAGATCCATACCCGCCAATTCCCAGAATTCAACTGCTTGTTTAAGGTTTATTTTCTACCTTTGTATGATCAATTGAGATAAAAAAATTTGCTTGCACCATATCAATTTTGTAGCATGGTAGAATCTTGCCCCATATACCATGCTTTCGTTGATTGCACCCAAATATTGGGCACTTTTGTTGCATTGAGTGCCATTACAAATTTCTCAACACAAAGGTGGTAGTGAGTGTTATTATATATGTGTGAACTATATTTTCCTTGATTTTGAAGTGAACAAGGAATATGGGTTCACTATAAAAGATTTTGTATTTAATTTCTTTAAATGAGGAAAAGCTGTGAATTGTGTCATAAAAGATACCGACCTCGTAAGTTGGAGCTCGAAGATATTTTGGATATGCATGTAAGTATGAATCTAGGCTAGTCCTAAGAGCTTGAGCAGGCTGTAAAAATTATAAAGATTTTGTAAATTGGGAAAGACATGCAGAATGCATTCTCTGAGTAAGTGCCAAGTTATTATCTTGATATAAAGTTGATTAGTCACTTTCTTGTGTTAATATAACAATTAATAGGTATTGTTACTTTAAGCAAATAAGTGAGCTACTTGCCAATGAACCTAAATTAATTCATCAGTTTTCTTTTATATAGAGTAACGTTTCAATCTAATAAACAGTCCATGCTGTATTTTCTTGGATGGTTAAGGACTATGAAAAATATCTCTTATGAAAACACATATATTGCATGGCAACAATTTAGACAAGGCAATTTAGCCATGACTACTTTTGAAAAATGTGTTGGTGATTACAAAAACCTCAATTTTTTCCAGACTGAGCATGCTATTGGTATGTTGTAGCTATACCAGATCAAAATGATGTCATCACCATATATCTAATTGGCTTCTTAAGTAAATATCCGGAGTGATTTGTCAGCTGTTGAGATGTGTAGTATAAAGAGTAGGTTTTGAAATACCGAGTGGCATCATTTTGTTGATGGTAATCATTATTTGGAAGTAGGAAATGGTTGAGTTACCTAAGGTTGTCATGTCATGGGTCAACATAAAGTTCTTTGTTCGAATAAATCCTTTCCATCCACTATTTAGAACATCATCTGAGTCAGTCAGCTGATATATGTCAACTTATCAATGAGTGATGTATGTATACACACTGATGCACTCTTATGGGTGCTGTGTCATACCAGGGAAGCAACATGGTAGGCTTAAATTAATATATAATTTGCCACATGTAAACTTCTTCAAGAATGGTTTTTCACCAATGCTTTGAATGGTTCCAAAATGTATGAACCTCAGCGGCAGGTGATGTGGTTTCAATTGGTGTGCTTTTGGTGTTATTGGAAGATTGTGTCAGTAGTTACTACATACTATGGAATACATATTTTTTGTTGGCTTTCCAGGATAATGATCATTTTAAGTCATGCTTTATGATCCTTCTTGTTTGTTGCTGCAGCGCATTGACAAATCAAAAGTGTACCAGATATCTGAGCAATCAGAAGCATCAATAGTGAGCGAACATAAATAGAGCTGGACTCCAGCAAGATTTCTCCATGATGCAGGGTTGGAAAAAATTGCAAATAGCCAAACTAATCGTTGCAATTGTTGTAATGTTCATGGAATCATGCAAGATGTAGTGGTGGAGGAATGTCAATCCCAAATTTCTACAGAACAGGCTATCAAGCTTGATCCAACTAGTGATTCAATACCTCCAGAGCTGTCTGGAAGCAGAGAAGTTCGGAGATCCATGTCACAACTTGGCATTCATACGGATCCAGACTTGAAACAGAATAAAACCTCCAGGTTTGAAGCTGCAGCAGCGGAAAAAGAGCTTGAGATGCTTCTCAGCCCATTTGGTGAAACTAGTCTTTCTGGCTCCCATACATTTGGAATCATTAACTATGCTTCAACTTCTCGTAGTGCAACATTGAATTCATCAACCCATATTAGTCCACTGTCTGTTGATCAAGATCCCAGTTCCTCAGACGATGCTGGTATGGCTATTGCTGATGCAATTGATGGTTTGCTTGCAGAAGCTGCCCTGCCCCTGAATGACCGGAAATATGCAACTTCAAATGAAGCCCCAGGCGACTCTAATTCCTCAAAGTAGGTAGAGCTGCAAGTCTTGATGATGCAATCGATGATTTACTTGCGGAAACCTTCCTTTGCCTTGAAGAAGAGAAGAACATGACATGCCCAGAAAAGCAGGGAACAACATCATCGATGAATTTTCCTTCCCATTCTCCCTTAGGCTCGAAACCTGTGGATGACTTCGATTCATGGTTTGACACGCTTTAAGTGTCATTTGGAATCTGAAGAACAGGTTGTTATCAAATCCTCCAGCATGCTATGTTATGGTTGTCGGACTCTGCTTCAAAGTGATCTGGACAGAACTGAGCCATCGCAAATATGATGCTCACAAATCACAATCCTTCCAGCGGAGGGATGCCTAGACAGCTGAACTGGTGAACCCTAAGGAAAATGGAATGCAGTAATTATCATATCCTTTTTTCTTTCTTTTTTTTTTTTTGCATAATGCTTCTCTGGTAATTTGGCGGTTCTTGAGTTCTCTCAAATATTGTAGCATGAGGTGTTCTCTGTTGCTAGTGCATCGCTCATGATGGATTTCTGGCTCATCTGGTGTGATACCTGGTGACTCCTTTGGTCTCTCCAATAATTGGGAAATTTTTGCAATATGTTCATGAGAAAAACAAGCTTCAGATATATCAGGCTAAGGGGATCCTGAGTCTCTTTACCTCTCAGGTGCCCAGCTTCTATTCCATGGCAACATCTGAGTCAGTGCCCTTTCCATGATGAAAATGTTGTTGTCCTAATCTAGTTTCTCATCATCATGGCATCATCTCGCATGCATTTCTGAAGCCCTTGATATCTAAAATTATTCTAAATAATTTTTAGGAAATTTTACAAAAATTGAGGGATGACATCCTGATGGATCTCTAATTCTGCAGATTCTGTTAATGATTAATCCCGGTGTTAATTATGCCATCATAATAGAGATTACTTCACAGGTTGTCTTGTTTAATTGCTCGCGTTGTAGATGCTAGTGTAATTTTAATTTTCAATGCCCATTTATCATAATAACTGAATTTCCACAAGCTATCAGCAGCAAACCAGATTTTATGCTGAAGTTAATGACTCCTGCATCCAACTTCTGTTCTGTACTTGGCTACTTGCTGGTTTTCCCTTAGCTAGATTTTCTAGATCGAATTTTCAAGAGTCTTCGTTTATGAGCTGTTGATTGGACTTCCACGCAGGATTAAGAAAACTCTCCTCTCTTCCCATTTTTTACTTCCAATTTTTCTGGTTGGACGGTCCATTTACCTCCCCGTTTCTCCTACTTTCCGTCTCGTGATTTCATGCTGTTGGATTCCAACTTTCACGGGGGTTACCCATAGATCGACGATTTGATTTGGTCGTCTCAGCAGTCCAAGTCAATCACGTTATTTTCTATATAGCTAAGCCTAACCTCTAATTAAATACAACTTAGTTCAATACAACTTAGTAACCAATAACCAGACTCTTGGCAGCTAAAAGCATTGGTTGACTGGCTTCTTTCTTGTTAGCCTCGTGATAACGTGTGCATGTTGTCGCGTTATGATCAAGCTTTTCTTCGGCCACGCTAGTTCCCCGCAAAGATCCTCTGGGGAAAATTTGACCAAGGTGTGAACTGCTCCCCTTTTGTCATGCCTCGTGCTTTCGTCTCTCGCTTGACGCGTTTATTCTTCTAAAACTAATGCCTCCATATGTAGCGTGATAGGTGTGGTTGACCGGAGAGCCCCTTGCCGTATGATACTTGGTTTGTCCTTGCAAGCAAATTGCTGTAACTTTCGGTGCCGAACCTTCTCCTAGAGCCAAACGAGCTTTTGAAATTTTGGTGCTTCGTTTTCGTGGGGATGGATTGACAAATATCTGCATTTGCTGAACAAGCTATTTCTTTTTACTCAAAAACAACAATGCATTTGTTCTTAGAATTAGATAGCAAACAAGTAATTACATCAAGTAATTATAGAAACCATCCCTTCACCTCCTTTAGGAAGGAGCGTACCAAGTGCCAACCACTGAAGTTAAGCCCTGACAATACTAATCTCATGTGTGAGGTTTCTTGATTTGTTCTTGCTTTGGCTTCCCTTTTCCCTCCGGTTTGTTTGCCAGCTCCAGGTGACGAGCAGAAGGCCGACTCTGCTTGCAGCCGGTTCGAGTCCGAGCACTGCCAACTCTTGTGTGGTTGGACGCAATTTGATCCGTCTTGGTTGGACGTGACAGCAAAGTATTCATGCTTGTTTAAAAATTTTGATTCATACAGCACGTAATTGGCTTTCATACGGAAGGCACCTGGCTACGTTTGGACCACCAGAAATCCGGCATTATGGATCGACTTGATAAGCATTGCGTCCGCGTTAAAAAAAACCTATGCCTCCACCTTCCTGCAATGACGACATGAGCGACCTTTCTTATTGAACAAAAGTAGAAGAACCGCTGTCAAAATTAATTATCTTTGTCAAAATATTTAGAAAACAATCTTATCAAAATTTCAATCAACAGCCTCTTCCCACATAAGTCAAGTCCAACCATTCAACTATAACCCAATCTGCAACATGAGTGACCTACAAACCATGGATCTCCTTGGTCCATACGTCTCTTTCAACTTGAACATTGCTTTGGAGTGGAGGATGCTAACTAGTTTAGTTGGTAAGATTTTAGAGGTTGAGTACTGGGGACTGGGTTCGAGACCCGGCCTTACCCATGCTTGGAGGAAAAATTTCCCCAGCGCATAAGGCTTTCATTTTATAGGATTTGAAAAGGGTTAGATATATGTCGAAGAAACTATTTTATATTTCAAACACATAGCATCCGAGCCACAATTGAACAAAAAGCTTAACATTGGACCATGACTAGCTTCTAGCCTCTGTAATTGCTAAAAATAAATTATAATTAATGCATGAATCGATAACTAATCTCTATTAATATTTTGATTTTTCTTTTAGAAACTAGGCAGCAATCCAGTAGTTGCATGCCTTTTTCATTTGGAGGAGGTACCAGATAAGTAACTTTATAATGTTTTCTCAATATTAATTTGGATCTGAATATTTCACCAAGTGGGTCTTCCACTCTTCCCTCTCTTGTAAACAGATATCCCGCTTTTCTGCCCACTATACTTCAACAACATGACTCCATGGTGATGGTAGGTGTCATAACATCTCTAATCTTATTTTGAAAACATGTTGATGTCTACTGCTAGGTTGTATCTACTAGAAAGAAGCCCCATCACCATGTTTCACATGATGATTGATGCTTGACATAATAACACTGTCATGTATATCGCACGAATTCCATGTGTTGTAACAATCGGATCTTGTACTCGCTTTGAGATTTATACAGATGGATGAATGATTGGTGTCTATGACACGTTCCAAGAAACTTGCCACACGTGCGGAGCATTAGTCCCCTCCTCCTCCTTGACGGCTAACATACTTTCATCACTTATTCGACATGCCAGTAGAGATCACCATTTGTTAATCTACATTATTTTACACAAAATTTAGTAATTTACAAAAAAAGAACAAAAAGATCCGCCCCTCTTAAATAAAAATCCTGTTTCTCCCTGATCCACACGCATTGTGGCCTTTCAGACGCTCGACACCCTACCATCCACCCTTCAAACCTTAATTAAAATAAAATTACACTCCAAAACCAAAACGAAAAATTGAAATTAAAGGGAGAAAAAGAGAAGAGAAGAAGAATTACATATAATTAAAGAGAGAAATTTTAGAGCCAGAGTGCTCCGGCTTCCTTTAAAATTGGCACGAGGTCCCCGGAGATGTGGACGGCCATGAGCCGATCCAGCCCACCCACCAACCTACCCCCGATGAACACCGCCGGGAACAGCACCTGCTGTTGAACGCCCCCGGCGGCGGCGGCGATCTCCGCCAGCTCCGCCACCAGCGCCGCCTCGGCGTCCTCCGCCACCTCGAACACCGCCGGGTTGACTCCCAGCCCGAGCAGCAGGCGCTTCACCACGTGGCACATGCAGCATCCCCGCCGCCCCACCACCAGCACCGGGTTCTCGGCCACCAGCCTCACCATCCCCCCGCCGCCTCCTCCGCCACCAGCGTCCGACGACGAGGACGACGTCGACGGCCCGTCGACGGACGGACGGTCGTTGACCGCCATGTGAACGACGCCGTTACTCGCCGCCGTCTGAGCAAACCACGTCCGACCGCCGTTGCACGGGATCGCCTGTTGCATTTTAGAGAGAGAGAGAGAGAGAGCGAGAGCGAGAGAGAGAGCGGGGGAGGGGGGGGGGGGGGGGGATTGGGGCTTGGGAGAGGCAGGGTATATATCTATTAAATTACCGCATGGATGACATCATTCCGCCCCACGCACGACGTCAGCGGTAGTTACCCATCGGCGCCCACTCCCTCTTCAGACCTTGATATGAGGACGTCGCCGTCGAGATGCGATGACGTGGACGCGCGTCAACCTCTCGGGCGCCTGGACCCTTTCTGCCTCGGTGACGTCAGGGATTATGCCGATTGGTTGAGGGCTTCACTGTTTTGGTACGGACAGCAATCGGAGTAAGGGGATGACGTGTCGTGTTCTGGTTTTGTGAGCTCGTGGGACCTACAGATATTTATAGGTTCGATAGGCACTGGTTGCTGTTCGGAGCGTGAACCCACGGATTGAGGAATGGATAGACGAAGGCCAGAACTGATCATGAGCCGGATCTTGATCTAAAATATAATATCTTCGGATCAGATTTATTTCATATTTGATATTTTTTTTTATGTCTAAAATTGATCTGTGATCAGCTTGATCAAAACTTGGACCAACTCCCTCAAAGTAATATCGGCCGATCCTGGATTGCTCCTGATTGGCGAACCAGTGGAGCTCGACTCCAAACTACATTCATTATTATGCTAAATTTGTATAAACTTTGACCAAAGATTACACAACGGGAATTCGCTAAATGAATAGATCCTAAGATCACATATGAACTAAAGGGCTATGCAAGTCAAAGGTTTGGCAGGCCTCTGTGCAGAGGTGTACTAAAAAATGCAATAGCATTCTGGATATAGCTTTTCCCATGAAATTATGTAATTAATTAAAAATAAACTTTTAATCGATAAAAAATGCCTAATGCAAGGCAATTCAACTTATTCCACCCAAAAGGGCAAGGAATAGTCCTCATGATGAACTAAGAATATGTCTTACATGTAAACTCAAATAATTTTTTAATTGTACACTAGGCAAAAGTCTTGCAATTACTTCATAGTTGATACTACCAAATGTCACACCACCTATGGCAAGTGACACAACAGCTTTACCATATATGAGTTTGGCATATAAAAGCTTTGGACTTGACAATAAAAAAAAAATAAAATCATCCTGTTAAGTCAGTTCCTTTAAATGAGTATATCTATAATTTTGATGGTTGGCTCAAAAGATATATTAATGTTGTTCTTCTAATTTCTAGGAATATCATGCAAAAACATAATGAGGCAAGCATCTCTTCTATATCAGTTAAAATTATAAGCCTGTCTTATTTTGAATATATCTAAGCATTAGCATTAGTCATGGTATCAAGGCTCAAGCGACCATTTTTTGCCTCGAAAATCATTTAATACAAAGTGAATAGATGAATTTCCCTCTATACATAGCGTATAAATCACTAATATGAAAACATATGAGCAACATAAAATATGTATTGTAAGCAAAAACTGACCACCATATGAAACTCAAAAGAGCCTTCTCCCTTGAGTCAGGGGAGGCATAAGAGCTCGCTTCATCGAATAACATGTCATTTTCAAAATTGCACTCATCTTGAAACTAAGCCTCTATAACAATGGTATGCAGTTAAAAATGCACAATTTAAAGTTGATATACTTTTACTTATTTTATGTGTGCAATTCTAATCACATGTAACAACTCAGGAGCTCATCCAAAAATGACTAGTCAGAAGATATTATTTGGATTCCTTGATCCTATATAATTACCTAAAATCTACCCAGCGAATCCTCGTCGGGCTAAGAGTTCAAATTCATTCAAATCTAACCACAAACATCACGATCGACTAGTGGTCAGTCTCAATATACCCGTGTTGCAATATCTCCTAGTCCATATAGGTTATGGATCGGATCTGCTTTAATATCATTTGTAATAATCCAGTACCTTACCCAGAATGGCTAGCTAGAAGATATTATTTGAATTTTTTGATCCTATATAAGTATCCAAAATCTACTCAGCGAATAATTAATGTGGGACTAAATACACGTCCATACGGATTCTTACGGTAACAATGCTAACATATGCAGAACAGGCAAAGCAAAAATAATATATTATTGGTCAATCAAATTAAATTCTATACGAAAGAGATCAGGATTAGCAATTAGTACAAAATCGGAGGATGGTAAATATTTTATTATTTTATCTGTCGTACACGTGTATTGCCGGTGCCTGACAGCAAGATGATGGATGAGACGGCGGTTACTGGTTACGGCGTCGACTCGTGGAAAAAGGCTAACAACAGGACAGGAGAGGAAGACCCGGACGGCCGGACGCTAACTCTAAAGTCTAAATTCTGATGTCGGCCGGTCAAACCGCAGCTCGCCCAATTCCATACGCCCGCGTCACGTTACCTCCGCCAACCTTCATGGCCCCACACGTGTGACCAACCATCCACCGCCCGGTTCGTACGTGGCGGGATACATCGAATGGCCGAGCTCCTGCCACGAGTCTCATCGCAGCCGTGTCTCTTAGATTCGCGGAACAACGGACCCCTCGGCTTATCCAACATATCGAGGGTAGGCGGGATAGGATATCAGCGGTGACGTCGGCGTGGCTGCGACTTGCCGACATCAAAGGCCGTCGGCTACTGGTGGGGATGACGACTATGACTAGAATTTTTATGGTGTCGTAACATTGACCGCGGGGGCATGGCATCGCTCTTATCCGACCACGAAGGATAAGAGCATGAGACATCCGTTAGGGAAGACAAACCGGCAAGACTCCAATTGCCAAGCTTATTTCCATCAATATATATATATATATATATATATATATATATATATATATATATATATATATATATATATATATATATATATATATATATATATATATATATATATATATATATATATATATATATATATATATATATATGTGGATATTTTTTTTAAATATCAAACTTTATATTAATATTTTTTTAAAATTGTTATTTTTTTGGTAAAAAAGGGCATGTTTTTTTTGATAAAATTGATATTTGAATGTTTATATATCCTTGTAAAATACTTAATTTACTATTATATTTTTTTTTATTTTTGTATATGTACCTACGTCATCTAACGCCGTTAAAAAATTAACGGTTTTAAATTAAAATGACTAAAATACTTTTAATGAATAGATGTATAAAAAGAAATATTTATAAGGTGATCACGATGGATGGAAGACAAAAAAAATAATTTTAAAATTTTATTTTATTTTTAATTAAAATAAATATGGTTTTTATTAATAGTGTTAAATAATCGTTATATTAAAGATATTTGTGCAAAAATAGTGTTTTATTATGGTATAGAAATAAATATAAATTTTAAGAGGATGTTCATGTAAATTTAAATTTCTATAAAGATATTCATGCAAAAAATCTAAAAAAAAAATGGCAAGCTTATTTTTTTAATACTCAAATTTTTATGATGCTCCGCTTCTCTCTCATATTTGTCATGACTTTTTTATCTAGAAAATTTATTGAGATCATGAATTGGAACGAAGAAGGGTCTCGGGCGGAAGTCACTAGGTATGCAGTCCCTATTAACTATATAACTTTGTTCACAGAAAAGCTTTGGCAATATAAATAATTACACGTACAAAAGTTATAAAAAATGGTATAAAGATCTTCTATTGCTATATTCATAGGAATTCACAGCTTCTCTTTGCTGATGCAATTACATGTAGTTCTGGTGCTACTTCTTTGGATTCATTGCCTACACCAAATATTTGGAGAAGAAATAATTCCAAAATCTGAAACCTCTAGTTGGAGCAGGGGTGCAATTGCTGGGATATAATTCAGATGCCCAATCAAGTTACGACTTACGAAGGAGAAAGTAAAATGGACTGCAGCAATGGCCAGCACATACCCCTTCAAAGCATGTAGGTTTCCCTTTACCACTGCTAATAAATACATCAACCATTAAAGCAACGAGAGAAATCCTCCTAAGAAATTAAATACAAGGGCCAACGACGTCATGCATACTAGTCTTTTAGGATAATAGCTACACCTGGTAAATAAGTTTCTAATAACCAATAATAAACTCCATAAACTAACTTCTCCTGTGAACAAGGATTACGACTATGGTGACAATCCTATTGCCATGCATTAGTTGCGTGCGAGAAGTAATCAATTAAAGGCTGTCTGGTGGGTGACTCATTCACACGTCTAATTTAGAACGTTATTAAGATTGTGGCGTCACTGATTGTGTAATTAGGGGTTGCCTTGCGTGAGCGAGCAACGAAGATCCCAATAGCCCCACCTACCCTGAACAAGTTCGATGACTTCAATATATTCAAGAGAGGAGAAAACTCAGAAAAGAGAGATGGGAGGGACCCAACTCAATTAAGATGCTTCCCAACGAAAGCTTGGGCACAAGGTTTTCTTTGGGCTTCATCTAAGCTCCACCAGGAATAAAGGCCAGAAAACCGTGGGACATCAAAGGGTGGAAAAGATCATGGACGGTGGAATCGACGTTCAAGTCCTCGCTTATTAGAAAGCTGACTTTGTCTTGGGATGTGGTGGGCCGAAAACTTTATATAATATATATAGGGTTCGATCTTTTAGCTGGACGGCAGAAGTTGGGTCACCTCTCAGTATGGATTTGCCGTGATTTGATTTCAAAGTTTTGGTGGGGACGAAGGAGTTTGGTGGTATATATGGTGTCTTAATTCGTCACCCAAGAGTCATCAGCTGAAAAGCTTGCATGTCGGAGATGAACGTATATTGCACTCACGTACGTTATTAATTAATTATTGGCACCGGCGTGTGGAGATGAACGCAAGATGGAAGTCTCTTATCAAGTATTTAATATTATTCCTTCTTAAACAATTGCATATCAGCTGCGTTATAATGCAACCATCTACTGTATTAAAAATGTCATGTTGTGGGCATTAAACGAGACGATGGAAAATATTTTTTTTTACTTCAGAAGAATCTGACGCAAAAGATTATCGACTTAGGTTACTGGAGATGGTTTTTGACGTGACACAGGCGACTTGGTATCTTGTAAAGTTGATTTGTTTAAACTAGGACTATAATGTCTCAGATTTCCATCAAAAAAAGACTATAAGGTCTTAGACATCAGGCTCAGAATGCTCTTTAATAAAGGAAAAAAGAAAGAAGATTAAATACCAGTAGATAAGTAAACACCAAAAGCAAAAACTTGCCCTCATTGTAGCCTTATATTGCGGGTCTCTCTCTCTCTCTCTCTTCTCTTCCTTTTAATTTTCAACAAGGACTTATCATCATTTCTTGGTTCCTACTATACGTTATATAATTTCTGCAAAGAGGACTCTCTCCTATCCTTCAAAACGTTAGCCTCCATGGCATGTTTTTCTAACAAGCTTTAGGTGCACCATCAAAATCTACTTGATTTTGGGCGTGCCAACTTATGAATTCAAAGGGAACTCTTACGTACAAAAACAATATGTTACTCTTTGTTAGAGTGGAGAAATGCTTATGCCACTAGACCTAGTCCATGGAATATTTGTGCTTATTTTTTAGTATGACTGATTTAGAAGTAATAGAAATTAGAATAAGAAGAGTCATGCCTGCTAAAACAATTATGCTATGAATTATTTTACTTTTGTTCCGAATAAATTAGCCAAGCTATTCCGTGGCACAAGCCCAACACTACGAAATTAAGACATACCGATGGGATCTGGTACAAAAGCAAACCCATTTGTGCAACGGTTCGACAATTGGTCCTGATGTGCGCTTTGCCACTCCGGTTTGAGCCAATATACGAACCATACTTAAAGTTTAGCAGGTCATAGTTACGTCCTGCACCAACCTTCACCGTAGTGATAACAAAAGAAATGTGTGGGTGAGCAAGAGTACGTAGTCTCAGATAGACCATTATATTGTTTAGGAGTGGCAAACAAGGGGCAGAAGGAATCAAGGGAGGGGCTCCGTGTCCTCCATGAAAGAGGTTCTGGCTCATATATTTTCTGTCCCAAAGCAATGTACCAAAAAAAAGAAGAAGAATAATTAAGAATGCCAAAGTATAGTGGTACTTTTGTGTCGAGGAATCATTATTCCCACCAAATTGAACCACTTCCTAGCCACCTGTGATCTTTTTCAGTACTTTTAGTAATATAATTGTCTCATTAACTTTGAGGTGTGGCCTAAAAGATAGATTTGCCTTCCTTTGTTTAACCTATATCTTTCCCTTTCATTGCTTGGGAAGAATTTTTATCGGTGAAGTTTAAGTTTTGTGGAAAGCAGTGAGACGAAGTAATGTTGGCCGGTGGTGCAAAGAGCTTCGAGTGCGCCCCCCATATCATATGAAAGCTTAAGAGTTTTCTAGATGAGAATCTCCACTGAAGCAAGGTGCCTTTCTCTCCTAATCAAGCAAGGAAAATAAAGTAATAGGATTAAGACCTTTTTGTGAAAAAAAATTAAATACGAATAATTTATCAGAGAGGAAAAAACGATGCAACAAAGTACTCGTGAGTTCACTTATTGTAGACATCTTCGAAATGAAGTATTTTCTAATTGAAGATGTTATACAACAAAATACGTGGTATTAATTTTGGTGCATAATATTTTTAATCCTGGGTTTCAAGACAACTAGAATATAAAAATTATGCATATATAGTGAAGTACCCTTGCTTTTTACACAATTTGTTGCTAACAATTAATTAACCTTCCCAAGCCCCATGGTGGTGGGAGACTAGTGCGCCGGAATGCCTTGTTGTCTTCAACAACACTTAAAAACAAAAATAATAAAATAAAATAAAATTTATATACATTCTTGAGGTCTATTTAGTTTTCTATTAATTCTTAATCAAAATTCAGAAAGGAAAAACAAGAAATTTAATATAAAATATTCAATTAGGTACTGTAGTTTCTAGAAATTTAATCATAATCCTCCTCTTTGATCAAAAGTCCAAGATGGGCTCTGGGCCGTGCCCATTTCGGGATGCATTGCCGATGGGCCTCCACATGACCAACATCCACAAAATAAACCTATATCCATCAAACCGGACAGGGTTTGGATGGTTACAAGACTTCTTGGCTAAATGAGTATGAGAATGCAAAATGGTCTGAGAACAAATTCCAGAGATTTCGAATTGAGAAGGACCCAACCATCCAGGGTGAATAATGTGAAAAAATTGGCCAATGAGCGTCGGCCATCTGTGTATCTGATCTCAGAAAATATGAACCTTCCAATCCTCAATTTCATCATGGAGAGATCCATTTGGATTGGAATGTTGGAGGACGAAGAGTTGAGGATCATACGTGAGATTTAGTCTCACATGAGATAATTGATGGGAATCACCACATCGTCGCCATCATGACTTTATTTTGCTAGCCAGCATGTTACTTTTCTTCATGAGAAGCACTAATATCAATCTAATTTCAGCGTATCTACAGCTAGAAAAAGAGTCCTTGGAATAGAGCTCTCATGCACATTTGGAATTGGATCCTTTGATTTGATGGGGATGGGTACTCCTCTTCTGAGCTAGAGGAGTTCCTGTTGGATTTGGTTATATCCGTAACAAATCCAATTTATATCCTATATCCATTTCCAATATGGTAGAACGAAAATTACTAGGTATCAGTTGAGTTATCGGATATTTATTGTATAACTTGTGGTCTATCTAATTTAGGAGATGAGGCGAAAGGGCAAGAAGAAAAAGTAATCACTAATTTTGCTATTTTCTTACATCTCACACTAATGTGTATCGACACAATTAATTTTTATATCAAGAAACAAGGAAGAATAATTCGGAATCCTTTTAAGAAGAAAGAAAAAATAGAAAATGATTTTCAATCAATACAAGAAAATGACAATAAAAAGGCTAAACTTGTTTTATATATGATCTAGTTGGGTTTGAGTATGGTTTAGTATGTCCAAACCAAATCTAGTAAGAAGGCTTTGGACTCATGATCCATACCCAGTCCATTAACTTATTAAACCAATTTCTCACACTGGAATTCTATACTTTAAATTAATTTCAAATCAAATTAACAAGTCATCACCAACAGATAGTCAGATATGCTAGAAAGAAAAAAAATTAAATTCATGATATTTCATACAAAAAATTGAAGCTCTCCATCAAAGACGATTGTCTAACTAGAATGTTTTTGTTTTTATTTATTTATTCTTTAAGCAACACCTTCGACCATGAGGCTTAGGTGCTAATGTTGTTAGTATAACTGTTGGCGTTAAAACTCAAAGATTGGCATCAGAAATATGATACTTATTATGTGAAGATGACCAGATGGCCTATTGGATTCACTCTTATGATTCATTTGGTTTGCGAGAAGAGGAGGAGAAAAAATACATGCAACAGAAAAATAACAAACAAATAAGAAAAATAGGCTCATATAGAACATAGAAAAATAACTTTTCCATAAGCTAGAAATTAAGATAAAATTCTATTTTTCAGAAATACCCTTAATCTTAGTGACTTATATTTTTTTCCGTCCTTATACTCAATTTATTAAGAGTATAAGAAGTATTTTACATAATCTTTCAGGAGCGTAAGTACTTAACCAAATATAAGACACTTTAGAAAACAGGCTTCGTATGCTACTTTTTTATAATCAACTAAATATATCAAAATTATTCTTTTAAATATAATATATCTAGATATCAACTTTTCATATAATATATTTGGATGAGATAAAATTTTTCCACCAATCAAAGGAGTCCAAGAAAAATAATTAAGTTGGGCCTTTTCTTTGTCCGGGGCTGCACGTCCGAATGGTGTCTTAATCGAGCAGGTGGCTTGCCCATGTTGCCTTCTAATTGATGCACTGTCTCTGAAAAGAAATCAGTGGCTCATACCATTGAGGGCATCCAGATTAGATATAACCACATTTCTCCACCACCCTCTTAAGATTTTGATTGCACGTCGGACTCTGTGTGTTAAATACTTCAAGCAATGCCCGACCGTAGCAATGGACCCAAAGGCAACGGATATAAAAGCTTGTGTTGTGGTTGAATTCTGCCCAAGTGTAACCGCGTCGGAAGAAGCCAAGGAGACACCGGCCGGGATGGGGAGAGAGAGCCACCTCCTGCGCTCTGGAGTACATGCACAAAGCCTTGGCTCGGGATTCTGGTGAAGGCCCTCCGATGGCTAAGTTAGCCGGGCTTTTGGAGAGGTATATATCTAAGTGCCTTGGATGGCTCTTGTAACTTAAAATAGCTTATAATGGCTTATATTGGCTTTTCAAAGGCCTATCCCTACTCCCTTTTTATAGGGCAAGGGTCTCGGCTGTTACCTAAAATTCTGAGTCGATTCGTGATCAGCTGGTCATTAATTAGAGGCGACGTACATCATGGAGATCCATCATTCGTAGGTCTGTTAACGAGCCGAGCTGCTCGGGCATGGCTCAGGCTCGGCCCAGTAAAAGCTCTGCTCGAGCTCGGCTCGTTAGTCAAACAAGCCCGAGCCCAAAATGAAGCCCGTTTAAATTCAAGCTCGAGCCCGAACAGCTCACGAGCCCAAACGGGCTCATGCACCCCCCCACCCCTCCGGCGCTCGGAGCTTAACCCCTCCCCCTGGCGCTCACGCTCGTGGCTTAAACCATTTTTGAAACCCACCCACCCACCCACCCCAACGCTCGTGACTCAACCATTTTTGACCCTCCCCCCGGATCCCCCACCCCACCCGACCACCCCTCTCCTCTGAAAATTGCTCTCAAGAGTCCAGCTCCCCGGCTTGGATCTCAGCCCACCTCCCTCGACGACCTCCTCCATGCCTCCCTCGACATCGTCGACGACCTCCTCCACGCCTCCCTCGGCTCACTCCCCGACCTGGATCTCAGCCCGCCTCCCTCGACGTCGTCGACGATCTCCTCCTTGCCTCCCTCGGCTCCCCGACCTGTATCTCAGCCTGGATTGACCTCCTCCATGCCTCCCTCGACGACCTCCTCTAGATCCCCTAGGCCCAGGACCCTCTCCGCCGCCCCGCCTCCGCCCCCTGGACCGACCGCCTCCCTCGCCCGCCTTGACCTCCTCCGCCCTCCATGCCCACCCTGCCGCCTCCCTCACCCGCCTCGACCTCCTCCGCCGGGGGCTTCCGTGCCTCCGAGCTCGCCGCCATTGCCGCTGCCTGCCCCAACCTCCGCCACCTCCTTGCCCCCCGCGTCTTTAACCCCCGTAGCCCCGCTACTTCGAGTTCGTCGACGACGCCTCCCTCCTCGCCCTCGCCGCCGCTTGCCCTCATCTCTCCCTCCTCCACCTCGTCAACCCCTCCACCCTCTCTCCCGCTCGCCCCATCCCGAGCTCGGGCTCGAACTCGAGCTTGTAATTGAAACGGGCTTTACGAGCTCCAGCCCGAGCCTTTGCTGTGTCAAACGAGCCCGAGCCCGAGCCTAATACAGAGCTCGAGCCCGAGATTCTGTAAAACGAGCCGAGCCCGAGCCTGGGATTCGGTAAAACGAGCCGAGCCCGAACCTCCCAGGCTCGGGCTCGGCTCGACTCGTTAACAAGCCTAATCATTTTGGCGAAGAATTCGGAAGATATCTTTCTGAATATATTCTGAGGTTCTGCCATGTCATTCTAAACAGAAGTGGTCGAGGGAATCCTTAAATGCGTCGTGTGTGCACTCACTCCGAGACGTTACGTGGTGGTATGCGAGGGGCAGTCATTAATGCCCTGCCCTTCGAGGCGGCTGTCATAATGACCAACCTTTAACACCTTGATCCAGGAGGATCTGCTGAGGGAGCCTCTGGGTTTGCCACGTGGTACGATCTGGCCGCTTGGTGGCCTGAGCATGGGATCCGCAAAATTAAGGTTGATAGGGTCGAAGTCGGTTCAGCCTTTGGCGGATTGAGGTCGGTCTGGCCTCTCTCTTAAGGTCGGCTCGACCTCTGGCGGGTTGAGGTCGGCCTGGCCTCTCCCTTGAGGTCGGCTCGGCCTTTGGCGGGGCCAAGGTCTCGGCTTTTGGCGGAGCCGAAGTCTCGGCTGGGCCTAACTTTGAGGTCTGTTTAGCCGGAATTAGGTGACTTCATGTCAGAGTAGGACATTTCATTTTGCCTCCCATCAGCTTGTATTTATTGTAGGGTGACAGGTGGAATTCTCACGAACTTAATAATATAAGCCATTAGCCAGCTTCTATATCTCATATCTTTCCCGTTGGGGCGATTCAGAAATCGTCTTCCACCAAGTAAGTCAAGAAGCTTGCAAGTCAGCTTTCCATCAGGTGACAAACTATGGAACCAACTTTAAATATAGCATTTGACTTTGGCCATGAAAATTAGGAAGGATTCATTTGGGTCAGTTAGCGATATGGGAGTAGGGAAATATTTCACGCAGTATTTTATATCTAAGACGATGAAGGTTTGCATGGAACGCTGTTTGTCATGCGATGCACCAAAGATAAAACCTCTGCGCTTCCTCAAGGTAATTGGTAACTTGGGGTCCTCTGCCATACCAAAAATAAAAATGAGTTTAAAAAAATTATACACGTAGAATTTCAAATTTATAAATAACTTACAAATTAACTTCGTGTTCAATTGAACATAAAATAATAATTTGTGATTTAAAAATCATGAAAGATCATGAAACATCATGATTTTCTTGTGCATCTAAAAGCACCAACAGCCATTTTGTTACAGAGATCGGTATATGTCTCTTCATGTCATTTTACTTTCATCCAAGTCTTAGCATCTTATTTTACAAGATCGAAAGAAGGAAAGAAGAACGCATTAATAATAAATCATGCGAAACCCGCAAAGAACCAGAGGAAACTTATTGAGAGGGAGGGGAAAAAATCCAAAGAACAGGCAGGTCCATATATAGCACAAAAACATTAAAACACAAACGAATGAAGCAGAACTCATCCACCACTCCTCACAAAGGACTTCCAACGATGGCCATCAACCCCAGCCCAACAACAAAACTCCGCCCTGCTCCCCTCCGCTTCAAGCTGAACTGCCGCCGAGGGGTTGCTCTCCGCTTCCGCCGACGGCCCGTCGGCCTTCCCAGGCTTGTCCTTGGCCGGCGCCAGGGCCGGCGCCGGTGGCTTGGCCCCAAAGAGATCATAAGGCAGCAGGACTTTCTCGACCGAGTAGACCCGCGAGCGGGAAGTCGGATTTAAGCGTGTTGGTGACGGGCGCGTCGACGACGCCGGTCGAGATGTTCGCCTGGCTCGTCGTGCTCGTGACGTTGAGCGTGTAGACGCCGTTGCTTCCCGAAGCCTGGGTGCGAACCGGGTTGCTGGTGGTCTGGAACATGGACAAGCTATAATACCGAGGGAGGACGTGGTAGAGGACGAGTGCAACCTGCTCTTGCTGGCTGAGGCTGTTGAGGGTTCCGGACTGGAGGCTGTTGAAGGCGTTGTCGGTCGGGGCGAAGACGGTGAGGCCATTGAAGGAGTTGTTGAGCTGGCTGTTGATCTGCTGCTCCACCTGGGTCGCCCTGAGGAGGCGGATGAAGATGTTGTACTGCCCGCCCTTCTCCAGGACGGCGGTGAGGTTGACGGGGGCCGGGCTCGGGCCCGGGGCCGCCGGCTGGGCTCGGGCTCCGGACGTGGTGAGGGCGACCAATGTGGCTATTACGAGTGCAATGGTGGTGGTGGTGGTAGCGGAGGCCATGGTGGTGGTGGCGGCGGTGGTGGCCGTGGGAGGAGAGAAGCCTATGTGGGATGTATATATGGAGAGAGAGGGAGAGTAGGTTTGTGAGTTCGCCGGAATGAGCTGGATATGATTGGGGTGGGTAGAGAGAGAGGGTTCTGGACTTTTTGTTTTTTTAAAAAAATATATAAAATACTTTTTTTGGCACATTTTTTAATAAAATATTCAAGAAGAGGTGGTTGCTATGTGTATCGATCCAAATGGTTCATGGGGATTATTCTATAGGTTTGGTCCGACGCTCCTACTCCAATAAAATTTGCGCATCTCTTATTGTAAATATTGATTTCTTAGAAGTTGAAACTGCAAAGTATTCATGCTTGCTTCTTATTAGAAGCTTGAAACATAGTTTGTCCCTCAAACCATTTGCCAAATTCTCGCAAGCATAGCCTTTTTTAAGTCTACTTTGGAATCTTAAATTCCAACAAATAGCAGTATTGTGCTCATCAGTGGGTCCAAGTACAGACTAGTAGAACTCTGGAACCATCTACTAAATTGCATTGTATTTACCTTAATTTGATGATTAAGCTATACATGCATACATACACATCACATACATACATACATATATATATATATAGGTGTGATGTCTGCATCGTGGTTGGCAGCCTGTCAACAGATCATCCAGGCGTCGGTATAGGGTCAGAGAGTATTTCTTCCCCCTTTTTTTTATCCTGACAAATTAGATTTATTAAATCAATTCAGAATAAATACATCTACGACTATTTGAAAAAAAAATATCTAACAACTCAAAAAAAAAATATTTGTCACAGCCGTCCATATAATAGAACTTGCATGATTAGCAATACATGATGCCTCTCCCTTTTTTTTAAAAAAAAAAAAAAAAAATTCAAATCATTCTGAATAATATTCCTAACTGCCACTCCCCTTCACCTATAAAATATAGGGCTCAAAGTGATGGCCCCCTCCATCTATACAATATGAAGAGATCCAATTCTAGAATACAAGTTGTTCATATGGGGCAACTTATAATTGAGAGAGACCCATGTGGCTTGCGATCTGGAATTGGATATCTTTAGTTCAACCAATGTGTGAGAGAGGATTCGAACTTCTGTTTAAATCCAACCCAGCATATTCATTCTTTTCTCCCACTCTAATCGATATATATTATTGCTACAATCTCTTTGTCACCACTGGATTTGCATCCATGATTGATGAATGGCGGCCTATGAACAGTTTCAGGTGGGATTAGAAACTTCTGTCAAAATTCTACTAGTAGTTGTAGTATAGTGGAAATGCAGGTGGCTGTTACAAAAGGCTTTAGATATAGGATTGACTTGAAGAAAAGGCTGTGAACTAATATGACTTGTTCATGAAATTGTTTTAGATTTATTTGGTATAAAATGTTTGAAATTTGGATAAGTTCTGCTATGATAAAAAAAAATCACCATGAATTTGAGATCTGGAGGAGATGGGACACTTATTATGCACCAAATCATGGAGATTCTAGCTTAAGAAAAGTTCCCTCTTGGACAACTCTTTCCTAGAATATAATAACTCTAAATTTATTTTTTGTAGATATTTATAATCAACAAAGAAATCTAATTAAGATTACTTTTGAAATTGGAAAGTCGAGAAATATAGGCAATTTTATACAGTATTAGGACAAAATTAGAACTTAACGGCAAGAAACCTGATATCTGGTATTATATTTCAGACACTAAAGGATTTCTCCATTATCTCAAAGTTTTATACTTAAATGAAAGGTCTGGATTGACAAACAATAATACCGGATCTAGGCAGAATAGGAATATACACCTTTGGATGACCGAAGAACCGAAAGAGATGCTGGTATAATATGGGGTCTCCTCCTCCAGCAGTTCTATTCACATGCACCAAGTTTAAAAGAAAACGGGTAACCAAGCACGGTTTTTGTGTTTTAAAAGTCCTTCAGAAATTCTACATCTTCAAGCAGTGCCCTACAAAATTCTCCATACCTTCAAGTTTTTTTTTTTTTTTTTGTGCTAAAGTAGGTATTTCATGCAGTACGTGTACAAATACATCTAATAAAGTCAGAAAATAAAAATTGCGGAGTGCCCAGTTGAACTCCCCTTCTCTGGTAGACAGCTATACAATCCGCAGATTCATTAGCCTCTCTAAATATATGGTTGGCCAGAAAGGCATACCTTCAAGCTTTGGAAAAACATTTGCCCGATCAAATGTTTGGACAGCCATAAGAAAGTCATGTCCTCACTCTCACTTCTGAAAACCTCCTGTGGTGCTACTTTGCTGCTCTCCTTTTATTATTATTATTTTTTATGTATTTTTTATGTATTTTTTTTTTTACGTAGACTGTTCCCTGCCTCCATTACACCTCGCTCCACAACTACTACCGAAAAAAGAACTTCTTACTATAGCTATATTTTGGAGTGCTTTTATCTTAATGGGGTATGACATCAGAGGCTTGGGGAGTAACATTTCGGTGCTGGTAATTTATCATACGTAGTGTTTTTATTCATGCCAAGTCCTTTTCTCGTAGTGCTGGTAATTTGGGGGAAGAAGTTCGCCACCCAAATTGCAGGCTTTCTGTTTAGCTGAGATGGTGTCGACTTAGGGACACACCTTATGATTCTCCTGATTAGTGAATTGGTCAGGCCAAACCTCGTCTTCTTAAAGACCTAAACTCAACCTCATCCTCTCGTTCGTGAAGCCAACATCTCAAGTGTGTAATTGAACCATGTTGCTCTTCATCACTCAAAGAAAAAAAACGCTTTCCTACTGAGAAAGAAAAAAAAAAAAATGCTGCGTTCCGCTAGCCCTGCTACTCTTCGCATAAGCAGATATCATCATTCATGGCCGTGCTTGTCAAAGAGAGAGGCTACAGTGGCTAAACCTTTGGTCTGGCCCCACCCTTCTCGCCAACCTGATTTGCCAAAACCTAAAATAGTGCATCAATATGTGCATTTGTAAAAGTGCCAGTAGCCATTCTTATTGCCACAACGCTCTTAAACCATCTCGCCCTGATACGAGGAATTCAGACATGCATATATATTACATTTAACATTTAACACGGTGACTCAATTGGAATTCGGACCACCCTGATCAGAAACAAGCATCCTGCACAAGAAATGTGGGTAAGGCAGCAAAATGCACGGGCAAAACTTGCAGGCCTGAGAAGCTGTTACCATTAGAGTTCAGAATACTGTCAAAACAGAACACCAATACTGCAACAAACCCTTACAACAGATACTGGATAGTAGAATTTCTTCTTAAGCTATTTAGACAAATTTAGCAACAAGAGCAGAGAAGAGAAAAGATGGATGCCAAGACAAGCCTAACAGATACAATAATTTGGTTCGACTTCTAACTCTAACGATAGTTTCAGGCCCACAAAGTTTCTTTTACGTTGACACTGAGGATTTACTGGATCCCAAGGAAAACCTGGTGACGTCGAAGGGAAAAGATGGCCCATCTGAGTAACCATGGGCTTCTTCACCACATGCCATCATTTCCTCGTAGTTTGTGCATATCAATATTTTTGAAGCAATTTTGCAAAATTCCCTGCATAGAAATGAAAATGCTTGCTTCAGTGTCTGGCCGCAGCAGCAGTACAGCAAATGTATAATAGTACAGATGATAGAGAGGCAGGAGCTAGCACTCAACTGCCAGGGATCATCTCCAACTAGCATCATATCATCTTCATCATCAGTATAGACAACATTCCACTTTCTATGTGGGTCATTTAACAGCCCTTTCATATCAAACAATTGTTCGAGCTCGCAAATCAGTTCATCATATCCATCAAGCTTTGAGAGATCAACAACCCTGACTACAACACTCCCTTGCTTGTGAACCTGCAGCATCTATCCTGACATAAAGAAAAGGCAAGGATTTTCCTAGAAGGGCGCTGCAGACAGGGCATAAAGAGTACTTACAGTAGTGCAGCTGCGCCTAAGGGGTTTGGCAGGTCTTTGAGGCTTTGAAGTCGGGAAATTGGTTTCGGAATTTCTCTCAGTTCTATCCACTTCATTTGTCAAAGGAATCCTCTCAGTCAAGGGAAAACCAAAAAGCTTGCAAACACTGCTGCTGATTTTTTTGTCATTTTTCAACTCTGGCTTAGAAGCATGGACTCTTCCTGCTTTGTGGTGTTCATTGATGACTTCACCCCCTACATAACGGGGCCAACAATGTAAGGATGTCTCTTTTCTGCTCAATACTCCATCATCCTTTCTCCTCTGATTCATGTCCAACACTGACTGAGAGCATGGAGGCTTAAAACTTGCTTGTTGAAACATTAACACAGAAGATGGAGATGATGCTTGAACCGACAGCCCCAATGATTGTAGAAGAGTACATCCCTGGCTAGGTGCAGGACATCTGTTTCCAGCACCAGATAGATGCGCAGCATCAATTGAGCCGAACTGACCATTTCTTGAATGAATATTAACTATTCCTCCATGGTATGGCGGATTTTCTGGAACTAATTCTTGACCTTGCAAGACCCTTTGGAATCTACTAGATTCACTAAAGCCTATGCACTTGTAGGGGAAATCAGAATTTCCAACTGGAACTCTGACCCCACTTCTTGGACCACCTGACATGCAGCTATTCGCATTGGTGGTGGATCTCCTCGTATCAAAGTATTGATGATTTCTTGCCTCAGTTTCCTGAGAAATTGTTACATCAATACCATCATAAGGAGTTTTGAAACCCATAAATTCTTGACCTTGCAAGACCCTGTGGAACCTTGCAAATTCCCCCAAGTCTGGACACCCATTTCCATCTGCATAAAAAAAAGTGCAAATAGAATGATATAGGATAAATAATGAAAGAAAGAAGAGGCCGCCAATTGTAAATGAGCATTTGCCACAACAAAGACCTACTCGGAACTGCAAAATCCGGATCGACCGTGGGAAGGGAGATTTTGGTTCTCTTGGAACCCGGTGCCAACAGACTATTATGGCCCGAAATTGAATTGGTTGGCTCAATCTCCCATGGAGACACCCGATTCTGACGACCAGTATCGACATCATCATCCCACCTCACCTGTAAGAAAGTGTAAATCATATTTAAACCTGCATGTTAAAAGTGGAAAAGCTGGGCAGATGGTAGTGAAGTTTTAAGACATTAAACATTTCGTAAACACGCAAATACTAGAGAAGTCATGAGTACGAGAGAAAAAATCCAATGAGAGATGATTGATGATGCAAACTTTCAAGAAACCACCATAATATGGATATGTAGTAACAGATCAAAGGTTATCTTGAAAACTTTACTGCTAATATATGATAAATTAAGGTTTGCTTGAAAGATCTATTGCTTAATATATGATGATCCTGCATCATTGAACAGTAAACAATGCATGATGCATAGGTAAGCATAACAGGCAATAGACAGGAGATATCAATTGGTTTCAGTTCTCAAATTAAAAATTATAAAAAAAAAGGAGAGTATCTTATAAATCACTTACTGCTACAGTTTATTTTATAACCAGCAAGAGAAATGAAGAGTGAAGAAACAATGTCAAGGGAGACCATCAAACATAACAAGTCTAAGGCAAGGACTCAACAGATTCAGGTGGTCAGGGCTTACAGATAAAATCATGTTGAACAGGGATAACTGATAGTTAAATGGTGCCAAACATAAACTTTTAGTATATTCCAACTAATAGAGCAATATTGTCATTAAGTAATGATGACATATTTGCTTGCAAAAAAACTTAAAAGGATTATATGTTTATTGTAGGTATTTGACATTTCTTATCACATTCCAAAAGTCTAAAGAATGTGGGGTTTTAATTAAAATAAGCATATAAAACAGGATTCTAACATCCTCTGTCAAGAGTCGTTGAGATTTTAAGAGATCACATAATTCTAGAAATCTTATAGCTTTTTTTATGTTGAGAAGAAAACTTATAGCTCAGTAGAGTTTTTCAAATTTATTTTTCTCTTAATTTTTGGATTGAACATAAAGGCAATTTTTTGAGTAGGTTTTGATGATCTAATTTGAGCAAGATTAGTGCCTAAGATCCTTATTTCATATAAACTTGCATGAGGAAATATTTAATGTAACCAGTATTTAGAGTAGGTTCATTGTATTACAATATAGAGCTTAGTACCCAGAATGATGTTAGGGTAACACCCTCACTTTAAGAGCTTGCCATAATTTTGAACCCATAGGTCCCATACCCGCTTCTTAAGAACTTCTTTACTAAAAATGCTTCTAAAGTATCCGCTTCCCAGCATCTGCTCCCACACTTGCTCCCAATTCTGACAACCAAAATATGGAGCTCCATGAGAATCCAAAAAGTTATTGTCTTGGGTAATGTATTAAGAAGAGGTTAAAATTTTCAGAAAAAGGGAATGGTTCAATAAACTACTAGGTTTCTTCGTTGTTGGAGAAAACATCAAGTTAATGAGGTGTCAAGCCAAGTTAGTGAGATGCAGAAAAAGAAGAAAAAAAAACTCTCAGTTGAGGGTGAGATGCCATCATTTCCTTGACTGAAGCACTGAAGCTGATGATATACGATATACTGAACTTAATTGAAGTATTGTTGTCTGGCTCTTTTATCTTTACTTTTTAAATTCACATTACAGTAAAAGGAATACTCATTTTACTTCAAGAAACCAATAACCAGAAAACACAAAATTTGATCAGTCTGTCAATTTAGGAATGAAATTTCAGATTTTTTTTTATACAATTCCTTATAAAAATATTGTTACAGATTAAAATTATCGATAACCATGTCTAACAACAAAAATCTAAAAATAGGTAAGAGAAAATAATCTAATATCGCATCTCTGTTTTCCAATACTGGTAGATGGTATATCTATGGACTGAATATGTATTACGCACCAGTCTTCAGTTTACATTGCAATATCTACTTGGAAGTCTCTGCGCATATTATTGTTCACAATAAAGAACTACTCGTATCATCAGGAAAAATGAAAGCAAAATGGAGGGAAAAGGTACAACTCAAATATGATAAACAATTCGATAAAAGGGTGGCAAGAACATTCTAAAATGAGTGCAAATGGTGGAAAAATACAACCTGGACAATTGTCATTAACACATTATCATGAATTGTTTAGTTGTGTACAGCAAGAAATGAAGGAAACTTTTAGCAAGGTATAAGAGGAAGTAGATCAACAGTTTAAGGTGTCAGTTGATGGGAAAAGAAAGATAGAAGGTCCATGCTAGCTCAGCATGCAATCTCCCCAAATTCAAAGAAAGCCTTCGCTTTGTAAATTATCAACAAGCATAAAAGCTTACCAACAGACATCTCCATTTTGAACCAGGCCATCTTACAGGGTCCAAGTCACCAATCCCAGTTATCAACCCTGTGTGCCTAAAAAGGAGAGAAAATCTAAAAAATGCTAATTTTGACTCCAGAATTTACAAGCTCTATAATTAGGATACACCATACCTTCTCTCAGCTGCATCTTCACTTTCATATCGCATCTTGAACCTCATTCCAATTGCGAACGGATGGCTGAAACTCTTTGCAAACTTCCAATATGGTACTATAAATTCTGATGGGCTTGCCCTGCAAGTCAAATATGAAATTCAGAGGTCCATGTTTAACTAGACATGACATGATATACTCATTGTTCTCTCACATTAGGCATCTAACAAATATTCTCTATATAAAATGTAGACAGTGGTTAGCTAAAGATAATAGACAAAGTAATAATATACTAATGTCCGTATAAGGTCAAACGAAATGTAACTAAGAATTACTACGATTATGTAAAATAGGAAAAAAGTGCATTACCGGTGTATATATAGATAAGAGTAGCTGCCAAACTACCGGAACAAAGATGCAACACAAATCGTATGATTAAACATGACAGCTATTATGTGAGATTAAATTTGTCTTTACTCTCATCAAATGATAACAATTTCTGTTTTTTCATGAATCATCAAACACAATAATGTGCATCAGATTCTAACTCACATTAGTAACACCAGTTTTCCCAACACAAATCAACTGAGTACCATCCATAAAGAAAGCACCAAAGAAACACTGTGAATGAAGCTAGATATCTATTTCAGACAAGCATATTAATGTTGAAAGGATCAAGATAAATATTCAAAGGTAAATATTAAAGATTGTCGGAAATTAGTTTGAGCCAATAACTGGTATCCGTTTTGAAGTCTCAAAGGGTTCTTTTGGATTTGATCACACCAGAAGAGAGCACATGAAGCCAAAAATAGACACAAAGAATAAGCTTAGTCTCGCAAATCTTAGGCTCAATTTATGCAACTGTCTTATCCTTTACTCGTACAAGCTTAGATCATCTGAATTAAAGAAAAAATCAGATTGACTTTTTATGAAACATGTTCTACATGCAACTATAAAATTTCTAGTTCGTCCAATTGGGTAATATGGTTACATAGAACAAGAGGTTGGTTTATAACATGACCAAATCAAAATTCTACAAATATTCTAGATTTGAAGCATAGGAAAAATTCAAACAATTTAAGAAAGAATTATACAAACATTTTATTTGACCGAGATACAGTTTCATAGTGTTACTTGAACACTTATAACCACCTTGGAAAATCTGATACAGTTAAAAACTTTACATATGTATCAGATTCTTGGATTGTGGACATCCAAGAATAATAAAGTCAGATTCTTCCAGTACCAAGTCTGATGCAGCTCTCACACAAATAACATGAAAATTAAAAGTGGGCCTTAGTTGTTCTTGGAGTTTGTGTTATAGAAGCAACAAAAATTTTGTGACATGTCATATAATATTTGTATTTGAGTTAGGTTTGGAATTCCAGATAGGCACGTATTTCGATGATAACAGTAGCAAATAATCAATCTCTAAATACATGATTTATACTGTTGATCATTTTTATATGACATTAACAAGTCTTGCCTTTAATATTTTCTATTCTACAAAATTAAATAACTAAATATCCAATTTAATCAAAATTATTCTCCTACAAATCCCCATATCTTTAATTTTTTCTCCTGATGGTACATAATTATGTATCTAAATCCAACCCTCATGCTTGTGGCTATACGATGCTGATTGCATGTTTCCAAAGGTATAACGACGGCTCCATGTTAATTTTATTGAGCTTGACAAATTCTGTTGATTTAAAGAATACATAAATTAATAACTCAATCATGAATTATGGATGTGGATCTGCTACACACCGCAAATACATAGTTCAACTATGGCCTAGTTTTAACCATTGGACAAATCACATAGCTGTATGAATGTTACTAATAAGTTATATGACGAGTATACCCCACAATGTATCTGAGAAGGCATGTTTCCTTCCTTTCGATCAGCTTAATAGAAAACAACGAAAAAGCTTTTAGAATAAAATAGCATCTTTAAAGATCGAAGCAAATATATCACAAAGTATGACTTAGCTGTATTTCACTATTAATCTTCAATAGTCATGATACTTTTTCCTTTTACAAATTTTAAATCAGTGCATTGCAAGGATAAGTCTGGCACTTAATATGACTCTTGGGGAAACAACTGTAGTAAAAGTCCATGAACAATGCCAGTCGTAAAAGGTCACTGACCTCATGCAAAGAAGCAGAGTGATACCTTTCCTCAGAAATTGATCATACTCCTTATGACCCTTCCGTATCCAAAACATATCACTGAGTTCCATTGTAGGTAATTCCATATATACAGGGGCACATATAGCTTGCTTTAGGATGGAAAAGAAACAAGTGAACAACTTTGTCATAAATGAGAAAAGAATGATGAGATTTTGTTTACTTCCCAAGGTTAAATCATATATTTTAGAATCCCTTATAACTAACCATCTGTCAAGTAAAATGGTGAAAATTAGGTTAAATCATGGACGGAGCCAGGGGGTGGAGCCATTCTTAAAAATCTCATATATCTAAGAATAGATGCTGGGACAATTTGGCAATCACCATCCCTGAACCAGAAACTATGGATTTCTCCTGGGGATTTGATTTATATATGAAGACATTGCTTACTCTTTTTAGATAAGAATAAATGCTATGTCTATCCTCAATCTTAGCCATCCATACTTGGATAGATAAGCAAGATTATAAGGAGCATTTAAGGGGGTTTTCCTTCCCTGGTACTCCACTTACCAGAGATCATAAAGACTCCAAGTCCTCAACTCTCAAACAATGCATATGAACCATTTCTTATATAGAACCAAAAAATTAAGCACGATTAGGTTTAATATGTAAGAAAGTCCTATGAGGAGGAGGAGCAGAGTCCGCAACACCCCAAAAGCCTTCATATTTGCCTAATGTAACTTTTTCTTGTTTGTTACTAATTCCTTCTTGATTTTCTATCACATGAAAGAGAAGAAGGAAGAGTACTTAGAGCAGGAAGCTTCTGGTTTTCCATGCCATCTTTTCTCTTTTTCTGGGTTTTACTGATGTATTATCTTACTAGTCAATCTGGAATTTGTAGTGTACAAAATGAACTTGGGGAGGAGTAATATGAGGAAAGAAAGAGGCTATTCCACTTATCCAACCACTTACCATTCCTTTTTTTAGTTGTGTTAATCTATTGCTTCCTATAGCGCACATATTTTATTTTCAGTTTTAGAACTTAGGATATTTAAAATCAAAATTGTTTGCAATATCAGAAACTATAGAAAGCACCGATTAATCCATTTATAGCATTATCATAAAATATTAGTTTATATGTTTGAAACCATAAATGGCTATCTGATAATCAACAAGAACTTGACACTATTTGTGCCTTCAGATCCAATGTCATTCATCAAAACCTTTCAAGGTCATCCCTCGGATCATCAAAACATCTCCAGGATTTCTTAGTCTGCTGAATATTGCAAAAAATGACCAACTTCTTGAATGCTCAGCCATGCACACTTCCGGGGTGCAGTCATTTTAAGTATGTCCTCCATTTGACTGGATTTGATACTCGCCTTGTTTGATCTGATTGTGTAAGATCCAACTCCCTCCAATTGGACATTTTCTTTATATCCCGTAGCATAGCTTAGGAATTTTTCGTTATGTTATAGGCGGCATATCATCTATGAACATAGGCTAGCTGATCATGTATGGTAACTAATATTAGTAGTGGGGATTTTGGCACATTGTAAGCATGGAAATGCATAAATATGCTTGTAACATTGACCCCTTACTTGGAAACCATACATTATGGAGAATTTCTATAAATGCTTCTTGAGCTGAGAGTATCAACAAGCATAAAATAACATAAATCTCGATGCAAAGCAAATATCTAGAGTCTGATCTTGATCGAGTGCAGTCCAACAAACTGGTGCTATAAGAATAATCATATGTAAAGAGCCTAAACCAACCTCAAATTTAAAAATAATTTTAGCAAAAGAAATCAGCAGAATAGATTTTATTACCATTTTCCTGCAACAGTTTCTTAATGTCAATCCACAAATTACATTCCATAACCATAGGCAAACATTTTTACATCTAACAACTCGGGCAAGATATTGTGATTTCAATATCGAACAATAAAACATTGAAGATATTTTGTCCCATCTATGTAAAGAAAAAATAATAGAGGAAGACTAGAATTGTTGGTTTTGTATTAGATTGATATTACTAATGACAGTTAAACAGTCTGAGAACATTTGCATCTCACACAACTAAAATCTACAGTCATGTGCCTCAGAAAAACAGCAGCAATGAATGAACATAAAAATACATTTAATTAGTTGCTTAAATTCATAATACTATGGTTATTATTATATGTATATATATGCATATCACAATTCTCTGCTAACACACCTTGGGTTATAATAGATATGGAATACACTTTTTGTGGAGACAACATTGGCCACGGCAGCCTGTTTGCCAAGATCCAAGCTCTGGCTCCAAGGTGCTGAAAAAGGAGTACCATTCTTAAGTTGAGCTGCTCTCCTGATTCCGAGTCTGAGCTCCCCATCATTGCCACTACATAAAGAAAGAGAAGCTTATTCATAGAAAGGTTCTTCACATGTCCGTATGTCACTTCACCATGATTTATATGCATACCGAAGAAAAAGCACTGCATCCCCTGAGACAAGCTTCTTTTTATTGACAAATGCACTCCATCCTGTGGTAAGAAGATGCCTGCGTGGTTGACCTATTAAGCAGCCAAGTCAAATATTTGTCAGTGCAAGATACAATCATAAATCTTATGATCAATAATATAATGAGGATTTAAGAAATTTAAACCATGTTAGTCATTAGCCTATATTTTAAGATCATCTGACAAAATAATGAGGAATAACCATAAAGGTTTCAAAAAGAGATCCATTGGAATTTAATAAATCAATAGAATCTTGTAGCCATTTAAACAAATAACCCATATTTGAAAGAATTAATGCCTAAAACATAGCAGCATAGACTATTTTCACTATATCAGTCATCATTACTAAAACTTAATTTTGCCACACAGGCATTTCAAGAAGCCTACATTGGCATTTAAGCATTCCACAACTTAAAAAACTTGAATAAAGCTATATAAGTTCAATAGAACTTTTTTGAAAGATTATTTCTATTTGCTTAACAGACAATTATATTGCCAAAGTTGAGCATCCTCACTTCTGCAAAACAGTCCGTATATAAAAGATGTCAGTCTTGAATCCATAATTGCAGCCAAAGAAGCCAAAAGATTAAAAGTGCGAAAATAATATGAAAACAGGCAACTTTTCATAGAATGTAGTGTATTGATTGCAAAATACAGAAGGACTAAGAGGTTTTCATTATCCTGAACAAACTACATACCTCTGTAAATATGTCGAAACCTCCATTCAACACCATGCAAATCTTTTGCAATAAGTTCTTGTGAAGGCCTCTGCTGCTTATAATCCTAATTCGAAAGAAAATAGAAACATCAATAAGATCATAAGCAAGCCCTTTTTTTTTAAAGTCGAGCAGAACTAAGAATTCCAGAAATCCACAATCAGACAAAGCCAGGCACCCAGAGTTCCGACTCCTTGAAAAGAATAGCAAAAGATTTGGAATGCTCCATTTACCAGAGGAGGGAAACAGTCCTCAGCAGCTCGGCGAGGCACAGAGAATCCTCCATGAGTGCTTGTGTCGGAGGCTGTGAGCGTCTTGCAGAACATATGAGGCATCGAAGACCTATGAAGACCATCAACATCTTCCACTTCCCCATCTCCTTCAACTTCGCCCTCCCGCAGTTGCCGCTCGACCTCCTAAGAAACAAAGGCACAACCAGAGTCCAAAAAAGAAACAAAGGAGCCCCTTTTTCTAAAAGAAAAAAATTGCATATTGCCGACAAAATCCATGGAACTTCTAATTTCCAAGAACATGAGCAAAAATAAATCCGTTTGCAGACTCGTTTCTGCGTCATGTACACTTGAACTGCAAATGGCTCAAAGTACGAGGCTTTAAAGTGTCTTTTGTTCTTGTTTTTAAAAATATTAGGAATTTGTAAGAAATTGGGGGAAAACTATATTCTACTTGATCCTAAGCTTCCCTTGTAAATGAACTAACATTCCCATAAATTTAGTAAAGCTGGGAGAAACAAAACCCTAACCTCACTTTCGGCAACCAGAGAGAGCTGCGCATAAACCTCGTCTGTAGCTGCATCAGCCTATAGGAAAATAAAAATAAAAATAAAAATAAAAAACGAGGTAGCCCAAAAAAAAATCCCACATTCCACAAACAACTCTTAAAAATCACCAAACCTTAAAAAAAAAAAATTGAGGAAAAGAAAGAAGAATAGAGAATTGAGAAAAAGAACGAACATGGAGCTTGACGTCGATGACGCGGCAGAAGATGTGAGGCGGCAAGTCGTATCGGAAGAGTCCGCCGCCGGCGTCCCCCAGGTGCTCAAGATGCCCTTGCGGCAGGTACACCACCACGCTCCCCTTCCTCGGAAGATATATCAGCGGCCCCGCGCAGGCGTGCCACAGCTCCAGGCACAGTGCCTCCGCTCCGGCCGCCGCCGGCGAAGGGCGGCGCTGCGCCTGGCTCGGGACCTGTGGAGCGGCCGGTAGCTCCGCCTCCTCCTCCTCCTCCTCCTCAACCGTGTTCAGATCGATCCCCATCGTCCCTGAACCCAAGAACCAAAGCAAAGGGAGCGAAGAAAACTAACGAGCAACAGAAACTAGGGCTAGGGATAGGGCTAGGGGGTGGAGCAGGAGCATGGCAAGGGTGGAATGATGCATGGCGGTGGTGGCCATGAGAAGAGAAGAGGAAGATACGTTTTAAAAGCTTTTTTAAGGAAAAGGAAAAGGAAAGGCCAGCGTGAGAGGCGGGAGACCAGGCGAGCAGCAGCACAGTGGATATTGGATACGGCGGAGAGATCGAGGGCGAATGGTTAAAGATTCAAAGATTCAAGCTTTTCCCTTCCCTTCTCTTCCCCTTGGGGTCTCCTCTGCATCAGCTTCAGCTTCAGCTTCAGCTTTGCTAAAAAGCAGCGGGTCAAAAGCGACCCGCTAACCATGCACTTCCGTACTCTCTCATTAACTTCTCGTCTTTTTCTCACTCTTTAGTTAAATATTTTAAGCTGAATCTAATCTCTCTCTCTCTCTCTCTCCTTTCATCGCCGCTGATGTTGCCGAGTTTTGTCTGATCTGGTTGTCGCTGTTGGCGCTGCACCGCTGCTGCGGCACAGCAGATCAATAGGAAAGAAATGGCAGCGAAGATGAGAGAGATGGGAGGAGGGAGGGGAATAGAGTTCGCTTTCTCCTCGCTTTTATCGGCGGGGCCTGAAACCGGGCTGCGACCTGCAGCGGTTGCTGTTGCGGGGCAGTGGAGCAGCGGCGGCAGCAGCTGCTTCCGGGGGAAGCGCTTTTATTTTTCGGGTTCCTGCCTTTGGGTTGTTTTAAGCCCTGGCCTGCTTATTTAATGCAGCATCAGAGGGACAGGACGTAGAGCCCTTCTGCTTTCCCGGGTGCCGTGCATTATTGGAAGCTGCTTCCTTTCCCAGCTTTAGGAATGGGGTTGGAGGGGGTTAAAAAGCCCGCGCTGCAGACGTGGGCGCGGTTTCGATCACAGGTTTTGTTTTGGGGGGCTATGACAACGCAATCTGTGGACTCCCATGGCCTGGAATCGGCACGTACAATGCACACGAGGGAAAAGAGCTTAGTGAGGGGGAAAAAGAAAAAAAAAAAGAAGGAAAGGGGTTTAGTTCATAAAAGTGAGGTTAAAAGCTGGGTGTTTTGATCGTACGCCTCATGTGCTGATGGGCACATGTTTGGAGTTAGGGGAACGAGTTGCAGGGTTGTAATAGGACATAGAAGGGTATGGTTGAGAAATAGTCACAAGTTTTAGAAAATGTCCATGTCATTTCCCGGAGGAGTAATGTCTTTTTTTTGTTTTTAATAGAGAGAGCAATAAGCCCCTTTCGTGAGTTCACTTCTGGTTAGAATTTGATAGCATGTTTAGATGATGCTGCTGCTAAGAATCGGCAGGAGAAATGCTGGAGGGCTCGGTAGAGAGCTGCTTAAATCGAGGCTATGATTTGGAGTGAAAGGTTGTGTCCAGAATTTTGATCCGCGATCTTTCTACGACCTAAAACAGTAAAGATGAAGAAGTCCATTTACGAAAGTGCGTCCGACAAAACTCTCTGATACCCAAGTCACAGTGACACTCAGGAAACAACAGAAGCGGTTCTTGGTAGTTCAAGTGTCGCCTTGATTTAAACATCGGACGGAGCATCAAAAAACCTCTTTTGTTCTCTGAATGTTATTCTGATTTAAGCATCGGAGAGTTTCTAGTCGGACATACTCCGACAAGTGGATCGGAGCCTTCCACTCGAAATCATAGCCTCACACAACCCAAACAGCTCTTCGCCGAGCCCTCTAACATTCCTTTCACTCGGCATCTAGGTCAGGCTGGCTCTCGGCTGCAGCACATGACAACAAACACTTCAAGCATTACGTGTGGTTATATTTATTTTTGTTGAATATTTAGGCTATAACGATTTGGTTTGGTCTCATCGAGTAAGAAAACTTGCAGATTGGAATTCTTCTTCTTCAGAGAAAAAAACGTGATAACTTCTTTCTTTTCCCTTCCTTGAAAATATCTTTCTTCTCTGTTTATGTAGATTTATTAGTGTCCTCATATTATCAGCGAGACTTCGATTTGGCATTCGGAAGCGCTTTCTTTGCTGCTTTTACTGGAATTGGCTGTGTAATCATTTCTCCTATTAAAGGTTATATTTTAGCATGATTGTTATATGTAACAATTTTGATATTATTTATAATAACTTAAATAAACGTCACCGAGTTACGTGCACCTCACCAAGCTTGCAAGAACCTAGAAAAGTTTCAACCATTCAATGCAACACAAGAATTAAAAAGAAAAAGGATTAAAGCTTGTGAAAGGATAAATTTTTTTTTTTTTTTTGGCTAAAATGAAAGAATAAAGTTTAAAATGGATGAAAAGCATGGAAAGACAAATTTTGATGGAATTTTTTCACCCAGACACAAACAAACTGGTGTTTGGCATATTCAAACTATGTGATGCAGAAAAGATTGATACCTTCCGATCTGATGGTCTTACCCATCAAAAAACAAACAAATTGATGGCATCAATTTGCTTCCACTTTACAGGAAGACAAATCAAATGCAGATGGGGTACATGTGAGATGTTTGCAAGGAATTAGATACAGAGCATCATTTAAATATGTTTCATATTCTTAGTTAAGCTATTGCAAATTTCATAGCTTTTATTATTAAAAAGAATTAATATGTAATCTAGAAAGGGTTAGATTCTTGAAAAGAACATATCATGCACTCCCAGTAGCTCTCCCTTCTTTTCATAGCATACATATAATTTCTTGTGCTAATGACTTATATGATGATTATTTAGTGATTGTGTCATATCAAAATGCTTGATTATAGTATGATGAGATTAAAGATCACGGGCGAAGTACCACTCCAGAGCAGCTAATTAATCAATTAAAACTCACTTAAGGATTAGTTGGTTAGGCAATTGCTTTTTCTCCCTTCTGAAACATGTTGTAAGTGATGATATATTTAGTAGAAAAGCGGAAAATGTAGCTAAGTAGAGTGATTAAAATTCATTCAAGAGGCAGATAATTACACTCCCAGATTAAGTAAATAAAATTCTAACTTCCTGACTAATTTAAATGCTATGGCACCGTGATATTTTTCCACCCTTGAAATGATTTTCTTATATCATTATTAGATATTATTAATCAAGGTCGCATTCTTTTAAGAGTTTCCCATGCTGCCATGCAGGTTACGATAATGCGATATAGATTAGATGTGAATTAGGGCAAGCCCCAATAGTCACGAGGCCACTTCTTAGCAACTAAAGTTTCGTAGATTCGAATCTTGAGTGGTGAATCATCAAAAATCTGAACATAAATAATTATATTGCGGGTGGATTTCCCTCCCTTTCTCCTAAAAAAAGGATAATTTTAATATAGATGAAGAGAAGACACTATAAATTTAAACATGCGTAGCATAGTCCCATTTATAGCCACCAAGAAGTCTATCCATTTATTATTGATTGGTTTGCTTATAAAATCTAGTGAAAATTATAATTATTTTTCACTTCGAGCATTCAATTTTTTCATTAGGTATTTATATAATCTATTTATTAGCACCACCCCATTTTAATTTGTGTGGTTCAAAAGCTTTTTTTAACCAAAGTTGCATTTCAACTACTGTGTTATAAATATGCCAGATATTCATCGCATTCTATTCTTTACAATTACTCGTTGGCTATATCAAGTTTCGATCGAGTCCTCGATTTGACCTTTTGTTAACATTACGTGAGACCATTTATCCACTCGATCCATGACATCCAAATACCATTATGTATAATTTGTACATGCCAAAAGAAAATCATATTGATAAAGTTATAACTTGCATGCTGTTTTGGATTTGAGTAATTCATGATCACACTTGTTGAACCAAAATTGAACGTATAGGAGTAAATCAACACAAACGAATTAATGATTTTATGAGAAGTGGCAATGCTGACCACCAACAATAACTCAATAAGCACATGTATGTGATAACTTATTTAAGATTTACACTATAGTCTGTTAGGGTTCTTTTACATGTGGGAAAGCGTATGATGAAGAATGTATATAGGTGGTGGCCTTTTGAACTATTTCTAGAAATTGGTATGAAAGTAAATTTCGGATGATAATAACATACATGAAATTAATTTCATCATACATATTTTATAGTCACATCTTGTATCTAGAAAGGGACTATTGATTGGAGATATGCATGAATAATCGCAAAAAAAAGTTACTTACACTTTTACTGCTTCTATATATCGGGCAGAGTTACCATTTGTCCTTCAATTAATATATGCCAAATCTTGATCATGTTTCTCTGCATGAATATAATGAGTACATTTCGACATGGATTCATCAAAACATGAAATGTCATGGAAGAGGGAAAGAAGGGTTGGAGCATAGGAGAGATTATAAGATACGTACATATTAGACCAATATACCACACAACAAAAAAAATCTTCAAAAAAAAAAAACAAGAAGAGAGTTTCTCCATCATGTATTGTTCTCTTATGATACATACTGAAATATTTTTTTTAATCAATCATTTATTCATATGGAAATCTAAACTAAGATCAACAATGTATATCAAGCTTTGCACCTTTTTTGTATGCAACCCATCTCTCTCTCTCGCGCGCGCGCGCGCATATATATATATATATATATATATATATATATATATATATATATATATATATAAAAGTTTAGAAACTCCTTCACCTATAATATTATATTTTTTAATTTCTTTTTGTTGAGAGAGATATAATTACTACAATTACCTTGGTACTATTATTACCTATATCCCAATATCTGAGATGCATCATCTATGATTTGACCTTAGCACCTCTGATTGCTAAGTTGTAGTGTATGACTACTAGGACAAGTCCCAATTCATATGGTACTACGTGAACTAATCACTTAATTCAAGAAACTGAAGCTAATTAGAGAAGAGATTCATAATATATCTCAAGCTTAGCACATTCAGCAATGCAAAGCACATTAAGAAAAATGCTCTGCTGGCCGATGCTTAAGATAGTAATTAGTATGCTAGTTTGCTTTAACTCGAGGAACAAGTGCATGCAATTGTAAGCAAAATTTTGTTGGATGATGCTCAAAATCGTATTTTCTAGCTATGATAGTTTATATCAGCCTAGTTTACGTGCATGCAATGGCAAACAAAACTCAAGGTGTTGACGCACGGCCTCTCATACTCGGGGTTCTCTCCTTACGAGGATCTAAACCAAGGTTTCTTTGAACTCCTCCATAGACCCCAAGAATAAAAGAAGCACGTAGCTGTCATCTCAAATGCCAATCAATGCCCTACTAAACTCTATTGAAGGAGGCTACGAGAAAAGAACTCCACCCCTAAACTCCAATTCTATATAAAAAATTCACACCAGCCTCGTTCTTCGGGCACTTCGTAGGCTTACCCAGCCAACTTACAATAAACCCCCGGATAAACCGGAGCACCACACATTCCCACCTTCACTCCTTTTCTACCTACTTTAATAAGCCTAAGGAAGCAAGCTATGGGTCCTTAAAGCAGACCCTAAAGGTCATATGCGACATCTCTCCTGATTCCATTTCTATCCCTATCTCTCCTTTCCATTTCAAGCTCCCTTCCTTCACCTTATCAAGATCGAAAATAATGTCTGGAACAATAACCAGCAAGCCATTATCCTGTTATAATCCCAACTGCTCATTTAGCTAAAATATTATTTCAATGTCTACAGTTATGATAAATATCTGGCACCTCATTTCAAAGGCTTGCCTTTCAGAAAATTCAGGATTCAAATTCCAATTATCAGATTAAAAAACTGTTAAACTAGTCATTGTTTAGATCATCTGAAAACAATATATATCTGAAGAAGCAGCAACTTTTTTATAACTAATATTATGAGGATGCTAATTAGCAATTTTGGGAGGAATATATTGTCTTTTTGAAATCATTGTAGCATTATTTTTAGAGAGGCCAACCAAGCTGCTGACTGAATGGCATCATATGTTTTATGATTTGCTGTTATTTAATTTTTTTTAGATATATCTACACTAGAACTGTATAATTCATCTGGTTTAGTAAAAAAAAAAAAAAATCATCTTGGCATCTAATATCCCCTCCCCAATTCCCCTCCTATCCCTATCTCTTTTTCCCACTGCAGACTGCCGTCCTCCTACTGGACCCCTATGCCTCCTTCCAACCAATCAAAACACCACCTACAGCGCCATTAATTTAACCAGAGAGAGAGAGAGAGAGGTCCATATATGTTGGGAAAATCCAACATCTACTTTCTCCTTTCCCACCATCTGCTTCCTCTTGCCATGCTCATAGCTGAGAGAGTTCTTTAGGCTTTCTCCAAGTACAAAGAAACTGAGCACGAGAAGTGGGAATTCTCTATTCTCTCTTGTAATTGCCACATTGATGGGAAGAAAAAAAAAATGATCACAAGGGAAGATAGGGACCCACCACTAGCCAACTAGGCGGGCCATCCCTTGTGGTTGGCTGGGTCAGTTGTACACCAATGATTTAGTGTACTAGCAGGGCCATTTTGTTGGACAGAAATGGCAGGCAGGGTTCGTGTCGTGATCACAAAAAGTGGGTGCCACACCTAAGAACCCAACCGGACGGTGCACCCGTTTTCCCGTCCGCTTTGTTGGCTTTGTGCTTTATGTCCCCCTCTCTAGTGGAGACCGCACCTTTGGGGTGGACCCCTTGGGTGCAACTTTAGGGTTTAAAGTAGATATCTGGTCCTAGGTTTTACCCTAGAGTCTAACATTGGGGAGTTGGGTTGGGTTAAAGGCAATTCTAGGGCAAATGAAGCTCACAAATATCTTAGCTCAGCAATGGACACGATCTTAAGATTCTGACTTTCTTTACCCAAGCAGAGTATAGGCCAAGCTAGGTTAAATTTGAGTCGAGCATGATTGAAGTTGAGTTGGATGGGTTGGCTATTGTGAAGATTTGATTAAGGTTCATTATCGATTTGACCAGAAAACCTTTCATGCATGATTGAAGTTGAGTTGGATGGGTTTGGCTATTGTGAAGATTTGATTTAGGTTTAGAGTCGATTCGATTGGTAAACCTAAAGGAAGGATTAGTTTCGAATTTTGATGAAGCTCTACTATAAGAATTCAATTTGGGCTTTGATTGTGACATATCAACCAAACTATAATCTCAAACCCAACGATGAATTAACATTTTTTTTTTAATCAAGGCCCAATGCAAATAGGGTGCTTGTTGGCTTATCTTTTTCTTTTCTTTTGATGATGTAGCCTGTTGGCTTTTTTTGACGTAGAGTTTAGGTTAGTGCTGAGTTAACCTAAACATCATCACAGTCCCGAGGCCTACCTTTCTTTAAAATTTAGATATGTTTGTTAGGTATTTTTTTCATTTGTGAATCAAATATAATTTATCATTCGTTAGTTCTCCCAAGAATAATCATTGTAGCAATCATCATTATCAAAAAGAAACTAGTCCAGGATTTTATTGAATAAACAAGGAGTATTATTTCCACTAGTATATAACTAAGATTTTGGATGCATGACAAATCAATTAAAATTTAAATTTAAAATTAAAAAAAATTTAATTACCAATCATTCAAAATAATTGTTATTTTAAGTCAAGCGTCATAAATTGCAGAATCAAAAAAAAAAATCAAGGATTAGATTAATTTTGCATATGATGGATTGGGATCATTAGGAAAGAAATTTGGCAATCCAGGATTGGACAGAATATGTTGGGCACAAAGTAGGACACTATTTAGCGGAGGAATTTAATTTAAGATATATTAAAAAATAAAAATTAAATATATTTTTAAGCTAAATATAAGTAATGCTAGGTACAATATTACTGAGCTTGAGTGGCTTTTTGCTCGAATGAAACAAGCACAACCAATAAGTGTGATTCTTTTTTTTTTTTTGCTACAACGGATAATTCATACAACATGTGTACGAATACATCCAATAAAGTCAAAAAACAAAATATCACGGAGCTTCCGAGGCAGCTCCTCATCTTTTGTCCACACAGTACTACCGGCGTGGTTAGCCACATAGATGGCCACCAATTCGTAGCTCCATTGGCTTCTCTAAATACATGTTTAGCTAAGACAATACCTCCATGCTTCATCATCATCCAGATGTCACGAAGTAATGGACGGTCTCCGGCAGCGACCCTCAAATCTCTCTGGATCCAACTGATAACCGTGGTCGAGTCACCCTCCAACATGATTGACCTAGCTGATAGCACACTTTAAAGTTGCATGGTGCCTTGCAACCCTAATGTCAAATGCCAATTAAGTGAAGAAGTTGGAGGCGAGCCATCAAAAGGTGAAAGTTTCTCGAGTCCCATAACGGCGCCTTCGCTCCTAACGGAAAGGAGGATTCTCCACGAACCCCACGCCTTCGACTTTGCTCGGTACTAAGTTCCTCTAACTTAAAAGCGAAAGCTAAGGCGCCGCACCCCATCTTTTCATAAGCCATGTTAGGCTTTTGATGTCTCCTTTGTTAAATCCTTTACCAGTCATTTGTTAAGTGACAACTTCACTTTTAATTTTTTTCTCGTTTGGGAGTAGGAGTCTTGTCAATGAGAAAAACAAGGGGAGATTTTGGTGTTAATGCGTTTTCCTTTTCAAGCATGCAAAGTGCGGCCGTTTCTGATTCTATTCTTTTAGTTGAGAATTGGTGATTTGGGTTGGTTAAGTAACAAAATAATGATGCGTTAATGGTCTAATCGATCATTAAGAAAATGTTTTAAAAGAAGATAGCTTTAATCTACTTTAGTGGTCTTCTATGCACTCAAGGATAAATTGGATATTGTAAGAGTTGAGTCATGCTGCACTTTATTGTTGATAATCTTTGCTTTCTTTCTTTGTTTTTATGAACTCTAGTTGACACCCCCGAGGATACATAGCATAGGCACACGTAATCAGGCACTTAAGGTGGACACTTGTCGAATTGCAAGGAGATTAAGTCATTTGTATCATGTCAACTTGTTAATTATCATTATATGCTCGTTGCACTGTTTGGCTACTGTGCTTCAAACAAAAAAAAACTATCACAAAGAGCAGCACAATACTTTCTACATATGCACATGTTTTCTAATCACAACTTTTTTTCTTTTTTTGGGTACAATGGTAGCTTACATGCGACGGGTGTGAGCTAATCACAATTGTTTCATAGAGAGAGCAAGATTTCATCACACTTGACTGGTTCTCCACTCAGATCCAATCAAATCTAAATTAAGTAATGAGGGTCTCATATTAATGATCCGAACAATTGAGTGTAATCTAATACTTCTAAATTATTTATACACTAAAAGTAGTGTAGATTAGAAGCTCTCAATCTATGCATCAAGTGGTCAAAAAATTATATTGTTCTGTATTATTTAAACTATCTATTTTTTTATTATTTGAATTTATACATTAGGAATCTTAGGATTACATGATTTTTGATATGTAAATAGTTTAGAAATAGTACATCATTTCCAACATCTCATTTCATCAATGTAGAATCCATCATCTGAGTTAGACTTGATTAAATTTCGAAGAAGACCCCCTCGAATATATATATATATATATATATATATATATATATATATATATATATATATATATATATATATATATATATATATATATATATATATATATATATATATATATGATATTTTCTAGCATGTATTAAAAGCATTCAAGTAGACTACATGAGTGGCATATTAGGAATCACCTTATTTATGTCGCCTAGGCAAAATCCAAAAGAATCACCTTTATAGATTAGGTATTTTAAGACTATATAAGTGGATCATATCCAACGACTCGGATCATCAATATAAAATCTATGATCTGATTTAGATTTGATCAAATTTTAAAAAAGATCCACTCGAATATATTCAAATGTATTATATATATATATATATATATATATATATATATATATATATATATATATGTAATATTTTCTAGCATGCATTAAAAGCACCCAAGTAGACCACAGTGATATATTAGGAATCACCTTGTTTATGTCGCCTAGGCAAAGTCTAAAAGAATCACCTTTATAGATTAGAGATCTTAAGACTATATAATTTTTAGTATGTAAATAGTTTAGAAAAAGTAGATCATATCCAACAGCTTGAATCCTCAATGTAGAATCCATTATCTGAGTTAGATTTGATCAAATTTCGAAGAAAATCCACTTGAATATATTCAAGTGTATTATATATATATATATATATATATATATATATATATATATATATATATATATATATATATATATATATATATATATATATATATATATATATATATAATAATTTCTGGCATGCATTGAAAGCATCCAAGTAAACCGCACGAGGGGTATGTTAAGAATCAACTTATTTATGTGGCCTAGGCAAAGTCCCAAAGAAAATATTTAACAAGCGGAACTGAGAAGCCGTTAGAAACACCCGTAAAAGTAAATGCATTTTAAATAGAGCATAAGATGCAAAGGGCAGATATAATAGAGACCCATCCGATTGAGTGCTGTTACAGCTTTCGAATCCTATGTACCACTGAAGCCCATCTGTGCTCCGTTCCTTTCCATTTGCATGATATATTCTCAAAACTCTTCTTTACCTATTTTATTTTATTTTTTCAAAGGTTCACAAATATATAATGTTAAAAGCAATAGATGAGATTTCTTCTCCTCTTTCTCTAGAGGGGAAAAGAACAAAAGAAAGAAAGAAGTACTTTTATTGAGGCTAGCGGGTTAAGCTTGGACTTTTACAAAAGCCAGGCTTGTAAATGTTAGATCTGAGTTAGATTATAGCTCAATTAATCCAACATGACTCCAAGTTTTGAATGCCCACTCTTGTCCAATTTGAAAAGGCAACGAACCAGCCACGAGTCATATGTATAACCAGAAAATCCAACCTGTAACGCATATTGTGCTCTCATGTTGAGTAATGGAATCGGGGAGTAGATAAAAGCTTGATCTTTACCAAAATTAATATGTTTAGTAGGCAATTTAATTAGTGATCTCTGGTTGAGGATTTCGTATCTAATTACTGTCCTTTTCTGTCGTTAAGATCACTCTTCAGTTATGTCAACAATATCGAATGTTGTTTGCCATGAATCCATAGCAGCTTCAGCTTGGGATGATGACAATATCATCTTGTGTTCTCATGGAATCTGGGCTTTGATGTATTTATCAAACTCGAGGTGCTTGCAGGGTGATTTATTATTTAATATCTCGATGCACTATGTTGATTGCAGTTACTATTGACCAATGCCATGCCAATCATCTGATCTTTGTTTCCTTTAACCCTATATCAGCATCAAATGTTATCATTATTTGTCGATCAAGAACTATAATTTCTAGGAGATTATATATACAATAAAAAGATGACCTGTAACAGTTATATTCTGTTTTTAAAAGCAATTACTTCATTCTTCGTCGAGAAATTTTACATCTTAGCGCTTTATTTCATTAAAATTGCTATTGACATATGTCAAATATTTCAAGTGTTGGTTGTTAATTTGCTTTGAACCCTATAGCAGCATATGATATGTGATTTTTCTTTTGAAGGGTAAATTAGAAGGTAGTGGAAGCCTTACAAAGATATCTTATTAGAGGTGCTATTTCGATATGGAGGGTGGGGCACGAAATGTTTTTGTTGAATTATTTATGCTGGTTTGGTTTAATTTAGCATTGTTTTCACTTATCCGATTGTTTCTTGGTCCTTAAATGGGTCTTCATATTGAATCAACCCTAAGGAAGCAGATGGAACTTAGTTGTGCCTTCACTCAACTGTTACAATCTACAACTCAACTCTATTAGGCTGTTACAATCTGAATTCAATAATATTAATTTCTTCTCTGGAGATTACTCCTACAATTCTCTCTCTTGTTCACCTCTATCAAAGAGTGGGTGGTCTTGCAACTTCCAGAACTGAAACAAATTAAAAAAAATTTATGCCACTTAAGTTTCTGATCATAAAACTCAGGAGGGGGTGTTGTCTTATTTGCACTTTATGAACTAAAAAGCTCCGTAGATTGTGAGAGCAAGAATACATTTCCAATCCTGCTTGGTATTATCTTAGTAATAAACTATTCTTTAATCATTATATTCAAATAAAGTGAGCTGCTTTATGGTAGATTTAAGATGAATTTGTTAGTTTGGATTTCTTACCATAAGTTAAGCCATTAAAAACCATAAGCAATTATGTGTAGTATATATGCTCCTATGAGTTGTATCCAAAATGTATGGACAACTGTAATTTTGAATATATGAGGATGCATATATGCTCCTATGATTTGTAATTATAACACAAGTACACCGATGAAAAATTAAATATTCAGAATTTTTGCTACATCAGAATCTTCTTTTTCTCCATATCATCTGATTGCCCATCCTTCCCACAATCAACTTTAGCTTATATGCTGAAAGCCTGAAACTATCTTGAACGATCACCATCAGAGTCACTACTTGTCTTGTTAGTATATATTTCCCTAGTGTTTCTAACATTTTCTTATCCAATTATGCCTCAAAGTTTGTCGTTGGTGTAGTACAAAAATGTCGTGCTACGGAAGTATGTTTTTTGACCAAAATGTAATTAAGCAGAAATTCCATATGACACGCAACTCATTTTTGATGCTCATCTAATATGCCATATTACATGAAATTGCTGCCATCTTGCATGTTGTTCACCATTTTCTTGGCATGCACAAATGCATTGTATTAATACAAACCTATCGTTGACCTATTATAGTATATTTTATAGTTTACATGATATAATTAATATTATAAAATAATATAAATGTTAAAGAATAATATTATATATTACATATCAATTTTTAATAATATGGTGTCATGATATATTCTATATGATTAATATTAATATTTTAATAAAATATCAACACTAAAGAGTACATTATATTTTACATTACAATACATTGCATCATATCTTAGAAATATAATAATAAAATATATGACATAGTGATATTTTGTATAATATTAATCACAAACAATTATTATAATTAACAAGATATAACAATTTTATTATAGTAATATTATATTAATAAAATGAAATAATATTATTGTATAATATTAACATTATTATAATACTAATCTTATAGTAATATATTAAATATTTATTATACCAAATAAAATATTATTAAGGTGATGTTACTAATAATTATGCTAGCATACCAACATATATTAAGATATTAGATAATTTAATATGATAAAATAATATCTTAATTGATTGGTTTTCCTAAGCCTTGGTTTTTATAATAAAAGTATGGCACTATATATCATTGCATTATGTGGGGTTCCTTTGACCTAGTTAAATAATTATATGAAAGGAGGGGAAAGGATCGAGCAACAATCAGACATCTTTAGGGTTATTATACATGGTACAAAAAGAAAAAAATTACATATTACACTTAGAATCCATCAATTTAATATGGAATATCAAGATGAAGCTTAAAGGAAGAGATATTTTGAGTTTCGCCAAAACATTGGTTTGATCATTGATTTATATTTGCTTCAAATATATCGCTGCTTTGCTTGCAATATTGTTGGAGGATTTCTGTTGCATTCTGTCATTACAGTATACTAGACCTTCTCAACTTAGAAGAATGCTCCATAGCCAGCTTCACTTGAATGGATCGATACGGTAGACTTTGCCGGTGATGATTATAGCATCTCCTTTTCTTCTCTCCGTTGCTTTTGCCCGTCTTCTTTAACCCCATAAGAGCGTGAAAGACTCAGACAAACCGCATCAGATTTAAGAAACCAAAGCCCTCCAGGCTTTGCAAGCTTGCATCATCCAATTATCATTGCAAAGGAAAAACTGTTAAGCTAAGTTTTAGGCAGGAAAATAATTCCAACTAAAGGCTTCTATCTGCTGTCACTTTACATATCTTACAAACTTTATGGCAGCACAAAGCACAATTGCCATGATAGTATGATACCCCTATGAACGTGTAAAAGAGTCTCCCACTCTCTCCCTCTTAGCATGCAAATATTGTAAGTTGCACTCTATTTACAGCATCTGAGGCAAAAGCTGATGGTCTTATTCTTTATGGATCTCCTGGCTATTCCAAGGAATTACCTTCTCTCAAGTATTAACTTGAGAGCTATTACTTATGTAAGAGGTTTAAACTCGGGTTAAATTTTATTCACCACACATCCCATTTCTTCCGTCCATCTTGCCGACTTCTTTTTCACTGCTTTCTTTTGCATGCAGGCAAAAAGAAGGATGCTTTGATCCACTTAAGGAAGAAAGGAAGTTCCACCAGCATGTACATTGAAATTGGGTATCAAATGAGGGGAGCTCGCTCTATTGTGTCCACCTTGATTGTAGGCGATTAGTGATGAATTATAGTAATCGACGATGCTCGCATCCTTGAGGACAGGATTATCGTCGCTGTCTATATCTTTAGACTTTGCTTGAACGGTACCCTTTGTGGCAGAGCCACATTGTCTTGGTTGCGTCTGATAGAATACCTTGGACACAACTAGCTCACCATCCTTCTCTTCTTCATCAGAGCCCAAGTGGTATTGGTGCATCACCCAATTGGTTTTCTCAGGTTTTTGCTGTTTGCCGTAGTTGGTGTAGAGAACCAGTATCTTCTTGTACCCCTTCAGCTTCCCACCTGCGAACACTGGTCTTGTCTTGCCAGTTTTGTGCCACCGTGTCTCACCTCCATGTTCGTCGGCAGACACTTTTCTTCGCTTCCTAGTCCCTGTTGTGTATGCCTTGGAAGGGCGATGGAAGAAGTGTCGAAGTAGACCATCCCTGCTCACTCCTATAAAAATATACGGTGCACATCATAGCTTCAGATTCTAGTTATAAATGGAAGGTGATTTAAATTTACAAAATAGAATCAAGCCAAGCATATGTTATGAAATGTAATGACAGTTTGTACATTCGATCATCATGACAAAGTTAAATTTAGAATAGATTATTTATTGGATATTTTGTCTTGGATATTCTCCTCTTGGAGAATCAACGCACATCGATATGAAGTATAAAATAAAAATTATTTCCATATTTTAATTTAAAAGATACTCACAGAAGTTTCATCCAGATTGATTATATAATACCTGAAAAGAAATAGTGTGGCTTCTTATTTGCAAAGTTATGCTATTTCTCTAGTTGTTCTCACGGGAGCATATAAGAGATCACTATAGTCGCCTCCCGTAGTGTAAATCAAACTCGGCACATAAATTGCCGGCTTCAGGTCAAGTTCGCAAGGAACCCAGAAAAATTCAGCGAACGGTTTGTTGATTTTACTAAGAAGAAAATACTCCATGTTTCGTACATTTTATTTCAGTCAAGCAGCCGATTGATCTTGTTATAAAAAAATATAAAAATATAAATAAATTTACCTCATTCTATCTTTTGGGATAAGTGGTGATTTCAACATGGTATCAAAGCAGAGGTCCTCAGATCACTCTAAGAAGCACACCGCCATGGCTCCCCATGTATACACCCGACCCCCACCCCACTCCACCCATATCTCATGCCCTTCTCTCCCTTTCCACCCTACGAGGTCCCTATCTCTCGCCTTCTTGGTGATCACTTATTGTCATCGAGGCTCCTAACCACCGTCTCTGCCAAAGTTCCCAACCGATAAAGCTTCCTCCTTTTTCTTCTTCATTTTTTTTATTGTTCTTCTTCCTTATGTACGACCCCAAGGAGAATGGCACAAGGCAGCCCTGTTTCACCAACACCACCACCTCCCACATCGCCTCGCGGCTTCTTTTTCCCCTCTTAACGGCCAGTGGCCGTGCAGTAGGTGGCGGCCAAAGGCTCGACCACCGGGCACCGGCGCCCCTATTTTTCACTAGATGGTGGAACCATCCTCCCTCTCCATGCTCTCTTTCTCTCATCATCTCGCGCTCTCTCCCCCCCATCCCTCTCTCCTCATGCATTTGTGAAACTCTGAAGTGGAGCCCACTGACTTTAGCTGCACCACAAAAGACATGAATGAGGGGGCTTGACTGCATTTGGACCTGAGGATTGTAGGGACACATAAGGCTAGATTTCGGCTCGGGATGTGTAACCCGATCCTGGTCACCAATTGATCCCAATAACCTTTGTTGGAGAGCGGATGGGGATCCGGAACTTTAGTCCCATATCGGTTGAGTAGCAAAAAGGATTGTGCCTTATTAAGGAGGGGTATACTCCTTCCTTTCGGAGGTGCCTTTTTAAAGGACAAAACCGTGAGGGGAGTGTGAACCCATAAAAGCGGACACCGCCTAAGGGAGTCCATCTCCAAAACAGACAATACCTCTTGAAGGGACGCGATCCATTTTCCTGCTCTAACGGATGGCGCTAGAGGAAGGGATCCGCCGTAACTTACCCGCACGAATTCTTCCCACTAGGAGGGCTAGTGTTGGGGAGCGGATGGAGACACGGAACTTTAGTCCCACATCAGTTGAGTGGCAGAAAGGATTGTGCCTTATTAAGGAGGGGTACAGTACTCCTTTCATTCGGAGGCGCCTTTTTAAAGGATAAAGCCATGAGGGGAGCGTGAACCCATAAGAGCAGACACCGCCCAAGAAAGTCCATCCCCAAAGTGGACAATACCTCTTAAGGGGACGCGATCCATTTTTCTGCTCTAACAACCTTGATCTAGAAGGATTTTGGATTAAGAAGCCCTAGATGGGCCCTACAGACTTAGAAAATGACCAAGATTTTTACTTTTTTAAAAAAGAGAGTAATTATAAAATGTGCTTCGTCTAGATTGCTCAATTGTCTTCTAAAAAGGTCCACATAACCTGATCAACAAGACTTTTAGTGGCCGTGAGTTGATCTATAGGTTACCTCTATCCCTAGAATTTTTATCATGCATCTAATTTGATTTATATAACTTTATATTACTCAGTTATCTGTATTATTTAAAATTTAAATTATGGATATTATCTATGCATATATTTATATTTAATTAAATATTGTATATATATTTGCATAAAAATGAACTTAAAATATGAGATTAAGCATGACATGATTTACTTGAGCATGAACTGAATTTTATTACATTGATAAATTTGTTGATTTAATTAGTTGTGATGTTGCTCTCTAGTTTGACTATGATTATATAGTCCAAAGCTAGTTTTCTTTTGGATAGTGCTAATGGGATAATCCTCGGCACATACTGTTGCAAGCATGTTGTTCGTATAATTTCAGAGTTAGTTTTCTTTTGCACCTCCAGTAGGGTAAAATTGGCGCATGCTGATTGACTGCCTGTTGAAGTTGAGAGCTAGTCTCTTTAAAGCTCACTATAGATGGATCGTGGCTATAGTTATAAAGATTAGGAGAGAGAAAGAATGATTTATCTATATTGATTTGAAAAAATTATTTTTTAATCTAGTGCATTAAACTTTTTGAAATTTATATTGATGGAAATACTTTTTATTATGCATTTATCGGCATGCTTTATTTATAATTGAAAATTTGTATTATGAAAATTAATATCTTATGTATAGTCTGCTTGATCTAACTAGAGGTAAAAGTTACTAAACTTTAGCTCACTCATGATCTCTTCTTACATTATTTAGATACCACATAGTAGATTACACAAGAACTATAAAGATGAACGAAAAAAAAAAGGATTCAGTTGATCTTATATGTACTTTTAGACAGTTGTATGTTTTTACTTTATAAGATTGTCCAAACAATCATTCTAATTTTTGTTATATTAAAAGTATTTGTGCTGTGATAATACTAGTACTGCTTGGATTTTGGGTTGATATTTGAATGAAAAGGACTAGCTTGCACATCCTATAGAAATTAAATCTAATTAGGAATGTGCAGTCGTTTGCTACATGCTCGGCTTATAACTTCGGATCAGAGAATGTGCAGTCACTGTAATTTATTCAAATTCTCTCATACAGTAGAGCAATGCTTACAAGATTTCTCTGTATGTTTAACTGTCTTGTATTATAATGAGATGCTAATGGTGGAACTGGTAAAGTCACTAAGGGTGTGGCTACTGAGCCTAGATTGGAGTCATGTCGTCTCTCTTTCATTTTTTATTTTTTTATTTTTTTTTTAAGACGAAGATTCAAGTTCTGTCTTCACCTTAATAACGGTAGGTGGAGCCTGCATCCAACCTTTTCTAAGCATAAAAAAGGCATCAAATTACAATAAAGTTCTTATAAATTAAATATTGCATAGCAGAAAGGTATATAGTCTCTGAAAAATCTATTATAGATAATATCTGAAAAATCAACATTAAATTCTTATCTTGCAAATGCCTAATTTCGAAATATTCTAATAAATTTAATGACAAGTTGCCGAGTTTATTTATTTGTTTGTTTATTTGTTAATTTATTGTGATAAAGGGATGAAGACCAGCCTAGCTGATAATTTTCATGTACATGGCTTAACACATCAACAACCGAGCCTTTTGAAGTGTTTATTTTTATCTTTTACAGAAAGAGAGAGAAATCTACTCGCCCTAAAATTATCGAGGTCCAAATTTTTGAAGATACACATACTAAAACTCAAATATGAAACCTTTGGCTTCTGAGGGGGGGGGGGGGGGGGGGAGAGAGAGAGAGAGCTGTGACCATTAGAAAAAGCCCAATATACAAAATCCATTTTGGTTAGCTTATGCATCATGCAACTTATTGCTCAAAATACTTCATATAATTTGAAAAATATGATTTTTAAAACCAAGAAGAATATAGTTCCGTTATATTCTTTTATGAAACTCAAAGCAACCCTAATGTCTAATATTTCTATAATAAGAAAATATGGTTCCTGATGGCTTGGAATTCTAGCTATCCAATTTATGCATGCAAGTCCTATGAATTCATAGCAGGCTGAAAATTAATTTATTGCTTCCACGCAACAACTACCATAGTTATGCTCTGGTGCTAAAGTATATCATAGGCCTTTAAATTGAAGGCTCACATCTTTTATGCTATTTCACAGAATTTTGAGAACGATAAATGCAAAAATTTCTTCTTCTGCTGTTCATCATCATCATGAAAAACATGATTATCTTTGAAGACTTCTCAAACGCAGAACACAATTAATCTTATTTTGTGAATCAGGACTAAATTTTTGGCTTCTAGATTTCGAGTGCTCCACAATGCATTTTTGGCACCAATTCATTGGTATGATGTTATCACACATGGCAAAGCTAGTGTGCAATAAATTATTCCCTTTGTATATAGCATGCAGCAGTGCTCAAGCACGTACGCGCGAGCTTGTTGAAGCATGCATGAAGATGAATAGCAGTATTCATATCGTAAAAATATGACTAATATAATAATTACTATATGAAATCGTAGGCCAAGAGATTTTAAAGAATTATTTCGAGATCATTACCGGGGAGTTTCTCTGGGTGGGTATAGCAAATCCCATTCTCGCCTTCAATTGTAGGAATGAACTCGTCGATGAGAGGGTGAAGCTTTTGTGAATTTGGCCTCGCCTTCCCCTCCAAGTGCTCGAGAAGCTCCTGGTCGGTCGGATCGAACTTGACACCAGCAGGCAGCCCAGGCAAATCTTGGATGGCAGCAGCCGCAGCCTGACCACATCCATTGCCAATATCACTCATCATATATATGTTGTTTTCTTGTTCCTCCATGTTTTTAAATAACATAATTCTTCTTTTTTTTCATCAAAAAAAGAGAATCCTTTTTTAATTTATTTAATTTGAGAAACAAGAAGATATCATAAGATTCCATGAATACCCTAATATAATTTATGAACAGAAGAGACATGAATCATGATACGTGTCACCACCATGCAACAAATTTATGGAGAAAATATTCGGAAAAAAATATGGAATTCTTGAGAAGAAAGGAGAAAGGCAGCCTCACCTGCTCCTCGTATTGGATGTGGTGGCCACAAGAAGGGCAGGTCTCGATCGCGTTTGCGTGACATTTCTTGCCGATCGGTGCAGACGAAGAACCCGAGCTCCTCTCGATCATGCGATCATCGTCGCAGCTGTTGCACCATCTCATCTTTCTTCCTCAACTCTCATACCCACCCAGGTTAAAACCTCTCCTTGGAGGGCAGGCAAGAGGACGGAGAAGAGGGATACGTAAAGACTGGGGAGGGAAAGAAGAGGATAAAAGAAAAGAAAAGAATGGAAAAGGAAAAGAAGAAAGAAGCCTGTCTCTCTCTTATATATTAAAGCTACGGGTGTCCTCTCTTCCCCAACCCCTCCCTCAATTCTCCTTGAGCTTTGGGAAGGAATAGAATTCTTCTCCACTTTTGCTCATCATTCCCCAGGGTGTTCAGGTGGAGAGAAAACAGAAGACAAGAAAACCCCCTCCTAATACCCCTCCAACCATCTAACAAAACCAAGAATATAAAGAAAAAAAAGAAAAAGACAGAACAAGCCCGGCTAATATAAATAGGTTGCTTCATCCTCAAGTATGGTCATGCTATAATTGCTATTATACGTGCAGGAGGAGACATGTAACCTCTCTAGCACACTTTTTTTCTTTTTTCCTTTCAAAATCTTTAATAAGTTAAGAAACAAACAGAAAGAATGGCTTGAGTAGAGATGGGGCAACCTGCTTCGTAAGAGACATTTCACCACCCTGAGAGAGATGGTTAGATGGATAAGACCGAGAGAGAGAGAGAGAGAAGGTGAGCCTTGTAGCTCCAAGGTCACCGTAGAGTGCCTTGGAAGACATATAGCCACTAACCTGATCTCTCTATAACCTTAATATATTTCACTCTTTGTTATCTATCTTTATACATGATATAAATCTCTGATCCCTCTCTTTTTTCTTTTTTTTTTTGAGGTAAGGGGAGGCCGAGCCATCTAATTTATTAAATATGTGAGAAAAGTATATATATGAGAGTCAATGGAGATAGGGATGAAATGGTAGGTAGATGAAACAATAGGCAATATGATGAGGAGAGGATCGCACCCGGCTGATAGTTAGGAGTTAAGTTCAGCTTCATATCAGACTGGTCTTTGATTCAATTTAGCTTTCGATAGACTAGATAGTTGCTGCAGTACGTGCAACCAAAAACCATTACTATGGAGAATATTTGAGATTTTTGCTATCAAAGAAGGCGGGGCTGAATCGGACTTCCTAGTTATTAATGATAAGAATTATTTCTGTTCTTCTTTCTCTTTATTAGTTTCGTGAGGTTCAATGTGTGTTGTGGCTTGTCATGCAAGCCATGCCGACAAGTTTGAATCCCACAAGGCATGGCTCGTGGTTGGAGACTTGTGTGGGAGAATCAGGTGTGAGCTTGATTGGAAGAAGAAGGTTTGACCGGGGTTAGATACTTAGATGGGGGCAAGGCTGTGTATTGGTTGGACGAGAAGAAGGGGATAAGGACAGGTGTAGGAACCGGACTGGATTGTTAAAGTTTAACGGTGCAATTGGTTTTGCATCCATTCGTGACTTCGGGCATCTGGTGAGATGGGAGTGCGATGGCTTTTTCTGGGGGAAGAAGCATGCTAAAGTGGGGCCACATTCCCTTGTTTGCGACCGTGATACAAGATGTCTTCTACGTTTACTTGTATAAAATAGAAGGAATTCAGCAAAAAAATATATTTAATAATCCAATATACAGAAAAGGAAAGCATCTTTTCTCTCTTTTTTTTTTAAAAAAAAGAAGAAACTATCCTTTTTTGAATTTTAGCAGGCCATTATATCCTTGCCTTTATACTGCTTTTCACATTTGCCATTGTGGATCAACCTATATCATGTTTACATGTATTCACAATATGTGGGCATCAACCAAGCTAGGAAAATTTTCTACCAAAAAAGACAAATTTGTATAGTGGTCCAAGAAAGTCAGAATCTAAAAAAAAAAAAGAAAGAAAGAGAAGAAAGTTGACCTATATCTATAAGTTTGACAATTGCAAAAAAAGGAAAAAAAAGTACAAAATCACCTAAAATAAATGATGGTGTTGCTTAGTTTTCTCTAAGACAGGGAGAGCTTCATGAGTTGTCATGTTAAAGCCAACTTTGCCTGTTAAGATTTTTTTTAAAAAAATTTAAATAAGTCGTACCATGTCCCATTATCCATATATAGATTCTGATGTGCAATTAAGTCTTTAGGTCAAGTTAGAAAATGGTGGATTCTTGAAAATTTGAGTTTAGTGACTGCTTTTATCAAAAATAGTAATCGAATTTTATGATCTTATTTAGTTGCTTGGATGGTTATCTAATTCGCTACAAAAATAAAGAGAAAAATTTTGGTGGATTGTCATAGGGCAAGGTTATACTAATTGTTTCGTCTAAGCAACATATGTTTAGATAAAAATCAAAGCAAACACATTAAAGGAGCTAGCCCTGTTGGAGAGATGTTCTGTGCTAGAACATGATAGGTGGCATTTCCATCATATTTTTAAAATTAAAAATAAAAAATCTATCAAAGCAAGTGAAAAACAGTCAGAATTTTTTAGCAAAGTCAATTTGAGGAGTGCGAGAAACCTATTTGCAAAGTGCACTGTATTTGGGTGATTTTCACCTACACATATTTGTAAAGCAGCTTTCGAGACAAAACAATATCAAAAATTTTTGTTGGAGTTAGAACTAGGGGACGAGATGGGCAAAATTTTTAGAAAAGATCATGAATTTTTTCATCAAGCATTAGCTAGGGCAGATTGAAAGATAAATTGAAACAGTGTTGCTTCAATTGGGAAGATGTAAATTGGGATACAATGTTTTTGATTCGAGCCTTCAAGGGCTATGATTAGTTATACCAAAACAAAACCCCAAAATTGTAAATTCCTTGTTTTATTTGCAACAACCTTGACTTAATGGAAATAAATCGGAATAATCAAATCATTTCTTGGGTTCATATATTTTGGTTCGAAGGACACATCCAATTCATTTGCGGCCACTGAACTGATTGCTTCACAATAGGAATGAACAAGCCCTATGGAAATTGAGGAAGAGAATTCTGACCAAAAGCATTAGTTATAGTTACATCTCCACCCCCCTCATCGCATTGGCTCCTTTGCTTAGTCTTCAATCTCCTGCTTTCTTTTTGCATGTACCTCTAGAAACTGAGATCATAGTTTGAATCTTGAAGGATACATATTATATGTTCTAGTCGTCACAATAGCTTAATCATGTTCTTTTGTCATATTTCTTTGCACACATTCAAATCCTGTCCGCTAACATAAGCGACTAGTGTGCCAATGTCTTTTTTAGAAGGATGATCAGTAGCGTGTCAATGCGACAATACCTAAAGGAGATTTGGCAATTGCACGTAAAGATGCAGTGAAAACTTAAAAGAAGCGCTTTAGGGCAGTCAATCATGAAGGACCCTTTGATGCCAGGTTTTGTGCATCTATTCCCGTGATGATCACGAGCAAAAGAAATTTAATAGAGATAACATGCTATCAAATAAAAAGAAAAAGGACAAAAGATAGAAGCGCTTTAGGATATGTGACCTTTTCTTTTAGCAACAAATTGGCTGCTAGCCAAAACTCTTGCGACAGTGGGTTTGGGTTGTATCTTTCGCACGAAAGAATAATTTCTTCTTTCATGATATTGTCTATCGGATTATGCTTTGCATGGATCTGAAAGCACTCCAAACTTCTTCATTCACTGGCCACCTGCATAGATCTCAAAGCGGCCATTGTACATCTCCATTTTGTTGTCGCTATGTGACACAAAGATTGGGCCAATTTTCAGGGCTAAATGGAACCCATGCTAGATGGTTGGAACCCCTCGGCCCACAGTCCAAACCTAGTCATGCAAAGATCATGATCATAAGTAGTAGGTCTTAATTGCAGATGGTTGGGTTCCGTGACTGTCTTCGCAACCTGCTCATGGTCAATCTAAATGGTTAATCTGTGCCTAAGGATCTTGACTTGATTTGCTTCATGCCCTAGTAGGAGTTACAAACTAGCTGGACCAATATAGACGGCCCATGAATAATCTAGCCCAAACTTGGGCATGGGCCATAGGGCTTAACCAATGGCCCAGGCTCATACATTAGTTTAGTAAAGACCTATTTTAATCCTCCTGGCCTGGGACAATTACTTTATAACACGATTCGTGGTTGTTTGGAAAATCCCAGTCATCCTACAAATGATCAATTTTAATAATCTGAGACATCACCTAAAAATGGAGAAAAAATAACAACTAAAACCAGTACTGACCACCAGACTTTAGAAGGCATTCTAGAGCCGGACTTAAGCATGAGATATTAGGCAAAGGTCGGGATGGGACAGGCTCAAATAAGCATTACGAGAGTTATTGATGCAAAATTTCAGTCCGTTTCATCTAAAATAGTTTAGTCTAGCTACCTGTTTTTAGCATGAAAAAAATGGCTGCATGTTTATAATTCACATTCCCTAACCATGGTTACAGTACACTGGATTTCCACAAATTTCAGTCATTCAGGAAATGATGGGAGGACTTACCTTCGATGGCCGTCTCACTCTGGTTCAGCCCCCCAAAAAAGAAGAGAGGATATCAGGCCATGGTCATTTTTCTCTATTCCCTCAAAAATCTCCCAAACCTTTAGACATAAGGATGCATTTCCAAGCAGCTCAAAATGGCCGCCACATGAGACATCGAAGGCCGACTCTTCCTCCCATTACCAACGCACGCCGAGGCCACCTTCGCCATCCTTGCCAATGGCTTCATGTCCATCGGCACCCCTACTCTCTTCTCCAACACCTCCCCCACCTTTCCTTCCCTTATCAAAGGCAAAGCCCACTCAACCACCAACCCCCCTTCGCTCCTCCTGCCACTCAACAGTTCCAGTAACACCACCCCAAATCCATACACATCATTCTCCTTGCACACACCCCACCCCTCCCCATCATCCACATACCCCAACATCCCCCTTCTCTCGCTAGGCCCCATCAAGAAAGTGAGCCCATAGTCACAAACCCTAGCACCAAAGTTGGCCTCGATCATGACGTTGCTAGGCTTAATGCACCCATGCACGACGCTAGGTGCACTCCCCTCGTGAAGGTGCTCGAGGCCCCGCGCTGCCCCTGCCGCAATCCTTAGCCGAAGCCCCCAGTTTAACGCCTCTGGTGGCGGCCCGCCGTCGCCGGTCATCCCATGCAGGTAGTATTCGAGGCTCTTCATGCCCACAAACTCGGAGATGATGACCCGCTCGCCCGGTGCCTCGGAGAAGCCTACGATGGGGACGACGTTAGGATGGTTGGCAAAGGAGAGCGACCTGATCCTCGAGGAGAAGCTGACGCCGGGGTTGCCGAGGACAAGGTGGGGGTGGATGCGTTTCACGGCGAAGACGTCGCCTGTCGCTGAGATAGCCTTGTAGACAGTCCCAAGGTGGCCTTTGCCAACGATTTGGGACAGATGAAATCCGTCGGTGGCGGCCTCGATATCGCTCAGTGGATGGGAGTGGGCGTGCAATGCAGCAGGAAGGCTGGTGTCGTCGGGGTCGACAGCATGGCGCTTCTTGCAGAGGATGAATAGGATGGCAGAGAGGATGAGGAGAGCGATGCAGATGATAACAACAAGGAAGTCTTGGCCGATGGCGGAGATATGGTGATCACTCATGGTAGCATTCTTCTCTTTTTCTTGTTTTTTGATAAAAAAACAATGGGGGGCGGGGATATGTCTCCATAAAAGAAGTAGGAAGACGAAGCTTTTCTGTTGGGTAAAAGATGATGAATTTGTGTACGATTTGGTGAGGGGGGTTGAGCTTCCGATTAGAGCTTTTTATTCTGGTTTGTTATAACCAACGTGGTCATAAGCTTTTTGTTTAGGATGGAAGGTAGCGAGAGGACTTTGTCTATGAGTAATGGTGGATTAATTGGTGCACCAACCCACTGAACGGCGACTTTGTTGGAGAGCTTCTGGAGGCCAAGCATAAAACGACAGGACGTGGAAGTTGGGCAACTCAAAACTTGTTTGATTCGGGGAAAAAAATATTTTTTTAAAAAAATTTGATTTTTAAAAATATGATGTATGAAAAAATAATTTTAATATATCTGATTGATCTTAAAAAAGTGGTAGATTCATATTTAGTTCAGTATTTACTTTACGGAGAAAATTGTGTAAAATATCTAATATATCCTTAATAAAGAAAAAGACCTAATTTATAAATTTTTATGGCTGAAGAGTATTTTTTTATAAAAAAAATCTCAATTTTTAACTAGCAGAAAAATAGTTTTTTATGTCCCTCATGCATTTTTTCTTTTTTATAAAATATGAAAATCTTATTCTCATTAGAATGCTCCATTTTCATTTTTCTTCTTTAAAAATTCTAACCAAACAAGAGGTCTTTATTCATTTTTTTCAGTTGCACACTTTCTTTCTCTTCCTTTTTCGTGAACCAAATGAGTCGTTAATGAGGAGCCATATAATAATTATTATGGCAGTGCAAACCATGGTCACCAGAGAACTGATGACCAGCTAGGAAATAATCTTCATAACTGCTGAATCATTTTTCATATCATCTATCTATCAATAAATTTTGTTCATGATTTATTCATGAATTAGTGCTGCAATTGGCCTGCTGCTGTTTTAAATATCAAATTTTGAAGGTTAACCCAGTACATTCGGATTATTTATTTCCGATTTATCTCACACATGACAAAGAGGAGGCCACCAAGGTTCACTACAACAAAAACTATAATTGTCGACTCTATATTACCGATGCTAGATAGAAGCGTCGGTAAACTTTTTTTAACAACAAAGAATGCCGACGCTTCTAAAAGCGTCGATACTTTTTAAAAGCGTCGGCAATTATTTTTTTCTACTCTTACATAAGCGATGCTTTAGAAAACTTTGGAAAGCTCTTTATCGACCTTTATAAGTGTCGGTAAAGGTCTTAAAAAGTTTTTTTTTCTTGTGGTGGTTGTGGCCCTTTTATTTGGTCATACACCCCAAGATCTTCAGCTTCATAGCTTCTTCTTCCTTCTTCTTGGGTTTGGGGGGTGGGGTGAAAGAGGCAGTTTTATTGATGGTGCAAGGAAAGCCTCAGCCAATTACAGAGTCGTATGGATAGACCGATAGAGACAGGGCGCCCATAGCCTACTCAGAACTATGATAGAACTACGTTGAGATACAGAAGACCCAGTGGCTGGCGACAGGGGCGGCCCAATACATTTCGGAGCCTTAGGCGAACTCATTAGAAGAGACCTTTTTTATTATTATTTAAATAATAATTTTTTTAAATAAATATAAAAATATTTTAAAATTTTTATTTAAAAATAATTCGTCTAGCTTTTTGAGAAGCAAAATTACTAATTAAACTTTTATACTCAAGATCCATTAAAATACTATCTATTGCTAATTCTTGAGTTGAATTTGATGTAGTGTTATGTTTGTTTGTAACAACAAATCTATCTAGAGCTCCTTTTTGAGATTGAATGAGTTTATCAATTTTTCTTTTTTTTTTTTTGAGTTTTTCATACCCGCAGTCATATTTTCTATTAGACAATTTAATCTATAAATAATATTATCAAACTAAACAATTAAAAAAACACCACAACCAAATCAAAATATAAAAAAGTTAAAAATGATAAAACTTAATTGTGTCAAGAAAAACAAACTCGGGCTCCGACAAGTAGTGCCGAACTTAATTGTGTCGAGAAGAGGTGGAATTAATAGTGCCGAACTGGACGACGAGAAGAGACCGAATAGCGCCGAACTGCTGAAGTCACAACCAATCTACAATTGGACCAAAAAATAACCAATTCTAAATTAATTACTTAATTAAATAAAAATTAATTGGACCAAAAATTAATTAATAAACTAAGTAACTAACTCACCTGTCAGTCCTGCCTCACTGTCGGTGCCTGGGAATGGGATCAGTGGGAACTGGCCAACTGGGAACTTGGGAAGTGGGAGTGGGACTGTGGCCTCTGGGAACCGAGTCAACCGACCCGTGATCGTGGGTCGGTGGGTGGGGGCCTTCCCTGGGCCGGGAGGAAGTCGAAGACTCGGAGCCGGATGAGCCGACTGCCGAGGACGACGAGAAGAGCCGGGAGGCCTCGGTCGCCGCGGAGCCCGGGGGCCGGAAGTCGGAGGTCGGAAGTCGGGAGTCGAGAGTCGGGAGCCGGGAGGCCTCGGTCGCCGCGGAGCCCGGAGGCCGGAGGAGCCGACTAGCCGAGGATGGCGACTCGGCGAGGAGAGCTGGAGAGGAGAGGACGGGAGGCCGGAGGCTGAAGCTGAGGAGGCCGGAGCTCGGACCTCGGAGCCGAGGAGGAGGGAGGCAGGCTGCAGGCAGCACGAACGAAAGCAGAGGAGGAGGAGATGGTGGACCGTGGAGCGGACCGTCCGAGCGGTCGAGCGGAGCCGAGGCCCGAGGAGGCCGGAGGACGGGAGGAGGCCGAGGAGCCGAGGACGGCGACGTCGGCGAGCCGGCGAGGAGAGCTGGAGAGGACTGAGAGCCGAGCTTAAAATCGGGAAGACGCCGAAGGGACGCACTGTAGCCGTGTAGCGGCGTACGGGCGGAGCTCGGTAGCCATCGCCCAGTCCCCTCCCCGTCTCAGCCGTCTGCCAGACGCCACCGCCACTGCCCAGCCCCAAGCCCCCTATCCTTTCACATCCGTCGTCTACTCGTCCGTCACCCACCCTAATTAAACAATAAAAAAAAAGTGGCCGTCGGTGGGGGCCTTCCCTCGGCCGGGGGCCTTAGGCGACCGCCTCGGTCGCCTAAGGCTCGAGCCGGCACTGGCTGGCGATGGGCAAGCAGGTAGCTAGGGTTTAGAAGAAGGCCCCTAAAGCCAAATCACTTATTAGAAGTTGTCCATAACAGCCATGAGACAGCCCCTAAAGTCCGCAATTACTTGAATCACTTATTAAATTGATCAAATTGTGTAACGTATATAGCTTTCATGAGTTACAAGCCAATTAATGCATATTAGCCGGAACACCACCAATCGAATAGATGATGATCAAAGAATGGCACAAATTAATATTTACGTGCACCATAAAATAATGTACCATCACCTGAAGGCCTTCAGGTGAAGATAGGCATAAGTAATCGCCAATGCCTTTGGCCTGCAATCTTATAAAGCCATTAATATAAAACCCGCTTGCTCTCTTGCCTGAAATACGTGTGTCCCTTATCTAGTTATCTTGCGGATATTCTGGCAACAGCGTCAGAAACAAACTGGAACGAGTAGAGGCCTCTTTCTCCGGCATTTTTCTCTGGATTTCTGTTACCCATGTCACAAAGGCCATTACTCAAAATAAGCAATTGTTATGGGAAAATTTATGGCCACCTCAAACAAGTAACCAAAACCCCTCCACGATTCTTGTAAAACGTTTGCTTCTCATCCATTTCAGTTTCGCTTCCTCTTCCTCGCGAGCCATATTACAAACACATCCTCCCTTCCACCACCCTTCATCCTCCTCTCATTTCCCTTTCCTTCCCTGCATGTTGCAGATGCGTGGTGAAGAGTGCAGAAAAGATATGCGATGATGGAAGAAAACATGTGTGATGAAGAAGCTCAGCAGCAGGAGGAGGAACCTCTCTTGATCCCAAAATCATCCAACAGCGACCGCAAGACTCCTAAACGGAAAGCAATCAGAAAAACCTTCAAGAGCACCGCCCATCTTGCAAACCTCCTACCTACTGGCACTGTTCTTGCCTTCCAGCTCCTGTCTCCCATCTTCACCAACCAAGGCCGCTGCAATGCCAAAAGCTGGAATATGACCGCAGGCCTCGTGGCTCTCTGTGGACTGTCATGCTTCATCCTGAGCTTCACGGATAGCTTCCGGGACGAGTCTGGCAAGGTTCGGCATGGGCTGGCAACATTCAGGGGCTTGTGGGTTATTGACGGAACTGCACCCCTTCCTCCACAGGTTGCAGTTAACTACAGGATTAAACTCATAGATTTCATCCATGCATTCATGTCGATACTGGTTTTTGTAGCGGTTGCTTTGCTTGACCGGAATGTGGTGTCATGCCTTTATCCAACCCCATCTGAGGAGATGAAGCAGGTTCTCGCTTCACTGCCGATCGGTATCGGAATTTTTGGCAGTATGCTTTTTGTTGCTTTCCCCACCAGGCGGCATGGAATCGGCTTTCCACTCTCTTCCCAGTGATGTCAGTTGTTCCAACTCTCTGTTCTTCCGTGTTCTTTTGCTGCAAGTGCAGTCATCCATTATGAAAGCCCTTATGGAGAGTAGGATGTATAATTTAACATAGCAAACAGCACTGTGTTCATACATTTACTGTTTAAAGACAGCTGGTAGTGGTAGAGAAGTTATGAAGAAGCATTCTGAAAATCTACTTGTTGGACATTATGTCTTCTTGGTAATGAAACTTCCATTATTTACTCTGAGAAGAGTATCCAGTTTATTCTTTCTTTTGATAATTCAAAACGATATTAATAGATATTATGAAATTAAGTTGCAGCAAATCAGGTACCCCATGCAATAAATTAAGAAAAGTTCAGAAGAATGTCTTTAACAAAATTGCCCAGCCAGTATATTTTCTTTTACTTTTGCATGGTAAGTATATCGCAAATTCATAGAATGTGGCAAAAATGTGGCAAATTGCCCGTGTATTTTTTAAATGGATTGGCATTTTTTAAAGTATATATTCTCAGGAAGCATGCTATTTTTTAAAGCATTGCAAAAAACATTCCAGAAAGTTACAAAAATGTACACCTATGTTAACTTTTCCATTTGATGAAAATCAGCCAGAGAAAGAAAAGACTTGTCAATCATAGTTGGCAGTCCAAGATTTCAGGTTGTGGTCTTCACCTTCTCTTTTGCAGCCAGATTATGTAAACATCCATTAGGTTCTTTTCTGCATTACATCTTAGAAAAATGCAATGAAGGTGAGTATCAACAAAGGTAACAGAATTCCAATACCAAGTTCAGATTCCAGAACATTATGGTAAAGAAAGACGCAAAATTACAGATAATGGCAAAGAGATCTCTCTGCAAGTTCTTTGCAGGCAGGCGTTGCTTCGAAAATCCATGAGGCTGATGTTGATGGGTTCTACAGTTAGGAAGTGTCTTGATCTAAGGCAATAGCAGTATAGCACTATTAAGTTATCTATGGTCATAGAACTACATTTGATATGGGGAACCATGAATCTATAGATAAAGAACTAAATGTGCTAAAGAACCTAAAAATTAGCTGTATGTGAAGGAATGCATGCATAACCAATTCAAAGGGGGGAAAATGACTAGGAACAATGACATGTCTTCAGTGATATCATCAAAGAGCTCATTGGCCAGGATGAGAATATTTTCTTCCTCTTCTTACTTCTCTTGCCTGCTTCCTCTCTTCATTTCCTGCTCACTCTTTCTCCTTTCTCTTTTTTCTGTTCTCGAAAATACTACTCCTCTTGGTCTTCCCCTCTTTTCTATATTTTTGCAATTAAACTTGTATGGCTATTCCCTTGTTCCCTTACTTTCAAATTTATCCTTTTCTTATTTGCCTTCCTTTTTTTCTCTTTTTTCTTTTTTCCTTTCCTGTTTCTTGCCCCATTTATTTTTTCACTGAAAGAACTAAATGGTTGCTCATTTTCCCTTTTGACTTTAAACTTTGTTTAATCCGGCACAAACAGCCTAACTGCCTAAGGCACCAAGAAAGTGCAGACGGGTCCCTAATGCCTACAATCTTTTACATTCACAAAAGGAGCTTTATATACTCATTCTGCAAAGTAGAAATCACTAAAAGGTATGAAATAATTACATTTCCTTAACAATCTGATTACACTATCCCCTTGTTAGTGGATAATGTAAAGCTAAAATAATTATTAAAGATCATATCTACTAATATCTGATGAAATTTTAAGGTAAAGTGCCATGTGTCTAGAATCTAGATGCAAAGGAATTATGATATCACAAGAGATATGAAGCCATAGAATGATATACCTTGAAGTAGGCATGCGGATCCTGAAGATGGTCACTGCTAAGTGGATTCCTGACAGCAAATTGTCATCTAACATATGATCTAACAAATTTTCTTGCATAAAGATCAAACTTCAATCATGAAATAGAAATCCAAGATGACACACCTTTTGCTGTCCGCATCATGCGATATGAATTCAGACATAATGACCAGATGGCTTAAAAATCCAAAACTTTTCCTGGTGGCAAGCATCACAGCCTCCATGGTTGGCACAATACAGCCTCAGATTGCTCCTGGAGACCAGAGAGACTAATCCACAACCAGCTGATCCCGTAGAACTTCATCTGCTTCCCGGACCTTCTCCATTCCCAGTATCCAACCAGGTTGCTCCTCTGTGTCCTGATTAGGTGCGGAGCAGCATCTCATTAGCAATTCGTGCAGCTTTGTGCACATCACCCTTCTCGCCGAAACACTTCACTAGAAAATGGAATTTCTCTGGTTCGGTAGAAATGCTCCGAGTTCTCATGCTCTGATATACCTGAAAAAACCGGGTTGAATTCTGGCATGGAGACTCCATGTCACATTGTTTGGCGAAATCCCACTAAGCACCATTTCGTCCAAGTAGTCAGTAGTGTAACTTTTTTTTTTAATTATTATTATTATTTTTTTATGTCAAGGGGGAGACAAAAGGAGCCATCTGGCTTTTTATTGACGATTAATCATATTTACTATAAAAATCCGTGCAAGCATGTGCCTAGTCCCACTTCTCCATCGATTATTTGTTTGATAGATCTGGAGTACTTATACAAGATTAAAGAACCCAAATAATACATTTTAACTAGCCATTTTGGATGAGCTTCTCGCTTAGTACAAATGGTATTAGAGCGGACCTGGCCCATAACTTATGTTGACTAACAAACACTGCAGTACGGATCCATTGGGGCTGACCACGGGCCAATCGTGGTGTTGTAATTAGATTTGAATTCTTAGTCCGACGAGAACGTCAAGGCTTGAATGGGGAGAATATATAAGGACCCGAGTAAACATGTATTTATTCCCACAAGCAATTTCACAAAGAAAAGTAGTGCAACTGACAACGGTAAAAGAGCTACCATTGTTGCTCATATGCCGGAAGTGACCTAAGTTAGAGGACACCAAATCTATGCAAATTATCGGGAAAGTCCTTTTACTAAAAATCCATTTCATGTTTTTCCATAAAATAATTGCACAGTCCCTACATGGGAATATGAAATCTGATTCTTAATGTAACCAATAAACCATGAAGAGACTCAATATCAAATTTTATTTTTAATATTCTATAGTTATATCATAAAACCTAAAATTTGGGACTTAATACAAATAATAAATTATGGAGGGAATAGTTTTCAAAATTGGTTTTGCTGTATTTCATACAGTGATCATGGAATAATTCTATGATCACTATTCACATGAATAGTCAATGTACTATAAAGGGATTTATTATCAATTTTTTTTTCATGTTTAATACGGTGATGACCAAATGGTTAGTCAATGACCAATACCAAACACAAAGTTCAGAATTTAATGCAATTGATTATGGATGGACCCTTTATCAAATTTCATTTTTCATGACCTATACAGTAACCAAGAAATGGTTCTAGAGTCACCAAATGGAAATACAAAATATGAGCCTTATTAGAAATAATAAACTGCATGCATAGGGGTCTGCTGTGAAATTTTATATTGCACACTTCATATGGCGACCACAAAATTGGTAAGTTCGTAACTATATGGAATAATGGAATTCGAGCTTGTTTTATAACTAACACACTGCATAGGAACTTGCAACGAGAATTCACTTTCCATATTTTATATAATATTTATGGAGTGGTTCCTTGGTTGGGTTGGGCCAGAATATGTCTTTAACTTCATCCAATACCATTAAGGCAATGTGCAACTACTGAATTCAAGCAATAAAACTGCATAAACGTACTCTAGTAATACTAATCAATCTGATATCGAGAAAATAAAAATATCTCACATGTTTCAATCTTAAAATTCTTATATAAACCAACTTAGCCCAATTTACTAGATCCCTAATCCCCTTAAAAGAAACGCAACCCAATTCAACCCAACACTAATTGATCGAATCTAAATTCAGCTTAACTTGAAGTTAGGTTCGGTCAGAGAAATTTCAATAGAAAATTCAGTTGTATTAAATTAAGTTTGAAATATTAAGGTTGTATTTAGAAGCGGAATAATTTACTACGGAATAAATTAATCCACTCTATATGACCAAGTATTTTATTCTCGACTTAAATAGGATAAATAAATTTGGAAGATAAAAGGTTGTACACCAATTATTTAGAAATATCTATTTTGTCCTTCCGAAAAGTAATTTAAATTCAAGTATTCAAATGAGCATTTTGCTAAAAAGAATGAAATAAATGGGTTAAATGCCACTCTTTCTTATTTTGCTTGAGATTAGGTCCAAAACATCGACACTACTTGCTGAGGTGAAAGCCGCCCGGGCCACGTAAACCCCCGGTCCACGATTCCAGCGTTTTCATATGGGCCCATGGCAGACCCGGGCCCACCCCTTCGGATCCAAGCCTCCACTCCCGGGAACCAGGGGCCTGGATTAGTCCTCCGTACAGACGACGCATCCAACAAAAGAATTCACGTTGAAAGAGAGGAGAATCACGGAAAAGAATAGTAGAGGCAGAAAGAGAGCAAACCCGAGACCCAACAATCAAAAGAAAAACCTCAAACGAAGGAAATTCGCCCATCTCTCTTCAATCATCCCGAATTACCAAGATTCTCTCTACAGCCCCTCTCTCTTAAATCATTACTTTTCCCCAAAATCCCACAAAAAAAGGAAAAAATAATCACCCCACCCATTACATCACGCAACGTCCTCTCTCTTTCTTTTTTTTTTCTTGCGAAGATAATAGATGGGAACAATCCGCTGCTCTCCTTCTCTGTTCCTCCTTAATCCACCTCAAACCCAACGCCGAATTCAATCCAATCACTATTTTTATTCCTCATTTTTTTATTCTAGTTATCTCCTCCTCCGCCTCGTTCTCTTCTCTCCATCTCTTTATCTCCCCCTTCTCTCTAATCCGCTCTGTTTGTTCTTATTGTTCTTCACTTTTTTCGGTGGGGTTATTATTCTTCTCGGTATTGTTATTACTATTATTCTCCGCCGAATCTCACCACACATCTCGTCGCCCTTTTTTGGTCTTTTGGGGTTTTTTCCACGCCTAATCGTTCTCTTTTTGGCCTCCGCGTGGTATAAATTAATGCGGGGAAGGAATTCGTCCTCTTATTTCTTGTTCTTCCTCGCCCAAAAACAGAAGACCTAGCTTCGGTCTATTCGCCTCCAATCTCCACCTTTTCTCTTTCTAGGGCTTGGTCTGCTGCGGATGGAGATCGGAGAGGGCAGCGATGGGAAGCCTCCGCCGGAGGGGGGCAAGAAGCAGGCGTCGACGCCGGGGGGCGGTGACGCGAAACCGTCGAAGAGGAAGATGAAGAGCCCGTACCAATTGGAGGTTCTTGAGAAAACCTATGCCGGTCAGTTGATCGATCCCTTTTTGATTCTTTTTTGCACGATTATTCCAGGGTTTTAGTGATCGATCGGGTGGGGATTTTTTTTTGTTATAATTTGGTTTGATTTTGTTTGGGGGCAGCGGAGACGTACCCGTCGGAGGCGCTGAGGGCGGAGCTGTCGGCGAAGACCGGGCTCTCGGATCGGCAGCTGCAGATGTGGTTCTGCCACCGGAGGCTGAAGGACCGAAAGTTCCCGCCGGCGAAGAGGCAGCGGAAGGAGGAGGAGCCGCAGCCGCCGGTGCTGTCGCCTGCCACGGCTGGGGGTGATGTGATGATGGGGTCAGGGGCTGCAGGGGCGGGGTTGAGCTCGAAACCCTTTGCAGGGGGCTTGGGAGTGGTGGAGAGACAAGGAAGGCCGTCTCCCGAGCTGCTGCAGCTGTCTCGAGGATCGCGTTGGACACCTCGTCTGCTGGGAAGAGATACCATGAGCCTCCACCTGGGCTGCTACCGCCCCATCCGTCGCTGGTGCAACCGCTGCCCCTCTCAGTGGCGGAGCTCCGTGTGATTGCTTCTGTTGAAGCGCAGCTTGGGGAGCCGCTGAGGGAGGATGGGCCCATTCTTGGTGTGGAGTTCGATCCTTTGCCGCCTGGTGCTTTTGGGGCACCTATAGGTACAGATATACTAGCTATGATGGTAGCATATGCTATTTGTGAAGCGCTTTACTGGGCAATTCTTTTTAAGATTTCTATGAGGGCTAGAGATGGGTAACGTAGTTGCTGCTTTGAGTTCTTTGATCTGCAACTGCTAGTTCCTTTGTGAACATTTTTTGGCTTATGGACTTCAACTTGTTCTAGATGTTCAACTAATCATAACCTAAGTTTATACTTTTTAAGAGTTTGTTTCCTTAGATTGTCTAGTATATTAATACATCATTTTAATGTCTATTTCAATTCACTGATATTGACATGTAATTGCCCTAGATTCATGATGGAGTTTCTTATCTGTTAATACTCTTAGATTTGATGGTAGTAGCAAAGGAAGCTTTTCTAGTAGTTGTATCCTTATTTCTTGTGGTCTTCTCGTAACAAAAAAAATTTCCAATGCAGGGCGAGGATATTATGCATGAGAAATAGATTGCGGTAAAGGGGCTCCTGCTCCTGCTAGTTATTTCACCAAATTACAGTATCTAGTTGTGTAGTTCTGTTACTTCTACTTTTATTATCCTACTTAGAATCCTATCAATGGGTCTTTTGGAGAGCACTCTATAAGGTGCACTGTTCAGATGATTGAGGGGATAGGTGGTTCTGGTTGTTGCATTACTGTTACATGAGATTGGCTGGAACAAGAATTTAGTCCTCAATATTCTATCTAGCCTATCATAGTTTTGGGCTATAAAACGAATCAAAGCAAGTTGGAGATTTTAATGTCGAGATAGATTCTGATAAAATGAGATCTAGTAGGATCAAAATCTGCATTCAGAGAGTGCACAAGTTGCAATGACCAAAAATCAAGCACTAGAGAACTGATGGAGCACCGGTTGAGATGGTATAGGACAAGAACTGTTTCCATAAGCAGTGTGATTCATATTTTTGTTGAAGTGCCAAGAAGGTGATATAAAGATCATGGCCAACATGGATGGAAGTTTGGAAAAATGATTTGTAGGCGATTGTGGCATATGTTAATAACAAGAATGATTGGTGAAGAAATTTTTATAAAGTTGACCCAAATATTTGTAATAAGGCTTGTTAGTGATATGGTCTTGCTCTTGGCAAGTATTTTTTTTCTTTTATTTTTTGGATAAAATAAATAGGCATCTTGCAAAAGATTTATCTTAGGATCCTTCAGTCATGCGGTCCTGCCTTCTCTATTAGTTTACATTATTTTACTCGACAAATATTCGTGTTTCACGTGAGTTTTCTATTCGGGCCTAATTCTGATGTCTGGATAATTGCGAATATGGATGATAGGTACTCCACTTTCTTTCTTTCCTTCCTTTTTTTGTTTTCCTTTATTAATCTCTTTCATTTAGACATCTACATACATGTCTTTAGGAGTATGCTTTATAAGATATTCTGGTTGCATGATGAAGTGAGAAGGTGCTTTTTGTTTGTTGCATTGTTGCCGTATGCTCTGATGTTGGCCTTTTTTGGTTAAATTTAAGACAAGAATATGCTCCACAATGTGTTATTCATGATGTTGGCTGGTAAAAAGAACAAAAGATGAGCAAGTTGCAGACCAGGGATTTTACCTAAGGTGGATCCATGATAAAACAAGAATGAGGGGACTGCAATTGTGTACTTTAGAGGAAGATTGTGGGTTACAGCAATTGAGAACGAAGTGGTGGAGAACCAGTGGAGATAGAAATGTTTAAGAGGAGTCCGAGGAGCCCTAATTAGGCAATGCATTTCATATCTTAGTCGAAAGTGTCAAGAAAAGGATGGGAAGACATTGGTCAATATCAATGGGAGTCTAGAATGTTTTGAAATGTGTGGTCATGGTGTATGTGGTTGGTAAGAAGAATTATTGGTGCAAAATAATTTAGAAAGCCAGCCATAGATATCTGGATTAAGGGTTGTTGGCTAGGTTATTATTTTGCTTGTTCCATAGTTTTATTGGATCAGCAAATATTTGTCTAGCAAATAGATGTGGCTTAGGGTTTTTCATGTGGTCCCCTTTTTCACTCTATGAACATGCACTTGATTTATTATTCAGGTTGTCTCTATTGTCTAGAGTATAGCCAACATGGATGATACTTTAGTGCCCTCTGCCTGAAGTTTATATTATTATTTTTTCCCTATACTTGTTTGTTCTTGTTATATTTATAATTTGATGTGCACTGGTTACATGTATTCGATATGCATGGATGTGGCATGCTTCAACATCCATATTCTGTACTTGAAAACCATAAATTATAGAGTTTTTGTATAGTTTCATGCACTCATCCACGTATGCTGAGGCGTTCTTGACTATAAAAGCATTTTTGAGTTGTCCTCTCTTTCTCTCCCTCTCTCAGTATGACTTGTTTAGTGGGAAGCTGGCACTAGATATTTCTGTTCTCTTAAGTGCAGCTCTGTCATTGTTTCCTTTTAAGTTTAATTATTCTATTCTTTTGACTTGAACTTAACATACTTTGTGTTGACTTCTGCTAAATCATTTGCTGCATTGGATTATCACGTTTTGTCCACTAGACATGGTAATTCTCTGATGTGTTGGGCTTTTCAGACATTTTATTTCAACCTGTAAAGTATCTGAGGAGTTTGCTTATAGCCATTGAAATTTTTTCACGTTGCACTAATGCATGCATTTTCTAAGTAAGTTGTTGTAGTCTTATCCTCTTGAGCGCCTTTCTTTAGTATAAAATATATTATGTAGAGAGTTGGAGTCCTCAGGTCACTTGAGTTGCTTATGATTTTTGTTAGAAAATATTTATTTTTCCTACTATGGTTCAGCAAGATAAAACTAAAACTTCGTAATAATTAACTTTAATTTTTTATGGTCAATTTCAAGAACACAAGCATTGGTACTGGTTCATGCTTGCCAACAAAACAGTTTGACATGACCAAGAACCAAAATATTAGGTACTTGTCCATACAAAAAATATTACCTTCCATGTAATGGATTTTCAAGAGTCTGTTACACCGGTACATATGACTCATGACTACATGAAAAGGCATTAAGGTTTTGGACGGATTTGAGATTTCAGGTTAGTCTAGTTACGGTTGCTAAGTGGATGCAGTTTTCTCTAAGTTTTTGATCTACTCCTTGAAGAATGATGTAAAAGGCATGGCCTCTTAATAGTGGAAATGAAAATCTAAGCTCTGTGTCACATGTAGCTGTCAAAAAATGTATTTAGGTTTTAGCCAAAAGTAAAATTATTGTATTAGTGTCAGTGAAAGTTTGTCTTCTCTCTTATATGGCACAAGCATATTTCAGATAATGTTCTGATATGCCCCTTTAGCAAAAAAGGTGGGAAATCTTGTTTATAGGCTTCCAAACTAATTTTGCAAGAAATAAAGGAAAGAAATAAATTAAAAAAGAGGAAATTTTCTGGAAACGTTCATTAAAAAATAGAAAAAAATAAATATATGAGAAAGTCTGACAGTATTCGGTAACTGTTGATTACTCATTTAAAAGATTTTTATTTGGTAGACAATTTGCAAAGACCGATAAACGCGACATTGACATTATTGTGCAAGATAAAGAAAATGTTATGCAGGGATTAGTTTTTTTTTTGTTTGCATAATTAATACTAGTCGCTTGTCAATATGACTTTTATGTGTGAGGTGGCACATGATGGTTGGCAGCTTCGTTTGTCTATTAGGCCGCTAACTTATTATATGCTCTGTAATGCATGATATGAGGCCATTTATCAGATTCATATGGTGATCAAGTTGATATCAGTTTGATGCTGTTTACTATGGTGTGCTGGATGTATTGCAGTTTGTTTTTTAAATTAAAAATATTGAAGTCGGCCGAACCTAAGCATGTGAGTGATAGAGGATGATGCCTGGTGGGGTTGCTAAAGGCTCTTATATTGATACAAGAGACCTAAGTTTGACCCTGCCGTCACCCCAATACTGGGTAGGCTTCCACTCGTCCCAGTTTTCAGGGAAAAAATGTGAGTGATGTTGTTTGTGCAGTCAATGAGCTGCCTTTGAATTTGTTGGTTGCTTTTTATCAAGTTGGGTGTCACTAGAGGCCTCGTGAGGGAGTGAAATTCTTTTACAAGTTATTTATTGCCAGTATTAGCAATCAGTAGGAAATACACTTTTTAGGATTTTTTGCAGACAACATAAATATATGATGATGAGTATGGAGAAGGTGCAGTATCTTGATGAATAACATTTATAACCCTTTAGATCATCTGGTATATGGCTTCATAATTCAACTTGTTGTAATTGGATCTAGGTACCTTGTGCATAATGTTCCTGGTGTATTACCTTGACCTCAAATGGGAGAAAACATGCTCATTTTTTCCTGTTTCTAGGCCAATGTAGTGCATTTAGCTCTGGCCGCATTCATTCCATGCCATGGATGAGGGTCTGATATTTACATCTATATAATTTATTTTTTCATGTCATTCTCCAAATGCCAAATCTTGGTGATATACATACATGCAGGAACAGGAACTCCTACATATATATGTAGGTATGCATGTTTTTGGATGCTTTTGCAGTCAGGTATATAGCATATATATAATGTTGCATGTGAACATATACATAGTTGTACATGTACATATGTGTGGCTTTCGACATGTTGGTCAAATCAGTGCAGATATATTGAACTGGAAAGTCCCATATAACTTGCACTTTTCAGTAATCCTGCACCTGAATAAAGTGATTAATAAAAGGTTCATTTTAGATTGAGTATCATTACTGCTATCATGATGAAGAATTGCTAGTATATGCTTAAGCTATTTCATTAAGGGATTTTTTGCAATCCAGATATACTAGGAAACTAAAGGCCCTCTTATCATTGTTGTAATTGCTTATTCTGTTCTTTGTTTGTGAACTACAACTTCGACAGACATCTTTGTTAAGGTGGCTTGAAATATTCATCTGTGGTAGGATCTGGCTCATTCTTGTTTCTGGGTTTGCAAGATAGATATTGGCAGCATTTACCTTCTTGGTTTCTAAAGAGGGCAGAAGGGACATCAAGCTTGTGTGCAAATTACATGGCGTTGTCCACCTTTTAGTTTGATATTTTTTTAAGTACAATCAGCTTTTGATTTGATGAAAAATACTAGACATGTCCAGGCATGCATTGACAATAGTGGTTTTCACACTGGCATCCTAGTGAATTTATACACTATCAATGTCTTCATAACCAATGGAGAAGAAGGGGTGTGTAATAGTGGATTTCTTCATTTTTTGGCTTGAATAAGCATCAAATACTAGCTTTGAGGTTTTAACTCAGACTTCTTTTGTTAAAGAAAATATATAAATTTTCAGTTTATATATTGGGTCTTCCAAAGAAGAAAGTCATAAATAGAGGCCGAATTGTATTAGTATATAATTGTGGATGATGCCACTCACCCGGAATTCATGTCCTCTGTTTCTTACGAGTTGCGAGTGTGCAGTTTGTGAATCAGTCTTGTCAATTAGATATTATATTGTACTTATATTTTGATTGATTGCTGATGGTGATTATATGCAGATTCTCCAACTTATTCTGTTTTTTTCTTTTGCAGCAATGCCGTCGCAGCAGAAGCAAACTTTGCGGCCTTATGATTGTAAAATGTTTGAGAGGCATGATGCAAAGGTGATTAAGGTCTTTTATTTTGCCACTATCATCTATCATATTCTGCTGCTATTGACAAATTGGCATTTGGTTTACATCCCTGATTTTATGATTTGATGGGCTTTTGATTTAACTTTTCCAAACCTAACACCTTTTAGTATTGACATGTCTACAATCTCTGGGCTAGCATTATGAGTCTTGATTTATCTTTTGCAGAAGAGAAATCATATATTCCATTCAACATTTGGAATACTCTGGCTTTTGTTTGCAGGCATCAACTTTCTTGCCTAGTATAGAACATTGTTTAATGCCAAATTCATCTAATGGGAAGAGGAAGCTGGCAATTGGAGGTTCTAATGTAGGTAATCCTCAGATGGGTCCAAGGGCTCTTCATGAATATCAGTTTCTACCTGAGCAGCCAAGTGTCCGATCAGAGACATATGACAGGGTCCCTCAATCTCATTTCTATGATTCTTCAGTGGATGCTCCTGGTACCAGGATGCAATCTTTAACTTCAGGAGCGCAATATTTGCATGGAAATGAACAACTGGCTCCTAGTTACACTTTTCAAGGTCAAATGTCGGGTGCCAGCCTATTGTCTCATCAAGGCAGGCAGCAAATTTATTCTGCAGTTGCATCAGAGTATGAGACTACTCAGCACAGCAGCTCTTTTGCCAGTGCTCCAGGTGACAGTCAATTTGGTGTTCATCAAGTCATGGGATTAGAAAATTCATATTTATCATCTGATAGGAGGATTTTTTGTGATGAAGATTCTTCTCGAATGGAGAGGAAACGTAAGGTATGCATGATCTAGTGAGCAAGCTTCTTCTATCTCCTTTTTTTTTTAAGTTGGTTCTGTTTTTATGTAAACTCTCAACATATGCAGAGTGAAGAAGCAAGAATTGCTAAGGAGGTTGAAGCCCATGAGAAGCGGATACGGAAAGAGCTTGAAAAACAGGATATTTTGAGAAGAAAGGTGTCACTATTTTTTTCTGAATGTTTGTCTTTGATGACATTCATTAACTGCTTACTGAATTAAAGCTTTTCATCTACAGAGAGAAGAACAAATGCGGAGGGAAATGGAAAGGCATGACCGCGAAAGAAGAAAGGAAGAAGAGAGGATGATGCGTGAAAAACAGAGAGAGGAAGTGAGATTTCAAAGGGAACAAAGGCGTGCACTTGAGCGCAAGGAGAAATACTTGCAGAAAGAAACCCGAAGAGTAAGTATCTCAACAGTTTAGACTTTTGAGTTTCCTTTTTTGAAAGTAAATTAATATGTTTCTCTTGGGGATGAGTTCAGGTTGAGAAGATGAGGCAGAAAGAAGAACTGCGAAGAGAGAAGGAGGCTGCAAGGCTTAAAGCTGCTAATGAGAGGGCTACAGCTCGCAGGCTTGCTAGAGAATATATGGAGCTTATTGAAGACGAGCGCTTAGAACTAATGGAGTTGGCTGCATCAAGAAAAGGATTGTCCTCAATTTTCTCACTTGACAGTGATACTCTGCAGCTGCTAGATTCATTTAGAGGTATGTTCTTTTTTATGACATGCAGCTCAGCTGCGAAATTGCCTTGTGCATTTATTGCCTACGGAACATGAAGCTCGACAAATGACATAAATTGGTTTCAGTTAGAAAACTTGATTTTTGTTGGTGAAGTTACAATGTTTACTTATAAGCATGATTAACATTTTTTTACTTTCTGCTATATAATTTAAGGTCAACTTGAAGGATGTTCAAAATCCATCATGAAAAATCTTATGAATTTTGATCAGTAATTCAGCACTTTTATGTGCTTCAGATATGTTGAGTTCATTTCCGCCAAAATCAGTGCAACTGAAAAGGCCTTTTGCAATTCAACCTTGGATAGATTCTGAAGAGAACATTGGGAACCTTCTTATGGTACCGTTTTCTGATCTGGCTATTATACCTCTGTTTGCTTAATATTTCATGTTCGGGTCGATTGCTCTTATGATGGCTTTGTTTTGAAGAAAACATCTTTTGTTGCTGGAATGTACCTTTGTCTTAGGATATCTGACATAATAAGCTAGATTACATGTGTGATTTGTTTATCATATAAGAAAGGTGGTGATTTTCTTTAGCTTTCATTAGTATGGATTTACTACTAAAATTTCATATGCACTTAATATGATGCTTTCATGCTATATGATTCATGAGTTATTTTTTCCTAACACGTATTAAATGCCACTGTCTATCAATTTCAGGTTTGGAAATTTTTAATTACTTTTGCTGATGTCCTTGGGCTTTGGCCATTCACTCTTGATGAGTTTGTTCAATCTCTCCATGATTATGTGAGTCCTCTATACATATGTTTTTAATCATCTGAACTTTGTTATCTCATGTTTTCTGCATCCTGGAATTATTTTGCTGTTGTGCCAATGCTATAAACAATGTGGAAGTCGGAAGTCAGGGGCATGGAGGTTGCAAGGTACCAGCTTGGTCTGCGATTAGTCTTGAGTCTAGACTCAGGCTGACATTAACAAAGATCAATTCTTGTCTGGATATATTGTTTTTGGACTAGATAGACCCGTCTTCCATTGCGTATACCTGAATTATTCAGTGATTGATATTCTAATGCTTTCTATATTTGCTTGTAGACTGGTAGAAGCATCTTTTCCAGTTATTGGATCTGGAATAAGCTTCCTGGAATGTCACATCATGCCCCAATGCTCAAACTCAGCTTTGTATATATGTAGAGATAGAATATGACTACTAGTGTCTTGTACCTGCTCTGTGCACCACTTGTTATACCATGCAGTATGTTTTCAAAATTTAAAATTTGGGGGGTTTGTATGCTCTCCCAGATGAAGTGAAAATGTTGATAAAATTGTAAATTTGGAAATATGTTTTTTGAGGCATTGTGGTGGATTTTGTGAACTGTTAAGAGCAATACTTTTTATGAAGGCACTTCCTTAGAGTTCTCTCTCTTTAAAAATAATATTTAAAAGGGCATATATATTGATAAGGACTTAGGGCTATAAATGGGCTTGGGTCGGCTCGACTTTGGACCATGCTTCGGGCTAGGCTCAAAAGAGTTCAGACTGGGTTTGGGCTTAAATGTAGAATCCATTTGTTTTTCGGGCCCGGCTCGGGTATGTCATTGGCCTAGCCTGGGCCCGACCCGAGCTGAACAAGGCCCGAAATGGAGCCCGAATTTAGGCCAATTTTTTTTTTTTTAGTTATTTAGAGAGAATAATGAGAAAGTAAATGACAGATTAAAATGGGTTTAGTTGAAAGTAATGTATTATATATCATCTACTTGTGTTATAGGAGAAAGACTAATTTTTAATTAGTTTATTTACTTGTGAAGCAATATTATGAAATATTAAACTTTAATCAAATTCAGGCTGGACCTAATTTTGGCCCAAATGGATAATTCCGGCCGTTCCGATTGGGTTCAGGCCGGCCTCAGGGCTGGGCTTAGGCCTGGATTATCCAAAATTTTTCGGGCCTAAGCCCGACTCGAAGCTTGAAAAAAAAATTCGGGCTGGGTTCGGGTAGGGGTATTGCCCAGCCCACTTCCAGCCCTATAAGGAGTGCATTTATCTTCATCCACCATCTAGTCAGGCCAAACTTCTTCAAGGAGCTTGTGTAATATATAATTCGGATAAATATATGGTCGATCCTAGATGATACTAGTTCGTTTCCCAGTTGCCAATCAAGTAAGCAGTCTTGGTTTTGTTGATCTAACATTAAGCTTTCCCAGGATTCGAGACTGCTGGGGGAGATACATGTTGCTCTATTGAAATCTGTCATTAAAGATATTGAGGATGTTGCAAGGACTCCAGCTATTGCAATGGGAGCTAACCAAAATAGTGCTGCTAATACAGGGGGAGGTCATCCACAGATTGTTGAAGGGGTGTGTTGGCATTTTGCACTCACTCTGTACTTTCTTTTCTCAGTATTGATTTGTGTTTAATGTATCTCTTTATTTTTCAACTTCCACTGTCATTGTAGGCATATGCTTGGGGCTTCAACATACGCAGCTGGCAGCGCCACCTAAATTACTTGACGTGGCCTGAAATATTGCGACAATTTGCTTTGTCAGCTGGATTCGGTCCTCAATTGAAGAAAAGAAATGTAGAACATGTTTATTTCCGTGATGACCATGAGGTATCCTACCCCTGATACAAGCTTCTAAAATTATGCTCACATCTTAATCTAGTTCCTGCAAAACTTTGGTAAGGATCTTTAGTTCTGCCTTGGTTGATGTGGCTATGTCCATTGGTAGTACTGATATTGTCTGGATACACGTATAATTCTCATAAAGAATTAAGGAAGTGCAGTTAAAAGGTCAGTCTTATTCATTTCAGAAGACAAGATAGACAGTTGCCAATTTGGGATTTTATTTGTTAACATGATTAGGCATTAAAAAAATGCAGTTTGATTGCTTTAAGGTGGAATTTACAATTTGTCCCTTGAGTTTTTCCTCTACTATATTCCGTTTAAAAAGGTTTTCATATGCTTTGTAACTAGTAGTTTATATTTTTCATGAGAAACATGGGTTTGCAGTTTTTCTTTGTTGGTGATTTGTGGTTTAAGATTTTGGTGGAAGCTTTCTTCTTCGTTGGCTGTTCTATTTTGTTAGAGAAACATAATTGAAGTCCCAAAAGCTACATACATGTCTTGGGGCTGTTTGGTAGTTTTTGCCTGAGCAAGAATCTCCTTCAAACAAATTCATGCTTAGGCTCAATATCCAGGTTCCATCCGACATAACCCAAATCACAGTTGGTTTTGTTATTTTACTTTTGCATAGATTATATTGTTGGAAGATAGGAGAGATATGGGGAGAGGCTTGTTTTAATTTTTATGTGACAGTAAAGCTAAAAGCGTTCTGCCATTTGAAGTTTGTGTTCTTTCATATCTAAATAAACATCTATGGAACATGCAACTTTAACCTTTGCCCCCAAAATTAATGGTATGTACCCAAAAAAACTCTGGTTAAACCTCTTTTATTCTTTTACTCTTTTTAGTAGATTGATTTTGATTGTCAAATGATTTTCTGGAAGTATCATTATTGTGGTTATTGTGAAATTGGGAAAAAGTAGAGGGAAAAAAAGACATTACTCGATGTAGAAGATCAAGACATTGCTTGAGATATCAAATATTTTCTTTTGTTTCAACTATTCTAAATTTTACGAGAGATTGTTATTTAGTTTAAGAATGGTTCTTTTGTTTATGAAGAATTTAATTTCTTGTAGACTGCTATTCATTTTTCATAGCTTATAATGGCTTCTTGCATATGTGAATTGTGATCTATTTCTTTATATTTGTCTATTTTAAGAAACGATTTGTTCTCATCATCATATTTTGCAAGTTATATCAAGCATGCTTCACTGAATGGAGCCTCATCCTTGGTCTTTTCCATGCTCATGTCTCTTAACTTTTTTTGAAGCTTGAAGGCACCTGGAATTTTTCCAGGAGTTGTGGTATATTGTTCTCTATAGTTTTGAATTTCTTCAACTTTAGCTAGCACATAATTTTTTGATTAGATTAGTTGATTGTATTTGCAAGACATGTATCTTTTATAGGTTAGCTGACAGGATGATGCCTAATTAGGTTGCACAGAATTTTCAGTTTAGACTAATGATTATCTTTTATTACTTAACCATGACATGCTACTGCTTAGGGCTGAAAATAGATTGGATATTATTCGACCGTATCCATCTCCAAATTGGTTTGGATTGGAATCTTGTAGAAATCCTTGTAATTGATTGGATCCTGATACGTGCTTATGAGTTTTGCTGGATATCAGATGTGGATTCGGATATCCGGTTAAAAAAACCCCTGAAAGACTAACTATATCAAGGAAAAATCATTTTCATAGCACTTGCACAAGGTATTGAGCTGGTGACCTCTTAGTTGGTTAACAACTACTCATCTACGATGACAACATTCAGTTTTGTTATATAAGTCATTATTATACCTTCAAACTTACGTTATCGAATATACTCATTTGAAATATGTTGTGATATTTCATATTTTAATAATTATTTCTTTTCATAAAAACTTATTCCTTTTTTCTTTGATAAAAATATGAAAAATGAATAACTTCGTTTAATTCTTTATGATATTTTCAAGACTTTTTTGTTTAAAATACTACAAAAATCAATAACTTCAACATATTTGTATATTTGTATATATTTTTTTCTTAAAGTTCTTTCAAAATATAAATCCATGATTCTTTTTATTTATGCTGCAATTAGAGAGTGACAATAGTACTTATTGTAGAAAATTTTTAATACTTTTATATCATATATTTTATTTAGATATTTTTTGTTTCATTATATTTTTAATACAAATCTGGTAAGATCAGTGACCCAGATCCTTGGCCAAATTGGTTTCCATGCAAGTTTAATAACTAGGCCTTGGACCACTACCTGGTTATTGTGCATTGCCTACGATCTTGTTAGTGGATTCCATTCCTATTATGTTAGTTTTCATTATTGATTTCTTCTCAAAATTTGATTTATATCCAACGAATATCTTACATATCCATATTCAGATAGAGAAAATATGGATATAACTATTACTGTGTCCATATCTGTTTAAAACAAATATGGATATGCCTAATATTCGATTTGTATCCTGATACTTTTGAAGAAATATGGATGCTAATGTTGGTATTTGTTAGGGCTGAAAACTAGTCGGATATTATCATTTTGTATTCGGTCCGGATCGAATTCAGATAGAAATTCTTGAATCTGATTGGATCTAGATTCTGATAGGTAATCACAAATTTTTTAGGATATGAATCTGGATCTGGATTTTTGAAGATTTTTCTGGATCCGAATCTAGATTTCCAATCAAAAAAGAAATCTGAATACTACCTTTATCAAGGATCGAACCCAAGTCTTTAACTAACTGGCCAGCCACTCAACCATTGAGACAACACTTATTTCTATTCTATATTGATATCTTATTATACTTATTTAAAACTTGTTCATGTCATAAAAACAACATATTTCATATGTTATTTATTAATTCTTTTCATAAAAAACCTATCATTTTCATAATGATAAAAAATGAAATATTTCAGTTTATTCTTTATAATATCGTCAAAATTTTGTTGTTTAAAATATTTTAAAATATCCATACTTGTAACGTGTTCTTACATCTATAAATAACTTTTTCTTACAAGTTCTCCATAAAATATAATTCTTGATTGTTTTGTATATTATTTATTTTTATTTAACAGTTAATTTCAAATATATTTTTAATACAAATACAATTGAACCAATGATTCGTAACCTTGGTTGAGTCAGTCTCCTTGTGATTTGAATAACCATGATTTAGACCCTTACCTAGTTACCTATGCTTTGCATGTGATTTTTATATTGGATTCCATTCCCATCCTTGATAACAATCATTTATGTTGGTTTTCATTATTGAAATTCCCTTAAAATCCAATTTATATATAAATAATATTTGACTTTGATCCATATTTAAATAGATAAAATATGAATATAATTGATTTTAAGGTCGGAGGAATCGGTACCGAGCACCGGATCGATTTTTTGGCGGTACGAGTCGGTACGGGCTGTGCTAGGCCCGTACCAATAGAGAAAATCATCGGAGCCGAAGAAGGAGAAGAGAAAAAGAGAGAGTGGGGGAGGGAGGGAGAACGAGCGACGATGGATGCTGACGGAGGGCCACGGGGGGCCGGCGGAGGCTAAAAAATTTGGGATTTTTTAATTTAAATTTTTTTAAGTGAAGTCGGCAATCGATTTGCTGACTTGACTTAAAATATCCCAATTTTTTTAGCCGCGACCTCGATTGCTCCTCTCCCACGGCTGTTCGCCGCGCCTCGTTCACCCTCCCTCCTCTGCTCTCTCTCTCTCTCTTCTCATTCGGCTTCGGCAGCGAGCCTTTTTCAATGGCTGAAATGTATCGGTGAGCCACGGGTACAGCTTGAAATTGGCGGAACCGGCCAGTTAGGCTCGGTTCCACATTCCTTGATTGATATCCAATTTGTATCCCTATCCGTGTAGAACAAATATGGATATGGTCAGTATCCAATTCATCTCTATATCTATTTAGAACAAATATGGATACTAATTCTGGTATTTGTTTAATATCTATATCTATATTCATATTTGTCGAAAAAATATGGTTATGGATATGGATGTACCAATACGCGATCCATATCTAGACCATTTTCAGCCCTATTATCTATATTCGTATTTGCTGAAAAAAATATGGATCGGTCCTCTTTCCCATTACTTAGAAAAAGTGAGCCAGCCCTTTTTTTCAATCTTTTTCCACCTAATTGCTATTATCTGTGCCACTTTATGACCCAGTCCAGACTGACCCGAAAGCTAGCTGGACCATTCGTATTAAATCAGATCCGATGATTGTGTCCAAGCAATGTTGATAAAATACCGGCTGGAAGCCGTCGGGGCCCGGCTCTTCCTTACCAGGTGGATTTGACAAATCATTTCTTTCAAAACCGGTTTGGGGCACTGAAGACGAACAGAAAGTGAAAAAGACTCCCCTTTTTCACTCAGTTATTCCATTTTTTGCACGACAAGCAGTCGAGAAACAAACTACTGCACTTATTAGATTAATATTAGCCGCCTATCCCGGAATAGACTGGGATGGAATAGAAAGAACGCGAAGCGCTATAGGGTCGGTTTGTTTTTTGGGGGTGGGGGAATAAGCTTGCTTCTTCACAAGCTTATCCCCGCCCCGTTTCCTGTCCGTCCCGACCAGCAGCAGCTGACAAATATAAATATACCAATATCTGATTCGCATTTGCTGAAAAAATATGGATACAAATGCAGCAATACTAGTATCCGATCCGTATTCGTATCCAATATGGCTTGCTGCTTCTACAAATACTGTTTTGTTAGAAAAAACCTCTCCTTTTTTAGCTTGATCAATAAGCTACTATTGTCCTTTTTTTGTTTGATCAATTATCTACTAGTTTTCATTATTTAATTCAACTCAAAATCTGATTTATATCAAAATAATATTCTAATATTTCACATTGATATTCAGATAGAGAAAACATGGAGGAAAAATCATCCCTTTTTGATAGATTATTTCATGTCATGTTAATTGTGTAATTGATACTGACTTGAATATATGGGGATGTGCGGTTAGAGGAAATATGGCTATAACCAATATCCGACTTGTACCATATCTGTTTAAAACAAATATGGATATTGACTTGAATATATGGATGTGCATGGGTACTACTATTTCTTTGGTGAAAAAATTATCCCTTTTTTGGGCCTGATCCATGATAGTTTGCTTTTTTAATAAACTGTCTCATTGCATTTTAATTGTGTAACCGATATGGACTTGAATACATGTGCTAGGTCATGCATTTAATTTTATAAAATCATGTTCTTGAATTCTACTGTTTTGGAGCTTAGAAAATCTCACTTTCTGCTGATTCCTCATACTGCACGTTATCACTCTTTTAGCAATATCAGCATCAATCACTTAATAGATGAAGGTTTTTGATATAAAAAATATATTTTGCTTTTGTTGTGTTACTGCTCAAGAGTAATAAGCATGCATTTGAAGGTCCTATCAGTTGTTGGCTATTTATCTTTTTAGTGGAGATTTAATGGAATTTTCTTCTGATTGTCAGGGTAATGATGGTGAGGATGTAATTTCCACTTTACGGAATGGTTCAGCTGCTGAAAATGCAGTTGCATTGATGCAAGAAAAAGGTTATACTCATAGACGTAGATCTCGGCACCGTTTAACTCCTGGTACTGTCAAATTTGCTGCTTTTTATGTCCTTTCTCTTGAGGGAAGCAAAGGCCTCACAATACTAGAAGTTGCAGACAAGATTCAGGTATCTCTTCCGTCAATTGTCAAATTCTTCCTCTCCGTGACCTGTTCATCTGAATTTTCTTTTCCTGTCCCTTCATTGTCAGAAATCTGGTTTAAGGGATCTCACCACAAGCAAGACACCAGAGGCATCTATTGCTGCGGCATTGTCGAGAGATACAAAACTTTTTGAAAGAACGGCTCCTTCAACATATTGTGTACGACCTCCCTTTAGAAAAGATCCTGCTGATGCAGAAGCTCTACTATCAGCTGCACGAGAAAAGATACGAGTATTCCAAAATGGACTTTCAGATTCTGAAGCTGAAAAGGATACAGAAGATGCTGATGATGCTGAAAGAGATGATGCTGATTCTGAGGCTGATGATGCTGACGTTGCTGATGACCCTGAAGTTGATGATGCCAGTATTGAAGCAAAACCAAATAAGAATGTTCCTTTTGCAAATGAATTAAAAGATGCTAGAGCATCAACTTCGCTAGGTATTAACAAGGAGGCAGTTTGTGATGAGGCCGAATTAACTCCACAGAATGTTTCTAGGAATCTGGAAAAAGGCCATTCAGTTTCTCCTCCTGAAAACTCCAAAGTGATAAGTGCTTCGGGTGCTACCCAGTCCCTTGATGTCGATTCAAACTGCCATGAGGTAGTTAATGCTGACATGGAGGACATTGAGGTTGATGAAAGCAACTTTGGTGAACCATGGGTTCAGGGACTGACAGAAGGTGATTATTCTGATCTTAGTGTTGAAGAGCGCCTTAATGCCCTTGTCGCGTTGATTGGTGTGGCTATTGAAGGAAACTCCATACGTGTTATTCTTGAGGTAGCAATTGAATATTTTGGTACTATATTTTCTCTTACTTTTGTTTCTATTTGTGACCTGTCATCTAAAGCGCAGTCTTCCAGGAACGTTTGGAAGCTGCAAATGCTCTAAAGAAGCAAATGTGGGCAGAGGCACAGCTTGATAAAAGACGTTTTAAAGAAGAGTATGCAAGCAAATTACAGTATACTTCTTTCACAGGGAGCAAAGCTGAGGCAACCCAAACAAATGCTGCAACAGAGGGAGGTCAAACTCCACTGCACACTGTTGAGAATCAGATTTGTGATGAGAATCCAAATACCATCAACAATGACCAGTATCTAGAGCAAAACAGTCAGATCAATGTTGGTAATGTGTCTGCTGAAAAGAATTCTTTAGGGCAAGATTTTTCTACTAATGCAGACACTCTTCCACCTCAACAATATGGATATGCATCTGAAAAGTCACGTTCACAGTTAAAATCATACATTGGTCACAAGGCAGAACAACTATATGTATACAGGTCACTACCCTTGGGTCAAGATCGTAGGCGTAATCGGTACTGGCAGTTTTCAACATCTGCTTCACCAAATGATCCTGGTTCAGGAAGAATCTTCTTTGAGTCCAAAGATGGCTTTTGGAGGCTTCTTGATTCAGAGGAGGTGCTCATCTCTTTTGTTTTAATAGTTAAAATTATAATTGTATTTACCTTCTTTTAGTGGAGGATGCATACTTACTTTCTGAGCACAATATCTGTCAGTGACAAACTTATTTTCGAAATTGATAAAAGGTGCAGTCAATTATTTCTCTAGTTATCAAAACAAATTCGAATAAATTTTCAGGTGCTAAATTTAAGTTGTCTGCTCACTTTTTCGTGCCATTTTTTGATATTTTCCATTTTTAAATACTTCTCTCTGTTAGACATTATATATAGCTGTGTTCTTTAATTGGCTTGGACTGGGTACTGCAATAGTTCTTGCTATGTTCGCAATAATTTTATGTACAGTGCGTTTCTGAATTTGCTGGATCAACTAATGGTTTTTTTTCCGTTCAATAAGCACAGTTTATCTAAATCCTACCACAGAATTAAAGTGTGTAAAAGTTTAATTGGCATGTTCAGAATTGCAAACTGTGCTAGTATAATGGGAAATTACAGATCCAGGAACTGAAGGGGCTACTAATGAATGACTAGAGGAAATAGCTTAGTGGATGTCTCATGTTGCCAAAAAATTAACCTTCATATAGACTAGGTTGGAAACGTAATACCTTCTTTTTCTTGATTATTTAATCTTGCATTTGTTAACTCATAATTATTGCATGTGCATTTGTGTCCAGTCTACCTACTTAATTTCATTTCCAAAATTATTGTCAACGAAGAATTTGCGTTCATTCTTCATTCATTTCTTATCTAATGGAAAGGAGGAGCATTCTTATAGCTGTGAATGAGAATGAAGGGGTATGCCAGTCACTATCTGGATCACTGGCATAATTTTCTTCCATCCTTTGCTTGTGCATATCCTACAACATTTACTGGAGGAATGATGTGCTTGTTCCTTCCAGTGCTTACAATCTTAGGTTCTACTAATTCTATCAGTCAGGCTAGAGTGGCATAGGCATCAAAAGAAGGCAAAGCTCATTCTTTTGAAGTAAATCACTATTGAAGTTTTACATATATGAGACCAATTGAACTCTGCTGTTTTGTAATCTTGGGCTTGTTCATGACATATACTCAAGTATTGGATGTAGCACATGATCCTTGTGAATTATGCTTTTTTTGTAACACAATGTTCTCCTTGATAAAAATACAGGCATTTGATGCTCTTCTAGCTGCCCTAGATACACGTGGTATTAGGGAGTCTCATTTGCATTCTATGTTGCAAAGAATTGAGACAACCTTCAAAGAAGCAATTAGGAGGAAAAAGTGTACCACCTCTCTGAACTCAGCTGGAGGTCCTGCAAAAGGAGGGGCTAATGAAATGCAATCAAGTCCTGATTGCAGCACTGAATTTGACAGTCCCAGCAGTACTCTCTGCGGTCTTACTTCCGATGCTTTGGAAGTCTCAAAATCTTTCAAGATTGAACTTGGGCGGAATGAGATCGAGAAGCATACTGCTTTGAAGAGGTACCAGGGCTACTTAAAATGGATGTGGAAAGAATGCTACAATCCTCATATATTATGTGCCATGAAATATGGGAAGAAAAGATGTTCTGAGCTGCTACAAACTTGCCATTTCTGCTACCAGTCTTACTTAGCTGAAGAAAGGCATTGCCCTACATGCCACAAGACATTCAAAACCTTTTATAATGCTGATTCAAATTTCTCAGAACATGCTACTCAGTGTGAAGAAAAGCGAAAAATGGACCCTGAGTGGAAAATGCAAGTGTCAGATTCTTGTCTTCCCATTGGGATCAGGCTGCTTAAGGCACAGTTGGCTGTGATTGAGGTGTGGTGACATTGCTTGAGTTTGTTTTTTTTAGTTTTATTTTTTGAATTAAATTTTATTTAATTTACTGCTGTTTTTTTCTGATTATATTCACGGTAGCATTTGCTGTATTTGTAGGTTTCCATTCCAGCAGAAGCTCTTCAGCCTTTTTGGACTGAAGGATATAGAAAGTCTTGGGGTGTAAAGTTGCACTCCTCGTCATCTGCTGAGGAACTCTTTCAGGTTGCATTTACTTTTACATATTGACCTCACAATATTTAATATGTCATATGATCATTTTAATTTGGTTTTTTCTACTAATTATACTAGACTAATAGAAAACAATCATGTAAAACAACATTTTTTCTTATTTCACCACTCATTGGAATTTACTCAATGGGAGGAGCATCATAAACCTTGTGGCCATCTAATATAGGTTTCAGTGGCCTGTTTCACTTTTACATTACAGTAAATTAATGCTTCCTGCTGGCATTAGCTGTCCTCATCAAATTAAACTTGCATTAAGGTAATAAGTTTCAATGTTGGTTCTAGGAAATTGTTAAAACATGGTTTCATTAGTTTTTGATACTTTAAAGTTTAAATTGTTTGTCATTTGGGTGCTTTGGTCCTCGTAGGCTTTGAGAGCTTAGCTGTCCTTGTTTTTCTTCTGTTGTCATTGATCAAAAGTATCAATGGCCCTGATCCGAAATGAACACAATTTAGGCCTGGAAAGATCTTCAAATTAATCAGGGTGAAATAGCTTCCAAGCTAGTAAAATTTGATTTAGCATTCCAATTGGTTGTCTTTTTGGATGGTGGGATTCCTGGATTGTTCACTTCATTGTTTCCTATCCTTTTTGCTTTTGTAAAATATGAATGTAAAGTTGAATGTTCGTTATCTCAATTAAATGAAATGAGAAGTAATGCGTTATGATCATTGCCCAGAATTGGCACCCAGCATGAGTTGACACATAATCTATTTATTCTTTTTAAATATTTTAAATTAAAAAAGGGTATTATGTTTTTGTTTTGACTTTCTTATTCTGACATGGCATGACGTGTGTCATGGCCCATGCATTGGCACCAAAACATGAAACCTTAATCATGATTCGGTTAACTACTCATCGAGAGCTAACAAAATGATATTATAAAAGTGACCATTATTGAAGATTAGATCTGTTCATGAGCCAGGCTGGCCTTTTCCCAAATTTTACTTAGGCCCGGGCTCAGCCCGGGCTTCGGGCATCCTGACACTTTTTTAAATTTTTTTAAAAAATGCTTAAAAATATTTTTAAAAAACTAAATATGAATATTTAAATGTTGCCAATAACCTACAACATGTCTATTGCCCTATTAAGCTCACGCATCATCAACAATTGCCAATTAAATCTACAAATATATCAAACATAAACAATCAACACACAAAAAAATTCGGGCCATACAGGGGTCGGGCTGGGGGCCGGGATTTAATCCCCAAGCCTGGCCCATATTAAGCGAGACTATTTTCCAGGTGTAGACTGACCTGCCAGGCCTAAAACCTTGACCCAAGCCCACCCAAAAGGCTGTGGGCTTGAGCTGGCTGGGCCTGTGAACAGGTCTATTGAAGATGTATGTCCTATTTTCCTACGATCTTGCTTGTATTTTCCTATGTAACAACAAAAGCCATTCAGCTCAGAAAATATGTGAAAAATGAATTTCTGTAGTTTAGTAACTTAATATTCTGTTCCATCCAAATCTTGTAATTGGTGCCAATTTGTAACCCAGTTAACATCAGTGACACATTTTGTGGCTTAAAACATAAATTATCTCCATTGCCCTCAGCAGTTATTGCCCATCACAAGGAGTGCTGCAAATGCCATAATTTATCTGTTTAGCACCATGTGAATTTTCTTATCAAGGTTTTTGCTTCAGCATTTTGGCAAGAAGTATTGGTTTGTTTCTGATGAAATTCATAGTCATTGCTTACTTCAAGTCACTGCATCAATAATGAGGATGATGATTAATATTTTTTCCTTATAATTAAACTGTTTTGTGTACATATGCATAAGTTTGAATTGGTATCCTGAATTAACTTTATTTTTTTGTTATTTAAATGTGTTGTATTGTGAATGTAATGCACTATAAAACATTGTAAATACACGCCACATGCTTGTAGATGTAAGGACTGTGATAGATTTGCATTTGCTTGTAGTGGAACATTTGTCCACTTGCAGCTTGCAATGCAGCATTTCCCACTTAATGTGCTGGCTTTCACGTGAATCAGATGAGCATGTAAGTAGTTCATAGGAATCAGATGAGTGTGTATAATATACATGTTGGCATGGGTATGTTGCTCAACTCTCTTTTGTACAACTGCCAATAATACTTTTTTGTTGATTATTGTGCAAGTTCCTACTCATGCCTGATGGAGGTATTGCCTGCTTACTCTTCATTTTCAGTTTTTGCAAACTTCGTTAAGTTTCCACCTGCAGTTTCTCACTCTCCACACATCATACTGTATTGGATAACCCCTAAATATTCCAATATTAGTCTTACTAATTCTTGTTTGCATAGCCAATTTCAACCCGTAAAGGACTTTCCAATTCCAGTAGGAGGGAGGAGAGTCATCCAATAAAAAATGGCATAGCAATGATCCTAAGAATTGCAACAGTGTAGGTATTCTGCATGACATTAAAAATAAATGTTGCATTGTTATATTAGACAAGAAAATAAGCAGTAATACAGTTTGGAAAATTCCTGGTTCATCTTTCAATGTATATTTTGTACCAGTTGTTCTTTATTAGTATGCCTGTCAAAAGTAAATTGTCCTTATTTCATTGCATTTCCTGAAAGAGAGACAACACACTACTACAATGGTCGCTGGTGGATTGCAAAATCAACCATCGTGCTTTGTTGAACATGGTATCAAGCTTCTTAACTGCATAATAGATATGAAGCACAAGCAGCTTATCTATGGGTTTGTTGTACTCTTAAGTACATCCTGACCACTACTCAAGAATGAGAAAGAATTTGAATTGAATTAATGATAAGTGGTCTGGAACTCTGGATATATTTTCCGACTGGAACTTGGGTTGGCCTAGAAAAGAATATTTTCTAGTTTTCATAAAGGGAAAATTTTATACTCCATGAAATTTTGGAAAATTCACCCACATTTCTGGATAGACTTGTAAAACTTGAAAGAAAAAAAAGTAAAACCAGAAGTTAAAGAAATATGATGCTGTAGATACTTTATAGTTTGTGAATTCCTATCAGTAATGTGAATTAGTTTGTTATTGGTACTATGCTATGGATATAATCAATTAGAATTTTGGATTATATCTCTTAAAATACACACTAACCCAAATAGTTGGGAAAAAGGTTAGATGGTTATAGGTTATCTCAAATACACGACTTGTCATTTGTGCTGCATCTTGTGGATGTTACTTAAGCCTTTTGGTATTGCCTGATTTTGAATAGGTATCTTCTTGGTGGCAATATAATTTCATACTACACTCTTTCGATTACAATACTACTATCTTTTTATATAGAAATCTAGAAGTAATGCCGTATTTTGTTTTGTTTGCTTGCAGATTCTGACTTTGTTAGAAGGTGCCATAAAACGGGACTGTCTATCATCGAATTTTGAAACAACAACTGAACTGCTGAGTTCTACTACACTAGGACTCGCCATGGACAGCACTGTTGGCCTTTCTGGATCGGTTCCTGTACTTCCATGGGTGCCTGATACTGCCACAGCTGTGGCTTTAAGGCTGTTGGATTTTGATTCGTCAATTTCTTACATGCTGCACCAGAAGCTGGAATCTCATAAAGAGAAGGAAGTAGGAGAGTTCATTGTAAGTTCATCTGCTCTTTTCGTATGAATTTTGGTGTTCCTTCTTAATAGATAAACCAGATAGCTTGTAAACCTGAATAGGATGGGAATATAGGAATCAGTAACATCATAATGGTTGATTATGATTTTTTGGTTGATTATGTTTTTTTAGTTGATTAAATCATAAAGCATTTGTTTGATGTATGAAGATTTGAACATCAATTTTGTGACCCATTGGACCAATATGATTCTTCAGATTTATTTGAAATAGGAAATGCTTCAGGGCACCTGTTAAGCACACAAGAAAAGTTCATTGAGCCCACAATTGCTGTTCTAGCAACTCCATACCAATAAACCCCGTGGAGGTCTACAACCTCAGTACTGGATAACACACTAGTACGTCACCTGTTTGGTATAGTACAATACCATCCCGTACTGAGACAACTCCTTGGCCTTTCTCACTTTGATCATGGTACCGTCCAAAAGCATGCGATACGGATCTTTATGGTACAGTATGCACCCTAGTTTTGGATAGTACCAGTGGTATGAGACGGTTCCGCTTGGTTTAGACCGGTCTGGATTGGTTCGACTCATGTACCGAACGAACCTCGGTATCGTACGGGTAAGGTACCGTATAGTCTGTATAGTTCAGTACAGGCCGGTATGACAGATCTTGACTTACGGAAATTCCCTCGTGACATGGCAAGAGAATTTTCATTTGCATATAACTGGTTTCCTATAGCATTATTCTCTAGAAATATGCCTTAATTTTCTCATGTGGAAATTTTTGTAGGGGGCAAAATTATGTAATGTTGGTTAAGCTTTGTCTCAAAAATTGGAATAGAATATTTCCTTACTTTTTGAAAGCAATTTATGCACAGTTTAATCAATTTTTGCTCTTATTCAATCCAGTAATCGTGATTAAAGAGTCCTGTCTCTTTTTCAGGAAGAACGACCATGAACTAAAATTTGGAGCCTTAGTAGTTGTATTTAGGTTATCTATATTACATCAAAAATAAATGATTTTTAAATGCATGCTTAACATTCAAAACCATAATTCCAAAAGGAAATAAGAGGGATGCTAGGATGCAAGAGTTAGTGTGAGCACCTAGGCTGTGCCCAACCTTTTGAAATAGCAACTGGAATCCAGTCTATGTTGATTTGAACTTGTCAATTCTCTAATTTTATTTCAGAAGAATGCCCCTGTTCCTCCCAAGATCTAATTGAATGTTATCTGCTGCCAGGAAATTTCATTGAAAATGTCTCCATATATATTGTAATCCTTTAAAGCAGGGCTTCCTTTTATCATCTTGTTGTTTTACAAAATACATTGATAGACAAGACAAATCTTGAAGTTTACATTTTTAATCACTAGTCCAATATCAGAAACTACTTCTTTTTCAAGCTAAATTCTATTGAAGTATCACTCACCAACATATGAATGGTGTTTTGGGGTTTGGGCACCATTCTAAGTCATCATTTTCACCAAATGTTTGTCTGTTTTTCTTTTTTCCTAAAACTATTCCGTGCTTCTTTCCTAATGTGTTTCACTGCCTGTCTCATGGACTCATCTAAACTTTGAACTAAACCAATCCTAACTCTAGAGGAACTTTATCAGTAAGCTAAAATCTGAATACTTTGCATCTCATTGCTCTTGTAAATTCTGATATTAATGCTATCCTGAAAATGAGCTTGTCCTATTGGATAGTGTTGTGTTCTTAAATTTGATACATATTTAATTCCCTTCTACTCAGCATTGATTAGCTGGGAAATATATGAGGAAAAAAAATAAAATTTTGTAGATTAGTGTCAGTTCTTTGTGTTGGGACTTCTAGGAGCTGTCTGGATGCCCGGGTAAGCTGTCCAGAGGATGTACCGTAAATGTTTAATGGTGGGAAGAGGTTAGCTTGAGAGTAAAATAATGTTTCGAATCAAGGAAAGTTTGGCTCGTGTTTTCAAAAAAATTGGGATTCTGGAAATCTTCTCTGAGAGGGATTCAAGTATCTTAATTTTCAGGGACTATAATCTCAAAGTTCCTGATCTCTTGCCATGGATGCGAAGTTTTTCTCCGCAGCCACTGGCTCTCTTAAAATTCAGTTGCATGAGGAACTTATCCCTGGAATTCTTTGTGTGGGCATCCAAACAGGCCCTAAACATAGTAATTATCTAAATTTAGCATATTTTGGCCCTCTTGGATTATAATACTATTCTTTTATGCAGAAACTTCCATCAAGATATGCTGTTGTAAAGAACTTTCAAGAGCTGGATCCAACAGATACTGCAGACCAAGTAGATTACCTGAAAGAGGCTAAGTGGCTTGATCCTGGAAGTGGACGTAGAGGTCGCGGACGAGGGAGCCGTGGTCGGGGTGGGAGGGGTCGTGGTCGTGGAGGAAGAGGCTCCAGAGGGAATGTAAACTCCACCAGAGTAGAGTTCAGAGATGAAAACATCAATAGTTTTGAGAAGACCACAAGGAAGTATGCAAGAAGAGGCAGGGCACGTGGCCGAGGGGGGCGTAGGCGGGGTCGTCGCACTGTTAGGTCATGGCAAAGATCTGAGAGCAGGGTGCCTGCAGTTCGAAAGGAGTCTCTGTTTGGCAATTTTAGGAGTGTGAGTAGTAGTGTCAGACAGGACAGTGTTGAGGAGTCTCCAAGAAGCTCAGGTGGAGAGGAGTGGGGTTTAGAGGAAACCCGGAGGCCGTACATTGAAGATGATGACAACAGTGAAGGTTCCCAATCTGATGAAAATGGTCAAGCATCAGGAGAGGAGTATGATGATCAGGCAGCAGACTATGCTATAGACTACAATGAGAGCAAACCCATAGGACTAATGGATGATGAGAGTCAAGAGGAGGATGATCCTGAAGATGACGAGGAAGATGAGGTGGACCGCAGTGGGCATGAGGACTTGGATGCTGATGTGGATGATGAAGATGATGAAGAAATTGGGGACGAGGGGGAGGTCAGGGATGAAGGAAATGGAGATGAAGATGAAGGGGCTTCATCGTTCTCTTCAGAATACAGTGATTAAGGAATTCAAATTCTTCCAGTGTAGAGTAGAAGAAAAAAATTTAAGAAAATGATAACTATCCATTCTTCTTTTTACCTGGTGATAGCTGTAGCTGTCATTATTCTTTTTTTCAGGTAATTTAAGTGCCGAGGCAGTCTGAGGAAGCTTTCTAATTGCTTCTGCAATCTGAGGTGAATTCTGGACGGTTCAGATAAGGGAAGGAGGTCAGTGGGAAGGGCAGGTTTGAGTCAGGTTTGCGCTCTTAGCTCGCCTAGTAATACCGAGTGATGCGGCAGAAGTTTGTAGATTTTGTGTTGCTCAGGTGTTTCTAGGTTGTTCCATGTACCTATTAAACGATTTATCTTTTATTTATAAAATTTTCATTTTGTTTAGGATATCTTTGTTTTATTTTGGAAAAGTTACAAGAGAACGGACATAGTTAAAAGCATGTGCCATATTCATCTGTAAACTGGGATATATAGTCTTGTGCTAAAGTGCTGCAGTCAATAGAAGAAAGGAGCTTGGAAGTCCTAAATATGTGAGAAGAGTTGGGGTAAATTAAAGATGGATTGATGAGACAAAGGTCCTGAATATTTGGAAACAGGTGGGGCAAATAAAAGAGGTATTACATTTATATTCCAAGAACCGATCAGTGCTATTATCCAAGAACCTCCAGGAACCGAAGGAGAGAGAGCCCGTTACCAGCCACCTGACAAGTTATCGATGGCGCGCGGGATATAGAACAAAACCACGATGCATCATCAGGATCTTCAAGATGAGAAAATTCATTGGTTGCATGAAGACCATAGACCTCAAAAGTATCTCCAAAATCTTTCGTGGCACACAATTATCAATGAGAATCTTTTGAACCCCCGGACTGGAGCTGAACAAAAAATTGACCATCACCATCTCCTGCCGAAGTAGGGGGTTAACCATACAAGGTCCAATTAAGAAGAGTTCAACCCGAACGCATGATCTACAGTCACGATGCAAGATACATAGGGTGGAACGCTACCTTTGCACAGCAGTTCTCAAGCAACAATCTGGGTTAAGGGAGGAGAAATAAGGGAAAAAACGTATCTTCATTTTCTTCTAGAACCGAAAAATGATCACGTTACAATTATGTTTGTGCTCAGCTATCAGATTAAGCTTATTGCAAAAGCCTAGTCAGGCTACAAGTACATCAAACCCATCGAGCAAACCCTCAACTAGAAATATTCACAAACTTTTCTCTCCAGTTGCTTCAGGCTTAAGGACCGAGCAGCCTTTTAATCCCAGCTTTCTGCTCTGAAGTAAGCCTTGTCGGGAACTTGATGTCGAACTTGATTCTGAGGTTCCCTCTTTTGGATGGATCCTTAGGTATTGGCATGCCCTCCCTAGGAACAATCTCCTCGAAGCTGGGATGGATCACAGAATTTATGGGTATGGTAAGGCTGCGACCATCCAATGTTGTCAAATGGACGGTACACCCAGTCAGAGCTTCAACAAGAGAAATTTTCTTTGTCACAACCAGATCATTTCCTTCCCTTGTGAAGACCGGATGTGGCTTCTCATCGATGATGAAAACAATGTCTGCAGGAATGACATTGCGCTGTTGGTTTCCTTTCTCAGGGAACGTAATCTTTGTTCCCTTCTTCCAACCAGGCTTTATCTCAATGGTCAGGATTTCCTCCACTGGCATTGTTTTGCTGGACAAAAGGATCAAATAATTAAATCAGTAACTGCACTGAAATCATAAACCAATCTAGTGGATATACAAGCTGCCAAGACGGAATTTTTATCAAGTCTATCTGCAGAAGTCTCAAAAAGCATATAATTTACTAATGGATAAGCAAAGAACTGGAAGCCAACAATACGGAAGAAACAACCAAACTTGTCAAAGGATACATGTCTAACAGAAACGAGTTCATCATCTATAAGAATGCGGAACAAAAATAAAATCCTCTTCTGAAATTACAATAGAAATAATAATACATTTTCTTCCTATAGTAACTCAATCAATCCAGAACAGTAAACCTGAGATGAAATGGTGTTAAAAGTTGTCACACATTCACCAACAATACTAGGGATGCATTTGCATGCCAATGGCGTTGGTATGCACGTGAATTTTGAAAGCAAAGGAATGCTTCTATTTTACAAGCCACGAATGAATCACACACATGAACCCGAAGTTGGTGGGAACGTAGGCAAAGCTCAAGTTCTAGATGCGAATGGCTCAAACCCATAAGAAAACAAAACTATATGAGAAGCTCAAGGTAACTGCACCAAAATATTAGAAAATAATAATTAAAACAACCAGTCGAACAAATATATAAGAGAGCATGCCTTCATCAAACAACAAAATTAACTAACATATTTCACACTCACACTACTCATGTTAAGCCAGTGGACTGGGCCCGGTCCACTTGACCGGCCTAGCCATATTTAGGCCAACTTCAAGTGCGACGCACGTGAGGGAGAATCGAGAGACGCACATGAGGGAGAACTGAGAGCAAGCCTCCGGCTGGGAGTCTTTTTCCTCCCCAATCGCAATAATGATCTGAGTCCCATCGCCACCCAAAGACCGGCCGGATAAAGCCGGGACTGTCTATTTAAAGACCTTCGTCCTCCTCCTTCGAGTTCACCTAAGATCAAGCCTCCGATCCCAAGCTTCTCCTCCAATCTTCCTCGATTTGTCACCGAAAGGAGCCGGAAGGACCACCTCGCTGGACTGAGGTAGGCATTCCTCTTCTCTCTCTTGGTCTTTTAGTCGTAAACCACCCTGATTTGGGCTGACGAATTGCTTGCCAAAAAACTGTCCCAAACAGGGTGCCCTGTTTTGATCTCTTTTTCTTCGCAGTTCGTCGCCGCCGGCCACCGAGGTTGGCGGAGCCTTGCTGTCTCCTGCCATCGTCGAGGCTGACTACCATGACTGCCCCTAAATCTGACCAAAGAGGGGAGACGTACTCTCCTCTATTTTGAGGAAGAAGAGAGTCTCTCTCTTCTTTCTCTCTCCTATCTCTTCTTTCTTTTCTCAGTCTCTCTTATTTTTCTTTCTCTACTGGACTTTCTTTCTTTACTCTCTTTAGAGATGATAGACCTAGTAAGATACTTCTTTTCATGATTTTGGGTCAACCCTAATGAAGGGCCCTAATCTATGTTTGATGGGCGGCACACCATCCCTCCCCTTCCCAGATACTATTAGATTTGATTACCTCCGATCTATATAGAACCATCAGTACCCTAGTTCGAACATGATCAGATGAGTTTTGCCTTGATTAGACTAACCGGGATGTCGAGCACTCTCATTTCATCAATCCTATAAAATATTAGAATTAGGATTTCTATTTTTGAAACTGATTGGACTGATACTTTGGATTTGCTTGCAAGTAATGTAACTCTTTTTTCTAGATCTATCAACAAATTATAGATATTTTCTTAATCAAATTATTCTTGATTTATAAAATTGATGCATAGTATTTTATTATTATATGTGCCTCTTTCTAGAATATTATATAATTCTTAATTAAATGTATTGATTTTGATATGGATTATATTCGATTGATTTTGATGTCATATGAATTTATGTATTTTAGGATTTGGAACACTGAATATGAAAAAACAAGTTTTTGCTTCGAAACAAATTTAGACTCGCAGCTAGACTATGTATCGATACCTTGTTAGTGTAGGTTATTTGCTTGTATATCGACACTCTGCCAATGGAGATTATTCACTGGTATATCAACACCCTGCTAGTGGAGATTATATGTTAGCATATCAGCATCCTGCTAGCGGGGGTTACACATTGGCATATCGATACCCTACTAGCGGGGGTTATACATTGGCACTTTGATGAGCTTATATTCTAGCCCAGTCATAGGACATAAATGTGGTCATAATTCATGGCTGTCGATGAACTTAATGATTTGAAAGATAATTGATTTATGAAACAAGATTTGAAATTTGAAATGACTGGATATCGTATCGATTTGGTTTTGAATCAATATATTTTGCATACTTAATTTCAGTATACTATTAATATTTTATTGCTTGATTTATTCATTGCTTATTGAATTTTCTAGCTCATTATACAATTTTTTTACTTTTTTTAATTGATCCGAAGAACCAGCGTCACTCGAAAATTTATCTTAGAAGAGTGATTAGAGATAAGATTTTAACATCTTTATTTAGACTAAATTTTATTTTAGAGTTGATATACAAGATTTTGAAATATTATAAGTTTTATAACACTTTTAATTTTGTTATTTAATTTAAATTTGAATATTATTATTTAAATTATTTTTACTGTCTGATTATGATGAGATGCCTTACACTGCCGTGGAAAGAGTTTCCAATGAGTATGCGGAACAGTAATAAAATAGAAATCCAAGTAATCCCAACAAACTCAAGCTTGGATAATCATATAAACGAGGCATCTCATTTACTGAACGGCTTTTCAGTCAGCGTTGTAAGGGCTGGAAGGCAACAAGAGGGGAGGAGGGGGGCCAACATCTCAGGTGCCTTTTCATAAAGCTTTGGTGGCCGGGATGGAGAGAAATACGACATAGCATTTGAAACCCTGCCCTTTCAATCAAGATGTTGGGGTTCGGCTTTCTCAAGCAGTCTCCTCGGGCTTGGTTCGAGTTTAAAGCTCACTTAATCGATATAAGTTTACACACCCATCTTCCATCACTTTTAATCCAACCAAACAAAAGTGATTCAGAGCACGAAGAAAAAATAGGCATCAAAGAAAGAGCAAAACGAAAATATAAAAAACATTTCCAAGATTAAGAAAAGATTTAGAGAAGAGACTTGCCCACTCATATCGGCAATCTCCCTGGAGATCTTCATCTTCTTCGTTGTGCCTTTATACAAGTCCTCGAGGCTACATGGCAAGGAATTCTCTATCGGCGCTGCCTTCTGTGGCTGACGCGAATGCATCGGCCCCTCTCCGCCACCAAACGCCGGCCCAAACATGTCATCCCCAAACATCGAGCTGGAGAACCTGGTACCGCCCTTCTTGCTGCCGCCTCCCATGCTCCCGAACGGGCTCGAGAACCCGAAGAACTCAGCGAAAATGTCGTCGGCGTTCCTCGGGTTGAAGCGGAACACAGTGGGGCCGTCCCCGTCGCCGCCGGGGAAGAAGGACGCCCCGCCGGCACCCGGAGGCGGGACCTGTCCCTTGAGCCCATCCTCCCCGTACTGGTCGTAAATGGCGCGCTTCTGGGGATCACTTAAAACCTAGAGAACAGGAGCAAAAAATGGGGTGAAAAGGTGATCCGGGGATAGGAATTTAAGACAGAAGGGGAACTAGGCGTTAAATAAGTTTATATTTGTAGGAAATTTGAGGGAGAAACTCGAAAACGGATTGAAATAGATGCAAAACAAGTATTCTTTGGGCGGGAATTGGAGAGAAGACCTAAGAAAAAGAGGAAAACAGGAAGAAAAAAGGGATCTTTGGATGGAATTTGAGGCAACACCTATAAAACGGATTCGGATATTCCGAAAAAAGAGATCTTTGGAGGGAATTCGAAGTGAGAACCAACAAAAGGATCGAAATAAGCGATAGAAGGGGATTTGAGGTGGGAATCGAGTGGGAGAAGAGGTTGGGCGATGGATTGAGTACCTCGTAAGCCTCGGAGATCTGTTTGAATTTGGTCTCAGCTTCCTTCTTGTTGTTGGGATTCTTGTCGGGGTGCCATCGCATGGCGAGCTTGCGATAGGCTTTCTTGAGGTCTCCATCATTGGCGTTCTTGTCGACTTGGAGGATCTTATAGTAATCCACTCCCATCTCTTAGCTTCCTCCTCTGCTCTGCGATCCCTGCTCCTCTTCTTCTACTACCTGGTAGTGGTGGTGAACGGCGAATGGTTCGTCTGCGATCGTTTGGATTTCAGTATTGCGAAGAAGAGAGGAGGGGGAAGACATAGAGGGAGAGGTGGAAAGGCCTGGAAGAGAGACAAGTCGAGAAGCCTGTGGAAGGTTCGAGAAGAAGCTGGCGACGGACAGATTTAGCACTCTTTATGATAGTTTCTAATAAGGTCGGCGACCCGTCCGATCCGCGGCGTACCAGCTGACAGGTACAATTTTATTTATTTATTTATTTATTTATTTCTCAGGCAAAAGAGAAATGAGGAGGAAGGGGCAAGTCCACCATGTAGTAGCCTCCACTGGGCCCCCACTCCGCCAGAAGAATGTTCGATGCGGACAGAACTGATCGTGTGTTGGGCACGCCGGCTGTTTTTACTCATACTCTTCCCACCTGTGAGCCCGGCTCGGTTATCTCTCTGGGCTCTGGTACGACCTCTCTGTATGAGGATGTCACATCTGGCATCACCGAGGCTATCGGCGGACCAATAAGCCCTCCCATCCCACGTGTCTGAGTGGGGAGCATGCGGTCTTCACATTTAATCGACGCCCGTACGTTTCGAACTCGGATTGCCCGGGTGGAAGTAAAAGTCCAGTTCCACTGAGCTACCACCTCAGTGGTATACAATTTCGATAATAGAAACAAAACTCGTTACTGGAGTGGCAAAAAAAAAAAACACAAGCGGAGGAGGAAGAGCCGGAGATGGGTGGCGGACGCCGGCAAAGGGCCGACGGAAGCCATAAAGGCTGGCAGGGGCTGCGGTTTTGCCGACGGAAGCCATAAAGGCTGGCAGGGGCTGCGGTTTTGCCGACGGAAGCCATAAAAGCCGGCGGAGGCCGCAGTCAGTTCCCCTATTTTGAACGAGGTCCAAATGCGGCTAAAAAATTTTACGTTTTTAAAATAAAGTCGGCAAATTTCTTACCGATTTTTAAATTTCGCGATTTTTAAGTGAATACGGTAAGCGATTTATAGACCTCGCTTAAAAATTGCAAAATATTTTAGCCACGGCAAAACCCATATTTTGTTTAAAACAGGAAAACCGGCTATAGCCTTTGCCGGCCCTCCACCGACATCCACCACCCTCCTCCGACCCTCCCTCCCTCCCTGCTCGCTCGCTCTTTCTCTTTTTCTCTCTCCCATGGTGTCGTGTCCTCTCTCGGTATAGGCCCGGCACGGTCCGTATCAAGTCGTTCCGTCGAAGAATCGTTACGGTGCCCGGCACCTCCTTCAACCTTAGTTTCTAAGCTTGCATTCATTCAGAACTTTCTTTTCTTCTTCTTGTGCCACTTTTTTTTTTTCATATGTTTTCTTCGAGTGATCCAGGTGCATTCCTCTAGCTTTCTTTTCTTAGACCATTTATGGTGCATTTTTGCTAGAAAGGGGTAATATGGAAGAACACCCGCATGATAGCGATGGCAGGGGGATTCGAGGCCATGGACGAGGATTCGAGATAATTTGCTTTGTACATGCAACTGATGCTTGCATTCATCCTGCAGCTTTATAGGAGCATTTGGCATCGAGTGACGAGGGTGATGTAAGATGGGTGCTTGACTGCATTTCGATAATCCCACATGGTAGTATTTCTAAATTTCCTTCATTCCTAAAATCAGTGTCCAGCTTGGTAATCTTAAATCGGTCCTCGAGGATGGATTTTTAGGTTAGACTGAAATTTGAGAATAAAAATATCTTTTGAGTCCGAAAAAAAAAGATACATCTATATATTATTAATATATTATATATATTATAATGAGTAGGTATGTTGCAAGACTACCTGAATGTTTTTAAACCAATTTTTTATTGACTCTAGCTTTTTTTTTCTTTTTGAGGGGGTACAACAGTCGATCATATTAATCTGGCGTGAGTACAACCTATTGAGTCAAGATACAATATATGACATAAAGATGAGGGCATAATCTCAGTCCATATCCATGAGACCTCTCTGGAGTAATGAACAACAAAGGAAGCAACCCAATCAGTTGCTCGATTCTCTTTCCCATACATATGAACAACTTGAAAAGAGTCACAGACTCTCCTCATCCGCTGCATATTGCTAAGGAGAGGATGGCCGTCGACATGTTGCTCAGCGTCCCGAATCCAATCGATCAGCATCGCGGAGTCTCCTTCTAGGGTGATCTCGTCAGCCCTTAGGATACTCTTCATATAAGTGATGCCCTACAATGCCGCCTTGAGCTCCGCTCCTATGACTGTCGTGCCACAGATGTGTCGCCCTCCTGCAGCAATTAGTCTGGAATTGTGATCATGGATCACAAATTCGGTTCCTCCTCTATCTCCTCCGGCTAACACATTACCGTCAAAGTTTACGTTAAGGTGACCAAAGGTTGGAGGTCCCCAAGTGACAAAAATGAACCTGGGCGCTGTAACAGCAATGTAGAAACCTTAGGTGTCCCAAGTCCCTCCAAGTAAAGTCGCCCTGATAGAGTAGATGATCTCGGCCGCATGCCGGAAAGCTCTGTCCACTACAACTTGCGGGGGTGCCCTCCTTCTCTCGAAAATACAGGCATTCTTATCTAACCAGATGCGGTAAGTCAGATAGGCACAGATGTGGTAAGCTAGATGACTCTAGCTTTCAAAGAACATACTTCATTGCACTATATCATCTCTTGAATGATCGAAGTGCAGCTCAAGACACCCATAGGATTAGAAGACAAACGGCCAAGTGACTTCATCTACTTGCCAATTGATTTTAAGTGAATCACCTTGCAAACATTGAATTTCGATGAATCTACTTTCATTCTCTATTGCAAAACAAACGGACCTAAATAAACTACAATCACTTGGATCATGTCAAGCTCCTATCTATTTCGCAGGTACATGGTGTGCGCTGCTAACTTGATGGGCCTTCGTTATGACTGCTAAAGAGATGGCCTGATGGACCCTTCAGAATTGGGCCAATAAAAATAGAAATAATTCACACCGCAAAAGCACATCGTTCCTCGGAGGTTGAAACGTAACTGGCAATATGAGATACAAGACCACCAGTCTCTATTAGACTATTAGCCTCAAGTCAAACCTCAACAAGCCTCAGGATGAATGTTCCAAACTAATCACAAATGGCTCCAACCATGCCATTGATAAAGAATCATGTAATTTAAACGATCAAAAAAATGTACTAAAGATATAAACATGCAAACAATTCACAATATTAGCGTTAACAAGGGATATGATTGATGAACCACCGAATCGCTTGAGGTTCTAGTTGGCTATCCCTACAGGATTGGACTGAAAATATTGTAGGATTTGTTGATTAGGCTATTCATTTAAGCATAACCCTGTATCAACCAAGCTTCTCTTAGTCCAAATCTTACAAGAAAAAGGAAAATTTTTATATATTTTCTTTTTCTTCTTGCAGCCCAAAGTCTAATATCTAAGTTGGATATGGACAAGCTATGAGAAAATGTAAGTTAAATGAGCCAACAATCTAATTCCTATATGATTATATATTTTGCAGGCCCTACATCCCATCCTACAACAGCATCCAACAAACAAGGCCCACTGAGAGGTTGAAAACCTTAAATAGAAGTATTTCTTTACAAAAGAGCAATTGGTAAGAAGAATCCATTCCATTTTTATGTCGGCACTAATGTATAATTTTTTTGGTCGAAGCACCTTTTTTTTTATTTTTAATGGACTGCTATAGACCTGCCGTTATGACTAGCTATGAGAATATCTTTACATGCAGATCAATCAAATATGTCTGCAGTCATTTAAATATAGAAATATAATGATTCATAAAACTTTAAAAATAAATTATTTTTCCAGTAAAATTAAATTGCAATGAAAGTAAAGTGATTATTTTCTTTTTGCAAATTTTCCAAACACAACAGTAAATAAAATTCTTTAAAAAAAAAGAGCCATAAAGGAAATTAAAGAGGAGAGATGCAAGAGAGATGGATGCTTACCCACTGAACCACACCGCGGTAAAATTTTTGCCATGCTTCTCTTTCCTCTCTCTTAACTCTTGTTTTCTTTCGGCCCAGCCTTTCTCTGGGCTGATGGGTTGATCTCTATTTCTCTTTCCTTCTAAACCAAGGATGTCTCTCCTTTTAGGAGTCAGTTTTTGAGTCTCTGATGGTGGGAAGGAAAGGGTGCGACCATCGTCTATGAATTCACCAGTGTTTCGCTGCCTGTGTACTAGAGAGAGTGATGCTCTCATGAGGTCCACTGGGAAAAAAATTATGCTAAAATTACGCAGGCTGGTTGATGTTGGGTTCATGCATGGATTAATTGGGATTCTTGTTACGATTCTTCTTCGTTCTTGTCTTCCCTTTCCTTTGCACACTATTGCCCTGGTATGGCTAGGAGGGAGTTTACCAGGAGCATATATACGTATAAGTATATACATACATATATATAATATCATCTGCATTTTAGATGGAATTTTAAAGCCTACAACCACGCAAGACTTGAAACTAAAATAGAATGCTATCACTGATATAAAGCTCTTGTTATAAGTTTTAGTTTTGTTTTAGGTTATGAAAATAACATTACTTGCTTGTAGATATTGGTGAGTAAATATCTGTATTGGACCTTCATTAATGCAAAATATGTAAGAGATTGTGTCAAAAATGTATAGTCTAATCACATGAGTGAAAGCAATGTTTGCACTGAATATTACGTTTAATAAATGCACTCTCACTTTTAACCACCGGTTGTCCTTTCTCTAATGCAAGAGCTAGAGTAAGTAGGATATATTTCTTATTAAAAAGAATTATATAGAGAATCTCTCTCATCAGAGATTGAGAAGTGATGCTGTTTCATAACCAGTGAAGGAATGGGGAGCATGAACAAGAGGATGCTTAATGATGCTTGAATTATGATAATAGAGGTGTTAACTCAACTGAAATACCTATATATACCTTGAGACATCAACCAATATAGCAACAATACATATATAAAAAAAAAGGTATCTTTTTTATATATATAATAATAGATTCTATATAAGAAATTTAATCTTAATAGCTCCACCTAGTAAACTTTCTTTTTCTACCGTACCCAATTAGATTTGTCGTACTAAATGTTTATTATCTTCAAATGATCCATAAACAATTGGATTTACAGCCAAAGTCAAGGCCAATGTGTTGAATTTTCAAGATCAAAAATTTGTAAAGGGCCAATAATTATGCTTGTCGGATCCAGGGAAAGGATAGGGGCTAAAATCAGGAACAAGAATAATGCTAAACTAACATCAACCTTCATGACAACCTTTATAAAAACTTTTGCTTCCAGGAAGGTTCATTTTAGTTCAACATTTTATCCAGAAAATTCTTCCATGAGACTAGGCTAGGCTTGTCGCTGGCCCTAGAGAACCTAATTTAAGCCTATGGGAACCCATCTTTTTCCAAAACCTAGGTCTTTCCAAATCCAAAAATTAGGTCACTATTACCAAGAGCTATCAACCTCCTATTAGTAGCCTATACTTTCAACCCCATGCACGCTAATTTAGAATTTAGATCTACCTAATCTGGATCCACGAAGATTCACACAGCAGGTTAACATGAGCTGGGAATCCAAAGCAAACAGGCCTCACCTCCCTTTGCATCAATCCACCATTAGATCTCGCAATATAGTTGCTTCAAAATCTATGCAAGCAGATGAAGAAGTTTAGCGTGCGTTGAGAACTATACGAAGTGCCATCCAACGGCCAATGCCATGAAAGAAGATCAATCAATCTTTCGAGACCCCAGGTTCTGCTCCTAAAATTTTTGTGGTGCCATGCAAACCATCAAATTTAGGCATAGAAAATATCAAATTTTAAAAAAATTCGGCTTAAGGCTTAAATAAAATTAAATATAATTTAGACACAAAGCTCGGCTCTAAATTCATGACCCCTCCCACCATCGGGTTGCATTTGTTGTCTCTAGAACCCATCAAATTTTGATGCGATCGCGGCCAAACCAACTAATCCGCAGGTCGGCCTCGCCGTGGAGAGGACGAGACGATCCCCAAGGCTGGAACCTGGAGCGAGTGGTGAGCTCGTGACGTGCAAGTTTCCAACAAGGGTCATACTATAATATTTAAGTGGAAGTTTTCAAAGGAAGTTTCATATTTAAACTTCTCCCTGCACTGCTGCAAAATAAATAGTTGATCAGTGATGGCTTAGCCCTATATATTAAAATTCTAAACACGGTAGAATTAAAATTCTGTAATTTAGCAGTATATTAGTTTCACTGTTCTGCTTTTTTCCACAGTTTTTTAATAGATCATTTATCGTTCTTATTTGCATGCAGTACAGCAGCTCATGAAGCCTCTGGGACTGGCAGAATGAAATTTTTGATGAATGGACGTTTACCATCAAAACATGGATCTGGATATACAGCAAGATGTCCATCAAAAGTGTTATTATAAGGTTTGTTCGATTGTCCTGCAAAATGGTGTGGCTTTGTTTCTTTAATGCAGCTAGCACTCCATTTGAAGACTAATACTCCACTATATATATATGCCATCTTCGTTTATCATGACGAAGGCATACGAGCACTCCCTGACAAGAGAATTCCTTGCCACCTCTCCAGGACCTCTAAGGTACGTGATTGCCGCTGCATGTGTCTTCCACTCCGATAATAATAGCTATAATAATAATGTCTTCCTCGCCACTTTAAAGGAAAGAAGATGCCATGGGCTCCCTTGCTGCGACCCAGTTTCAATGCCCAACCACCCTCCGCTAGTCACGGTGCTAATGTAAACAGAGGAATAGAAACATAGGTCAAAAATCAGAGGCACCTACTTAGCATTTTGTCAACCACAAATACACCGCTTTGGTTATAATCTTGTTTCCAGCTGAATTAAACTTTAGGTCAGATTTAGTTCGAAAGCTCCCAACTCTTCTAAAATATTCTGCAGTGCATGGTTTGCACGATAGAGTGCTATATAATGCTTGATTATCGTCATTAAAAGACAGATGGCTATATGCATGGTTTGTCCATCTTTTATTTTATTTTATTTTTATTTTTTTAATAAAAATGGTAACTCATATAGTATACTTAGTAAAATAAAAAAAATGCAACAAAAAATTTTTCAGAAACCCCAAGCATGCTTAATTATAAAGTTCTGATAAAATTCGATGCATTAGTGCTGATACGAACGCACCCCTCTGTCCATCTTCTTTTGTACCCCAATGCAAAGACTTTTTGTTGAGGATGTCCCATGAGAGCACATGCAGCGTGCTGAAAATGTCATCATTTTTGCCCCACAGTCCCACAATCCCCGCATCATCACCCGGCCATCTCATTTCACGGCGACAAGACGTAAAGCAGAACACGTACGACACCCTTCGTACATGTTTCTCCTTTATGTTTCAGATAAATCCCCCCTTATATATATATATATATAGGAGTGGTGCCAGACCCACTCATATCCATCACTAGCTACCACCTCTCCCTCTCCATAGCACTCATGGCTTCCCTTCACCACCAACTCTCCCTCGTCTTCCTCCTCTTCCTTGCCTCCTCTTCGTTCCAAATCCATGCTAGAGAAAGCCGATTCTTCATGAAGACCACACGCCCCGAGGACCCCAAGGAAGCCACTCCCATCCCCGAAGAGACCCCTGCCGTCAAAATGGAAGATCCTTCGACTCTTCCTCCACTCCAGAGCCTGAGCGGTAGTGGCTATGGTCTCTATCGCCATGGCCAGGAGCAATTCACGCCGGCTACGACAACAGACAACAACAACAACAACTACTACTACAATAACGCCCGTCCCAATACCGAGCTCACTAGGAGATTCGAAGGCCATGGCCAGGAGCAATTCACGCCGGCTACGACGACAGACAACAACAACAACTACTACTACAATAATGCCCGTCCCAATACCGAGCTCAATAGAAGAATCGGCGGCCCACCCCAGGAGCAATTCACGCCGGCTACGACAACAGACAACAACAACAACTACTACTACAATAATGCCCGTCCCAATACCGAGCTCAGTGGAGAAAACTACGAGAACAAATACAATGGCGGATACAACTATGCCAACCAATTCAAATATGCGTACAACGGTCCATCAAAGTTCTCCAACGAAGAGTTCAATGGTGGAAACCATGAGACCAAAGGGTACAGCAACTACGTAGATCCAAACAAGCAATACGGCATGAGCGACACAAGGTTCTTAGACAACGGGAGGTACTTCTACGATGTTAATGCCGGGAGAAACCGCAACCAGTACGAAACGTACCCAACCAGGGGAAATTCTGAAGCTGGCGCAATAGGAGGGTACCAGAACAACCAGGTGAACCAGGTGAGTCGAGAGGACTATGTTCCATGAGCGATTGTTTAGGAATTAATCGGATAGAGTTGATGGAACAACATTGAAGCAAGCTGGAAGGTTTGATGGTCATCATAGCGTGTATGTTTAAGTACTGTTTTTTCTTTGTTTTGCGATGTTAAGTTGAGTGAGGATAGCCATTAATGTGTAGGGTCTCCAATTTGCATCCATGTACTGATGCAAAAGATGAATAAGTGTATGCCATAGAATGTCTTTCCCATGTACTCTTACACTATTTAGCTATCTAAGCGACAAAATGTGGCCTTCTTCCAATTTGCAATCTCATGCTAGCATTGTCTGCTTAAAATTTTCTGATACGAGTCCTCAAAAATTATTTAGGTTTAGGCTTTGTTCAATGTCTTGGTCCATCGGCCATAATGCTTCCGGCCAAAATTTACCGTTTCGATACCAAATTTTATACGGATGACATTTTAGCACTATATCAGTATGGCATGATAAGTATACCATCTATATTGGATATCAATACTAAATTAATATAATATAGTATATTTTGTACTATTTAATTCAGGCTAATACGGTGAATCATGATCTTTTACGGTGATCCTGCGGCACAAACGTGCTCTGAGTAGGGTTTTAGCTATCGTTCCGGACCGTCCTCTAAACGTCGCCGCTCTGCCTCGTTAACATGGCCGCCGCCGCCGCCCGGTCAGTCCTCCGCTCCTCCTCACTCCGCACCGCTGCTTCGAGGGTCGCCTCTGGGGCCAGAGCCTCCTCCCGCCCTCCCATTCTCCGCGTCCGCCCCGCTGCCCCTCGCTTCCTCAGGTAGCGCGAAGCGAGAACGAGAGAGAGAGTTTCCCGTTCCCTTAGGGTTCTTCTTGATTGATTCTTTTCCTTTTTCTTGGAAATTTTTGAAGATCTCCGGTAGAGATGAGCTTCGCCGTGGAATCACTGCTACCGAAACACAGCGCGACCGCATCGGCGCTGATGACTTCGATGCTCACCGTTTCCCTTAAAGGCTACGGTTGGTTATCTGAAGGTATGGACGCCCTTCTGGAAAAAATGCACTCTTTTGGTTACTTAGGGCGGCAGCTCTGTAGATGCCATTGCCCGATGCTTGCATTGCTCCGGTCATTTGTTTTTTATTTGGTTTGATTTGCCTCTTGCGCACGATGGGTAATTCCGATGGGTTCATTCTGCTTCATTCATTTGGCTCAAAAATGGATCTTTTTGGTTGTGGAGAAGAGAGAGACTGGTAGATTAGCTTTATTGTAGAAATATTATTCCCTTAGGTTCTAGCTGAACATTTGAGAATTTATCGGTTATGAGTAGCTTATCATTGAAGCAAGTGAGTTGATGTTAGGGTTTCGGTATGGAAGAAGGATTCTGGTATTATATTTTTGAGAGGCTTGGTTTCATCCAGAAGAGGCCTTGGGCATGATCGTGAGAACTAGATGGTAACTGGGATTTATGATGGCATGACCATTCAGGTACCCAGAGTTAGACAAGAATATAAGGGGTGACCAGAGCCACAAGGTCATGAGACGTGGCTGATCAGTTTGGGGGAAATTGGATATTTGAATGATTCACGTAAAACAACCACTGTAGAATCAAATCGTTGGATTTCATTTAGTATTGATATAAAATAGCAAAATTGGATAATACTTTATTGGTTGATCGAAAGTTTTATTTGTCTGTTTCCATGTGCTATTACATTCCCTTCTTCAGGTAATTAAACATTGCGTTACATATGAGGCTTTGCCATTTAAAAGTTAAACAAATTCATCTTATCTTTTCAATAGTCAAAAGCATAACAGTAGTTGAAGGGATAGTGCTGTTTTTTAACCTAAGGCATGGATCCTGTAATCTGAAGCACATCCTGCTAAGAAAGGTTGAAAAATCTTGGAGGGAGTCACTATGCTCTCCACTAGCCCTTGTATCGTTCAAGACCAAAAGGGTATATGTACGGTTCAGTTTTGAACTTTCCAATATCACTGCTGGCCTTCCTTGAGAAAACATATTGCAAAAATTTACCACACATATCTGTCTATTTAAAAAAGAAGACTGAAACTAAAAGCTACTCTATGTTGGATTTATTCCTCTTTCCTGCCATCATGAATGTATCCCATTTACATGATCCTTCATTTTGTTCTTCTCCAAATTGTAACCTTATATAAGGCTATGCTTTGACTGCTCAGAAGTGATCAGCTCTTCCCCCACCCACCCACAAGAAAGAAGGCCAAACATACACTCAGACTGAAAATGCACTTAAAATGCAGTCCACCTAATCCTTGAACGTCCCCTTCTGACATCCCTCTCAAAAATTAATCAATGGAACAATATCTCGATTGCTCCTTTCTTAAGTGATTGTAGCTGACTTCCCCGTCAATAAAGAAAAAAATGTTGACTCTATGGCAAATATAATACAACAAAGTCTCATTGTGATCCACAATAAAAGGTGAAAAGTTACTTCTTTTCCCATTATCATCTCACCAAATCTTGGTGTAAGAGGTCTAACCTCTTTTTGGGTGAGGGCACTATCAAGATGATTGGGTTGGTATGGGCTTGTAAGTAACATCAGCTATTTATGCTGAGCCCATGTATCTGATGATGAAGTCCTTTTGGTTGCTTTATCAATGATGCGGACATTTGAATGATATCACAAGATGTCAGAGATACTTGCCAAGCAAATATTTGGAAAGCATGAAGATTCTAGACAGCATTTGAGTTGGAATGTTAGCTGCAAGTAGAAAATTTTTCTGCTCAACCAATTGGAGACATACAACTTAGATCAAAGGCAAATTTAAAAAATGGTCATAATGACACCAAGGTGTTTACTTTGGAAAGAGTTCTTCTGTATAGTGTTCTTCTAACTGCTATGGGAAAAATATTAAGAACAAAAGTGTGTGAACACTAAGGTGGTACTTGGTTGTAGAATAAGTGGGGGGAGGGATATCCCTTGCACTGTTGAAGGAATAGGCCTATTCTGCAAAATAGGCATGTTTTGGTATTTAGTTGAGGAGTAAATGTGGGGGATAGGTGAAGGGAATCAACTGCATTTAATACACATTGAACTTTGTGATACTTTAGACTTTATCGCAAAAACCACATTGCCCTCTCAGTTTTTTGAGTGATTATAGAATGGATACAGGTAAAGGGGTAATTGAAGGGAATAAGGATTCCACAGTATAAGACTATTCCACCATTTTGTTGGGAGGATGTCCCGGCCGTGGTATGAGCCTCAATTATTTGGTGTTTGTCAAGAATTTGGAAGGATATCCTCCATTTTGGGGGATCCCCCCCCCCCCCCCTACAAAAAAAAAAAAAAAAAAAAAAAACTTATTCCATAATCAAACACCACATAAGGCTCAAGATGGCTGTAACATGCGTGGCATGGACCTCAAGATATTAAATATTTACTCTCATTGTTCAGAGCAGAAATAAGTTTGTAAAGCCAGGACAAATCTCATGCTTTATCAAATCATACTTCTCTTTACAACAATTGGCAAGGGGAGTTCTCCTGTATGTCAAGAGCATGTGTTTGCATGAGGGGGTGGGTGGTATGTGTTCAAAATCTCTCTGGAAGACCATGCTCTCTACATTTGTTTTGAAGATACTAGTTCAAATTCTTTTGTGGAGGCTTTGAAAACCTCCAACATGTTTGGAGATTTCATTTGCTAAACCGATGGCATATTAAGAAGTAGGCCTTCTAAACAGTTAATAGATTGTAACATGTCATTTGTCAGCCTGTTAAACATTTTTTCTTCATTCCCTACGTTCTTTTACTTATTCAGTGATTCATTTTGTATGCATGCCACGTTAATTTACTCGCAATATTATCCACTAGCAGCAAATAAACAATCCAAGCGCAGATAACCATTTTGCTTGGAGTTAAGTGGGTTATAGAAACTTTTTGGTTGTTACAAGACCTGTTTTAAGTTCTAGTAAATGCTCTAATTCTTTGGGTCCTATCTTAGTGGTTCCTACTTCAGAGGTCATCGATTATCTGGTTTTCCTTTATGGTGGCAATTCTTGCTTATATTCTGAGCATGCGGCACCCTTAATTGGTTATCTTATTTAAGTTACTCTGTTGTTACTGATCTGAGTCTTCATGGGTGAATGAGGGAGTTCCATGTCTATGTATTACAGAGAAAGAGTCTCCATTGATCATGCAAGATTAATATGTCAAGATGTAGGACTTCTCATTATTAAACAACATGATCTAGGGTGCCAGTGTATATTTCATGTTGCAACCATAGTTCTTGATTTTTTTTTTTGTGGGTCCTTTCTCATTTCTCATAATCAATATTCTATCTTCTTTTCCTCTTTCATGTTGTTTTGATAGAAGAATACATTTTCTTTTTCCTCTTGTAGGACAAGATGAAACTAGATGAAGATCAAGCCAGAAAGGTGATTAACTTGGTTTTTCGCCTACCATTTGGAATTATTAATTGCTGGGCTCATCAATAGCTTAAGTGAGAGGATATCATTTAAAGGAAGTGTGCGGAGATGGATTTCATGTTATGTTTAACAAAATTTAGGTAGAACTTTCATAAATTGAAATAGTCATGCCAACCCATTTTGTCATGGATTGCATTTAAAAATCTTTTGATAAGCTTATCTGTCTTGTTTCTTGTTTATACTTTTGTTTTAAAGAGTAATTATACAGGTCGGTAAGAATGAGAAAACCACGAAAATTGAAGTGATGTCGTCTAAGATAAAACAAAACTAATGGAGGATGTTTGCTATGGCTGCAGCAGGTGTTCTGATGTTAAACAATAGTTTACTAGAAATTTGTTAGTACTAGAAATCTCAAGGCTTTTCTAGATAAATTGTGCTTGCTATAGAGGTCAAACTCTCAAAGGGTTCCACCTGATCATCATCATCTAACCACTCTTAAAAAAAGCATGTCTCCTTTGTGATTCTAACTTGAAAAATATTATCATTGAAGTTGTTATCTTTGGTGTAAATAAAGTTATATTCCATGCCAATTGCAAATACTCCCTTCTTTTTGTTCCTCCTTTCATCAATCTCATTCCTATTCCTGTTCCTGCTCTGGCTTCTAAGACTATGGGAAATTTTTTAAGGTTATTGCCAGTTTGATGGAATATCTGATATGTTAGCACAATATAAGCTTCTTTGTTGTGGGAGAATCAATATCAATTGCCAAAGCTATATGAAAGCTCTATGACATTTCCTACGAAAATGCATGTATCTGATCATAGTTCAAAAGGTGATAGGAGCATAGCTGCATAAGTCTCAACCTTCATATCAATCTTAACTTTTTCCCCCACTGTCTTTTATTAAAAATTTTAAAGGTTATGGCTAGGTAGCCTTGACAGTTACTAGCCTTGTAAGCCTTATTATGTTGAAGGAATGGACAGAAACGTAGATTTAGATCATGTATTGGCGTGGTTCAGTGAACTGTATCATACTTTGGACTGTCATGATTTGAATGTATTTTTTGTTCAGTTGAATTAAATCAAATGACATACTGATGTTTTTGCATTGGCTCAGCTGGCACTGATGACGTGTGACACTAGGTGGAGTCTAGCAAACATGTTTATCTGATCTTCCCCACAATCACAGCTTGGCTGAGTTAGAATTTGAGGAATAAGTGCGGGCAGTTATGTTCACAGATAGATTGAAATATACATTGCTTGAGCATTACTTTTAAGCAAACTGGAGAGCTGGATCTGTGTTTAAGACACTGTTATGTACTACTGTGATTATACAGTTGAAACTGAAAGGCTCACTCATTATCTGGACATAACAAGCATGTAATTTCTCTAAGTGGAAACAAAAATTAAAGAGTTTCATTGTGTTTTACTAGTGCCAAGTTGGATGACTTGCTAAAGTATTCTGCAATAAAGATGTTTGCAAGAGCAAAATATTTCAGCAAAACATGTTGTCCAGTGCACTTGGGTCCTACAGGCATATGAGCTAGCAAGGTAGTTCTGTTATAAATTTTTGGATTTTGTTACATCTCCTCTTACTCTGAATATCTGCATGCAGATATGACCTAGAGCTGTCCTAGGATGTCATAGCTTAAAAATTTGGTCTTGCTAGTTGAATGTAAATGACTACGTTTTGGGTTTCAGGCTTTCTTGCCTATAACTGTTGGCTTTTGGAACAGTTTGTGTTGTTATTGCTTTGGATAATGTGAATAATTACCTTATTTGCTTCCTCCTCCTGGCCTGGCCTATACCAATTGCTATATATGCTCTTAGTAAAATCATCTAACTTGATCTTGGTTCTAGTACTTTCATTAATTTCTAGAAATAACATTTCAGTAAAGGAGTGACTTTTTTCTAAGTAGTCTATGATGAAACATTCTTGCCAAATGTCAGCTTGTAAAAATGACACCTATATGTTATATGCTAATTCAAATTGTCACTTTAAAGGACATACTGATGTGTTGTATTCAACCAGCTGGCAATGATGATGTATAACAAATGTCCAGTGGATTTGGGCGAAATTCTGTACAGAACTCCCATCAGTCTTAGACAAGGTAGCTCAATAAGCTATTCAAGGAATTGATTCAAATGCCTTTTAGTGAACTTTCCCCCTTTGTCTATTTTCATGTTCCCTTTAGTATGATCTTTTATATTCTAGACTTGTCATGAAATTTCATGGGTCAGATGTTAAAAGGATAGGAGAAATGTTTGCTGGCATTGTGACTTGATACTTGCTTATCTAAGACTCTCTTGTAACAATCCTTTCCTGATCATAATTAAGTTGGTATTTTTTTTAACCAATAGTTTTAGAAGATAGGGAATGATGCTGGAACATCACAAATGTTTTCTCTCTCTCTCTCTCTCTCTCTCTTTTTCATATTCAGCTGTGAGCATATGATACCCAGATTGTGTGTATGTTATAAGATTTTGTCTGTTATTATCATATGCATCATGCATGTGAAGGCATATAATATGCTTGAGGTGACTTGCAGCTCATTGGCTGGTTGGTTAAAACTCATAAATAAACCAGGTACTAAGTTTATACTTGAAATCCAAAAAAAAGTCTTAAGTGAGAGGTGCTTTAAGTGCAAAGACATGGTTTTGTGGAGTGATGAAAGATTTAGAAGATTCTTGAATGGAAAAGTAGACAAAATTGCAGGAAAGTATCATTTCTCATATAATCTCTAGTTTTTCACTTCAGCAATGCCCAAGTCAATTAGGGTGAATTCTGTTAAATGATTTAACTGGGATCTTATCTTTGACGCATTGGCTGCTTGGGTCCTTAAACTTTTGGACCAATAGCTCACTGGAGTTTATGTTGGTTGATTAACTTATCAATTCTTTGGTGGATTTGCATGGTTTAGAAAGTTGTGGAGAACTGTGAAGATGTGGGAGATAGCTTCATGAAATGTTGCAATAATAGTTGGGAGCTAGGTGCTTAGTGAGAATGACTGGAGAACCTAATGAAACTGCATTCAACCTGGATTGATAGAGGCCTTTCTAGATCATATCAGTGGAAAATATAGTATGCGCTGTACATTTCAATCATTCTACTTGTCTTGCTTAGAAAAGTATCTTAGTTTGATACATTTAATGGAACAGTTTTTTCTTTTTAAGTCAGAAAACCATTTGTCGCCCTTGATGAGCAGGCATGCTTCATATTAGATTACCACTGTATAATAACAATGGTAATGATAATAATGATAAAATCTTTCTTATTGACTGATATCTTATGATTTCTTAACTTCAGTTTAGTCATGATGGGAGATGCCAAGATTTTTTATACTTTGGATGTTCAATTTAAATCCGTCATATGTAGAAGTGCTGCATATAATACTTCTCATTCATGAGCTTTTGGGGAATTTATATGGAAACTAATTCTAATCAAAGTTTACTACAGTAATTAATGGTTTTGGATAGCATAATTGGTCTCCGTTTAGTGGGAAGATGATTTTGGGGCTTGCCAAAAAGAGGAGTTGAACAAATCTACCACCAAATAAAAAATGACTATATTAAGATATTTTTGGACTTAATCTTATAATGGCAATAAATATAATGATCTCAGCATTTGCATGGTGATCATCCATCTATTTAATGCAGTTTAAGTTGGGTTTATGCATTTTTCCTTGACCTTTTCTTTTTTCATTTGTTTAGGTCTGTGATTTTTTTCATCATGGAGAGCACTTGGATTGGAGATTTACCATACCTCTTTCCTTTCTATTTTCATTGCTAAATGTTGTTGTGATCGCTTGCGAAAAAATGAAAAAAGAGATAACTTTTTGCAACAAATGGACTGATAATGTATTGCTAACTGTAAATTTTATTGGATTTCCATCCCTAATAGTTGGAGCTTAGATATTTGGTTCTTCTATGTAGATGGATGAGTTGTAGTGTTCGGGACGATGCATCACTGATAGTAGCTGCGGAATTCTTCATCATGAATTTTAAGGTACACTTGGCCAATGCCTTTTGGTTAAAGGTTAGTGCTGTTTGAGAGTATTGGAGATATTTCTGTGATCATGGCAATGTCCCTATGGAAATTCTTTTTTTCTAGTTCCTCGTAGTAAGTAGCGGTGCAGTTGATTAGTTATGAGTTCATTACAGTCAAGACCAATCATTGAGCTGGAACCCATGGCTTTCAAAAGCTTTCAGGTGAATACAAATGCATTCTTCTGAATAACTCAGTTCTTGGGAATTAGGAAGCAGGCTCAGAAGTTATATTCACCTAAATGTTTAGGTCAATGTAAGGTTCAATGTAAGATGGTTGTGGCTTGAGCAATTTAAAGTCAGCTGAGCAGGGTCATAGTGATGACCATCTCAATGTAGCGCCAACGACTCCATCAGAAACTAGCTCACCCCTTATGGTTAGGAATCTATAGTCAGGTTTTGGTAGGATTTCAGACCATGGGTACCTCCTGGATGACTATGCTCGAGGCTAATTCAAGGTATTGGTCAACCTTGCCTCTCATTAAGATCTTGGCGGATAGCTTTGGCAGTACTCATTTGTGCACACATGACATTAACGAGGAAGGTATTCAGCTTGCTGATGGCATATCTAGTTCTGGTCACAGAAGGCCAGAGTGCTCTGTTGGAATTGAAAAGAGCTTGAAGTTTTGGTTACCTGATACTCGTACAATTCATGGTTTTCTAACACTCGCCAAATGCACACAATTAGCAATTACGTGTCATTGGACACCATTGGTAGGTACCAAATAATCAGCCTGTCTTGAACTAATCTCCCGCAGGCAGTAGACCGACCTGTGGCTGCTTTTTAAGCAAGTGGTTGACTTGTGTTGGGGCTGCTTAAATGCTTCTTTAGAACAGTGGAAGTGTGGAACTCAATGATGCTATTGACTGGAAGGATGCCTTGCAGTATCCTGTTTTATCTTTCAGGTTCTTTTTGATGCCTTATTTTTATTTATTTTTTTGTTTATGTGAGGGTTATTCTGCATCTCTACCTTGTGCCTGCACTGGAGTTCGATCCTCTGGGCAGACCAAGCTAAGCTACTGCTCATGGAGAAATTATATCCTACATGGTCGTGCAACTACTCGTTCTTGTGGCTCTATCTATCAAGCGCTCATCTCAGTGCACTGTTGTAGGAATGAGCTGCTGTGATTAGAAGCATGCACGGTCACATGGTGCACGCCATTTATCTTGGGCGGCAAGGTCATAGGTCTCAACGTTTGTGTAGAGTGAAGGGAGAAGTAAGAGGGCTATCACCTTCCCAATCCCCAGTTTTCTTAGACACCGAAATCCATCTGAAAAAAAGGCAATTTCTGTCGATTCAAAAATAACAGGATTGTAGTCTGTAGATCTCGAAACATTCCTTCTAGTTGCGTTATATTTTCTACCTTGTTTCTTCATACATTATTAATTGTGTTGAAGATGACACGGAAGCTGTTTGGGCATCCAAACTTGCCCTTTTCCCCTCTTGTGCATGATGGAGATTCTAATAAAACCCGTGCGATAATATAGGCATAATGCTCCCAGATTCTAAGAGCACCATATTTGTTCCTTTCTTTCCTATCTTTTGTTTTGTTGCACTATTGGAGGCCTAAGTTACTATAATATGCTGACCTGAACTAGACCCCCTTGCAAGCACACGCATGTATATGTGTGTGTGTATAATAATATTCAAGATCAACTTTAACTCGTATATCAATGGAACTATACTCGAGCTCAAATTTAAGCTTCAGCCATAATTAAAAACATAGTTAAAAAATATAACATAATATTATATTTTAAAATATTAAATTAATAAAGTATAGTATAAATAAAATATTATATATATAGAGAGAGAGAGAGAGAGAGGTTATTTTGCCAACCAGCGCATTAGAAGAGCGAAAGAGGAATAGTTGAATCCATATGACCCTTTGGACATTGGGGAGACCAGATCCGAACATTGCGTCAGCTTATTATGGTGCCATCTGCTGGATATCGCACAGAATGGTTATTCACATATGTGATATCCACACTCCACAGTCAAGTAATCACCTGCACAACTTTAAAGCAAAAGCAAGCACAATGAAAGGATGCGGCTTTCAATTTGCACTGTTCAACTTACAACAACTCGTTCTCCTTGCGCAATAAAAACCTGTAAATTTTTGCGATGCAACTGCATTCCAGGCATCACATTGGCCAAGCTCACATTTGTATATAATGCTATATATCAAGATGTCATTAACATAGGTTCCTGCAATTACAAACCTTTGGATATCTACCCTAGGCTCCAGACCACGAGAAATAGGAGGCTAACGTGCAGGCCAGACAAAGAAAGATGCTATTCTCTGAACATAGAACTCGTATATTCTACACATAAAAGCAGGCATGTACAGATACATATCATGTAGCTTAATTGTATGGATCAACATTAAATATGAGGAAATGAAACTAATCCTTTTCCCATATCCCTTGCAAATCGACAAAATGCCTTGAGAGAGAACAAAGCAAATTTGTGCTTTAGAACGGAGTCTCTACTCAGTTTCCTGGGGCAGGGATAAAATGGGAGGACGAGCATCCTTCACCAGGATCGTTTGTCTGCCAAGAAATTTAGGTTCAACTGTGCATATGCGGAAGAGGCCAGAATACAGATGGTTTTAGATTTACAGATACACAACAATCAAGTTTCCAATGGCATGGGGAATGAAGCATAAAGCGTGCTATATGAGCAGGTAGCTATTTGACAAATCATGCTTCTAGCAGTAAAACAGATATTGGCAAGAATTAAAGCAGAAATTGGATAAATCAACAGATTGTCTTTCCACAATTAGATTCTTCAATTTTTCAGTTGAGCATCTCTACGTGCACCAGAGAAAATAACTTGTGCGAACAATTTACAGCCAATGGATAAGTCACATGGATGCAGCGAATAACCCTAGCCAATGGGCAGAATTGTTGACAAGAACAAAATCACACTAGCTTCAGTGGGATTTTGTATAACAACCTCAAAATGCTCTTCTCATAAAACCTCATACATACAAATCTTCGATCAGGGAGTTGAGGATGAAACTACCCACAAGGCTGTCGAAGTCAAAGCCTTCTTCAGTCCATCGAATGAAATTATATGATAGGAGATCATGTTCACTCTGCCACGACATTTACGAGCTCATACTCCACAAGAGATAAGTTGTTGTCCTCTCTTACTGTAAAATTAGCAGACTCAGTAACCTCAATGCGACCCCATTTGTCAACAGCCAGCCTCATTGAGCCCTTGAACATATCAATCTTTGCATTGCGGAGGATGACAGTGGTGCCCGGTTTCATCAAGTCAACTGTCAAAAGATAAAACCCTTCAGCAAACTGCATCAGATAACCCACTATATCATGAAACCTAGATTTATCAGAAGACCCACAAACTTCTGGGATTAGTTAAGCTGATATAGTTATAACCAACAGCATATGCAGATAGCAAGGTTTATCAGATAAAACCTAGCTTAATCAGATGACGCACAAACATATAACCAAATTCTTCTGCATATCCTATCGGTATCAGTATCAGAATCTCGAGTTCTGGCATTAATTAAAATTTTCAAAGCCCTTAGGAATACAATAACTATACAATTTGCGTTAACGAACATGTCATTTCTGGAAGTCAACTAAGAGGCATTCAATAAAATGTTGAAAACTAAAAGTGCATGATTTGTCTTACTGATGATTAAGCACTTAACAAATAACTCAGTTAAGCAATAGATCTCATTATCCTGCCACACATCAAGGTCACACCTACAGATAAAGCACCTGCCAGAAAAACTACAAGAATGAATTTCAATGTCCCTAAAAATCATCTAAGGATGAATAACAGAATCTCCAAACTCTAATCTCCAAGACTCAATTGCATCTCTCCTTCCAGATGGCTGACCAAACCAAGGAAAATGTCCAACTTCGTCCCATTCATACAGCCCTATTTAACCAGAGACCATGACAACTGATCTGACCCACAACATGCCATAGACTCCCAAGACTTTCCCAACACTTAAGTGGGTAACTAATTTTGCACAAAAAGGCTGTATACTATCTTTGACTTCTAGCATTGCATGAAGTACATATTGAAACTCCGGGAGGTTGTCCTGTAAGGACTCCCTTGATCACAAGCTAAAAGATAAATGATTTTCCAAGGAAAGCTTTGGACCCAAATAGAGTCCTGAACACCGCACATTAGTCCAATTGCATCATCTGTTTTGAAGTTCCCACTGCCTCACATCTCCTAGCAACAACACCCATTTGAATAAACAATGGTATGATTGCAAAGCACAACAAACTCATATTTTGGCCAACATATTACTAAATAATTGTTTAGTAACTTGAGACCTAAAGAGTCTAAGCTTAAATGGTTTGCTGAAAATGTTTCAGATATTCGATGAACTGAAAAGAGACGGGCGACGGTTATGCAACTGAGGTGAAATAAACTTTTAGATATTTTCCAGTTAGGGACTTTGTTATGTTTTTCTAGGACATACACATCCCGACATATCCATCTACCAACTACAAGTACGTTAGGTTGGTCGAATATGTGCAACTATTCCAATTCATCATACTATGATATCTTGTATTCTTGCAATTCACAATCATATTCTTTTTTTCACTATTCTAAAGGTAGTTTATGCAACCAATATGTGGAGGCAGCACCTGGACCACACCATATAGGGGTCTCTTTATGTCTTGGGTTACATAAGCTGGCTGCTTATGCCTTGACAGCTGCACATGAGGCTGCATATGCACGCGAATGCCACATGTGCACCCATTTGCCTCAAGTATAATATGTCCTATCAAAAAGTTTGCCATACCGGCCGGTATTGTACCGTACCATACCGGTATTGAACCAGTACAAACTCTTGTATCATACCAACATGCGGTACACCTTGCTATCTTGTATTCTACCGTGTACCAATACTATAATAGGATGGTATTGGTACGAAATCTGGTACCGAAATGATGAACTTTGGTCTTATCACTTTTATTTATATAGTATATACTTCAAAGTTTAAACTTTGTTCTAGACCTATGTTTTGTCACTTTTGTTTATAAAGTATGTACTTTAAAGTCTAAACTTTCTTATGGGCTCCTAACAATGCTTTATTGCAATTTATATTTTATTGTTTATATCTTGACTTCATTAATGAATGAAGATAATTTGTGGATCTGTTACTTGAAATTCCATTAATCTAATGGAACTTTAAGCAAGATTTATAGATTAAAGGACAATTCATAATATTGTCATTTTATTAAGTTACCATGTAATACCACGTTAGAATTTGCATTCGAATAAATGCCACTGGGTATATTTAATTTTTGTTATTTTTCTGAATTTTACTGATTAAATTCTAATTTTAATTATTTAGTATTTACATTTAAAAATACAAACTGCATTTGCACCCTACATACCATATACGCACTATCCAGTGACCAAGCTACCCTTATACTATAGCCACTTTTTGAACACTAGTTTTTCTATAAGTACTTGTCATTTATTTTTTTTTAAAAAAAACATTTTCTAGTTTCAGACAGATTCAACTTAAAATGTCTGATTAAAAAAAGCCAAAAGTATTTCGTCCTAGCAGGGGCCAAAACACAAAACATGTTCAGAAATCATTATCTTCAAGAATTCATATGATCATATCCCTATTTTCGAGTTCAATGACATGGCAATCTCTCTTTTTTCAGCACCTACATATTATTCTAAGTGGATGGACTGAACACTATCATTAGCCCTTTTTTCAAGATAATGGCAATTATTTTGAAAGGCTACATTGCTATGCACCCCACTCCATAGGCTACCTATCTCTTCAAAGCTCCATCCCAGACTCTCTCATATTCATCCGTCTTTGACATTGAACTATAACAAACGTTTTACATCTTGGTACCGGGTCTCATACTATTTCCTTACCAATATGCTGTGACATGGCATGGTACGCCACCATACTGACACAGGACAAAGGTGCTAAATCGACAGAACATCCATACCATGTGGTCCAGTAGGTAAAATCTTAACCAAAACAGTGTCCAGAAAGCTCCAATACACTGAGGCAAGGGATGAGAAGGATCTCGTTGGCTGGAAATATGGCAGCACTAGCCTCATTCAGTTGGTGTAGAATTCCAGTCAGGTAGAAAAGGCAGATGTCAAATAGAGGAGTCATTACGCTATGGAGGAGAAAGGATAAAAAGAAAAGTTGAAGAATTATTATTATTATTATTTTTCTGAGTAAAGGTTAGTGATGCTAACAGGTTAGTAAACCGCAAGAACCATTTTGATCCAATTCAAAAACCATGTAGTGGTGGGCTGCTCTTGCTGAAAAGCTTGGTATTGGAACCCAAGATAGGGACCTGACTGTCCACATGAATCTGTCAAGATTCAAGTGGAGGCTGTGGGACGCCCGAACTTTTTGTTGGCACTGCACTCAAACTAAGTGATAGATGCAAGACATACATATATGTTCGGTAATATTGCCAAGTATTCAGCAATTTTAAGCAAACTGACAAAATAACAGAGACAAACTATACTAAAGTGCTATAAGCTAAGAACTGGATAATATGAGATCCAAGGGGGAATATATGATATGAGATCCAAGGAGCAAACATCCAAAACCAGAAAAAAAAAAAGAAGAGAAGGTTAAGATTTTGTAGTCTACAGTATAATGCCAGGTTAGAAGCACTTCCAGAAAGGTATTTTACCAATGAAATTTAGTTAAAATCACATTTTGGATTAAAACTTGGAGACGAAAAAGAATTTCTTGAATCTATGGAAAGAAAAAGGTCAAACAGGTAAAAAAATCGATTTTGTAACTGGACAAATAAGAAAGCCCGTTGATCTCGGAACCCTATGCGATCATTTCTATGAAACAAATGCAGGAGAGAGAGAGAGAGAGAGAGAGAGAGAGTTCCCGATACAGAAATCTCCAACATGTATTCGGACGAACAGCCATTTAGATTAGGGTTTCTCGATCAACGACAGAAAGAGAGAGAGAGAGAGAGAGAGAGAGAGAGAGAGAGAGAGAGAGCGGAGGCGAACCCTGGTCGCTGCGGGCAGTGAAGACGATGGTGCCGGTCTCGTCACCGACGAGGCATTCGGCGATCCTAGTGGGGCGGAGTTGGGCGGAGTCGGTGCGGCCCTTGTCGAGCACCATCTTGGAACTCAACACCTTGGCCGTGAGGGTATGGCCGCTCGTCCCCGGCTTCAGCTGGTCCACCTTCGTAAACACCGGCTTCCTCTTGGCTCCTCCTCCTCCCTGCTGCTGAGCAGTCGCCATGCCCGAACCGTAGAATAGAGGGACAGATAAAAACCCTAACCCGGTGAACCAGTCTGAACGCAACGAATCCCGGACTTCATAAATAAATGCAAGTTAGCCCCTCTCTTTCCAAGATATCCGTTTTTTATCGTCTCCGGACACACTTCATGCACCTTACTGCCCGGAATGGGTTCATGATGGACGCAGAGCGGAATGGTTCTCGCTGGGTTGGGTTGAAAAAATTCCTGACCCATACCTACCCCACTTATAGTCCTGTTTAAAAAATAAATTAATACTCATTTATTTATTTTATTCGGCCCCGCGCCTCGACAAGCAAATTATTTCATGCTGGCTTTTGTAGAAATAATTAAAATAGAAAGGAAAACATTATAGATTTTAATCAAGTCGCTTCACTCACTATTTTTAAAATTCACTTAATCATTAATTATGTAAGAGTTCCTCATTATATTAATCAATCTTGATGACGCCATGGCCTTTTATAGTAATACTATTATTATGAGGGTTTAGTAAAGGATTTTAAAGGTTGTTTGGTCCATTGTGACCCATCAAGGTGGAAAGGTAACAACATAGCCCCACACATTTATAATTAATTTAGCTTGCAAATGAAACCTAAGAAAATTAATAAATACAGATATTACATATATATTGATGCGGGATTTGCACCCCGTCACCAGCACGGTCCCCACCGATCCGAGCAGCGGAAGAGAAAGTGTCCCTCAGAAGGTATTGTCCGCTTTGGGTTCGATTTGGAAGTCGAGCGTACCCGGAGCCCTCCTCACGGCGCCTCATGGTTTTGCCCCACAAAAGGTGCTTCCTGAGAAAAGGGTTATTGAGCCCCCCATTTATGGCACAGATCTTTCCGCTGAACGGTCGATGTGGGACTAAATTCGGGGAACCCCCCGTAACACAGCCCCCCCAGCGAGAAGGTCCTGTGCTCGGGTCGGCTCCTTACTAGATAGGCGGAGGGCCGAGGCCCTCCTTCTAGCGCCATCTGATGCGGGATTTGCACCCCGTCACCAGCACAGTCCCCACCGATCCGAGCAGCGGAAGAGAAAGTGTCCCTCAGAAGGTATTGTCCGCTTTGGGTCCGATTTGGGGGTCGAGCGTACCCGGAGCCCTCCTCACGGCGCCTCACGGTTTTGCCCCACAAAAGGCGCCTCCTGAGGAAAGGGTTATTGAGCCCCCCATTTATGGCACAGACCTTTCCACTGAACGGTCGATGTGAGACTAAATTCGGAAAACCCACCTAAAACACACACACACACATATATATATATATATATATATATATATATATATATATATTATAAATTAAAGATGGACTGGACTTAAAGGGGGGCACTGATTGCTATTGATTCCAAAATGGATGATAGAGCATCTAAATGGAAGGCATTTTATAAATATTTAAAAATTAAAAATCATATAGATGCTTTATCATATAATTTTTAATTTTTAAATATTTATAAAATGCCTTTAATTTAGATACTCTATCACCCATTTTGGAATCAATAGCAATAGGTGCCCCCTTTACGGTCCATCTTTAATTTATCTATATCTATATATATATACATATATTTATATGTAATATCTGTATTTATTAATTTTCTTAGGCTTCATTTGCAAGCTAATTAGGATGCCGTGGGTCAGCGAAATTAAATGCAACAATCTAGTTGGACCCACTCGGACCCTTGCAATCTGGCTAATATGCTTTGGACCTCTGGTTGGGGATAAGAAAAAGAAAAAAAGAGACTGTCAGGTACAATGCCCCTGATCCTCTCAAACAGGACGTGACTCGGTGAGCTTATCATGTTTCCGCCCACCGGGAAAGGGAAACCCATGAATAATAAAATGAGAATAGAGAACGTGTCAGTTCTTGATTGGCCCTCCACAGCAAGCGTGGCGCTTGATCTCTTTTTTCTTTAACATCGACAAAAGGATGCCCTAGCGCACACCGCCTCTTGGTTGCCACGTCAGCTATCGGACATGGTCACGAATGGAAACCAATAAAAAAAATCCACTTTTCATCTTCTTTTCCTCTTCCTCGCCCTCTGTCGCCCCCCTCTCACTTCTCCCTCTCCGTTGCAAGAAAAATTTGTCTCGGGTCGATCGGAAATCCATCGAATTCGAGGAATTTAGGTTAAAAATCTGGATTAGAAGACGGAGAGAGGAGAAAATCGGGGGGAAGAAACCCTTCCTTTGGGGTGGATTTGGGAGCCGGTAGCCCTGCAATCCTATCTTCTTCGGCCTCCGATCGATGGATTCCGATCTATGGATCTCCCGTCTCGCAGCCGCCAAGAGGCATTACTTGCTTCAGCAGCCCCAAAACCCCCAATCAGGTCTTTGCCTCGTAGTTTGTTCCTTTGTTTCCTGTTTTGTTTTTCTTTTTTCGTAACAGTGGTTTCTTGGATCCGGCGTTGTTCTTGTTCATTGGAATTGCTGTTAGATTATTTTTCAATTTTAAAATTGGAAAGTTGGGTGGACAGATCGGCTGGGCATCGATGACGTCGAGATGGAAGAGGAGGTCCGCTTGGATTTTCCCTGCCCGTACTGCTACGAGGATCACGACATCACGTCGCTATGTTCCCACCTCGAAGACGAGCATGCTTTTGAGTCTAAAGCCGCTGTGAGAATCAAAACCCTTATCTTTGGTCGATTTATTTGTTCTTCGTTTTGGATAAATTAGCTTCGTGTTGGTGGTTGTTAGCGACCATAATTAGTCGCACGTTTTTCAGACAAGGGAAAAGAAAAGAAAAGAAAACTTGGTTGTTTGGGTCACTGACCACAGAACAATCTTTTTTGCTTTTATTCTTTTGCCTACTTCCTTTCTTGTTTGATTATTAAAGGCTTAAAGCCAAACCCATGCAAAAACGATTATTTTAGTGCTGTAAATGTGTCACGGTATTTTCTTGGTAGAATGTGGAGGTAATAAACCAACATGTATCAGTTTCATGTTGGACAACAATCCTGAATGTGAAATCCATCTAACAGTTTTGTTGTCTGCCGGCTGAGATATGCCCTTTACCGCTCCCTATTCATGGCATGGTATGGTGGTTGTTATTGTAAATATAGACACGTATTGTCAGCTGGAAAAGATCTCCCAACAATTGTCATTCATTTTATTGTTGTCTAGTGTCAGGAGCAAGTCCTGGTAATAATGCTAGGTGGAAAGGTTATTTTTATGCAATGCAAGAAGCACTTGACCATGGGATGACGCTTACATTGAAAGAAATTGTTTTCTTTTCATAAGATGAAGTTTGTGCTTAGATGGATCGTTGGCACCGTTGGTAAACACAGATAGGTATATTCTAGTATCTCACAAGCCCCTTGTCGCATAATGCATCTGAAGTTGCAATCTTGACTAGACAAATCTTATCATTTTGATCTACTTATGCCATCCATGAGGTTATCTGCCAGCATTAAACTCTCAGACATCAGTATAGGGGCTTAGAAATGTATAATGAAGCTTGAAAAGATGCTCATTAGATATTATGAAATCCAACGTATCGTTATTGATACATATCATAATTTTGAAAGGATGTAGTTTGTTATGAAACTATTCTTCAATCACCTCAAAATTATTTCTTTTTTCCAGTATTCAAGTCCTTTTAGGGATTTATGGATGTGCACTGGATTTCCGTTAAATGATTGCTGTGATTGCAAATAACATGTTTATATTGGCATCTTCAAGTCATGGTTAATTACATATTGATTGGGTTAAATTGTTTAAACTTCTGTTAATTATCAATGTTTTGCGCTCATCAGCTATACAAATATAGTTTAACAAATAATGGACCAAAAGATGAGCATAACAGATAATTGCAGTATATACTACTTCTATAAATAAATGAATCCAATATAATAAAAAATCTAAATTAACTCCTGTGGCTCTTGCTTGACATGAAGGGTACTGAACATGAGATGGTCCAGATGTACACAAAGCTTCCCCTTTATAGAAAGTCATTAACAAGCATATTGCTTTGAACTTCCCTTGCAATTCTGAGCACTAAAATTTGTCACAAACCAAAGAGCATTCAACTTTTTGTTATATAAATGGGGCCAATAACTCACGCGGATTTGGATGTTAAATAAATTCGGTATTTATTCAACTGTACCAAACGTCAACTGCTTAAGTGTTTGTAACCTGCCTTTCATCATTGTACATATAGAAGTGGAAGATGCATAAAGAGCAGAAGACTTCAGACCTATTAGTTTGTTTAACAAGACTTACACAAGATTGCAACTAAAGTTCTTGTTAACAAATTGTGAAGTGTCGTTGGGGATCTGATTGACGGTTCCCAATATACTTTCTTAGAAACAGAATGATTCTGTATTGCATGGCTTGTGCTCATTAAATGGGTACTAGTTCAAGAAGAACAAAGAGGTAGGATTACCATTCAAGTTTGAGAAGTTTTATGACAGTGTTGATTGGGATTATTTGTTGAAGGTAATAAGACTGAGAGTTTGGCAATAAGTGGATAGGATGAATAAAGAATTTACTTTCACTGGAAATTAGCTGAACTGGTTAATTTAGATTGGAGAACTCGTGTAAAATTAAATGTGGCAAGGGATTAAGAGACAGGCATTCCTTATCTCCTCTTTTATTTTTTTTAATGGTTGATGCTTTGATGGTTTTGAGCGGAATGACCTGCAATGGGATTTAGGGCTTTTTTCAGGTTTGAGGGCTAATTCAGTTTGAGACACGACTGATTAATCTACAGTTTGCCAAAGATTCACATTTTTTCTGCAAGGCAGATTAGAATCATGTCAGAGTTTAAATTGGGTATTTCACTATTTTAAAGGACTTTCAGTTTTAAATATATATTCTTTAAAAATTTTCAAGCAATACCTAGGATTTGAATCCTGGACCTCCTCCAAGGGCAAGCCCTTAGGGGAGAGGTGCCAACCAACTGAGCCAACATTCGTTGGCTTTAAAAATCAATTTTCACAAAAGCTCTCTTATAGTTCTGGGTGATTCATAGTATTGTGTGAGTCTATTGAATTGTAAGGTTGAGAAAATTCTCCATTTAATATTTGGGTCTGCCTTTGAAGGATTGTGATTTCAGAAAAGAAGATCAGTATTCCTTCATAACGAAGGTCGAGAGAGTCTGTCAGCAAGGAGAGGCAGATTTTTTATCTTTGGATGGAAGGCCTACTTTGGTAAATACAGTTTTGAGGTCATGTCAATATACTGGTTACCATATTGGGTACTAAACAGAGTCAGAAGGAATTTCCTGCAGAAAGGAGTGAATAAAGAGAAAGGGTGGATACAATTTGGTCGACTGGATGGTGGCATGTAGGAGTTTGGACGTATGCAATTTTAGGGAGCTTAATATGAATTTATTAGGAACATTGTGCTGGAGAGTAATGAATTCTCAGGCGAATGTTGCGTTGAACTGATCAGAGGCATCAGACAGATAACCTGAGATTGAAAATGGATTCTTTTAGATTGAAGGATTCAAGTCGGATGTTTTGGAGGAATGATACTGAATTTGGTAATGCTTTCAAGCACGAACTGATATCAGTGTTGGGAACCGGCAACTCATATCGTTCTGGTAGGTTACTTGAATCGGAGAGAGTGCGCTGACTCTTAAATTTCCGAGATTATTTAGTTTGGCTCGGATGGAGATGCTTTAGTTGCCTCTCCATGGGGTAGAGGTAATGGGAATATTAGTTTTGGATTTCTATCTCAAGAATTATAGATTGACCTATAGAATCTTTCACATTTTTTAAGGTTGTATTTGGTGAGATTTGAAGAAGTGGTAGTTAAGAAATAGGGTTAGAATCGGGCCAAGTGACACCCTTGCTCAAGCCTGGCCCGATTTTTTTTGGGATTTGTGCCAAGCTTAGGCTTGAAGAATTTTTTTTTTCCAAACTTGAGCCCAAGCACGGTCCCAACCAAAATCCAATAAGGCTGCCTGAATTAGCCCTTTTGGGCCAAAAGACTAGGCCGACCCGAGTTGGCCCGATTAATGATTGTTAGCCTTATTAGCCTAAACCATGTTCTAGTTTCTGTTCTACTAATCTCCACCTGGGCATCCCCTCCGCACTGTTGGTGACTGCGGTCTCTCGTTCCACATGGCCATTTTCCGGTCAGATCAACTCCAACTCCATTTTCATTGCTCTTCTCGTCTGGACCGTTGAGGATGTCGTAGGCTGCCACAATGTCACCATTTTTGTTCCATGTAATAAGGCCCTCAAGTGCAGCCAATGGTTGTGAAGACCCGTGCGGGTGTGTGTTTAGTCTCACATCGGTTATTCGCTGGGTAGATTTTGGGTACTTATATAAGATCAAGAAATTCAAATAATACTTTTTGGCTAGTCATTTTGGGTGAGGTCCTGGGTTGTTACAAATGGTATCAGAGTGGACTCGGCTCATAACCTATGTGCACTAGGAACACTGTATTACGGATCTATTGGGGCTGACCATGGGCCAATCGTGGTATTTGTAATTAGATTTGAATGAATTTGAACCCTTAGCCTAATGAGGACGTGAAGGCTTGAACGGGGGGAGTATGTGAGGATCCGTGCGGACGTGTGCTTAGTCCTATATCGGTTATTCGTTGGGTAGATCTTGGGTACTTATATAGGATCAAGAAACTCAAATAATATCTTCCGGTTAGCCATTTTGGGTGAGATTCTGAGTTGTTATAAGTATCCTTAGCTTGACAAGGACGTCAAGACTTGAACAGGGGGAGTATGTAAGGATCCGTGCGGGCGTGTATTTAGTCTTATATCAGTTATTTGCTGAGTAGATCTTGGATACTTATACAGGATCAAGGAATCCAAATAATACCTTCCGGCTAGCCATTTTGGGTGAGGTTCTGGGTTGTTATAAATGGTATCAGAGCGGACCCGACCCATAACCTATGTAGACTAGGAAACACTGCAGCATGGATCCATTGGGACTGACCACGGGCCGATCGTGGTATTTATGATATTTTTGAACCTTTAGCTTGACGAGAACGTCAGGACTTGAATAGGGGGAGTATGTGAGGACCCGTGCTGGCATATGTTTAGTCCCACATCGGTTATTCACTGGGTAGATCTTGGGTACTTATACAGAAATAAGGAACCCAAATAATATCTTCCAGCTAGCTATTTTGGATGAGGTCCTGGGTTGTTACAATGGTCGTGTAGCCACCTTTTGGGCCAAGTTTGGACTTAGATCTTGGTCGACTTCGGGCTTCATTTCGGGCTTGGTCTTCAGGCCTGATCCAGGATCTAGCCGTCGGTCAGGCCTTGTAAAGTTTTCTTAATAATGAGGATATTCTTGGAGGCTATATTGATCAAATTTGGAAACCAAAGTCAAGGCATTTTGTTCGTTCGCACTCAAAAAATAAGATTTATACAAAAAGAGAATATGATCAAGAGGAAGTGAGCAGAAGGTGATAAATGTGCTTTATGTTTCATATGCCTGGTGAATGTTGTTCATCTTTTCTTGGCATACTAGTTTGTGAAGAAAATTTGTATGCGACTACAAGAAACTTCTTATTTTAGGAGGTCAGGTTCTATTAGATTTGTGTCGACCATTTGAAGAAAGAAACATATGAAAATTTAAGGGCAATGGTGCCTGGGATGCAGCTATATCAGCACTTATTTGGGAGGTATGGTGGGAATGGAATGCTAGAATTTTCTTCAAGAAATATTCTTCACCTGATGATATCCTGTTTAAGTCTTCTATCTTGTTCGATCTTGGATTCCAAGAACACCATAAACGAAGAAAATGAAGATTGTTGCCCCCAACCCCCCCCCCCCGCCCCGCCTGCCCGCCTTTTCTTTTTTTTTTGGCTGAGGCTGCTGACTATACTCATTGCGGAAGAGGTTTGAGCTTTTCTTGTTAACCTGGTGCTTTGGGATTTGGTGTTAAATTTATGACTGTTTCTTCTTGTTTTTCCAGGTAACATGGGATAGAAGTGAATGTAGTTGTGGATGACAATTGTTTTACTTTAATAGTTGTTGATAATATAAATTTAATAGTAAATATTTCTTTATTTTTGGAAAAGTTTGTGACCTATGGCCAGAATAAATATTACCAGAGTATTAGATGATGCTGGGAGTTATACTGTAATTAGATTTTTTATCTCTTTGTCAGGTTTTTAGATGTGTCCATCCATGCTGATCTCCATAAAGAATAATATTCTCACCAATGCTCATTGACCATATGCACAAACTGATGGAACTGACTGACTGGGTTTTATTGGTAACAGTGAACAATAATATTGCAGCTCATGTTCATGATGTAGGTCTTTTCCTTTTCTTCTTGTTTCAGGTCTGCCCCATCTGCTCTGTTAAGGTTGCAAGAGACATGCTAAATCATATAACAATTCAACATGGGCACTTTTTCAAGATATCCTTTTCCTCTACAAATTGTGCTGGGTTTATTCCTATGATATACTCTTGCAGCAAGTGAATTGTAAATTGTTAAAACATAAAATAAGATATTATCACTTTTCTCCTTAACTAGGATCACTTGCAGAGACGACGACGATTACGCAGATTTGCTATTCCCAGCAGCCAGACACTTTCTATGCTGGGAAGAGACCTTCGAGAGGCTCATATGCAATTACTTTTGGGAAATGGGGCCTATCGGTCTAGCAACAACAGTGCATCAAATACTTCGGCTGATTCATTTCTTTCATCATTTGTCCTAAATTTTCCACCATCTGAAACTGAAGAAACTTCAAAATCTTCCATCTCCTCTGCAAATGATGCTTGTATAAAACAAGCAACACCTTTGCAGACTTGGAAATCAAGGTAATGTTCAAACTTTTCCTCTCTTTGATGTTGAATATTATTGGTGTATTCATTTCACTTCTTTCTAATGCTTCTCATCGAGAATATTACTTTTGTTCTGCAAGGAAGATATTGTTGCGGTTATTCTAGTAGAAAGAAAATGTTCACTTTAAAGATTGGTAGTCCTAAAACTAGTGATAGAAAAAAATTAGTGGTTGTTTGCTTTCTGTCCAAATTTTGTTCTCAAAAAAGAAGGCCAGAATGAGCATAGATATAGAAAATATTGGTTGGTACTCCATTTTTTTCATTGAATGTGTAGGTATAGATGCTATAGATTTGAAGTTGGACCCCAATACAAGTAGTTTTCTTCTGCATCTATACAACATGAATCTATCCTGATTTAATTGGTTTTGAAACTTTAGGATCAAGCTAGCTTTGTTATCAAAAAGAGACAGAAAATCATTAACGAGCCTAGTACCGAATCATAGACATTTTAGGCAGGTACTAGGTCATGAAAATTCTATTTTATGTGATAAAAAAATAGTTTAACTTGATAAATTTACTTAATGAAACAACATTGATAGGAAACTTCTCTCTTTTACAGGTGCTCCTTTGAGTTGGTTGTTGTGGCACAGAAAAAAAAGTTTTGCAACTAGAGGATAAAGTAATGATAAGTAACTAAGGCGGTATCACCATGTAAGTATGCATGTATATGCATCTAGGGAAACAACCTACACAAATATCCTATTAGTCAGCATAATGCCCTAGTAACAAGGTTTTGGAAAGCAGTCATGGTGAGTGAGTGGCTGGGTATTGCATAGTGCGCCTATGTGGTATGCTGCTGCATAACAGGCACATATATGGTTATTATTTTATGAAAACATTAAAAAATATAAATGTGTATTGAACTAGATAAAGTAGAAAGAAATCGGTCAACATTCAGAAAAGAATTAAGTGTACACTTTCACACTTATTTGAGAGCATATTTTAGTAATCTACAGCATGTCAATATAAAAAATAATGAAACCTTTTAAGTCAAATACAACGAAGAAAATCTACAAATTATTAGATGAAGAGTGAGAGAGAGAGAGGAGGAGGAGGAGGAGGAGGAGAAAGAAAGATGCAGCTATTAGCATAAGGCCTTAGCTGCTTGGGTCCATGTCGGCATTTGAATATCCACTATGCGAACAGCTGCATACGTCGACCTTGTTGGCCCAATAGGCAGGTACTAGGTCGTGAAAATTCTATTTTATGTGATAGAAAGATAGTTTTAACTTGATAAATTTACTTAATGAAACAACATTGATAGGAAACTTCTCTCTTTTACAGGTGTTCCTTTGAGTTGGTTGTTATGGCTTAGAAAAAAAAGTTTTGCAACTAGAGGATAAAGTAATGACAAGTAACTAAGGTGGTATGACCATGTAAGTATGCATGTATATGCATCTAGGGAAACAACCTACACAAATATCCTATTAGTCAGCATAATGCCCTAGTAACAAGGTTTTGGAAAGCAGTCATGGTGAGTGAGTGGCTGGGTATTGCATTGTGCGCATATGTGGTATGCTGCTGCATAACAGGCACATATATGGTTATTATTTTATGAAAACATTAAAAATATAAATATTTATTAAACTAGATAAAAATAGAAAGAAATCAGTGAACATTCAGAAAAAATTAAGTATACACTTTCACACTTATTTGAGAGCATATTTTAGTAATCTACAGCATGTCAATATAAAAAATAATGAAACCTTTCAAGTCAAATACAACAAAGAAATCTACAAATTATTAGATGAAGAAAGTGAGTGAGTGAGAGAGAGAGAGAGAGAGAGAGGAGGAGGAGGAGGAGGAGGAGGAGAAAGAAAGATGCAGCTAATAGCATAGGGCCTTAGCTGCTTAGGTCCATGTCGGCGCCTGAATATCCACTATGCAAACATCTGCATACATGGTCGCCCAGCAGAGTGCAGTCAGCAGACCACTCTGCATATGCGGCTGTATGGGTAGGATGTTAAAATAAGAACCGGCACTACATGGCTGCATCCTATGGTCTTAGTACTTGCTAAAACTCTCACAAGATGCACATGAAAATTCCAGTCTAATAGATACTACTATATAATGAGAACTTTAGAGGTGAGTCTCAAAGCTAGAGGTGTGTCTCCGCTCTCCACCCTAGGCTCCCTCCATTGTGAAGTTCACCATGCTTGGATTCGGCTCCAGGTATCTTTTTTTCCCCCTTCCTTTAAATGTGAAGTTTTGGCCCTGTTTTCTAGGAAGAGTTCATACCATTTATGTCATCGATTCACCTAATTGACTTTTACTCAGGAGCCATATCTTATGTTGGAGATCTTCATGCTTTGTTTGTATAAATTGGGATGGATCACTGTGTGCCTAGTTGTTCAATCTTATGGTTTAGAAACCCCAAATTAGGCAAAAACCTAGCATCCCCTCCCTCCACCATTTGACTTCTAGGTGACACCTACAGGTGTTGCATGCTGATCTGAATGCATCCATTTCCCAGACAAGAGCCACAACTTGGCCCAGCTACTCGTGCATACAGTGAACAAGTAATATTTTTTCCAATCTATATATGATTACAAAGTGAGGTGTGTTGCACCAGACGCACCTCCAACCTATTAAAGCTGTATATACATTTTAGGAAATATATTCCTATCTTTGATTTACTATTACTGAAGATAAAAGATCCACGACTACTGGAACCATGTCAGTTACTCAGATGGCAAATAGACCATCCATCCCACCAGGCTACTGTTTTCCCATTGTTTTTGGTTATAAATTTCAGCATACAGGACACAGATTTTTTACTCAAAGAGAAAGTACTGGAACAAATGTACTATTATTAGTCTATACAGCCAGCTATATGCATCTACAAGGACAATAAATGACAAATACAGCGCAGTTGGGGTTCATGTATATGCAGGTTCAATGTATGCAACTTACTTGCAAATTCATTGGTGGAGTTATAGGATATATATAGATATATATGTATATATGCAAGAGGACTATAAAACCTGCAAGCTTGTTCCTGATTTTTGGGGTGGCTTTTCCTCATATATTACTGATACTATGTTGTGCTTTCTTATTGATGATAGCTAGACAGACCAAGATAGATTGTCAAACTCTTGGTTTCATTACTTTAGTGAGTCATCTTGTTGGTCATGGATGAGTAGGGGATGCAGCCAGTTCCTTTTTATAATCTGAAAATTATGCATGAACATCAAGCATATTCTTAGATTTTGGACTTGAAAAGAACATTGACTGCAAAAAGAGTCTTAGGACTCTCTTTCTGGTACACTGTGCATGATGCATTTGTGTGCATTACCATGAGTTTTAATGCATCCTAGGTCTAATGCAAGTCTTTTTCTACATGGCAGTCTTGACTTGTCCTTGAGTCATGAAGAGAGGGAACAAAAGCTGAAACAGGCAACTGTTAGAGCAACATTTGTGCAAGATCTGCTTCTGTCTGCTTTATTTGGTGATTGACCGAGGCTGCACCTAAACCTAATTGCAAATGGGTTGTTGGTGATTCCAAATGCCTAGAACACACTTCTGGTAACTGAATTATAGGTGAATGATTTTGTTAAGGTGTTCTGGGGCCTTGACAGCATGAGGTGCGAGATCATGTAACGGCCCTGTACACATTCTATAGATGCTTATCAAGGTTAAGTGACATCTCCCATCTTTGCCGCCTCTTAGGAAAATGCAAGTTGAATTGTACGATACATAAAGTATCATCGTGTTCGAATAAATCCACTCATCTATTCTACGAGTACTTAATATGCAATATGTAAAACTCGGTATGTATGAGTATGAATCAGTTATATTATTGGTATTTAATTAGAAACCCGCCCTTTCTCGTACAGTGTCATATCCAGCATCAGCATTCGGCAGCAGCTTGAGCATGTAAAAATTGTAAGCTAAAACGATATTCACATATCAGTGACAAGTTTATTGTTAGACTTTTAGTCCCATCAGGATTGCTATTTACATTGTGGAAGGTGTCTCCTCTTTCTGCTTTGAAGTATTAGCAGAATGACATTAACTAGCAGGTCAGGAAAATCATAAGCTATTAAGCGGAACATAAGATATCTCGCCATGCTCTTAGGGCCTTAGGCACAAGAAAATTTCTGCACTGCATGCATCAGCATGGCCATGCACGCTCACCAGGTCACTGAATTGAGCACATGATGGAATCTATAGTGGCGCACCTCGATGATTGGCTGCATGCATGGCCAGCTGGTGCATGGAATAGTTTCTCCTAGGTACAGAGTGTTCTTCCATACAAAATATCATTACAAGGAACTAACAAAGAGTGCACAATCGCAAAGGGCAAGGATTAAAGAATTTATTAAACGCAGACAGAGGGAAGAAATGTCGCAAATTTAAAGTACAAAAATTGGATCCTTTTGGTGCCCTGGCTCATGACTACTAGATGACCACGATGCCGGTTAAACTCTAGATGCTGCTGCTGCTGTCATTATGTAAAGCATAAATGCCATAATTCCTGTTTTTTTTAAGCAGGATCGTTACATGTTTTGTTTTAAATAGGATGCCACAGTTTCGTTATATGTATACAAAGTTCATTGGAAAGTATACTTTCTACCAGATATGGACATCATGATGATGCCTTTTCTTATCAGTAGTTTAATACAGACCTCAATGAATGCACAAACTGATTTACATTTAATTGAAGCGGTTCACACCGGTTCAGGTACTTTTGGATGGGATGAATTTAAAATTTTTAAATAAATTTTTAATTAAATTTAGAATATATTTGGATTGTAGAATTTTAAGTAGATTCGGATATGAATAGAATAAAGTTTGTGGGTGCTTTATCCGGAGTTCTAGACCGGCCAGGTCCAGACCGGCTCGAAGCAGCTCGCAGACCGGTCGTTAGAAGACAGGTCCGTGGGTTCGGTGTCCGGCTAAAACCTACGCCATCGAACCCATCCAACCGGATTAAATTAAGAAAATCTCCGCCATCGAAACAATAACCCATAAATCCCAGCAGCACTTTTCTCCTCTTCCTCTCTCTCTCTTCCCCTGCGTTACCGGGTGCCTCGAAAGAGAAAGAAGCGATGGAAGAGAGCGCGGGCTTCCTCTACGAAACCCTCGACCCCTTCTTCTCCGCCGATCCCGACCCCGCCTCCGATCCCACCGAGTCCTACGCCGTCTTCCGCAACCAGATCACCTCGCCGGCGGACTCCTTCGCTGACATCCCCGCCGCCGACTACTTCTCCCTCGACGTCGCCGCCGACAGCCCGCGCCGGGACAAGACCCCGCCGTCGCAGCGGACGCCCGGTTCCCGCTCCCTGGAGGGCAACCGGGCTTTGGAGCTGGCCTGGTTCCGCTCCGGCAGTCGTTTTAAGAGCCCCATGCTTCAGCTCCACAAAGGTAACCGTCGGATGCCAGAAAGAAAGTTTCTTGGTGCAGTTTTTTTTATGAACTATTTCAAGCGGATCGACTTCTTTTTAGTGTATGTTTCGTTAGTTAGATTTTCGTCTACAATGGTGGTGTGAAATTTTGAGAATTAAGATCTAAGATATTTTTTATAATACACAGTCACATCATAGAACCTTAAGATCCTTGGGGAAAATGGAACATAGAACAAGAAAGGGCGCACTTAGTCTTTGGAATTTTTGGTTTACAAAAAATTCATTATACTTTGCTCGACATAATTGGTAATCTCCTCTTTTTATTGACTCGAACCGTCAATTTGGCAAAATAACTCACAAACAATCAAGAAAGATGATGAGGACAACTTATTGTTTTGTCGCTGTTGTTCTCATTATTATTAAAAATCAAGAAGCTATTGCAAGAACAGGTACTATGAAAAGTCTTGGCTTATGCGTGCAAAGGGGTCTGCCTTCAGAATTTCTGCGACTCTCAAGTCCTACTCCTGTTTCTGAAACAATTTTTATTTGATAAAACCTGCAGCATGGTGATATTATCTCCCTTATCTAATAAAAGCCTATGCAAATTCTCACCTATCTGAATCCCTAGATTGCAGGAACATGAGAGCACATGAAATTCCCTTAATAACCAGAATCTTCTACCTAGGATGAGCAACCTGCATCCGCTTTCCAAGCGATTCTTTACTAAAAATATTTCTACAATATCCACTATTTTGCACCTGTGCCTGCTCTCATACCCACTCCTAATCCAACCAGGTTCACGTCTTTTCCTTCGCTTTTAACATAGCTACTATCTTCGCTAGACAAAAATTCTGGCCTTATTTACCAGCCATTTTAATGTGCCACTATATTTTTTTTGAAGTGGATGGTGCATCGGTTAGACACTAATATGCTAGAATGAGCCATGCACGAGGAAACAAAATAATAATAAAAATACAGCATTCACAAATATGTAAGTAAAATTAGAACTATGTTTAACCAAGATATATGGCACAAATATACGTAATAGATATAACATAATAATAAAAACCTAAAAAAAATCATGGAATAGCAAAATAGAAGAAAAAGCAAATCATTAACCTCGATTAGTAATGTTCTTATTAAATTGACTGAAATTGATCTCCAGCTCCTTGGTGGCGATGTCAAGTTAGAGAATAAGAAATATAAGCCAATTAAAAACAAAAGGCAAAACGGTTCTCTAAAAGATTTTTAAGAAAAAGGTCACTAAAAGCGAGAAAAGAAAAACATAAAACATGTGTGTAAATGGATTGCTTCTGCAACAATCAAATTATGTCATAAAATAAGATGCAAAAGATGAGAGTTTGATTAAAAGCATGTTAAAAGGCTGCTGTGTTATTCTAGCAGTTAAGGGATTACACAATGTATATGCAGGTATGTAGGCCACATATATGGGAGTACATGCAGTTACTATTTTCTAACTGCAAGAAATAAACAAGAACATTAAATATGATGAAAGCAGCAACAATGATTGTAGCATGTGTTTTGGATAAATAATAACAACATCGATATTAATAAAAACTAGCAACTAGTTTTTACTATTTAGTACTTTATGCCTAATAGCAATAGCTATAACATAACTAACATATTGATAATATCAATACTCATATCATGCCTACGTCAAAACCACAAAAAACCTAATCATCAGCTTGAACATGTTTCAGCTTCATAGGTTCTATAAAAGTGGGCTCACATGTGTCTTGGAATGCTAAGCGTGCCGCATGAGTGGTCACAGGGCATGCGGCTGCAGAACACTAGGCGGACTGCCTTTTTGGCCCTTATATGGTATAATTGCATATAGTCACCTCATATAGGTGATGCAGTGCAGTCAAGTGACTGCATCCACATGTACAGCCACATGCACCTCATTTTAAAAGATTGGGTTGAAACAAAGAGAGAAATATTCCTATCTTTTCCTTTCTCTTCTTTTAAGCTGAAGCATTTGAGTTAAGATAATGAAAAAGAGGAGAGACAGTCAGGATTGTGATTTGGGTGGGCAGTGTCAGCCATAATGTGTGAGATTGGAATGTTAGATGCAAGATAAGACCGTAAAAGTGAGTAATGGATTTGATTAAATTCTGTAGTTATCCATGAGGATATGATGAAGAAATTCAGAGATAGAGCCCTTTCTAAATTGAGAACTTCAATTGGTTCGAATTATAAATGTTTCACCGGCAAGTTATTTCACAATAGTAAGTTATCACAAGATATGGTTAGTTCAGAGGTACAATAAGATATTTGAATAGATTGTAGCCATTAGAATATCACAAGAAATTGGAAGAAAGGATCCCTTCTGAATGGAAATTTTTGGTTTTATTGGAATTTTAAATTTTGATCATGCACTTTTCTTGGTAAGGATTTGTTTTAGAATAATGATCCGTGGATCTTGATTCAATGGTATTTGGCTGGATATTCTTTTAATGGATGGCCACCATGGATTTCATATTTACATGATTCACAGTTGGCAATCTTAAATATTAGTATGAAGTATCAAGATGATCCATCCTCTATGATGGGATCCACCTTATCATATGCCAAGTGCTATCACCTTGGTTTCTAAAACTGATCACTCTATTAAAGCTATGGATCTCAAAAGTCAAACTGCTCTAGCTTGAAATCTTCATTCTCCGTTTTCTTGGGCTTGTTGCTCATGTCACTCATAAGACAACGCAGATGTGGCTTTTGATCAGATCATGGCTTGGTATATTTGAAGAATGTTGCATAATGGGATTGCATGTGTTTTAGTTGCAAGCATCAAGGTATTTTCCTCAATCTATCTCAACATCTTCCTTTTTTTCTTCTTTTCTTTCATATAATGGATTGGATATGTGTGATGCACATGGAAGAGGATGTTGCATGCCATTCTGAGGACATGTAACATTAATCGCTGGCCCAACCTGAAAATGAATGGAGACAACTGCAACACCCCCCCCCCCCCCCCCCCACACCAAAAAAAAAAAAAAAAAAGTTGAGGAGATAGATCACAACTGCAGCAACCTTTCTTTTGTGGTATATTTGTGAAATATGATGCCCTTGACAGTCCCCGTCACCTATTAGGCAGCTTGAGGGATCTACACATGGTCTGCCGTACCGGTCCGGCCTGGGATCGGTACCGGATCAGCGTGAAATCCGGTACCGGTAATTTATTGTTGAAGAACCGGTACGCCACCCGTACGGGACCGGTTCGGACCGGTACGCCACCGGTTCGGACTGGTACGCCACCAGTTCGGACCGGTTCGAACCGGTACGCCACCGGTTTCGTACCAGTCCGGGATGCCACCGGTACGCCGACCGGTACCGGTACGGCGGATCTTGGATCTACATGTGCACCCAAACTGTGTGGATCTTCCCCACCCTTGATAACCTTTGTAGGCCTTTTGTAGCATATCATGTTCATTGATAGCTGTAATTACTGGTTGGGGAGTATGTCAATAGAAGTTTTGTGATCTCATTATGTCAGGGTTGTAAGACACTTGGGAGCGATAAAATAGTCCTGCTGAAGTTGATTAAGAGCTGGGTCTCTTTATATGGATAAAGATATTATGAATTAGAGTGTCTATTAGGTGTCTACCTGTCCTTGTTATGCTTTGAGTAATATAGTATTTCTTGTTGGTTTCATGCCTTGTGATTGTTTGGATTCGTTCTTTGTGCTTCCCTTTACAACCGAGAGTTTGGAAAAAATCTATCAACGTAACTATCGATATTGTTAGAAGTTATTTTGGCTCATGCAGAGATACTCGATTTTTGTGATTTTGTCACTCCAACTCCTGAAGAACAAGCCTCACGTGCTGCTGCTGTACAATGTGTTTTTCAGGTTATCAAACACATCTGGCCGCACAGCAAAGTATGTCAGTTTTTTTACTTTGTTAGTGTAAATTGTTGGCCTTTTCTGTGTCTGTTCGTAAACAATCTTTTAACTCTTTTGCATGATACTGTTTATTGCTGTGCAGGTGGAAGTTTTTGGATCATTTAGGACAGGCCTCTATCTACCAACAAGTGATATCGATGCAAGTACTATGCAACTTTAAAGAATATTGCAATGAATGCTTAATCTCTTTATACTTATTTCTGTTGCTTTTTGTATAACTTGGAGCTAATTTATACGAAAATATCTCATTTTAATTCTGCTGCATGCACAATGTCCAATATCATGTATCATGTTGTTAACTTGTATGGCACTATATTTTATTTATTTTAAAATCTCATTGTTTGCAAGCAACTTTGACCCTCCAAATGTCGTGGACTACATGATTGTTCTTTCTTTGTTTCAATCAGATGAAGATTGTGGAAGCATTTCTTTCTTTGATAGGTTAGCTGTAAAAAAAAATAGTTTCATTGATCTGATAACTTCTATACTTCTAGTTTTAAAGTTGAAATGGTTGCCCATTTGAAGCCCTGCTGCCTAATGGGCTACCATCCTAGAACTTTTAAATTTCTACCGTAATCTAGGTATTTCTTGGGAACCCCAGTTTTTCTCTATTGTTGCTTTCTCTTTCTAAGAGCTTTAGTTCTCTTCTACGCTATAGAATGTCCTCTGTCTTTTTGTTTTGTCCATTTTTCGTTTTCTTGTAAATGCTTAAAATATTTACCATGAATAGAGTTGCCTTCTTCACCCTTTTATGTCTAACATGGGAACAAGTTTACTGCATCAACTTTGAGGGCTGGAAGTTTCAAGGATGTGCTAGTTGTGCTTTTAGACAGTGTGATGCTAGCCTTTTGATATTTCCTTAGCATTTAAAGTTGCTTTCTGCAGGAAGTAACAAACTGGGTGGCTATAAGAATGGAGTAACAGCGGCAGTAATCCTTGTTAGTTTGATTTACTATAGGCATATGTATGATTGACTAGAAGAACTTCTTCTTCTTAACCAGCATCAGTTATGTTCCTTAGGAAATAAGTTTTAGTTTCCACATCCTGTTGCATGATTTTCAGCACGGAGTGAATTCTGCTACTGCTATGAGAGAAAAATGTTTCATCCTCTTCTGGATCGTTACTAGGCCTTATACTTCCCCTTCATTGGATGTTTAAGGACGCTTAAAACAAGATGGCTAGCACCACCTCATCTGTTCTGATTCTAATTGAGGAATTTGATACCAAGCATCTTGTTTGAGATTGGTGTCTTACTAAGACTAGCATATCTTGATTACTGATGCTACAGACATTGAAAAAGTCATTATTTCATTTGACTTCTTTTAAAGGAACTTACCTAGCTCATTTTCTTCTGAATGCCTTAAAAGGTCTCATACCTTTTCTGTTTAAATTTTTGTGCAATCACTTTTAAAATATTGCTCTTTGGGTTGCTGACAAGTCTACACTTCTCTGTTCTATTAGAACTCAGCAACAATCTTTGAGTTTATCAAGTTATACAAAACATGAGAGGTTCAAACCATTCTAGCAAGTTTATAAAAAATTCCTTACGGAAAAAAGGCGCACAAAATGAATGAGCTCATTAGTATTACCCTTTTCTTGATCCTGTGCTTATCACATATGGAGGATTAAGTGCATTTACTATGGAGGATTTAATAATGTCTACCATCTAACAGAACAGCTTTACTCTTTCAATACTAATGTTGTGGTGGATTATCTAGTAGTTTACACCAAAGTGATGGGAGTAAATTTTGTTAAAGACAGCAATTTGCGATATCTATATCTGCTTCATATTTTGTATGCACAAAATTTTATAAGCATACATATTTTATTGTTTAGGATAATAACTTCAAACTGTTATGTGATAATGCTTTTGACTAGCATATCTTAACTATCATATGCTATAGGTTGTGATTTTGGAGTCAAAGGCGAAGACTCCACAAATGGGTCTTTATCCTCTTGCTAGAGCTCTATCCCAGACAAGTATTGCAAAAAAAATGCAGGTAACAATTTTTGACCAGCATTCATATTATCAGTTGTGTGATCCAAAGTTGATTGACAACTTCAATGATTCATCTTTTTGTTCCTCTGAAACATTATTGCATAGAAGTATTTTTAGAACAATATGAATCAACTGCTTTTATCTGGCATAAGAATATTATTCTATTTCTTTCACCTAGGTTATAGCTAAGGCTCGTGTGCCAATTGTGAAGTTTGTGGAAAAGCAAAGTGGGATATCTTTTGACATCAGGTTCAAATTATCACTTGAGATATTGTCATATAAAGAACTTGCATCTTGATTCCTGCCACAACTATACTTTTTCTCTCTCTGATTTTACTTGTCATATTATTATTCCTGTTATTAGTTCTATCTGGATATAGCTCATTTGTTAGTCAACAACATAAATGGGCATGAGAGAATTGTTTTACTCAATACTCAGGCCACTATGCAGCATTGTTGTAATGTGGATTGCATAATGCAGGAGTGAAGAAGCAACCAATTTTGATTCACTATTAGAAAGATGGAAAGTCTAAAATGTGCAACATCAACTTTCTTAATAATAAAAATACAGATAATTCTATCAGTTTGGCTCGTGATATTAAAATCTGGGCAAGGAAAATAAGTCCTTTGTCTAAAACAACCTGATTTTAAGCAATGAAGAAAACTCAAGGTGTTCTGCTTTTACTATCTCTTTAGGTATTAAGTGCTCAGGTGGACAAGGGGTCTGGCTTGAGAACAACCGATTTCAGAAACCAGTATACTTTGTAATTTGTATGATAAAAAATATGCTTTTCACAAACATTAAACACATTAGACTCCATCCTATGATGGAATTAAACAGATTCCTATCTAATCACAACACAATTTTTTGAATATGCTAAAACTATTAAATGTAAATATGACATGGAAGAGGGTGAGCCTTGGTGCAACCGTAAGGTTTCTCCATTATGACCTAGAGGGTCACAGGTTTAGAACACAGAAACAACCGCTCCGCATATGGGTATCATGCTGTGCATATCTGACCCTTTCCAAACCCTGCAATGGCAGGAACCTCGTGCACTGAGCCACCCATTTTTTACATATGATATGGAAGATACAATTTTGTTGCATCAAATCATGGATTTCTAAATAGTGTTTTTCCTTTTTATTTTAGTGACTATAAACTCAATCACTTTTATTGTTTTAACTTTATTTTTTAAGAATAATGTAAATGATATTTCCATTAGAGTTTATTGTAGGAAGATAGTGATCGATACATGTGGAATAAAATACTGGTGAATACCTGAATAATACCGGTCGTACTTGTACAAGTCCTAGCCAGAATGATTTTTTGTTTCTTGAATTAGTATAGGTCCTGTTCACAGGGAAAACAGATCCTTCCATCCTCAAACCAGTCAATTCAGGTTGGTAAGTCCTGATCTAGGCCTCTATCTGTTGGTTTGAGATGATTTTGACCAATTTATGCATGTATATATTTAAAGGAGCTTTCATAATTACACTTGCATTTTGACAAAATTTGAAGAAGCAAGAGAGCATGTGGGAGTAAAGAAGGGGAAAAGCAACTGCAAAGGGGGTCTTCATTTGTTTTGGTCATATACCAATTATCTTATGGAAAAGGAATCATTTTATGCTGGAGCAGTTCAATTACTTCCAAAAGGATTGTGATGTTATCAAAACTATTATATTTGATCGTACCTTCATCACATGGTTGATCGATCTATGCTTTTATCATTTCATATTATTCAAAATATTCTTGTAGGTGTCAAAAACACATTTTTTAGTTAAAAATTTTGGTTCTCAAAAGAAACAAAAATCTCTAAAGGAATTTACTGAACTTATATATCTGTGCATGCATGCAGATGTTTGATGGAATATTGATTAATGAATTTTGTCAAGCATAGTTTCTGAACTCATGATGTAGTTATAATTACATAAACTGAAATTTAAGTAACCATAATCAGTCTTGCATCTCAAAAAGGTCATATAATTTTGTCTTATTCTTACATCCGAAATTAGATTATGATTTTCTTTAACTTTACTGATTGTATAATATCAATTAATTGTTTTAGTGTGCTCAAGTCCAGTTCTTTGTATTTCTGTTAGCATATTACTCAATACTACTGATTTATCCCCGGTATGTTCATTATGATACAGTACTTATCAGTGAGAGCTTTTTTTAGGTGAACTGCCTGCTACCTTAGTTGTCCCACCCCTCCACCTAACAACCGACAATTTTGATTTCAAGTCTGGGGTAGTGTATCCCCAAGTTTTTGGACCTGGATATTTGTAAACTGGATGGATTTCCCTCCCTTAACACCCCCCCCCCCCCCCTCTTTCCCACACACACACATCCCCCCACCCCACAACCCTTAATACAAAAAAGGAAGAAGAAGAAGAAAAGAGATTTTTTTTGAGAATGGGAGTTGTAACATACGATGATTTTATTAAAGGAGTGGATGAAAGTGATTTCTGACCATGTAGCCTGTTGAGTACTGACGGACATGTAAATGAGTTGTGAAATACACATGTATATAAGGTTGGATCATAGCGCTCCCCCCCACCCCTGCTTGCTCCATACACGTATGACTGTATGTGCATTCTGATTACTTAATGTTCCCTGTGCACATAACTGAATCAGTGATACTCTAGTTCCAAAATATATATGTCAGAAATATGCACTGTAATCATGATCTGCATTTGTTCAAAATGTTCAAAACTAAAATTAAATATCCTGGACACTTCTTACTTATGCACGAAGTTCACAAAATGAAAGGATTTTTCATAACAATCGATATGTCTTACTGTTAATCTGTTGCTGTAATATATTCTAACTGATTAAATTTTGGTGCATATATTATAATGGCACATGATGGTATTGGATTGTTAATTTGGATAGCCTATCATGTATTTTTTTAATGCCATTGTAATTGTTGGGGGAAAAACCCCAAGTCATACCGCCACGGAGGCGCTCGGCTAGAGAACGCCGACCGGAAAGCGCTCGACTAAAGGACGCCGACCAGAGAGAGCGCCAAGAGGCGCCCAACCAAAATAACCCAAGTAGGGATGCTCGGCTAGAAAGAGCCGACCAGAAGAACGCCGACCAGAGAAGCGCTCGAACTAGGAAGCGCCGACCAGAAACAGCGCCAAATAGAGGCGCTCGGCTAGAAGGTGCTCGCCCAAAGGGCGTCGACCAGAAGTACTAGAAGCAACCCCGCCACAGGGCGCCCCTCTGGGCGACCAGCTCGGCTCGGCACTCTTGCCGAGCCGATGCCTTAACTAATACTCCTCCCCGCCTAGCTTTCTCGAAAGGTCCGGCGGCTATACACGCGACTCTACTACAACCTGCCACTATCTCCAAGCCATCAAGGCATAAGATCTCCGCAGGTATTCGGCACGACCTGCCATTAATGCATGAGGCTCCCTCAAGTCTCCAATGCACTCAGTCATTTAATGAACACGGCTCAAGACGATCTCCGGATCACTGAACCGTCAAAGCGTATGGCTCTCCCTGACCGTCGGTTCATTCGGTAATAAATGCACTTACCATCCACGGACCCCAGGCCCACCACAGCCGGCGGTTCAACCACTCCAACAGGTCCGATCGACCGTGACAACTCCCTGGTTCCGGTCTGATTCGGTCCCGTTCTCCACTACGCCATTAATGGGCCAAATCGTGCCCAATTATGACGAAAAGAGACAAATTTCCCTGCCACCTCCCAGGTAACGTAATCCCCTTCTATAAAAGGAAACCTGGGAGAAGGGAATGGGGGACCCCCCGGAGAGAACCCTCCTGGACCGGGTGAAAAGAAGCAAACAGCACAGACACAATTGAGGACATCATCCTCTTCATCTTCTTTATCTGATCCAAATGCTCTCCTGCCTGCTCTCTCCACATATTCCCCCTCTGACTTAAGCATCGGAGGGCCGGCGCCGGGGAGCCCGGCCACCGGCTTTTTTGCAGGACAGGACTGGACGCACCACCCCTCTTTGCTCTCTTCCACTCCCCAGCGGAGGACGCGGCCGGCCGGCGCCCCGCCGTCCGCCCTCTCAGGCGGCGGAGCTCCTCCTCCCCTGGCTTCGCGGCGGCCCCCAGGTCCAATTTCCAGCAACAGTTGGCGCTAGAGGAAGGGCCCGAGTTCGCTGCCATGAAGCTAAGAAGCAAAGGGGCTTCCAATGCCTCTCGACGTCCTCCACCCAGTCCTGAGCATTCCGTCCGGAACTCACCACCTCCGGCCGAGTCAACCCCTCAAGTTCGGCCGGAGCAGTTTGATGCCTTGGTGCAACAAGTGCAAGCTTTGGCTACCGCTGTCCAAAGCTTGCAACCCAGGGGCATCCCAACGGCACCGCCTCCTCCGGCTCCAGCTCAACCGGAGCCTCCTACAAGCGGACTTCCCCTTCGAGGTCAGGACTCCCAAGTCCAGGCCTCCCTCTGGAGAGAGCACCCAGCCAGAGGCTACGGAGGCTGGCCACAGCCTTCAGAAGCTGAGTCGGTTCCAGGGCAACCTGCGCTCGAACGAACCGCTGCAGCGATCCTCCAGAATGATGAACTCGACAAGAAGGTCGAGAAGCTGGAGCGCCAAATCCAGGCACTCCACGGGAGAAAATCAGGACGTGATAACGACTTCGAGTTCACTACGAAGTCACCCTTCTCCCTGGAGATCGAAGATGAACCGGTCCCACTACGGTTCAAGATGCCCCAGGTGGAGCCCTACAACGGCAAGGCTGATCCCCTTGACCACCTGGAGAGTTACCGGGTCTTAATGGCCCTACAAGGAGCCTCGGAGGCCATGATGTGCAAAGCTTTTCCGGCGACACTCCGAGGGCCAGCCCGGCTTTGGTTCACCGGGCTGAAGCCGAGTACTGTCTCTTCCTTTGAGCAGCTCGGTAGATAATTTGCTGGCAACTTTGCCGCCAGCCAGCCCCAGCGGCGGACATCCGACTCCCTCCTTGATATCAAACAAAAGGAGGGAGAATCCTTCAAGGAGTACTTGGACCGGTTCACCGCCGCAACATGGGAGGTCCGGGAGCTTGACCAGTCAATCGCCATGTCGGCGTTGAAGACTGGAGCCCGGTCCTACAGATTTCTCTTCTCGATCGAGAAGAATTTCCCCACGGACCTCACCGAAATGTTCGCTCGGGCGCGGAAGTATGCCAAGGCAGAAGAAGCCGTGGCGGTTAGGCGGGGCGGGACCGAGCAGAACCCCAAGAAGAGACGTCGCGAGGAGCGCGGCCAGCCCAGAAGCCCGTCTCCGCGACGAGCTAAGAATCCGCCCCGCCCGAAGAGTCCACCCCGGTTGAGAGGACCGCCACAGCAGAGGTCACCACTCCGCCCGAGGTTCCCACTGCAGGCCCGTGCACCCGAAGGGAGGTATGAAAAGTATACTCCCCTCAATGCTCCTCGGGCTAAAATCCTCATGGAGATTGAGAGTCGGGATTGCATCCGGCTCCCACCTCCGAAGCCAGACACCAGAATCCGGCGTGATCTCCGGAAGTATTGCCGTTTCCACCGGGATCACGGCCATGATACCGAGGATTGTTATCAGCTCCGAAATGAGATCGAAGCACTCATTCGCCGAGGGGTGCTCGATCGGTTTGTGCAAGGCCGGCGTGAAGGGAAGAAGCCAGCCGAAGGAGCAGCACAGCCTGAAGGTTCAAATGCCAACAGGCCCATCGCCGGCGTCATCAACACTATCCGAGGCGGGACCTCGGCTGGGGAAGCCTCAGGGGAAGAAGCCTCCTCGAAGCGCCCGCGCACCTCTGAAGCCATCTCCTTCTCAGATGATGATCTAGAGGGAGTCAAAACTCCCCATGATGATGCCGTGGTCATCTCCATGATCATAAATAAATTTGATGTAAAACGCATCCTGGTTGATAATGGAAGCTCGGCGAATGTTTTGTATTTTGGTGCTTATTGTAAAATGGGGATGACAAAAGAACAGCTACGGAGGATGAATGCTCCGCTAGTTGGATTCACTGGGGATTCAGTCCCAGTAGAGGGCGAGATCGACCTTCTGGTCACAGCCGGGCTCGCCCCTCGTGAAAGTACCGTGGGTATGAGCTTCCTTGTAATACGCCTGCCCTCGGTTTACAACGCCATCCTCGGAAGGCCAGGACTCAACGCCCTCCGAGCAGTGGTCTCAACTCACCATCTGCTGATGCGATTCCCTACCAGCCAGGGAGTCGGTGAAGTTCGAGGGGATCAAATGGTGGCAAGACGATGCTACCTAGCGACCCACGAAGCAAGACAACCAGCCGAGGTGCCTGCCCCAACGACTGACCAGCCCTCAACTGAAGTTATGGAGGCACGGGTCAACCCCCAGAAAGAGCGGGTAGAGCCTGGTGAGTTGTTAATTCAAGTTCCCTTACGAGAGAACTTTCTCGAGCTAACCGTGCAGGTCGGCTCTGGCCTTGGCGAACACGAGAGGAGTCGCCTCGTCAACTTCCTACGGGACAATATGGATGTCTTCGCATGGTCACCTGCAGACATGCCAGGGATAGATCCGGAGATCATGGTCCACCGGCTTCAGGTGAAGCCGACCTGCAAGCCCGTGCGACAAAAGAAGCGAGGCGCCGCCCCTGAACGACAACGAGCAGCAGCCGAGGAGGTCGGCAAGCTCCTTGAAGCCGGCTTCATCCGGGAGATATCCTACCCGGAATGGCTCGCCAATGTGGTCCTCGTCAAGAAAGCCAGCGGAAAGTGGCGTATGTGCGTGGACTACACCGACCTGAATAAAGCCTGTCCGAAGGACAGCTTTCCACTTCCCAGCATCGACCAGCTCGTGGACTCCACCTCGGGTCACGAGCTGCTGGCATTCATGGACGCCTTTTCCGGATACAACCAGATCCGCATGGCGCCAGAAGATGAGGAAAAGACAGCCTTCATCACCGACGGGGGAACCTACTGCTACAAAGTGATGCCATTCGGCTTGAAAAACGCCGGGGCAACTTATCAAAGGCTGGTCAGCCGGATCTTCAAAGACCAAATAGGCCGAAACATGGAGGTTTACGTGGATGACATGCTGGTGAAAAGCAAGGTGGCACAAGACCACATAGCCAACCTCAATGAAGCATTCTCCACACTCCGAAAGTACCAGATGAGGCTCAACCCAGCTAAATGTGCATTCGGGGTCACCTCCGGCAAATTCCTCGGCTTCATCATTACACAACGAGGAATTGAGGCCAATCCAGAGAAGATCCGAGCCCTCCAAGAGATGACGCCTCCCAGGACGGTCAAAGAGGTACAGCGGCTCACGGGCCGAGTGGCAGCCCTCGGGAGATTCATCTCCCGCTCGGCCGAGCGCTGCCTTCCATTCTTTGCAGCCCTCAAGAAGCCGAAGAACTTTTTGTGGTCGGACGAGTGCCAGCAATCTTTTGAAGAGCTCAAGCACCTACTGGCTTCCCCTCCCCTGCTCATGAAGCCTCAACAGGGTGAGCTCCTCTACTTGTATCTAGCTGTCTCCCCTGTAGCAGTAAGCTCGGTCCTGGTCCGAAAGCAGGGCAAACTCCAGAAGCCAGTATATTATACCAGTCGGGTCTTAAGGGACGCCGAGACCCGATACTCCAAGCTTGAGAAGACCGCCTATGCTTTGGTCATCTCGGCTCGGAGGCTCCGACCCTACTTCCAAGCTCATACAGTGGCTGTGCTGACTGACCAGCCGGTCAAGCAGATCCTGCAGAGATCAGATCGTGCGGGTCGGATCACCAAATGGGCCATTGAGCTCGGGGAATTCGACATCGAGTACCGGCCCAGACCGGCGATCAAAGCACAAGCACTCGCAGACTTTATAGCCGAGTGCACCATACCGGATGAGGTCGAGCCTGAACCTGAGCCACCGGTGGAGCAGACCCCGAGTTTGACATGGACTCTGCATGTCGATGGCTCTTCAAACTCGGGGGGTAGCGGAGCGGGACTTATCCTCACCAGCCCGGAGGGGGTGGTTGCCGAGCAAGTCTTGCGCCTCGAATTTCCTGCTTCAAATAACATGGCGGAGTATGAGGCACTTGTCGCCGGGCTTAAGCTAGCCAAAGAGCTAGGAGTGAAGGACTTGAAGGCCTTCAGTGATTCTCAGCTCGTCGTCAACCAAATTATGGGCGGCTTCGAAGCCAGAGACCCGACCATGCAGAAGTATCTTCAGAAGGTACGGGATCTCGTCTCGACCTTGGAATCCTTTCATATTCAACATGTTGCCAGGTCGGAGAATCTCAGGGCCGACCAGCTATCAAAGCTGGCGTCCTCTCGCATGAGCGAGCTTCCCAAAGAGGCAGTACTGGAATATCTCCAAAAGCCCAGCACAGACGAGCCCGAGCAGACCCTCTGCATCGAGTTCGAGCCAAGCTGGATGGATGAACTCATCAGCTATCTGCAAGACGAAACCCTCCCCGCTGATGAACGAGAGGCTCGCCGAATCAAGCGTCTCGCCACCCGGTACATACTATACGAGGGAAAGCTCTATCGGAGATCCTTCACCTCTCCCCTCCTCAGATGCCTTCGCCCAACGGAAGCTAATTATGCCCTGCGCGAAGTCCACGAAGGGATTTGTGGAAACCATCTGGAAGGGCGAGCATTGGCCCATAAAATTCTGCGCCAAGGATATTATTGGCCAACACTCCAGAAGGATGCTATGGATTTCGTCCAAAAATGCGACCGGTGCCAAAGGAACGCCAATGTTCAGCGCCGGCCCTCGGCTCCTTTGACTTCTATCAGCTCCCCTTGGCCCTTTGCCCAGTGGAGAATTGACATTCTAGGGCCATTTCCACTGGCCACCGGGCAAAGGAAGTTCCTGGTCGTCTCCATCGACTACTTCACAAAGTGGGTAGAAGCCGAGCCCCTCGCCCGGATCACCGAGCAGAAGATGCGGGATTTCGTCTGGAAGTCCATCATTTGCAGATTCGGGCTTCTCCGCATCCTTATCTCTGACAACGGTCGCCAGTTCGACAACATCCATTTCAGAGAGTTCTGCTCCGAGCTTGGCATTGACCACCGCTTTACCTCGGTCGCGCATCCTCAGACAAACGGAGAAACCGAGGTAACAAATCGTACTATCTTGCAGGGTCTCAAAGCCAGGCTCGACAAATCTAAGGACAATGGGTCGGAGACCTGTACAATGTCCTGTGGGCTTACCGGACCACGTTCCGCGTCCCCACCGGCGAGACCCCCTTCAACCTAACATATGGGACGGAGGCCGTCATTCCACTAGAGATTGGGCTCCCCTCTCCAAGAGTCGAGCACCACGATGCCAGCTCCAACTCTTCGCAGCTCAGAGGCAACCTCGACCTGATCGAGGAAACAAGGGAGGCCGCCCGAGTGCGTATGGCAAGGTACCAGCAAAAGACAGCTCAGTACTACAACGCCAGGGTCAAAGTCAAATCTTTCAGACCAGGGGACCTTGTCCTCAGAAGAGCTGAAGCCTCCCGACCAACTGAACAAGGGAAGCTGGCCCCGAATTGGGAAGGACCATACCGAGTCACGCGCATCCGCCGACCCGGGACTTATAAGCTAGAGTCCCTAGACGGGACTCCCATTCCGCGGAGTTGGAGCTCTGAAAATCTCCGCGTGTACCACCAGTAGAACCCTAAGGGGTTCCCCATTATTCAACCATTGAATTTCATTCTATGAATTTCATTTTACAATAAACTGATGGTTTGCGTGCTTATTCCGAGCTCACCAATTCTCCTGATTATCTCATACCATCAGGTTTATTCTTCTTCCCTGACCATGGTTGGGATGCCCCGGTGCCTCGGGATGATGGAGTACCTACGCGGGCTCCCTGAAGATGTTCGTGAGTTCGTGGCGCGCTCTCCACCGGCAACGAGCTCGGCTCGTTCTCCTACCCTGACCACGGTCAGGATGCCCCGCCACAACGGGATGCCCCGATTCGTCGGGATGGCCCGGGACGTCGGGGTGCGGTCTTAAGTGACCGGATTGAGTAGCGGTCCTCGGCCGGGATGCCTCGAGACGTCGAGATGCTCCGGTTTATCGGGATGCCCCGATGCGTTGGGATGCGGTCTTCATTGACCAAGACGAGCTCGGCTCGCTGTCCGCCGGCTTCAGCCGACGAGCTCGGCTCGTTCTCCATCGCCGGATTTCTCTGCCGACGTCCCCAAAGAACGGAGTCCGAGCAGAGAAGCGTCTTCAGTCGCCTCGGTGCCAGGACGCACACGGTACAAGCTACCCATTTATTTAATAGTTTTACATCTTATCTGCTTTTGGACTTTTCTCTGCCGATGTCCTCGAAGAACGGACCCCGAGCAGAGGAGCGTCTTTAGTCGCCTCGGCGCAAGGACGCATACGGTACCAGTGTCTGTTCTATTCTTGGATTTCTCTGCCGACGTCCCCAAAGAACGGAGTCCGAGCAGAGAAGCGTCTTCAGTCGCCTCGGTGCCAGGACGCACACGGTACAAGCTACCCATTTATTTAATAGTTTTACATCTTATCTGCTTTTGGACTTTTCTCTGCCGATGTCCTCGAAGAACGGACCCCGAGCAGAGGAGCGTCTTTAGTCGCCTCGGCGCAAGGACGCATACGGTACCAGGTACCCGTTTATTTAATGTCTTTACGTTATTCTATTCTTGGACTTTTCTCTGCCGATGTCCTCGAAGAACGGACCCCGAGCAGAGGAGCGTCTTTAGTCGCCTCGGCGCAAGGACGCATACGGTACCAGGTACCCGTTTATTTAATGTCTTTACGTTATTCTATTCTTGGACTTTTCTTTGCCGATGTCCTCGAAGAACGGACCCCGAGCAGAGGAGCGTCTTTAGTCGCCTCGGCGCAAGGACGCATACGGTACCAGGTACCCGTTTATTTAATGTCTTTACGTTATTCTATTCTTGGACTTTTCTCTGCCGATGTCCTCGAAGAACGGACCCCGAGCAGAGGAGCGTCTTTTGTCGCCTCGGCACAGGGACGCTCACGGTACAAGGTACTCATTTATGCTTCTACATTAACGTTTCTGCATTATCTATTGTCCTCGGATCTCTGCCAACGTCCTTAAAGAATGGACTCCGAGCAGAAGAGCATTTTCAATCGCCTCGGCGAAAGAATGCTCACGACACCAAACTATTATACTATGGAGAATTCCCGTCACGAGCTGACGAGTATTCAACCCATTTGTTGGAAAAGAATCTGGTCCACCCCGATAACTCAAGGCTCGGACCCAGAGTTCACTAGCCTCGCTAAAATTTAAGTCCTAGAGACCGCCTTAGGGCTCGATCGAATCCTGGACTAAGCTCGGAAAGACTCTCCGAGCCCAAATCCCTTTGGCATAAGCGTTGTTATGCCGCTGGTCGAAGGACTGAGCAATAAAGCTCGGCAAGCTGAACCTAAACCCAAACCCTGGGGCGGGCGAAATTAGAGGCCATAGAGCCCATCTCCTTGGAGCCTAAAATGGATCCGAGCAGGAAAACTTGGGACTATAACAGAATAGTTTCCAAAAATATGTGTTCATTTCAAAAAGGCCCGTAGGCTACAAGGATTCGGGCTCGGCCCTTACAAAATGCGGGGACCGTCCCGACTTAAAAATAACAAAATTACACTCTAAGGCTCGAGCTCGACCACTTCGGCTTCGGCAGTGTCGGGGGCGGCGGGCTCAACAGCCGGGACCTCCTCGGCCTCGACAGCGATAGGAATCGTCTCGGAGGCGACCTCGGCAACTTCGGGGACGGCTCCGGCCGCCTCGGCCAGACCTCCCTGGTCGGCCCCCGGAGTTTCTGCCTCCGCCTCCGCCTCCGGCCTTTCGACTCCTGCTCCCGGTCGGAGCAGGTTTACATCAAAATCCGGGAGGAGCCGCCGCAGCTGGTTGCGGAAGTCCCGGAAGCCCTGGATCAGCCCATTCACGCCCTCCTCTGCTAAGAGGTCGCGGAACTCCTCCGACTCGCGAAAGAGCGCCACCGCGCTCTGGGCTTGCTCCCGAGCCTCGAGCTCCCGAGCCTCATGATAGGTGGCCTTCCGCTCGAGGTCCCTTAGCTCCCGCTCGAGCTCTAAGTGGCGAACGCGGGCATTCCCCACCTCCTGCTCACGGGAGGCCAGCGCTTCCTCGGCTTGGGCCAACCGAGCCTCTGCGGCGCGCAGCTCGGACCTCGCCAGTGCATGCGCGCCCTTCTCCTCATCGAGCTCTGCGGTAAGAGCTCGAACCCCCTCCTCGGATGCTCCAACTTTTTCCTGGAGCACCTGACGTTCGGCCTCGGCGGCTTGGTACTTCGCCTCGGCGGCTAGGTACCTCGCCTGGGCCTCGTCATAACCGCGCTGGCACCTCCGGGCCTTCTTCCGGTATTCTTGGACTAGGTGCATCAGCATCTCCGTCTCGTGCAAATGCTGTAAAAGAGACGAAAAGAAAAACATAAGGCGCCACTAGTAGAAAACCTATACAGATTACACAGGTGGAAAATTTTACTTACCCGGACGGCGTTGCAGCGGGTAATGTCCATGAAAGCATTGTAGCTCATGGACTGCATCGCGGCCCGGTCGGCTGGGAGCAGCGCGACCCGGAATATCTCACGCGCTACTCGAGGGTTTTCGAGGGCTGAATCACCCTCGAATACCGACCAGGTGGGTGCGAGGGGCACCCGTTCTTCCAAGCTCGATGGGCCCGGAAGGCCAGCATCGGCTGGCCTAGGCGGAGCCGACCCCAAGGCTCCCTGACTGCTCCCCAGCTCGGAGCTAGGGGGTTGGGGTCGAACGAGCGGCTGATTTGACCGCCGCACAACTATAGCGGGGCGTGCAAGCACGGGACCCGCGGAACTCCTCCCCTGGTCGGCAACTAAAGCGTCCTGCCGACCAGGAATCTGCGCTAAAGGCGCTGGGCATGGGGGCGCCACCGAAGCTTCTCTGGAGCCCGAGCCCCCGGAATCCGCGCCCTCCCTCCGACCAGCTTCGGGGCGCGCGGGCTGAGAAGGGCCCGCCTCGGAGTGAGCGGGGCGAGAAGGACCCGCCTCGGCCACCGCTGCCGCCGGGGGCGCCGGGGGCGCTGGGGTCGCCGAGACCTTCTGTTTCTTCCTCAGCTCGGTGGGCTCGCCCGAGAGCTCGGCTGCCCTCTTCTGGAAGCGAGCGTAGAGGACCTCGCTTTTCGTCACCATCTTTGCGATATCTGCAAAGGCAAAAAGGATTAGAACATTAGAACGGTAAGGAAATAAAAAGACATCTTGTAATTACTTACCGTGGGGACGCGCCGAGCTCAAGCCCACGTTCACCAAAGCGTCCTCACATATGAGGCCGTTCAGTAAGATGCCGTCCCCGAGACTGCGGATGGCGTCGAGGATCCCCTGCTCACGCGGAGAAAGTTGGGGGGGCCTGTTGATAGACTTAAGCTGGGCCGGCCCCCACCTGGGGTCAAACCCCCAGGACCGTTCAGAGCCAAGGAAGAAGAATTTCTCCTTCCAGCCATGAATGGACGAGGGGGCACCATGAAAGAGTGGCCGATCTGCCCGAAGGGCGATGTAAAGCCACTCCCCGTCTCCCGGATTCGACTTAAAGATAAAAAGTCGCCGGAAAACGTTGACAGAGGTCGGAATCCCCTGCAGTAAACACAGTGACAGGAAGCCCATCACTGTCCTCCAGGCATTCGGAGTGAGTTGCGCCGGAACCAACTGGCATACCGTCAGCAACTCATTCACGAAGCCGTGAAGAGGAAATCGGAGGCCGGCCCAGAGTGATTCCAGGTGCACTCCAATCCGGCCTACCGGAGGATCGGTTATCCGATCCCTTCGCCTGGCGGGCTCCAAACGGAACCCCTGAAGAGGGAAAAACCACTCTTCGGTCATTTCGACCTCCAGGATGCTCATGGTGGACTCAACCTCACTGGGAAGAGAACCCATTGCAAAAAAAAAAAGAAATTAAAAAAGAAGGGGGACCTGAGGAAGATGCCGGAGAAAAGGGACTTCGGTCTGAGGAAGACTGGAAGAAGGAAAGCTGGAAGCAGAAGGCAATAAGAAAGAGGACGGAAGGCCAGGGGAGGGTTTATATAGACCTCCCCAACGGCCCGGATCAGCAAAGAAAGCGCTGTGTCCCGATTAGATGATAACACGTGTCGGTCTAAAAGACAGAACGACGCATTTAATTAGAGCCAGCGCTTCGAACATTGAAGCGCCCCATCGGATCGTGCGGAAAGGCGTCCGCAATCGAAGATCGTGTGGCCCCATCATGAGCCCACGACGCGAGGACGCTTCGCGAAAGGTGCCCCAATAATGAGGCTTTTCGGGAAAGAAGAGACGCCGCCTATTAAAGGCACCTCGAAGCTTCCGATAATTCAAAACGCGCAGTAAATTAAAATTTTCGGAACTCGAAATGACCCAACCGAGGCTACTTCCCGCGCTCCAGCTGGTAGCCAACTGAAACTCGGAAGTCGGGGGGTAGTGTTGGGGGAAAAACCCCAAGTCATACCGCCACGGAGGCGCTCGGCTAGAGAACGCCGACCGGAAAAGCGCTCGACTAAAGGACGCCGACCAGAGAGAGCGCCAAGAGGCGCCCAACCAAAATAACCCAAGTAGGGATGCTCGGCTAGAAAGAGCCGACCAGAAGAACGCCGACCAAAGAAGCGCTCGAACTAGGAAGCGCCGACCAGAGACAGCGCCAAATAGAGGCGCTCGGCTAGAAGGTGCTCGCCCAAAGGGCGTCGACCAGAAGTACTAGAAGCAACCCCGCCACAGGGCGCCCCTCTGGGCGACCAGCTCGGCTCGGCACTCTTGCCGAGCCGATGCCTTAACTAATACTCCTCCCCGCCTAGCTTTCTCGAAAGGTCCGGCGGCTATACACGCGACTCTACTACAACCTGCCACTATCTCCAAGCCATCAAGGCATAAGATCTCCGCAGGTATTCGGCACGACCTGCCATTAATGCATGAGGCTCCCTCAAGTCTCCAATGCACTCAGTCATTTAATGAACACGGCTCAAGACGATCTCCGGATCACTGAACCGTCAAAGCGTATGGCTCTCCCTGACCGTCGGTTCATTCGGTAATAAATGCACTTACCATCCACGGACCCCAGGCCCACCACAGCCGGCGGTTCAACCACTCCAACAGGTCCGATCGACCGTGACAACTCCCTGGTTCCGGTCTGATTCGGTCCCGTTCTCCACTACGCCATTAATGGGCCAAATCGTGCCCAATTATGACGAAAAGAGACAAATTCTCCTGCCACCTCCCAGGTAACGTAATCCCCTTCTATAAAAGGAAACCTGAGAGAAGGGAATGGGGGACCCCCCGGAGAGAACCCTCCTGGACCGGGTGAAAAGAAGCAAACAGCACAGACACAATTGAGGACATCATTCTCTTCATCTTCTTTATCTGATCCAAATGCTCTCCTGCCTGCTCTCTCCACATATTCCCCCTCTGACTTAAGCATCGGAGGGCCGGCGCCGGGGAGCCCGGCCACCGGCTTTTTTGCAGGACAGGACAGGACTGGACGCACCACCCCTCTTTGCTCTCTTCCACTCCCCAGCGGAGGACGCGGCCGGCCGGCGCCCCGCCGTCCGCCCTCTCAGGCGGCGGAGCTCCTCCTCCCCTGGCTTCGCGGCGGCCCCGGGTCCAATTTCCAGCAACAGTAATGACTATCAAATATACTGTGAACTATCCAATTTGTTGATCCACACCATTAACTGAAATTTTCACATCATAAATCCCACGTGGATCAGTTGTCTGTGTTAACTTGAAATGGTTCATCTTTATAATGCTTACGACATTTTTAATGTTTCTTCCCTTAGCATAATAATGATTCTTGGTCCTTATTTTTCTTCCAGTTTTGATGTGGATGGTGGACCTAAAGCAGCTGAGTTTATCAAGGTATGCATCGAAAACTAGTCTTTTATGAATCTTTTTTTTTAAATATTTTAATTGGTTCGTGCTTAAATAATGCATGTGTTTTTCATTGAAGAAACTTGGGCCGAAAAGAAGTTTCTTGTATATCATGATAAATAAATTCACTTAATTGAATCTATATGTCTGTGCAGTGTCTGCAAATCTTGTTTCACTGACATTCTGTTACCTTGTGAGGAAAGCAAATGGAATAGGGAAAGAGCAAGAGATTTGGCTGCATTCTTGTTTAATGTTTAAGAGGCATGCACGACTTCGTACTTATCTGCTGTTGATATAATTAACTTATGGGGTCATATCCAATGATGATTTTCACGGAGCTAATCAGAGGCATGCGACTTTGGAAAATGTGGACAAAATTATGTTTGCCATTTCTTGATGAAAGTCAGCCAAATCATGCTCTAACTATTATGTTGAGAAGTTATTGCTTTAGTGTCAGTTAGGACTAACAGGAATAGAACTTCTGTCCAAAGGTTTCCCATAAAAATTATTAAAAAAAGCCTCATGAGTTTTTCCCTTATGTAATTCACAGAATCACAGGCAGACTGCAAATCAGTTTGAATCAGATTGATTTTTGCAATATGTTTTGCTCTAATAAAAAGATAAGCAATTCAAAAATTATACATAAAATGATAAACTTAATTTATTAAATTTGCATGTCCTTGCCTCATAACTACCTTCTAAATGTTAATCGTGTTACATATCCTGTGTATACCCAATAAATCAAAACATTTCATAAAAAATACTTCACATAAATAAAATAAAATAAAATTTGATATTAAATGATCTAAATAAGTCATAACAATTTTTTTATCCTACCTCAGGGGAATTCAGTTCATTAAGGAAGAGCAAATTGTGAATTATGAGCCTCAATCTGAACCAAGTGAATCAAGGAATTAGGTAATTGTGGTCTTTTAAGCATCTACATCTCCTTGAAATCATGTAGTTGTAATATTTTCAGATTCTAGCCCTCTAACCAAAGAAAGGGAATTATGACAATATAGAGGAGTTAAAATTATGCTCTTTATCCTATTGTTAGCGGGACATAATATGATTTACTCTATGTCATGGTAGTTATATGTTTTAGCATGCTACATGTTGTAGCTAAAGTTTATGCAGTATTTATTTGGTTAATTGTAGTATTGCTGTAAAATGTATGGATGCTTAAGGTTCAAGTGATAGTTCTCATGATCATTTTGAACTTGCTTACTGAGCCTGTGGCAATTTTCTTCCAGGATGCTGTGAAGAAGATGCCTCCTTTACGGCCCTTGTGTTTGATTCTTAAGGTTTTTCTACAGCAAAGAGAACTGAATGAGGTGTTTTCTGCATCAAAATTGATGATTAATTTTATTTACGTGGCTTTTGGATCTATCAAATCTATCATGAGCAATGCTACAGTGTTTTCTTTTTTACTCATATGCAGGTGTATTCAGGAGGTATTGGTTCTTATGCACTTCTTGCAATGCTGATAGCACATTTACAGGTACCTCATTAAGTCTAATGGGCTAGTATGTTAGTTTCCGGTCACTTGCATTCAGTTCTAGTATGTTAGTTTCTTGTCATTTTCATTCAATTCTGACATGCAATATCATCTGAAAATGATTTCTGTCATAGTTTGTGTGTGGATTCTGGAACTCTTAAAGAAATGGAACAATGTTAATATAGTTGAGTCTGAATATTAGGATCAGGAATCAAGTTCTTAACATTTTCGTTCAAGCTGTTCACTAGCATGTTAACATATGCTTGCAATTTGACAACTTTATATGTACTTCCATTGTCCATTTTCAATGGCAGAATGTATACTCTACATGTAAAGTTGCAATGTCTTGACTTAGATCTGTACTGTGCTGCTTGATTTTGCATATTACAGTTGATAGAAGCTATTTGTTAGTTATCATGATCTAATTTGTCCAACACTCTCAAACACACAATTTGGTATTTATACTTCTCCAAATTGCCTATCGAAGTTAATGGTCATCTTAAGGCAATGATATTCTGTTGTCAGACGCAATGGAGAGGACAAGGCATACAGCAACCTATGGAACATAACTTGGGAGTTCTTTTGGTAAGCAATGTGCTATTATATATTTGGTTATCTATTCTTATAATTTTTCGGTGTTTGCATAGGAACTCCATTTAATAAACCATAGTCATAAATAGAGATGGTAGAGTGACATTATTTTATATATGAGGCTCAGCTACTATACTAGATTAGCCGCCTCTGCATCTGACATTATTGACCAATATACCTTGGATATTGTCCAATATGTCATCCATCCATGTATCCATCCTCTGTCTATCATATTAGATGCAATGGCCTATGTTCTGAATGCATATTGGGTACAACTCGAGTACTTTGGGGTCATTCAGTTAGAGGGCAAGCTCGGTCAAGCAAGCAACAACCACATCCACAATATTCGATAAAAATGCTATCTATCTATCCACCCTCTATCTATCATATTAGATAAAATGGTCTACATTCTGAATATATATTAGGCACAAGTGATTTCTTTTTGCAGTCATTGAGTTAGAGGGCGAGTTTGGTCAAGCAAACAACATCTCCACATCCACAATATTTGATAAAATGCCTTCAGCCATCATCATCATATGTGCATCGATCAAGAGAGGGAGTATAGTATCTATCTTTCTATCTGCCTAACTATCAGGTTGGATACAATGGTCTACTTTTTGAGTACATATTGGGCACAACTCGAGTACTTTTGGGGTCATTGGGTTAGAGGGTGAATTTGGTCTATGGTCTACATTCTGAATACATACTGGGCACAGCTTGAGTACTTCTGGGTCATTGAGTTAGAGGGTGAGTTTTGACAAGCAAACAACATTCACATCCACAATATTTGGTAAAATGCCTTTAGCCTTCATCATCATCTGTGCATCAATCAAGAGAGGGAGTATGGTATCTATCTATCTATTTATTTTGAGAAAAAAATAATTTTATCATATAAGATATAGTTACAGGTGTTAAAAATATCTGTTCATTGTGATATTCCTGCTGTGTCCATTTCATCATGCTTGCAGTGGCATAAAACTTATACCTACGGTAACTTACTGGCTTTGGAATATTCCTGGAAACTTGCATCTTGGATATGCTTTAATTTTTTATTTTAAATATCTATTTCTGCTTTTGTGCACTCATACTCACTCCTACACCTGCTCGCAATTCATGTAAATAATTAATGCTTTGTTGTTTTAGCATGATCTGTATTGTGTCATACATTTTCTCAAAATATAAGTTGCTTTATAGGATAAGAGCATATGCGACCAAGATATCATGTCCATTTCTAACCACTTGATGCATAGACAAGGAGTCTTCAAAATGCACGACTCTTGGTTTATAGCTAGTTTAGATGTAGCCGTTCATATTCATCTGTGCGGATCTTCGTTTTCAGATCCTCGTCTTCCAATTTGACCTGACCAGATCTGGCTTCAATCCAGTTGACCAAAGCCTACCTACCTTGTATGTATTAATTAATTAATAGAAATCCTTATTTTGTACATGATCTCCACCTATATTTTTTTTCATAGCCAGCCCCAATCTTGGATAAAGGAGGAGAGTTGCAGTAGGTGTTAGTGTAAAACTATAGTCATCCTATGAATATGTATGTTAGTTGTTAACCATTGAATAGAGATTCTTATTTTGTATAAAGCCTATACCTATGTTTTGTATATAGCAAGCTCCCAAGCCCGGATAAAGGAGGAGAGTTGCTCTAGGTTGATCCATTGATGGCTAACATAAAACTATAGTCACATCTCATGAACGTGAATTGATATGTATATATATGTATGTATTAATTATTGAATTGAGATCCTTATTTTTTGTATATAGTTCTCCACCTATGTTTTATATATAGTCGGTCCCAAGCCCGGATAAAAGGAGGGTTGCGGTTAAGTTGATGGCCAGCATAAAACTATAGTCACATCATATGAATATGAATCCATATTAGTTGAGTTGATATCCTTATTTATGTTTTCTTGAGTAGATTTTCCTTTTATATGTTTATGTATGCTTTCTTTTGTTTTATGTTAAATTTTTAAAGCTAATAGTTTACATTCGTTTAGGCATCATAGTAACATGTCTTGGATTCTTTTCCCCAAATTGTGGTATGTATATTCAAATTTGCTAAAACTACAAGATTTTTTTAGAATAATTAGCAATCTTTTTTGGATGCTTCAAGTATGATTGTTGAACAAATCAAAGTAACATAGAGTAGAGGATAAATATTTTGTCTATTCTGATTGCATGCCTGTACTTGCAGAAAATGACATCATATGTAGTAACATGATAAATCATAATGAAAACCTGACTTCTATTTGGCATATCTTGTATAGAGATGGCTGAGATAAATCAGAAAAGGTCAAAATTCAAAGCATTTACTGCAACTCGATGTGATATTATTTTTTTATTAGTATCTTGATTGATTCAGTATGGTATGTTTGATTTTTCTACTTATTAGTTTATTAGTATGTATAACAGGGTCGGCGAAACCGTTCCGAACCAGGCGGTTCCGGCTGTTCTAAGCTGTACCGGTGGCTCACCGGTACGGTTTTGGCAATGAAAATGAAACCCATTGCCGGAGCTGGAGAAGGAGAAGGAAAGAGAGATCGAGCGGGGAAGGAGGGAGAGGGAGAGGGCGGGAGACCGGCGGATGCCGCAAGAGCGAGATTGCGGCCGGCTCCCCTGTTTCAAAAGAAATAGGGGTCCGACCGCAGCTTAAAAATTTTGCAATTTTTAAGTGAAGTCGGCAAATTGCTTGCCGAATTCACTTAAAAATTGCAAATTAAAACTTGCCGACTTCACTTAAAAATTGCGAAATTTTTAAGCCGTGGCCGAACCCCTGTTTCGTTCGAAACAGGAGAACTGGCTGCGGCCTCCGCCGCCCTCCGTCAGCCTCCCTCTCTCTCCCTCCCTCTCTCCCCTTCTCTCTCTCTCTCTTTTCCTCTCTCCCATGGTCTGCGTGCCGTTTTCTCCGTCGGTACAGGCCCGACACGGCCCATACCTACTTGTGCTGCCGGAGAACCGATATGGTGCTTGGTACTGGTTCCGCCAATCTTTATATATAATGTTTTACATAGTGGTTTCTATTTTGACCTCACCCTCTTTTTTCATGGTTAACTTCTTTAGTGCTCCTTGCTAAGTCTTCCTGCCCCTCCAACATATTTGCAAATTTTAAATATGTGCATGGATTCTACATATGTATACACATTCTAAATACATGCAATTCCCTGAATTTTATAATGAATATTGATTCCCTTGCTGTGTCACAGTTACCTATTCTAATATATATCAGTAATGCAACCGAAGCAATAGTTGGGTTTATGGTTCAGCATCTTGTTATTAGGATCCTCTGTTCTTTTTGGCCTTCCTACAAGTATAAAGAAAAGATCCCTGAGTTACAAAAAATACATGCTTTAGAAAACTCTTTCTATCCACTCCATTCCCCAATCCAGGCCCCACCCCCGCCAAATAAAAGGAAAGGAAAAGAAAAAAACGTAGCTTGATTTCTAAGAATGACTCCATGTTGCTAAAATATGCAGAAGTCAACAGTGTGATGCCTGCTGTTGTTATTTGAATGTTCCAATCTATTGTTGTGAGTATATATTTGGCAAAACCTGCCAGAGTTGTATGCAGATCATTGAGGTTGGGCTACAAATATAACATGATGTTTGCTTATAATTGTTTGGGTAGAATCTCCTCATTGTAACTCCTGATAACCTCCACATGTATTTATAGGTTGACTGTAGATAAGAATGTAGTATTAAACATGATGGTTTTGGTACAAATTGTTACTATTAATTATACTATGTTTCTCATTATCATGTTGGTTTTGCCATAACAGGTGAACTTCTTTGATTTTTATGGCCGCAAATTAAACACTTGGGATATCGGTGTTTCTTGCAATTCAGCAGGCACTTTTTTCTTGAAGAGTGATAAAGGGTATGATAACCTATGCAAATTGTGTTGAAGGGCAATGATTCAAATCCTGTGGGACGAGACCATCTAGTTTGTTAGTGGAATGGGATATGCTCCCGTCCTACCCTATCTTGACAGTTGGGATGGGGGATGTGCCGAGATGCACCGAAGGGGATGCTAGGACGATAATGGGATGGTCCCATCCTGACACTGGGGACAATCTTGTCCTGGCATCTTGGAAGATGCCCTACTGGGACTTGAATCCTTGTACAGATTTCTTCACATCAATCAATTTGAAGTCTTTGAATTTAATTTTCTTTCTTGTTGTCATTGATCGTGTTATTATAAGAAAAAATGCCTTATTATATTTTTGTCATTCCTGCTGTTTGTAGATTTATGAAGACAGAACGACCGTATCTTCTATCCATCGAGGATCCCCAGGTGTGCTATTTGCTGCTTAAATGTTTGTTTTATTTGATCTCCAAAAGCCACTATTAAGTGTCAAACTTGTTTGGATGACATTGTTGATGAACTAGGCTCCAGATAATGACATTGGGAGGAACTCTTATAACTATTTTAAGGTAATCTGTTTTTCGATTCAATCATTTCCTCTTATGGTTGTCGTTTCTTTTCTGCAAATGTAGCACATAATGTTTCGATGTATCGCAATTATTGCCTTGTGTTCTATGCTAAGAGCCTGCCTACCTTAAAGTTCATGCTTTTAAACCACTGTTGCTTTTCAACTGAGCAGGTTGAAGTTCATTGGTTTGTAGTGTTGAAATTCAGTTTCCTGCCCTGGTTTATGTATTACTTTGTTATCCATTAGCATGTGTCTCTAATACCATCACATGTCTATGATTTATAATGGAGATCGCATAATCTGGAACTCATTCTACTTTCTGCCCAATGCTTGAGATTATATCAGCCATGTGACACTATTGACAGCCGATTGTGTTATTTCTTCCTGATCCTGTTGTCGAGGGATTATGACAAAGAGACCCTTAGTGTTGCATTATCTTTTTGACTGTGCAAGTACATTGGTCTGTCATTGTTTGACACCCATGTTTGATGCTCAATTGTGTTTATCACAGCCTAAACAATACACTGATGTTTTCTGTAAACTAAAAAGGATGCTCATAGTATTTTAGGGTCACGTCATTTGGGCTAACCAGACTTTCTGTTTTTAACCAGAATATACTCTTTTTTTGGGAACCAGAATTAACCAACTTTGGATCAAGTTTTGGCCAAGGACACGTTTATGTCTGGATGGGCATACATCTCTTTGCATGTGCAGCTGCATGTGTATCCCATGTGCCATCTGTGTGTTTTCCTGTGTGCTTCCATGCACATGCATGCATGTGCATGCCTGCTGATACATGTATAGGTCATTCTGCTGCCCAAGTTGTGTTTCAAAGGAACCTTCAGACCATGGCTTGATAACCTCATCTATCTCATGCTGGTTTATGCATGCCTATCAGTAAATGTCTACAAAGAGAACTTTCTGTCTTATTCACCTGATTTAAGAACTAAATTTGGGATGGTGCACCAGAAACAATATATTGATCCTAATTCCTTTTATTGTTGTACTATGGAAATTATCTCATGGTTCAGATGTCTCTAAATTTAATCCACTTTTGGGTTTTAACTAGCTGCTTTTGGAGTCGACCTGTCAGTTATTTCTCTCTCTGTGTGTGCGCACCCGCACGTAGTGCGCACATGCATGCATGCGTGTATGTTCTGTGTTTGCATGTGCTTGAGTGTGCATGTGTAGTCTAGTTTGGTTTTGAACGTAATGCCAATGGCAACAAGCTTTGAATGTGAATTTCTGCCTTCACAGCAACATTCTGATTCATTTTCTTACCTTCACTTTTTCAGGTGAGGTCAGCCTTTGCAATGGCCTACTCTTTACTGACAGATGCAAGTGCCATCATAGGCTTGGGCCCGCATAGGAGCATTCTAGGGACCATAATTAGGCCAGACCCGATGCTTCTAGACCGGAAAGGTGGAAATAATGGAGAGCTTACCTTTAATGACTTGCTTCCAGGGGCAGGTGAATCATTGACCCAGCAATTTGAGAATGGGGGTGATATAATATATAACTGGCAGTTGGTGGATGATGAACCACTGCCAAGGGAGAAAGTACTTGCTGAAGATGATAGTATATCATCTAGGAAGAGGAGGGCCTCAGAAACAAAACAAAGATCCAGCAAAACTGATAAGCTGGAAATTTTTGAGGGTATGCATGAAGAAAATGGTGTTAGGAGGGAAAGGGGTGTGAGGAAGTCGTGGAAAGGACCTCGAGATAAGGATAAATCTACGAAAAGCCACCATGGTAAAGTCATATACTGAGGTACTGATAAGACTTGGTTGTGAAAGTGATAATAGAGACAAGGTTAAGCAATACCAGGTGATGCTTGCTTGTGCTATAGTGCTCGAAGAGCCATCTGTTGGTGTCGCTTCGGGGAAGCAGCAGAGGCATTTTGTAGCGTGGTGTTTTGGCCATCACCATGTAACTTTATGGCTTAAATTTTGTTGTTTTATCAAATTGCTTTATTTTCTTTTATTTGTAAAAACGGACAGGAGCATATAAAATGCTACTTTGTGGCAATGAGACTGCTATTGATTGACTTGTGGAAGATAATTGGCTCCAACAACATTAGCTTGCTACTTTTTCAGCCAGCAGAGGAAATTGATAATGGACTTATTAGAAAGTATGGTGCAAACCGTGTTGTTTTATCAGATCATTTTATTTTTTCTTTATTTGTAAAAACGTACAAGCACATAAAATGATAATACTTTGTTTTTGGTGATGAAGGAATAAGTCTATTTTCTATCACAATGTGATTATACTAGGACCTCTGTTGATGGGGTTGGGATGAATTATGGACAAGGGAATAGGCTGCAATAACATCAGCTCACCCCTTATTTTTATTTTTTTTATTTTTGCTAAAGACGGGTTTTCATACAATACGTGTACGAATACATCCAATAAAGTCAAAAAATACTAACTCACGGAGAGCCAGTGGCAGCTCCCCCTCCCCCACCCAAAGGGTGTGTCCTGAATGATGAGCCGCGAAGGCAGCCACCCAATCGGCTGCCCCATTTGCTTCTCTAAATACATGCTTGGCCTGAACGGCCACCCCAACCTCACACATCATCCCTATGTCCCGAACCAAGGGGTGGTCTGTGCCCTCACCCCTCAGCCCCTTCTGAATCCAACCGATAACTGTGGCTGAGTCGCCCTCCAAAATAATCGAGCCAGCCTGGAGAGCCTGCCTCGCATATCGAAGACCTGCCCAGGCAGCTCGTAACTCTGCCCCGGGAACCGACGTGCCGAACAACTGACAGCCACCTGCTGCCACCACTCTGGAATGCGGGTCCCGTATCACAAAGCCCGCACCACCTCGCGCGCCTCCATCCAGAACCGATCCATCGAAGTTGACCTTGAGGAAACTCGGGGGTGGGGGTTCCCAGGTGAAGAACACCATCTGAGAAGCTGCCGAAGCAGAAAGAGAACCCCAGGTGTCCCGAGCTATCAGAGGTCCATCTGAAGAAGATCTGATCTCCAATGCCTGTACGCGCGCTAGCTCCGCCACAAACCTCGGTGACACCCTGCGCTCACCGAGGGTGCGAGCGTTCCTTGCCAGCCAGATCTGATATGCTGTGCAGGTCGCTCGAATAGCCTCCTGACATATCCGAGGGCGAACCAACCACTGCTGCATCATCTGTAAAAACTGAGGCCTCCCACACCAGACCTCCTGTGGGAACCCTGTCCACTGCCATGCCGACCTCGCCCACGTACACTGGAAGAGCACGTGGTCGACCGACTCCTCAACACTGCATGTCCCACACTCCGCAGGGATCTCCCATCCTCGCCTACTCAGCGCTGCTCTCGTCGGAAGACGGTCCCACGCCACCTTCCATAGGAAGAGTGCAGCCCTCGGGTGAAGCCCTGACCTCCAAATCCACGTGTAGTCCTGCCCTGGCTCATGCTCCTGCTGGATAACACCGGCGAGATCTCCCAGTCGGACCCTGGATCGGCATGAGGTGCCCCAAACCCTGATATCAGGCCCCCCACAACCTGGCACCGGAAGAGACCGGATCCTCTCAGCTAGGTATCCCCCGAACAGCTGACGTAACCTGGCGTCATCCCATGCTGACTCTCCTGGGGCCAGAAGATCAAAAACCCGCAGTCCCTCCGCAGCCGCAGCATCGATCATGGTCGGCCAGCAACTCAGTGGGACAGTGTCCACCTATGGGTCCGCAGTCACATCAATACTCCGTCCATCGCCGACTATCCATCTGGTGTTTGCCGACACCGTCGGCACGTACCTCCCAATCTCACGCCACATGAAAGAGACTCGCCGTCCACTCCATGCCACATCTGAGCCGTCGCGTCCATATCTGGCAGCCATCACCTGACTCCATAGCCCGTGTGGCTCTAGTAGGAACCGAGCTGCATGCCGAGCAATGAAAGCCTCGCGACGCTCCAGCAGGGACTGCACCCCGAGACCGCCCTCACTGGTAGGCCGGCAAACGTGCTCCCAGGCTACTAGATGCACCCCGCGACCCCCGCCATGTGACCCCCACAGGAAGCATCGCAACAGTCGCTCGACCCTCAGTAAGGTCGTCTTCGGAACCACAGTGTTGGCCATGAGATAAACTGGCATGGACCCCAACACTGATCTGATCAAGGTCAGTCTCCCCATCATAGATAGGGAAGCTGCTCTCCATCCCTCCAACCTGCTCTCTACCCGCTGCACCAGGCTGGAGCACTCTGCCACCCGTAATCTGCGGCCTGTAATGGGAACTCCCAGGTAGGTCAATGTCTCCTCCTGCTCAGGTATCTGCAGAATCCCACGAATCCCCTGTCCGACCCTGCTCTCCGTACTCGGACTGAAGTGAACAGCTGACTTTTGGAAATTAACTCTTTGGCCCGACGCCATGCAGTAATCCGCTACCACCCTACGAAGGACCCGTGCATCAGAAACCCGCGCCCTGGCCAAAAGAAGACAATCGTCAGCGAAAAGTAAGTGAGAAAGAGGACTAGCCCCCGGGGCGGGAACATAGGCCTCCAGCTCCCTACGGGCACACACCCTCTGCAAATCACGAGACAAAATGTCAGCACAAAGAATAAACAAATAAGGAGATAAAGGGCATCCCTGACGCAGCCCCATGGTGGACTCAAAGAAAGGAGAAGGTGTGCCATTGACCAAAATCGAAAACTTTGGCCCTCTGACACACCCCAGGACCCAACCGATCCACTGCCTATGAAATCCGTACGCCTCCAGTGCCTGCTGAAGAAATCTCCATCTGATCCTGTCATAAGCTCTCTCCATATCCAGTTTAATAGCCATCAGGCTACGTCGCTTTGATGCTCGCTGAAGGTCCCACATCATCTCCTGGGCCAGCAGAACATTATGGAAAATGTTTCTGCCAGCTATAAACGCCCCCTGCTCCTGACTGATGATGCCAGGCAAAAGGGGCTTCATCCTTCGAACCAAAATTCTGGCCACTACCTTATACAAGGTAGTACACAAACTAATGGGTCTGAAGTGACAGGGCTCCGCCGCCTCCTGACGCTTCGGAATGAGCATGATGAAGATAGCCTTCCAATCTCCCGGCATCACCGCCTGGGAGAAGAAGCACTGAATAGCCTCTACCACCGCTGTCTGAATAATACCCCAATATCGTCGAAAAAAGAACGGGGGGAATCCATCTGGTCCCGGAGCCTTGTCTGGAGCTAAAGCCCAGACTGCCTCATGTACCTCCTGTGCTGACACCGGTCGGACCAGGGCTGCGTTCTCATCATCCTCGATCCTCACATCCACCCTCGGAGGAGGGAGGGGGTTACTGTCGTCGGAATCCTCCTCCTCCGTCCATCTGGTACGGAAGAAATCCAACAAGATCTGACGAATGGAAGGCTCACCTTCCACCCGATGTCCAGTCCTATCTCGCAGCGAGTGGATCGTGCTCCGCTGCCTCCGAATAATCGTGGTCCGGTGGAAGAAACTAGTGTTGCGGTCACCCTCACGCACCCACTGGACTCGAGATTTCTGTCGCCAGAAGATCTCGTGCTGTCGTAGTAGAGAATGGTGAGTCGCTAGGAGCCCTCGAAGGTCACCCATATCGTTCATCGGCAGCGTACCTTCCAAATCTTCTTTCGACTGCAACTCAATGATCGCGGTCTCAACCCCCTCTACTCTCCGGAAGATATTGCCCACAACCTCGCGGTTCCATCGCCGGAGACGCCTCTTGGCCAACGCTAGTTTGCGCGACACCCGGTGCATAGCATCTCCACGCACCGGGAGGCGCCATGCATCACGTACAATATCCCAGGACTGGGGGTACGATAGCCAAACCTTCTCAAAGCGGAAGGGGCTGTAATGCCTAGGTCCCAATGATGTGAAAATCAGCAGGGGGCAGTGGTCCGAGGCGATCCGAGGTAAGTGACTAACCCTGTAGGTAGGAAAACGAAGAAGCCAGTCTGGGGACGCAAAGGCCCTGTCCAGACGCTCCCAAACCCTAGCACTGCCGAGCTGATTAGTGCACCAAGTAAACTGAGGTCCTGAGAAACCTAAGTCCACCAGGCCCGTACATGACATAAAATCGCGAAACTCCCTCCTGTCCACTCTATCCGTGAAGGCTGCCCCACCCCTCTTGTCACCTGAACTCAGGATGCAATTGAAGTCACCAACTACAACTGTCGGGACACCCTGGGCAGTGAGACTGGTAATCTCTTGCCAGAGGACTCTCCTGATTCTGTAATCCGTGCTCGCATACACCCCACACAAAACCCACGGAGGAGCATCAGGTGCCGATACAACCATAACTACCTGTTGGGGGCAGTTGTGGAAGACATCAAAGGTCGCCACCCCACGCCTCCACAGGAGCAGGATACCTCCCGACAACCCCTGGGAATCGACTGCATATGTCTCCCAGTCCCTCCCCAGGCGCCGTCTCAGACGTACAAGCCCCTCACCAGATAGCCGGGTCTCACTAAGGACGCAGATCTCCGGACAGTGAACTTGCACTAACCGTTTGAAGGAAGACATGAAGGACGGCTTGGCTGCCCCCCTACAATTCCAAGCTAGGACCCTCATGGATCACAGTCCACGTAGTCGGCCTCAGACCCATCCTCCCCCTGGTACGCGGAGCCAGCCTCAAGCACGATACCTGGACCCGCCCGCTGCTCATCAGATGTGGTCTGCATGACTGCCGCCCTAATAAGCTGCACAGCAGTCGTGTGGTCCGTGCACCCTCCTGGTATCGGCGGCGCGGCCTGACACCCCTCCGGAAAAGACCCGAAGTGATCCCTGGCCCCACTCCCACTAGAGGAAGCTTCCCCCTGCTCACCCGCGGCCAGGGGCAGAGGGCCAAATCGGAAGACTCCATCAGGGGCAGTACCACCCTGCACATCCCATGGCTGTCCCTCACTCAGAAGGGCATGGCCACCATGCTCTCCTCGATAAGGAGGGCTATACCGAAATGGCCCAGCAGATTCGTCGCCCAGGCCCTGCACCGTGAGTACGGCACAACTCCCCGGGCCCGAAGCTGGCTGGGCCTTTGGGCCAGCTACAGCTTGGCCCAAGGAGACAACCGCGGGCTGGGCCTGAAGGCCCACCGCCCGCGGTACCTCAGCAGACCGCGCGGCCTGTTGGCCGCGCGCAACCTCGCGCGAGCCCAGCGGAACCTGGGCCCGCGCGACCACCGCACCGGGGGCGGTCTCAGCGCCCGGTGCATCCCTGGGTCTGGGTCCACCGATGGCGCGCAGCACGCCGACGGCGTCAGCCACGCCGAGCTCACGGGCCCCGTCCTGGGCCGCCCCCACCGGCCCACGGCCCCGACCCCGGCGCCCGGCCCTATGGGCCCGAGTGCGCTGGGCTGGCCCGTACTGTTGGCCCCGGCCCACATACGTGAGGGCCAGTTGGGCCCCCTGCCCAAGATCCCCAGATGGGCCAAGGCCCGCCTGCGGCCTCGGCCGCTTCTGGGTTTGGGCTCGGGCCGCAGCCGCCCGGCTGGGCGCCGGATCGGCCTGAATCGGGGCTTTGCCGAGTCGCGGACTCAGCCCCGGGTCCCCCGACTCGGCCAAAAGGTCATCGGCCGATTCAGCTTGGAGGGGCCGAAGGGGAGCTCCGGGGGCCCGTCCCCCCCAACGGCGAGCGGAGACCGGCGGCGTGCCACCTTCGCTGGCTTTTGCCAGCCGTCGGTATCCGCCGGGGACACCGGCGTGGTTGGGCGAGCCGCCGGGGGCGGCGGCCGAGTCGAAGACGACCCGGGCCCCGAGTGCGGCTCGGTCATCTTCCCCGGTCGCGGCGGCAGATTCTCCCGATGGAGTCTCTGCCGTGACGCCACCATCCAGGGACCATAGATCGGTCTCTGTGCCTCCTCCCCAACGCCTGGAGACGGTTGAGCAGGCCCGCCCCCCGGGTTCACCTCCGCCGGGGCCGAACCCGAACCCCTGTAGCATAAGGGGTCGCCGGAAAGCGGCAAGCCGCTGCCTGGTGACCCATTCGCCCGCACCGGGGGCACAAGGCCGGGACATTTTTGAAGACGAAAGGCTGCCATCGCACTTTTGTCTTCCCCTGGATCAGCACGCCTGGTAACAAAGGTTTGGTGGTGTCGACCACCACCTTCACCCGGGCGAACCCCATCGCCTGTCGTTGCTCCGTGACGCCATCCACAGCGACCAGCCGGCCCACCCGAGTGGCAATATGGAAAATGGTCGACGTCGACCAGTATTCCGGCGGCAGCCGGGGCAGGCGGAGCCACAAAAATGCCGTCTGCACAGCCTCCTCCCCGGGTTCGAAGTCCGGAACCCATGGGGTCATGGCGAGCAGTTGCCCGGCCACTACCCACGGGCCGTCGCTCAGTGCCCGGTCCCGGTCCTCCGTCGACCGGAACCTCAGGGCCAGGTAGCCGTCCGCAAGCGGGACAGCCACCACCTCCTTCAACTTCGAGCGGGCGGCGACATCCTTCGCCACCCACTCGGCTGGGACGCGGCGGCCGAAGCTACGGACCACCGCCGCCCGCCCTTCCCACTCGAGCCGAGCCGCCGCAATCGGCTCCTCCGGAGGAATCAACACCTCCGGGAAGCAGCGGCTCAGCCGCTCCACCTCCGCGGCTGTGGGCCATTGAGTCACCCACGGCCCTGGCCTCGTCCAAGCGCCGGAACCCTTACCGTTGCCTTTCGCCGCTCCCTCCATTCCCGTCCCCGCCGGTTGCTTCCCCTTCGGATCCATCGGGAGCCCTGCAAGGAAGAAGAAGGTGAGTGGGGGTGGCCTTGGGGGGCACCGAGCAGCTCGTATCGCTCGCCCCGCCGCCCGAAGACCTTAGATGGCCGGCCTCCCGCAACACCAGAGAGACCCCGTCGCCTAGCACACCGCCGAGAAGTCCTCCGGCGGCGGGATACTAGCCGTTGTGAACGTCAGTAATTAGCTCACCCCTTATTTGGCGAGCAGAAAAAATAAATAATGATAGTAATATATTCTCTGTTGGTATCTTGGTTCCAAATTTGTTTTTGGTACGACTGGAAATGTTTTACAAACTTCGCTCGGTTCCTTTAGCAAGTTGTCGAGGGCGGTACCTTGGCGCCAGTTGATTGCCCCAGCTAACCTTTTAGAGACGCTTCACAATTTGCATGCGGGTTTATTGCCAAAAAAATGAATGATGAGCCCTTCATTCTGAGCATATCTGTACGTCTAGATGCAAAATGTCACAAAACAGCATCACCATGTGATCCAGTCTAGTTGACACGAAATGTCTGACCACCGAGCAGTACAAAGCTTGCATGACAACGCTATCGCAACAACAAAAGTTGATGGAATGGAATACTGACCTCTCGGTAGTTATTCATGGGGAAAGAAATGGAAGGCATCGCATACAATCCAATTTAAATGGTTCAAGGAAACTACAAAACACAGATATCCATGCTGATAGCCCTTCATATCAACTGCTACCATGCTCTAAGTTATAATTTTGCATTCACCATGAATTTACATCGTGATTCTGACAACACCGACAAAATTCATGCAGACCACTAGTATTAAGAGAGCACTTATATGAAGAGCCACTAGTATTTTTACAACCATCATGCTCTTAAAAAGATTATTTTCAAACATCCGATAACTAGGAGGAATCATTAAAAAAAAAGCACCTCCTTGAGGATTATGCCTCCATTTCTGCACGAAAATCACGCTGCTAGCCCGACCATATTCGTGGGGATGCTCCCCCAGCTTGACCATTGAGCCTATCAAGCAGGGAATTGAAGTCGATAGGCTGACCACTCTCCCCCATCCTCTGGATCGCACTAGCAGCATGATCCCTTGCATATCCCATACTAACAGCTTTCTCAATCATTTCTCCATATGGCTGGGCGGGCATCAGCTGTAAGCCAGGATGATGGACCCCCCCAACATTGCTAGAAGGCAGTTGCGGATTCTGGGCAGCTGAAACAATGCTTGGAGGGTAGCTGTACATCGTGTTGTAACTCTGAGCATTCAATGGTGGTGTGTAAGGTGCAGGGCCCACATAACCACCCTTATGCAGAGGTAGTCCAAAAGAGCTCTGACTAGTTGGGGGCTGTGGCTGCCGTTGTGAACTATGTTGAGGGAGTGGTTGTGACACCGTGCTGCCTGGTCCTCCATAACCAAATGGCACAGCTTCAGGACGATTCCCAACAGGCTGAGAAATTGTGGTGTAAGGAACTTGCATAGCCATGCTGCCTTGGTATGATTCAGGAACAGGATTGGCAGATTGTGGCGGGCAGGGAGGATAAGAGTGTGGTGGAGCTTGAGGTCCAGCCTGCGCCTGCGAAACAGGTTTTGGTGGTTGCACCACCTGTTGTGAAAACTGATGAGCCTGCTGAGGCCATTGCTGCTGATACTGAGGGTATGGCTGCTGAGTCTGATTTACTATTTGAGGCTGCTGCTGTGGGGCCTGGACAGGAAAATCCTGAATTTGGGGTCTCTGTTGCACATATTGTAGCTCAGGTTGTAATGGTTGGCTGTGTTGATCTTGATGCAAAGGTTGGCGCTGCGGGTAGTATGTGCCTGATTGGTTCAATATATAGCGACCTTGTTGCACAGGTGCTGGCTGATGCATGGGAAGCAATGCAGATGCTTGAGTGACTGTTTGGTGAGGCAGAGCAAGAGCCAACTGTCGGTTCGCCACATCTGGCTTGTCATCATGCTGTTTGGTCTCAGAGGATGACGGAATAACAACCTCTTCATTCTTTTGTGTAGACTCTTTATGTCCAAGTTGCAGTTTGGCCAGTTCTTTCTGAGCCTCGGCAAGTTCTTGTTTGTCCCTCATAATTTGTACAGATCTTTGGACCTATGTCATGCACAAAAAGTTTAGACAACTAATTAACATCCATCTAAAAATATCATGCAGAAAACAAACAAAAAAATTAGCAAGAAAAAATAGTAGTCTCCTTCAAAAAAAAAAAAATGGTTGCCATTGATCTTGAAGTGAGCTTGCAGATCCAGCTTAGAATGAACCAGTCGGGCAAATAGGATACTTTATTTTCTTGGGATTTTTTTTTCACAGAAAGTAAAAAGAAGGGGAGGGGAGTTGCACCTTCCTGAAGTAAAACAGACAGCATATTCAAACTTACCGAATTTTATAAGAATCTAAACTGACTAATTGCATAACAATGAAGGGAAAGAAAAATCTATCCATAACTGTAAAGAGTGACTAATGTATCATAGCAATCTAAGTTAGGAGCATAATTGGATCTAAATTATTAGTCAGCAACATAGAAACACTATTTAGGATCTAAATGGACCCCAATCATGTTTTTCATGCCAAGTGTTCGAGACTGTCTGCTTAATCTTTTCTAAAAACCCATTCCAAATACAGCTAGGGGTGTGCATGGGTCGGATCGATTTAGAGATATACCCGAAACTGAACCGATTAAACTGGTTTTCTAAAACCGAAACCGAAACCAAACCGACCATCTATAAAAACCGTTTAAAACCGACCCAAGAAATCCGATTCGGTTTGATTTATCGGGTTAACGTTCATTGAGTTGGGCTAAATGGGCTACGCTAAATCTAAACATATATTTTTTTATATAGGGTTGATGTTCAATGGATTAGACTAATTGGACTGGGCTAAATCTAAACTTAAAAATTCTATTTTATATATGAGAGAGAATATGAAAAGTAAAAAAAATGAAACAAATATATAGCCACATATATATGGGTTGGGTCGGGACAGTTTGAATATATATTTTTTTATATATATACATATGGGTTGGGTATGGCCGGGTCAGTTTGAATTGGTTTTTACAAAAACTTAAACCAAAATTGAAACGAATTTTTTTGGTCCAAGACCTTCTCAAACAAACTGAATTAAAAAAAACTGATATAAATCAAACTGAAGAGAGTGGTTTGAGTCAGGTTCGTGGTTCGGCCGGTTTCTTGCACACCCTTAATTATGCTCCCTAATGTCTAAAAAATAATTTCAAATCTTTTCTCATAATTGTGATCTAATTAGTCATAGAACTTCCTCTTTTTTTTCCTCTCAGGACAAATTCTAGTCACTACAATCACATGACTATACATCTGATACATGTTCATACCACCACAACTGGTTTTGCACCACATTATCAAGGGTGCAAGGGGTGCAACTCTTGCAATTCCTGAAGTGAATATGATTCTAAGTATCCCATTTGATTTAACCATACATCTACTTCAACATTCTCATCTATGAAGGGATATTGGATGTGCTTGACCCTCTTTCTCCCAAACACTAATTACAACACATTTTGCCTCAGTCTCCTTGAAATTTTCCCATGCATCTCGACAAGCATGCAATGACCAAACAATAACCATAGAAACCCTCCACCAGTCCACCCTGCTTCAAGTCTATTGCATAGGTCATACTTTCTCTATTTCTTATATATGGAATCAACATAATTTGATTGTATTTTTCTTCTCATGGTCATCAAATTTGACCACTCTGCTAAACCACGGTAAGAAATAGTTTTAGATTCATACCTCTTCAATTATCTCATGTAGAAGCTTAAGTTGGTAAACATTACCTCTCCTTAATTGCAAACTTAAATTGGAGATGGATGAGCGAACTTTCTTTCACACTGTGGCCTCAAACTATATGACTGCTCATATGTTAATTGTAAAATATAGACATGAGACCTTGGGGGTAGTGAAAAGCACACATGTATGCAGCATCATGAGTCATGAAGCCATAAAATAGTCTCCAAAAAGAGGAAACTTTTATATGAAGAAAAATATTGGCATCTAATGTAGATACATATTATAAATTAGAAATTAAAATCAAGGTTTGAGGTGCCAGCACTGCCAACCCATGCCAGTCCTTAGTAACAGGAAACTCCACTTAGGGTGTGGGTATCCAAAAACTTGTCCCTGCACCTGTTTCCTAAGTGTTTCCGTATTTATTTTCTCTTTGTCAAAAAAGACCTGCGTCTCCCACACCTGTAATCAAAATGATTCCTGATCTCGACCCACTTTATGTAACTAAGTGCCCGTTGACAAATTCTGCGGCAACCCAGCTAGTGTTGGTTGTCTTCATGCAACGCTAGGGGCATGTTGGCACGTATGTGGGTGAGTGCTTCGACAAAAATCATACAGGTTGGTGATCAGCATGGACACCAACATTGGCACCTCAATCCTTGATTAAAATGACAGAACCATTTGCAACAAATACAGTGGAGTAATAATAATTGCTAAAGTAGAACTACTTCATCACAGGAAAGAGTGTAAGGAGACAAGCCATTTCTACTGGACCGCAGTCCAAGACGCTACAGGACAAATTTCTCAATCCTTGAGAACAAACAATTCAAGATAATGAAGCCTCGAGCCCTAACTGGACTTCTCAAAAAAGCTTGCAGTTCTCAATTTCCAAATCCTACCATCTTTTCTAAGTGAAGAACAGTCCCATACAATAACCCACTATTCAATCATCTTTTTTAGGTGGAAAGGAATTCTCTCTATGAAACTCAACATCAAGTACTCATGAAGTACCACATTCAAGGAAACCTAACAAATTCTTTCCATGAAGACTGTTTGGTCATATAAAAAGGTTGACAAATTACAACATTTACAAAACTTCACAGCGGCTCTTTTCTTCCAGCCGCACCTCCCTTGGGTGGAGGAATGTTCAAGCAGATCTGACATTGTTGAAAGACTCAGACATCTAAAAAATAAAAATAAAAATATGAATGCAAAACTTGTAGATACAATCTAATCCCAACTCCTTCAGTTATGATAACCAATAAAATGGGTTATCTGGCAATAAAGAAACCAACTACTTATTAGTTTTGAGTCCACAAGGATCCAAATCTAATCAGTACAGTTTTTTGGCTTTTTATAATATCATTCAACTACCAGTTGTAAAACTGCAAGTTGACCATTTCAGGATAAAAAAACATTGGCAAACCAAGTTTGGATGCACATACTGGATCAAGCATACTCAGCAGCTCACACAAAAGGTAGTCTTAATATTGGTTCTTCGCATGAAGAAAGTAGAACTAAGTACAATTCTCCTAAATAAAAGTCTTCTGATCTTTCATCATTAAGAGTTTCCAGAATATCTGAAGTACCTCTAGGTCAAAGAGAGTTATTGGACCTTTTTCTTCTGAAATAGGTAAACTAAGGACTTTAACAAAGAAAGGCCACCATATGAAAGAAAAAGGAAGTCTCCTCTCCCTCAGGGTTGCAGATGGAATGTTAATAATATGGATTGACACACGAAGTTTGAATTCAGAACTGCACCCTTAGCTTGTGTCCCACTGCCTCTGTTTTGTCTTTTAGTTAGGAAGTCCTATCTCTTCACAACAACTCACAACAACCTGGAATGTTGTATCTCAATTACAAAATGCAATATCCTCCAACCTCAACTTTACGTATTAGGCCCCATATACAATATAGAAAAAATTTCAACACACTTACACCAAATAAAATCTCATTCAACGCTGGTATGTTTAGCATCTCCCATCGTTACTCCAAAAAGTCCGAAGTTCCTTTAAAGAACCTCCAAAAAAATTAAACAATTACCAACTCACAAGGTTCTAAACTATTCGTAAAAATTACTAAAGGAAGTTTCAATTCAGATCTAGGATCCATGCTTGTCTAGTTCAATTTGTATAATAATTGCGAATAATTCTGTCAAATAAGATTTTCATATTCAGCATAATATCACTTCAATTATTCTCAATAACCTTTTTCTACAAGACTGACACCTTGAAAATTTTGACTTATGTTCCATAATGAAGTACAAAACAACTTAAGAGACATTCTAGATCCTTTATATCATGCATCACTTTCATCTCGCTTACTTATTTGCCTCTAAGATGACTTACAAAAAGAAATATACATGTATCGAACAAAAAATTTAAATTCATACTCAAACATACTATTGGACAAATAGACAGCTCATCAATTTATCATTTTTTCTGCACCTCACTCAAAGAATGTCTTGGAATACATTAAAATGGTCATTCTATATTTAAGGCTCTAAAATGCACTGTTCCCTTTTTTTCATAAGAACATGATCTATGAAGAAATAAAATGTTACATTTAATCCATAAGGTTTACTAATTCACTCCACTGTCCATAGCAAGACCTAAACCTCCAAACAATCACTTGCCAACAATACCAGGCCAACACTGGATATAGACCCTCTTGTGAAGTGAAGTTCAATTCATTGGCAATACTATAATTAGAGCACAGTCAATTGGTTAAGCTCTGTGGCCCATTGTTGACAATGTGGCAAGAAGTAGGGTCTATTACATTGCCTTTCAGCCTAAGCGAAAACTAGAAAACTGTAACCTATTCATGATAAAGGACCTATCCATATTTCCTAGAAATTACTTTTGTGAAAATGAGAACACAAAGTCAAAAGGTCAAAATTAAATAAAAACAAACACAAACAACCTACTAATGAAAAACATATCTAACATGGTAAATAATAACTTAATAGCTCATATCTGCCTGCAATGAGTCTGAAAAAGAACAAAAGAATGTAGGATATGATAATTATCAAGGAAAAAAACACATGGAAAGAAGTTGACATGCAGCATAATAGAGCAAAATGGCAGGAAAAGGACAGAGAGCACATATATGTCTCTGTAATCTTTCCTAGAAAAAATTGCACTACAAGCAATAACATGAAAAGTGTGAGTTAGTGGCATAACCATTTGCGCAGGGCATATACTAGGCCATCCATTACTAAATGAACAAGGTTGTCCATCTATCATGATTCTTGAATTAACTTTATCCATCCTATTTCACTGTCCTTTCTGTTGTATCAACAATAACTGTATCTTTAAATGATTTCTTGCAACTTAAGAGTTACATCATGCAAGTTCCTGAGGTTAGTTTCAAGATATTATTCAAAGATACAGGCAATAGTTAGTATAGTAACTCAGCTGATAATCAGTGTTATGGCATATGTTAAAAAAGGAAACTCATGTAATTTAAAAGCAACACTTTTAGTTGCACCCTTACTGAAGATAAAATACTATCATCAAGTGAACAATTTAATTTTCTAACAAAGACGACAAAGTATTCAAGCTTTTAATGGACACAAGTCATACAAAATTGTGGTTGAATTTGGTTCTGATAACATAGCAAATATATGTCTTTACTTTAATAATTTATGAAGTTAGGCAGGAAGAAGCATAGACTGAATCTCAGCTGGACTTCTTATGACTGCTATAGTGGTAGATATACTTGGTAATATATACATTGGAAGACTATAGAGATTCTAGTTAAGCAATAAAGGCTCAATCAGAATGAATCTAACCAATTCTGAGACCAGTTTTATTGGTCCAGCCAATATATGGACAAGCTGTCCAATTTACTAGACAAATGATGATAAAGGTCAGCCCAACCATTACCGGATATCATTTAGCAAGTCTACTAAATGTTCTCTAGTCTTTAAGTAAGCAAAAACAAATATAGAAAAGGACAATGGTCATATAAGGGAATACTGTATTTTCCATTTAAGGCTTGCAAACTGATCCTTTTGCAGGGTAAATGACGCTTTCTAGCTGATACATGACCAAACCTTGTTTGTCCAGTAGCCATATATATAGGTCAGGAATGATACACTGCAGGAAAAAAACAATCTGACACTCAGGAGAACAATAATTTTCAGATCAAATGTAAACTTACTTCTTGGAGATGCTTCTCAAGAGACTTGAACTTCATTTCTGCCTCATTCTGATCCCGAATAACATCTGATCGAAATTCACCTATTGAACGCTCAATCTTGTAGCAATGTAAGTCCAGCTGTGACAGGCGCCCACTAATTCCCTCAAGAAACCGGAGTACATTATCAGCATATTTCTTCATGCACTTCTCAACAGCAGCTATCATCTCCTCCTTGGAATAATCCTCCTGCTCATAAATATTAACCAACGGTCTTCCCATTTCATGGAAATCCTGATTAATGATACAGGAGATAAGTTAATCGAAAAATTATGCGATTTAACGTAATCTGTTGTCTATTAAGCAGATCTTTATCTCAATATAACATTATATATTGAAAAGAAGCCCATTTATTTTAAACAAAGATGACCATTTGATTTCCGAATAAAAAATTGCAAACCCTACAGACCTGGCACGTGATAGAATATTTACTAAAATTAGAAAGCGAACATATTTGTTATTTCGAAACTGAATCCAAATTAAACAATTTTAATAATCAAAAACATGATAGAAAGATACTTCTCATCAAGAAAATAAACGAAAATAAACAATTTCACAAGCTATTGGGTCGTCAGCCAGCACAAACGGGAGGAGCACTGATTCGACGAGATCCACAACATAGCTCCTCATCAAAATCCAAGCCGATTATTTTCCCATGCATCCAGTAAAATATTTAGAGGGCAGCAAAACGATCATCAAATTAACACAGAATCCATCGCTGATTTCCAATAAAGATCCAGACTATCCATTTCAAATCCAATCCGACGCCAGAGGACTCGACAATCAGAAGACAAGCAATTTCTTGCAAACAAAGAGCAATCGAATCAAAGAAACAAAAATCAACCTATCCCTAACTATCGTAAACGTGAAGAGAGGGGAAGGTAGACACCTTCCTCGGGGGATCCGATCGCTTCCCATTGGAGTTATCCTGGGCGGCGTAGTCGTCATAAGAACAGAGAACATCATCGGATCCGAAATCAAACGATTGGGAGCCCAAGCCAGCTCTCCCAGAAGATCCACCAGAAGCCATGGCCGCAGAGGTCAAGACTTAGGGTTAGCGTTTTAGATTTTTTTTTCCACAGCTCTCGCCTCTCTCTCTCTTCTTTCTTGGCGCAAGAAGTAGACGAGAAACGCGCAGCTACCAATCGTTCTTTCGCCGATGAGTTCTGTATTATTATTATAAATAGACGTGACCGCGATGGAGGCGGAGACTTGGCTTCCACGCTTTAAATAAAGTCCAGTGGAGTTTAAGATGTTCCTTCAGAGAACTTTTGTCTGGGCGAGACCCGTGAATAAGACAAAATAGAAGGGGATGGTAAGGACTTGGGTGCGGCATATTTTAATTTTATCGGAGGTTGTGGCTGAGAGAAAAGGTTGTGCGGAATAACCTATGCGAGACACGTGTTGGTCGGCGGAGATAAGCGCCTTTTTATACCTACACCGCAAGGATCATTCGCGGCCAAGGTTTTTAAATAACGCCTTAGCCACTGCCCATCTAGAACCACCATTAGCAATCAAAGACTTAGCTTACCGAGAATTGATGATGATATCAGTAATACCAATATCAATAAACTTCCCCGTCACTAAATTCGTTGCTCCATGTTGGATAATAATTGGGTTATTAAATTATTTATTTATTTTAAAAAATAATTTTAGGTTATACTTCATGAAGGATTCGATATGGTTTTATACAGATACTATCAGAAGATATTGTAAAATTTACTGGTGAATATTAATATTAATAATGAGAGTTTACAGTATTGATATTTTTTTAATTTCTCAATTTTCATATATTAATTCTTGAAAAACGAAAAGATATCATCTCATAAAATCTAATATTTAAAAAAATTGCAATATACTTTCTTGTTGGTTTTTTGCTTGCTTTTCCCCTTCGATTTTGTAAAAAAAAGTTTTGATTTGATATAAAAAAATTCAATTTAGTAATTTAGGATGGAAAGAGTTTTAAAATTATATGAAAAATAAACACTTGATCAGTATAGGGACTATTATCTTATACATGTGGGTAACAAAGTGGCTCGGTATCAAATGGACATGAGCTAAGGTAGATTAGGTGTTACTTTCTAAACCATATATGGGCTAAGTTAAATTCGAACATTACCACAGATGATTAAACTGTAATTACCTCTAAAATAACTTTAACATGCTTAAATTTTTTTTTCCTACCCTAGTAAATTTATTTACCATTTTTAAGTAGTGCTTGGTTGGTTAGGATGATTACCTAATGTTATCCATTCTTCAAGGATTTGAACATAATATTGGAAGTTTGTCTGCCCCAACAATTTTTTACCAACGGAGGATAAAAGTCAAATATATCATCAGCATCCCGTGAGTCTGAAAGGATACACTTTAAGCATCCAGACTCAGAAAACTTGCCGCCCCATGATCCTCTTTGGTGCTTCCTGTTTTGGCCAATTAAACGGGGGGAGCACACAGCTTGGGTGGCAGGTATGGTGGCTTTGAGCTGGTTCTCCTACTTGTCGAAATCTTTCTATTTGCATTACTAAATTCAAACACGTCACGCCTCTCATTCTTTTTTTTTTTTTTAAAGGCATTTCATATATCTCCAAGGTGAGTACATTCTGCCAAGCCAAACAAAAGTAAAATATATAAAAAAAGAGGTAAAATTGTCAACGTCGTCCAGATGAATTCTTTGAATCGTCGGACTATAAACACATGTGCTATCTGAAAAGATGTAAACTTTCGGACCAGTCTGCGTATCTCACAGATGAATGGGTGGTCATCTCCAAAGCTGTCTACTCTCTAAATCCAATCAATCAACATGGAGGAGTCAATCACTGAATCCAGTCTACCTTTATTTTTGATGATCATACATTTGTGACTTTAGATTGTTGAGTCGGACATCTTAGCATCCAAAGTCCAAGCGATATTCACGACATGACATCAACACAAAATTTAGTAGTAGATTCGCATAATCTCAGATCCACTAGTTTGGGTTTCAACTAGTGAGATCTAGTTCCATGCATAAGTTATTACTTATGTACTGTAAAAAAAGTCTTAATTAAATAGATCTGAAGCATCCTGATGGAAGTAGAGGCGGTGACAGCTTAATCGTTTAATCCATTTAAATTAATTTAATTCATTATAAAATTAAATTAAATTATTTATTTTATAAATTAATTATATTTAGATTTTGATTTATTTAATGGATGGGTTGGATTCAAATTAACAAATTTTTGACCTATTCTGTGTACAATTTCATCCGAATCTAATCTAACGTGATCAATTGACGCCCCAAGATGAAAGAAATTTAATTCAATCACCAAGCATTCCATAATATGGAGATGGTAGTGATGCAAAATTATGCCTTCACCAATTTATTCTAGCTCAATTATTCATACTTACAACTTTTTATAGTGGAAAAAAAACATCATTTTCTTATGTCCTAAAGAGTATTGTCGCAGGAGACGTCAATAATGGGGTAGCTCGGAAACCGACGTCAAGCGTGCAAGTGATCTTGGAACCGAGGAGATTTTTTCCACCAATCTCTTCTACTATTTCTTCCCGGCAACTCCGACTCCCCCGTCTCTCAAAGTTCGAGTATTTTCCCCTCAGTAGAGTGAAGGGATCGATGGCGATTTGCTCTCCCTCGTCGGCGACGAGCGGCAGGACCCGGGTTGTCCACGCGCTGGTCGCCAGAGCGGCAGTGGCGGTGGCGGCTGGCGCCCCCGGCCCACGCCGCGGTGTACTTCAAGTGGTTCAGGAAGGATGGGAGCCGGGTGGTGGGGATCATCCCTGCCCGGTCTGCCTCCTCGCGGTTCGAGGGGAAACTCCTGGTCTGGATCCTCGGGAAACCCATGATCCAGGTTTGAGGTCCAATCTAGGCTTTGATACAGTGTTTTGGTTAAAGTTCTCGTCCTTTTTAATATTACAGAGTGTTGTTGAATGCTTGCTGTTTTGATTTTACTGTGAAAAAGGGAAAAAGGCGTGAGCTTGCTTACCCTAAGTAGGGAAATGGAGCTACAAACATTTTAGCTGGAACGACTTTGTTCTGTCTTTGGTGCGAGCTTCGTATGCCTTCATCTTTGCTGACGTTTCATTAAACTGATGTGAATAATTTTGATTGGTTTACTGCACACAGAGAAAATGCTTTTCTGGACATGAACTAATTGTGTAGAGAAAAAGGCTAAAATGGAAAAATATATCCGTTTTTGTCTAGTAATCTGATATAAAAATAAATGAATAAATGTTGTAAATGACTTATGTTTATTATTCAGAATTATTATTCCACTGATTAGGTACTGTAACATGAACATAATGATAGGATGAGGTAGATTTATTTATATATTTTATATTTTCTTATACTCTCTCTGACATGTGGGCCGGAGTTTTTTTTTTAATAGGCGAGCCCAACATGTAAATTTTTTTTAATAAGGGGGTTAAAGAGTGCAAAGACATGGTTCGAACTCAGAACCTCTGCTTTGATACCTGGTAGGGGTGCGCCAGGCTTGTACGGTAGTGCAACGCATGGGCGACGCTTGAGGGCCCCGATGGCAAGCCACCATGATGGGCCCTCCCCCACAAAAAATTAATTTAATATCATGGTGGGCCGATGGCCCACATATCATATATTAAACCGATAAGAACAGATACTACACTTGATCTTAGCCGAAAATTTCATATTATTAAAAAAGTTTCACATGTTGGGTTCACCCATTAAAAGAAAAGTCCGGCCCACATGTGAGGGGGAGTGTAAGAAAATATAAAATATATAAATAAATCTACCTCATCCTATCAGCTTAGCTTTTGGGACAAATAGTGATTTCAACACATAAGGGTTTTGGAATTATTAGATTCAACTTAATCTCTAATGATTGGCAGATCTGCGTGTCATTGCATGGTTCCATCACGATTCATGGAATTGTTGGAGATTCCACAATTACAATAATACTCTAATGCGTTGTTGGTGATATATAATTTGAGCCTTCACCTTCATTTGTATTTCTGATAGTTTCTGCTGAATCCTGTGTGACTGTTCTGTTCCACTAACTCTTCATAATGACTTTATAGAGAACATGGGAGAGAGCAAAGTTTGCTTGTTGGTATGTGTGATTACTTACTTGCACTTTCTGTTTTCAGTTTGTACGATGCCTATAATAGTACTATACTCTGTGTGGTGCAATTTTTATCTCTTAAGGACCTTTCTATACAACTAGATTTAGCATCTGGATGGACCACTTATAGATGATAACCAAGTTCATATTTTTAATCAAAAAACTGAGATCATAGGCTCAACAGATTAATATTATTATTTAGTAGTAAATGGCATTATATTTTGATTAAAATGAAACAAAACTTTCTCGATAACAAAATGGAAGAGCTGAAAAAAAATTTTGATCATAGAAGTTGCTGTTCCTTTGAGGAAAATGATTGTAATATGAAGTCTTAATTATTAACTGCAGACTGTTTATGTTATCCTACATCTATCTTGAGGCATATAAAGAAACTCATGTGAAACTTGGGATTATGAACATAGCAGCATTTAAACTTGCCTTCATAGATAAAATAAGTGGAGATTGGAGAGATGAGGATTTAAAGAGTTGAAATTTTGTGTACAGAGTCAGTGATTAATCAATTAAAGGAGAAGAAATTTATACTTTGTGCTATCACGTGTGCTCATCATGGCATGAGAAACTAGGAAAAAGCCTAGGCTATAACTGATGAGCTTGGCTGGCTCCCTTGGGCTATGCAAAACAACAATTTCTGCAAGGACATGGTGTTCTATTTCAGAAGCTTGTGGTGGCAGTTATGGTAATGCAGTATCTGAACATCTCTTTCGCTTTGATGCTTTGCCTTGTTTACTTTTACCCTAAGTAGTTTTCCCCTCTATGCCACTAGTTGTGGCAATGGACAATGAAAAGATTGCAGAATGTTGTAGAGAATTTGGAGCTGATGTGATAATGACATCAGAATCGTACAAAAATGGTATCTTCTTGTTTTCTCTATTTTTCCAAATACCTAAGGTTACTTATATATTATCAGGAGCTTTGTTTTATCTGCAGGAACCGAACATTGTAATGAAGCACTTCAGAAGCATGGAAAAAATTATGATATTGTTGTCAATATCCAAGGAGATGAGCCTCTTATACCAGACATAATAGATGGTGTTGTTAGGGCTTTGCAGGTTGTTACTTGCACATTGCTTGCTGAAACTCTTGTCTTTATTTATATATAGGTTGTATTAGATATTCTGAATTTTTATCAGCCATTACATTCCAGATACTGGAGGAGTATCAACTTCTCTTGTGCTGCCTATGCTGACCATTTTTCAACAACATTTATTGGATTTCCCTATTTCACAAAAACAAACAAGGACAGGACACCTTGCCTATATATAACGCTAACAGCTTTCATGATGGAGAAAACATGTTTAACCCAAAGTTTTTATTCTCATATAGTTTTTTCCAAACCTTGGAATTTATAATGAATCCTAGGAATTAAGTAATGCATCCTGATTTTTCTTGTAGAAACAAAATGAATGCATGATATCAGGATTTTATGACTCTGAATGTGGAAGCTAATCCTAAAACCAACCTTGAAAATAGATTGGAATTAAAAGTATGCAAAATTTTTATTTTATCTTTAAACCGACTACATAAAATACCTGCAACTACAGTTAAATGGTATTAATGTTTTTCTTTTCCTCCCTTTCATTTAAGTGAACCTGGATTTCTCCATTCCTTTTTTTTAAAATGAAGTTTGGGTTCAATAAACTTGAGGTACCTCCATAATGTCCTCATTATCATGGTTGCCAAATTTTCAGTGGATCAACTTTACTCTTTGTTTGCTTATAGGATTTAGTGTGCTGTTTCATTTTGTTTATATGATCTAGTTGCTACCTTTTGCACTTGGGGCTCCCTTTTTTGTTGTTCCTGTTTTAGTTCTCTTTCTCTCTCTCTCTCATGCATGTGCTTATATAAATTACAGCTTGAGTCTCCTATAATTTCTTATTTGAAACAAAAGACACGATTTGAGATCATAAATTTGACTTGAATTCTTGATCAGTGTTTCCAGCAGCCATGGCTACGTGCATATACTCGATGATCTTTTATTATTCTTATTTGAAACAAAAGACATGATATGAGATCATAAATTTGATGGAATTTGACTTGAATTCTCGATCAGTGTTTCCAGCAGCCATGGCTACGTGCAGATACTTGATGATCTTTTATTAGGTTTTGTTTCTTCCTTGTATATATTTCGTTGTTTCCAGTTAAGTAATTAGTTTAAGGCTACATTCGGTTTCTCTTGAACTGAGAAATGTTTACTTTAAGAATCATGTGGAGAATTTCTTTTGCCTTCTACACTTTTGATCTTTCTCAATCTCATTATGCACTAACACCTCTAAGAAGTAGGGTTTTGCCATCTTATATTTCCATCTGGGCTTGGACTCGCATCTGTAGTCCTATTATTTCTACTGAACAAAGAAAATAAAAGTAAAAGAAGAAAGATCAAAAAAATGGAAAAGGACTGTAATTGGCAATTGGAAAATAAATGATATAATTTATATATCTTGGACCAACTAATGACAATTGTGATAGTATGAGTTATTTTCATTCTGGGTGTAGAACAAAGTTGGTATGTATGATAATTTCTACAAGTTCTGGGCAGCAAATTTTTTTTGTGTGTATGTTGTTTCCTAAAGGGTAATTCTGTTACAGGAAAGCTTCTTATTTGTGAGTAATCTTCCTGGTTGTAAGAAATCTGAGAGTTTGTTGTCTGGCCTCTTGACTACGTGTTTAACCATCCTTGAAATCACAGTGATTACTTCTTGTTGAACCGCGGCGTATATTTTGACTATTTGAGAAGCATCTACAGCCCACTATTAATGTTACTAGATTTTAAACTCTATGTGATCCAGTTCAAAAAATCATCTTAATATAGATGAATCAACCTACACTTGCAGTTAGGTGTGTTTAGATCAAAGGCTGTTGAGCTAGTTTAAGTGCATGCTCTAGAAGGATAACAAAAGCAGATGTCTTAACTTGCAGTTATATGATGAGACTTCCTTTCTATCAGATAAAAGCAACTGATGTTTAACATGGTCAAAATCTGTACCAACTCTTTTCCAAGTCTCAATTAAATGATAAATAGTAAGGATTCATTGTCTGCTGCACCATCATGCAGACAGAAGTTCTATATATTTTAGGTTAGGAATAATATACATTACTCCGCATTGTTTTTTTGTAAAAAAATTATATGTTTCTATTCTTTATTTAACTGAAGTACATTGTGGTAAGCGGTGTGCTCCTGATGCAGTTTTCAGTACTGCTGTCACATTCTTGAAACCTGAAGATGGACTTGACCCAAACTGGGTTAAGTGCGTGGTGGATAATCCTGGTTATGCAATTTACTTCTCAAGGGGTTTGATCCCATATAACAAGTGAGTTGTTCATGTATTTTGGTTTAAATGTTCTGTCATGGGATATTGTGGGTATATCCTGATTCATGCATTTCTATTTTTCATTTGTTTGCACTTTTTTCAGGTCAGGAAAAGTCAACCCACAGTTTCCCTATCTACTTCATCATTTGGGCATTCAGGTTTGTGTTCTACTCAGGATATTTTTATGCTATCAAATTTGTGTAATGTCCGGGCCCAGAACCTACTAGGCCCAATAAGAAGTAGGCCCAGTTAGGGGTTTGGACCCAAATTTCACTGTGGGCAGTATTATTTTAATGGTTATTATAATGGTACGGAAAAAAAAAAAAAAATTGAAGGGATAAGACCGACAGGGAAGGGTTACCTCACCCCCTGCTGGCAGCCGATGCCGGCGCGCCGGAGACAGGGGGCGGCGGCCAGTCCCGGAGTATGGAGGAAAGGAGAGGATGGGACCTCTCAGAGGGGGTTTCATCCTCTAAACAATTATTTAAGCCTCTGCCGGCAACCCCAAGTCACAGACTCCCTAAACTTTGAACGAGAGAGAGAGCCGAAGCCCTGGAGCCTAAGGCCAAGGAGCCCTGAAGCTCTGAAGAAGGGGGGACTACCAGGGAGGAAGCACTGCCCGACTACACCCGACTAAAACCAGGTATGGACTCCCTGTTAATAAAATTATAAAGCATAGAGAAACCCCTCTGTGGGGTGCTCTTCCCCTCTGTGTCAACAGTGACATAGAGGGGAGGAGGCCGGCACAGGAGAGGGAGAAAAACCCACAATCCCTGGGTCGGGGCGGACTCACAGGCCGCGACCATCCGGACCGAACCCAACCGGGTTCGGCCTGTTGACGAACCGGACACCGCGGCCTCGGCCGCAGGTACCTTGGGGTTCGGGGGGCAACCCGGGCCGCCAGATCTGGCCGGGACGACAACAGAGGCGGCCACAGGGCCGCCAGCCCCGGCCGGACCACCACCTCTTCTCCGGCAAGGGGTGGTGGTGCCGGAAGGAAGAACCAAGGAGGAAAAATTAGAATGAACTCACCGGACCGAAGAGGCTTCATTCTTGGACCCCGGCCTTACCCCACCGTGGTCGGAGCAGGGGGAGATCTCCCGGAGGAGATCCAGCCGCGACCCAACTTCCCGGCACTCCTCTTCTCCGGCATCGCTTCGGAGAAGAGGAAGGGGGGCCGGGCCTTTCTTCCACCAGTGCTCCGGGGGGAAGCTCCGCCTCGGTCGGTGGATCGGAGGGGAGCCTCGTCTCCCCGGTCGCCTGCGAGAGAAGAAAGGGAGGAGACGGAGGGTTCGGTGGGGACGAAAGGCCGAAAGGGCTAGGGCTTTCGGTCGGAAACGAGGAGAAAGAGAGAAAAGGAGAGGAAAAGAGTGGAAGAGAGAAAAGAAGAGGGAGTGACCGAGAGAGAGAGGAGGCCGTAGATCCGGCCGGAGGAGAAGAAGGGGAGCCGGAGGGCCGGCCGGGGGGCACGGTTTCATATGCATATAATATGAAAATTTTGTGATTTGCACTACTGCTTTGTTTAAACTGCATACTTATTATGCCAGGATGATTATTAGATAAACATGCATGTCAGCTTCTCAAAACCCTGATTTACATGTTTAGTCTACTGGTTGATCCGGTAGGATTATGCAGGATTACTTACTGAGCCGTGTAGCTCACATCTGTTTATGTTTCGTTTTCTTTCAGATCCTCACCAGTGATCGCCATCAGATATGTTTTTATTTTGTTACAGAGCTTCGTATTTTTGGAGAAGCTTATATACTTCTGTACATTTGAATAGCATAGAAGTTCTGTATTTTTGGTTTCAAACTTGAAGGTTGTACTGCAAACTTTTAATATATATATAAGGATGAATCCTTTTTGGCTACCTGTTACCCCTGTATGAGGCTGCGTGCTACTGGGGACGATAGCCGGCAATAGCACGGCCGTGTCACGGATCCGGATCTGGGGCGTGACATCTAGTGGTATCAGAGCAATAGGTTAACCATGAGTAAAAATTTTAAGCTTTAATAAGGAAATGGGTAGTTAAGTCTCATTTAGTGAGATTCCGCATAACCGGAAAGGAAAGAAAAGATTTTATTGGTCGTATCATCGGTCAGTCACGAAAATTGCTTGACACAAATATTTTGATAGGTGATAATGAGCAACAAAAAGAAAGAAGCTAGGGCTAATACAAAGCCATTCTGGGGGCATGATTGTGACAGGTATGGTATTAGAGCTTAAGATTTAAGACTACTAAGGATTTTGGTGTTTTGAATCAGAATGCTAACGAGCCATGCCAAAATAAGAAAAAGCTATTTTGGAGATTTCTCGACGGAGTAATTTGTATTTTGGATTATGATTAAATTAGATTTTGACTGATGTTAAGTGGAATACTAGCCATGGAATATTAAAGTACATTGTGATTATTTATGTATCAGTATATAGGTGATATTGGAAGTTTAACTTGGTACTGGGTACTGTGGATGATACTTCTAGTTTGAAGTTAATTATTTTGATGACAAGATAGGGTTTATTCATAAGTTGTTTAAGGCTTGGACAAGGAAAGGTTTTATATTCTTCGGGGATGAAATTTGTATGACAATTATGCATGAAACTATTATATAGAAAGAAAGTATATTTGAGAATGAGATTTAAGAGTTTCTCCTTGTTTACTTGGAATGTGAAATATTAGATCTTTGCAAATTATAATGCAAGATTAATATTTTGATTGGAAATCATTTAGTAAATTCCGAGAATAATTTTCAATGTTGAAGAATATTTTAGGCTCAAATGTTCTACTATGGATAAAGTGCAGTAGTTTGTGATCCTGTGATAAATCAATTAAATGAATATTAGTTGAAGTTTTGACCAAAAAAAAAAAAAAAAAGAAGAGAAAATGATGATGACATGGGGTCATTAGGAAATGCGAGCGGAATCAGCAATAGAGTTGATATGGGAACAGGCCCAATAGCACATGATGTTTCAGGGGTTTGTACTTAGTGACCCTGCTTCTAAGTTCTGAAGTAAACTATTTCATCTCTAATAGAAGGGCAATTATTAAATGCTTTCGTTTATCACTAAGAAGCAAGTTTAAATTGTTTCATGAGGAAGCTGAAAGTTATGGATGATAATTCCACATATCATCGTCTAGTGGAAAGAGTACAATAGAAGAAGATTTTTAAATAGAGATCTTACAACAAAAGTATACATCCTTTTCTTTTAACGGGGATGTGAGATCCAGAATCACCTTCTAGCAATGCTAAAGTAGGGCAGATTATTGTTCATGCAATTTAAAGATACCTAATATAAGATTGGGATATTGAGAAATAATTTTCAGAAGTTTACACAATTTCGAGCTTAAAATGTCCTAAGATGACTTGAGAGCTTATCTCGTATTAGGAAAGAAGGCTTATTTTCAATGAATGAAGTTGTTGAAAATGTAAAATTCATTTTAAAGCGTTGTCGCTTATTTAAGAGGATCTTATGTTGGGATACCCTTTCTTTGCTCGCTCATGGAAAAGTAAAAAGAAGTTTTGGCTAAGTAACATTCGATCAAGATGGAGGAAAGATTTGAAATGCAAATACAGATGAGGAATTAAATAGTTCTGTTTGTAGGCAAATAGTATGTTGATCAAAAGTTATTTGTGAATTCAAAGGAATTTGATCAGAATGCGCAGCGAAAACATAGTGATCTGAATTATTTATCTAAGTTGGCCAGAAGTATTATTCTTTTGATTCGGAAAGTTTTAATAACAAAAGATTTGATCTGTTTTCTTGTGTAGTAAGATTTTCTGGATAAATAAAAGGAGAATGTTCTGATTTTTGGATAGCACTGTGCTATCCTAGATTCTCCAGTTTTACGTCATGCTAAGAAACTTCTTAGCATCTTTTGACATGAATTAATAGATCATCGATTTTGATCTTGGATCTAGAATATGTTGGTATGAACCTTCTCCCTCCTAAATTTGAAGCTTGAATTTTTTTAATTAATATCCATCCTTTATTCGATTGAAAGAAATTGAGGTTGTCAATTGACTTTGATGAATATCTATCAAGGGTGGATTGAAGTTGTTTATGATCTAATCTTGTGATAGATCGGGTAATCGAGAGCAGTATCGACAAAGAAACTCGAAGTTCTTATTCAGAATTGAGATGTAGATTTTTGTGTATAAGAGAAAAGTTTGATTTAGATCACCTACCAAAAGAATCAAATCTGAAAATGTTAGACCTTATTCTTTTGATAAGATCTAATGATGAAACTGTATTGATGAATAGAATTATTGAAAAATTTGAATTAGAATTCTAATGGAGAAAAGTGTTGTTGATTCTCTGAATAATCTGGAGATAGCTATATAATTTCACCAGTGAGTTTTTCTATTGTTGGCAACTCCTGGGAGATTTTGAGCATCTTAAATTTAGTATTAACGGATTGATGGTGCCTTGGATGGGCTCAGACCTGGAATGTTCCTTACTCCTAGCTATGACATTTTCGATCTACCTATTTGAAAGGGGTTTGAAGTTTTGCTAGGGTAAAGGTTGATCATTAAATTGTAGGCAAAATCAAGAGAAGAAAGAGGATTATAGATTATGAAAAGTGTTTGATGTTAATGCTCTCACCTATTTCTATTAAGCCGATTACGATTCTTGTGTGGACTTAATCGAAAGCAATTAATTTCTTGGGCCAAGGATTATAGCATTTAAAATCTAAGGTGGGAAGATTAGTCCTCTTTTGGAAGAGATCAAAGGAACTCCTATATCATAGATGGAAGGAATTAAGTTTTGAAATGCCATGACTTTGTATGTCGTAATTCTTTATGTGAAATCTTGGGAGTAAGTACTCTGAGAGAAAGACTAACTGAGATCTCGAGGATGACTCAATGGTTGACTACTTTTAAAAACCAGAACCTAAGGTATGTTTAATTTCGAGGACGAAATTTATTTTAAGGGGGGTAGGATGTAATGTCCGGGCCCAGAACCTACTAGGCCCAATAAGAAGTAGGCCCAGTTAGGGGTTTGGACCCAAATTTCACTATGGGCAGTATTATTTTAATGGTTATTATAATGGTACGGAAAAAAAAAAAATTGAAGGGATAAGACCGACAGGGAAGGGTTACCTCACCCCCTGCTGGCAGCCGATGCCGGCGCGCCGGAGACAGGGGGCGGCGGCCAGTCCCGGAGTATGGAGGAAAGGAGAGGATGGGACCTCTCAGAGGGGGGTTTCATCCTCTAAACAATTATTTAAGCCTCTGCCGGCAACCCCAAGTCACAGACTCCCTAAACTTTGAACGAGAGAGAGAGCCGAAGCCCTGGAGCCTAAGGCCAAGGAGCCCTGAAGCTCTGAAGAAGGGGGGACTACCAGGGAGGAAGCACTGCCCGACTACACCCGACTAAAACCAGGTATGGACTCCCTGTTAATAAAATTATAAAGCATGGAGAAACCCCTCTGTGGGGTGCTCTTCCCCTCTGTGTCAACAGTGACATAGAGGGGAGGAGGCCGGCACAGGAGAGGGAGAAAAACCCACAATCCCTGGGTCGGGGCGGACTCACAGGCCGCGACCATCCGGACCGAACCCAACCGGGTTCGGCCTGTTGACGAACCGGACACCGCGGCCTCGGCCGCGGGTACCTTGGGGTTCGGGGGGCAACCCGGGCCGCCAGATCTGGCCGGGACGACAACAGAGGCGGCCACAGGGCCGCCAGCCCCGGCCGGACCACCACCTCTTCTCCGACAAGGGGTGGTGGTGCCGGAAGGAAGAACCAAGGAGGAAAAATTAGAATGAACTCACCGGACCGAAGAGGCTTCATTCTTGGACCCCGGCCTTACCCCACCGTGGTCGGAGCAGGGGGAGATCTCCCGGAGGAGATCCAGCCGCGACCCAACTTCCCGGCACTCCTCTTCTCCGGCATCGCTTCGGAGAAGAGGAAGGGGGGGCCGGCCTTTCTTCCACCAGTGCTCCGGGGGGAAGCTCCGCCTCGGTCGATGGATCGGAGGGGAGCCTCGTCTCCCCGGTCGCCTGCGAGAGAAGAAAGGGAGGAGACGGAGGGTTCGGTGGGGACGAAAGGCCGAAAGGGCTAGGGCTTTCGGTCGGAAACGAGGAGAAAGAGAGAAAAGGAGAGGAAAAGAGTGGAAGAGAGAAAAGAAGAGGGAGTGACCGAGAGAGAGAGGAGGCCGTAGATCCGGCCGGAGGAGAAGAAGGGGAGCCGGAGGGTCGGCCGGGGGGCACGGTTTCATATGCATATAATATGAAAATTTTGTGATTTGCACTACTGCTTTGTTTAAATTGCATACTTATTATGCCAGGATGATTATTAGATAAACATGCATGTCAGCTTCTCAAAACCCTGATTTACATGTTTAGTCTACTGGTTGATCCGGTAGGATTATGCAGGATTACTTACTGAGCCGTGTAGCTCACATCTGTTTATGTTTCGTTTTCTTTCAGATCCTCACCACTGATAGCTGCCAGAGACACGTTAATTTGGTATTAGCGCTTCTTTCTTTTGGGGTAAAGCAAGTATACTTTTGTGTATATAAACTACATAGAAGCTCTGTATTTGGGTACTGACCAGTAGGTTGTACTAAGAATGCTTTCATATGAAAAGATTTGGTTGGTTTGACTACCCTATTACCCAGGTATGAGGCTGCGTGCTATTGTGGGCGGTAGTCGGCAATAGCACGGCCGTGTCACGGATCCGGGTCCGGGGCGTGACAATTTGCATCAGGATGTTTGTCCGATTGTATTTATAGTTAGCATTTATTTATTGCATGACAATATCAATTACGTATTGATGTCATGCAGTGTTTCCTAATAATATTAGCATTCCTGTGTCTGGCCAGAGCTTTGATTCAAAGTTTGTAAGGATCTCTCCGCAGCTTCCACCCACTCCCCTGCAACTAGAGGAAGACCTTGAAGTCTTGAACAACTTAAAGTTCTTGAAAATGGGTACAAGATGAAGGTAACTCCAAGATATCCAGATTGATATTTCATTTAGGAATAATGTAGGCAAAGGGCATTTCTTCTCTTTGATATCACTGAGATGAGTTTGTTTCCTGAAATCCCTTTTTGTGCATACCGTATGGACTTATTGCCAGCTTCAATTTGACATATAAGTTCCATACTCAGACTTCTTCGGGCCCTTGTTTTAGTTTATTGTTATTTAAGCAAAACAGTCCTGGAGCAAGTTTTAACTACACTTGAAAAATCGTAGGCCTGCTAAGGTTTCAAATCTTGTTCCACTTGTCTGAAAATGATATTACGTTCTAGATTGATTTTTTTTTATTATTTTGACATTCTTTTGTTTTGTTATTATTTCATCATATACATTCTAACAAGTTCTAGTGAAGCTTACTCATGCATGGTCATATCAAGGTGTTAAATCTCTGTAATCATTGTCTTGTCAACTGGGTGCAAGATGTGATGTATCTCAGAATCAGCTCAGCACTTCAGAGCTGCTTAAAGCTACATAGCTAAAATGACTCAGGAATATGCCTACAATGAACCAGAAATATGACACTATATTTCATCGCAAACAGACTTCCAAACTATCTTAGAACAAACTTTAGTTGCATGAATGTTAAAGATAACCTAGGAACCATTTCGGGACCGCCCATACCATCTCTCTCATACACACACGCATGATGATGCACATCTAGCTTTCTCATTGACATGTATATATATGTGCATGAAGACACAGGTAGCATAACGGTGGTGGTCTGGTACTCCTGATCGCTTTGTCGCCCCCCCCCCCCCCCCCCCCCCAAAAAAAAAAACGCCTACCCTTGTGTTCATGCACCCAAAGCTCCACAATTTGGCCATGGCTGCTTTCACCATTACTCCCATTCTGATGAAGCATCCAGGCTTCAGGCATGGCTACAAGCTCCATGCTAATTAATAACCAGTACTAGCTTCGGCACGACGGGTTTGCCATGCTAGCTCGGTTCTTGTTGATAGGCCAGTGGATCTAAGAAAGCTCTGGTGGTTTGTGCAGTTAAGTATCTTTTCCAACTGCATCCTCTTGTGAACTGGTCCAGCAATTAGCAACCATTACCTAGCCAATAATCTCTTCTGTGCGCCTCCATAATTGATAATACCTTTGATATCTGTATCTATTTGTGGGACCATGTTTATGTTAGAGATCAACTAACCTATTATTAGTCAACTACATTTCAATGATTTGAAGCTGTCTAATGTGATTATATTCTATAGCTCCTTGGATGTTCTTATTGCAGCATCATTTTGGGTCCGATGGACGCGAAACAACAGGACTCCATGCATGGCCGAGTTCATCACCACTGCAACTAGGATCACCCTAATTGCTACTTGCAAAGGAAGGTGATTTGCATACAGTCCTCGAGCAAGTATGCAGGCCCAGTGAAGCTTATATCCATTTCCACCACAGTGGCCTGTAATTTTGGTGGGCGTATCCTGTTGCCAATTGAGTCAAGAACAACATATCATTCAATAACATTCCAATAATTTAAAGCTTTATTTAGTTCTAATTACTGATCAATCTGTAGCTTCTTTTCCTTTAAGTGTTCTTAATTACTACAGCTGAATATTATTCCTCAATTTTTTCGTCTACACTGGTTATAAAGCTAGAAATAGGTGAAGTTACTGGTGACATCCACCACAAGTTGGAACTTTTAGATAATAAATGCTCTTGCTTGTTGGTCTAGATGAAGTTTTTCCCTCCATTGCTTTTTTTTACGAACATTAAAATTCTGTCATTATTATCAAATACTTGGAACCATTTAGCTATTTTTTCTTGCATTTGTTCATCTCCTCCCTTGATAATGTAACTCATCTCTTTCCCTCATCTCTGTTGTAAATACAATTAATCTTCAATAGAAAGCCGGTGGCTCCTTCTGCCTCCTTTTGCCTTCCTTCACATTACACATACAAAAAAAGAAAATCTACCACAAGCTTACAAGCATATGATCTCTAATTTACGGGTGCCGTCGGTCCCTCCATGCCTTTTCGGATGTAAAGAAACTTTATAGGCTCAATTATAAGGACAAATTAATTTTACAGGCATGTGAAAGATAGAAGAGATTTTGTTCCACACTATCTTGGGCTATTTTCCCCCGTCGCATCATTTCTTCTTGAATATTTAATAACTAGGAACAACCCTAACTTCTACATAGGAAGAGTGAATTGTTTCATATGTGGATGGAATCTTTTTCTTCTGTATTGGTTGATAGCATGCGCTCTTATAGAGCTATGTTGTGAATGTTAAGAGTCACTGTGTTTTGTTTGGGCATATACCTCCGGACCCATCTCTAATCATACTGCACATAGCTAAGATCTACATTTTGTGTTTTTCTGGTTGGAGCCAATTTCGACTCTTGATGGATTAAAACATAGAAACCGTTACCAAGTTAAAGGAGTTTTTGTTAAAAAAATAAAATTAGGCAAAAGAAAAGCTTGCACCTTTCTATGACATTCCATTTTTATATTTGATAATTCATTTAAATATGCCAACAATTATTAGCATATTTAGTTGGCAGCTTATCTTCAAGGAGTTGTCTTTCAAGAATTTATTGGACCTAAAAATGTTGATTTGATAATTTTATAATCAACCAACTCATAATGGATCTCAATAAATCCATGAGTTACACTAATATAATAAAAAATATAGCTTAAAAAATCTTTAAATTTTATATTTTGCTCTTAAAAGACAAACAAGGATCTAGAAATCAGATTAAAGTAGGCAAACAGAAAGACTAATACATCTAAATTCTAAAGAATATATATTTTAGCAATCGATATATAAGTTTTAGAAATTAAAGAATTAATACAAAAATAAGAAAGAATTTAAGAATTAATATATAATAGTTCTAAAATAAGAACAAAGAAAGGGCCGCCACGATGGGGATGGCCTTTTAAGATTTCAACCACCTGGACATTCAGAGTCCACAATGGGCTTGAACTTAGATAAATGCCACTTGAGCCGGTTATCAAATCCAATTTGAAGCTTACCCGGGCACGAAGCTCAACCCTAAATGGCTTGCATGGAAATTTATGTGCAAGCACCAACCTGTTATCAACATTGGTCCTACTCTTTAACCGGAAAAAAAAAAAAAAAAAAAAAACATTGGTCCTACTCAACCATCCATCAGCTTGTACATCACTGGCATATAAAACTGTAAAGTTTCAAGATCTCCAATGACTTTTTTCCTTTCCATCCAATCATATGCCTCTTTTTCAGTTTAATGGCAAGAGTATCATCATTCCTCTAAACTTTATATTTTTAAATTTTAATTTTATAAGTGAGCCATAAAGCTTCTATTATATAATCCGAAAAAAGGGTCTATAACGACCAACTCCATCATCTCTATTGAATAATGCTGCTTCCACTTATTAATAATATTCTATAACATACCTTTATTTGCTAGCCAATCCATTACGACATTCCTTAATTTCTCTGTCAATAGGGTGTAACCGTGTGGAGTTTAATATATTGAGCTTGGATCTGATCAAGCTTGGTTTAAAATTAACTTCATGCTTAAATTCTAAGATCAAGCTTGGTTTGTTTGCCATTATTTGAGGTTCGATTTAAGCTTAATTCTAAACTGAGCTAAAGATGAGCTTGATTGGTCAGTGTGATAATCTTAAATTGAGCTGAAATTACTTTTAGTTTGTATCGAGTTCGATTCAAGCTTGAATTATAGTTTGATTTAAGTTTGCTAAGTTTGGTTCAAGCATGAATTAATATTTAGTTGACTCAAAGAATGAACCAAATATACTAATTAAATCTCAATCCAACTTACATCATCTATGTACTACAAATACATTAAAGTTCTTATTGAACCAAGTCTGGTCGAGCAAGGTCAATTTTTGACTCAAATTGAAACAAATTTCAAGTTTCGTTGGCTTCCAGCTTAAATTGCTGTGTTTCCTAATTCATATAGGCCATGGGCCGGATTTATTCTGATATCATTTGCCACAATCTAGAACTTTAAAAGACTGGTTAAAAAGTATTTTTTGGATTTCTTAGACCTATAAAAATACCTAAAATTTTCTTAACGAATAATCGATGTGGGACCTGCACGGATTCTCACAATTTTTTTATGGAATCATGGACTGGTGTGGTTGCTGGGATGAGTCATTTTATATTTTAGAAGCTTAATTTACTCATTTGACTTCTTTTATGTAATCCTTAGTCGCATGTTGTGTTCGTTCTGTGGCCACTTTGTGAGCCTAATCAGGACCGAGGTCGTTTTTTATGTCTCTTCTCAATAAAATTATTTGGATGTTCCTTGAATTATATCATTTGAGACACATTTTTTTTTATAAATGCTTTCGTTAGTTGGAATTTCGGCGTCATTGTTGGAGGTGTGTTGCTACCCTCCACCACTCCATTTAGCAGTCGAGGATTGGTGCAATAAAGAGTATAGCCAATCACTTAATTCCGCATGGCAACAAGAAATAGAGTTATGTGGCGAAGCTTTTCCTCTCTGGAGAATGCAATGCCGCACTTAGACAAATCTTAGGTTCCTGAAAAGAAATAGATGACATTGTAGCCATCGACATGGCAATTGTTGGTTGCTTGATGATCGTGTGCATTGTTGCCAAATCTAATTTTATGTAGTTAAAGATAAATTTTAGTGTTTTCCTAATGCTTCCTCTAAATAAAAAAAATAGACTCCACCTCATAAGGGAAATAAGCTAAGTTTTCACCTAATTAAGAAACAGTAAAACTCTCAGATGGAGGAAAAACTATATCCTACAGCGCGTGCACCACATCAATCATAACCATTCAGTCTAGATGAATAAAGTCTTCAGAAACAAACAGTTATGATTGGTGTGGTGCACCGCCATATGGTGCACATAATAAAAGATATAATTTTTGAGATAAACAGAGAGAGCCATACATCAACTCCTTTCTTAGCCCCACCATAACAAAAATATTTCAACCAAGAATCATTCCTATCTACTGTATCATTTTCTTTTTGTTTTTTGTTCTCTGATTCCAAGCTGCATTATGTGATCGTAGCCGACTTACCTGTACGATCTCCTGCCGACCATAATAACAAAGCTTATCCACCCAAAACACTGGAGACCAGTGCCGAGATAATGCTGTCTTCAACTCCTCATCACCAAGTCGCCCCACTATATTTGTCCTCCAACCTAACCACCCATCTAAGACACGGCACCGGCGGACCGCTCAGGCCATCATCTTTGGCCTAAAGTTGTAAGATTTTTTACGTCAACTTTAGCCAACCTCTAATTGTTACACAAAACGGGGTCCAAATGAATCCTTACTCCCTAGTATTTTTTGCCGACAAAAGTTCTTGAGACACAAACCATGTCACGAGGCTAATGCAAAAGAGGCTGACCTTGTATGATGATCTCTCGTCCTCCTTCATCATCTTTTATTTTATAGGATGATCTTATCCTTGCATTAGTTAGTTTGGAAGTCTTAACTCCATCCCTTGTTTCTTTTCACAAGGAAAACAAAAATTTGTCATTCGTGTTGGTTCAAACATAGTCTTCTCTCCATCATCGCTCAGTTATTTCTCTATATTATCTTCAATCTGCTGAGAGGATTTAATATTTAATTGAGTCCAAGTTGACGTGAAAGTGTGCTTGGATCACCAACTTCTACCTCATTCTCATGTCTTTTTTTCTTCTTCAAAACCAAGTCGTCGCCAAGAAAACCGCATAAAGTAATGCATGGGTCAAACATAGACACCTGTAATGTGGAAACTTTAGTTTGATTCTGCGCTAATACATGTCGGGTTTAAGAATCAATTAGGGCACATTGTGAGCGAAAGGTGGTTGGCAAAAGTATTAGACGGTGATCATAAACAAAACTCGAACAATCTGCTATATATTGAATTTATCCATGTAGTGTCTGTATATATATAACTCTAGTATTTATTTTCCTGTTATTCTTCATTATTTTCTGTTATAACACCATCATAACAACTATTGTAATAATTATAATTTAATGATTAAAAGTTTGAAATGTTATTTTTTGAAGCAAATGAAGACCATTATAATTATTTGTGGCCAATAACGGTTTTGGTAGAGGTCCACCATAACAATTTGGTGCATTGTCTAAAATCTTGTATGTGGTGAAAGATTTTAATTAACGTTATTGGATGAGTTTTTGGGATGAAACAACCTATTTAAAGACCTACCACCTTAGAATCCATGTTCCGAATGAACAATGAGTAGTAGTTTTTTTTCCCTCCTTTTTTATAAAAATAATTATTATATTTTATGAAATTTAAAAAGATTTTCACATAAAGCAATCCATTCCATGCACAACCACAACGTATATGAATGTCAACTTTTTAGTGAGCACTTAAATCTCGGTAGATCCTTATTATCATCTGCCAAGGAGAGAGAAAATAATCAAATTTGACCTTCCACTAGTAAACATAACCCCATGAACTCCAAATAGCAGTCAACCGACCTTTTGAAGTTTGCATTGTATCTTTCGTATGAAACAACGGTTGATCTTTTTTTATAACATCAATCATTAGATTGCACCCTGCACAAATCTCAAACCACTCCGAACTTTTTTGTTCATCCACTTGCTTGGATCTCGAAGAAATTATTGCACAATCCCATGGTGGATTTGTACGAAAAAAGATGAATCCTTCTATCACCCGGAAGATACAACCCCCATCTATATTTGTGCGGAGTGCTGTCGGTTTATTATAAAGGATGCAATGATCTCTCTCACTAGATTAAATGATGGTCTATGGACTTAAAGATAAAAAAGAAATTGTTGTTGCTATTGTTGCTGCCTCCACATCTAACTATTTAATTATTGTTATTATTTTTTGATTGGAGAAGGAATTGCCTTGAGCCCTTACAAAGTTGCACATCTATTAGACTATATTACATGTATGCTTCCGAGGCCGGGATCGGTCACGCTGTGACCCTCGAGGACGAAGAATGAGTAATAATTTGATAAAAAGCTTCCCTTTCAATATGAGCGCTATCTTTCACACCATCAAGCATATTAAGAGAGATTAGTACTGGATTACAAAATTTTAAAAGAAAAAAGAGATGACACTTTATTCAGAACATAAAGTGGGTCCATGAATCTAAAGGAACATTTCGTGTGATAATTGTGAGTGGGCTTCTTTTCCTTCGGCAGATTAATATAAGTCAACTTGGGTTGAGTCAAATAATTTGAACCACAACTGCTTTTTTTTGGTGGAAGAGAAAAGGACCGCCGTCCCAGTTTAAACCAAGACTGTGGGACATATTCCCATGATTTAAAACTAAAACCGTGGAGGATTGGATTTTAAAACATTTTTGAGAGAATACCCCCCCTATCCTTATGTCACTTCAGGGAATAAGACATGACAACTGATCTGCTTCGAAATTTATAGGCGGATTAGTTAAATTGGCACAATTAAATACACGTTATATAAAAATATTTTACGAAGAGCACAGTCAGACCTGCTGTGAAGGAGTTTGTGCTGCAACTGGTGGATGCTTTTTAATTATTGCCAACCATTAGATTTTGTTCGCAGCGAATGATGCAAGTAACTTGCGAATAGGTTCCAGCAGAAGAAATAATCCATGATGCAGGAATGCTGGAGGGCTTGCATATCGAAAACTTTTGTAACGTAAATATGAGAATTTATATAGATGTATATTTAGTTACATATCCATTATGCATTAGATAGATCTTAGATAATTATATAGGATCAAAGAATCTAAATAATACCTTTTAGCTAGTTTTTTTTGACAGAGTACCTAAATAATTATAGTAAACATATATAAACGGGATGTTTAAGGAAGCCATGCTCATATGTTTGAAGTTCCATTAATACGTTCTGCAAGATCATAACTGAGTCTGTTAGTATCTTTAGACATGGTGCTGCGGTAATGCCAATGATTACTTGAGGGCTTGTGGAGAGAAGTTCAAATTGTGTGGAAGGTTGAGCACAATTAAAACGGGAGTATCTGAAGAGAAGATCCAAAGAACTTTCTATAGATGAACTTGATCCAGATGGATGGTATAATGGTCGCAACCCTTACTATTTCAAGAACAAAATATGCCAAGTTACTTTTAGGTATTCGATATTAGTAAGTCCGAAGCACAGATTAGGGCGGCCTTGCTAATATATTATATATTCTGAAATGCCAGCGGCTTTTGGGGTCCAAAACCCATTGAAAACGCAAGCTAGCGCATCGAGCCTGCCATTAACTATGGTTTAATAAGAGAACATAATAGTTTTTTTCGTTAACTTTGCTCGTTTGGCATGGTACAGCACTAATGCAAAGCGACGAGAGTACTGAAACGAAAACAAAAGGTGAGTTTATTATTGATACGAGAGCACTTCCACTGACAAACCGGTGCAGTGGGGTTTTGCCATCAAAGAGCTCAAACATGCGCTCCTCTTACACTAAAAGCCTCAACTGCAATCCCATCTAAGAAGGATCCCTGGAGTGATGCTGAGGGTCTGGTCCTCCGGGACTGAGCCGCTCCGACTCGGACACGCCTTGTGCTGTCTCCCCTTCCATCCGGCCTGCCGCGAATACCATCGCCTTCCCTGCCTTTGCCTCCACGCGCCCATCGGATGGCTCCTTCTGGTTCAGGACTCGAGCCTCGGAACTCCAGTTGGGGGTGATCACCAAAATGAGACACACAGAAAGCCTCAAACTCTCCATTTCTTCTTCTTACCTAGTAGAAATATTACTACCAAGAGCGCGAGGGACAATGGCATCCGGGCTCTAGCTTATATACACCAACGTACCCCGACCTCAGACTATAATTTAAGGCCTAAGTGGAAGTGGAGGCCATACCTATTCTATGTAGGTTGGCTTGTCCTCTTGTAGGTGTTGATATGGCACCTAGAAATTGTTATGCTGCAATCTTATAGTTTTAAAAATATTATAAAAAAAAATAGAAGATTGCAAGTCTTGCTTGGATTAAGGTATATGAAGAACAGTGCCTTAAGAATGTAATTTGGCCCCTCGTGGGCCTATGGCGATAACTTCCTCGCAACCAACCCACTCATCTTAAAGCCAACTTGGGCTTCAAAGAATAGGACTACTCCTATAAAAGCAAGAGAAGTTGCTTTTATACATCTAATGTGGGATTAAAAGAAAAGGGAGTTTTAAAACTTTGGAAACATCTAAAAGGAATGGGTAAGGTTCCATTTTAAAATTTAAATATTTTGTAAAAAAAATTAAAGAAATTTACAATAATCCCCACAAAATATTTAAAATTTTAAATTAAAGCGAAGAATATCTTAGTTACTTATACCGTGCAATGGGTGAGGTATCAATAGACTTGAACCTCACTTAGTATTGATTGTATCCTTTTGAAAAAATTATAATAGATTAGATCTTGAATTAGGTCCTTTGTCTTAGATTTATGCATACCAGACATACAGTACAAACCAATTTGATCTTTATATGGTTAGCACGTATTAAAGGCCTTATGCTTAGTACTTTAATTTTTTATGACAATTTATCAGGATTAGCCCAAACTTTTAGCTGCAGCCTATACGATTATTCTCACATTGGTGAGCCCTCCAAGAATATTTGTGACCTAAAATTCTGTAGATTTTATGTCTTGAACCTATTAAGAGTATAACCCAGTCTTTCCAGTTTATTTTATCACTTATATAAGCACTCTTATAGGATGGGAAGAGATACACTCTGAAAATGTGCTCAAATATGAGTGAATCACTCAATCAATTTTGTTTTTGCCATATTAAACCTCTTTCATAGGATTTTCAGTCACATAGGTTGGGTATCTGCAATTGGTGACCAAGTAGTGGGCTTAAACCCCATCTCCCTCGATGATTTTAGAACTCCACTCTTAGATAAACCCTTGGTTAATTGATTTATCAAGTTTTTTTCGAAATTTGACAAATTCTAAGAAAAAGTGCTTTATTCTTTTTGAGTTATCTTATATATTTCTTGCAAAGCTGCATATGCCGATTCATCTTTTCATTAGTACTCATTTGATTAGTCAATTTTATAATGGCCTTATTATCATAATGGATTAATATGGCTGGAACTGTTAGACTATAATAGGTGAATGAAAAAATAGGCTGCAAAATGACCCACTTGAAAAGGGTGCTTTTTAGAAGAGGTATGTCTCTTCAAAAGAGTTGCATCTTTTCATTGCATCTTTGTATGGATGCATCTTTTCATTGCATCTTTGTGTGGATGCATCTTTTCATTTAAAAGACATGACTATTAGCATGAAAGATATAACTATTCATAGGGATGTGTCTATTCATTTGAATAGAAAAGACATGTCTCTTCACTTGGTGTCTATTCTGAAAAGTCACCATGAACTCTATAAATAGAGCCTTCCTCCAACCATTCTGAAAATGGAATTTTTCCAATTCATCTAGTTCTCTCATTCTAGAGTTCTTAGAGAGCATAAGTGAGTTCATTCAAAGAGAGTACAAAAACTCAGTTTTTGGTTCGCCGTACAAACAAATTGGTGTGCTCCTTTTGTTTGTGAAGATCATTGTATCCTGGGAGGCAGACGCTCACGAGATCCAAAGCACCTGTGTGGAGGGCGAAATCTGTCTTAAGGACATAGTGTCAAACACTAGCCTTGATCTAACATAGTTGAATCTTCATTTGAGGTCAGATTTATTTATTCATATATTTATTATTTAATTTATTTTACAAATTCACAATACACACAGACAACAATCTTAAGACAGATCTCCACTTTTTATATTGTGTATATTGTGATTTTGTATTTATTTAATTTTTTGCAAATAGTTTTATATATACACTTTTTAATTCTGTTTGCAAAATTTGTTCATTGTTGGTTTGCATTCACTTGACAAACTAAATTTTGATATTACTCATTCTAATTTGAGATTATTCATTTATTTAGTAATTAGAGATGGCTTTAAGTTCAAGCAATGTGGTGCCTACCGCCATTCCCATTGCCTCACATGTGAGCCATGGAGAGAAGCCCGAAAAGTTCAATGGGAACGATTTCAAAAGATGGCAACAAAAAATGTTGTTCTATCTCACAACGTTGAATCTTGTGAAGGTTCTTCGTGAAGAGGCTCCTATTCTTGCCGAGGGTGAAGAGAGTGCTCAAACTATGGCCGCTGTAGAAGCATGGAAGCATTCTGACTTTCTATGCAAAAACTACATTCTTAATGGATTGGACAACACATTATATAATGTGTATAGTCCTCTCAAGTCGGCAAAGGAACTATGGGAATCCTTGGACAAGAAGTACAAAACGGAAGATGCTGGAACAAAGAAGTTCGTTGTGGGCAAATTCTTAGACTACAAAATGGTCGACTCCAAGGATGTCATAAGTCAAGTTCAAGATCTCCAAGTGATCATCCATGACATTCATGCTGAAGGGATGATACTAAGTGAGTCTTTTCAAGTGGCTGCAATTATTGAAAAATTACCACCACTTTGGAAGGATTTCAAAAATTATCTCAAGCATAAGCGCAAGGAGATGAAACTTGAAGACTTGATTGTTAGATTGAGAATTGAAGAAGACAATCGAAATTCTGAGAAAAAGGTTGGAAACCATTTCATGGAGTCCAAGGCTCATGTGGTGGAAGAGGGACAAAAGACCAACAAAAGAAAAAGAAAGAATAATGATCAACAAGATACCAAGAGTGGCAATGGAAAGAGATTCAAGGGAAATTGCTATGTGTGCAACAAACCCGGCCATCGTGCTAAGGATTGTCGCTACCGAAAGGCACACGAGAATTTCAAGAAAAAGTCTCCACAAGCTAATATAACCGAGGTGGATAAGCTAGCTTCGAATGTTGCAGAATTAAATTTTTCTGCTGTCATATCTGAAGCAAATTTGGTTTCCAATACCAAGACATGGTGGGTAGACACTGGGGCTACTCGACACATATGTTCTGATAAAAACATGTTCACCTCCTATGAAACAGTTAGTGGTGAAAAACTATTCATGGGTAAGTCTGCCACTTCAAAAGTTGAAGGCAAGGGCAAGGTTATATTGAAGATGACTTCGGGAAAAGAACTTACTCTAAACGAAGTGCTGCACGTGCCTGATATTAGAAAGAACCTCGTGTCTGGGTCATTGTTGAGCAAAAATGGCTTTAAGTTGGTTTTTGAGTCTGACAAATTTGTACTCACTAAAAGTGGAATTTATTTAGGCAAAGGGTACATGAGCGAAGGGCTCTTTAAGATGAATGTAATGACTATTGTACCATCTATTAATAATAAGAATTTATCTTCTGCTTATATTATTGAGTCCTCAAATGTGTGGCATGGTAGATTAGGACATGTTAACTTTGATACTATGCGTAGATTGGTAAGTTTAGATTTATTGCCTAAATTTGATATTAATACTAGTAATAAATGTGAGACTTGTATAGAATCAAAACTAACAAGATCCTCTTTTCATTCAATTGAAAGAAGTACTGAACCTTTAGAATTGATACATACTGACATATGTGATTTGAAAAATGTTCAAACTAGAGGAGGAAAAAAGTATTTTATTACTTTTATTGATGATTGCACAAGGTACTGCTATGTGTATTTACTTAGAAGCAAAGATGAGGCATTAGATATGTTTGTCCAATATAAGGATGAAGTTGAAAATCAACTTAGCAAAAGAATTAAGGCAATTAGAAGTGATAGAGGTGGTGAATATGATGCACCGCTTAATAAGTTCTGTCAAGAACATGGCATTATTCACCAAACTACTGCGCCTTATTCACCTCAGCAAAACGGCGTTGCTGAAAGAAAGAATAGAACTCTAAAAGAGATGATGAATGCTATGTTGATAAGTTCAGGATTACCTCAGAATTTGTGGGGGGAAGCTTTGCTTTCTGCAAATTACATACTCAATAAGTTACCCCATAAGAAAACAAACAAAATCCCTTATGAAGCATGGAAAGGTAGAAGACCTTCCTACAAATATTTAAAAGTGTGGGGGTGTTTGGCTAAGGTATTAGTTCCTACTCCCAAAAAGAGCAAAATAGGACCTAAAACCATTGATTGCATATTTATTGGATATGCAAATAATAGTAGTGCTTATAGATTTCTTGTGCATAAATCTAATATTTCTGAAATACATGTCAATACAATTATTGAATCTAGAAATGCATCATTTTTTGAGAATATTTTTCCATGCAAAAATATAAGTGATACAAGTTCTCATAAAAGAACTTATGATGTTGCAACTAGTGATATGGATCATGAGTCCATTGAAAAAGAAAGAGGCAATGAAATTAGACGCAGTAAGAGGGCAAAGACTGCAAAGTCATTTGGTCCCGATTTTCTAACATATTTATTAGAAAATGAGCCTCAAAGCTTCAAAGAAGCAATGTCCACTCCTGAAGCACCTTTTTTGGAAAGAAGCTGTTAATAGTGAAATTGAATCCATTATGCAAAATCACACCTGGGAATTGGTAGATCTTCCACCTGGAAGTAAACCTTTGGGTAGTAAATGGATTTTCAAGAGAAAAATGAAAGCTGATGGATCAATTGATAAATACAAGGCTAGACTTGTGGCAAAGGGTTACAAGCAAAAGGAAGGTATTGATTATTTCGATACCTACTCGCCTGTTACGAGAATAACATCCATTCGTATGCTAATTGCTATTGCAGCATTGTATAACCTTGAAATACATCAAATGGATGTTAAAACAGCTTTTCTAAATGGTGATTTAAATGAGGAGATTTATATGGAACAACCTGAAGGTACCATTGTTCCAGGACAAGAAAAGAAAGTGTGCAAACTTGTTAAATCCCTGTATGGATTAAAACAAGCACCTAAGCAATGGCATGAGAAATTTGACAAACACATGATCACAAATGGATTTAAAATCAATGAATGTGATAAATGTGTTTATGTCAAAAATGATAGCCAAGCCTATGTCATTGTTTGCCTCTATGTGGATGATATGATCATTCTGGGTAGTAATAATGAAATCATTAAAACTACCAAGAGAATGCTATCCAGTAAGTTTGACATGAAGGATTTAGGTGTTGTAGATGTTATATTAGGAATTAAGATTTCTAAAACATCTGATGGACTTATATTATCTCAATCTCACTACATTAAGAAAATACTTGAAAAGTTCAACAAAGAAGATAACAATGTAGCTAGAACACCTGTTGACATAAATCTTCATTTAGCCAAAAATACTGGAGAGTGCATTTCTCAAGTGGAATACTCTCGTATAATTGGTAGTCTAATGTATGTCATGAATTGCACTAGACCCGATATAGCATACTCAGTTAGCAAATTGAGTAGATATACGAGTAATCCTGGAGTTGATCATTGGAAGGCAATTATTAGAGTGCTTAGATATTTGAGATACACTCTAAACTTTGGTTTGCACTATACAAGATATCCAGCTGTACTTGAGGGATACAGTGATGCAAACTGGATATCTGATACCAAAGATACAAAATCCACAAGTGGTTATGTATTTACACTTGGTGGTGGTGCCGTGTCTTGGAAATCTTCTAAGCAAACATGTATTGCAAGATCCACAATGGAATCTGAATTCATTGCTTTAGATAAAGCAGGAGAAGAAGCAGAGTGGCTTCGATATTTTCTAGAGGATATTCCAATATGGCCAAAACCTGTGCCAGCAATATGTATACATTGTGATAGCCAATCAGCAATAGGAAGGGCACAGAGTAATATGTATAATGGTAAATCTCAACATATCCGTCGAAGACATAATACCATAAGACAATTGCTCTCAAATGGAATTATATCGATAGACTATATAAAGTCTAAAGAGAATCTTGCGGATCCGCTTACTAAAGGTTTAACTAGAGAGCAAGTAAATTGCACATCGAGGGGAATGGGATTAAAGCCTAAAATTAAAGAGTCATCATAATGGCAACCCAACCTAGTTGACTGGAGATCCCAAGATCTAGGTTCAAAGGGACAATCAAATTATGTGTGGCTTAACATAAGCACTAGGGAGACAAAATCTCCAACCTATTCCTAAGATTAACTAGTGCTGCCTGCAGCGTTTATAATTAAGGGTAAGCTTCGCTTTTAATGAACTCTTATATCTTGAAAATCTAAGTGGGATATAGCGGGATATTCCTAATAAGAGTCACCTATATGAGTGTGAAGGGGCCGCTTCTATGAGAATTTTTATAAGGCTGAATTCTCTAGAGCACTCATGAATACCAGGAGTTGTTCAGGGCCAAAATGAACACAATCATGAGAACTAACTGTGTTAGAAAAGAGACTTTGTGAAGTCTATTTGATTCGATTTACTTAATCAGCTGAATAGTTCAAGACATCTTGTTCACTATTTAGCCAGTAAATCCGATAGCCTTTCACTAGAGAAGGTCCAAGGCCAAAAGCTACCTATCTCGATGCAGAATCTTTTCGCAATGTACTCTCTTAAGTGTCTGCATTAACATTTACATGCATTCAGCCAATTTTCTATTCATATGGGGGATTGTTAGACTATAATAGGTGAATGAAAAAATAGGCTGCAAAATGACCCACTTGAAAAGGGTGCTTTTTAGAAGAGGTATGTCTCTTCAAAAGAGTTACATCTTTTCATTGCATCTTTGTATGGATGCATCTTTTCATTGCATCTTTGTGTGGATGCATCTTTTCATTTAAAAGACATGACTATTAGCATGAAAGATATAACTATTCATAGGGATGTGTCTATTCATTTGAATAGAAAAGACATGTCTCTTCACTTGGTGTCTATTCTGAAAAGTCACCATGAACTCTATAAATAGAGCCTTCCTCCAACCATTCTGAAAATGGAATTTTTCCAATTCATCTAGTTCTCTCATTCTAGAGTTCTTAGAGAGCATAAGTGAGTTCATTCAAAGAGAGTACAAAAACTCAGTTTTTGGTTCGCCGTACAAACAAATTGGTGTGCTCCTTTTGTTTGTGAAGATCATTGTATCCTGGGAGGCAGACGCTCACGAGATCCAAAGCACCTGTGTGGAGGGCGAAATCTGTCTTAAGGACATAGTGTCAAACACTAGCCTTGATCTAACATAGTTGAATCTTCATTTGAGGTCAGATTTATTTATTCATATATTTATTATTTAATTTATTTTACAAATTCACAATACACACAGACAACAGGAACTAGCTTAGGTATTAATGATAGCTCTGAGATAAAATTCTTGATCCACTCTACCTTAGTATACATAGTATCAAGAGCAATAGATTCGGCCTCTATAGTACTTCGGGATACAGTAATTTGCCTTGAAGATTCTCAAGCTATGGTGATACGATCAGAAGAAAAAGATAGCCAGTGATTGATTTTAGATCTAAAGAATCGGTAATTTAATTTCCATCACTGCAACCCCCAACTACCTCGGGGTATCCAGTGTACAAGAGAGAGATTGAGGATTCCCTTAAGATATCAGGATATCCTTCCAAGAGCAGTCCAATGAGGTTTATTTGAATTTTGGGTGTATCTACTTCATATAGCATAAGAATATTGGGTCTCATCTTGCTTGTCACTATAGGTGATATCCTATGATTCGAGAGTTTGTGATTTGATCAATTGATTTGCCTAAGCTTTTTTTTAGATGAAAATTAGGATCATAGAGAGTAGATATAGGTTCTTGATCAAAATATCCAAACTTTTCAATCATTTTCTCAATAGAATGCCGAAGTCTTTCATATCAAAATTGTTTGATAGGAATGATATAATTTCTGAAATAATTTTGAGAGATATTCCAAAGATTAGAATATCATCGCATCGATGACTTTGGGATAGACATATTTATCATGATTATTGATTCTAAAACATCTGGCCCCTAGCATACTCATCTTAATGCCCAACGTGGGCTTCAAAGGATAGAATTCCTATAAAAGTAAGAGAACTTTCTTTTACATATCCAATCTGGGATTACAAGAAGAGGAAGCTCTAAAACTTTTGAAACATCTAAAAGATCTAGAGAGGTTCCATTTGAAAATTTAAATTTCTAATAAAACAAAAATTTATAATGGCTCCTAAAGCTGTATCAATAAGGAGAAGGGAGGAAAAGGTCTCACAAACGGTTTGGCCTAGCCACTTTCCACGCTAGCCACTCCATTTGTAATAACCTAGCCTCCATCAATCTAAAAGTCCTAGCACAAAAAGGATACCTCGGACCCTTCATTATCTACGTCACTTCACTCCTTTCAACGCTTTATTCTTTTCTCCTGTTAGTCTATGGGAAATAACCAAAGTGTGGATCTAGTCACTGGTTTTTGGCTGTATATATATATATCTTACTCTATGGTGGATGGTCTAAATAGGTATAGCTGCCAAATCATTGCCTACTCTTGTGAGCATGCCATTGCGGAACGCTAGATATCTTAAGACCCCCTCATGCATTTCCACTCAATGCTAGCCTTTGACTGGTGCTTTCTTAGCTCTTTCCATGCTTTCAATTTCATCATGGGCAAAGCTTAGGCAATGCGGCCGAAGGAGGAACCCACTTACCTAGCTACTGATTGACTGGGACTTCCTTCAAGCCAAAAGAAAAAAAAAAAAGAAGTATTGCAGCTTCTGAGGTTAACGGACAGCCAAATGCGGCGGACATGATGTCCTCTTGAGGTGCTCTAAGCATGGCTGTAGTTTATGATTGCCATGCTTCGAAATAATATTCTCTTAGTAGCTGAAATCGAACGAAATAATCGAGAAGTTAATATGCCTCCAAGGCTTTAGTGTGATCATAGTTCGGTGCTACCATGTTTTGAATTCAACTCCTAATATTTGTGTTCCAACTCTAAGGTATCTTTCAGAGCATGGTCTGATAGTTTCTTTGACTATGTTTATTGAAATTATATAGAAATAATTAAGTACCGTGGACGCCATTTTGGAATAACTTTGGAGTCCTCGCCATCTCAAAAGCAACGTAACGTTCTGATCTAATGCCTTGGAAGAACAACTAATCAGAGAGAGGACAGCCTCTATCAAGCTTGAGCAAACAGGTAGGTTATATTTTTCATCAGAGAAAAAAAATAATTGCAAGGTTTTATGAGGAAGTCTAATGCTCACCCCAAATATTGTACCATCCACTTACTGAATCTTGTACCACCCCTCTTAACTACCATCTCTAAATGATTTCATTTATCAATAAATCTGGGAGAAGTCTCCTCCTTCCCCATGACTTCAGTGAGTTTGTGGTTAATATTGGTAGTATTAGAATATGAGCGCAGAAAGTGCGAGGGTCATGCCTCTTAGATTCAATAATGCCGTAGGCTAACGAAAGATCCCACGTCCCCTTAAAAAGTTATGATATCCGGGGCATGGCCACATCAACGAGGACAAAGAAGATGCAGGTATGGTCGTGTAAAGAGAAGGGTCGGCAAATCGTTTGCCGACATTTTTTTGGCGTTTTCTCCGAAAACAAATGGATCCTAGCGCCAAGTTCAGAAAGGTTCGTAAGTGGAAGGTTGGTCCTTCGATTACTAAATGAGAAGCCATCTAACGAAGTCTGAAGTCAAGCCTACGTTCGAAGTCGTCAGCTTCCATGCCGGCTAACTGGAATTGTTCTCGAGTCGAAGCTACACGAGCAGGGGAGAGAGAAGCGGGGGAAAAAAAACCACGAATGAAAAAGCATGCCTTTGACTAAAAGATTAAAAAAGAAAGTCTCTAATGCAAGCTCTAATCACATGTATCTCAAAATGTCAGAGCTTTGCATTCACTATAACCATTACAGGAACTGGACTTATAGATGCTTGACACTTGTCTCTGTATAAGCTACCAAAACAGAGTCAAGCATCTAAACTTTGTCCCATTGACATTCTGCACCATGCTTCAACTCTGGCGGCACCTGATCCTTTCCAATGTGGCCTGGGTTTTGATATCGCCGTCAAACTTCTGTTTTCTTTTTAAATTTTAAAAATCATATTAATTAATTTTAGAATGTAATATATTTGATATAATTAATTATTTAAAAATTATGTATGAGAGTACGATATTAGCTATGCACCAGTTGAATTTGGATATTTTTACAAGATCAAAAAAACTAAATAATATTTTTCTGCTAATCTTTTCGAGTATATTTATCCATCCTTTTGGGGTGAACTCTTGGGGTAGAACAAAGACTAGCCCAAACTACAACTCCATGCAAGAGTTGGGCCTGCAGTGTACAAGCATGCAGAGTTGCTCACAATTGATGCTTCGACCAAAACACTTTGCATCTCAAAGGAAAACCTAACTTAGTTGGCTTCGCCGTTATTATAGGAAACCAACTATTAATTAGATGAGAGCCAATGAAGGGGATTCTATCTGGAGAAATTATATTCTACCCCCGGCCGGTGTATCAGCTTAGCAATACACCAGGCCAATTAATTTCTACCATGTGGATATTCTGGCCACCTCAGTATAAGGAAAAAAGAGGAAGCGCTTCGGCCCTCTCCCCCGACGTGATAGAACCCTCCGTCGAGATAGCGTCGCCCACCAAAACTCTTGGTAGAGTCAGAATGACGAGGGGGAGCTCGGGGACGAGCTCGATGCGACGTTGACACGGTAGGGCCAAGGGCAGCAAGTCTTGGAGGGGAAGGAGATGCTTCCATCGCAAACCATGCTGTCGAACGCTCCTTGGCCAGCGTGGTGGGTGTCACCGCCGGGGAGATCGAGGATACGGGAGACGGCATGGCCGGTGCCTTTGGACTTGGGGAAGATCTGATGGCTGGTGCACTTAGAGATATACGAGAAAGGGCTCGCGGCGGTTCTTGGAGTGGTTTGTGTGAACGAAGCGGACGACGTCGAGGTGGGTCGAGGCCTTGAGGACGTCGGGGAGGAGGACGGAGTTGGATTCATTGGTGGCCATGTCCCCCTCAAAGGGCTGGACGGTGATGAGAGGGTGCATTGCAGCTATGGCGAAGGCCACGGCATCGAGGGGAGGGAGAAGGGAGGGAGATTTACGCCGTGTTCGGCAGAGTTTTTGGTCGGCAGAAAGCACGACCTTTGAATGAAATAAAGGTATTTAGTAAAAAAAATTGGAAAGCTAAAATAACTTTCTAAATAAAATTCTGAAAAACACTTTTAGCAAAAAACTATTTTAATTTATAATTTTTTAGACTAAAATATCTCTAATTAAATATTATAATCACAAAATTAATAATATTAATATATAATTATAATAATTATAATATTTTATATTTTTATTATTGTATTGTACTATAAATATAATATTAGATTATATTATATCACAATACATTGTGATGTTATGTTATATAATATCAAATTATGTATATTATTATACTATAGTAAATAATATTATATTATATTATAGTAATATTATACTATATTATATATTTATGTAGTAATATATATTATATTTTATTTTGTTTTGTTGTATAATGTTTTTATGGTTCTTTTGTCATATCAAAAGTACTTTTTCAGTTTGTTTACCAAATACATATTAAAATTTTATGGTACTTTAGAAATGTAGTTATTAAACAATAAATAGCTTTTTTTTATAAAAGTTCTACTTCAAAAAGTTATACTTTAAATATCTTTACCAAATATGACTAGAGGGTGAGAGGCTAGAGTTTTGGAATGAATGAATCCATGTGGCGGAAATTAATTGGTCTAGTATGACACTAAGCTAGTACACTGATGATTAGTTTGGCCATGCATACCGTTGACATAATTTGGGAATTATCCACTAATAAGACTTATTGCGAAGAGAAGCGGGTCTACTCAGAATCTTCACGGCCATTGAATTTTGAGATGCTATTATTATTATTTTATACAACATGGATAAGATCATAGCTTGCCATGTCCACTTACCCATTCTAATAAATTAATAAAAAACACCCTCACTTTCTTTTGTCCATGGATGTCTTCAGTTTGTTAAATATGCCGCTAATGCTCATTGTTGTAATGGAAAAATTAGGTCATCTCTCGGCTTTGTTGGGCCGAGACATAAAGCATTTGCGACAATATTATCAATAATTTCCAAAATCTTTATCCATCCCTATCTACAATCTAAATTAGCTTGTTGAAAATAAAGGATGATGTGGTTTCCCAAACTAGTTTTCCTTCCAAATTATAAAACAGATGCACAACCTTATTATTTGAGGTCACTTCTATACTTCCCATTATTTTTTCATGTGCTAGTTTGTACAGACATGTTTTAATTAATTTATATATTATAAAGCATCTGTATTTTTTTTTTGAATTTATAATAAAATTTCTCCATTTTTTCATAATTCCAAATCTCCTTCACATTCTAAAATGTTGGGCTTGTGGGAAGTGGTCGAGTTTGTATGAGACATTGAGACATCAATTTCATCTCTATGTTGGCATTTATGTGCGAATAATCTCTGGTTCTACCAAGAAGCTTTTAGCTTCTTTCTTTTATTAATATTTTTTTTAAACCCCTGTGTTTGTCAGATTTATCATATTTTCTCTAATGGATGCAGTATCATCTCACAATCCATCATTCATGTTTTTGACTCCATAGCATTACTTGAGATATCTCATTTTAGCAAAATTTTCAGTTTTGACAAAGAATGCAACATGATAATCACATTTATCGATACTTTGTCTACTCTTTTGTGTGTGTGTTTTTCCCCTTCTAATTCATTATTTTTTAAAATATCATGGAATTCCGAACAAAGGACACGTCCCCAAAAATATGGGCTCAGGTCAGGGTTAACAATAGCTTGCAAAGACTTCTTGAGAGTATAATTGGGTCAGGCCCATATTAGCGTTGCTGTTGTTAATTTGCAAAACTGACTTCCACCTGATTTGGGCCGGATCTTTAGAGGTGCTCACAAAACAGCTGTTGAGGCCCTGAGGGTGCTCTTTCTGGGCGTCAATGCTTGAGAGAACTCCTTCCGGGTGTTCTCAGCTTAAAAAATGGGCTAAAGGAAAACTTGAGAGATTTGTTTTGCTTTAGCTTTGTCTGGGTGTTTTCTATTATTATTTATTATGGTAGTGCAGCAAGATTATACTGCCCTCAGGTTCTCTATTGCACTCCCTGATTGGGATTTTTTTTCACCTTTCCCTCACGGTACTTGTACGCCATCGGTCATTGAGGAATACTTAGGTTTTGAGTGATGATCTGGGCTTAGAATCGGCTGTCAGTTCTGGAGATGTCATTATGGAACCAGGCCACCAATCTGAGTAACCTTCCAGTGCCTTAATCTCGGATCATGCTGGTTCCACCTCCACTGCTCCTGCGGTTCTGGACGAGATTCTTGCTGTCCCAGTTTTATAGATACAACACAAAGCATCCAAATATAATAAGTTCTGTAGCGGCTACAAATGAAGCAACCCAGTTTCCAGTACTAATAGTCTCTCTATAAATGTATACAACTCTAGATTTTTATTTGGAACCATCTGAAAGAAATGTACAGAGTAGTTAAAAAAAAAGTATAAAAAAGTTAAGAGAGGGGAATTTTTGTTTTTAGGAAAAGGAAAAACCCTCAAAATGCATTTCATAGATGAAGTAAAACAGCAGCTGGCTACAAACTTTCACCATGATAGACATAAAATTATTGTCATCATCTCATAATACATGATAAGAATATTTTTCTTATAATAGTAAAGTGATATCTTTCTAATTTAGAAAGAAGGAAGGATTAGTTATTGAGATCCGATCTAGCATGCATGAAAATTTGACTCAGAAATGTTTACCATCAGCAATAAATCCGTTGCCTCTTCCATTCCTAGGGTAGATTTTGATGCTGCAAAGAAATCTTTCAGTGCATCGAATGGCAGATTTCTAGAATCGAATGTTATAGCATTTAAGCTTCGCGATGTGGAGATAAGCAGTCGTCGGTGATAATTTTTTGCCAAAGGCGTCGGAGGGAGAGGGAGAGAGAGAGACCCCCTCAAAAAGTGCATCAGCGAAAAATAGGAAATTTAGTTGTCTTCCAACTCTTGAAAGTTCTGCAAGTTCTTTTCCTTTTATCTTTTTCTGTTGTTGTTCCCAAGAATCGAATGTTATATAACAATATCACCATGAACTTTCATGGCATCTCCAAACGAAACATTACATCAAAACTAATGGATCCATCTGACTAATATGAGGTGGTGCAGGAAGGATTCAATGTACTATTCCACAAAATATGTTTACATTAACAACTGTAAATTTTTTTTAGCAGTATAGCAGAATACATTGTATGGTTTGTCAAGTTATTTGCACTGGAATAGTCCACAAAGCTGGTCCTTCAAGCAGTGCATCTGAAACATTTCAAACAGATTGAAGTAGAAGTTGCTATAATTAAGGGAATAGTTGGCATTAGGTCCATCCATCTGGGATTGGTAGTAAACCTGCCAGGGCACAGGATTCACTGAAGCCACCTGCAAGATCTTCCAGAATGCCACAACAAACAACCACAAGCAGCTTGTGGACATTAAGTTGATATGAGTCTCAGAATTCATGGCATTATACAAGTCCCCTTTATATACCGAGGGACTCTGTAGCTGGGCTTCTGCTCAGGGAAAGAAGGTGGCCGCTGGTAAATGACTGATGCGGCATGAATCAAGATAGTTGCAGTTAAACCCCAAATAACAAAATTCTTGTTTTCTGTACTGAAGTTGAAGTAATGGACCAGAAACTTCTCCCCCATCCATTCCCGTTCCTCAGACCTCCGGTTTTCATCCTGTGACCACTACGAAATGAATCTTATAGAGAAAAAGGAATCGATTAAGGACGGCTAATTTAGAACAAAGCTCTGATATCAGACTAGACCTTGAGAAACATCTCTAAGGGTGCATCAAATATTGCTTCCACCTCATCAGCATTAGCAACAGGCTTGAACGCTTGGTTATCAGAAAGCAAGCCAATTACAGGAACTACTCTGAGAAGATGCTACAAAGTGAATAAAAAACAAATTAGCATGCTTGCTACAGGAGATGACAACAGGTAAATTTAAGAAAAATTAAATGAGGAATGTTTTAGCTCTTTTAAGGGCTCTTATAACATCAAGACAGAATCACCGACAACTCCCGGGTGGCAAAAGCCATACAAGTCAGCTGAATATTAAGCTATGCACCAAAAGAATCATAAGGTATGCATTAGACTCCAAACTCAGTGCGAGGAGGAAAAATCCATGCACGTAAATGCTGTATTATGACATAATAAAATTACATATTTCGTACTCAGAATAATTCTACTTCTGTGTTCTTTTTATTGGTCAAAATTGTCAGAGTTTGTTCCATAGTTATAGAGGAGATCCTTGGCAAACAGTATGCACCTCATTCATCGGCTCTGGCAAGGGACCATCTTTCTGCTGGTTATTACATGCCTCACTACAATAGCACCCATACTACAAGCCCAAACTTCAGCATTGGCAAGCACAACCACTAAACCAATGATGGCATAGAGGAAGGGTGAAACAATTTTAGGCTAAAAACATAACACTAAAACAACCAGCATGAATGCAGCTCCAGTCCATGGGGCTTCTCAACAATGGCAAGCACATCAAGACTAACTAATGCAAATCAAAAAGGAGGAGGAAATAGTGGCCTATAATTAAATAACCACAAATTCAAAATCAAATAAGAATTAAATCAGAATTATCTAGTTCAAAGAAATGGATTTATCCAGGATTGCAAGCCATCATAACAAGAGATTCCAACTTTGTTTGAATGCAGATGCAAAATAAGAACCACTGAGAATCCCATACTTCAATGCACATAAAAAAACCAAAGACGAATAAAAAGGGCTTGAGATTGAGATATTGAAGCATAATTACCCGGGACAAGAAGGGTTCCAGAACGGTCACGACTGTGACCAGAGAAGGATCCAGCCCTATCTCTTCTTTGGCTTCTCTCAACGCCGTCTCTCGATCATCCGCGTCGCCCTCCTCCGCCTTCCCCCCCGGCAACGACACCTCACCTGCGCCCCAAAAGCGAAAAAGGCAACACCTTTACCAAAAAAAATCCAATCTTTCGCACAATTCCTTCGCTCTTTTCCCCTAAATATCTCGAATTGAAAGAAAGAAACGAGAGAGAACACGATCGAGCAGAACCGGAGTGGGTAGAGAGGTTGGAGGAACGCTTGGTGAGGATGACACGAAGGTCGCCGAGCTTGCCCTCGAAGAGGCAAACAAGGACAGCCGCCCTTTTGGGGCGGAACCTCTCCGGCGGGGGAACGGCGGCGGCGGCGGAGTCGACCAAACCCATCTGGGGGAGCACCTTCCCTCTCTCATCCACGCCATCGCCCAACTCGTACTCTTCCACGTCGTCCGGGAAGGAGAGCGGCACGTAGAGACGAAGCCGGTGGGCGAGGTCATCAAGCCTGGGGCACGAAGCCACGGGATCTCGAACTGGGTTGGCCTCTGCCTCCATCGCGCCCGCCAGGGATGACCCACCCCAGCGCTTGCACCGTGGCTCTGCTGCTCGCGCGCTTCCCCTGTCTGGTCCCCGAGTGGGATTAATAGCGGGCGGTATCCGATACGGCCCTGGTCGGGGCCGAACGGTTCGGCGAAAGAAGCTGAGAACAAATCGATATGCTACTAGATTTCCATGGATCCATGAATGCCTTTCATTCTCATTGCATCTGATACCTGCCCAAGTGTGTGAGAACAGCTGTATTTACAAATGGTTACATATGCCCATTCCAAAGATAGCACTATCATTATCTATTGGCTTTTTCTTCTCTTTTTTCCTTTCTAGTCACTCACTTGAAAAACAGATAGTCTATTTGGCACATTTACTGCTTTTGTGTTTTTATTCTAATCAAGAATTACGTACCATACCATTTAACACTATATATATATATATATATAATGATCTGGTGTTGAAATAAATTGATGGGATTTGGTCCCATTGGATCGAAACATTATTATTTTTTTAGACATAAAAAGATAAAGAAATCATTGCAATTGCCAGAAATACTAAGCCAGGCCATTACACAATTTACCTACCCCACCCACCACCTGAAAGAGATAAGCCAGGAGTGATCAAGTATGCTCTTCGATAAAATATTTTTTTCCTCTTTTAGTTAAGCAGCAAATGAAAATAAACTATTGTATTGGGGTTAATATTGAAAACAGGATTGACAAAGGATTTTGACCACAAATTACCCTCGTTTTCACCCTTTTTTTTTGGAAGCAATAAATCTTTATGTTTAAATTTTTTATAAATAATTTCAAAAATAGAAAAGTTTAGTTGTGCAATTTTTTTTTTGATTTTAAAAACAAAAAATAGAAAATCAAAATACCAAATGGCTCCTAGTTATATAGATTTGGAATTTGGCATTTATTGCAAGGGATTCATTGAGACAAGCGTCGGTTTGAATTTATGGATCGGCATAGGCCATGCCTCGAGCATTTTTCTTGTACACTAATCTGGATTAGTCTGCAGATTTGAATGCTTTCAGAGAGAGTGATGCTTTCGCATGGTATGGTGCACACAAGCAATTTGAGGAGCCACAAGAAGGTGGGAAATTCTGTTTGGATCGCACATCTGTGCATCTATAGTAGAATTTTATGATGGAAACAGGCTCCACCAACCATGCTCAATCTCAACTCCCCAATTGGAAGGAATATGTATCAGAATTTTGATCAATCAAATATTGCAAAGTTACCGTATTTACTACCGTTCAGAATTGGACAATAACAAAATTTCTATCTATACCAGTATTATAATATCTACCTTGAGAAGATTCAGGGGTGGTGCCGAAAGGAATACATACAGGCAGCCGACGCAAATGGACATTATGGATCTCATCATGAAGCTAATCATTGATTTAAGCTAATCATAGAATTTCTGCGAAAGAGGAGCACCTGGTCGGCAGTATTTGAAGGAGATGCATTGTTTAAGTTCGGTTTCAGATTCTATGCACTAGAGATGAAGATCACGGAGGCAAGCTGATTCGAAAGAATCCAAAAACAAACGGTGCTGGAATTTCTGTTTGGATTTTCTCTAGAGAATATCTTCTGATACACTCAAGTCAAAATTGAGGTTCTTCGTGATGTGATCCATATCTAGGTTATGATTGAATGGGGCATATTTCAATCCAACGTTGATCCAAAAGGCTTTGGTTTAGATTGAATAAGTCGATTTTTAGGTTTCTTTCATATACAATTTAATGTAATGTATTGCAAATCCAAAGTATAATTCGCCTTCTGTGTAAGGGTATAATGTATTGCAGTTCAACTTGTGTAGAGCTCAAAAAAAATAAATAAATGATTAATATATATTATATTTCTTTTAAATAATATACACCATTTAAAATATTATTTTATTTAAAAATATCTGAATTTTTTAAAATTTAGAATTTTAAAATGATATAATTCATAAATTGAAGCATATATTTCAACTATAATATTAAGAGATGATGGTGAAAAATTGGCTCAAACTATGCAAAATTGCAAACAAACTCACTCATCCAAAATGGTGTGGTGCAATCTGAGCATCTAAAATGGCGTTCATATTTGCGATCACCACTCGGATGGTCGGCCATCTGGTAGCAAGTTGAGGGACCTAAGGAAATATTTCAAAGAATGCAACGAAAGCGGATCGTAGAAACATATTTGGAGACATGCCATATGCGAGCAGCCTATGCAGTGACATAATTGCATTGAATCGAGCTCACCAAATTGAAAGGGACCAAGTCAGTGGGTCGCCTTTTCAATTTCCGTTCTAGTTAGGTGGCCGCAGGGCTTACGTAGTTTTAGGACCCACTGAACTAGGTTTTTGGGTCATGGCCCTTGCAAACGTTTGAACATGAGGTATTGGATTTTAACCCAAACTTTATGGAGCATTTCGATTCACTAATCCAGATTTCACATATTATCACGCCATATTTTCTTAGTGCGGGTATATAACCATGGAAAATACTTTGAAACATCTGTCAGTGCGCACAAAATAGTTTAGGATTTCTTCTGCAAGTTATGCCCATCATTTTAACAAGGTCATTTATAAAACTTCATCTTATCCTTATATATAAATCAATCCAAATATATATAGATATAGTGCAAAAAGCATCTGTTGTTAGGTGTACTAATAGAATGATGGATGGCCATTTTCTTAGCCATTCCGTGTGATGCTTATTATTTAGGAGACAAAATTATCCTTGTTCTATTCTAAATGGTTCCTATGTCATCCTTTTATTCCCTAGCACTCGTTCCAGCGCTAGAATTCTTTTCCCATCTCTTCCTCTTAGATGGGATCACCTTCCATCGGATCATCCTCTATTGCTTACTCTTCCTCCTGGTTTGGGTCCTCTCTTGGTTTGAAGCGCTATGTTTTTTTTTTAAAAAAAAAAATTAGATTTGGAAGCGGAGATCAATAAACTTTATAGATGGCTCTTATGTGACCTATCAAGAGATATATGGTCGAGAATGTCAAATAGCATGCATGCTCTGCTTCACACTATTCCATTTCAGTTATTCCTCCACTTTAGGCAGGCTTGTGGTCATGGATATCAGTATAAGTTTAGTACAACATTTTCACAGTATCATCTTCATTCAACAAATCATAATACTACCAATATTAGGTGGTTAGTCAACACCACTTTATAATTAAAAATAAATATATTCTATAATGAATGATTCTCAACCAATCCAAACCTCACCAATAATATTGAAAGGAATTTCTTTAAAGCACACAATATTCCGGCTACCTTATCCTCAAATTGCTTGGACAAGGACAGCAGCACCTCGTGAACCACGCACCCAGAACTTTCTTGTTGTCTCCCACCCTTTTCCTCTTTCCTTTCATTCAACCGAGATTAATTTGGGGACCCATGCCTCTGTTCTTTGTATTGTTCTCTCCTTCCGGTTTGTTTACTACTTGTTGTTGAGCCTTAAGCTTACAAGTTTTAGAAGATTGAACCACATCAGTTCTAGATGATCGACTTAGGATATCAGTTCAAGTCTACATCGATTTAGGACACCATTTATCTATTGGCCTAATTTGATTATCATAGAAATATTGATTCACATCTAAATTGATTTACCTGATTATATATATATCCTTTGTAACTCGAAGAGAAGATAATAATTGAGTATCCTAGAGATCGAATATATTAGGGACTTAAATTTGTGAGGTAATCTTATATTTTGTAATATCTCTTTATTTTATAGTGAAGCTTTTGCATTGTCTCTATCTGTACACGTAAGTCAAAGGATCCTGACACAACGCTTGCCCTGTCTCAAGTCTAATACACGTTTGCTATATAGGGCAATGGAGGCGGGCTCCATCTCTCTAAATTCTACTAGCTTTCGCTGTATTTACCCAAAGATAACTGTTATCCCAATATATTGGATGCCTTTTAATTTGCCTGAAGGTATAGGGATAGGGCAAACATCTGGCTTTAAAATTCATGGCCCTCCTAACTTACAGACATGCTGAGCCTTGGCACACACGTCGGACTTCGCTAGTAGCAGCAGGGACCAGGATGCAGGAGAAACTACATTTCTTGCTTGTCTCTTGAAAGAGGAGCCTTAATTAGTTGCCATTTTACAATCCCAGGTGGCAGAGGAACTCAGATGTGGAATTATCTTAACTAGTTCACATTATTTAAATCTTAATCAGATAGATCTTAATGATCAAATCTAGTGGATTCCTACAAAATCCACTACCTCTTTCTACATTCTAGGGGATTCCTACAAAATCCTTCTCCACGACCTGTATATCCAATCCAAAAATTAATCAAAAGAGCAGTTCACTGCTTGCGTCCAAATCATGGTGCTGATGCCCGCATGGGATGTAGAGCTAGATCTAGTGGCTCCCATGAATACTGTCCTCATCTTATGTGTGACAATTGGAAGCAGCACAAGTCATAGGTGGTGAGTGATTTTGCTCTATGCTTGGTTGTAACAACCCAGGATCTCACCCAAAATAACTAGTCAGAAGGTATTATTTGGGTTCTTTGATCATGTATAAGTATCCAAGATCTACCTAGCGAATAACCGATGTGGGACTAAACACACACCCGCACGGATCCTCACATACTCCCTCTATTCAAGCCCTAACATCCTCGTCAGGCTAAGAGTTCTAATCTATTCAAATCTAATCATAAACATCACGATTGGCCCGTGGTCAGCTCCAATGGATCCGTGCTGCAGTGTCCTATAGTCCACATAGGTTATGGGCCGAGTCCGCTCTGATACCATTTGTAACAACCCAGGATCTCACCCAAAATGGCTAGCCGGAAGGTATTATTTGAGTTCCTTGATCCTGTATAAGTACCCAAAATCTACCTAGAGAATAACCGATGTGGGACTAAACACACGCCCGCACGGATCCTCACATTAGTACGACTAGACCTTATCCAAACTGCACACGTCCTCAAATACTTCCCTCGTTTAAACCCTAACGTCCTTGTCAGACTAAGGCCCAAATCCATTTAAATTTAATCACAAACACCACGATCGATTCCTCAATGAGCCTGTTCTGTCGGATCTGTTCTGATACCATTTGTAACAATGGAAGACCTCACCCAAAATAGCTAGTCGGAAAGTATTATTTGGTTCTTTGATTCCATATAAGTACCCAAAATCTATCCAGCGAAAAATCGACGTAGGACTAAATATACGTCCGGACGGGTCCTCACAATTTTATCATTGTATTACTGCCATTTAGAGCCCAAATGCTCCAAAAATGGGTTTTCTTCATGGGGATTCTGATAAGTTGCCTATGATCTATGAGATGCATACCCATCCTTCAACATTATAACAATAATTATATATCTTCGAGGCACCAGAGTGCATCTCGAGGCGGAACGATCGATCTAGCGGGCAACATCTATAACCAACAAATCCCAATAGAAGTCGTCACCTTGTGATTGCAATATTCCGCATAGAGTATGGATAAGTATGAATAAATCCAGCATCACACTTATCCATACTTTTGCAAGCAAAGAACCGAGCATTTCATGAGGGAGCTAGGTCAGATTCTAATATAAAGGATTGCGGCGCTCATCCGTTGATTGCGCGCAATTTCTGAACACTAAATTTGACAAACCGGACCTAATTACAGCCAAGACTCTTTTAAGTGAAATCAATGCCCAAGTCGACACAACACTCTTTTGTAACCATTAGGTGAAAACGGCTATTTATTTGAAAAAAAAAAATAAAGCTAGAGCATGCTACATGGGAGATCATAATAAATGGCCCATGCTTCCACATTTATTCACACTTCGGACCGTTCATGTCGCACTGGTCTCTACTTCGATCCATATTGATTTATCCACCCAACCAACTTGAGTAAAAACTTGAGGATGGCAGCGTGGCACGCGTCATTTATACGCCCAACCAGTCCACTTAGGTGGCAAAAGTTATCCTCTCTCTCTCTCTTTCGGCCTTGGGAGTGCGTTGGGTTCAGATCCGGGCGTCGCGGTCGCGGTGGCAGCAGACGTCGCTCTCGGAGGTCGATTGCACCCAGTCGTTCTCATGCACGTCTGCCTTAGTGAAGATATTGCTCTTTTTTTGGATCCCCTTTTGTTGTCCCTTTGCTTTTCTTTTCCTAGCAATAATTGGAGGTGCGTGACACGCCACAAATTTCCAAGGGCATGTGTTTGTTGCCCATGCCATGCCAGCTTCCTCGTTTGCTGGTTGAGCTCTAAAGAAATAATTACAAGGATGTGAGATTAATTAAAAAGGAGCTAGGTGTGCTAATCGCAGCCATGTTATACTTTTCTCTTATCTTGCTCGTATGCATCACATATGCTGCTTTGAAAATGCCGAGCTGATCATGACATTTTTAACATTAAAAAAAAAAAAAAACTTGACTTAGAAGCAAAATCGAAATATGAGGGGTACTTTGCCAAGTTGTTAAAGTCTCTTGGTGTCGATACAAGAGACCTAGATTTGAATCTTGTCTTCACTAAATTTGGTGATCTCCTTGGTATTTGGATGGGCTTTATCTGTTGCTCAGAAGTTTGATTTCATGTTTGCTTTTCATGCTCTCTTTCAGCAGGCGGCATCCACACAAAAGCATATGGTAGGTAGCCATGTCTTGCACATGAGTAAATCTGAATATAGGACACCTGCATCATCCCAGCAAAGGCATGATACAGAGCCCATACTCTTCCAGAAAAAGTTCCATGCCTGCAGAGGCTGGCCTGCTGCCTGAGTTTTTTTTAATGGATTCCAATCCAGCACAAAACTTAGGATTTGGTCGAGCAAACATTACTTAAACTAGGTGTATTTGGAACTGCACACACGCTTTGAACCTCGGACGGAGGGCTAAAACAACCCAGGCAAGCATTCAACTCCTCCACAGGAGGGACCACGTCACTTTGCTGGTATGACAATGTTCCATCGATTCCAAGTAAAAATCTTCAGCATCCAACTAGCTTAGCTGTGCAACTACCAATATGTCAGGCCAATGTCCCAGGTTTTAGCAGAGCTACAATAGAAAATATATCTAGGATAAGCTTGTACGTAGATATATAGAATACATATACATATATACGTACGTACATATACACACATATATTAAACATTTATTTGCATGACGATGGGGTCATCATTTAATACACTGAAATTGAAAAGCTATCATATGTATGTCTCGGAAGTAAAATTTTCACTGACATCGGGGTTGAGGCTGGGTTGCCAGTGCAACAGTGACACTCTTAACATGGGCGGCGTCTTCTGCCAACCCCCCATGTGGATCCTGTATTTCTCTACTGGCTTGGTGCCGACCACCCAGCGAGTTCCTATATTATTGCTCATGATATAATTCCAGCCATCCTTTCTTTACATGTCACATGCCATGGTCTGCTTTTGTGGGCACCCATAAGAAAGTATACACCAGATATATAGCTGTCATACTCGTAGTTTTGATCCTTTTTTTTCTGAAGAAAACAAAGGCATGTATATATATGTGATAGTCGAGCTGAATTTATTCCTCTTATTTCCAGGATATCCTATCTGTTAACATACTAATGATTAATGAACTCCCCCAAAAAAAGAGATGGTAGCTTAGAATTATAGAGGATGACATTATATGGACACCACTGCAGCAGTATATATCTAGAGGGAGGAGGGTAATACGAGGGTGGTGGTAGTTTGGCATCAGCAGGGGTAGGAAAGGTGATGTTTCTTTTGCCAAAGCCGCAATAAAGGTAAGAAAACCAAAAGCTGGAAAGGGCCGTTGTCCAGACTCCACACAATACACACACACACGGAGAGAGAGAGAGAGAGAGAGAGAGAGAGAGAGAGAGAGAGAGAGGTTTGTGTTTCATTTCTTTTGTCTGCCAACAAACTAGGGCAGAGCTGAGAGCTCTATTATTTTGGTGGTGGGATTTACTTTGGGAGAGAAGGGGTTTTGGAAGGCTGAGCTCACCATAATCTTTACTCTCTGACGCTTGTCTGTCTGCGCGCCACCCTCTCCTCCAGTGGAATCATCCAACCTCCTCCTATAGGTCCAGTCCGTACTCTCTCTCTCTCTCTCTCTCTTCTTCACAGTTAACACTGAAACACTCGGCTGATACTTTATACTACTCGCTTCCCACCTCTTCTTTCACGCTTGTCCTTCTCCATTTGGTGCTAAAATGCGAAGGTTTTGCTGCTGCTGCTGCTCAATAAAAGGATGACCTGGATCTTCTCAGTATGCTAGCGTCCTCTTTACGAAGGGCAAGGACTTTGAAATTAAAGTGACAAGATTTGAGAAAAAGAAGGAGAAGAAGAGGGAATAGAGTTGTATCACTTCCTCCTGTTGTTGTTTATTTGCTTGCTTTCTATTCGTTAGCGTCTTTGAAGTGCCCCTTTGCAACTGTTGTTGTTGGGACATGAGCGAGCAAGTGCTGTTGGTGATGGAATCCGGGGTGTTGTTTGTCCAAACCCTTTGGTAGAGAAGCCAAGAGGTGCACTGTAACCAGATTTTAGCATAGCAACAAGTCCAAGAGGAGTTGGAAGGAGCAGTTTAAAGGAGAGAGCTGGAAGAGAAAGAAATAAAGTAGAGTCCAGATACCAGAAGGACTCACGCCACTGAAGTGAAAATTTAAGAGGAGGCGGCCTGCCTTTCCGCTGAAACTTAAAAGAGGAAGAGAAAGAGGAGAAGAGGAAGAAAGAGGACCGATTGGTTCCATCAGCAGCAGCCACCAATAAAACTCTTCGGCCACCACGGCTTCTTCTTCAGAGCATGCTCGTCTCTCGGAGAGGATGGAAGAGAGCAGCCACCAGCAGCAGCAGCAGCAGCTCCTCCTCCTCCACCACCACCAACAGCGGCAGCAGCAGCGGCCGCTGCCCCATAATTCTAGGCTGGGGGGTTTGAGGGGGGCCGCCGGTGAGGTCGTGGAGGTCTCGGGGGGCCACATTGTGCGGTCGACCGGGCGCAAGGACCGGCACAGCAAGGTGTGCACCGCCAAGGGCCTGCGGGACCGCCGTGTCCGCCTCTCGGCCCACACCGCTATCCAGTTCTACGATGTCCAGGACCGCCTTGGCTACGACCGTCCCAGCAAGGCCGTCGACTGGCTCCTCGAGCACGCCAAGCCTTCCATTGATGAGCTCGCTGAGCTCCCCCGCTGGCATCCGCCCACCACTACCTCATCCTCCAATCCTTCTCCACCTTCCAATCAACATGACCTCCATGAACAGCCTGTGCCCACCGAGCCAGCTGCTGACCAAGGCGCCTACAGCGGTGCTACTTTCCTCCCTCCGTTGAATTCCGACTCCATTGCGGATACCATCAAGACCTTCTTTCCTATGGCTACAACAACTGCTTCATCCTCTTACCAGAATTACCCGCCGGACCTCGTATCTCGCAGCAGTAACCAAGCTCAAGATCTCCGCCTCTCCCTTCAATCCTTGCAAGATCCCATGTTTCACCAGAATCAAACACCTGCTGCTTCCTCCCAGCAGAACTTCCTCTCTGGCAATTTAGCCTTCGGCTCCGCCTCCGCCAGCTGGCCCGAGCAAAACCAGAGGGTTGTTGCGTGGAATGTGGCGCAGACTGGCGACGGAGGCGGCGGCGGAGGTGATGGAGCTTATGGGTCCAACATGCCACCACCGCAGGCGGTGCCACTGCACCCGGCGCTCAGCCTAAGCCAGCTTTTTTCTCAGAGGGGAACCCTTCAGTCCAGTAACTCGCCACCGGTTCGTTCTTGGATGGATCCGATTGCTGCCGCGGCTGGTCATCAGATCCACCCGGCAGGAATCCATTCGTCGTGGCCATCAGTTACAGCCACGGGATTCATATTCAGCGATGGTGGTGGCTTCTCGGGGTTCCACATCCCAGCGTGGATACAGGGTGAGGAGGAGCACGGCGGCATCTCCAGTAAGCCGCCATCTGATTCCTCTGCTTCCAATCATTGATAGAAAGGAAGAAGAGAGAGAGAGAGAGAGACCGAATGGACAGCCCACCATCCTTCCTCACCAGTCACCAGAAAGTTCACATTAGTCTGCCATGGGCTTCTCCCATTAATCTTTCTCAAGTTTAATCAGATGCCGTTTTCTTAATTAACTTGCCACTTTTTACTCGTAGCTTAGGATTGCTTGGTTCATGTAGTCGATAAGAGAGAGAGAGAGAGAGAGATTCTCTGCTGATATCTAGGAACCAGGTTTTCATGCGCTGGGTTGGTCTCAGTTCATTCTATTTTCCTTGCTCTTATGTTAATGGGCTCTGAGAGCCTTCCTTGGTTGGCCATGGTTAGACCAAGTGGTTGTTATTGCATTGTATTAGTTGTTGAGCATTTGCTCAATCTGTTTGTTTGTTAATGATGAAGGTTTACTCTTATGGCGGCTAAGGTGAAGATCCTGGTCTCTGGTCACCTGGGAATGCTCTGGAAAATGGTTTCTTTGAAATTTGTCAAAGAAAAGAGAATTCAAGAGAATCAAAGAAACTAGTGTAGATTTTGACAAGAAGCCATGGGTTGTTTTCACTCCTCATGCCGATAAGGAGAGGTAGGAGCTGAGAGGTTTTGGCTTCTCTATAATTGGCCATAAATGGTCTCTTTCCCAATACCTTTGCCACATATTAATTTTGTTTGTGTAAAAAAAGCAGCAGCCATGGCACTTTTTTTTTTGTTGACACTTCAGCTTCCTCAGACAACCAAAAATGATGAATAAAATATGAACTTCATGATTGCCCATGTCTTATCTCATTTGAAGATGCTGAGGATAGGCCCTTGTCCTTCAACACTGAAAGGTATCAGTGCCAGGCTTGCCGGCAACTTGCTATTTTTATAAGTCACAGGCCAGCATCCTGTTTGCACAGCGGAAGGGAGAAGAAAAACTAAAGGCGTGCTCTCGCCTTTCTTTTACCAAAGAGCTCCTTTGAGGATGGGACAGTTAACAGATGATAGATGATTTGTATTTGATGCCTCGATGATTTTTCTTTCTTTTTTACGCTTCTACTGCCACTTGTTGCCCGTACCATCCTGCTCTTTCTTGGTATCCTGCTCTTTGGCGTGCCGCTTGGAATATTGGTGGGGCTCTCATGTACTGGGAATAAGCATCACATCATTGATTAATATACTATTTTTCTCTCTTTTTCATATTCCACATGCGACTATCAAACTCAAGTGCATATTCCTCAGGATTAAGAAGAAGAAAAAAGCTCACATGCTCTGCGATTGTGTAAACATCTTATCCATAATGTTAAATAGAAGGATCCACCTTTTGAGGCCAACACTTGCAGATTTTGTATTGCATCTGTGAAACAGCAGAAAGTCTTTAGTGAAAGATATTGCTTATGCTTAAAAGCTAGAGGATTTGCCAGCAAAAGCTGTATTTGTGATTTGAGAAAAGTTCTCGGATGGCACTGGATAGAATTCATTCTACTTGTCTACTGTAACTAAAGAATGTTCGAGGAAATTGGAGCTGACTGAGGCCTCTGAAGGCCTTTTCAAAATCTTCATGTGCACTCATCAATATTTAATGGATGTTGCAATGTTAAGATCCAGTGTAGGCTATCTTGTCTAGGGATGTTTCATCCACATCTGGCATTTGTGCTTGCCAGTAGATGAAGATGCTCGGTTATTGTAGTTGCATGAAGCTAAAATTGCAGAAATTTCAATTTCGTTCAACAATGCACTCCGATGAATGCTGTCACTTCCTTTGCTATCGCAAGCTACTGTCTTCTTAGCCGTAGGCGAGGTTGCAGCATTCGGACTGTTTCTTTTGGAGATGAAAACCAAAACAGCAGCAGCAGCAAGAAAAAAAAGAAGGAAAAAGAGGCACTTGCAGAGACCAGACTTGTATCAGTGCAGTTACATGCAGCCGAGGACAACATCTCTGAGCTAGAGGAGATTTTGTAGCACTGACTAATTCTAAATCGAGAAGACAGCATCATGCCCGATCAGATAGGAAGAAACTTAAATGTGGATCCCAACCAAACAGAAACATCGAGCAACTAAGGAAGATAGACCTTGAGAAAGAGGAGGGAGGAGCTGCTGTGGTAATTCATGAACATAAACAAGATGGAGTAAATCAGTAAAAATGGCTGCAGAGAGAGTAAATCAATGCCTATATCAAATGAATTCAAATCTTCCGATCCTGAATAGTATTATGCATTCATCCAAACCTGTTGTTGAGCAGAGTGAAAGAACTGAAAGTCTTTTAAAATTCCAATTCCAATCTTCCGATCCTGAATAACATTATGCATCCATCCAAACCTGTTGTTGAGCAGAGTCAAAGAACTGAAAGTCTTTTGAAATTCCATAAGCTGACATGACTCCAGATCATTGCAGAAAGCTTCAGTCCGTAGAGACCCTACAAGATCAAGTTGTGGATTATCGGTGATCACAAATGGACACAAACTACTATTTGATCCACACTAGCCAAGCCCAACAATCTGCATGAGCCATCCCCATCAACCAGACCTGCAGCTGATATTATTCTGAAAACATGGCAACAGCAACAAAAGTCCAGCCAGTCCAGCCAACTTCAGAAACTACTCCGCAAGAAAGCATGTGCATATTGCATCAAAAATGAAAGCATGTACACATATACTTTTGTTAGATTATATTCTTGAAATAATAAATAGCCGATCACCTCTTTGTTCTATATACCAAATGGCAAAGCAACCACCTTAAAGATACGACCTGAAAACATGGAACGCTACACTTTTTGCACAGTAACTGTCACGCCCCCGCCTCTGCGAGGCACGTGAGGCACCTAGTGCCCACGTGGGGGCCACATGAGGGGGGAACACGGAGCTCTCCTGCCAGATATTGTCCGGTTCTGGGGCTTCACGCAAGCGTCCTTCACCCCTCCCCGGTTTTGTTTTCCACCCAAAACGCGTCTGCAGGAATAGGAGACACCCGCCTCATATGCTCAGGCTCTAGAACGAGTCTTTCCGATATGAGACTATTGGGCCTCACACCCTTCCCACCATCGGACAAGAGCCGTCCTCGGCTCTGATACCAATAAATCTGTCACGCCCCGAACCCGAACTTAGGCCCGGGACGCGCCAGACGCCGCACACCCGCACGGCGGACCGCACGGGCGTGCAAGGCTGAATAATCAGACACTCAAGTTACAACATCAGATCACAATATCAATACTAAAAATCTATCATTTATGATAATCAAATCAATAATTCAATTTCAAATGTCTCAAATAAAGTTGGTAACATTTATTTACAAGATCAATTACTTATGACAAAATGAATCTAAATCTATCTATGTCCAATGTCATAAGTCCTCTCCTTCCGAATCCCCTATCAATCATCTCCTGCAATTATGTCAAAAACAGGTATGATCTACAACAGCTCAGTAGGTAACAACATGCATAAAGTCACGATAACATGTATTAAAATATATGCAATATAACTACAGGTCATGTGCACAAATAAATATGATGATCCGCAAACCAATCCGATACTCAAGTAATATATATATATATACCATCTTAGTCTATCATATCACGCATAACATAATCCACATATCTACCGCATGACTACGGCCACATCACCCAGTGGCATGGTCACACCGAAGTGTCAACACTCTGCTCCAAATGGAGCCCTGCACCGCAGTGCTGCACCCCAGGGTGCCCCAATCTCTGCTCCTCAGAGCATGCTCCGCAGAGCCAAAACACCCCATAGTGCCGGAACTAGCTCCTCATACAAGTCGACAGGGCCAACGTTTCCACCCCATTGGCGGGAATCCTAGACAATAGTCACGCGGTCTCCAAAATCACATCCACAAATTCCAACAATCAAACTTAATATAAACATAAGTTTTCAAAACCAATATATATGCATAATAGATTTTCAGATGATCGATTTACAGTCAAAAACATGCTTCTAAATGATAATACTGCCAAGAATATAAAACATATCAATATGCTGGAAATAATCACACATATGCATAGTACATGTGAATCATACTTTAAGCAAGGTTACCTACCTGGGTTCGCTTAAAAATCCCTGCCACTGATATCACGAACCCCTAATTAAAACACAAACATTAATTATTTAATTAACTAAGAAACATAATTTAAACTATTCCCAATCCCTTAAATTTCTAAGTTCATGGATCTAAGAATGGGCCCCTAAGATCAAACATAGACCCTAAAATCAGGATCCTTTAAACCCAAGTCAATTGTGGCCCAAACAGATTAGGCCCAATTGAACCAAACCGGATAACAGGTCCGGATCAGATTTCGGGCCCAACCCAAACCAGCCCACAGTTCCAATTTGGTCCGACTCAGCCCAACACAGACCCCCAACCCAACCCAGACCAGATCTGATCAGACCATAACAAAACCCATTCACTTAAACTCAGACCCAACCCAATTCAAGAAATGGGTGGAACCGGTTCACGGTCTGATCCACACTACCCAACTCAAGTTCAGGCTAAATCCCATGGTTCAATCGGATCAGGGTCTGTTTGTGTCTGGTTTGAGACCCAAACAGGCAACGGAAATCAAAGCAAGGTATACACCCAGGAAGAAGAAAGAAGAAAGAAGAAGAAGAAAAAAAAGAAGAAGAAGAAGAGGGGGGGGTGTGCCTGGTGGTTCTGGTCGGCCCTCGGCGGTCGACCGTGGTCCTCGGCGGCGGCGCTCGGCCAGCCGCCGTCGACTACCCACTGTCACAAGCGGTGCCGGACGGGAAGAAGAAGAAGAAGAAGAAGAAGAAGGAGAAGAAGAAGAAGAAAGAAGGGAAGAGGGGGGTGGCTGGTGGCTCCGGTCGGCCCTCGGCGGCCGACTGTGGCCCTCGACGGCGGCGCTCGGCCAGCCGCCGTCGGCTACCCCACCTTCACAGGCGGCACCGAACGGGAAGAAGAAGAGAAGAAGGAGAGAGAGAGGAAGAAAATGGAGGAAAGAGAGGGACCGGGGCTGGGAAGCCCGGCCCCTTGTTCGCCCACCTCCGGCCGAACCCGTTTCGGCCGGATTGACCCCGGCCGGCCACCGTCGGCCGGCCGAATCCCATCAAAAAAAACATTTCCAAAACAGGGGATGAAAACCGGTTGCCATCCCTCATTTCTCTCCCCCTTAGATCCATAAAAATAATGAATGGACTGTCTTTCTCACCTCCGGTCGTCGACGGGCGGATCCCCGGCGACGTTGGCGGCTCCGGCGGCGGCGGCGGCTCCGGCAAACCTCTCAAGAAAAGGGAAGAAGATGAGGGGAAAACTCAAATTTTTTTTTTTTTTTAGAGGGATGGGAAGAGGGATGGGCTCGGACGAGGCTCTCAGAGGAGAGAAAGGGCGCGAGAGAGAGAGAGGGAGAGAGGGATAGAGAGGGAGAGGGAAGAGGGGGGGCTTGCGGAGATCTCGCTGGCCGTTCGGCCGGCGTGGTCTTCGTGGGCAAACCACGATGACCCAACTGAAGTCGGCACTCCTTGCCGACTTCAGTTCGGGTCTTCACAGTAACTTCAGTAAAATTTTCCCAGAAACAATCCGAATATTGGCCATAACATCCACCATGGTATTTAATTGTCAGCGGGGCAGCTACTGTTCTGCCATCATCTTGGAATACTGTTTCTGTTAGCAGAGTGGTTTAGTGGCTTAGAATTTGGCTCCTGGCTTACCATTTTCTCATCTGTTAGCTTAAGTGATTTTTTTCTGGAGTTCTTCTCGTAGAGCATGCATATTTAGCTGAATGGGGAGAGCTATGATGAGCATATGAGTTTTTTTAGTCCCTAAATTCCCCCACCCCCACGCCCTTTTCTTTTCTCCCTGCAGCATACCTTGCTTGCTGCCTCAGTCTAGGCTTTCATATAGCTCATGGAGTAAGAAGGAAGATACCCTTTCCGCGGACAAGCGAGAATCCATTCCATCCAGCTCCATTCTGTCCGCTTTCCCTAAAATCATTGAAAAACTGTCCCTGCTTCAAACTAAAATTAAATCGTCACTGCATATAATTGTAACAACCCAGGACCTCACTCAAGATGGCTAGGCGAAATAGATTATTTGAGTTTCTTGATTCCGTATAAGTACTTAATATCTATCCAGCGAATAATTGATGTAGGACTAAACACAAACCCGCACGGTTTCTCACAAGAATAGAACTTAGACCCATGATACTTTTGAGCTTGCTTAATTAAGGTATCATCTATTTCATTGAGAGAACTATGATACAATGCATATGCAATGGAACGATCATTCCATGTTGCTGCTTCTTCCTCTACCATATCCTCATGAAAGTTGCATCCATTATTTATGAAAAAGTTCCTCCATATTTTCTTAAACTCCCCTATGGTACTCGTGAACAAATCAGGAGGAAACATCCAAGTACTAAATCAAGCGGCGATGAAATTCCTTTGGTCATTACCGACCCAAATATAAACCCTAACGGTATTGCATCATCCAGATCTAGAAAGAATTGGGGGCGATTTAGGTCCGAAATGTTTTGGCATTTCCATTCCTTCTGAGCTTTTGAGCTTTGGTTTTATAAACTAAACTAAAAGGAAGCGATGTTGTTATTTTGATGCGAGTAAAGAAAAGTTGGTTGACATGCGGAATGAAACACAGATTGCAAGTAAACAAATGTCAGCACACACAACTATAATGCGATTTATGTAGGACAAATGCTTTTTATAATCTCTCTCACTATGGATAGATAGATGGATGGATGGATGGATTTACATAGATATAAGTCAGTAAACTATGGTACTTATTGCCTTCATTTACAAATTATAGGGAAAAAAAGAAAAAAGAGAAATATGATGACATAAAAAGTGAAGTAGTAGAGTTTCAATTGAAATGGCCAATAATAAACAGGAAAGAGCATAAATAATGAAACAACAAAATGATATGTGAAAGGACCCTTGCACATGATTGCAACTCATCCGATATGAGACAAGAATGAACAGCCACCATTGCTGACAGTCAAGAAGCTTGATGTCCACATTATGATGTCTAGCAGAATCAATAGATTATGACATTTGAGTGTGAGGAGATTACTATTATGTGTATGTGTTGTCTGCCTCTAAAGAGTTGAAGATTGTAATAGTGGGAATGTGATACATAAATTACATAATTGTGACATATCTTGGGTCATCTCATATCTTGGGAATGTGATGCATGAATCATTCCCATAATTGCGCTAAAAATGCCCCGATGGTGCTCTTTGTACGAGATCCTCCTTCCTCAAATTGGTCCAAGAAGTAGAGACAAAGGGAATGGCAAGTTTCATTGCAGCATCAGTAGGCATCGCAAGTCAACTAAGCCTCCTTAGGCATTACATTGGTGCATATATAATAATTTCACCCATAAGATTTTCCTCATCTTTGGTTACAAGAAAATCCGTGGAAAGGAAAAGCAAAAGTAGAAGTTTATATATACATACATACATACATACATATAAAGATATTTTGAAGAAAAACAAGCTTTCCATCCAGGCAGACCCTAGTCAAGCACCTCCACCGAACTAAAAAGGCAGAATAACCATAATATAGTCATTTGACTGCAATATGTTTTCACACTTTGCTCGGTATTCAGGCACTAAATGAACTAAATTCTCCAGGCTAATTCAAATTATTGCTATGGCTATGTATTGGGAATCATGATACCAGGGGGCAAATCACAGAGGAATGAAGAGGATTTGAGAGCAAATTCCAGTGGCTTCTCTTTGAAAAGATTGTGTGTTTAAGAGGCGCCATACAACATCACCCGATCGCTCGTTATTCAAACCCAACTGAATCGAAGACATCTTTTGTACGAGGACAAAGCCATCAAAGATTCAAACTTTATGAATTCATGAAAGAAGGATCATGCCACAAGAGTCCAGACATTTCCAAAGCTCTATTTGGACGTAAAAACTCTAGATTCCCTATTAGGAAGGCCCTGGCTTGGTTCTCCATTGAAGGAAGAGTTCGGATCCTCTGTGGAGAGCGGAGTAAAAAAAAAAAAAAAGTGGGCTCCATCAAAAAAAACTCCATGCTCTCCGTCTCCTCCGATTCCCCCCAATGCCACGTGGTTTTGAGGTGCGGGCCCACCGTCATTCAGCCACATGTCAGCCTCTAACAAGCCGATAAAAATAAATAATGTGTTGGCGCAAGTAGAGAGGCATTTTTATCGTTTTTGGGAGGAGAGGAGCACCTTCGCGTCCTTCTCCGGCACAAGAATTTCTTTAATTTCTATCTCATCAAAAACTTAAATAATTTATTTTTTTAAATATATTTTTTTTTTCTAAATATATATATAGTTATATAAATATTTTTACAAAATTGCTCTTTACACTTGTATTTTTAAAAAAAATTTTGTTTGTATAGTTATTTTAAAGTTACTATAAAAATATTTCAGTCATTTTAAATTTAAATTTATTTATATGGATATATATTTAAAAAATATAAATATAAAATAAGTAATTTATGAGGGTATATATGTAAATAATAATTTTACTAGAATATTTATATAATTTTGTATACTTTAAAAGATATATCTTAAAAAACTCAATAATTTAAATGATAAGTATTGTTCAGAAATGATCCAGACCTTCCAATATTCTTGTAAAATGAATCCAGCCCATTTGTTTTATTTTATTTTTGAAAGAGTCACCAACCACACAAATCCTTTTCAAATTTATTTTATTTTATTACCCTTCATATATTCCAACTCCAGAATTTATTTGAAGTCTACATAAAATATGCCAGCTCCTCTTCCAACTCAACCGTCAATTGATTGTTATCGAAGCTAATCCAACTGTCAATTGATAGTTAGATACAACCCATCGCCACAGCAGCGTCTGTAACCAACCAATGGCTCCAGGCGGACTCTATCTTCCTCACTTGTAACTGCATCCTTGCCATCTATTGGTCTATCATTGGCTCATGGATACGAAACTAGATCTTAGTCAAACTGTCAAACAGAAGTACCGCTCTGCTCTGTAATGTAATATCTACTTAATAAATTGTGCTATGATGTAAACAAAAACTCATATGACATGCATTTTTATTTCTTATTTCCAAACTTATGGTTTTACCATGGAATGATATATATACGTACTCTGTGTGTGTGTATATATATGTATGTGCGTATGTATGTATGTATCAACTCATGTCTACCGCTAGTGCTCTTTCGCTTTCTCTATATATATTGTTCACATCAAGGTGTAAAATTATAACTATTTTAACAATTTTGGATCCCTACATTACATTATATTTATAATAATGAGAAAATAATAAAAGTATAACAAATTATTTTGTATTAAAGTGACCGATTATAATGCAAAAAAATGGCCATTATGTTATAAATTTTATTTTTAAATTTGGAATACTGCACCATGATTGGCAACCTAAAGATAATAAATTTCAACTGGGTGAGCATCGGTTTGGAAAATAACACTTTGTTTGTAATTAGTTATTTTTGATTATAATGGCTAACAAATAGTATAATGGTCATTATTTTAATATTGAAAAAGTTGAAATCATATATTTTAAGGTAAATATGGACATTGCATTATCTCTTCATTCCTTAAACATCTTCAAACCTATCCAAAATTAGATATCTCACCAACTGCCACCGTTCGATCATCATCTCGTGGCTGACATAAACATCTGAACACTATCGACCTCTTATTCTTAAACTTGTTTTAATGCACTTTAGCCAATTATCTCTCGAAATAAACTTTAGCCAACGATAACAACAGGATAAGTAACAGAAATTTCGTTACCAAGTTTTTTTTTAAACAAACTCCTCCCCACTTCTTTGTTAAGATAAGAAATAAGGGAGGAGAAAGGAAGAAGGGTTTTACAATTTACACGCACATACATCCACCATGTCCAACGTCCCACCGGCTGGATTCTTCGACGCCGAAGAAACCCAATCGAGATACGACTTCAAGACCCAGTTTCTGACCACGGTCCTCCTCTGCCTCGTCTTCGTCGCCGCCCTCGTCGTCTTCCTCCACTTCTGCGGTTGGTACGTCCTCGGCCACCGCCGCCGCCTCCCCGCCCCGCGCACCTCTATTGTCAGCCTTTTCCGTGTCGGGCCCGCCACTGCTCCGAAGCCCGGCCTCGATCCCTCGGCCATCGCTGCACTACCGACGGTTCCTTACCGAAGAACTATCAATGGCGAAAACGACGGGAGCGATGCTGAGTGCATAATTTGCTTGATTGTGATAGAAGAAGGCGAGAGAGTCCGGCTGCTGCCAAGCTGCAGGCATGTCTTCCATGTCACCTGCATCGACATGTGGTTGAGTTTTACTTCTACATGTCCCGTTTGCCGGGCCGTGGTGGAGCCAGCACCGACGGCGGTCACGGTGGAGCCAGCACCGCCGGCGGTCACGGTGGAGATTGGCGAGTCATCAGCCTCACAACCGGGGACGTTAGAGTTATCGGGTGGTGGTGGTGGTTCCGAGAGCACATCAGGGTCGAAGGAAGCTAGGAGACCTCAAGGAGAGCGGCTCGATGTCATCGCGGTTTAGCGCATCGTTTCGGAGGATGTACATGCTGAGGTCCGCAGAAAGGAGAACTACAGGGGATGGAATTGAAGATTTGGAGAGGCAGTAGTACAATTTTTCGTATAATGTTTCTTAAATTCCTTTTTTCCCTTTCACTTTAATTGCTTCTCGTTTTTTCTTTCTTTCTTTCTTTTTTCCCTTTTGGAAAAGATTTATGTGGATAAATATACATGAAAGCATAAACACTAAATTGTTTATGGAGAAAGGAATAGAACACATATTTTGTTAGCATTGGATCAACTTCTCTTGAGATATTAAAAGGGCTTTCTTTGTTTTTCTTTCTCCTTTTACTCCTCGCATTCTGTCTTAAAGAGATGGAACTTGTCACATGGTTCTACTGGTTGGTAGGTGAACGTGGGACCATGAGAAGGACAGTGGAAGTTTCAAAGGGTTTGGTAGAGGAGGGGACACGCCACCTTGGAGACTTTTCTTTGATGATTTCGCATGGTTTAATCTGTTGCAGGTTCTGGCGTTTTTACTTTGTTGAGGTGAGGCCTTGACTATTCCGGCTCTTCAGCAAATATGATTGAAGAAATAATGAGCAAGTGGTTACCCACGCTGATGTCCTTCTGTTATATATCGCCATAATATGACTGGTTCTTCCTTTATATAAATGTGCATTTTTAAATTATTCAAAGTATTAATCTAGAAGTTCCACATGCATGTTCTAGTCATTGTTTGCTACGTACCGAGGCCACCATGATATGTCGATCAGCAGAGCATTGGGTACTTCAACCTCTGCAGGATATGTTTCAGGTTACTTTTGTTGATGAGTTGAAATCTTATGTTTGGCAGAGAGATTTTTCCAGAGTGATGTTTGAATATGGAGTTGAGTGCTGAAAGGATTCAGTTTTATATCTAAGTTCGGTTTGATTACGAGTGATAGCTTGTTTCTGTTTAGTAATAAGTAATGTGACATATCGGAAAAAATTGCTCGACTTTATAATGAAGGGGATTGCTCTGCATATGTTTATAGCTTATTACAATTTTTCATTCTAAATTTAACATGTACCTAGGAGCTCTTTTCTCGATCGGTTGCCGATGCATTTATCTGGATTAAAGAAATATTGTTAGTATACTTAAATGCTCACTTGGGATTCAAGAATTCAATTCTGGAAGGACAAAAAAGTTAAACTGCTTTGTTTTCTAAAGGTATACCGACTGCATGATACGCTGTAGCATACGGACCCATAGGCTTTACTTGCCAATATTTTTTCAATATGTTTTGTGTTTTTATCGATTGGCGCATAAATATTTTGTGCATTAAAGCAATCTTACCTTCAAGGAAGAGGTAGAATATATTGATGAATAGCACAAGGCAGTTTTTATAAGAAGTCAAAGGTTGGCATGAAAGGGGTTTGGAGACTCTTACTTATCAGGCTTTCACAATTGTTTTGAGTGATGGCCGGTTGCTTGGTCTGTCTACCTAGGTTCCTTAGAGCCTACCTAGGTCTCTTAGAGCACGTAGTTTCTTCAAGATTCACATCTTCATGTCGATGATAAGCTCTTTACATGGGAGAACTTGCGTGGAAGAAATCGGACCATGCAATGGGGAATGTCAATCTTCCATGAAAAAATATAGTTTGGAGAGTCTTGTGGTCGCGTTGAAAGCATATTCTTCACAGTAGACTACGTGGGGGGAGAGCCGAGTTTACAACTACATGCATATAGGGTAAAATTTTAAACGTTTTCTCTTCAAACTAGAGAAGAAAGAGGAGAAAACGTTCCTTCAATAAGGAGGTATCCTCCTCTCTTCAGCGCCTAATTAGGGAATGAAACTTTTACGGTCCAGACGGTCAGGGCCAAAGAAAGAGAGAGAGAGAGAGAGAGAGAGAGAGAGGCTAATCTAGGGATGATACTTCTTCATTGACTCCAGTATAGGTGTCCAGCCATCCACTTGCATTGATTTAGTTAGACTCTGCCAGTTGTATTGCCATCCACTTGCATTGACTTAGACTCTGGTAGTTGTCTAGCATTTCCTTGTATCTGGGTGGCCTCTTTCTTGGTTGTCTATTGGGGTGATTAATTTTTTTTAATGTTGTAGGCGAGACCAAGCCCTAGACAGGAGAAATTATACCACACGCACACTGATGCATCTCAGGAACAAATCGAGACAAGATGCACCAGAGATGAATGCATGATGCATGAGACCTATAGGAACTAAGATGTGTGATTGGCATGGTGCACCGCCATATGGTGTAGAATATAATTTTTTTAGATAGAGACATAAATAGATAGGGTAAGGACCAAGTCAAGATTACTCAACTCGCTGGAACTTTGTAGGCCCTTAGCTTTCCTATTTCAAATCAGAGTCTGCTAGTCGAACCTGATTATAAAAAACTAGACTTGAGCCCAACTGGCCTCACCTAAGTCGGTTTTGTATTTTGATCTATGGATCATAATATTATTTTGCATGATTTAATCAGATTAGGATATGGTTTTGGGGTGGGTGATTTGGAAATATATCCAGCATGCCCTCTAAAATATCCATATAATTCAGTATTTAGTTTGTAACCTTCATCTAATCACAATTCAAATCCCAAAGTTTATCCTATTTATGACTTCGCAATCCTTGTAAATTGGTAATTAATCAATAATTTTAATCTAATCATGATGAAAATGTAAAATGCCCTATAATATATGTCTTAGCATATACAATTGTTACCTTTTATAGACATATACTATATATGCAACATAACATATACCATGGATAATATTGGGCCAGGTCAATATTAGATTAGGTCAGGGTCGACCAAAATAGCTTTAGAGGCCTGGCCTATTGGGCCCCAACCGCCAGTCCTAGCAACTTTATCAACCGAATAATACATAATTATTCAAGAAAACAATCTGAGGCCAATCATCTTTATCAATCCTATATGATAGTCAATAATTGGACTCGCTGTACAAATAAGCTGAGCCGGACCTGTAGTTGGTCTACTAATTGAAATAGCAATTTGAACGCCAACTTCTCATGCATATGAAGCAATAGGTCATGCATGGACCGAATGCCAATATAGCTAGAGCTTTTTTGTGCAATATACTCTCGTTTTGTAGTTAAATTACGAGTATTCTACTTTTCTATAATACAAGCAGTAGAAAATTCCTACAACTTTGGTAAACTTTAACGGACTCGATTTGTTAATATTTTTGTTTAAGATTAATATTTAACAAGCCCAATTACTTAATATTTGTATTTATAATTAATAATGCCGATGTATTGGATGGATGGAGGTCGGCCGTGGAAGAAGCGCACTAGGGTCCGTCTGGTTCCTCTTTCGAGCGGTATCGAAACACCAGTTTCGCGACACCCAATTTCATACCCGCCCACAAAACAAGTGGCGAGGGCCCAGATGTCAAGTGGAGACGCGAAGTCGAGAGTTCTCATAAGAGCCCCTTTTTTTATATTTTTTCCCCATCCCGTTCCGAAGGCGAGGCAATTCAAAATGCGACGACAGAGCGGGCTTCTTCCATTCTCCCCACCCACCAGAAGAAACCCTTCATCTCCCATGGTCTGAAGAAATACAACCCCAACCCCATGGCCTCCTCTTCCGCTCCTTACATTCCCCTCCTCGATTCTCCAGAAAAAACCCTCGCCAAGCGCAAGAAAGATCCCGCCTCCGTCCAAGAAAAGCTCGCCTTCCTCGCCCGCGACCTCCGCCCGGTCCCCTTCTCCCCTGCCAAACCCCTCGCCTCCCTCTCCCCCCACGAGCCACTCCTCCGCGCCCTCGGCCTCTGGGACTTCGCCCGCCTCCCCCTCGACCGCGCCATCCGCTCCGACCTCCTCTCCCTCCTCATCGCCCACTACGATCCCCGCACCCACCGCAGCCTCGTCCGTAATGCCCGCGTCGCGCTCGGCCGCGCCGCCTTCGCCCGTGCCCTCGCCCTCCCCCTCTCCCTCCCTGTAGAGAAAGAAGAGGAGTTTAACGCCGAGCTCTTCTCGGGTAAGGCGGCCGTTGCGACCGTCATGGATTTCATGATGAATTGGATTGTCTTTCTCGATGATGCTTGCGTTCTGCCAGCGGAGGTGGTCGCCGCGACTCGGCTGGTGAAGGACGGGCGGCCGCAGAAGGTGGACTGGGCTGGGTTGGTGTGGGCCATGGTGGAGAGGGAGATATTGGATGCCCCGAGGGCCGGGCGGTGCTACTACGCCTCGCACCTGCAGTGTTTGATGAAGCGCCAGCGGCCCCAGCTGTTCGAAGAAGAGGGCGAGCCAGAGATGGACATGGAGTTGGAGCAAGAGATTAAGGTCGGTCTGGTTGAGGATGAAGATTGTGCTGGCAATGCCGGACCGGAGTTGGGTCTGGAGAATTGTGGTCTCAGGTCGACTTTGAGGCTCTGCAGGGATGTGGATGCTGGGGATGGTGTCAAAGAGGAGCCTTTGGATTTGGAAAGGAAGGATGTGGGTGTTGACGATGTGGGTGTGAAATGTGAGAATTTGAACAAAGGAGAAGAATTTTTAGCCATGAGGACTGATCCTGTACACAAGAAAGTGATGTTAGACAATGGACCGAGTGCGGTTTTCTTGTTTTGGAATTACTGTATGGGGGTAGCTGGCGAGGTTAATTATGATGATGATGCTCGTGTTTTTGATTGTATCGTTCAGCAGAAAAGGATGCAGAGTAGGAGGTCCTGTGAACACACACAACCGCCCGTTGATGCTTGCATGGATCAAGTGCAGGACTGGATGGTTAAGGCTAAGATGATGTATTTAAAGAAGAAGCAGGAATGCATGAAGGCCCATTTGGAGCTGCAGCACTTGAATCAGATGCTGCAGCAGAAGGACCAGATCATCTGGTCATTGGAGAAGAAGCGAGAAGAGGAGATGAAGAAGAGGAAGTTGGAGGCTTGCCAGTTTGACCATGAGCTCAGAGCCATTGGGCATTTAGTTCATGATTATAGGAAGGCTTTGAAGAAGACACGCAGTGCATTTGCTGAATATAGAAAACGGTTTCCAGAGGGTGACAAACCTCTTTACAAGGATGCATGCGGAACTGGTGGTGCTGCTGTTAGCACAAGGGAGCTGGAAATGCAGAGTATGAAGAAAGAGGCAGAAATGCGCCATGTGGCTGCAAAGATGATCAATGATTTTCAAAAAGTCTGGTTTGCGAAGCTTGGTGGATATGCTAAGTGGGCTACCGAGTTGGCCACAAGGTTGGTAAATCTGAAAGGAGAAACTAAGATTCTTCAGGAAAGGTTTGCCATCCATGATCTGGAAACTATGATTCAGTAAGTCTTTAAGATGCTTGCAAAATGTGACTTGCGCATAGGATCCTTGTTTTCTTTATCCTGATAATTAGATGGAGATTTAAGTGATGTTGCAATGGGTTTCACATTAAGAAGAATCTTTTAATGCTTTCTGTACATGAAAATGTTTTATGATTTGGACCTCAGCTGATGTATAAATATTTTGTAGATAGTTGTAACAAGATTGTTGTTTATGAAGCTTGCAAAAATTTGACTTTCTTGTATATCATGGTGTACATATGTTCTTAGGAGATCCTCTATTTAACATGCAATGCTAACAATGTGTTACATGCCTTGTTTTCTGAGAATATTGTGGGAAGATATGTGGAGACATGATTTGTTGTTGTTAATAAAAGCACTACTATGTTCCCTTTTAATTGCACAAGACTGTTGGTCTTCAACCTATATTTGGAAAATATTCCAGTTGCTCGATTTGTGGTTTGGATAGTAAATCATTGGTCTGGGAACTGCCATCATAATAATTATTTTAAAGAGCACATCTTTTTCAAATAAATATTCAATATATACTTGTTGCTGATCAAGGGCAAAAATTCTATTTCTGATAGTTAAGCCCATTATACATCGATAGTCTCATTTGCCAGAGTAGTCATTTTCCAACTCACAAGTCACTAATGCAGAAAGCATTGACAACATAGCCTCCTTTCCATTTGATCAAGTTAGAAGTAGTTCTCTGTGTGTGCCCATTTTCCTGGGTGCAATCCCAATATTGACATTCGGTTAAACTTTTATCTTAATTCTTGCATTTAATATTGGAAGTGACATAAAAAACTCTTTGCAACTTGGCCGTGCTCCTGTAAGTTGAAACAGGTGGGCATTAACATAAATGACAAGCCCCCATCTATCTTGGGATGCCTTATGTTTTATGCTAATAGGTGGCTATCTAATAGAAAGTAATTTGGGTTCTCATAATCTCTCTTTCAAATTTCTGTCTGACTGATTAATATCATCGTTATCGTACCGTACTGATACCAAACCGTTATATCATACTGGGGGTGTACCGTTATCGGTATGCCAAACTGATCCCCATATCGGGTGTACTAACACTGTACCAAGATGGTACTGGTACAGAGTCCGGTATCGAGATTGCGAACCTTGCTTCCTTTAGTATGTGTGCATATCTATACTTAGTAACTTTACCTCTTTTAGTTATACCATGCATCCACCTTGACGATCTCATACATTTTATGCTTGTCTGATGCTCATGCATCTTATTATACACCTAAAACATGAGACCATATAGCAAACATCATGCGTTGTACTTTTATCAATCTATATTAAATCAATAGAGAAATGCATGGAAGCTTATCTCGAATTGCTTTGCCTTACAAGCTCGTGTCATAAAAGTTGTCTCCATCAGTTGGCGGAGAAGCTACATGAGACTTCTCCTATGTCTGCACACCTCAAAACCTAGGGTGCCATATAAAGACCAAAGAGAACAAGATAGAGAAGTGGAGAGGAGCTTTTGGTGATTCACTATATGTGTTGAGGCTGTTCTTAGAGCATCTATTTATAGCATGGAATAACAGCCACTAGTACACCCCAAACTCCTCTCACTATTCTATACAATTTAGGAGCCGGTTTGGACATTTATTAGGGTGCATATTGGCTGGGTTGGTCTAGGCCATAGGTGATCTCGGGCTTCGCTCGGGTTACTAGACGCTCGACCCAAGCTTAGCCCAATAAGTTATAAGGAGGCTTAGGTTGACATTAGGCCAGCCAAAACTAGTAACAGATCAAAATTCAAAGAAAGAACACTCTTATTCCCCTCCTCTATAATCATGTTATAATTCCAAATCTGTAACAGTAATTTATGTACAATCATTAATTAGAAGAACTTTTTCTTAAACAAGTAGTATTTCTACCTATATAATAGACAATTTTTAGTATTACGTTTTTACTATGTTTATGACATATATGTGAAATATTTATGTACATGCGATATAAGTACCAGACTAGGCTGGGTTGGGCTATCAGGCTTATGAATCTCTGGCCCAAGCTCTACCTGTCTTTATATTGGGCCAAAATTTTGTGATCTGATCTCAGCTCTATCTATGGAAACATGCATAACCTTCTTATAATGAGAGATGGGTCAAGCGAGCCATGGGATGACCTGAACCAGTGTTCTTCCCTAACATTAATCCACTTGGTTTGAATCTGGTTCTGACTTGAAGTTTAACACTATACAATAGGATGAATAAGGCAAATTAAAGTTTGGTCTTTGTTTCTAAATTAAACTTGCATTAATGTGTTTATACATATTCCTAGAAAGAGTGCATCTTCATACCTGCATTTTGTCTACAGTTATCTGAAATGTTAATTTCTCGAATTTCCATTTTCTAGTATAGTGCTTAGTTCTTTCTTAATATCATGAATAACATCAGCAGGCAAAACAAAGCCTCCTGCCAGAATTAACAATTTCTGCATCTGTAACATTTATGAGAGCTCAGCTAAATTAATCTGGAAAACAGTATTATGTTTTTTTCACACTAGAAAGACTTTACAATAAAACATAAATACTGCAATAGTATAAATTTTATATGTCAAGATTGAGATTCCTATTAGCTTGCATAATCACTTGAAAGTGCATTTTAATGAAGATATTTACAAAATTGATTTAATAAAGAAGGTATTCTTATGGGGAAAGATACATGGATAGAACTGTATGTTGATAAAACCCAAACTTGTATATCTTATATGTTTTAGTCACTAGTGATAAAGATTAAAAAGTAAATTTGAATGTACTATAATTGCAAAGGAGTATGATCTTTGCTAAATATCCGTCATAAAAATAACAAGATAAACACAGCAATCTTTTCCCTTTTTTGGGAGCTGGGTACATGTGGGCTCTAGGAAACATAAAGGAATTAAAGTATGGAGGTGTCATGCGTGCAGGCTGGCTGCAGGAGGCCGGATTCCAAGCCTTAGCATTGTACAAAGTACCTGAGATATGTCTGTGTTGAAAAAAGTCATGCAACTGATAAGTCTTTGGCTCCATATTGTGTCCAAGGAGAAAGTTATTGGACAGATTAGATAGTGAGAGGGAGTAAAACAATTCATGTGAAGTGAAGACACTTATAGGCAAATATAGAGGAACACATCTAATTATATTCTGGGATCTAGCAAGTTGAAAGATTGGAACCAACAAAATGGTAAAGCAACATATGAATATTTTCAATCTAAAATTATCGATGCATGTAAGTAGAGATGTAAACACTTGAGCCATCTTAAAGATTTTCATATCAAGGCCAGTTTTAGCTTTGGGAAGAAGGCTTTGCAATGTGAAGATGATGGCATCCATGCTCTTTAACAAGGCAAATTTCTCGTCATATTGAGCCATGCATTTTGTTTCAAAGTCTTTGATTTATTCCTTTTACTCTGTAGTAGTAACCTTTGCTTGATCTAGGAAAATATGTTTTGTTTCTTAGTTGTATGGACATGTGGAAGATGATTGCTGATGGCAGATGAGTACCATTTGAGTTTCTTTTATGTTGCAACCATTGAGATGCATGTAAAAGGTAATTGACCACACTTCAGAGTTTCTTGCAATATGAGCAGAACTTTAAAGGTGATGGTTCTAGAATATGTTGACCTATCACAAAAAGGCACACCGCTTGCATTTTGTGGTGTATGATGGCAAAGGTGAAGTGAGACTTGCCCTCATGGCCACACTTGTCTGCTTAGAAACCAGAGATTCTAAGTTTGATTCTTTGGTGGTGCATCCCAAAAAATCTGGACTTGGGTAATCAAAGTGCAAATGAGACTCCTTCCCTTTCTTTCTACGAGAGAAAATAGTACTCTAGGAGACTTGCAGGAACAAATATGAAAGTAAGAACAAGCCTATCTATTTATGTTTCCTTTGGTGAGACTTGTGAATTTTGCCAAATTTATCCTGGTAATCAGCACTGTTTTCAATATGATATATCAGCAGATGAACTTTTGATGGTAGAAAAGAAAACAACTATAGAAGTCAATTTCATGCCATACAACTTAATATTTGTAGTTTTCATACAAGCTATAAAGTACTTTAACAACTATTAACCATACGCAAATTTTTCTTCCTGGCAGGCATATTTAAGAATATAATCAACAAGAATCAATGCCGAATCTGAATTAAAATAAGTTACTTTGTTTTTCCAAATTATTTGCACTTGATAAACACTCATGAATTTGGCGTATCAAGATCTTTCTCTCTCAAAATGCTTTAGGTAAGATCTTGCTTCATTTTCACTTCCAGCAGAGGATTATCAGATAAAGGTAGATGAATTTTTTGTACACTTTTAACTAGTAAACTAGTTTTGACTGGATAATAATTGGGATGCTGTTGAACAAGGGATCTGGGAACATGTCAAGGCTGTTTTTGTCTTCACCTTTTTCCTTCTATTCAAAAATGTTAGAGCCCTAATCACGGCAGTGGCTGGAATGCACTGCCCAAGTTTCACCTGTACCTCTAGCATGTGCAAAGCAAACCTGTTAACCTTTCAACTTTTGTTATTCATGCACGAAATATATGAGAATGGTGGATTACTTTTGAGCTAAGTCTAAATCTCCTATTTACTTAGATAGCCATGGTGACCGCATGCGTCCAAAATGGAATTTAGTTTGCCAAAGTTTGCTGGGTTGAGCTTAACTTGTACAAACTCCGCACGTCTTTGATGGTCCAGCTGCCAGATTGCCATGTGAATATGTTCTGCTTTGTTTTTTATATTTATCCCCCCACTTACAGTTTTTTTTTTTTTTTTGGTGTGGCTATAAATTAGATTGGCCACAGAAGCAACATTTTGCTATTTACATTATGTGTTTCACTATAGCTTTTCATTGTAGGGTACAGTGTAGGCATCCGTTTTTCCAGACACTCTATGTTTATGGCAATCTTTTGATATGGAACTGGTACCCATTTGCATGCAAAAAGCCACTGAAACTAGCATACAACCTACATATGAGCTGGAATTTTTTCCGCACCTTCTTTTATTGTTTTTCTGTTGATGTTTAGTAATTCTTGAATGTAATTGAGCACTTGATATATGATTGATTGTCAACTGATTCACAAATATTTTGACAAGTTGAGTTCAAGTCAATCTAACAATTATGAAGCTTGTATTCCCAAAATAATTATGAAGCTTGGGACAGAAGAATGAAGTTAATGCACAAAATGTGGAGCTGTATTTAAGCATGCATGCGTTTGAGTGTGTGAATCTTTTCAAGCCAGGCACAAGCTAGGTGCATTATTTAGATAAGAAAATAATTCTTGTGTATATAGTGTACATTGGAAAAGTACTAAATATAATCTGTTCAAAGACTAGAAACATAGGGCTTGTGCTTCAGGTCAGCTTTTTGGCCTTTACTGTTGCCTTCAGATGAATGCAGTTCTTTTTGCCTTTTACCCTCTGTCTCAACTTTTATGGGCCTATTGAACTTTGGAGTGTGGCCCCCTTGTTTCACGTGAACTGGATGACCTATATGGTAGGTCATCATACCCACCAATTGCCTTCTAAGCTTCTTGTCAAGCCCTTCCATGTTCAATATAATTTCATTCATGAGTTCAGCACCAAATATAAATATTAAGCCCACTTTGAGAGTGATCAGGCCGACCTATATTTGTTATATATTGACCTGATGAACTGACTTTTTCCATGGCATCATCGTTTATGAATACTGTAAAGCATACCATCCTCTGAGTTTGTATTCTACTTTGCGTGGATTTACAAGGAATTGAATTATGTAAATTAGTTTCAGTTCGTCTACTTTGTTATACGATTTGAGGGACATCCTTTTCCTAGCCAACTCTGTTGGGCCAGTTTCAGGTAATTTGTTTGCTCAGAAAGCACGGCCCTAAACTGAGCGGAATGAAGAAAAAGATTCATGTAGCCAGCCCCAACTAGTTTGGGATTAAAGCTTAATTGAGTTTGAGTTGAATCAATTAGATAGTTATATGTTTGCTGTCCTATTGAATGCCCTCTTCCTGACCATGGAAATGGAACTACAATACATTTCCAAATTTGCTGCACGTTCTCTCATTGAAAGCATCCAATAAACTGCTGTACCTCCTGGACATGAAAATGGCCATCAATTGAATTAGTTTGTGTATTTAAATAAACTGCCAATCCATTATCCCAAGTTCTTTTTCCGTCTGTTGTTGTTTTTGATGGACCACTTATATTAGTCGATATCAAGTTCCTTTTTCACGGTTTCTTCTGTCATTAAAGTATGCTATTTTCACATCTCTCTTAAAACGTGTAACCATATTCAGATATCAATTCATACAAACTTCAATAGAAAATAAGTTCATGGTGAGAAGATTTTCACCAATTAGATTCCACCATTTGGTTGTTGAGAAACCTTGGTGCAAGGAATGCCTCGTCCTACTCTATGATGCTACATTGTTTTGTTTTAACAGGATAATTAAACTGTCATGCTTTTGAATATTCAATTTGTCACAGACTCAAATGGTCTCCTTAAAGCAAAAACTCCAAAACCTACTTAAATGTTCTTTGATTGGATAATTTAATTCCTGTTTTCATTTGAAGTTTTCTTGGGTTAGAGCTTAAGCTCCAATGGTTGATTCTCTTTCTTGCCACTCCAGTGATGTGGCCACATTGTCAACTTATACCCATTAGTTGCTAGCAGTCAGTAGCTCATCAGTGTGATTGTTGATCAGAGAATCAGTCTTTTGAATCTTCATGAGTCTATACTTTGTAGAATCTATATATCTGCTGTTCTACTTGTTCCCTGCTTCTCACCCCCCTAGTGGATGCAATAGGGATATGTCAAGCTTGATTTTCCAGGTAGCACCTGGGCATCTGGATAAAAATTGAAGCCTTGCAGGAAGACATGTATGATAGTGTGACACCTCTAATCACAGGAAGATCAGCTTACAAGCATCTTGTTTTTGACTTAAAATATTTGCATTTTGACGGATCATTTGAACAATGTTTGATATGTTTTTTTTTCTTTATGCTGTTGGATTCACCATTCATTTTCCTTTTAAAATCTTTTGCTTTTTACTCCCTTGACTTTATGGCTATTATAGATTGTGTATGTAAACTTTTGCCCTCTGTTGTCTATTACTTCTCTCTTTGCGTAGCTTTTAATAACCATGTGCATCCATTTTTTTTATTGGTTAAGAAGCTTCCTAACTTGACTTTGTTCACTATAATATGCAAAGTGAATGGAATGATCAATGATGCCTAATCACATGCTATGAGCTTAGCAACAACCACAGATCTGAAGGCTATCTTTTGGACCAACCTGCTTCAGCGCACCGTACCACCGTGGAGGTTCAGATTTTTGTGAACAGCTGGAGTGCATGGTGACAATCCGTAGCATATGCTGAAGGAACCCAGAACCCACAGTCTAATCTAGTTGCAAGCTGTCATCGGTGTTGTGGTACCACCCCTTTCACCCTTTTTTAATTAAGTAGAGCATTTTTTGCATTAGTGTAATACTGCATTGTGTGGAGGAACAGTAGGCCTGTGTTCATTTTGCCCCGATCTGGAGGAAGCTTTTGTCCTTGTGGAATATATCACAGATGAAATGTCTGTGGAATATATGAACTGAAGTTGTATGGTTGACAGGAAAGGCATGTCATATTATGAAATTATGCATTATAGATTTGCGATGGATGGATGGCCGGAATAAACCATTTAGCAGGGGATTAGATGCTCTAGTGATCTCTACAGATGCTGCACATAAACCCTGACCTGCATGGCTGCACATGGAATGGTATGTCAGGTCGCCGTCTTTAACTTTTCATTTCCTCCTGCTGGTCTCCTCTATCTTGTCAGATTATCGACCTTTTCAACTTTCTCTTCCATAAACTTGATGTCAGAAAGCAAGGAAGCTTTCAGTCTCATCGGCATACTGTGGTCAATTTGTCAAGTTTTTCACGTTATTTTTACGACATAAATGATCTTTAACTCTCTCAGTTATCACCGTTTTCTCCCGTTCTCCTCTTTTCAGAGATACCAAGACAATCTGCTAGATTTCCAGGTCAATGAGCTGGTGGTGTTGACAGCGATTACACCCATGCATGTGAAACACTGTACACAACCTGGTTGGCTCCATCCTAGTGGGGATTAATCAAAGAAAGTGATGTGATGCAACGGTGCTCTATAGAATTGGTTCCACAGATAAATGTCACGGGGACCGCAATAGGGAGTCTGACACCACCATGTGTTCATGGTGCTCGGGAAGTTGGAATGGAACCAAGGTTTCAATAATACCAGCATCCTACTATTACAGTCCCCAGGGTTATTAGCAGTATAATGAATTTTACTGCCGTTATTCTTCTAGTACAGCTTGTGATTGATTTATCCTTAGGTATTGTTGTGGAAATAAAGGGTCCGAATTTAGTCCCACATCGACTAGATAGCGGAGAGGTCTGTTTCATAAATGGAGGAGGGGCTATCCTTTTCTCTTCAGAGGCGCCTTTTGCGGGGCAAAACTGTGCGTTGGGAAGAGACTATGAAACCTCCTTCAAAACGGACGATACCTCTGATGAGAAGCAGTCGCATCTGCTGTCTGAGACCGGTGAGGACTGAGCTCGGGGACTCGGGGGATACCTTCCGACCTCGTCAATGGTGCTTTTGTTCAGAGTCCTTGATCCCAGTACAGATCCTTCCGTTGGAGGGGTTATGTTGTGAGAATAAAGGATCCGAACTTAGTTCCACATCGACTAGATAGCGGAGAGGTCTGTTTCTTAAATGGAGGGGACTATCTCTTTCTCTTCAGAGGCGCCTTTTGCGGGGCAAAACCATGTGTTGGGAAGAGACTATGAAATTTCCTTCAAAGCGGACAATACCTCTGAAAAGAAGCAGTCGCCTCCGCTGTTTGAGGCCGATAGGAACGGAGCTCTGGAGCTGGGGATATCCTCTGACCTCATCAGGTATGAATATAACGGCTTTTGCAAAAGAAAAATGGATACAGGAGATACTGCAAAACAGTCAGTTTGTTTGAAAGGAGAACGGTGTTCATAGATTATAACATTATTTTTTGGTCAGTACTTTGGAGCTACAATTATATTAGTATTAGTAGGGAACTTTGTCATGCGAACGGGGGTCAAATAAAGTAATAACTGTCACTTAATGTCCTCTATCTATGACCTAACGGGAGTAACTAAAACAGCTTTACTAATTCATGGCCATTATTATGTGATAACGGCTGTAATTTTGGACAAAACTTAAAAACTTTTGGCAGGCTGAGTTTGATTTTATTAGTGGAGACCTGGCAGTAGAATGAATGCGTTGCCGTACGAGCGAACTTTCAAGCACAGTGAGTTCGGGGGGAGGTTTTCCCTTCTGGCTGCCACGTGACTACATGTCTCCCCTTCTGGCTGCCACGTGATGCCTTTTAGCGTAGCCAACCCCACACGTCCTATTTGCTTTCCACTGTGCCGTTCCTCTTATAAAATTTCACTTCTTTTTGCATGCATGGTGGGGTTCCAACTTGGAACCGTGTGTGGGAAATTTCCACATCCTGCATTAGCTCTTTTGGCACAGGGTGGGATGGGGTCCAGGCATCTTGAGACGTTGTGAGCCTCATGTTCTTACCTTACTTTAAGGTCGAGATCTTAAATCGTGGCCATCTTTATCCTGCGTACGTAGTACCATTGATGGCCATTCTTTCTTATGTATGCATCTAAGTGTATATGTATGTGTGCATGTATGTTACTGGAGAAGGTTTGGTTGGTTGAAATAAATATAAAATTGTCGTCATGTCTAACGCACGTAGGGTTATATATACACGGAGGAATTTAGTGGAGCAGGGAGGAGAAGGGGGGACTTCTATGGTTTTGAAAAGAGATGACCGTGATGGGGTGAACAAGTTTCATTTTTCAAAATTTAGCATCGTGAAAGATTTTTCTAAATAAAGGAACCTTTGAGAGCCATTGAAATGTGAAAATATAGAGGTGGATGGATGAAGAATCACTTGGTTTTTCCATTCACATGTTATATTGATTTTGACTTAGGGAGATGGTAGTGAGAGTATCTTTAAATAATAATAAAAAAAATTAGTTCATGAAAGGAGGATAAACCAAAGGTCATTTTCCTTTTTAACTATAAAGTACAAATACTTCATTTGTGATGCTTTCAGGGGGAGATTATGGGATCTCCATCAAACATGATCTTTACAAGGTCGGCCCATGCCAAGTTCTTCTGCATGCTTGTGGATGGTGTTCATGTCTTCATGCTCAAGCTTGATTCCGCGCATAGATGGAATTTCTATGAGAGAATAAAGAAACTATAGGGAATGTCTATGCATAAAGTTTTATACTACTTGAGAAATATGGCAGGGATGCCGTCATGAAGGTTCGAATCCTTTATCTCTTCCATATGAGGAGGGATACCAACCAGCTGGTAATACTGATCGGCATAAACTCGAGTTCATATGAGAGCCTTGTTTCTTTACACTAGTTTCCCATCCTTGTTTCATAGACCATGCTACGGCATTCATGTAAGCAAGCAAAGGTACATTTACAAAGGACATATACAGTCGAAATTTTCTCAACGATCTAGTTCTACTTTTATTTCCAGGTAGTGCTTCCAATTCTGCTCACACAACCTAATATTCCCCAAAAATTCTCTTGACTTGTGTTAAAGTGAGTTGCAAGCCATGAATCATCCACTTGTAGAGAAAACATTGTCAAAAATTTCACGACCAGCGAGACGGTCCGAAGCTACCAAGAAGCCTCAGAGACGAGCTAGAAAGATTATTGGGAGAAAAGAAGAGGAATATAATGCAAAAGGAAAGAGAGAAAAGGAAGGCAAGAGGAGGCATAAAGCCTGCATGCGAGAGAGCATTGTTTGGCGACAAAGCAAGGAGGGGGGAGCGCAAATAGTGCACATGAGATGGCATGATTCAAATCCACAGCAAGCCCACCGCTCTCACCTTTTAAACAGCTCACTCCCCATTCTTAAAATTCCCACCACTCATCCATCCATCCATTATTTCCATCAACCCTTAGAAGAATTACTGCAGAAGGAATCTCTGTTTCCATGTGCATCCTTGCATCTATATTATATATTGCCATCACATGTAGCTTTTATTGCCCAAGGATGTGTGGACACATGCGGCTACAGTAACTAGGCCAAGCTATGTCTTAGGGTTAGCTCTTGTTACACCATAAATTGATAGTAATCTACATTATACTTGGTAATATCTACTAATTGTTAGGCTTAGCTCTTGATTCGGACTTGGGTTTTGGATCTGATTTGTTGCTGTCTCAATCTACATTATACTTCTCCTTAGCTTCACAGTAAATTAACCGACATTGTGCTAGCTAATGAGACAATGTCTAATTAAAACGATAACGCAAACATGATAATGATGTATAAAAATGATACGTTTTTTCTATAAGCATTTGTGTCACATGTGCATGTCTGCCTATTATAACCATCTTAGCAATTATGTCTGACAATGATCCTACTGGCTTGTTGTGCCTTAGTCACTAGCGCTGCTCACTCATTTAGAAAATATTTTTTTAAATAAAATAAAAGTTTCTAATAAAGCCAAAGCATGAGTCGTTAACAAGAATCTTGCAAAATGTTAAGAAAAATAACTACGATAGGCATAAATATTAGAACGAAACTTGAGTTAAACAGACCTACCAAGCTTCACTTGAGCTCGCTTACATGCAACTCCGGTCGTATAACCATTTATTTAACAAGCCATCCTTTCGAGCGGTGATGAACAACAACAACAACAACCATGTATTAAAATGTTATTTGAAATCTTCCGAACTTACGATAATGAGAAGAGCTAGCACAAAATTAGTTGTCACATATTTTGTTTCATGAACTGGCTTTTCTGGAGCTTGGATCTAAAACCGAGTTCATGTCATCAAGCCAACCTCGCCAATCTGGTTCCAAACATAAACAACCCTACAACATGGATCGCCATCGATGATGCACATATGCTCCTTCAGAGCAATGAATGACAGTAGCAACCAGACCCATCTACATAAAGCCCACAGCCTCTCTCTCTCTCTCTCTCTCTCTCTCTCTCTCTTTCTCCAGCTGTTGCTAGCTGTCCCCTCTTGCCTTGTCATGTGATCCCCCCTTCTCTTCCTCCATATCTTCACCCCTACCTACAACATAAGAAAATTCAACTCCCACCCCCACCACATCACCAACAGCAACAACAAACAAAGAAAACACAGAGGGAGGGAGAGAGAGAGAGAGAGCCAACTCCAGGAACACAAACAAATTGAGTGTTAATTATTTGAATTTGAATTGAAAGAGAAGATCTCTGCAGTCTCATTACTTATCCATTGGGCTTCAAGCAAACAAGGCTCTTACATCTAGGCGGCATTGCTTGGCCGGTCTCGAACCAAGCGCTTTTTGTGCGCGCGCGCGCGTGAGAGAGAGAGAGAGAGAGCTATGGCTCAGCTCCCTCCCAAGATCCCCACCACCATGCCCCCAATCTGGGCCAACTTCGGCCTCCAACGTCCCCCCTTCTCCATCCCTGCGTCCGGCTCCCCCCTCCTCCCCACCCCCTCGCCGCCAGCTCCCGGCTCCCAGCATTCGTGGGTCGACGAATTCCTCGACTTCTCCTCGGCCAAGCGCAGCTCCCACCGCCGCTCTGCCAGCGACTCAATCACCTTCGTCGAGGCTGCCGCCACCGCCGAATTCGATGGCCTTGACGACCACCAGCTCATGTCCATGTTCCCTGACGACGTCCCCCCGTCTTCATCCCCCTCCGCCGGTGCCACGCTCCCCGTCTCGTCTTCCAACCCGTCCACGCCGTCCGACCACAACAGCATCAACGATGACAAGCCTGCCACCTTGTCCGACCAGCTGACCGCAGTGATGGAGTCAGCTGAGGAGGCGCAGAGTGCCCGCAAGGCCGGGCCGCCGGCGCCGGCACAAGCTCAAGCGGCCGCAGGGCCGGACCCCAAGAGAGTCAAGAGGTGATGAGGCCCATTGCCGCCATTAATTTTACGACAATCTGCCTCATTTTTACTCGTGAATTGGCCTCAGCTGTTTTGAGTCTTCTGATCGAGTCTTGGATTGGAGCAGGATATTAGCCAACCGGCAGTCCGCGCAGAGGTCGCGAGTGAGGAAGCTGCAGTACATCTCGGAGCTCGAGCGCAGCGTAACAACGTTGCAGGTAGCCATGCTGTTGAATTCTCCATATCATCATGATAATGTCGAGTTGAATTCTGACAGGAAATTAGGTTCCATGGGACAACGCAACAGCGTAAACTGGTATAGTGTTCATAATTTTGGTCAACGTTCTCTAATAATTTTGTTTTGTCCTTCGGATGTTAAAACGAAGACCGAGGTGTCAGCCCTGTCGCCTCGGGTCGCATTCCTCGATCACCAGCGCTCCATTCTTACGGTGGGGAACAGCCATCTCAAGCAGCGGATTGCAGCCTTGGCGCAGGACAAAATCTTTAAAGATGGTGAGTTTCCTACACCCATATGCCGATATTACTAGAATTTGGTCGAAATTTTCCGGTACCTAAACTATTTTTGAATTCTTACACAGTTATTTAGAGTCCATAATAATTTCTTTCCTAAAGACCAAACTTTAACATAATGCAAGTAGGCAAGGGAAGTATAAATGACATTTGAATGCAAATATTTTTTCCCCCCAATTTCGTTACAGGTGTCCAATAAATTCAGTAAATTCATTGCACAGTAGTTGCCCAAAATTCTCTGGATGTTCATCATTCTTTCATTTGCCGAATGATTTTTAAGATTATGTATGACTAAGAAATTATTTTAAATTATTGATGGTCATAGCACATTTACAACTATTCATGATTAATGTTTGAGATAATCATGTGAAGATTTTCCAAATAATCGATGTAATTTGTCAGTAGTCTGCAATTTTTGGTTGGTGCCCTCCCACGCTCGACGTTCTTGCATGTAATCATGCATGGACGTTAACAATAATTATTAGTCTCATAAATTTCCTTAGTTATCTAACAAATTCTTTCTTCCCCCCAAAGTCTCAAATCTTCTTCTTTACTGAACCAGTTTCGAATACCAACTCTTAACAACTGTACGGTTAATCCCACCCCTATACAATTTGGAACATAATTATCTGAATACATTATGCCTCTCCTAAACGAAACCTCCTTTGAGTTGCGCAAGAATTTCTTTTAAAAAAATATATATTTTCATATAAACCTCAGCTCGACACCATTCACAATAATCTATAAGATCTAAACTAGCTATGAATTAAAAAAAAAAAAAAAAGTTAAATCACATTACATATTTTGGGCCGATATAATTCATGGTTAAAATTATATAAAAGTTTAAACTACGCCCAACATATTTTGCTTCCATGGAATATACAATGCGACAACAGGAACTACGTTAACACAACTAAATCTATCAAACAATCTCAATTAGCAGTTAACAATATGCATTTCAGAACCTGACAGCTTTATAATTACTTGGAGAGCTCTTGTAATGGATTTGGGTTGTGGTTTTGTGTAAAATCGCAGCCCACCAAGAAGCATTAAGGAACGAGATCGAGAGGCTAAAGCAAGTATATCGCCAGCAGAATCTTAAAAGAATGCCTGCTCCCACCTCTGATCACCCCATGCGCACAGGGAAAGAGCTGGCTAGCTGACACAAGAATGGCTCAGGAGAAAATGCTCGCAGAGGTGACAAAAGTTTGCTTCTTAGAGGTTGAGGTGATGCTGTTAATTAAGCAGGAGAAATTATGGTTACGGAGGTGGTGAATGTGTTCTTTTGTGTATTTCATTTTTTATTTGTTACTTTTCTTACCAAAAAAAAAAAAAACTAATTTCCAGATGGTGGTCATGGGAGTGCAGTAATCCAAGGTTTAGGAAACTGAGGTGCATGAAAGGGTCATGTTTACTATTTTGTTGAGTGTTTTTCCTTCTTTCAAATGAAAAATATTTCCATGTACCTGATTTTTTTCTTGACATGGGGGCTTGCGGTTTTCCAAAAGAAAAAAAAAAAAAAGAGAGCTCATGATATGTGCGAACCGCGTGGATCATCTATTGCTTGCACCGTCTGCATTCGTAATTAAATTCTTCCTTAGATTGCCAACGAGTTGCAGAATTTCCTAATTTTTTGATGTATCTTTGTGTCTCTACCTATTCCGCAAAGTTCTTATTCCAGATGTATGATGGGAAGAGAGAAAAATATGAGACCGTTCCTACTAACCCGTGACAGCAGTTTGGAAGCTTAGCTATCCTATCCGCACTGTATACATTAAGGACCTATTTGATTGATTGGGCTAAAATTTTTATAGGATTGATAGGTTGGGCTATGTAGTTCTTCTTTTTTTGCGTCCCTATGGGATGCAGGCCGGCCCATTCCAAAGCTTCCCCTCGATAATTTTGAATCTAGACCTAGCCCAATTTTATAATTCTATGATTATACTAGTTGTATTAGCCCAATTCACAAATTCCATAAAATTTTCAACCTAAGCATCCGAACAAATCCAAAGTGGATGTTCAGATAGTAGAAGACGAGGATGAGGTTCGGGTTGTATCTTTCGCGTGAATGAACAATTTATCTTCTTTGCAACGTCGTTTGTTGGATTGCACCCCACATATCAATCAAAACACTCCAATCTCTCTCATTTTGCACAAATTGCAAAGCAAGTAATGGTCACATTGCTTTAGATAGCAAAAATATCGAGGATACATGAAGTAGAGCTTGCACTAATGGACACATTACTTTTCTTAACAACCAAAGGTTTTGGATTCGATTCATGGATAGTACATCTCCATTCATGTTGTATACTAGATCACTAGCAAATCTTTATAGCATTATCGATAATAAAACTACACAGCATATCCAAACACAAGATACATGGCAACAAAGCATTCTTCTGAAAACAAACAATGGAAAATAATAATAATGAAAAACAAAGATCATCGTCAATCTTTATTACTTTCTACCAGTTAATTAATCAAGATTAGAACTTCCTGCTCAACAAATACATTAAAAATACAGAAGAAAAGACAAGGTTATATCTCCTCCTCGGTGGAATAATAGCTATCATTAATTAAATAAAGCATCACAATATATATTTTCTTAGCTCTATATTTCACTTAGCACCAACTGGAAAGCTTGAGCTAGTTCTATAAATTCCCCAAATCAATCGAGCATGGCATATTTGCCATCTGGGTCTAGGTTTACACTGAATGATGGTGTGTCTTGAAATGATACCAAAAGGGTTATGAATACCATCTTTTTATTACATGCAACTACTCTGCAGTTTTTTCTTGGTAGAGAGAAATGGATCAAAATGCATTTGACAGTTCTAAAGAAGAGTTGGATAGAACAGTGGCAGGTGCCTGCTTATTTTTGCCATTATGTTTATAGCAGAGATGAAACTGCCCTATCAAACAAAAAAAAAAAATGAAAACAAGAATAACATTCTGTTGTAAACTTTTATGATTGTCCCTTTAAAGCAGAAAACCAAGGTGCTGGCCATAATTAAGCAAAGAGCAAGGTGATATAGATGCAAAGATCTTTACCCCACACCCTTCCTATTGAGCCTTTTAAAGATTCCATTCACTCCCAACATTTCCCTTCCCATTAGGATTCAGGTGTCGCCCAGCAAAAATTCCAGCACTGTTGTACGGCATTGCCTCCACCACGTGCACAGCACGTGCCTTGGTATAAAGAACATGAATCCTCTTAGCTGGCTGCATCTGTGAGGCACTAGACAGAGAATTTCTTGTATTACTGATCCATTCTTATTGGTGCTAAAAGAATAGATGGAACCAAAAACAAGCGAGCTTAATAGTACCTTAAGTGTGAAATGTGACTGAAACTTTGGAGCTTGGACGCACCTTAGCATCCACCCTTGCTTTTTCCTTTGTGGGGAGGAATACCTCGCATTTCGTCCCTTGGGGAAATTTTAGATATGACAAGGAAGTAGAAATGGTCGCCTTAATAGCAGAGAACTTTAATGGAACAGCCCAAAAGTATAAGATGGACCCTTTAGGTGGGGAGTCCTGCTCTCCCTGCATGAGAGAGGGAATCATGATGCGAGTGGACCAGCTATCGGAATCATGCAGCTCGAGTGGTGACAAGAAGAGTTTTTACTAGTAATACTTCATGAATTGTATCTTACTCTATGATTTTCAGATTTATAGTTTGTTATCATTAAATTTACTTTGCTCGTCTTGTTACAGCAAGTAAGGAGAATAACGAAATAAGAGAAAAAAACAAATAATATGAATGTACCATTTATGATTTTATATGGTTTGGTTTATTGACTTATATCTACGGGTAGAGATAATGAAAAAATTCTACTATAGAAAAGTAAGGATTGCAGAGTTTGAGATTTTCACTCAAATCATAGCCCCCAATATACCCTGGTTTCTAGAACGCTCAATTATTTTTTTCTCTTATGGTTATAACAGAGTAAATCGATTTGAACTTGAACTAATGTTCTAAAATAATTAGGTTAGTCCGGCTCAAGGAAACTCCGCCCTCACACCTCTGGCTAACTAAGCATGACATCCAAGCAAAACAAGTATGGGGGTGGAGAGGACCTTTTCTTCTTTTCCTCTTTGCTCTACTCATTTTACCTATTGTACTATGCTCCACTTGTTTTGCTCGCTCCAACCCGGAAAAAAAAAAACTTATTTGCCTCTTTAAAGCTTGTGAACTCAAGACATACTCAATACATCTTATGTTCAAGAACATTTCATTACATTGTGATCATATGCACTCTGTTTACATGTGCCCTTGCTTATTGGGCTTCCAGTTGGAGTATACTTCATCCATTACTCAATCTTTGATGCATATTACATCTGCCATGGAAATGGAGCCAACTAGTAAATTGGATGGTAGATTGTATGTATTTTATTTTCTTTTTTTTTCTTCGGTACAAGCAGATCATGTGTATTGGAGCTTGACTTTTCTAGATGTTTCATAAATTGTTAGGTATAGGAATGATGCAGTGATTTTCAAGCCCTTGCTCAAAAATCAGGAGGTGGGAAAAGGAATAAAGAGGCCTACCAGGCCTCTAAGTGTGACAGGCGTAAAAGGCTGATATGCCAAGTTAAACAACAAATTTTCCCCTTATGATTCTGGGGCCGTACATAACACACTTGCCATTCGGGCCTTGCACATGAAACAAAGGAGACACGCCATTTTATCAGCTTGTTCCGAAGTTTAATGTTGCTCAACGTCCATTTTGGTATTTAATTCCGCCCATACTAGGTAGCAAATTTTTCTTTATCTATATATGTAAGCACCTATGCGGGCGTATATATAGTTTCACATTGGTTATTCACTGGATAGATCTTAGATAATTATACAAGATAAAGAAACTCAAATAATACCTTTCGGCTAGACTTTTTAGATGAGGTCTTGGGTTAATACAAATAGTATCAGAACGGACCCAGCTCATAACCTATGTGGACTAGGGAACACTGCAGCACAAATCCATTGGGACTAACCAAGTAACCATGGCCGATCGTAGTGCTTGTTTCTATTCTATCATTGCATTGACATGATCAGCCATTGATGATTTGTTAGTTTTTTTCGTTATTTCATGAAAATAAGTTGAAGGATATAGAAGAAAGAAATTTCTAGAAGTGCTCAGCCTCTGGAAGTACATATCTATCTATTTATCTATCTATCCATCGCTCTATCCATATATATATATATATATATATATATATATATATATATATATATATATATATAAATCTTTTATGGATGGGCTACAATTGTGAGTCACTTACCCTGTTGGTGCTTTAAAGCACCAACATCATTACTTGTAGCCAAAAGAAGATGGTGCCTAGCTAAGATCCGTCAATGGAGATATTTTATTTTATTAGATGGTAAGTTATCTTAATGTTAATAGAACATCTGGCTAACAAGTAGATATGCCCACTGCTCTCTTAATTTGTACTCTACGCCAAGGTTTCAACAGTGCTTTTTGACTCGTGGTAACAGTTGTTCGTGAAAACTTCCGTCCGCTGTTATAAGGGTTATCCTTAGTAGAAATAATCTATCTTTGAGATAACGGTGGATGCCATGATCATTATAACAAAAATGATGATTAATGAATGAAAAAACAATACTGATATTTGTTCATATTACTACAAAATTAACGGGAACGATTTTTTTTTTTTTTTTGCAATGGATGGAATAATTCTTTTCATTGTCTTAAAATTTAAATTTGGAATGTCATTTTATTTACCAAATCGGAAAAATGGAAAATACTGCCCGTTATTCTCGTCACATAATAGTTGTTATAATAAACTATAGTTTAATTAAGGGACATATTTTAAAATTTTGCTATTTTTTGGTACGATTAAATGTTTTTAGATACAATTTAGAATACCATTTCAAATATTTGTCATAACTAACATCTATTGAAATTGTTATAACTCTTATTATGGTCCCCACGACAACTGTTATCTTAGACCACGCTTCAAATGCATCTCTCTTTTATTTGGATAAAATGAATTAAATTTATTAGAAATTAAATATGATATTATATCTTTTAATAATAAAAATATAGAAAATCTAACAGCTCATGAATCCAAACAAAACTCGAGAAGCATGACAACATATGAGATTAACTGCCATCCTTTTTATGTTCTTTATGACCGAAAGGAATTAGTAGGAACAAGCATCTATCTACGTTTGCGGTAAAAGTCACAACCCCCAGCAGAAGAATTCCAAGAGCAGACACCTTAAAAAAAAAAGAAAAAGAAAGAAAGAAAGGAAAATCTGAGTGAAGAAAAGTGAAAAAGAAAAAGGGAAGGGTCACAGTTGAGCCATCCTTGTCGGTACGTGTTTTTTTTTTTAACGAAAAGAGGGTACAGTACGTAAAACGCGGAATAATATTGGCTCCGCAAAGCTTTTCTCTTTACTTATTTTTTCCTTTCACGCTTTCCCATGCCAAAGACGAAGTAAACAAAGAAGCGTACACATAAAGCCAAAAGAAAGGGAATCACCGACGCAAAAAGGGCGAGGAGCGGAAAGCCAGCCAAAAGCGCGAGTCAGTGGGTGTCGAAGAGAGTGAGTGAGAGAAAAGGAGGGTAAGGGTGGAAGGAAATCGGCCGAGCCCCCGCCCTTTGCCGGGAGAGATGGAAAGGTCCTGGGTTTCTCTTTGGGTGCTGCTGCTGCTCCTCTCTCAGTGGGCTTCAGCCGTAGTAGAAGATGGTGAGTCTCTCTCTCTCTCTCTCTCTCTCTCTCTCTCTCTCTCTCTTTCTTTTCCCCTCCCTTTCCTTTCTCTTCTCCTCTCTTGAACTCTTAATTCACTTTTGTCTCTCTTTTTTATCTACACTTCATTCATTGATATAATGCTGGGTTTAGCACTGATTTGGTTGACACATATTCCACATTTTTTAAAACTTTTTAACTTATATGGAAGTGTTTTTAGGCTTAATTAGGGATTTCATTTGATTTGTTCTTCTCAAAAAAAAAAAAAAAAACTTATGGTTGATTGAAATAATTCCTTCTGGAAGAGGGAGACATGCATATGGGCCATCCTTGGCACATTTTCCTTTAGGAGGGACTGTTTTGAGTTGTTGTCATATATTAAAAAAGAGGACGAAAGAAATTAAATCCTTGGAAATGAAAGCTTGAAAGGGATTGGATCCATCAACAAACCCTCTGTTTCTTTCTCTTGGAATTTTTCTTAGCAGTGGCAAGGGAGACTATGCTTTCCACCACCTTAAAAACTGTAGACTTTGGCTACTGTTAGGCATTCAATGGGCTAGTGTAAAGGACTACATTTCCGGTCTTTTGCCTTCCTGAGAGATTAGTGTAACTTCTTATGTTTATCACAGATAAGCATACTCTGCTATTTGGTAGATATACTATTCATGTTTCTTTCTCTACGAATTGTACTTGTAGGGGAACTGAGCTGTGTATCTAATGAAATGAGCGTCTCTATAGAGGTTTTCTAGCGAAGTGAGCTTCTGCAACCTGGACCATCTTAGTCCATCCTTTTCAGTAGATAAGGCTCGCATGCAACTTTAGGCTACACTACAGGAACACATCCTAAAGATTTATGCTTTCTAATGGCAGTTTTCTTTCTCCCCCTCTTTTTGTGTCCATGCTTAATGCCAAGTGAATGTGAGAGATGAATTGAGCTTCTTGTTGGTTCAAATTTCTCTAATGCTGAACAAAAGTTCATGAAAGTGGAAGCTTTCTGGAACCGTATCACTACCTTCTTACTAAGCAGAGCATGCCATTGGTCTTAGTAGAGCGTTTTAGGTCCGTTGCATTGTGAAGTTTGTTCATACCGGTGGTTTGTGAGATGGCATCAGAGTGCAGCAGACCTAGACCACACTCTTTTGCTTGAGCTTGGATTGGCTTCCGGAATACGATTTCATGAAATAAAACGCTTTAATAACTCAAAATTGTAATTCAAGTCACTCAGCTGGTGTGGTGTATTCTGATTGCTATTTGCTCCCTTTGAATTGGCATTGTGAAATGTGCCATTTAATGAAGTGATTGGTGCAAGATAACTGAGTAATTTTTTCTGAGCTGCCGTATCATTGCTCTTTCATCAAGTAAAATCCCTTCCCATTCTATGCCGTAACAGAGGGCAGCTGTAAGCCGTCTGCCAATCTCTTTTGGCTTTAATGCTTTGCGCATGAGCGATGACACTCATTACGTTCCATGTGCCTGACTTTATTGGCATGGTGTCGAACGTTATTAAAGCAGACTAACATCCTTCGCTGCCGGGTATGTATTCTAACCAATCTATTTGGCTCCAGGGAACTTTTTTTTTTTATCAAAGAAAAACTTGGACCTCGTACTTATCTGATTCGAGAAGATCAACAAATTCAATACGAGTAGAACTGGATAGGATCCAGAAGTAAAATTTATCGTACAAGAAAATCTAGTTGGAAGCCAAACTTCTTCCGGTCGACCAAAATTAAATATTGATAAGAGTCATAGATCATAGAACAGGTCAAGAAGGGGTCATGGATGGGTGAAGGAAGGGGACGCCAGACTGCAACAAATCTTACAGCAGTATCCTTTCCAAGACAACTATATCTACTCCTCTGCTTTGACGTGTGGACCCACTACCAGGTAACAAATTATTGTGGTACCTGTTGCGTGTGCCCTCCACCTTAAGGGAATGCAACATGTTAGTGGACCTGAGTTTGAGTCTAATCATGTCAAGCACTCAACCTTCTGGTGGAGGCTTGAGCAATTAAACCTAGCCATGAAAATATCAAAATTTGATGAAACTGCTCTTTTCAGAATCTTGTCTCCAACCGAACTCAAGCGTAGGACGAATATTATAATGTTGTATTAACTTATGTTCGACATGCAACCCAAAGTGCAACCTACCTAATCTGAGCCAACTCAGTTGCGTTTTGGGTCAAAGAATTTGTGACGATGTCTTGTTGATCTGGTAGATTGAAGTTCATTGATTTATAAGGACCAAATATTGTTGAATTGGGAGTTCAATGCTTCCCTTTTTTTTTCATTTTTTTTTAATCAAACTAATGATCATACATTGATTCTTGTAGATACATGATAATTCATCAAAAGTGGTTACACACGATTTTATCCTCAAATTTCCATCTATTGCACTCCAACAAATCAAATTTTAAACAGAATTGGCCTGCTGCAGGCTTGCTAAACAATGGAGATTTTGAGACGCCGCCCACCCGGGGATTCCCGAATCCCAGGCTTGCCGCCGGTGAGGACACCACCTCCCTCCCCGGCTGGACCATCAACGGCACCGTCGAGCTCATCGAGTCCGACCAGCGGCAAGGTGGTATGATCCTGATCGTCCCTCAAGGTAATTGATTAAAAATCATCATCCTACAACGTCCGATTTATCCAGCAGCGGACTATACTCGGTGTTATATTGAAGTTAAAAATCAGGAAAGCGGATGCACTGCAGGCAAACATGCAGTGAGGCTGGGGAACGAGGCGGAGGTGTCTCAGGACTTGGAGCTCGAAAAGGGGTCGACGTACTCGGTGACGTTCAGCGCGGCGAGGACCTGCGCGCAGCTGGAGGCGCTGAACGTGTCGGCGGCGGGAGCGGCGGCGGCGGCGGTGGACCTGCAGACGCTGTACAGTGTCGAGGGGTGGGACGCCTACGCGTGGGCGTTCCAGGCGCAGCAGGAGGAAGGGGCGGAGGCAAGGCTGGCGTTCAAGAATCCGGGGATGGAGGAGGACCCCACCTGTGGACCCGTCATCGACAACATCGCCATCAAGAAGCTCTTCACACCCGATAGACCTGAAGGTGAAGTCACCGGCATTCTCGCTCTCTCTCTCATATCTTTTCTTTCTAGATCTCGGTATCTCTCTGTCTTGGGTGCGAGGATCAGGGCACTGCTGGATAGCTGGACCACGTCAAATTATATCCTACACTGCATGTACAAACATAGCCGTGCAGGGTCCACAGAAAATAAATTAGTTGATTGGCATGGTGCGTGTAGGATATAATTTCTCACTAGTCTGAAATAATTGAAAGGAATTGAAGAAGTATAGCTTGCCCCTCTTTAAAATGAAATGTTAAAACTAAATGGGTCTGGGTCGGTAAAAGACAGTATGACTCAGCTAGGTTGAGCTCAGGTTGGGTTCAAGTCAAGCATTCCTAACCAGCTAGCAACTCATTGGATGTGGGGATGGCAGTTCTCGCCCTACTACAGACACAGTAAATTTGGATCCAAATAGGTTTGGGTCTTCATATCGGACCGAGCACAGTATCGTCTGCCGCATGAATCTGAATCTGGTTAGCTTTAGCCAGACCACTATGTATTGCACGAGTGATGTTTGGGTACATGCACAGGTGCTGCTATCATACCATGTGTCGTTGTACAGGTTACAATATTTGACAGAGTCCCTAAAATTCATGAAGACGATTGCTAATTCTCTTCTTAATTCTGGTGGTATATGTTAGTTATCTAGATTTTCTCAATGATAGCTGACTCCAAATTCATGGAAGGGGATATTGGCTAGGTGTCATATGTAACTGCTCACAGCAGGAAATGGAGCAGTGTTCAGTGGATGGATGCTGAAGTATGTGCATGCATTCATATATATGCTCCTGGCCCCTGGGGGTGTGCTGCTAGAGTCTTACACTTCTCTTTTTCTTGTTTTATGTTGCAAAGCTCTTAGGAAATTTCATTTAACTAAATATCCTTCGTAGACATTAATGCAGTCATATGAGAACAAAACCGAGCTACTAAAGCATTTTTGTGCGAGGAATGGTGAGGTATGACCTTCTTCCGTCTTAATTGCTGGATTACTGAAGCTCTGAATCTAATATTGTCTATGACCTGCTGTGATCAGACAATGCTGTGATCAATGGCGACTTCGAGGAAGGCCCGTGGGTGTTCCCCAACGCCACCCTTGGTGTCCTCCTCCCCACCAACCTCGATGAGGAGACCACCTCGCTCCCTGGCTGGATCGTCGAGTCCAACCGGGCGGTCCGCTACATCGACTCCTACCACTTCAACGTACCCCAGGGCAAGCGTGCCATCGAGCTCCTCTCAGGCAAGGAAGGCATCATCTCCCAGATGGTAGAGACCACCCCACAGAAAAAATACGGCCTCACCTTCACACTGGGGGATGCTGGAGACTCCTGCCAGCTCCCCCTAGCTGTAATGGCCTTTGCCGGAGACCAGGCTCAGAACTTCCACTACTCCCCCATGGGCAATGCCACCCGCCAACCTGCCAACCTCACCTTCACAGCCCGTGCCGAAAGGACTCGCGTTGCATTCTACAGTGTGTATTACAACACAAGGAGTGACGACCGGAGCTCGCTGTGTGGGCCGGTGGTGGATGAGGTGAGGGTATGGGGGGTGTCTGCTTCAGCTCGGTTAAATGCTCGTGGTTTGATTGTGTTTCTTCTCGGAATGGCTGTGCTTTTCGTCTTGGTTCTGAATTAGAACTAATGTTGGCGAGATGGGTCTGCCTTAGCTCTTTTGGTGGTGATGAAAGATCTCCAATGGTAACTTCTGAGATAGCATGTCATGAGCTGGATCACTTCAAAAACAAGTTGATCTTTTGATGTAGGTAGCAGAGCCATGTAATATTTTGGCTCTGTCTCTTTTTTTAAGCAATATATATATATATATATATATATATTATAATAGCTTGCTTAAGCCCTGCGTTAATTTTTGGGTTTTCTTAAACCTAACTTTGGCTTTTGGTTTATGCTTATGTGGATGCTAAACTAATAAGATTTATCCATTTTAGCATGAAAGAGGATGGAAGTAGTTTATGGCAAACAGGGGCCAATATGAAACCATCATTGGAATATATGATCCTTGGTGATCGGTATATTGACCCAAGTTGGACAGTCAAGAATAATTACTTTCAGGGATCTTCAGAAGTCGTTGATGGTTTAACACGCCTCATACGGAGACATGTTAGGCTGATGAATGATGAAAGAGAAAAACTCGGACCAGGAGTCAAAGGTTTTATCAGGCTTATATATAGAAGGAAAGTTCTTATATGTCAATCATAGGCTACGGGCTTGCATTTTGCGTGGATAGTGGTGAGGAATAATAGTTCCATACAGGATAGGTTAAGAATTTGTAAGGTACTTATATACTTTTTGGTCTATCTATTTAATTCTCAGATTTTTAGATAGAATCTTAATATGGTATCAGATTTCACTCATCATTCTTGTCTACCAAAACTTCCACGCTCTTATTTACAAATTTACATGTCATCCCCCATTTCGGGCCCAGGTCTTAAGGAATAATAGTTCCATATTGAGTAGATTAAAAATTTAAATTAGTGGAGATTAAGGTTACATGCATACATAAGTTTCTATAATATATGATGATGCCCCCAAATCTCAAACGCAATTGTGTACTTCAAGAAGGCACAAAAGAAAACTAGAGCTGATCACGTGCCGGGCCGTTGGGCCTAAACTATATTTATTTTTAGCCGGGCTCCTGATCGGGCCTATTTTAAATTAAACATTTTATGTGTTCAAACTGAGCCCGTAATTAGCTCTAATGGAAATTTAGCAACAAATTTAGGCCGCATCCATAGTCTTTGGACACAACCTAAGCATCTTTTGATTGCATGAGTTACAAGCACACAAGTTAAGCTACCTCAGTGAAATGACCGGATGCATGTTCTGCACCGCGAAGAGTGGTGCATGCTTCGATTGCTATTGCCATGTCTCCTGCTTAAAATAAAAAAAATGAAGGGCTCTCGCACAATCCATCTTATGTGTTTGGCAACTATCCTTAGCATCTCACTAGGATGCTCTTCTTTTCTGAAATAAGCAAGAGCCCTCCATTTTCAAGACACCCTAGCATGAATTGCACGTTGGATCCGAAATCTACGGGCCAAGCATGTCGTACCCTACACTCGGCCTACATCCTTTTTTTTCTTTTGTTTTTTAGTAAAAGCGGCATTTCATATGATCCTCACATGAATACAGCCAGATAAGTCAAAAGACAGAAAATGAAGCAATAGAAGAGGAGTGTCAGTAGTCCTCGTCCAAATAAAGTCACCGAAGTGCCGAGCCACGAAGGAGGCAACTCAATCTGCAGCTCTATTTGCTTTTCTGAAGACGTATTCTGTCTGAAAAGACTCTATCTCCCTGACCAGTCTGCGAATGTCACCGATCAGCGGGTGGCCATCCCCGTAATGGTCTACTCTCTGAATCCATTCAATCACTGTGGAGAAGTCTCCCTCAAGATATACCTGCTCTGCTCTGAGCACTCTTCGTGCATAAGAGATGCCTTCCTAGGCTGCCCGAAGCGACCTCAATGGCCGTCAGGCCAATGGTGCGGCGATCCCCGGCCACAATCAGCCCATCCTGATGGTGACTAATCACAAATTCCATTTTCCGTACACACCATCGAGTTACACTTACCTCCGGCCTACAGCTTTTACGTCCACGCCCGTGCCTTCCCCTGTCCGCCAAGCAATCATACCCTTCTTCAACGGTTAGTTGGACCGTCTTCGAACACCCCAATTATTGCACGCCACGCGTATGCTTATTTGAACGGCTACTTCACTCGGTTGCCCCACCACCCGCAGCACTCACGCGTAATTGCCGGAATTTGAACGTTTTAGAACTCGGAAAAGTTTCCCCATCCAACGGCTTTTCTTCCTTGCTGGCTCTTTGCCTTCTCTTCACACTTCCCAAATCTTCACCTATAAATACATCCAAGCCCCATAAACACCGGCCAACCCAGATCTCAACTCGGGAGCGAAAAAGAAACCCTTGGTTTCCTTCTTGAGTTCCAAATTCTCTTCTTCTTGTTGGGAAATTTGCAGATATGGAGGCTTTGATGAAGCTCTCCCTTAAGGTTTCTCTGCTCCTTTTCTTCCTTTTCCTGGCTGTGGTTGGTGCACAGGATGTTGACATGGCTCCGTCTCCGGCCCCGGCAATGGAGAATGGATCGATTGTGGCTATTCCGGGTCTATTTGCTCTTGTGCTAGCTTCTCTGGCTTCTTTGGTTGCTCTCTTTGCTCATTGAGGGCGATTGATGATGTAGTTTGCGACAAAAAATATATATACTGGGAGTGGGGTATGTAAGGAGTGTTACTTATTGGAGGGGCTTTATCCTTTTGGGGCTATATATAAAAATTATGTGTGTATTGTGCTGCATCTTCCTTCTGTTTATAAATTGATTAATTGGTAGATGATCAGATGCTGTTTATTTGATATTTTGGTTTACATATGTGGTATTTGGTATCTTGCTTAATATCAATGGCAAAATGAATATATATATATATATATATATATATATATATATATATATATATATATATATATATATATATATATATATATATATATATATATATCATGTCTTTCATAGCATTTGTTAAGTTTGTGGAATACTGTTTTTTGGTCCTCACTTCTCCTTTCCCTCGGCAAAGTCATATTGAGAGAGATGGATAGAGAGAGAGAGAGGTGTAAATGGGACATCCGTGAGTGCGCAACGAAAGGGCATCATGAGCAGTGGAGAGATCTTTTAGCTGTTTAGATGCGGAGGAAAAGGTGGCAAGGGAGGGGAGCCTGTTTGGCAAGCATTTGAACTAGTCCCGGCAAGTGCGATGCCGATACTAATTCAAATGTGACATGTTTCAAGACTATGCGTTATCAAATATAGGGGCCTACAGATGGTTCTTCTTCAGCAATAATACTCTCTTTTATGCTTGTAGAATAAGCTTATGCATTATAATGTTGGTCAAATCCCAGTTGTCTTTCACTGATTTGGGTAAATGTTGTTTGTAAATGTACTAGGTGTCAGGGTATATAGTGTTTAGTCTAGATCAGGATGTAATGATTCAGTTGTGAGCCTAAAGTGGTTGTGTCAGTCTAGCTGCAAATCATATGATCATATAACTACTTATGCCAAATATCTTTTTTTTTTAAAAAAAAAACATGCTCCAAATCCAACAACTGTAATTAAAATAATGATAGTTTTATATCTAATCATAATTTATGAAATAATTCATATAAATCCATTTCTATTTCACAATATAAAAAAAATCATGCAATGTTAGTCGAGCTTGATTTTTGTTCTGCCTAGGCTGGCCATGAGCTTAGGTTCGCTTTACTGATCAAATAAATAAAATGTCCTTCCTCAGCTCATGGGGTGAAATTTGGATATTATGAAAGCAAGGTTGTCTTAGCTTATTCATGAATATGATCTCAGCATTGGAAATTTTAGAGAAAGTAGATCGATCTTTTTGTATTTATATCTAGAAAATCTTGATACAAAATTATAATAACTGTAAGATGGTGAATAAAAAGAAAAATTTATGAAAATCAAAAAATAAGAAAAAAAAAGATTGGATAATGGGAGAAGGGACCTAATGTAGTATTAGACAAAGAAATACTGGATGTTAAGAAGACAGGACCTTGAAATTGGTATTTATTAAACACAGGAGCCTGCAGATAGTTTTCTAAAGGCAATCCTTTTTACCAGCTTCAGCACTCAAGTGCGAGGACTAGTTTAAATATAACTTGAAGAAAACTAAGTTACATTAGACCCTTATTAAATATTATGATCCAGTTAATATCTCTCAGGTAACATTTGAACTATAGCTCTGGCAATATGTTTGCCGGAACTAGTTCAAATGTATCCTGAGGAAACTTCTGTTGACCATAGGGAGCTATAGTTAATTTCTCCGGTGCAAAAGTTCAAACTCTTCGAGCATGCCACGTGCCGGGACAATTGCAACGGAAAGTTCATACAAATTAATTTAAAGTCCTTAATATTATCAAATTTACAATTAGATTCCAATGTTTTTTTTTTTTTTTTTGTATCGAACAGACATGCCTACCCAACCTACGAGGTGCCTTCTGAGTGGCTCGCTACATATGCCATCACCCATTCCATCGCCCCCTTAGCCTCACGATATACATGCATAGCCCCCTTAGCCTCACGATATACATGCATAGCTTGAAATGTAATACCCTCTCTCACCATCAACCAAATATCGTGGAGCAAAATATAAACTCTTCTATCACTATTCGGCCCCTTCGGACTCAGCTGATCACCGTGGCCGAATCACCCTCCAAGAGGATGGAGTTCGCCTGAAGCACATGCGGCGCATAACGCAATAAAAAAAAGAAATGATATTAAAAAAAACAAAAAAATATATCACTTTTTATAGTTTTTGGATGGGCAAAAGGCCCAAGAACGTGAGGTGGGCTTACTGCATGGTTAAATTATTGGACGTCCAATACAAGCTATAGTGCCCGGACCAATTTTATTCCATAGGATGGACTTATCTTAGACATCACATCATTTATTTTTCCTATAAAAGACATCATAGCATGTCGTGGTGTTACCTTTAGCATCTGAGAGTATCCGGAATGAACTGCTGTTACACCATCCATTTCACGAAATCGAACCACATATTTTCTTGCCGTCAGCAAACGTTATCCAAATTTTCAGAACTCAAAACGCAGGCCAAATGCAGCAGGAGGCAAACTTGCTCGATTCCGGATACGCACCGAAGAAATGCTCTCCACAGTCATCATCAGTCATGGCATATTTTCTTCCGGTCAGCAAATATTTCCATCCTCAAAACGCACGCCATCTGCAGCATGCACGCGTGAGCATCACATAATCATTGCAAGCACCAATGTTAATCTCTTCGTATCATGATTTATCCTGGACCAGTTGAATTCTTCTCTCTTGGGGTCTCTGAACATCACATCATTACCTATGTTTTCTGTGGTGAGAAGATAGGCCTTTTAGAGTAGAAGTCACTAACTATCATAGCTATCTCGTCCAGAGTACTTCCAGGCATTCATCTTCCATCCTTTTGTCGACAGTTATGTAGCCAAGGGACCATAAGAGAAGGATGTAAAAGAAGCTCGAGGTTTTCAAGCATGCACCATTTTAGGAGTCATGGCAAGACATTGTTGCATCGTAAGCAAGTGGCGGAATGGCATGCATAGCTTTCCACCTAAGGCGAAATCACCCAAAACTCGGATTTCATTCGAGATTCTTTTTATCTTTAGCAGATAAATAAAGATAAAGATGCTAATTCTCACCATAATGGGTTCGATTCTGTAGCCTTAAGAATATGTTGTAAATAAAATATCCGACGATATGTGGATATGAACAAAACGATAGTGCAAATATATCAAATGGTAGAGTTGGAATTAATTCGGTAAGCTTGATACTGTCAAGATTGTTCACCAGCGCATTGGAAACTGGTCATAATCCTTATATGAATTGCATGACTTTTTATTTTTTTCATGCGGTAGAGTTTAGATAGGAATCCTCCATATAGAAGCTAGACTATAACCTCAGTTGCATCAATTGAGATCAAGTTTTTCAAATTTAGTTCAATACTGCTTCATTGCTCACAAGGTGGGCAATACACATGGAAATGCTCATTCGGTGAGCACAACACAACCACTTCTTTTATGGTCAGCATGACCATAATTGGGCACTAGTTATTTCCATGCCATGATTATTATTAAGCACCAATTATTTCCATGCTCGGTAGATTTGCCATATTTAGATAGACTTGGATTATTTTTATACTAGATCTCTAGGAATTCTAGAAGTGCGCCTTTAATCCATTATACTACTAGTCAATTTAGAGTCATCCTTTTCTTAAAAAAAAAAAAAAACCGAAAGATCATATATACCATTCTAGTATGAATACAGCCTACAAAATCAGAAAATAAAATATCATGAAATAAAGAGTAAACAAATGCAGGATTAGTTCATAGAGTGTCATTAGAGTTATGGGCCATGTAGGAAGCCATTCAATCTGCAATGCAAGTTGCTTCTCGATAGATATGAAAGGTTCGGAATGCAATGCAACACATAACCTTTTTCAAGACATCCACCAGTAAAGGAGGCCCATCCACCGGCTAGGCCTGGTTCAAAATTCATCCAACAATGGTCGCCGAGTCGCCCTCGATATGAATATAGTTAGCTCTCAAGATGAACCTCAGATAACTGATAATCTTCCATGCTACTCTCAATTCCATTCCTAAAATATCATAAAGGCCACTGGTAGCAATAAACCTAAAAATTAGGATCTGGAACTAGAAGTCGCCTTTTAAAAGGAAATGTTAACCTAGTATTGATGTTTGACACGTTTAGCCTCGACTTCGAGTGTGCTTGCCATGATCAAGGCCTCCACAAATGGGCCTGCTATCATGTAAGCTCAGAAAGGCCCATCAACTGGTGGGGGTGAATGGGAAAGGCATATCATGGGGCCCAGTGGTGGTCAGTCGTGTCCCAATTATGAGAGTATTAGTGACTTTTTTTTTTTTGGGGTGCATGGGCTGCTCGTACTGTTCTAACATGAGCACAACCAGCTACATCAAAAACAAAAAGACTACACAAAGCAAAAAAAAAAATGAGGACTGCTGAGTCCGAAGAAACTGATGAGCAGCAAATGAGATAACCTAGTCAGCAGCTGGTCCTCCCCGTGTTGCCCTATTCGACTGTAGATTGGCAACTTTGGCCTTCTCTCTCCTGCCAAAGACATCCTCATGAGGGTAACGGTTGGATAATGTGAGTGGCAAGAATATCTTCTGGGGGGCAAATGAGCCTGGCTTGGATAGAAAGTAGGCGGCCACCTACGTGTCTTCACTGAGAAATGGATACTTGGAGATGCTGGACTGGAGAATAAGATCTTGTGGGCCAGCCAACCTCCAAGGCTGACATGGAAGCTGGATAACAAAGGTACTAAAAGATCAGAAGGATGACGAGGCTGGGACCCGCATTCCCGGAATCCTCGGCCACGTCTATCATGAACTTTTAGGCATTGCACCCACTTAATTACAGTCCTACTAGGAACACCATAGTGGAATCTCAGGTTACTTTGTTGGTGGGGCTTCCATCTTGTAGGGTCGCAAGCCTAGCTTGGCCCTTTAGTTGCTTCATTGCATATCATCCATCATAAAAGGTTAATATGCTACTTTGATGACTATAACATTTCTTGTTTATTTCTTTTTCAAAAAAAAAAAACCAAAAGACTAGTTGATACTTTTTTGAGTATTTTTTTTTTATTTTGCAAAGAAATTAACATATGAGAAGTCTATTTGATTGTATCGAAATCCTTCCTTCAGGCAAGGTTAGACTAAACAGTTGGTCAGGCAGAAAGATCAGACCGACTTCAAAAAGCGTTTCACTCCCAACCTTCCAACCGCTTTGTATTAAATATGCTAATAATTTTGACGATTGCCTTATGACAAACCCATATTTATTCTAATTAGTACTCCAATAACAATTTACAATCCCATAATTATAGGAGATCATCCTTATCTAATCTTCCAATTCTCATTAATACTTTTCTTAAGCCAAAGTACTAGGGACGTGGGGAGGGGGGTAAAATTTTAGTGAAGAGGGAGAGCAAAGTGTTGTGCTCTAAATTTCAGAGGGGCAACTCTCCCTTACCCTCCCCCTCAGCTTCATCATTGCTCTCAAACAAGATTGCTTGACTTGCATACAAAATGTTACCTTTCCAGGTCCGTTAACTATGGCTAGTTTTGCGGTACAGAAATGATAATGCCACTAGCAGGTTGTTTCAGGTTGGAGACAAACTCTTGTTTGCTAAGATAGGTACTTAAACACTTCCTTCTTATCCATAATATTAGAATGTCCCAATGAACTACCATGTTAGGAGTGAAAGAGCCAAAACACAACAATCCATGCATGTAATTTCATACCATGATTTGACATGTGATGAATGTACTTGTAATCACTTAAAAATCTTCTCAATAGAGAGCAAGGTCTAAGTGTGAAAGTTGGATATTTTTGTAATAGTATGCTTTAAAGCGAATAAAATTCAAATACTTGAAATAGTCTTTGCAAAGTAAAAATAATTATTTCCTCATCTCAAAGTTGGTGACAAATGAGTCTAGTAGGTGCTGCTTGAGGTTTCTAGCATGGCACATATTACAATTTTTAAATGATCTTGCATCGTAAAACATGTTAGAAATGACTAGGGTATTTCACGCAAATAATGGTTTGGATAATTGTTCCTGAACCCTAGTATGGTTACAAATTATGGGAAGACATAATGGGGCATATATATATATATATATATATATATATATATATATATATATATATATCTTTTTTCCTCATAGAGAAAATTCATCTATTAAGGAAGGAAATAAAAAAACAAATGATTTTTTTTTTCATTCTCAAGTCTCATGTGTATCTTTTTCTAGTGTCATTCTTTTCACTTGTCAAAATGTGTTCCTATTCTTAATTTTTTTTGTCACTACCATTGCTTTAAACATTCTAGATCTCAAACTCTTTTTGGAAACAAAATCACCTTTATAAATGCACCCTTTATGCATACATCCTTCTTCTTCCAAGTCTAACACTCTTTTTAACATAGAAGGGCAAAAGATCTAAGGGAGAAAAGTAGAAGTTCATATATATAATTAATCAAAACAGATTTAAAATAAAAAAATAAAAAAAACACAATGGCCATCACATCCTATTCAGCACCAGCCTGCCTAGAGTACTAGGATAATGACCATCACCATAAAAAACTTTAGGTAGTCCTCGTCAATTTACAACATAATTGGTGGTATTACATTCATCCATCTTTTCCACACATTGCTCAAAAAGTATGTCATCATGGTCTTCCAACTTTTGCTCGCATGAGCCTAGCAACGATTTGCGGATAATGTTAACACATTAACCCACACCAATACAAAACTTAAAGTAGCTCTCAAATTATCTTAGACATGCTCTCTTTTTTACCAATTATTTAACATCTTTGAAAATGTCTAAGTTACATTTATAATATTGTTTGTTTGTTTGTTTGTTTTTTTTTTTTTTAAGTAGAAGGGGAAGGCTAAGAGACCCAAATTGTTGTGCCGTATGGTTCGCCGTATGATAATTTCTTCTTTCTTTTTTCACATAGAAAAAAAAAATCTTTCAAAATAGAGAAAAAACAAAAGAAAAGGAGACGATATCATAACATGGCGTACTTTCTTAATCAACGAAAGGAGACAAGATGGCCACCAAGGTGGTAGCCCAGTTGGAACGGAACGTTTGCTTCCAATCAAGTAGTTTCAGGTTCGAAACGCACGGGCGTCGATTAAATTTGGGGAACGAATGCCCCACACCTGGACACGGGGTCTGGAAGCGCTACTGGTCGGCTGGTAGCCTGGGTGGTGCCAGGTGTGACGTACTTACACGGAGAATCGAGTCGGGTAACCGAACCGGCCCACGGGTGGGGAGGGTATGAGTAAAACTGGCCGGGGTGCCCAACACACGGTCATTTCTACCCGCATCGAACATTCTCCTAGCGAGGTGGGGGCTCAGTAGAGGCTGCTACGCGGGGGTGAGCTTGTCTCTTCCTCTCCTCTTCCCCTTTCTACTAGCAAAACAAACACACAAAAAAAAAAAAAAAAAAAAAGAAGAAAAGAAAGAAGAGACAAGATGGAGGAAACGAAATGAAAGGCCATTTTCCACGCATACATATAAAGTGGCTTGTTGCTCCATCCCCATCACACCAACATTATATAGTACACGAAAGCCGGCAATTTATTCTTCCCTGTGCCGACAGCGAAAGCTAGCCGGCCACGTCGCCCCTCGCTTCCACTGCCATCCACGTGGCGCAGTCCGAGCTTCGTCTCTTTCCTCCAATCAGTGGCATTTGAGAGTATTTGGATGGGTTGGTGGGCTCGAGGAATTGGGAGAATTTGAGAGATGAAGTTGGCGGATGATGGGCATGGTGAGAGCTGATGCTTCCATCGGCCACTCACGGGATTTCTACGAGGCCCACAGTTATTCCACTTGATTTGTTCGCACGTGTGGGTCCTCTCGAGAGAAATTGATAGCATAAACCACGGCCGACTTTGCCTCAAACATTTCTTTTCTTTTTTAATACCAGCTATTTTTTTTTAAAGCAACTCTTTTGACTCATTGTCCTTCCCTCGATGTAACTAATGGTTAGCCATGCATTATTTTGAAAGGGTAACGTCACATGCATACGTTCTCAAATAAAATCCAGGTGCGGGACATCTCATATAATGCCCACAAAGTATGGTATTAGCTTGCTTTATACTTTTCTTTTTTGGCAAAATGGCGTTTCATATTGCTCTTAAATGAGTACAGCCAGCTACATCAGCAGAAAAAAAATAAAATAAAACAGAGCATCAGAAACATCAGCCTACTTTATACTTCAGGAGACTTGTAGATGCTTCTTTCGAAGGAATAAGATACACACTATTATAGAATTCCTAGATGAACCCTAGGAGGTATACTAGTGATACCCTCATGCACGTTTTGGTATTTAATTGGTCTTTTTTTTTTTTCTGTTGGTTTCCAAAAGCAAAGTAGCGTGGAACCTGCATAAAATTGAAAGTATACCTATGGGGTAGATGCAGCATCAGCTGCCACATTATTATACAGCCTTTTGGATAAAATGGTTTCATTCTGGTACATTTACAGATTTACTCTATTGTATCTTAGGTTCCTCATTTTTGAAATCTTAGGTTTGTAGGAACCAACAACTTTCTCTCGTTACTTCCTCTTTTCTTTGCTCTTTTAGCCAAATTTCCATCATGAAGGAACAAGAATAAACTTTGTACCCCCGACATCACCCAAGTTGGTAGCTTTTTTCTGTTACCCTTATACACTTCTCATGCAGAATCATTGACACTGTCGTCCATGTTCTCATGACCTAAGTTGGTATCTAGCATTCTTTGATTCCCATGCACCACCTTTTGCGTTCATCCCAAACATAGGAGCCGACGTGCATTATCTATTACACGTGCCAAAAGACAGAAGCTTCCACCCTCGGATAGTTTGCAGTCCGACCCACCCAGCATTGTAGTCTTGAGCCCGGAAATTAAAGATCACGGGTCAAGCAGGAACAACGTACAAGTCTCCCTTCTTTTTGACCCAATCCTTTTTAACCCGGAACTTTGCGAGCTGACTTCCGAGGACCACAAAAAGGCATCCCAAATACATACAAAAATATTGAAAACAAGAGCAGCACAAAGGAAAGAATCTAATCCTGCCTTCCATCTTAATATTGTATCATTGATTCGTGCCCCACCTCACAGAAAAATATATACCAAGGATCGATCATGCCGTTTCTGGTCAGCCAATGTCAAGTCAGCAAGATCGAATCATACAACATAAACGGTTCACGGCCAATCATGAGCTGCCAAGTAAGCAAGATCGACTGGAAAAAAATTGCCACGGCTACGTACGTGTTGGTAATGCACTGGAGGACTTTGGTGCTCGGGTGTATCTCATGCACACCTAAACACCTCCCTGGTACAGAACTCCACGGAAGAAGGTAGCCATGTTACGTCCGTTAATAATCTCCGTGACAGAAAGCAGAAGCAGCGGCATAGCGCGCTGGAATCCCAAGCGTGGAGGCCTGAGTCATGCACGGTGCAATGGACCTCGCGACTTAGTACAATAACCACCACTTGATCGTTTTCAGGCTTAAATAGCGAAGGATATTCTTGCCATTTGCACCACCGTGACAATGACACGTTGGAAAAGAATAGAAACGAAATCCCCAAGCTCACCCTGGTTTGGAAATGGCTGGGGGAGATATTTGGGAAGTGGATTAGCATTCATAGAAGTAATTAAATACAGAGATTACAACCCACTGTATTGCTGTAGTCCACTGTTATCCCTGTTCCCATGCAACCTTCCACCTTTGGGCGCCCTCTGCCTTGTAGCCTTCCAATTATATATAGCTCAGGGAAACCCCCCCTTCTTTCATGCATCTCCTTGAGAACCCTCCTCTCCTCCGCCTTCCCTACAGCCAACTCCATTTCCAGAACTCCTCTGTTTTGCCATCCTTTCTCAAAGCCATGGTGGTCTTAGCAAATCAGGTAGACCAAATATCCCTTCTGGGCGCTCCAAAACCCGACGCTTACTTCTCCGGAATCCCCGTCATCAACCTCGCCGAGACAGGCTCTGCAGACGCCATAGTCAAGGCCTGTCAAGAGTTTGGCTTCTTCAAAGTTATTAACCATGGGATTCCCATTGATATCATGGCAAAATTGGAGGAGGAGGCTGTCAAATTCTTCTCCCTGCCTCAGGTGGAGAAGGAGAAGTCTGGTCCTCCCAACCCATTTGGCTATGGAAACAAGAGTATCGGGCCTAATGGTGATGTCGGTTGGGTGGAGTACCTCCTCTTTGCGGTCACCTCCAAGCCCTTCTCTTACACGTCAATGCCCGTTCTTCAAGAACCATCGGCGATCTCGTTCCGGTGGGAACAAAGAGAAAATATAATGTTCTGTTCTCAGAGCTCTTCTTTTTTCCGCGCCCCTTATCTCTAATCATTGTTTTCTATTGCTCGTCTATTGCTTGCAGCTCTGCTTTGAATGAATACATATCAGCAGCGAGGAAGCTGGCTTCTGAGGTGCTGGAGTTGATGGCTGAAGGACTGAAGATTGAGCCAAGGAATGTTTTCAGTAAGCTTGTGATGGATGAAACGAGTGATGAAATCTTTAGGCTTAATCATTACCCTCCTTGCCCTCTCCTTCAAGGGCTCAACTGCAGCTTGACTGGGTTTGGGGAGCACACTGATCCACAGATCATCTCAGTCTTGAGATCAAACGACACCCAAGGCCTTGAGATTGCTCTGAGGGATGGAAGCTGGGTCTCAGTCCCTTCAGACCAGGAGTCCTTCTTCATCAATATAGGCGATTCCTTGCAGGTAATTTCCCATTCCAACCTCCACTTAACTTTTCCCACGCTTGAGCAGAGAAGAAACTTAAAAAGATAAAAATTGACATGTTCTTTCTGTTTTAAAGCCACTCTGAGTATTGACCAGAACTCCAGGTTAGTTATTGTAGCCCTGTGTCTCTCTGGTTTTCCTTGGCGAATGGAATGAACCAAAGACGAAAACATCTTATGTTCTAATTTTAAGATCCATAAGGTGGTTCAGCATAGTGGTTTGTTACAGTTTTAGTTCCTTGGTGTTCTTGGTATTTTCTTTATGCATATTTGATGTTTTTGTTGCTGCTGCTGTTGTTGTTTACAGGTTATGACAAATGGGAGGTTCAAGAGTGTAAGGCACAGAGTTCTGGCCAATGGTTTGAAATCTAGGGTCTCCATGATATACTTTGGAGGGCCACCCCAGACACAGAGGATTGCACCCTTGACACAGCTGATGGGAGAAGGGGAGCAGAGCCTCTACAGGGAGTTCACATGGGAGGAGTACAAGAAGGCTGCCTATAAATCAAGGCTGGCTGACTACAGGCTTGGCCAGTTTGAGAAGTAGTGGGGGGGGGGGGGGGGGGGGGGGGGAGGTCATTGGTGACATGTTTTGATTCCGTGCTAGCTTTCCTACCTCGGGCTGGTTGGTTGGTCTGGCACGGTGACCCAAGCCAGTGTTAGCCAAAGATAGAAATAGAAAAGGTTTTTCATTTCTTTCTTCCCTTTTTTTTTTTGTCATAACTTCTTCCTTTCCTTTGCTCTTGTTCTCTCCTCGACCCTTTATACAAAGTCTTGTATGTAAAGGGCCTTTTCCCTTTCGAATAGATATGGTTTGTTAAGGAAAGATGTTTAAGCGCTATAGCATCTTCCAAAAGCAAGCAGTGCTGTTTCGCAGCCTTTTGCCATTGTTTGTTTGAGCTTGATGGACACAAGAGAAATGGTTTGGGAGGTGGGGACAATAGTCACAAGTTTAGTGGGTGGGAAAGTTCACCTTCAAAATTCAAGCAGAGATCTCGCCAAAAGTTTCAGGAAAAACCTTGGATAAGATACTCCAAAACTGAAAGAAAAAAAAAAAGAGAGGAGAAATATGATGTTATCAATACACTAACAAGGAGGAAGGCATAAGAATGAACATTAGTAACCCATGGCGTCAGTGGTTTGCAATTCATGGGATTTTCTTCAGTTTGTCATGAATAATTCATAAATAAAATTGTAAAATTTGTATTTGATGGCAGTTATCGAAGAAACTGATTTGGAAAACAATTTGGCAAATTATATCCAGATAATAATAACAACCATGAATAATTTTTCTCTGAGCAATGAAATCAATGGTTATCTTAGTTTTGCCTCTTCTAGCATTTCTGTAGTAAGTCATGAACAGTAGTAAATAAAATTATAGATACATATTGGATATTACTTATTGATGAAACATCTCATCAGAAAACATTTTGGTTTCTAGCAAAAAAAAAAAAAAACATTTTGGTAAATTATCCAGGTAATAAAACAACCATGAACAATAAACAGCATACAGTAGATAGGACCAATGGATATCTTTTTGCTTCTGAGCAATGAAACCAATGGTTAACTTGGTTTTTCCAGTTTTAGCATCTGGACCCCGACCACCAGCAGACACTAGTTAGACCAATGGCTATCTTTTTTGCTTTCCGAGCAACGAAACCAATGGTTATCTTAGTATTGCCTATTTTAGCATGTACACTGCTTCTCTCTCTCTCCCCGAAATCCAATCCAGGTACTGCCATAAAAGCTGGTCCTTGGGAAGGAGATGGAGCAGCCTTTTAAACGAGAGGAGAAGAGGGGTTGTGCATGCGCATCTATGGTGGCGACTCTCTGAAACAAGGGTCGTACAGCAGGAGAAAAAGGAGAGGTGAGTGGCAAAGGGACCCACACAAGGGAATCAAGTGGGCCATAAGAAGCGCAGTCAGATTAATGGGGTCATTCCTGGTCAATGGTGAAAGTAAAAACTGTGTACCGAACTACGAATGTTCATAAACGCACCATCAGGGGACTTCCTTCAGACCATTGGCCATAACCTCTGAGGAACTGTTCCCGGTGCAGGGAATCGATGCTATCGAGGGCCCTGGCCCTCGCCGCTGTATCACTGCAAGTCCTCAAGGCAAAATTTCTTTGCATAAGGTCAGACTCTTGAACTTCTTTACCGTCTTTCTAAGCCCCAGGACTGCGCACTATCAAGGGACTTCCTTCAGACCGGTGGCCATAACCTCCAAGGATCTGTTTCTGGTGCAGGAAATCAATGCTATCAGAGGGCCCTGGCCCATGCCACTGTACCACTGCAAGTCCTCGAGACAAGATTTCTTTGTATAAGGTCCGACTCTGAGCTTTCTTACCTTCTTTCTAAGCCCGGGACTGCGCACTATCAGAGGACTTCCTTCAGACCGTTGGCCATAACCTCTAAGGTGCGGGGAATCCATGCTATCAGAGGGCCCTGGCCCATGCCACTCTATCACTGCAAGTCCTCAAGACAAAATATCTTTGTATAAGGTCCGACTCTCTTCTTTTTTACCTTCTTTTTGAGCCCAGGACTGACTCCCCTCCTGCAGCACCTCTTAAAAGTTTCATTTTCACGGCACGTATTCGAGTGTTCTCATAAACTACAATATTTAATCATAGTATCATATAGAAACTATCAGCTAGTTTTTTTTTTTTTTTTTTTTTTGTTGGTACATCAGCTGCTCATACTAATTAGTAATCTCGCATAAGCACAGCTAGCTGAATCAATGGGAAAAAAGCGACACAGTGACGAAGGAACAGAATCATGCCGAGTCCAGAGGATCTCTTCAGAATGTTGGGCAGCAAATAGGGCGACCTAATCAGCAGCTTTGTTCACCTCACGATACACATGCACAGCCTGGAAAGCACTACACTTCCTCAGTAGCCGGTGGATGTCGCCTAGTAACAGGTGCTCTGCCCTTTCTCCTCCAGTATGCGCTCAATCACCACGGCTGAGTCCCCCTTAAGGAAGATATACCCAGCCTCTAACACATGCCTCGCATAAGAGAATCCCTCCCACGCTGGCCTGAGCTTTGCCCCAAAAGCTAATGCCTCGAAAGTATGTCCGCCCCCCCACCTACCCACATGGAATCGCAGTCCCTAATCACACATGCAACTCCAGCATTGTCTCCACCAGCAAACAGACTACCATCAAAATTCACCTTGAGATGGCCAGGGGGTGGGGGCTTCCAAGAAACAAGAACATACATGGGCACTACAATAGCAGAGAGGGAGTCCCAGATATCCCGAGCCATTTTAGATGAATCAGCCTCGGTAGCCTTAGTAACTTTCCCGGCCTGACGGAGAGATCTTTCTACAACAGTCCTCAGGGGTGCCCTCCTATCCTTGATGATCCTATTGTTCCTGTCCAGCCAGAAGTGATAAGCCAAATAGGTGCCAGCAATACCCCACCCAGCGGTGCTCGAAGACCGCATGGCATACCTCACATACCGGAGTAGATCCCCTGGTGACATGGTGGATCCCTGCAGCGAAAATGAGGCTCTCCTCCAGATCTGTGTGGCCCGTGGGCACTCAAGCAGAGCATGGCTAACAAACTCTACCAAATCCAAGCAATTCAAACACATTGGGGATATCCTGACCCTCCTTCTAACCAGCAGACTCTTAGTCGGCAAACAATCCCAGGCCACCTGGTCACTATGGACCCACATCCTCCAGATCCATCCACCATCAAATCGCCTGGAGGACTCACCACCCATCACTGTATGTAGGTCTGTTGAGCGCACCTTAGCTCTCCCTGTGGCCACCCAAACTAGCATGTCCACTGAAGCACCCTGAGGTAACGAGAGAGCTAGGATCCTCTCGGCTAGCTGCGCCCCGAAAGCCTTCCTCATCATCACCTCGTCCCATCGGCCCTCTCTGGGGATAAGCAGAACATTGACTCCGAGACTGGCCAATCTCGTCGAGTCGACCATCATTGGCACTCGGTTTCGCAGTTGCTCCGCCACCAATCTGTCCTCCAGAACATCAATGGATCAACTATCACCGAAAGCCCATCTGATCGTCAATAGCATTGACGGGGCATCACAGTAGATATCCCTCCAAATAAAAGAGCAAAGACGCTCGACTTGAAAATCTGCCATCGTCGTGTGCGCTCCATATTCAGCCCTCAATAAGGTGCTCCACAGATTGTCTAGCTTCAAGACAAACCTAGCGGCGCGCCTCGCAGCTAGTACCTTCCATCTCACCACTAGTGAGTGAACCCCCATGCCACCCTATCTGAGCGGCTGGCAGACCACCTCCCACGCCCCCAGATGAATGCCTCTCCTGCCATCCCGCCTGTCCCATATGAAGTTTCTGAACATATGCTCCAAAGACCTCAATAGTGGGAGTGGAACAAAAGTATTCACCAACATATACACTGGTATCAGTCATTTAATCAGAGGCAAGATATATATATATATACATATACATACATAAATACATACATACATACATATATATATATATATATGGAAATTGATAACCTACTCTCTGTTATGTAGGTTATCAATCTAACCATTTTTTCTTAGACAAAAAATACTCTTACTTTTTATAACTCTTAAAAGGTATTTATGTCTTTTTACAATTCCACATTAACTCACTCTCTCAACTCCCCAATTAGTACTCTCTTCCTCTCTCTCTCTCTCTCTCTCCGGTGTATATATATATGTGTGCGTGTATGTATGTATGTATATATGTATACATGTACATATATGTAGATACATATACATATATATATATATATATATGCATGTACGTACGTATATATACATACATATATCTATCTATATATATACATACATCTATATGTATATGTATATGTATATGTACATACATATATATGTATGTATATGAGAGAGAGAGAAAGAGACCATTAATTGGGGGGGTTGAGAGGGTGAGTTAATGTGAGATTGTAAAAAGACATAAAATATCCTTAAGAGTTATAAAAAGTAAGGCCATTTTTTATCCAATGAAAAATGGGTAGATTGATAACCTACCATAACAGAGAGTAGGTTATGGGGTGATTCATGAATGACAGGCAATCGAAGTGGACCTCTCCAGTAACCAAAGAGGCTTAAAGCTCGGAACTAAGGTATAACCGCTTGTGCATGTTAGAATTCTTTTGTGAACTGCAGCTAGTCACACAACAGTAAAATTAGAAAAAGCCGACCCTTTTTTGCCGACGCTAGGGAAAAGCGTCGGCAAAATACTCTCCCGTGCCAAATTTTGTGACGCTTTTGGAGAGCGTGGAGCCTATTGAAGAATAAACGACGCTTAAAAGCGTCGTTTATTGTACTCTAGTGGGACGACGCTTATAAGCGTCGTCTAAGCGGTCGACCCCGACGCTAAATAGCGTCGTCAAAGGCTCAAAACCTCTCCCCTTCCATCCCCCGCCTTCTGATTATTGCGTGTCCAACGAGCCCCACCTCCCCCTTCGTCCTTTCCGTCTACAATATCTTCTCCGAGAAGCTATAGTCCACAGAGAGAAAGAGAGAGAGAGAGAGAGAGAGAGAGAGAATGGAGCTCCAAGGACCCTCCGAGCTCCGAGCTCGCAGAACCCAACCATGGCGAACACCACCTCGACCCTCCCCTCTCCCCCCTGCGCTTCCCCTCGGACGATGTCGACAGCTTCTGCTCCACTCCCTACGTCAGCGCCCCCTCCAGCCCCGGCCGCGGCGGCGTCGCCGGTGGTTACTTCTTTAGCGCCCCCACCAGCCCCATGCACTTCATCCTCTCCTCCGCCGGCGGCGGCGGAGGCCGCTTCCCTTCCGACTCCCCCGACGCCTCCGTCGCCGGCTCCTTCGAGTTCGAATTCTCCGCCCGATTCCCCTCTGCTGCCGCCTTCGCCACCGGATCCATGACCTCCGCCGACGAGCTCTTCCTTAACGGCCAGATCCGCCCCATGAAGCTCTGCTCCCACCTCCAGCGGCCCCAGGTCCTCGCCCTCCTCCTCGATCTCAACGAAGAAGAAGACGACGACGATGAATCCGAGCGTCACCCGCCGGAAATGGCCGCGAGGGGGCGGGATCTAAAGCTCCGGAGCCGATCGATTCGCCGGAGGGCCAGATCCCATTCCCCGCTTCGGAACGCGCCAATCCAAATCCAAGTCCAAACCTCCGCCGCCGATTCCTCCTCCCTCCGCCTCGGCCGCCGCTGCTGCCGACTCCTCTTCTTCCGCCAATCCTCCGCCTGCCGCCGCGATCTCGGGGGCGGAGAAGGCGAAATCGAAGGATCCATCGCCACTGGTCGGCCGGTCTTCAAAGAGAACGGTGGCGAAGCCGAAGCCGGTGAACTGGGTGGGAGGCTTCCCAGCAAGCGTTAAATTTTTTTTTTTTAAAAAAATGCCATTGCCGACGCTTTTAAGCGTCGGAGGCTTATAAAAGGAACGACGCTTAAAAGCGTCGGCATAGACCGACGACGCTTTTTTGACGCGTCGGGTTTAATCCGATCCACGCCCACCTGCCCGACGTCTGACCCACGCTTTGCGATGCGTGGACAGGAAATTAGCCGACGCTTAAAAGCGTCGGGAGAGACCAAAAAAAGCGTCGGGAGATACCCTTTCTTTTGTAGTGTCATCTTTATATCAATCAGACCACTAATATATCTTTATAATTCATGAGAGAGATGGGCCATTGTCCCCATAAAATTTCAGAAAATGTGTGTTGACTATTGGAGCCATCATAGGAATTGCTAGATTCGATTCATGTGACTTTGCAACTTAATGTTACTGCATTTGGACTTCTCCCTGTTTTACCACATAACGATTCTTTGCTTTGAATGCTCTGCCCTAACTATTCCAAATAGAAAATCATATATTCTGTTAGGAAATCTCGATCGTATCAAACATTCCGCCACTTCTTCTACCTCCATCTACGAGCTATTTTATATGGCATTTCATTTCATTTCTTTGTTTTCTCTTTCTGCTTTCTTTGAGCGATCCCCTGTTTACATGGCATTTTCAAAAGATAAAAAAGAACAAAAGCCTGGATTGTGAACTACAAATTGCCGACACTATGAAACATTTGAGACTAGACCTCCTCCACGTTAGTGTCCACACCTGTCACTCCACGATGGGCTCAAACTTCTAGCCTAGAGGTCATTTTCCCTAGTTATAGAGTGTGCCGCCAAGTGGTCGACTCGGTTTCAGAGGATGGAGGCATAGACGCAACGAATCCGTTTCAGATGGTGGAGGCATGGACACGCCTCGACTCACATATGGATCATCAGAGACCCAAACTAATCTTGGTGTGGTGTCAGCCATGAGATAAGCATTTTTGTTTCTCTTTTCGAGACAGAAAGAGCTAGAGATCATCTGCCATATTGCTTCTCACTTTTTAAAGCGTTAGCAGATTTTTTTTTCAACGCAAACAGTAAAAAGCATCAACGATATCTGATTTTTTTTTGTAGCACTATGTTCAATTTGACAGCAAGTGGAGCCCGAACTGATCCCACCGATCTATCCATATACGAGGATGAGCTGAGCGATGATTTGATGGGCGAAAGTCATAGAATCTTGTTGTGATCTTGTAGCAAACTTTCTCGTTCTCTTCGTTTAGGACAGAAAATGCCAGAGATCGCCGGCCATCACTGCTAAGTTCATCATCCGTGAACTGAGCTAAAACGATGATTTGATGGGTGATTGCAGTACGACTTCTAGCAAGATTGGCCTAGTCGGCTCGTCATGAAGTGAATCCGTGGCATTTGCTGCATTGCCTGAATCTTGATGGATGAATGGCCCCACTTATACTCCTCCTAGTACCAAGGGTGGGCATCACGAGAACCACACGCAGTTGCACGTCCGGATAGAGTCATATTTTATATCTGGAGTGAGCCTCGAACGTGCCCGGGAGATGGATTAGGTCATCACTCTGTACAATGGTGGGTGGTTGTTTCATGCCGGCAGGATACGCAACAGCATGATTTTGTTGGGTTTTGCTGCCATGAATCATGCATCCAGAAACGTGTGTTGGTTGTATGGATGACATGCGCTGTTCTGCTTTAGGGACACCTCATGGGCATCCCGTGCACTTTTTGAGGCCGCGGGTGGCACACAATGGATAATATTTATATGGATATGGCCCTCCTTATCTGGTTTGGTTAACTAAATAACAATACTAATAATAATAATAACAATAATAATAATAATAATAATAATAATAATAATAATAATAATAATAATAATAATAGTACTAATAATACTAACAATACTAATAATACTAAAAATAGTAATAATCCTAATAATAGTAATAATAATAATAATAATGGAAACAATACTAATAATGGTAATAATTATTAAAATGGTAGTGATATTAAAAATGGTAATTGTGCTAAAAATAGTAATAATACTAGTAAAATACATATAATGATAATAATACTACAAATAGTAATAATATGAATAATACTAATAATAGTAATAATACTAATAGTAGTAATGATATATAATATTATCATAATTATGACATTATATAATATAATATCATATAACAATATTGTAATATAATATAATATAATGAATTAGAATCTAATCTAATAATTGATTATAATATATTATATTATAGTATAGTATTATAATATTACATTATTATTAAATATTATTATATTAGATTGTATTATTGTAATATAGTAATTTTAATTTATATTATATGTTTATAGTACAATAATATAATATTATTATAATATATTGTATAATACAATATAATATAATATCTTATTATAGTATTAATAGTATATTATAATATAATAATAATAATATAATATGATGTTTGCGATGATATGTAAAATTATTCTTATAGTATGATATAAGAATATATTATATGATAATTATGTATTACTATATTATACTATTATAATGTAATAATAATATATTATGATATGATGTAATGTGATATAAGATGTAATATGAGTTTTTTGGTGGGCATTTTGGTCCTCAAAATTTTTTTATTAAAACTAAACGGCTTTCCGACATTGGCAAGAAAATACTTTTGAGAAGAAACTCCAAAATAATTTTTTTTCTAAATAGACGTTTTTAGTTTCTAAATCCTTTCTCTTGGAGCTTTCTGCTTCTTTGCAATGTCATTGTTACAGGGTTTTCACCCGAGTTTTGATGTGCAGGATGTCCCTGGCTAGACTTATGATCAATTTTTTTTAGACCACTATTTGACCGAGGATAGCATAGATTGTGTAAGAAGATAGGAGAAGAGATGCATGTGCGCTTCATGACTTGAAAAAGGAGACCAGATGACCTCTCAAATTGGTCGATGATCGCTTGAGATGGCAGGATGATAGCTCGGGATCAACGAGAATTGACACAAAGGGAAGATGGGAATGAAACAATACTGTTTAGAGAAGGTAAAGGGCTTAAGAAGGAGAAGGTTTTTTGGTCATTTGGGATGACGCGCAAATATTTTTGGGTAGCGAACGGGTCGCAGGATCGTAGTGGGTCAATCCGCTAACTTAAAGAACATAATTAAACATTTTTAAACCTCAGAAGATGAGTGTGCAGCTCAGGAAAATTCGAGGGGTGAACATGTAATGTTATAATACAATAGGTGCAAGTAAATAAAAATTGGCGAACTGAACTTTTTTTCATTTTTGAAACTTGCTTTTTGGCTATCTATATGGATAGTTTTTGTAACTTCAAGCTAACTATGTTTATATATTTATTTTTTAAAACAAGGATTGTGGAAAAGATGACCTTGGATAAGGGCTGGACAGTGGACACAAATCCAAATAATTCGTATCAGACTCCAATGACATTACCAACTACGTACACCACTTCGAACTCTCTACTATATTTAACTTGGGTGTGACTTAAATCTATCATTGGAGCTTTTTCTTGGAAAAAAAAAACTCCATAATGGGGTTCATTTTTAGCCATCTTAACCAGCGTCTTTCAAATATATAGCTATGTTATCCAGTAACACGCACCTCGTCGTCATTAGAGCCACAGTACATCGAATCCAAAAGTTGGAAGTACAAACTTCGGACTCAAATTAGTTGCCATCAACTTCTAAGATGACACCTCTTTTCTTAGGCACTTTGCTGTTGAATTGAAAGCAAAGCCCAACCAAGTTGGATGCCTTCCATCCAGACTCGAGATGAATGGGAGACACCCCAAACCCTCAATACCCTATTTGACTTTGGAGAAAACAAATTTCCATTTACGAGAGCATCCCCCTGTAAACCATGGGGAGAACCTTCTCCAAGCGTCACTCTCACCTTTAAAAATAAAGCAACAACTAGCTAAAGAGGGAGATAACACACCTATCCTTCTCTCTTCTCTCACTCAGGCCCATTTGGGGGAGTTATTGGCAGTAGAGCTTTTGGAAGTAGAACTATTAGAAATAGAGTTTTCTAAAGTAGAGCTTTTATAAAAAACTGTTTGTTGCACTACCAGAAAACACGCGTATAGTGACGGGACATTAGTGACGGACCGTTATCAGTTACTATTTGTGACGGATTAGTGACCGACAGAAATTTGGTCACCGTGGTGTAAACTTAGTGACCGTTTAGTGACAGACCGGTCACAGAATGCGCGGGTAGGATGGGCGCCAAACCTTAGTGACCATCATAGTGACGAGGTATCTGTCAGCAATATGATAACCAAAATTGCAACCAGACAGTGACAAATGCAGCCGTCACAAATATAGTAACCCTAGTATTTATAAATTTTTAAAAGATTATTTTTGGCAGTAACAGATTATTGACAAAAATTTCTGTCACCAAATTTAATTTTTAATTCCAAAAATATTAAAAATATTATTTTTGAGTAAACCTAAATTAAAAGAAAAGATAAAAGGAGGAATATCCAAAATGAAACTAAGTGTGCCCGCCGTTCCGCCCAAATTTCTTCGATAATCCAAATTCCAATCACTCTCTATAAAACTCAAATTTCTTCTTCTCATTTTAAAATCTCATGGTGTCGGCCATGACCCATTTGCACCCCTATTGCAAGTTTTCTGCTTTATAGAATTTTTTTATCATGCTTTATATTTTTTTTTTTTTTTTTTTTTTTTGCTGAGAACGGGTGCTTCATACAGTACGGGTATGAATACACCCAATAAGATCAAAATACAAAATCTCGCGGAAATCATGCTTTATAGTTCAAAAATATTTTTGCCTTGCAAGTCCCGTCCAATCAGCCTTATAAATAAAAAATAATTTGATATGAAATTTGGCTTGCAAACCGATTTAGCCCAAATCAGCCTTAGATATACAATTTGGCTTGCAAACCGACTTAACAAAAACCCTAACCTTTCCCTTCCCTTCCCTTCCCCTCCCTCGCTGAGAGCCGCCGCCGCCGCACCCACCCCCCCCCCCCCCCCCCCCCACTCCCTCGCCCCCCCTCCCTCGCTGAGAGCCGCCGCCGCACCCCCTCGCTGAGAGCCGCCGCCGCACCCCCCCTCCCTCGCTGAGAGCCGCCGCTGCCTCCCCTCCCTCGCTGAGAGCCGCCGCCGCACCCCCCCTCCCTCGCTGAGAGCCGCCGCTGCCTCCCCTCCCTCGCTGAGAGCCGCCGCCGCCGGCCCCCCTCCCTCGCTGAGAGCCGCCGCCGCCGCCGCCGCCGCCCCCGCCCCCCCTTTTTCCTCGCTGAGAGCCTGATAGCCGCCTCCTCTCGGTGTCGTCGCCTCTTCAACGACCGGCCGGCGGCTCTTCGCGTCCTTCTCCCCCGGACGGCAAACTCCGCGGCTCCGGTCACCGACTCACAGTCACCGGTAAGAGTTTTCTCCTCCTCCTCCTCCTCTTCAAGCTCGATCCCGGTAGATTTTGCCCAAGCCCGGAGAGAGAAAGAGAGAGAGAGAGAGAGAGGTGGTGGGGCAGCGAGAGAGCTCGGAACAGTAGGTCTCCCAAAAATAAGGGTTCAATGTAACAGGTATCAGGGAGAGAATATTATTTAGTTTTAGTCATACATTGAATTATCTTAAGCATGCTCAAATTCTATATGTTTCTTTTCAACCCTCCTTTAGCACGACCATCTATTTTGATCCCTTAAATGGAGGAATATTTAGCCTGAGATATTTTTATTTTTTAATATGCCTCACCTCTGCTTCTAGAACTCCTATTGTTTGAAAAGAAATTGTGCTAAAATTCCTCTATGTGAGCCTTATGCAACATAGATATTTAAAAATCCTATTAATGAAGGAAGAAACAAGTGAGCACTGAGTAAATACTTGATGTTACGGGCAACCTAGTCCTCTGAGCTTCGTGCATAAGTAAAATTTGCCTGCAAATTTGTTTTATGTACTTTTGATATGTTTAAAATTGTCTTAGTTGCTTTTAATTGTTGTCGTTCATGCTTATAAAATTTCAAGTACTACATTTTCTACGAGGCTGAATTAGCTTTTGTTGATGTTGTCAATTAACTTCTGCTGTCTTCCATTTTCCTGGGCTAGCAAGTAGTCTTTTAGAATGTTAATGGTCATGTTGTTATATCTTATTTGCTGTTTAGTTAAATAACTGTGATTACTATATCATCTGCCACAGGGAAAATCATGGCCACCATGAACATGAATCTTATTATGGAGAACGGGACACAGAAAGTTTAGTTGTGGTATGCTTATTGTTTCGATTTAAATTTGATGTGCAGTAATTAATCATCGGCACTGTCATTGCACATCATTGCCTTATAGTGTACTCGTCTATCATAAGAGTTAGGCATATGCATTGTCACTTTATTTGTTAGCCCTGTTAACTGGTTTAACTGCTTGTTTGGAGTTCTTAATTTTAGGCAATGGAAACTCTGGTTGCACCTGTTCCAAGAGAGTTCCATAAACTAGCATTGGATGACAAATCTGGTCAAACCATCGATACAGCAAAACGGCCTGCGCCATTGACTAGTGGGTGTAGAATAGAAGGTTTTGTGCTTGTCAAAAAGGTAAAATAAGCTTCTGCATTGAATTCATTCACCATTTTGAGTTTGCAGAATCTTCTATGATGTTAATGCAAATGTTACTGTAAGTCTCGGAACCATTTCTATGTACTTAAAATTTTTTGATTGATCAGATACCTTGTTACTGTTTGATGCTCCATCATGATATCAGTAGTTGACGCTTAGTTTAGCATTAGCAGCACGAACACCAAGCCATAACTTATTTTCGAGGAATTGGACAGGAAGTGAAATATTGACTTCCTATATTTACACTGTTTTGATGTTTCTAATGTTAATCACCTGTCAGATAGCAATGAACAGGAGTTACCTATTTGTACCATGCCGATTATGAAACAGAGGCTGTGAAGAGAGATCTAAATGTACCCTCTTTGGATTTGCAGATTGAGCATTACCTTCAATTGGTAAAGACTGAGATAGCATCAAGAAAATCTTCTCGGGAGTTTAAATTGCTAGAGGAGTATGAGTATACAGCCCACAGTAGTTTGGTGCACAGTCTGCATATTCCTGCTGCCAAATTCCATTTTGAGCCCTCTCCTATGCAGGCTGGTTTCTGACACTTGGATACACATTTACCAAATTCAAAATCTGCGAGCTCATCGTTATTTTGAATTTCAGGTCTTGGTAACTGAAGTTCCAAAATCCTTCTCGCACTTCATTACAAATGTATGTGCTATCATTGGAGGCATTTTTACGGTTTGCACTCGATCTCTTTAAATGATATCTTCGGTTTTGTACTGCCAAATGCGTATGAAAAATTTGACCTTATTGGCTTTCAGGTGTCTGGAATATTGGATTCTATCCTGCACAATACGATCCGGCTTATGAGAAAGGTTGAATTAGGAAAACAATTTTGATGGGCAAAGGTGAAATATTGGTTGTACAACGGGTCCAAAGTTTTGCTCATTCCCCTAGTTAGCAATTCCATTTTGAATGCTTTCACTCATAAGAGAAGTGAAGTTGTCATGGTAAGTATAATTTTTTTATAATTCATAAATATTATTGAGCTTGCTCATGTTTATCTCTTGTTTGATCCACCATAATGTTTTTCTCTTCTTTTAAATCAACTTGCAGGCAAAGTATTCAGCTGAATACTCCAAAAAATATGGTGATGCCTCCACCTCAGATGCTCCTCCACGTGATTATGACTTGTGGTTTGACGCAACTGATGTCCCAACTCATGGCTATGTCTATGGCTTTAGTCCCCTAGAGGATCTCACTGGAATTATTGGGCAATCATCATCTGCTTCCACCTCTACAGGTCAAGCTCCAGAGCTGTACACTCATGAAGACCTTTTACGTATTCTTGAGCAGGAAAAGAAAAAATGGCAAGAGGAGGTTCTTCAAAAGATGAGAGAAGAGATTGGCTTTGGACCAAGGCATGCAGATCGGGGGAGTAATGGTGATTCTGATTCTGCTGATCATGCTTCATTATAATTGTTTTTGCCTTAGATGATAGGTCTTTGCATTCCTAGGAGGAATGAAATCTCTGTTGATCTTTATGACATATTTTTAGACTTTGATTTTGATGGATTCAGGACATGTTGATGCCAATTTTGAATGACATTTAAAATGACTTTTGCGTAATGTTGAATGTCTTTGCTATTAATGATATTACTATTATTATTATTATGTGCCAATCAATGTACCAAATGTACCAGGTTATTAGATTGTGATCGGTGACCAAATTTTGGTTACTAAATTGTTTACCAAGTATTGTGACGGATTTTGGTCAATAAAAATTGATTTTGCTCAGCGCGTTTGTAACCAATTAGTGACCGTAAACTTATCACTAGGTCAGTGACGGGATTAATGACAAATATAGTGACAAAATGTGTGACCATGTCTGTGACGACTAAATCTGTCACTAAAGGTCGTGACAGATTAGTGACCAAACTTGTGACCGCATTCTGTGACAAAATCAGTGACGAAGTTGCCTTCGTCACTAACTCCGCAACTGGATAGTGACGGGAAATACATAATTTCTTAAATATTTAATTCTTGAATTTGTAACGGCTTAGTGACGGCGGTTCTGTCACGGAGGTTAGTGACGGGAATCGCCGCCGTCATGGAGAATTTAGCGACGCGTGTTTTTGTAACGAAGTCAGTGACGGGAGCTCCGGTCACAAATTCCATATTAGTAACCGGAAACACGGTATAGTGACGGGAATCTCCGTCACTATACGCGTGTTTTCTGGTAGTGTTGTTTGGTAACTATATTTCTAAAGTGTTGTGGCATTTTAACATGTGTTTGATAAACAAACTGAGAAAATACTTTTGATATGACAAAATGGCTGTAAACAATATTACATAGTATTATATAACAGAGCATAATAAAATATAATATGTATTAATATATAAATATATAATATAGTAGAATATTACTATAATATAATATAATATTATTATAATATAGTAATATATATTATATATTGTATCATAATAATTTAATATAATATTAAATTATTTAACATAACATATCAATATATTATGATATAATGCAATATAATATTATATTTATAGTATAATACAATAACAAAGATATAAAATATTATAATTATTAGTATAAATTAATTTTTCATAATATAATACAATATTAAATTATTTAATATAACATGTTAATGGATTATGGTATAATATAATATTATATTATATTTATCGTATAATATGATAATAAAGGTATAAAATATTATAATTATTAGTGTAAAATAATTTTCACCCTTCTGCATGTTTTCAAAATTATAAAGGGACATTCTGTGTAATTGTTATATTTTATCACTTGTATTTTAGTAAAAAAAAATTTTCCGACCGGGTCTACAGTGCTTTTCCGAAAAGCTCCAATATGAAGCTTTTTCCAAAAAGCTTTTTTTAACTTTTTCGAAAAAGCTAAAATAATTTTCCAAAATTTTTACCAAATATTTTTATTTAATTTAAAAGTATTTTTAGAGGGTCAAAAGAATATTTTTTGGCATTCCAAAAGCTCCAACCGGTGCTATAGTCCTTCCATCCTGGCGTGCCGGTTTAGGAAACCTGTCGCTGTAGTGTAGCCCTGCTTTAGTTTGGTTTCAGAAGGTTCCTGAGTTCAATTAAGGCTGAAAGGAACGTTTAAAGTTGGATTTGTATTGCTAGTTGCTTGCGTTTTCTCCTGCTTACTGGCTACTCGGGGCACTGTGCAAAAGCAATACATGGTTAGCTTCTAATCACATTGGACCGGTGGGGGCTTTCAAGCGTCTGCTTCAGCCATGATTACTTCCTACGATAATGGACTAGAAGTATGGTTATGATGCCACCATAGTCCAACATAAAGGAATACTGTAATGAGGGCCGACTTGAAATTGGGACTAGTATGCCCAGGCAATTGGCTTGTTTAGAAGAAGCTTTTATCATCAAGAAAGTGCCAATAGAGTTTATGGGCCTCATCTATCCCAACCTTTTTCTTTGGATCACCATTCATCCATGAAGCGTAGGCCCAACAGAAGCCTACCCAAACCAAGTTGGCTTTACTCTAGCCGGAAAATCTTTCCATCTAGCCTTCTAGGGCATCAAAAGCTATGTTTTCTATGTTTTTTTTTTTTTTTTTTATTTAGGGAGAACAACCCTGACCAGAGTTTTTTTTTTTTTTTTTTTTTCTTTTTTGGTGATTTGGGTTTGATTCCAACCTAGTAAAATCAAGGTTTGTGTTTGTTTTGGATTTTCATGATTTCATCAAACACTTGGACGTGCCCACCCGATTGCTCCCTTTGAGCGAAAATATAAAGGGTGCCCTTTTTGATATGGAATGATATGGAACGTAACGGGTGCCTTTAACACTGCCTGTGATGGCCATGGATCAACATTCTCTCGAGAAAACACTGCAACAAAGATGGATTTTAGTGACCACTTCTAGTAACAGCTATAAAAATTTAGTCACTATGTAGCATTTTTAGAGGCAAGCAGTGGTAGTTGCCCCACAAAAATTATATTAGTGGCAGCCAGAAAATATTGGTCACTGCATGAAGACCTTTAGCGGTGGCCACAAACCACCGTCAAATCTGAGAAATTTAAGCCGACTCTCTGATATTCCGAATGTCCTTCAACAGTGTGTTGCTGTAACAAGCCACAGAATCATCAGATTGGTTAATCCAGTTTACAACCACGGCTTAAATCCCCTCCAAACACACATATTTAGTCTGTTTCCTCCCCTGCAGCTCACTAACTCTGAAGCAGGGACCTAAGAGGAGACAAAGGAACGAGAGCCAGTGCAAATGATCTCTAATTATAGAACCTGCTCCGGCTAAGTTCCTAAGGACAGATACATTAAAATTAACCTTCAAAACCCTGAAGGTTTGCGAGAGGGTGGGGGTACCTAACAAACTTGCATAGGATCAAGATTAGATTGGCTCACTGAGCCAGAAGCTCTCCAGTACCTTGGGTCAATGAATGTATCCTTTGCTTGAGGGAGACTCCAGCGACATATTATTGGCCATAACAGAGATCCAACCAGCATCCCTTTCGAAGTAGCTTGAAATAATCCTAGATTCCTGCTACTCCACAATGACAAACCAGCACGGTAGATAACACTCCTATCGTTAACATTTAGCTCTCTCGTTTCCCAAAAATGGAAGTGGATTCTGAAGAATTTGTTGCGAGATGCTTGAAAGCACTCACCCTTCGATCGTACTATTCCCTTTCTGGATCCAAACTGCGGAAAGACGAATCGAGAAGAAGAAGAAGTAGAGAATAAAATCAAACAATCACAAAGACAACAATTTTACGTGGTTCACCCCAATACGGGTTACGTCCACGGAGGCCACACGCACAGATTCAATATATTCAGCAAGGGTTACAATGATCTCTCTTCCTGTTGGAGATTGCACACCTAGGGCTTACAAGAGAGATAGGACTCCAAAAGAAACTCACTACGGCCGCTCTCATCTCACCTAGGGTTCACCAAAAAACCCTATTTATAGGTTTTCAACACATAAGGAAACTTCCCTACGAAAAACCCTAAGTCAAAAAACCCATCTTGCCATCGTTTCAATCAATCCCGTGATCAGGAGTCGACTCCTCACTTTCAGGGGTCGACTCCTGATAAGTTCGAGTCGACTCGGACATCCTCGGGTCGACTCCAAGTATCAGCACCGAAACTGGCACGTTCTGTCTTTCTGAGAGAGTCGACTCCTGCAGGGCTGGAGTCGACTCCTGCAGGGCTGGAGTCGACTCCTGCAGGACTGGAGTCGACTCCTGCAAGCAACCCAGAAAACTGCTCTCTGTTTCTTCACTGTGGCAGATGCGAGTCGACCCTCTCATCCCTGGGGTCGACTCAAGCTTCATAGGAGTCGACTCCAGCTCTGCAGGAGTCGACTCCATTCAGTTGGCACAGACTTTTTCAAGCAAACTTGAGCCGAATTCAATTTGCAGTCGTTTCGAGTTTCGAGGCACATTTTTCTCAACAATCTCCCACTTGCCGAGAAACAAGCCTGAAGCAACCGTAACCCCATCAGCAACATGATCTCCAATCATCCTCCATGTGTGTGAACCTCTGTCTTCACTTCTAGCTGTGAAGACCAACAGAAGATGCACATATGTGCAACTTCTCAAGAGTAACTACCTTTGTCAACATATCTGCTGGGTTGTCCATTGTATGTATCTTCTCTAGCCGGAAAAAATCTTCTTCGAGGAGTGACCGAATAAAGTGATATCTGATATCAATGTGTTTGGTCCTTGAGTGAAAAGCAGCATTCTTTGCCAAATGTATAGCACTCTGGCTGTCGCTATACAACTTCGCATCGCCTTGCTCCATGCCAAGCTCTTTCATCAAACCTTGTAACCAAACCATCTCCTTGCTCGCTTCAGTAAGAGCAACGTATTCGGCCTCGGTCGTAGACAATGCTACAATCTTCTGTAGTTTCGAAACCCATGAAACTGCAGCACTTCCCAGCGTGAACACATACCCGGTAGTACTCTTTCTGCCATCAATGTCTCCAGCCATGTCAGAATCCACGAAACCATATAGGCAAACATCAGGACCACCATAGCATAGTCCTAAGTCTCTGGTTTCTTTCAGATACCGCAATATCCACTTCACAGCTCTCCAATGCTCCTGGCCTGGATCGCTCATGTATCTGCTCACCACTCCCACTGCATGGGCAATATCCGGTCTCGTGCAAACCATGGCATACATAAGGCTTCCGACCGCTGATGAGTAGGGTACATACTTCATCTCATCTCGATCATCCTGCGTAGTCGGACACTCCTGCTTTGATAACTTGAAGTGTGCGCCCAGCGGAGTACTCACAGCTTTAGCCCCGTCCATATTGAACCGCTTCAGCACCTTATCAATGTACTCTGCTTGAGACAACTTCAACGTTTTAAGCTTCCTGTCCCTGCTGATACGCATCCCAAGGACTTTCTTGGCTTCACCCAAGTCCTTCATTGAAAACTCCTGGGATAATTGTTTCTTCAGTTTCACAATCTCTCCCATGTTGGCACTTGCCACCAACATATCATCTACATACAGAAGTAGAATGATATATGAGCTTTTCAATCCCTTAAAGTAGCAGCAATGATCACCATTACACCTCTGAAACTCATTCTTCAGCATAAACTGATCAAACTTTAAGTACCACTGACGAGGCGCTTGTTTCAACCCGTACAAACTTTTCTGAAGTCGGCACACCCAATCTTTCTTCCCCTTCACTACATATCCTTCTGGCTGCTTCATGTAGATTTCCTCTTCAAGGTCGCCATGTAAAAATGCAGTCTTGATGTCAAGCTGCTCAAGATGTAAGTCTTTGGCTGCCACTATGCTCAACACCATCCGGATAGTAGACATGTTCACAACTGGAGAAAAGATCTCGTCAAAATCAATGCCCTCCTTCTGCTGAAAACCCTTGACAACAAGTCTCGCTTTGAACCTCTCAGAACCATCTGGTTCAAGCTTTAGTCTGTATACCCACTTGTTGTGCAAAGCTCTCTTCCCCTTCGGAAGTGGAACCAAGTCCCACGTCCTGTTGGATGATAGGAAATCCATTTCATCATCCATGGCAAGCTTCCACTTGTCACTGGCTTCGACCTGTAAAGCCTCCTTATAGCTTTCTGGCTCACCACCATCCGTAAGCAACAAGTATTGTAGGGAGTCAGCATACCTAGACGGAGTTTTTCTGTTTCTTTTACCCTTGCGCAAAGCAATCGGGATATCAGCTGGCAGTTCTTCTTCTTGCTGTGCTTCTCCCACTGGCTCAACAATTTCTTCATCGTCTCGAGACATTGTTTCATCATCCAGCTCTGCATATTCCGATTTTACAGCTTTGTCGCCTTGGCCCGTCTGTTGCTGCAGGTCCTTGTACAGAACCTCTTCATTGAATACAATATTTCTGCTCCTGATGACTTTCCGATCTGTCGCATCCCAGAGTCGGTATCCAAAATCATCACCACCGTACCCAATGAATGTGCACTTCTTTGACTTTGCATCCAGCTTGGTTCGATTGTCTGCAGTATCGAGCACGTAAGAGATGCAACCAAAGGTACGCAAGTGAGATAGTTTCACCTCTTTCCCAGTCCATGCTTCCTCCGGCAGTCCAAGCTCCAATGCAACTGAAGGCCCTCTGTTGATCAGATACACTGCTGTACTGACCGCTTCCGCCCAAAAAATCTTCGGCAACCCCGCATGAAGCCTCATGCATCGTGCCCGCTCGTTGATGGTGCGGTTCATGCGTTCTGCAACGCCATTTTGCTGTGGCGTTCCTGGAACCGTCTTCAGTCTTCGAATTCCAGCTGAGGCACAAAAAACCTCAAACTCATCACTGCAGTATTCGCCCCCATTGTCAGACTTGAGACACTTCAATCTCTGACCTGTCTCATTCTCCACTAAAGCCTTCCACCTCTTGAACTTCTCAAATACATCGGATTTGTGCTTCAAGAAGTAGACCCATAGCTTTCGGGTAGCATCATCGATGAACGTGACATAGTACCTTGCTCCTGCATGAGAAGCCACTTGAGTTGGTCCCCACACGTCAGTATGTACGAGTTCCAACTTAGAATTTTTCTTGGTACTACCTCCTTTTGAAAAACTGACCTTCTTCTGCTTTGATAGTACACAATCTTCACAGAATTTCAAATCCACAGATTTTAGATCTCCCAGTTTTCCTTTAGTCATCATCACCTTCATCCCTTTCTGACTCATGTGGCCAAGTCTCATGTGCCATGTCCTTGCATCAACAGTCGGATTTGCAGTACTGACGGTGGAATCAGTATCAGCTGTCATGTATAGTGTTCCTGACCTTGCACCTCGAGCAATCACCAAGGCTCCCTTAGTGATCTTCCAAGCATCATCATTGAAGGTGGTCACAAACCCCAAATCCGACAACTGACTTACCGAAATCAGATTTCGAGCCAGTTTGGGTACATGTCGCACATCTTTCAGAGTTAAAGTCATCCCACTTGATGTCTTTATCTGAGCATCTCCCTTCCCTACGATGTTGCAACTGTTTCCATCACCAAGATACACCTTGCCGTGATCACCTGCAACATAGTTTGAGATGATTGCCTTGTTTCCAGTAGCATGGAACGAGGCACCTGAGTCGACTATCCACGACTCCGGATGAATATCACAGGAAAGTATCAGGGCATCATCTTCACTTGCAGTTTCGGCTAAATTAGCACTTGCTTTAGTGTCAGAACCACCATTGTTCTTCGACACTTTGCAGTCTTTTCTCAAGTGACCCTTCTGCCCACAATTCCAGCACTTTCCAAGAGGTCTAGACTTGTTTCTAGACTTGGATCGTCCACCCCTATTTCTGTCTCCCTTCTTTGAAGTCCTTCCACGTTCTTCAAAAGCCAGCGCGTTCTCAGATGAACTTGCTGATGGATCCAGGGTTTTCCTTCGAGCCTCTTCACTCAGAATAAGAGCTACCACTTCATCAAACCTCGCTGTAGTCTTTCCCGAAGAATTACTAACAGCCGTGATAAAGCCTTCCCAACTTTCAGGCATCTGACCTAGAAGAGCCCACGCCTTCACCTCATCAGTGAACGTGATCTTCACAGATTCCAATTGGGCACATAGGGTATTGAATTCACTAAAATGTGAATGAACACTCCCACTGTCTCTCATCTTCAAAGTGAATAATCGTCGAATCAGGAATACCTTGTTCGCTCCTGTTGGCTCATCATACATGGAAGCCAGTGTGTCCATCAAATCTTTTGCAGTCTTTACTTTGGATATATTGGCGAGGATCTCCGATGCCAAGGACAAACGGATAGCGGCGAGCGCCTTCTTATCAAAACGCTCCCACTTCTCCGACGGCATGTCTGTCGGCTTCGCTTCTTCTCCGCCCAGTGGTAGATCCAGATCCTTTGAGAGCAAGTAATCTTCCATCTGCATCTTCCACACACCAAAGTTCTGTCCGTTGAATTTCTCTATCCTCAATCTTCCTTCGTCAGCCATTGGAACACAGGGAACGTTGCTCTGATACCAGTTGTTGCGAGATGCTTGAAAGCACTCACCCTTCGATCGTACTATTCCCTTTCTGGATCCAAACTGCGGAAAGACGAATCGAGAAGAAGAAGAAGTAGAGAATAAAATCAAACAATCACAAAGACAACAATTTTACGTGGTTCACCCCAATACGGGTTACGTCCACGGAGGCCACACGCACAGATTCAATATATTCAGCAAGGGTTACAATGATCTCTCTTCCTGTTGGAGATTGCACACCTAGGGCTTACAAGAGAGATAGGACTCCAAAAGAAACTCACTACGGCCGCTCTCATCTCACCTAGGGTTCACCAAAAAACCCTATTTATAGGTTTTCAACACATAAGGAAACTTCCCTACGAAAAACCCTAAGTCAAAAAACCCATCTTGCCATCGTTTCAATCAATCCCGTGATCAGGAGTCGACTCCTCACTTTCAGGGGTCGACTCCTGATAAGTTCGAGTCGACTCGGACATCCTCGGGTCGACTCCAAGTATCAGCACCGAAACTGGCACGTTCTGTCTTTCTGAGAGAGTCGACTCCTGCAGTTGCAGGAGTCGACTCCTGCAAGCAACCCAGAAAACTGCTCTCTGTTTCTTCACTGTGGCAGATGCGAGTCGACCCTCTCATCCCTGGGGTCGACTCAAGCTTCATAGGAGTCGACTCCAGCTCTGCAGGAGTCGACTCCATTCAGTTGGCACAGACTTTTTCAAGCAAACTTGAGCCGAATTCAATTTGCAGTCGTTTCGAGTTTCGAGGCACATTTTTCTCAACAGAATTAGAGAGAATATAAAGAGAGATAATGTTGCCAGTTGAGACCAAACCTCTTTAGCCAGCCAGCAACCAGATATAACATGCTGGACCTCTTCCACCTTTTTTTTTTTTTTTCTTTTTTTTTCTTTTTTTTTTTTTTGTTAAAATGGATCATTTAGGCAGTACGGATATGGATAGATCCAAAAAAAGTCGAAAAATAATAGATCTCGGGGCGCACTAGGCAACTCTCTTTTCCCAACCCAAAGAGTATCTTCAGAGTAGTTTGCCGCATATGAGGCCATCCAATCCACAGCTCCATTAGCCTTTCTATATACGTGTTTTGCTTGGAAGACCACCTCGTCATAGACCATGGACCAAATATCTTTAAGCAACAGGACCGCTGGCCGTCGCTGAATCATCCTCAAGAAGAACAGCTCTAGCCTGCAGCACTCACCAAGCGTAACCCAACCCATCATCTTCCACCTCTTCGGAACAAAGACCGCAAGTAGGAGATGGTGCTGCACGAGGATGCTCTCTCATGGGAACCTGCCTTAGTACGAGAACGGAAGAGTTTCACACAAGCTGATACCTTGGCCAGCCAGATCGAAGAGAGAGAGAGCCGAATCATTCGGAACTCGATCTTATTGATGAATGATTGAATAAGTTTCTTTGACAGGACTCTAAATACTCCCATTCCTTCCCCAGACTAATAATCTATCAGGAAGAAATGTGAGACACCAAGTCAGAATAAAAAAATTCTGCAGCATTCTCCATCATCTATATTCAGAGACAAAATGAGATACGAATGCATCGCCAGAAATGATCACATCGAGATGTAGCCATGCCTCAAAATACATTAGAGTTATTTACACCAGAAATCCCCGGGATTCGTAGAACTCGCCAATCACCTCTTAACACATGGCAAACGAGTCGAGACCGGCCTTTTCCTCCACCTCGGTCTCGGTGGGCCGTAGCGTTAGCGCTGTTGTCAGGAGATTCTCCACGAACCACGATTGTCTTTTAATAGTAAGTCACCCTTTATGGTCGCACGGGTGGGTCCCGCTCTGTGGGTATAGCTGGCTGCCTGGCTCGCTCCTTGTCTCTGTGCTCCGTATGCGTCGTCTCTCCGCTCTTGGAGAGGGAGGGATACCGGAAGCGGAGAGAGAGATACATCGAGAGATCTATTGGCGGCCTCCGTCGCCCTCTCCGTGGCGGCCTCCGAGGAGTGATGGGGGACGAACCGTTGCCCACCCGCTGGACGTTCGAGGTGAAGCCGAATCCTCCAATCCCTTGCTTCTCTTTACTTTCCCTCTCTTTCGATCTGATCGCGAATCCTTCGGACTGCTTTTGGTTTGCTTTCCGGCTCGGTTTCGATCTTTTTCTCCCTTTAGGGTGGATGGCTTGCTTTCTATTTCTCTTGTGTTCTCTGATTTTGCTTTATTTTCGCGGTTTTTGGCCTTTTTGGTTGATTTTAGGATTTCAAGCTATATTATGATGTGAGGTTTGGAAGAAAGGAGGAACCGAAGGAAGAGGTTACGGATTCAAGCTTCAATGTTAATGGGAGTCATGCAAATGGAGTGATGAATGCCGGTGGGAGCGTAAAGAAATCGTCCGACCTGGCCGTATACGAGCAGTTTGAGCGGCAGGTTGACTTCGTCTTGCCGTGACTTGACTTCTTTTAGATGTCCAGTTGCTTTATTGCATGCATATATTGGCATCAGGATTATGACATTTGATTCTTAATTTCAGAAGGCAAAAATGGAACCACGCCTGGGAGCTATTTCAGACAGGGCCGATGAAATGCTGTAAGAATTTTAGTGGTAGTATGTCGCATCAATGTAGAAATATGCATTATGGTGTGTTAATAGCATGACTTTCTTCTAGTATTGATGAAGCTATGTTTAATAGCCAAGTAATCTTGATTCGGTTTATTGTCGCTTTGACAGGGGGACAGGTTTCTATTGTTTTCATTCTTGTACTTCTATAACAATGGTTCATTATGGTGCGGGAATTTGACTGATGGTTAACTTGATATAAAAGCACTTATTTTCTTGTAATATTATGGAAAAGGTGGAGAGTTGAACGGTCGGTTAACAAGTAATCATAAAACGCATGTCAAACCACGAACTGGACCCAAATTGAATACTCATGGATCTTAGGGCGTCCTCTTGTTGATGTTCAAAAGAACAAGTGAAGAGCACTTCCCAAATCCGGCGTGCATATGGCAAGTAACATAAGTATTAGAAAACTTCTCTAATCAAATGGAAAATCACAGCTATCCTGTCATTCTTTCACATGCATCAAACAAGCTCAATTCCAGTTACTGAAATTAAAATGTCAAAACCCAAAACCGAAGCTATATAAAATGGTTAACTTGATGCTAGATAAACCTGATCACCATCATAAGATGAAAAAGAGTCCAACTAAGAAAAAGGAAATCCTGTTATCCATCTCACATCGCTTGCTTATGCCACTACAACTATGTATGTTCGATAATTTAGGAATGACTTTTACCTGAGAAGCATCTAGAGCACCTTCACATTGTATCAGTTTGTTGTTTACCTTTCCCCTGTGTCTTTTTGTATATGTTATTTTCCTTCCGAAATGTCATTGCATTCTTCTTTACATTTAATTTTCATCCCATAATGACATTTGCGTACTCATATTAAGTTGACCTGTTAATTCTTAGATACCGCAAACGGGATGTTAACACTGCATCATGTTTACAAAACTTAAAGCTATCAAAACTGTGCTTTTGCAGGCATAGACCTCTGCTTCCTCCTCTTGAATCTGCAGAAATGCGTACCCTGGCGGAGACACTATGCCGGTAATTTTGGATGATGAGAATGTTCCCAGAATGGCAATTTCTAAAAATAAAGAATATATTCTTATTTTCCAAAACATCCTCTTACAAAATATTGTTTTTATAACATTTTCCTTCAGAGACATCATTCATGGGAGTCCAGACGTTAAGTGGGAAAGCATTAAAGGACTAGAGAATGCAAAACGACTTCTTAAAGAAGCAGTTGTTATGCCCATCAAATATCCCAAGTAGGTGGACAAATTTACTGAAATATATATATATATATATATATATATATATATATATATATATATATTAATTATATGTTTCCTATTCTTTGTTAGTGAAAAGCTAGTAGTACAATAGTGTTTGGTATGCTATTGAAGATTATGTAGTTGATGTAATTGGTCGGCTAAGTGAAATGAGATTATCTTGCTAGCTATCTAATCTTGCTCATTTCGTAATTTTTGTATGCTTGCTGATCTCTTTGTTTCGCATAACATTGCATTAGTTCCAAAATTCAGAGATCATATTTCAGTTTCATCCATGGGACTATTTCAATTCGGGGATTCAGATGTGAAATAAAATAACTTGATTAAAACAAGGAATAAAATTTGCAAGAAGGGTTACTGATTAAAAAGTGTTATCCCTACAGAAACCATATGGTGCTTTAGAATAGACTTGTAAAAATCGACATAAGAACATCTAAGGTTGCTCCTATGAAGGAGGGAAAACTAGTTTGACAATTCATTTCTTGTAGAATTTAAAGGTAAGCAATGCACATATAAGAACTTAATGGGGCAACACTGAAATTGTCCATAAGGAATGGCAAGGAAAAACTGTTTTAGAAGATTTTCATTTCAAAACCTGAGGCCAAAAGATCAAATTTGTAGCTAATGACATTTTTCTGACCTGTTGGACTTCTACTGAAGTCTACAAGCCTGGGAAGAGATGGAGAGATTAGGAAAGTTGGCGATGTTTATTTCAGAACTTACAGAATGTGGATTGCACTTTAGATTGATGTGTAGGAAAACCATAGTTAGGTGAGTGTCTTGCATGGCACTATCTAACTAGGATTAGGGAAGCGGAGATGGCTTTGCAAATGACACGAGGTTGAAAGCACTAGAGCCAAATGAATGAAGAAGTGGTATAAATATCATTCTAGATAAATGCGATACTCAAACTTGTACAACTATGATGATATGAAACTTGGGATCCGCACTAGGAAGTGTGTTAGAGGGCAGATGGAAAGGATTAAGAAAGATGGCATCAATTGAAGAAATATAGGTTTTATACAAAAGAGAGGAAATTTATACGTGGTAATTGTTACTTGGAGAAAGCATATGGTAGAGTTTTGTGGTGTATAATTTGTTGAACACTATTTAAATTGTTATGGATGCATATGGAGTGGTTACCGGAGTTGGAGAAGTGGTTTTGGAAAGGTCAGGCCCCAAGCCTGTATCCTTACATCATATAATGTGGAGTTGAGAATAATGTCCAAGAAATATGGCCATGGTTTTCTTATTCTTAAATTTATGCTATAATTCTAATTGGTGAGATGAGAATTGGGTCAAGCTATGTATAACAAAGTCTTAATTAGTACGAAAATACTAAGGATATGGAATATTATTTTTATTGAAACAGAAGGAAAATAAACTCAAAGTTAGAGTTGATGACCAAGAGATGCTTGTGCGATCATTTTGTTATTTTGCAACCTTAGTTACTACAACTACGTTAGGTGCGTGCATGGGAAGTGGGTCTCAGACAAAAAAAATAATAACAAGAAAATACTTAGGAAGTGGGTGCAAAGATGAGTTTTCGAGGAGATTCGGAAGTGGGTGTACCATTCTAAGTGGAAGATTCCTACTACTAAGTTTGGAACTACTATATAAAAGAATGTAGAGACCAAAATGTATTTCTAGTCGACTCATAGAAAGAGACATTTTGTAGAGAAGTGTGTCTAGAATGTTATGTAAATGACCAAAAATTTTGAAGCTTAAATTTGTCAAAATGTGTTCCTGATACGTTTTCTCCAGGTACTTCACTGGTCTTCTATCGCCTTGGAAAGGTATTTTGCTTTTCGGCCCTCCAGGAACAGGGAAGGTTTGTATTTGATAATATATTATCTTTTTCATATTTTCCTTCTTTTCATTGTTCAATATATATCTTAGCAATTTATATTATGCACTTGTTGGTTTATGGTATCTCTTCAAACTCCATTGGTAATTTATGTGATCCCCCCCCCCCCCCCCCCCCAAAAAAAAAAAAAAGTTGACAGGTCTTCATTTTGCCCAGTGTTATCTTTTATTTGCACATTTTGTTGATCTTATGTGAACTATATGGCCCTATGCAAACACCCAAGTAGTTAACGTGTAATTGCTCCTTTTTAGTTCATCATGCTGACATCATGCGTAACATCATGCATGGGAAATCCATTTTGGAAATCCTACGACTTTTCTAACTGTTATTACATCTTTTTATGGACTTATCAAGGCTGCTCATCTGATGGGCAAACAACTGCATGGTCCGAATATTTGCTATTAGTCAATCAGCTGTGTTATTCAGATATTGTCCGTGGTACATGTGGTAGCTAACTTGAAATTACTCCCTGTTTAGTCTGTTCAGCTGACATCCTGTGCATCATCATGCATGCAGAATCCACTTTAATCAGTCTTATTGAATTTCTACATAGATTCCAGCAAGGCTGCTTATTCACTAGGCAAACAACTCTGATCGAGCTATTAGTTATTACCATGAGCTAATCTGATGTGTTACTACGATATCTCCTTTATTTGAATTTTAGCTAAATGAACAGATGATTGGTGTGGATACTGTGTCATGTTTTTCTCTGAGATAAAATTGTTGAATATCTGTGGGATTCTATACATGAATGCCACTGGTTTTGTTGTGATACTATATCTATTGATGCCACAACCAGTAAGGAATAGAATCAGTTTTCCATGTTTTTTCTTTCAAAAAAACAGAAAAGAAAAAGAAAATGATGTCCATCTGCATAGCTGTGATCAGTTTCTTTCTTCTAGTACATGGGATGCTTCCTGATTCTCCTATAAAAAAAAAGGATATGAGATTATCTCTATTATTTTCTTTTTTGCAATAAATCAAATACCGCCTTTATATTCTCTATGTCTTATTAGTTTCAACAATCCAGACAATGCTTGCAAAAGCTGTGGCTACCGAATGCAAGACTACGTTTTTCAATATTTCAGCATCATCAATTGTCAGCAAATGGCGTGGTATGTTCAAATTTGGCCTATTCTATAATAATCTCTCTTCTTTTTTCACATTTTTGCTCTTATTGTGTTGCATTTTTATGGCTTTTTTGCTCTCACATGAATATTTTTGTTGGCGTGTAGCAAAAGATTGTTATGATTGGTCATCCCGTCAATCTCTTTTATGAACAATTATCATTTAGTTTTAGTTGTACCAGTCTTGGATTTTTTTATATCTTGGATAGCAATTGACAATTTGTTGGTGTGGAGGGATTAAACTTAAAATGATGCTTTTTCTTCAAACATAGAAATCTTAACTTTGTCTTCAGTTACAGTGAAACTATATTTAGTCGCACTGTACTGTGTTCTGAACACCACTTCTGAAGTTCCATTATTTCCTTGTACATAAGGATCTTATGTCTCATATGAGCAATATTTGTCAAACCTCATTGACGAAATGTACTTATTTTGCCTAGAGACCTTGAGTTCCCTTCTGTCTACAGATTGTTGTACAAATAATGGGAAATACGGAAATAACAAAGACCTGTAATCCATTGTATGGCACTTTTATATAGCCTTTCAATAAATTGGTATTCCGTTTATTTGGATGTTATAATGCATTGTATCAAAGAACCACCTTCTCTGTTCTCTATTTTTGATAATAATATAAGCCAGAATTATTTACAGATATAACATGGTATGAATTTTTTCTTTATGGTCAGATGTCAAGTTAATGATGTGCAAGTTTGCAATCCTTTGTATTTTTTTGTAAGAATGCAGGTGATTCAGAAAAGCTAGTGAAAGTTTTATTTGAGCTTGCCAGGCACCACGCACCATCAACAATATTTCTTGATGAGATTGATGCAATCATTAGTCAACGTGGTGAAGCACGTAGTGAGCATGAAGCGAGTCGACGTTTAAAAACTGAGCTACTTATACAGGTAGTCTTGCATGTTGTCTCAAGGTGTTTAACTTTTGTGGGGATACGTATCTTAAAACATGTCTATATTTACAGTTTTCAATTAAAAGAAAGCTGTGGGCTTCAGCCTTTCCCTTCCATCAAAAATAAAGTAAAATAAAATAAAATAAAGCTTGTTGCAAGCGAGTATATAGTGACTTACTTCCACAGGCCAAGTCTACTGTCCTTAAGTTTTAGGAATACAGAATGTGATCTTTGGATAAGAAGGTTAATACTAAGAGGACATTGAATTCTCTCTGGAGGCTGGAGGGATTCCTTCACGTCAGTAGTACATGACCCTTCATTTGTCCACTTCATCAAGAAAAATGCAGTCTTGGAAGGCTCCATTTGCTTCTGTATGGGGGATCTTGCTCTATATGTTGTTTGTGAGACATTGTAGTGGATCTTTCATGTCCATTGGCTTCTATGGAAAAGACCATATCTGTCAGTTAATGTTATCTGTCATATTTGAAAGACCATATCTTGTGACACAAAGACCATATCTTGTGACACCCATCTCATTTTTGATTCCCACAGCTAATGAACTTAACCCATCCAAATTTTCTTACAATTCTTTTTCTTTTGCACTTTTGTTGCAGATGGATGGTTTGACAAAGACAGATGAGCTTGTATTTGTTTTAACAGCAACAAATCTGCCTTGGGAACTAGATGCAGCTATGCTCCGGCGTCTTGAGAAGCGGGTATCCTTTGAATTCATTATTCTACATGATTGGAGTGATAATCAAGAAATAACTATAATGTGTTGGAATCACTGTGCTTCTAAAATATGACTGGAGTGCCCCCTGGTTTCTAAACTTTAGTACTCAAACATGGATATTTGATATGGCTGGCTATAACAAGATACAATGCTTCTTCTTTAGGAAAAAAGCATACAAAGCATTAGCATTTGTTCCAGAACTGTAATAACACGACTCCGCTAAAAATTTGGACTTTTGAGTTCTCATAGTTGTAGAGATACAGCGAAGTATCATCATATATGGATGCCCTTAAGGGCCTGTTTGGTTGCCAGGTATAGGAGTTGGAAAACATCTGCTTTGCAGAAAGTTCATAAGATGCTGAAAAATGTTTATTATATACAGAAAAGTGAGCCTTTTTTTTTCCGAATAAAAAAGAATCAGAAAACAAGTGTGAGATCAACTTTTCCTTCTGTAAATCACCACAGTTACCATCAAACAAACGATAGCAAAGCTGCATTTTCTGTTTCGAAGAAAAGGATCCCCTCCCCTTTCATACATTTTGTTACAAACAAACACACCCTAAAGCCAGATAATTATTCATTTCTTATATAACATCTGTCTTGATGATTAATCTGAGGTCATTCATAAAATCATGCATGGATTTGCATTGCTGTCGTCACCATCCAAGTATATTCACCATGGAACTGGTTCTGGTTTTTAACTCTTAGTCAAAAATGAGTAATATACCTGTGAATGATGGATAATACTTTGAAGATGCAGTTTCATTGTGAGAACAAATTTTGGAAAAGACGGATTCCCAAGTAAACATATGCCTTTGAATGATGAAAAAATTATAAATCAAATTTCTAAACATTGGATAGAAACAACTTATGAGCTTTCATCCATTTTCTGATTTGCTGGATACTTTAGGGGTGGATATTATGCTCAGGATTCTATGACACTTCTGCTTCTTTAAGATTCTGAATTTCCGGGGTTAATAGAGAAATAGGCAAATAAGAAAATACCTGATCTATTAGCTGATTGGCTTAATCTGCTTCCAAAAATTTTCTTGTTGGTTTTCTGAGTTTTGGAGAATGGAATTGACTATTTACTCTTGGCATAGATTCTAGTTACTATTATAGTCTAAGGTTCTCTTTAACTTTGTTCAATCAGATTCTTGTACCTCTTCCAGAACCAGAAGCAAGGCGAGCAATGTTTGACGAGCTTTTGCCATCAGTCCCTGGAGGAGCAGAAATTCCTTATGATATTCTGGTGGAAAGGACAGAAGGCTATTCAGGCTCAGATATTCGTTTAGTATGCAAAGAGGCAGCCATGCAGCCGCTGAGACGATTAATGACACTTCTAGAAAGTAGACAAGAACAGGTGCCTGAGGATGGTGAGTATAGTTGATGATTCTTATGGAGCTTGTAAAAATTGTAATAGTATTTGTAACCGGCAAACGAAACGTGAATGCCAGATAAGTGGATTAAAATAATATAAAGGTTAGCTTGATAGAAACTAATCATGCTACTAGAAAACATGAATACCTGACTTTGTTTTTAAACTTTTCCATTCATAGAGACTTCCATCAGACCATAACTTGCTATCCTTGTATACTCAAGGAGGAATGTAAGACAAAACTCAAAGTAAGATGCCTTTCTGGCTCCATATTGGTAGGTAGGTCAGGTGAGCTAACTGAACCATTAGGAAGAGGTCATTTGTTTTGACAGTGCAAGACATGAAAAGCACAATAGGTAAAAAGAGAAGAAGAAAGGAAACATGGAATGCACCATTGTATAGCATGTGTGGGTGGGTGGGTGAAAGAGAGAGAGAGAGAGGGAAAGAGAGAACATTACCTGGTACAAACTTAATTGAGTTAATTCTGTGATTTAATTTCTTGCATTTTAGTGGTAACTTCCTGAGTGCCATTTAGGCATTGTTACAGCACAAAACATGAAGAGCATGGTGATGATTATGAGAAAAAAAAAATGAAGAATATGAGGTGAATCTACCACAATAAACTTACATAAGTTAAAATTCCCAACGTTTTCACTAGATCTAACATTGGCTGTGGACAATCTCTAGTTTGGACCATATATATATGAAATGACTCCTATTATAACTTAAAAACATTTTTACATACAGTATAATTTTAAAAAATGGAATAGTTTTGCCTGCAGTTAGAACTGAAATCTGCACCAAAAGTGTGCAGATATGAAATGGCTTGCATCTTAGTCCTCAAGAGATTATTTGAATATCTCTATAATGTGATTTGTTGGTGTCAAAATGTGGCTTTGTGATGTTTGCCAATATATTTTATATCTCATTTAACTCTGTTGTCAGTTTGTACACCAGGCTTTCCCTCCTGGAAAGTACTTAGACTTTGTTATCTCGTGAAAGTTCAGTTGCATTACTAGATCAAATCTGTTTACCATCCAAAAGGAACCCAATTAGTTACTGAAGCACCAAATAGGGTGGCTTACTAGCTTAAACAGAACTCAATCCTTTGAAACTGAAATGGTGCGGATCAAAGTTCAGTTTTGGTTAATTTTTACCTCATGCCGAGATACCATAGCTGACTCGAATTATGGCCTGCAGAGTTGCCAGAAGTTGGTCCAGTGAAACCTGAGGATATGGAGCTGGCTCTGAAAAATACAAGACCATCAGCTCATCTACATGCTCATCGCTATGAAAAATTCAATCAGGATTATGGCAGCCAAATTCTTGTTTAAAGGTCAACTCATACTATGCTGTAGTTGGATTATGTTATTTCTTTTTCAGGATCAGGGTCACTGACATCATCTTCCTCACCAGGAGTTCTTAATATGGCTTCATTCAGAAAACCATGATTGATTTGGAGCACTTCACCACATCATGGAATTTAACATAAGTAGAGGATCACCTAATCATTGCAAATTAGCTACTATTTTATTCTGCAACTGCCCAAGAGGGAGACATCAATGGTTGGACGCATCAACTGCCCTTAGTCAAAAGTGTAGTACATTTATAACTTAATGTGCTAAAAGCTAGTTACAGCTTCCATTGATCTTTTCTTTAGACTGATGGTGAGAAATTATTTTATTATAGAATATATTTAGATAGTAGCATTTCCATTATGTTTCTGGTTCATGTACAATTATACTGCTCAGAACATTGAATCAAACAATCCAAGCTCGATTGTTCAGTGTACTTCCCCAGAAAGTATTATGTTAGAGCAGTTATCTTGCAGGGCTGGATTACTCTTCTCAAACATTAAGCACTGTTAGCTGCCATTATTAACAATGGAGCTAACTTATCGTCAAACTTTCTGTCAATTCTTAATTTTTACCTTGGTAACATGATTTTCTGATTTTTTTTTGGTAAACTAACTAATCAGCTATCCCATCATTTACAATTATATACAAATTCCATGATCTATGTTCAAGTTATTTATAACAGTGCTGTACAATGTCGTCGATGACATTTTTTTTCCTATGTTTATTGTAGTTACTTCTTCAATGCTTCTTTTCACTTGAATAGGTGTACATCTTTTCAAATAGTCTGTCATCCTTCTATTTAGATTTTTCCCTAATTCATATATATCTGATTTCTTTCTAAACTTCTTGCAAATTATTGGAATTTCTTTTTCTAAAATTCTGAATGTTCAGCTCTGGCCAAGTTTAGATCTATCCAATTAGATATCAAATGTTGTACAATTAGCAACAATCTTATCCATGCGGCATGTTTTAGGTGATTTAAAAACAATATATTAATACAAAATTCAATAATCTTCTCATACAGATTCTGTGGCAGCTGTAGTACATAGGCAAAGGGCATTTTTCAAATAGTTGTTGCTAGGGCTGAAAGCGGATCAGATTCGTTTTTGTATCTGATTTGAGTCGGATTCGGATACTGTTTTTTTGGTTTGATCAGATCGGGATCGAATTTAGATAGTCATTTCAAAAAATTTTCAAATACAAATATGAATATGGATACATTCGGATATTCATATGACAAAAGAACTAGTTAAGTGATTAACCAAATCTAAATTAAAAAAAATCCGAATATCGAATGGCCGTCACTTAAGATAGTAATTCGAGTATAGAATGCTCAATTCGAAAAAAATCTTTTGAATCATGTTTTTAAGTAAATCTTTTCCTTATGATCATATTTCTGTTGCTAGTTTTCATTATTAAATTTTTCTTCAAAACTTGATTAATATCAAACAAAAATTTGAATTTATCTCCATATTTGAATAAAAAATTATAAATATATTTAATATTGAATCTATATCCATATTTGTTTATAATAAATATAAATATACTTAATATCTAATTCATATCTATATCTATTTAAAACAAATATAAATATTATTTTTAATATTTATTTAATATTTATAGATATAAATATAGATATATCAATATTCGATTTGTATTTGATCTGTTTTCACCAAATCAAATGCAACAAATAACAGCTTCACTTCTATTTGCTCAGAGGAAGTTCTTCAAGGCATTCCTACCACTTAGATCATCTCAATTATAGCGTTGCTTTCAGTTTACCTCAAGAATCGGCAAAAGCTTCAGCAACCCTTAGACTTGTGTTCTCTCGAAAATTCCTTGCATCCGTTTAAGAAGAATCGATCACCTCATATTTATCATTCATCCAGATAATCCAAAACCGTCCTGAAGGTTTATGATATGCCCAGACATATCATATGCTTTTTTTCCTAGTGTGCCATGCCCAGACATACTCCAGTATTATAGCACTCGCACGTTTAATGCACAAACAACATCAACCATTACACTTGATGGTGTGTTCCAGGCCACATTATAATTAGAATAGACAAAACTATTGTAACTAAAGAGGTACCGTGCATGCAATTAGCGGTTACATACCCTTAAATCTCAAGATCAGTTTCATGTCTTGAGAGGCTTAATACCACACTGGCATAGCCACAGATCAGAGACACAAATGACAAATACTTATAAATAGTCCACCTTTAAGAAAGAAGATTAGTAATAGTTTGTGATCTTAACATCATCCCCAAAATACATTGAAAGCCAAAATATTAAGATCGCAATCTACCACCAACTGATCAAGGGTACCCTCTTAACGACTCAGCTGTTTTCCCAGATCTTGAATCAGACCAAGCTTTGGCAATTGTTCGTTTCATTTCATCATCGCCTTCCTCGTACATGTTCTGCAACACATTGGCATTTTAGTTTCTTAGCACACGCAACTAAATAGAATGAAACAAAGAAAAGAAATTTTTGATGCTGTCAGGAAAAAAAAAAAACTCACCTTCATCAAATCCATAATTCCTGCCATTGGGTCTTTATCTTTGTCTAAACTTGGCTTTAGCTGCAAATCATAAAATAAACTTAGTATCAGCCATCAAATTGTATCAAAGCTAATGGTGATAAGTCTGATCTATTGAATTCTTTGTTAGCAGACAGAACTGGATTTTATTACAAGATGCTGAGAAGAAATTTCGTTGGTCTATGCTAACCTCATTAAACTACGGAAGCTTGTAAAAGAGAGGGAGAAAAAAGAACAGAATGAACAATAAAAGCAAGTCAATAAGGCAGCTGATTGGCTTTCTAATCTTTACCACATTCCGGATCCTTTTCCATGGGTCGCAGGTACCTCAGGATGTACAGATGATTGTACAAAGAGACAACAGGTCTTTACATATCTACGGGCATGTAACTATGAAAAAAATTTACTTTTCCTACCAAATAAATCAATAAATAAACTAAAAAATCCATCTTCTGACCTCATATTGGTCTAGTACAACAATCCATCTTAGGAAGCATGTGTGACAGATGCTCATTTTGTTTCCCACAAAATCAGAACAAGGGAAAGCACATTACAGCAAAACACTCCTTCAGCAAAATTTAGACTAAATATATCATGGTAGAAATTCAAATAACTACATCTCTAGACAGAGGTTGAATATTAAGAACCCCATATGTTGGCTGTGAAAAAGCAGAGTATTGCCAATTGTAGTACCATTAAGCACGAACTCCTCAACTTCATTTGTAGCTCTGTTACACACCATCCCTACCTTCCTGTCGCCACTCTCATTCTTAATAAATATACCTCGAAGCAACAGAAGTGCACATCCTAGAATTGGGACCGCATTTATTGAATGACATAAATGATAAGAAATCTTTACTTGAAATGGAAGCCCACAGCCAGCCATAGTATCTCTCATATGTCACATGCATTCCAATAGGGTCTTTAGAAAAAAAATAAAATAAAAGGAGGACTACAAGAGAGATCAACCAAAGAACAAGTTAGATCCAACACCTCATAGATGATAGAGAGGGTGTAGTAACTGCTGGACTATGGTTGGACATTTCAACTGGGTTAGTATCTGTAATACAGTAACCTCTTTGTGCTAATGCTTATTTATTAACAAAACCAGACCAGTTTATAAGAAAAGATGAGAAAAATTAAAAAAACATTTTATTACCTTATCCTCCTTGAAGTGCAGGTCTAACCAGTTCCCTTTCGAAGCTTTGGACAGTGTAACAATAACTTTCGTCGGCTTAACCACCACTTTACATTTCTCAGGAATTATTTCTTTGTTTAGTTTCGGAATAGAGAATCGATAATTTTTCCCTTGGACATCATGAAATTTGATGTCCACTGACATTGGCTTAAACAGAGTCTCCATCTTCCCTTCTTGTACACCTTCTAGCAACGCATAGAGCTGAAGCACAAAAGGCAAGCTTGCAGAATTATATTAGTTCCAGAAAGAAGAAAACCGAATATAAAAACTGTCAGTAAAAGAGAAAAAAGATTTAAGTATAAGGTTGGTCTGGAATACATAGCTCAAAGAGACAGAGACAGAGACAGAGACAGAGTCCAATCACATCTCTTGGAATGGAAAATTGGGGAAAGTTGGGAAAAGAAATGGATGACAAAACAATTTTTAAAAAAGGGGGGTGCTCGCATGGGTGCACATAGTATGTATGCATTGTGCACAAGCTGCATCCTTACCCATAATACTACCAGGAATATAGCAGTTAAATGATTACAGACAAGATGCAACAGCTTCCTTCAAAAGAAGGACACAATACAACATTAACCACCCCTCTGTCACTAGTTTATATAGGATGCCTTTCAAAGGCTGTCAACTTAACCAGAAAACCCCATGAGTTATTAGGAAATTGGAAGATACAATTAACTCACGACATCTACTTCTGTACTTATTTCAGAATACAACCATAAAAACAATCATAACCAATCTGACCTAGATTATTTTCAGCTGTCCAGTACTTCCTAACAAGGATGGCATCTGGTCATTGCATTTTTTCAGATCCTTTATCACGAATGGATCCATGTAATCCAGGACTTCTTCATTTATTCAGCCCAAGTTTCGCATTTGGTACCAGACCCCATACTGGTACCATGTCCATATGCCCAAGGCAGGGATTGGTTTGGCGTGCCAAGTCTCGGTATACCGCCCATATAGAGTCTTTGTTCGGTACCAGTATGGGGAAGTATGCACCGATATGGCAAACATTGAGTAGGCCTTTTAATAGAAGAAATATCCCATCTTCTTTATTAAAGAATTTTTTAGTCTTTTACCACGCAAACCCATACCTATCTGGATCTAGAATAAACTCACATTCTCTCTCCAACACTTCCTTATTTCCATGGAGCATTTGCCAACAATCTGATGAACAAAACATTGCTTCCTGATTGTTATTTTAGAAATTTCAATGAATCAGATGGGCATGTCAGGCACCAAACCAAGCATACCTCCTATTTAATCCACCTTTCTCTAAATCTATTTGATGTATTTATTTATATTTATTACTATGAAGATCCAAAACAACGAAAGATCACAACTATATATTCCTGGACACAAAACTCTAGAGTGATTGAATCCACTAAAAAATTGCAAGTTTATTCCTTTTAATCCTAAACCTTTGATACAAGATGCTTATTTATACTCAACCATTCAAACATCATCAACACTACGTCATCCACTGATATGATTTACACAAACAATTATCTATTATATCAGAAATAAGTTAGACCTTTATAATTTTTACCTTTTACCCATGATTCTAACTTAGATATTTGACCCTTCCAGCTAAAACTATATCATCCACAAATAACATAGACATGGATAATGATTTGTTACAACAAAATTCATTTACTATATGATATATGCGAAGAGAAATTCTTCATACAAAAGATCATTAAATTCTTTTAAATACTTCCATGTCATAAATTTCCATTAAATACTTCCCCCTTCAAAAGTTTCAATAACCCAACTAAAATAATGAACTAAGACAACACAATACATTGATAACCAATTGCACCAGCAATTTTAAGTTACAAGAGTCCATTATGTCCTTGGGACAAAGAATCATGATGTACAAAAGAAACCTAACCACATTCCCACACATAAAATTGGGTTCAAGGTTTGTTGTCTCGATACTGAATCCCGTATCAGTACCATCCTATTATAGTGTCGGTATGTAGTACGATACGAGATGGCAATGTGTATCGAATATTAGTACAGTATGAGACTGCATAATAGTTCAATAACGGTATAGTACGATATCAACCAGTACGGCAAACATTGATTGGGTTCATGAACATCTCCAACCATTAATGAAGACCTACAAATGTTTTCTAAACTCTTGTTTTTTGCTATCATTTGCTTCTGCTCCATATGGAGGACCTCCTTTGTTAATGATATTAAAAATTACAATTGCTATTCAAAAAAACTTGGGTTCTTTCATTCCTCCTATGTTTTGGCACATCATAAATCACCTTTCCTTATCCAGACAGCATCTTCCTTATACCTACCTAACTTCCAATTGTTCATCCTCATCTCTACATTTCTATGTATAATGGAAAACTTTTTGTGGCTTAAATCCCCATTTTTTTGTTTTTAAGATATGTTGTCACATGTAACTAGAAGCAAATTTAGCATATAAACCATCCAAGAAGACATTCTAGGTTTTTCCAGAAACTTCATTTCTAGTTAAATAGACAACTAGTTGAGAAAGGAGAGAAAGAATCCAGAACTCCTTTAAGAAATAAAGTCTGGTCGACAATCTTTTGTTGCTTTACAATACACCTCTTCCACGAGTTATGGAAACTCGATACTGCTATCCTTCCTTTCACATGCACAACACATGCCTAAAAGTTACTCCATTGTAACTCATGAACTTCATCTTAGAACTCATTCCAACTTATTTCCCAAATCTATCTACATTCATCTTAACCTTCTCATATCCCGATACTCCTGAAGCCTCCATTATAATCCAAATAACATTACTAAATTTACTTTTGCTGGTAATAGTTTTAATTAAGTGTCCCAAGCATAAAAAGGCTGTTTTAAAAAAATAAAAAAATCGAAAGCACCTTCTACCTCTGCCTCATCTCACCTTAATTCTAGTGAAAACACTATCAACAAAACTCTACATTCTTTTCTCTCTCTCTCTCTCTCTCTCTCTCTCTCTCTCTCTCTCTCTTGTATGTGTGTGTTGCGCGGCTGCGTACGTGCGCTCATGGGCACATATGCAAATTTTTTACTACATCTCATTTCTTTTTTACTAGTTGCTTCTAATTTTTAGTATCTCACCTCCATCTTTCTTTTGTAGCATTCAAAACTTCTACTTCCATCAATTAGAACATAATTTCGCAATTAATAACAAATTATAATTATCAAAAATAATTTAATATATAACATATTCTTTGTGCATTCATTTTAAGGTTTTAAATACCAGTGTGATGGTGGGGTGTCCTAATCCGGATGTTAGGATGAGCAATATCCTAAGCATCAAGGCAGAATGACTCAAAAAATGGATTAGGACAAACAAGACATCCATTGTCCCAAGCATGGTCTGCCGTATCAGTCGGTACGGGTCGGTACCGGACCCTACCGGTACGGTACAGCTACATATTTCGGTACCAAACCGTACCGACGCGTACCGGCCCGTACCGATCCCGTACCGGCCCAAACCAACCAGTCCGTACCGGCTCCAATTTTTTTTGGCTTTTAGCCCCATCGGTACAGTACCGGTTCGGCTTGGTTTGGTTCGGTACCGTACCGGTACCGATGCCCACCGGTACGTCGGTACAGTCGGTACCGCATACCTTGGTCCCAAGTGTCGAGGCATTAAGCATCTTGTTCCATAGAAAATCAGGATGATCCCATCCCATAGTATTTAAAACCTTGATTTGTTTACTTAGTTCCCAAATGTCATCTCACTTAATTATCCCAGCTAAATTTGTTCTGCCAATGTCCCTTTGACCACCTACTCAGCCTCTGAGCTCCCCTTCTACTTGGAGCGTACTCAAAAATTTTCTTAGATGAAATCGTTCCTAACCCTAACATTTTAATTCTAAAATTCATCCACTTTAATTTTGTCAGAACTCGAAAATACTAAACCTTCAGCATTATTAACCCTCAAACGAATGCCAGATATATTTTGAGCCTATATTTTGTTTTGGTACAAATTCTGAGCCTACATTTTAAAGGATCGTCCATGGGCTGCAATGCCGCTCTCTTTCTCTGCGCACCCCTTCCCTCCTTCAGTGCACAACAGGCTCCAAAAGGATATCAAGGGGGACATCCAATCAACTGATTTCACTATTTAACAAATAGAGCTAGCGTGTGGCGATTATGATCAAGCTCAAATCTCAACCCACAAGCATGATTATATAAAATGCATTAAATCAATATGTGGGATAACATATTTCAATCACACAATGATAGCTGTTTTGCTCTGTCTATTAACAGAACACAGAAAATAAAAAAGCACATACCTTGATCTTGTCATTGTCTTGATCCCAGCTAAACGATCCGAGAGTAACATAATTCAAACCGCTGGCAGCCGCAGGAGCCTTTTCCGCAGAAACCGCAGGCTGTGCTGCTGCTGCTGCTTCTGCTGCTGCGGCAGTAACTTTAGACAGCTGCCAATACAACAAACAATACATAAATAGCAATCCATCGAAACTCAATGCCAATCAGACGACAGCAAGAAACACCCAATCCCAAACTTTGCAACAGCATTAATTAATCAATCCGGATAACTTCAAAAATCATCGATCAAATAGCTGTCCATGAATCAATCGAAGTTGTCCCAGAAAAATAAAATTCAAATTGATGGTGTTCCAAGAAATGATCTTTTGAGTCGGAAAACCGCTAAAATCGGAACCAAAGAAAGCAGGAAAGGAAGGAACAACTATCAAACCCTAAGCAACTGAGGTTGAGAGAAAGGCGGCCGAGGAACGAAGGTGGGGGAGATACCCTGGCGTCGAGGTTACGGATCTCGGCAGAGAGGAGGGAGAGGACGCGGGGCCTTTTGGCGATGGACTCGAGATGCCGAAGGTCCTCCAGGTCCAGCCTCAGTTGCTGCTCTTCCCCCATCGCACCAATTCCTCTTCTTCTCTCGCGTCCCAATTCCTTCGGTGGAAGGATGGAAGAATAGATACAGATAAGAGGATTTGTTTAGGTTTTTTTTTTTTTTTATTTGTCTGGAGAATGAGAGGGAAAGTTCTAGACTAGAGACATGGAACAGCCACCGTAAGAAAGAGGCCGTGGCCGAAGGAATGGGAGCGTTCCAGAAGTAGGGGCGAATCTAATGATGATTGATGATGATCCGGTGCACCGTTGGATTTGGTTCTCGATTAAACGTTGAGAGGCCCGAAGGCTCCATTTTGGATACCGGCATACAGCTGGTATGTCATCGGTTTATATATATATATATATATATATATATATATATATATATATATATATATATATATATATATATATATATATATATTAGGTATACATTAAAAATACAAAAAATAATAAGTTCCGAAATACATCGAATAATACTTTCTCCTCTAGTCACACGGTCTTTCTAGAATGGTTAGCCGCATACGAAGCTACCCAATTTGATCGGCATCTTTCATCACAATTATATTAGCTACCTGAAACATTAGTATTTCGATTGTTCCGTGGCTCACCCTATCTGACTTGGTCCGACAGGGCATAAATGTGGCCCTACATAATATAAATGTGTTTTCATTTGAAGTAAACATGATATAAATGTGCCCAAAGTCTTATAAATCATGTTGAAACACCAATTATTAATTTATTTTTATGTGTATGAATATTTGGGCATAGTGAATATTATTTTTTCATAATATTCTTTTTGATATGATGTAATAATTTGACGTGCAAACTTACAAGCGAGCTAATTGAAGTATTCATTATTTATTGAGATATCAAATTCGTTATTTATTTTTTTAATATATTTTTAGAGAATTAGTATCAGAGAGATACTAATATGGAACAACCACTAGATATAAGAAAAGAATTTTCAGCGTTTCTTACTTTCTTAGTATAATTATCAGAAACTATTTTATATTTTTTTTTATTACATTGAATATTTAGAAAGTTGTTGAAGCCAAATTCCTGTGAAGTAAAAGTTATTGTTAGTTTTTGAACTAATTAATTGTTAAATTTAAAAATTTAGACCCTCTAATTATATCCCACTGATTTGATTGAAATTATTATGTTATATATCTATATTGATCTAATCACAAATCGGATGCCTTGCATAGTTGCAAGGCAATGCTTTACGGGAAATAAGCCATTTACTAAGAGTAATAAGCGTAGGCTGGTCTAGGATGAGCTTTGGATTGCTGGTTTGAGTTGAATAGCTTCTGCATTTAAGCTATGATTAGCCTGCCAAAAAGATGTTATTAGAATTACATCAGCATCATATGCAGGCTATTATATGGCAAAATTAAGGGCCTATGGGGTAAGAGAGAAATGATGAAGTGAAATGTGACAAGGAAATCCAAAACCCAAACAAATGAGTGATAAATACATAGGTCCTGCAAGAACAATGGAAACATTAGAGAAGCAGATATAGTGCGACGAGGGTGCATATAGGGCGGGCTGGACCATGCAGTCTATGGGTTTATCTCACAATGCTCGACCAAATGCGTCTTAGCTTCTCCGCTCTTTAGCTCAGGATATCTCATGCCGACTGGGTAGCCTCCTTAGCGGCTCATCACTTTGGTGGCTTCCGGTAAAAGAATTAATTGGTCGCACTCATGCACGTGTTATGCAAGGCGCCATTCAACTAAGAAGTTTATCCCTATTTCAGATTCTCTCATCGCGCTACAACCTATTCTGGCTAAAACTGGACTATTGGATACAATATCTGAGCCCCATTCAATTAAAAATGCAGTGACCAATCGCTAAACTCATCTACCATCTGGGCCGGTTCCAAAAGGCCTTGCTCTCGCCATACCAATGTGCAGACCTGTAAACTATAGGAGAACTAGGGAGCAACAGAGACCAAGTTCCTTCTGTAAAATACATTCAACAATCAACTCTATTCCCTGAGGTTTAGAATACTGGCTTTTTATAACATGATGAAAGAAATTAAAGGTTTCCTCTACCATATGGCCATTATCTTGTTCTAATGGCTGTCTTTTCATGATGGCCATTATTCAGGGTTGTTCCATAAAAATATTAATAATAGCCATTTTAAAGGCTGAACTACCATTTCCAGGACCAAAGGATATAGCCGTTGTTGAACCTCTGTCCTTCTGTCCCTTATAGATAAGCCTCGTAGCTTTACCGTTAGCCCATGGCCCACAGGACAAAACTTGAGTTACACATACATCAACGGTAGCTTTCCCAGGTCCGTTGGCCGTGTTCCATGGCTCTTTGTACCATTACGAACTTAACGAGACCAAGAAAATGTACATAACGCGTCACAAAGACCAGAAGCTAATTACAGCATTCATAAAGGAGCAAGCAAGCAAGTCAGCAATGGAATCACCAGAATTTTTTCTTCTTTGGTTAGCCGAGCAACGTATCGATTGAAGAGCCAAGCCCCGACCACACTCCAACCTGCAGCCATTTGAGCAAGCCAGACCTTGCAAAAGCTGTGCTATCCCCTCAAATCCAGCCTTTCCCAGACACTCGGCAGCGGCAGCACCAGACCTCAGTGGCGACAAACCTGTCCAATGGCCCCACCCACTCCCATCTCTCATCTCCCCTGTACTCCCAGAACCAGAGACTCTAAACTCTTGTAGCAATTAATTCCATTAGCTGAAGTAGTTTAGATCAGCAACCACAGCCAAACTAATTCCATCTCCCAGAAGTCTCAAACCTAATTCTAGATGCCAAAACAACTTGGCTACTTGGCTGTGCCCTAAGCAACAGTAGCTGAAGCAACACAGCATGACAGTACTAAGCAAAATAACGACAAAGCAAGAGACAGAGAGAGAGAGAGAGAGAGAGAGAGAGGATTGATCCGTCCGAAGTGTAGATAGACCTCCGACAAGTCTTTATACTGTGTCCTCTATTTCTGGTGCCCCTTCTTCTTCCAGAGATCTCCAAGCATCCGAATTCCGGACCCCCTCCTCTTCCCTCCCCCGATACACTCTTCGTCCATCTCCCCGCCCATCAGCGGCGATCCCCATCCCGCGAATCCCCCGCCGCCGGCACCAAGGTGTTTGTCCAAGGACCCGCACCGCTGCGCCATCCTCCTTCCACCCATCATCTCCGCCCCCGGCCCCGCCCCGGCCGCCAGCACAGCCGCTGCCGCCTCAGCCGCCTTCCGCCACTGCTCTGTCTGCACCCTCAGCCGCTTCATCTCTGCCTCCAGCGCCGCCCTCGCCTCCCCCAACGCCTCCAGCTGCTCCCCCAGCTTCTCCACCTTCGCCTCGCTCTCCCTCAGCTCCTCCTCCACTGACACCAGCTTCACTCCCAGCTCCTCTTCTTGAGCTCTCGCGGCCGCCATGACTTTCTCCGAAACTTCCTCTGCCTTCTTTTTCAGGCTCTCATTCTCCGCCAACACATTCTCCAGTTCCTTCTCCTTCTCCAGTAGCTTGGCCTTGAGTTCCAGTACCTCTGGGATCTCGGAGATCTCCATAGGCTTGTTCTCCTCCTCCTCTAATTCATTTTTCTCCGTTGCAGCCATCTCGGTCTCACCATCTTTCTCGTTCTTTGCCTCCGTCTCTTCCTCTTCCTGCTCCTTCACTGCCTTCTCATCATCATTCCCAACCTCATTGTCTGTGTTATTTGGCTCCGCTGGGACCGGAGCCGGCGAGACTACTTCAAACACATCGGTGGCAGTGGAGTTGATGCTCTCCTCCTCGGATCTGGTCTCCGGCAATTCCTCCTCCACCTTCCGCTCGCTCTTCTCTAGAGAATCCAAGCATGAACTAGTAGTCTCGGTCTCTTCTTTCGAGGGGATAGCAGGCTTCTCTTCATCCGAGCTCTGGGGAGGGGTGGTGACGGCCGGGATTCGCTTCTTGGCCTCCTCGAGTGCTTCCTGGGCGTCCTTCTTGGCAGCCTCGGTGGAGGCCAGCTGCTCTCTTAGCTTCTTGAGCTCCTCCTGGGCTCGGCGGAACTTCGTCTCTAGATCCGCCACCCGGGTGCCCCTCTTCTTCTACATATTACGAAAAATCTCAGCTTAGATGGGTTAGAGACAAAGGAAGAAGAGAACAAACAGTGATGGAGTCGTAGCGAGTTTACCTCATGAAAGGAGCTGCGAGGCGAGCGGCGGTCCTCCACCTTCAGACTTCGATCCACACTGTGGCGGTGAACGCCATTGGCTTCGGAGCAGGCAGTGGCCTTCAGATGAAGCGGCGCCCGCGGCGATTGCCGCTGTGAATTCTCTGACCCTCTGTTCCAAACAAATGATCCATTCAAATTCATCACATGATTTTAAGTTCATGGTTGCATGATCGACGACAATTAACACCAATCTTTACCTCGAACTCGGCATTGCTTGATCTAGAGCTTCAAGCTTGGAAGACTCCTCCCTTCAAATCCAACGGAATGAAGAAGAGAGGAGAATAAATAGGTAGCGTTGGACTGAACGTTAGAAAAGCGCACACATTTCAAAGAAGAAATTCAAAATTCAAACTAGAGCAGAGGTCAATAGCAAGTAAAAACAGAAAGATGGATGGCATTTAGACCTTTGGTCAACAAATATAATGATCATACCGACCGAAGGGACCAGCGAACGTTGAGTTGGAGTTGGAAGCGCGCCACCCACATGCTTGCTTGGCTGTATTAAAACTAGGGGATGCAAAGAGCTCGACTCAAGTCCAAGCTCGATTTAATTCTCGTTCAAGTTGGGCTAGAATAGTAACATACTTGGTTCGAAAACTCTCAAATCAAATCGAATTCGAGCTTAAATATTAAAGCTCGATGGATCTCAAGTCGAGTTTCGAACTCACATATTCTGAACTGAATCGAGCTCAAGTATCAAGCTACTCATGTGAGAAACATTTCAAAAATAAAAAAAAAATATTGAGAAATTAGAAGGGTCGCTACAAAAGATTAACAAACCCCGAGGTATATGTGAGGTGCCAAACATAGGGAAGGAAATATAAGTCTAGCCACTAAATGCCCTATATTTACAAGGCGGAGATAATCTTGATTACAGCATCATCCTCACTTTATTTTATTTCTAGTTATAATGGAGACAAGTCCTAATACCTACCAGGTCATGCATTGAAGTTGGAAATAGCCTTGTGGTGTTTAAAATTGGAAGGGGTTTTCAGTCAGGTAGCCAATGGGAATATCTGCCGGAATAACAAGCGGAACATACGCTGCTACCACGTCATAAAAAGCCTACAAGGAATAGTGATTGATAGAGGGAGGTATAAAATATTCTTCCTCCGTGCATCTAATTCCGGGCAACAGTAGCAAAGTCTAGACTTTTTCTGTGGCTTTCACTAATATTACAGGCTTTATTTGGGTCATTTGCTCTGTTATCACTGAGCACAGACAATACTGAAGGCTTAAGGGATGGCTACATTAATCCCAAAGACTAACAGACAATTCCCTTTTTCACTGAAAAGGAAATAGAAACATACAACAAATGTTCCTAACCATGCTTTCTTTTATTATTATTATTATTAGGCCTAACCATGTTTTCATATAGCTTAGCCAAGGATCAAATAATGGTGGGTGTAAAACTGAAGATAATATCACACCATAAGCACATTGTAAGATCATTGTAATGGAAGCAACGAGACCAAAATTAGTGGTTGGAAACATGTTCCCTTACTGATATTATGTGTGACATATTCACAATGGCAGAGTATAGCTCCATTAGCATGATAAAGTTCATAAAAAAATTATCGAACTTGGGGGGAAAGAAGATTGGTGATAACAAAAGAAAAAAATTCTCTTGCAAAAGAAAAAAGGGATATAGGGACATAGAAAGCTAACCTCAAGATAGCTTTCACCAGCCATAAACCTCAAGCTCTATAGCCTCTAATGCCCACCAGGAGATCTTCTTCAACCTAAATGCAGAGAGAGAGAGAGAGAGAAAGACAGAGAGAGAGAGAGATGGGACAAGGAAAAAGGGAGAGGAGAAGCTTAGGGAGAACTGAGAAGAAAGAGCACTGGTACTTATAGGAGTGCACTTGGCTGGGGCTCTCAGAAGTAAAACGAGCCCAGGGGTAAGATGATCAGCTGGAAGCAGGAGCGAGAAGGGGGAGGATGGGTAACCGTGCTCGCATGTGTGGGTGACGTGTTTTCGTAGTTTATTACGAAAACAGAAGCCAAATAAACCTGATCAAATTGATCGATGACCATGATTGCGGAGAGCATTATCTTTTGCTCGTTGGGACCAGTTAGGAAAGCATGGCTCGTGTTTTTTTTAATTCAAGTGGGTTAGATATGGCTTCGGAATCCGAACAAAGAGCCAAAGAGGACATATGCATGGATCCTCGCGGTCGCTCTTTTATAATATTTCTTCTTTGTTTTCATTGGAAAGTTAACCAAGTTTGCAGGCATCTCTCTCTCCCTCTCTTCGGCCACTTTCATCTTTCTCGTGGCCTTTTTGCAAAGTGAGTACGGGAAAAAAGTGGGCATATCTAAGTCCGATCACGCGCTCCGTGAAAGGTGGTCCTAAATATTGGATGGCCCGGGTGGGTTGTTCCCTGCCAAACGGCTCCAATGATTTGGCCCCAAGCCTTCGCACATGTTTGTTAGAGGGAAAGAGAAAACCATCGGTTCCTTTGCCTTTTTTTTTTCCAACAAAAAAAGATAATTCAATTGATGATCCATCCTTTGTAGCACATGAAGCATCATGTACTGATCCCTCTTTAGCTCACTCTGATGAAGCTTTTTTTGAAAAAAATTATGCTTCCAAGACTTGAGTCCATCAATTGGTAACGACTCAGAAGCTATTTTTACAAAAGTTTATCGTTTCGATACCAGACTCCATACCGGTGCCATACTAGTGCAGTGTCGATATAGTATATTACAAAATTTTTTTGGCATATCGATATACAGCACGAATTTTTTCTGTACCAGGTATCAATACCAAATCGGTATAGTATAGTATGCTTTGTACCATACTGATTTGGGCCGGCACGATACATCATAATCTCTACTTCATGATTGAACTGGAAGACATGCCATTTGCATAAATTGAATGGGATGCCCTTATAAAAAGGATACATAGACGACTAGTAATTTAGATCCGGCTATCTCCCGCCCAAACCCAAATCAGAGAGGAATGGAACTTCTAAATACATGCATGCATTAAAGAGAGGTTCTCTATTCATACCTAAAACTAAAAGAGACTTTTTATGTATGGGAAACGGAACTTTTTGTCAATGTCTAAGAGAGTGTACATGGCTAGTAGAGAAGAGTTAAGCAGCAATTGCTACTTATATCATGGTGTTCCATTTGCTAATTGCTGATTTCCTCCTTGTAGTTCTGTGTAGTTAAACCCATGCCTAGGTAGGAGTAAGATAGCAAATGGAGATATCTACATATGACCCGCGAGATATGAAATTGAGTCTCTTCTTTTATCTGCTATAACCTTTTAATAGCTGCAAAAGGGTGTCACTTTCTGCTGATTGCATATTTGTATGCACATGCTGAGCTTGAAGAAAGAAAACCTTCTGTTTATTGCTACCAACTTTCTATAATTGCAGCTGATTGCTTGGAGCGACAAATACAAAATAACTGATAAGTTATATGCGAACAACAATTGTCAATAATTGTTTTTTTTATACAACAATTGTGAATAATTGTTTGATGCATAGTATCACGCATATTAAAGAAAGCAAATTATTACAGAAGTAAAAATCATGTCATCTGTAACTCTACAACTAATTCTAGATAGTTATTGGAGGAGAGCAACAGATATTTGAATATTTCATCTACTGATTATATAAAATGTTGGGTACAAGTAAGTTTCTGGTGGAAGAAGTTCTTGATTTCTCTTGTAATACCGCTATAAGTTTTAAATTTATTTTAGCAATACAATAATCATGCTACCACCAAGGTTCAAATCTTGAATCTTCAATTGGAAAGCAGTAATAACCAACTGGGCTAAGTAATCTTCAATTGAACCGGCTGGTCCAGACCGAGTTTCCCAAACAGTTTTTTTTTTTTTTTCTCTTGTTAATACATGGGTTGAAAGTCGGAACAACCATTCCCAATTTCCTACCAGAACTCCACCTCCATGTTGAGTTACTCCTTGATTTTTTGCTTTTTTTCCTCGTATTTGTTCTTCCGATTTGGTTCCCGTGCTCTTCTTGTTTGCACTTCATGGAATGGTTAGATTTTTTGTGATTTTCGTTTCAATCTGATTGTTTTGGTTGGTTGATTGGGTTGCGTAATTGGCACTGGGAGGAGGATGAGGCGTAGGATTTAGATTTTGATTATCTGAAATTGAAATTTGGTAGATTGTCTTTCTGATTTTTTTTTCTTCCATATTTTTATAATTTCTGAAAATAAAAAAACATATATGTTGTTTTGCTGATGTCATCAGTCGAACATGACTAACCAGCGAGGGCACCGAGTCCTCTCCCGATTCAGTTTTCAAAACATTGCATTGCATGGGGCCACACAAGGCATTTGAAGCTGAATACTTCCCTTCCAGAAACAATTGCATGTGACCTCCACCGGTTCTGGACCCACAAATCTCTCTCTCAGCTACCCATAACTATACGAGCCCCACAGGCCACAGCTCCCCAACCAAATTACGCATGACCTCTATCACTCTCCAGGCTCCAGCCTACCGAACCCACCTAATCTCCATAACCATACGTGCTCTCCAATTAATTGACACGTGACCGCCATTAGCATCATGGGCTCGATACAGCGGCCTAAAGATCGCCCCCATTGAAGTTGTTAGGTAGAGTACTTCAACCCAAAAAAAAAAGCTAAAAGATAAACCAGTCCGGCAGCTAGCTGCGGGCTTATCATAGTTTCCAGCGCAACAACCAAGAGGCAGTTTTGGGCTGACTCAAACTCTTTTCCTTCTTTTTATTAAACTAATTAAACACAAGCTTCTTAATATATGACTTCTTCTACTGATATTAATTTTCCTTATAAACATTGGAGGTTGCCGTTATCATGGAGAGTGAAGCGACATATTAAGTTTCAAGCAAATAAGAAAGGTTTCCGTGGTGGTGCGTTGCTATATCCCAGATACTGAACCCCCTGCAGACTGTTGCTTATCATTGTAACTAAAGAAATCAACGAATTCCATTATTTTCCATTGTAAAGTAACATTTTCCTGACAACTTTAGTTTTGTATTATATTTCATTGGTTATCATGAACTATTATAAAGAAAAATAATATATTATCACAGCTCAGATATTTAAACGTTATTCTATCATATGCATACGAAATTTTGAATCAGGAAAATATACGTTATTAGATAAACAGTGTGTGTATCGTATAATTCCATAGGCTGCAACATAATCCCATGCCAAAAAAAATGTACTTCCTAACCCATCCAATCCCCGCCCCTTTTTTCACCCAACACCAAAAATATAATTTGATTTTTTAAAAAAAAATAAATATTACTGAAAATTTTATAAAGATGTCATTTTAAGTTACTTTCATTTTCGTTCGCCATACAGTTTGAAGAAGCTATTAGCAGTAGAGCTTTTGAAAGTAGAGCTTTTTGAAATAGAGTTTTTATAAAAAGTTGTTTACTCTTTGGTAACTACATTTCTAAAGTATTGTGGCACTTTAACATATTTTGGCAAACAAACTGAGAAAGTATTTTTGTATGATAAAATTATCATAAAGGATATTGCATAGTATATACAACAGAACATAATAAAATATAACATATATTAATACATAAATATATGATATAGTACAATATTATTGTAATATAATATAATATTATTATAACATAGTAATATAACATTGTATACTATAGCATAATAATTTAATATAATATTAAATTATTTAACATAACATATCAATATATTATGATATAATATTATATAATATTATATTTATAGTATAATATTATGTTTTCTCAAAGTAAATTTTGACTGTAGTGTCGGAGAGGGAGGATATACCGGAGGCGTCGGCTTCATTATCAGGGACCACGAGGCTCGACTGAGTGTAGCGGAAGGCTGGCGGATCTTTGAAAAAGCTAAAATAACTTTTCAAAATTTTTACCGAACGTCTTTTTTCAAAAGTACTTTTGGAGGATCAGAAAGTGTTTTTTGACCCTCCAAAAGCTTTCCTAAACGAGGCCTTTGTCCCAGCAACACGAAATGGCTTTTAGGCATCGGTAACTCACTCGGGACATGCACCCGGCGATAATATTTGAGACATATTTATCAAACTATTTGATTTTCTCAGATGTAATCTCCTCAAGACGTGAGGGTCACCCCTCATCCGGCTCTCTGCAGGGGAATCTCCACTCACTGCCTGACCCACTATCATGTATGTCTATGGCCATGCCCAGAATACTTTTTTTTTTTGGGAAAAACAAAATCCTTCTACACATCCCCTCTCTCCTCCCTGACCCCCCACCACCTCAACCTCTCGTTCCTCTCTCTACCAACTATCGGATCCTCATCGAGCTCCACGTGCTCAAGATGAAACTGACCCATTCCGACCTGCCCCTCACATCTCGTCTTTTCTCGATCGCTAGATTGGCAGGAATAATGGAGGAGGGTTACGTGAGGATCGTGACGGCGAGGAAGTTGAGATACTTCCTCTTTTCTCAAGAGTAAAGATGTGCAAACAAACGGCATAGAACAATTTATTAATAGCCTATCCACTCGTCACTGATGTTGTGCTCTTGTTTATCCTACGAGACGACTATAATAATAATATACCAAGATTGATATAATCAGCATAGAACAAATCATATATGAACACATCTGTCTCCTTTCAAGAAAAAGAAAATGTATGACTCCCTACATCAGTCCACCACCAAGACATACGGAGCGGGGTCAGTTGAGAAGGCCCGTGATTATGGATGTTGCTGCAATCAAAATCCAGCCTAACAGGTTGGACGAGCTACTATATCTGCTTTAGAGTTAAATCTCCAATCTACAAACAAAAAAAAAACACCGAAGGTTGCCGAATTTGAACTGATGGAGATCATCCAATACCTAAGTCAAGCCAAGCCTTTAGAAAATACTGAAAATTTGAGAAAGCTATGAATGAAAGCAAGAATAGCGTAGCATAAGAATATCTGAAGGTCTCCTAAATTTGATATAGATAGGAATGAGAGTGTAAAATAGTTATCCAAAAAAGTCAGGCACATTGTAACCGCTGGTTGTTCAGTAACCGTCTGGTCGTGTAATAACTGCTTAACATGCAAAACAAGTTGTAATCATCCTGCAACGTGCCTCATAAGTGTGTAGGGCTATAATTATCCTTTCAATGGATTTTAATCGCCTTAAATGCGCTTTGAATCGAAGACATATAGCTCGTAGCTATTGGTTGGCCGGTCTAATCGAATGCTCTAGTCCGTAGCTTGACCGATTGCTCTGGTAGACAACTTGATCGAGTTTTTCTTCATAGTGTCACAAACCAATGAATCTAGGCCACATCACTTGCCTCCTACATTCAAGTTCAAGCCATGTTACTTGGTTTGGACCAAAGAAGTAGTTACATTGTCCAAACCAAACCACCAAAAGGGTACACCGTCTTAACTTGGGTCAGGTCAAGAAATTTCTGGAAAGCGGTATAAAATGTCCAATGACCTTCTCGAGGCAAAACCAGGCAGGATTTTCAACACGCCAATTAGACTTCTTCAGGTGATTTAAAAGGGTGATCCGAGAAATCATCCAGAGGCAAATACAGAGCTAATACGTGGTGGCAGATTGGGTCTGGTAGTTGTCTGTCACTTTGATTGAAGCATTCTAACCTTCTATATAAGGGAGTCGAAGAACCTCACCTCCGGCTTATTCACCTGCTCGGTTGCTCGAAGTCCTCTTTTAATTCCCTCATGTTAGCTCGGTATTTGCATCCGAATGATTGCCCAGATCACCCTTTTAAATTGCCTTGAAAAGCCTAACACACCGAAAATCCCACCAGTGGATATTTTATACTACTTTCTTGAAACTTCGACCAAAGTCCTGTGGGTGTACCCTTTTGGTGGTTCAGCTTAGACAATGCGACTATTTCTTTCGCCCAAACCAAGAAAAATAGCTCGAACTCAAAAGTGAAGAGCAAGTGATGTGGCTTGAATTCGTTGACTTATAAATACCAAGCAAAGGAGTCGGCCAAGCTACCAACCAAAGCATTCGACCGAGCAACTGACTAGAGCATTTGATCAAATCGGTCGACCAGCAGCAACAAGCCACATGTTTTCGATTCAAAGCGCATTTAAGACAGTTAAAGTCCATTAAAAGAATAATTATAGCCCTACGCACTTATAAGGCATGTTGCAGAACAGTTACAACTCGTCTCTCATTTTAAGCAGTTATTACACGGACAGACAATTACTGCACGGCCAACAGTTACAATGTGCCTGATTTTTTTAGGTAACCGTTCTATACTCTCATCCCTCTATATATCAAACCTAGAGAATCTTCAGATACGCTTATGCTACGTCACTCTTGCCTACTCCACTCGTAGCTTTCTCAAATCTCCACTATTTCCTAAAGGCTTCACCTAGCTTAAGCATCGAGAGATCTCCCGCCAGAACAAATTCGGCAATCTTCAATGTTCGCTTTCTTGTTTGCAAGTCGGACATTTGACTTCAAGCAAGATAGTTCGTCCAAGCCCCCATAAGCAGCCACATCCTCCTCTCCCTCCACCATCTCGCCCTCCCCATGGACGCCCCCACCTACCCCCTTCGCATCTTCGTCGACTTTGACTCCTCCCGAGACAATGACATGAGAGACCTGAAACCGGCATCTATGGTTGGCAAGCGACAGGGGCACAAACTCCCCTGCCATCGGGTTCAGTTTCAAGAGAAGCTATTCCAAATCCCTCGTCTCCTGCTTAAACCCTTCAAAGGACGGGGAGGCCACCAATAGGCTCTGCCATCCATACCACTAACTAGCAAGCATCCATATCCTTGGGGCCATCGCGCCGAAGTCATGGCTAGAGGACCCCACATTCGCCCCGGGGCGGGGTCTACGAGGAGAGGTTCCCAAGATAAGAGAGGTGTGACGCACATGGTCTGGTGGTCTCTGGCTAAGAAATATCTAAAACTGGATGGTCAGCTGGTGTAGGGCACACGAGAATCGAAAAAACTCCTCAGACTAAGCCTGAGGGATGGCTTCTGGAATTGGCCATGCAATTGGCCACAGTAAGCATTGTTGCTGCTAAGGCCTGCATGTTGGGTCCACCTTATCGTGGAAATTGAGAATCTTGATGAGGAGAGGTCCCTTTTATGCCATCCACTGGAGCATCTACAAGAGGTGCCACAGCAAGTTGTTGCTAGGACTGGGAGGAGGAGTCATTTTTCTTCCCCTTCTCCTTCCATGCATCAGCCTCCCTCCCCTTGGATCTCTTTTTCTCCTGCCAGAATTAGAATTTCTGAAACCCTAGATTTTGGCGAAGAAGAGAGGAGAGATTTATCCACATCATAATCATTTTGTTAAAAATAAATCCACAACATATAACTATCTCCACAACACCTTCCACATAGGCACCGTCGGCGAGCTCTGACCCAGTTGGTAGGAAGGTGGACAACATTGCATAAATCTAAAAAATACATGATTAACACTACAACAATTAAACATGTAGCAGGATATTTGCAAATTCATGTTAAATGCAGGAAATTTTTTTTTTTAGGCTTATAAAATTTTTATGATATTCTCAAACAAATTTTCCAATAAAAAAGGGGAGAAAAAAATCTAAAATGGGTCCAAAGACTATCTATAGCAATTTTGTTTAACTAAATCTCTTTCAAGCTAGTTTTCCCACCTTCAAAATGGATGCTGTTTAGCTCCAAAGGATGGTCTGCATGGTGGATGCCCAAAGCTGAGATCTTGCAAATGAATCATTTGCGAGAAGCAAACCAGTTCACAATGCCTTCACATTATAGTGGATATTACCGTAGTAAGGAGACCAAGTAACTCACTATTGTATATTACTAGCGTATAACCCACGTGAGATATGAGATATTATCATTTTTTTCAATTATTCTTAAAATATAATATAATAAATTATAATTATAAAGGTTTCCATAATAAAATTTCTATTGTTTACTAAACAATTAATTTTGATAATAGTTGAACATAAACTCTAATAACTAATATCGACATCATTAATATCAATGACACTAATACTAACCTCGTGCGATGGCAAGATATGATCATTTCTCCAGCGACCAATTTGTCTGTTGGAGAGTATCTATTCAATTGATTGGCACATGTTATCGACATCAATCAATTTGTTAGTGCCCCTCATTGTGTTCATTATGCTACCATCCTATACTCTCTCCGGTACCTCCATAGGACTCGTTGCTTCTCCTCCACTTTGATTCTATTTACAGCTTCATACTAGAACTGCACATGCCATATCATACCATACCAAAACAAAATTTATAAAAAAAATATGAAAAATTAGAAAAACAATTTTTTAAATTTTAAAAAGAAAGGATTTGACAAATCTCATGGCGGCCCAATGCTAGTACTATCCTGACAATGTACATGCCAGGTGGCATAGGCCCACATATAAAACCTTGGCCTAAATCGGACTTTTAGCAATACTTGTAGCTTACATAATTTTCCATTATAGTTGTACTTTTTCCTCCAAATGAGTATGTATGTTGACAACGTACAAATAGATCCTAGACATTCATCAACAAAGTTAGTCCGACTTTTCACTAGCATTCATCAACAAAGTTACTCATGTCAGCTTTTTATGTGAGGTCCTAAAAATCTGTAATACCATAAAAGATTAGGCTCCACACCTATTTGATTTGCCTGAGCCTCTATAGACTTTCCCTCGAAGATCTATATTTCTTCATGTTGGAATCCTCTGGCTACAGTCTCATAGTTCATTGCCCTGTCCTCTTCCATTTTAGTACATACAGCACATCATTGATATGCGTCCTTTCCTTGCATCATCACCGAAAATTGAAGAAGCTGATTTAATTGTAAAGTGACGATAAGTTGTATCATCCCCGAGAATTGTTCCCTAAATGTCGGTGCAATGTAAATATCTCTTGCACTATACTGAATGAGAATGTGATGAGTCAATTAGTGCCCAAAAGGAAGATGACACTAAAGGTTTTCCAATGGTAAATATAACATTTTCATCATCCTTAATCCTACAAAGGCCTCCAAGTCACCATACCTCACAAGTAGCGCAAAAGCTCCAGCATAGCCTGAACCGAACAGACTAGAAAGGGTCATTTCTTTTGACATTAAACTTGCTCGTCAGCCTCATCTTTATGGAACACAAGATAGCAGCTCACTCTCTTCTTATTTTTCTTGATTAGTTATCCAAATCTCTCACAAGAAACCCTTTTTTTGTTCAATTCAGTGGCTGAAGGATGAGTTCTTCCTTAACTTGTTTTGACTGACTGACTAGAAAGTTACCTGACTCCTCATTTCAAGTTTGGAATGCGATTGACCTTTATATCGTCTACCTCCTTCTCACATGAGAAATCGAATTCGATTTTGGCCAACCAGCAGAAACTTGAGCAAAGGCAACTTCCAAGTCAACAGGCACTAGCTTGACAGCCCGACCTCTCTTAGGAATAGCCAATGCCTTTCTTGATTGGAGAGGTTCTCTTTGGTGGAGAAACTATGAGCTTTTTGAAAATGGTTGGAAAAAAATAATGAAATTTAATGAGAGAGATTCTAAAGAATGTCCCATCCCCCGCTTCCTTTTCCTACTTTATTCTTATAGATGTGCACTTCTCTATCTCCTTTACTTGTTTTTATCATTTGCTGCTCTTTTTTCTTCTCAGTTATACAGAAATTATTAGTTGAATCTGAAATAAGCATTAAAAAAAAATAACTGAATGAATCGTTTAGTAATTCTTTTCCTAAGAAATCATAAGGTATGGTTTGTCATTGCTTAGGTCCAATAGCCTCTATTTTCAAAGAAAAAAAAAAAATATCCAAGTCATGCTTGTACAAATATATAAGAACCATATAAAGCACCACTCAACTCAGACCAAACTTCTGTTTCTAGTAGCTCTATCTTTATATAAGATTGTTATGAGAAGATGTTGAGTTCATACAGAATATACAACTCAACTCAACTAAAACTTAATCCCAAACTAGTTGGGGTTGACTATATGAATCCTTTTCTACCATTCCGCTCGTTTTAGGGCCATACTTTCTGAGAGATGTCGAGATACCAAGTCCTTCCTTACTACTTCATCCCATATGATTTTCAGTCTACTTCTACTCCTCTTTTTTGCTATATGTATCAAATCACTCATTAGTATTGATGCATCCCTCAGCCTATGTTGTATATATCCTAACCATCTAAGTCATCCTTCTCTTAATTTATCCCTAACTGGTGCTAACTCCACCATTTTAGCAGTAATGCTCAAACATATATTGACTAAACAATAATGTTGTTATGTAAATAGTAAGAAAGTGGCCAGACAAAAGATAAATGGAAAAGAAGTGGATAAGCATGTAGCTGCATGACCACAAACCTGCTTTGCCACTAGTGTGATGATTATCTATTTGCTGGAACAGTAAATGAGCCTTGAGAAGGAATGAGTCCACTTTGTGCTGGGTATCTCAGAGATGACACTACAAATGAAATGCCAATTCACCATGTTAAACATTAGTTAATATATAAAAGCAAACAAAACAAGAAAAGATTGCACAAACATCTATATCAATGAGTCCTGACTGAACCTGAAAGCAAGCTAGCCAATGAATCATGATATTCAACTCCTCCTGCAGTCACTATCCTGCTCGATGAACTTGCATCTTTTCTCTTTTGAATTCTTTCTGCTTCATCCTGAAGTTCTTGCTGCTGCATCTTTATTTGTGCTTCAAAAACCCAATGTTTTTCCTGCACAATCCCGGAAAACCACATGAATGAAAGTCTCATCTCCTTACCACCGTAAACAACAACAGTAAAACATTTATTCTTTCAATTAATAAGTATATTCATTGATGAACATGACATACAGGACCTTATAAGTAAAAATAGAAACCAATTATCTACGAACAACAATTCCAGCTCCTAATAGAAAAATAAAATGACCACCAACCATGGCAAACTTGCAACTTGTTCCAAGCCCTTTTCCATCTTTGACCTCACAACTCAATATTCCACAGTGTAGTTTCAGGTTTCGCAAAAGGGACACCTAATAGTGTTAAGAAGAAAAGCTTTCTTTCTTTTTAACGAAATAACAAACCAAATTCAACGGAGCAAAATAACCAAAAAGGATGCTTTGTCTGGCAAGTAGAATGAGGTGACTTCATCTGCAAAAAACACTCTGCAATGAGGATAACAATTTGAAACAGTTAAAAAAGACAAAAAGAATATGTATACGAACAAAAGGGTCCATAAAATAATTTACTGCCTCAAAGCCAAACGATGGTACCTGTGTATATAACTTTCTTGCAACACCATGAGCGATTTAGTCTCGTACAATACTAGAAAATAAATTTAAATATAAGATTAGAATGGTGTGATGAATTCAATCACGCAGATATCATAACAAGATAAATAAGAGACTCTTTTTTTCTTTTTTATCAAGACTTGATTACCAATAACAATAATCGCATCATGAATAAAAGATCAAGGATTAGATAGCAGAAACGGATGAAGAGAGATCTGACCAGAAAGCAGATGGGACACTCCTCAAGATCGAGACTGCTCTCCTCTTCCAGATTGGAGTCGAGAATGAGCTTCCAGAGCTTCCTGGGATCGACGTCCCGATGCTGGTAAAGCCCCTGCGGCCTCGCGTACTTCTCATCCACCACCGGTCTCCTCCCCCCAATCTTATTCCCCATCACAAAAGAGAACAAGAACCCCCTTCGCACCCTCCCTCACTCCTGGAATTCCCAAGCCAGCAACTCCATCCCCCTCCCTCACTAATGGAATTCCCAAGCCATTTCCGCACCGCACCCCCCACCCCCCCGGCGCCTGCCGCCGTCCAACGTCAATCCCTACCTCAGATCAACCCAAAAGCTTCGCTGAGATCGGAAACCAAATTGGAACAAGAATCTTTATCTCCCCCCACCTCCACCCCCCCCCCCCCCCCCCCCCCCCCGGCCCCCGCCGCCGCCCAACCTCAATCCCTACCTCAGATCTAACCAAAAGCTTCGCTGAGATCGGAAACCAGAATGGAACAAGAATCTTGAGATAAAGAAGAGAGGAAGAAGAAGAGGAAGACCAAGAAACCATAAATCTTGAACGGATCGAGCTCCGTCGCCATGAGAACGAGGGAGAAGAGGAGAGATCGAGAGACAGCTTCGGTGCCTCGTCGTTGCCGGAAAAGGATGGGAGACACCGGAGGGGAACGGAGGACCATCGGCAGCGATCGGTGATCCTCGTACGCGATTCTTGGAAGCACCAGAAGGATCGGGAATGAGAGGGATCGAGACACACATTTACGGACCGTTCTTCGGTTTCAGAGCATTCAGAAGCAGAAGCTCGCGCTTTCTCTCTTGCCTCTCAATTCTGTGTAGTTTTCTCTTCGTGAAGGGGTTTTAACTTGTCCAAACCCTTGAAACCCTCCTCCACAGTTATGTCGAGCTGTATCTTTTGCTTCTGCCGGCCGTACCCAGCCGTTATACATAAAAAAAAAAAGTTTAACTTGTTCGTGTTTTATATATGGGGGAGAAATGGGGATTGCTGCCATTTATGTCGCTTTGTTCCTCTCTCTTTATACGCCGATTGGTACCGCAGCCGAGAAAAATAGAATTTGGACCGGAGTCACCGGACCAGACCGGTCTGATCTGATCCGTCACTTTAATGGTTATTTTAAAGAGAATTTTACATGTCTTGGAAAAAGAAAATTGAATGTATAACCGGATGATTTTTTTAAACAACATCAATCTCAAAAATAACTACCGATTCTACGATGATTAGCAAGTACATATCCAAGCCTCTCAATGAATAAACAATTTGCATGATAATTTGAAAAAAAATATTTTTATATCTAAATTTTTGTTTTCGGGCAAACCAATACCAGTGGTAGAGAGTGAAGATCATGTGCTTAGCTTAGATAGTTGTTTGTTCGTCCTAATAAATCAGACTGCCATAATAAAATTCACTATATAATGCATCATAGTAATTTGTGAATGACATATATTAATGAATGTAAGGAAATGCATTGGAATACCAATTTCTCTTCAATTTGAAAAGTTATAAAAGAAAAAACAAGATTTGGTGGATATTTCAAATTTTAATGAAAGGCATATACAATATATAGATAAATATATATTCATTTAATATTCTTTATTCTTGTTGAACAATAATTGATCGTAAAGATTTGTGCAAAAATCTAGGTCTTTTAGGGTATATAATATATCTGAATATTCCAACACAAAGATTCATTCATATATTGATTTTTAAGGATTCCATTCATAATATTGATTTTTGACAAAGGCTATTATAAAAAGTTTGGAAGTCAGCATATGCAAAAAAAAAATTACTTACTTATTTTAAAGGTGCAAAATCTTTGCATCCATTAGTGCTAGTATGGCAGCGAGTAAGCAGGCATCGTCTTAATTAAGATAATAGTTAGCCCAAATTCCTCAACTTAAAGCGTGCAATGGGTTAAAAATAATTCAATTCTGAGTACCGACATTCACATGATCTTTCTCCATTCATATCTAAATTCCATCGCATTTATCAATGTCCAAGTGTGGGATCATGTGGCCAACATTGCAAAGGATTCCATAGAATTGTGCTACTAATTATGCATAGTTGCTTCAAATCACTTCTTATTCATAAGCTGGTCTATTCGATATTGAATTCACCATCTACACAAAAAACAAACATGTTCTTCTCTACTTAATATATAGATGCAGTAAATGTATAAGGCCCCATTTGGGGGAGCTTTTGAAGGCCAAAAAGCACTTTCTAACCCTTCAAAAGCACTTTTGGATAAAAAAGGATGTTTGGTAAAAATTTCGAAAAGCTGTTTTAGCTTTTTCAAATCATAAACTAGGTTCTATGATTTGAAAATTATGACAAATAACTCAAAAATCAACTTAGAAACTTGAATAAGTTATGACATGTTTGAAGAAAAGGTAAAATCATAAAACACATCATTTAATAAGCTGCAATTAATTAATCATAAAGTGTCCATATAAAAACTAATAAATACAATCTCACACATGTGCACACTATTTTTAATCATAGTAAATGGAAGACTTCATTATATTATTTTCATGATTGTGTATAACACCACTTTTATAGATAGGTAAGTACTAACTATTTTATTATTTCATGATTACCCCTCCCAAAGAGAGAAAAGCTACCTTATTTTTCAGCTATAATGAATTTGCTACAAATCTTATCAAGATTTTAGAAGAAAAAAAATAGAATGAATTGAGTTGTTAACGTGTTACATAAAATGTAAAATGCTTATTGAGGTGAGCACAACCTACCGATCCTTTATAAATGACTGATCTACTAGTTCATCAAAAGTATAGATCATTTCAAGTTAAGCAAGCTTTGCATGACCTGATTACAAATCTTATCAAGATTTTAGAAGAAAAAATATAAAAGTAGACACCCCACTTCGGCATCCTATGGACAATTAGGGAGTGGTACATATGCGATGCCCCAAAACTTGAGGGAAGGCCTAAAATGACACCCAAATCATGCATAATTCATCATGCTTCTTCATCCTTGAATCATGGGCCATCCAAAGGTAATTAAGCTCTTGCCATGGAACATTTGGAAACCAGGCCTTTGCCATTAGAGTGTTCCAAGGACTATATCTCTCCATCTCATCATTAGGCACCCACCTTTAGGTTCAAAAATTCAAGATCGGCACTTTCTCAATGGCCTTCAATATTGTTGAATTATGCAATGACTCTCTAGCATCTAAGTAGCAGAGCTCTACTATCCGGATGTTCCAATAATAGGTCTCTACCATTGGATTGTTTAGACGGTATCATTCTATTGGCAGATAATCTTTCTAGCACATTTTTCTATATGCACTAGAATTAAAGGTGGCAAAGCTTATCCATTTAATCTGTTTAACTTGTTTTAACTCATTGTAAATTGGATTAAATTATTTATTTAATAAAATGATCAAATTCAAATCTGAATTTTTAACCTGTTTAATAAATAAGTCTAGTTTGAGTTGATATATTTTTTATCTGTCCTATGTCCTATCCGACTTATAGTTTGTCCGACCCATCCCGATTGCCACCTCTAATTAGAATTCCAATTTTTGAACGAGTTAGCTTCATCTGTGCAAGCAGCCTATGTCAATAGCCCTCCATCCCTCCCATCGAGGACCATCGATCACTTACCTAGCATATATTCTATATCAAAATTCAAAACGATGGGAAATCTTAACAAAGCTATGCTGCGGTGGTGCAAAGGAGGGAGGAGTGGTTGGGTTATTCTCTCTCTCTTTTCGCTCCCCCCTCTCTCTTTCATATGCTTCACATTTTTCTCCTATGCATGCATGATGCATGCACCAAGCATTTTCATCTACCTACCTTTCTTAAAATGTTCTTTTTTAATGGGAAGAGCGAGTCTTTCAAACTCATTTCGTTCTCACTAATTCCTTTCGGTACATATCAATTCATATATGCATTGATCAGTTTATTACACTTCGTATAATCTAATTTCAAATTCCTTTTATTCTCCCATTTTTCAGTTGTTCCATCCCCAAAGGCTCTTGGGTTGAGCATGCTCTGACTCGGGAAGAACCCACAAACACGTCGTCCGCAATAGAGGGTACCTCAGCAGTCAAGGGTCAAATGGAAATCACTCGATTTCAATGGAGAAGTGGGACCCAATACCAAAGTCAAACATAAAACAAGGCACCAACTCGCTATGAAGAGCAGAAGGCAGAACACCAGTTCCGACTTTTATAGTTTTGGCCAACCTATCTGACTTTGACTTGCATAGGAAAGTCCTATAAGCCTGCTCAATTCTTCTCCGTTCTCTCTTTAAAAAGAATGAAGCTAGAACCGAAATCAACCAAAAATCAAAATATATTTATCAATTCTAATTTCATCAAGTAAATGATTAGATAAAATTTCAATTAGAGATTGAACAATTCTCCGATCGAATGTAGATTGCTTGATTGGAAGATTTGACTACGACAAATGGATTTTATAAAATCTTAAAAAGTGGTGTGCATATGAAAAAACCACTTGTCAAAACTCTTCCATAAAAAATCGAGAGTAATGCTGTGACATTCAACCCTCATACCAAGATAAGCCTCTTCGTTGCTAGTATACCATATAACAAAAGGGATTGATGCAAATTGTTGGGTTAGCACAATGAGAGTCTATGATGTAAAACTCTAATCCTTTTTTGACATATAGCAATGAAATTTTGGGTTTCAAGTTTGGGACCCATGGCATTTTTAAAATATTAAATATGTTCGCTGGAATTTAACACGTGCGATGCATGCATGTGGACAACTCATTTATGCATGTGGACTTTTTTTTTCTTGGTACATGGTTCAGACTTTTCTTTAACTTTTCCACAAGTATAATAGTTGAATAGTTTTTCTTTTAAAACTTTCGAACTTCTCACTTAATTCTTATTTTTTTTCACATGAACCAACAATTGATGCTTAGTAGCGTGCATTTAATATAACAGAAGATAGCATTGTGTGGGATCCCTTTTCACGCAACATTTAATACAACAATGATGAATGATGCAACGAATGCAGCTTTTTTTTTTATCAAACCGGGCTTTTATGTCCCTTTATAATTTATTTTTTTTATGTTTTTTCAGTCACTTTTAGGTTGCATGTTTATTTTTTGTAATATTTCAATTGTTATTCTTTTTGTGTTTTTTAATCTTATATATTGTAAATTTTTGATCATTCAATTGATAAATCATGTTATGATTATTTATGCACACTAGTTTCATTGTCCTCTATATTTCTGCATCATTTTCTTTGACTTATCTGGTGTAGTTTTCTACATTATATAATCTTTCAATTATATATTTTTAGATTTTTTTGAGATTTTTACTAGTAATATTTTAAATTTTTAATGGATAAATGATGTCATAATTGTTTAGATCACGCATGAATTATATAGAGGTCTATACAAATTCTAACGAAGAAAAACCGTAGGAATTAAAACAAGATTAGCATTATGGCTGCACTTATCTTTCTCGAGACGTATCAAAAAAAAACTTATCAAAATTTCAATCCATCATTCAATTGTTGATTGCCTGATCTTTGATTACAAAGTATGATTATCGATAAAAAAATATATTAGATAAAAATAAACAAGTTTTTTTTTTTTCTGAAATCAACCATATCGATCATAAGTATCAAATTCTATTTGAATAAATTAATAATAATTAACATTACAATATTCTAGGGGCAGAGTGTCATAATTCATCAAAAACTTCCTTAGAGCTAGAAAAAATGGGTTACAGTGGAAGAAAATGCGGCAAACCTTTCATGTTTTTAAACAACTATAATTTGAATATATATTTTTTTTTTGTGGATTTTTTTTCAATAGTTTTTTTTTAATATATATATATATATATATAACAACTATAATTTGAATATATATATTTTTTTTGTCGATTTTTTTTTAATAATTTTTTTAATATATATATATATATATATTTTTTTTTTAGTACAACTGCGGCTTGACGTGAGTGCAGCCAACTCAAAAAAAAATAAGACGGTGCAAAAGAATAGGCACTGCCCAGCCAAAGCTTCTAGCCCGTGATACTCCACGCTCCCCTGTTGATGTCTCGAGTTTAAACAGAGCCCTCTCGCTCCTTCCGGTATTTCCCACGGTAATAAAAGTCCAAGCAACGCCAACCCATACAGTAAGTTACACGTGCCTAACAACGTGACAACTTCCCTGACGCCAGGTTCTCCCCTCCCTCCTAAATGCCCACATTTATACTCACCCTCTTTGACATGCGTACCCTCTCCCCTCCCCCAAGTGAAAGAAAAGTTGAAGAGCTCAAAAAATGCCTTCCTTTCAAAGAATAAATCAAGGCTATCTGTACGATTAAATTAAAGTCTCAAATTTCCTTTCCAATTTTAGCCAGCACGCCGATACTGATTCTTCCCTTCTTTTCTTGCCGTTCGTTCCTCTAATCCTCTACCCCCACCTCGCATCTTCTTTTGTTTTTCCATTTCAACGCAGTTCCAGTCTTCTCTCTAGGTAAGAGAGAGAGAACAGAGAAAGAGGATTGGAATCATTTTCTTCGGTTTTTTGTTTTATTTTATTCGGTTTGCGTTTTCTTTGTTTCTTGTTTTTGATCGGATCGGCGGCAGCAGTCTTTTTGTGTTCGGGTCTTCAAAATATTCGGATTGGTCGGAGGCGGAGATGGCTGCGGTTGCGGAGAACGCGACCGGCGTCGGCGACCAGTTCGTCCGCCGCCCGTCGTCGTCGCTGCCGCAGCAGAAGCGCGGGGGGTCTTCGGAGGCGGAGTACCAGCGCGACGTGCGCGAGCTCGTCGAGCTGCTCTCCAAATTGAACCCGTCCGCGAAGGAGTTCATCCCCTCCTCCAACGCTTCCGCCAACACCCCGCTTCTGGCGGCCGGCCAGGACGCCGACGCGGCCGCGGCGGCGGCACAGACCACCGCCGGCGGAAGGATGCCAAATGGGCGGCTGTCGGCAGATGCGCCGGTGTTCGTGGCCTCCTCGGATTACTACGGCAGGCCGATCGGTGGGGGGAATCGGTACGCGGCCAGCGGCGATGGCCCGTCCAACAACCAGCAGCCCCGCAGAGTATAGACTTCAATTCTTTCTTTAGATCTTTTTCGTCTTCTGATTTCTTTGTTAGAAATATGTCATCGTGCGCTCGTGCATCGCGGCGATCTGGGGCTTCTAGGGTTTTGGGTTCAATTTTAATTTGTTTTATTCAGTTGATGGATGGCAATTTGGATAGATGCATTTCTTGAAAACTGAAGCAGATGGAGAAAAATTGGATCTCTTGGATACATTGTCTTATATTCCGTAGCATTTTCTTCCTCCTGTTATTCTCGGCCGATAACTTAGGCTGCTTTCATTATTTTGCTGAAGTGTTTGGGCTTTATGCAGAGGAATTTTTTTTTTTTTTTACACAACTTTGTTTGATCTTTTGAATTATTTTTGCAGAGAAAGAACAATTACAACAAGGGGCATCGGAGGTTTAATGATAGGGTTCAAAAAGCGCAGAAGGAGGACCGCATCAGGCGCACTGTATATGTTTCTTATATCGATCATAATGTAAACCATCTAAAATTGCAGTATTTCTTATGTTGATTTATTTTCATCCTACTGTTCTGTAATCTACTGTGATTATGATAAATGTAACTTCAAAATGCTAACTTTCTTAAGCTATTGTGGTGTTAATATTATCATATAATTCCATGTAATGCTTCTGATATTAATTGGCAGGTAAAACAACCGATTTATCTGTATCCTACTGTTCTGTATTTTATGGATATTTTTATAATGAAAAATGCAACTTTAAATATTAACTTGCTTATGTTATTGTAGTTTAACATTATCATATAATTCTGTGTATATGGTACTAATCCAAACTATTTGATTGGTACATATCAGGTCACTGAGGAGCAGCTTGCTGCATTATTTGGTAGCTATGGGAAAGTAAGTTTCTCCATATGTATCCTGAAATTTAACTAATCCATGTTATTGAAGATGTGAATGTTGTAACCACGCAATTCCTAAGAACAGGATGAATGAATATTGCTGACTAGATTTTAGATTGTTACTGTTTATTGACTGTGTGTTATATCATCTTTCTCGTGTTTTGTAGTTTCTTTTGAACAATGGCACTGCTATTTTTTATGAGTTATCCAGTATGACATATGCATACTGATGTTTCATATGCTGACTTTAGCTTCTCACAAGATGATATCGATTGGAGTATTTTAAAGAGATGCTTTATCTATTACTTTTTTTTTCATATTTGAAAGTTTTTATTGGACCGGTGAGATGCTAACAAATGCAGTCTAAGCTAATGAAAAATATGAAATGCTTCCAAAGTCTTCCCTATTTTTCTTTGCTATATTTTGGCAGATTAACAAGCATAAAATCTGAAACTTGCTGTTGAAATGGTGTCTTGTACTTGGTTGTTTGTTGTCTCCTTTATGTATTGGGAGATGGGCCTCTCTAGAGATGGAGGCATATTGAGGGGCCAAAGGCCCGAAGGGCGAAGGCAGAACTAGAGGTGCCATATACACCCCTAAAAGGTCCACCAGGGGTTTGGGATTTTTTTAATCCTTTTGTATTACTTTTTTGAATCCTGATGTATGTACCAGTGAGGCTTTTCAGGGTCTGCTCCAACCTGAGGGTGTGTTGAGAAGCAGTGAGCTAGGGCTTGAGACTATATTTCAGGGCATTTCTTTTTACTCTTTATCTTTAGTGGAGCTTCCTCGATTGTCTCCAAACATTAGTGTAGGTTAGAGATGAACCATGTAAATCTCTTTATGTGCTTTGTGTTTTGTTTGATTTGTGTTCATGCGTTATATCTTTCCTCACTATGAGAACCCTAGGTCTGCGTATTAGCTGCGATATGTATCATTTGTAAAAATGCCCTTTTGTTTTTCAAAAAGATCATGGGTAAGAATGTCACCACGGGAATTTTGGATCATTTGGGCCTGCGAATATGAGATCATAGGTTTTAATTGATAGTTGCATTGATTGGTCGTAGTTGCACGTAGTCGCTTGATTTTACCTATACAACTTAGGTTAGATTAGCTACTATGACTCTTCTAATAGAGGCATATTAAAGAACTATAGTTTAACTCTGCTTTAATCAAATGTACACTCTTTCTGGTAGTGTCTTTTGACAGCGCTTATGTGAGAGAGCAAGATAAGAGTGAGAGAGAGTTTTTCTAGGCAAACTTGGAAAATGAAAAAAGGTGAGGTGCAACTCCATGATGATTTTGGTGTTAGGCGAGAGCTACATCTTTGTGATTGATGAGATAATAAATCTACAAGTCCATGGCATCGAGGGAGGGTTGAAGCCTTGGTTGGTGGCAAAGTCCATGCAGCGGCATGGGGGCTACAGTAGAGAAATGGAATGGATTGGTGGAGCCCATGTTGTAGCTTGGGAATGCAGGCAAGGAGAAGGTCATAAGGGGAGATCTATGAGATCCCTCAAGGACCATGACTTGTAGAGTCCTTACACCATTGGATTTCCAACCAAAATCTGAGGTTTGAGATGATAGAAGACAAGTAGTTTATGCTGTCAGACACTATGAAATCTCCGACTAGGATCTCAACCAAGAATGGAGATCTAATGAAGGAATGGGGAGAGGAAAGGATTAGAGGAAGGATGTAAAGGCGGTGGATAGTGGAAGAAGAGAGTGATTGGGCAAGTGTGGCTTTGGGAGTAAGAGAGCCTTAGGGCTTCTTGGTTATTTTGATAATTAAAACCAATCAAAAGATCAACCATTGGAACTTGATCCACTGATTGAATAACAATAAAAGGTCATTCAGCCATGTGATTAATATCTAACAATAATAAATCTTTTCATCATTATTAAAACTATAATATATATCACCTTTTCAAATCTTATATAAAATTTATATGATTTTACTATATAAAAAAGGGTTTCAAACTATATCGAGCTAAAACTAAATGATCTAGACCTAACTCAAGTTTGACTTGTTTATGTTTCAAGCTTAGAAGTCCACCTCGAGATCTGCTCATTTGATAATGGGGCGAGCGGATTCCAAGCTGAATTTTGAACCAAAGATGTGCTAGCTCACAAACAACTGGGTCATTCAACACCCCTATTATTGAACATGAGCTTGACTTATTTGAGTTTCTGTTCTCTACTCAAGAAGGTATTTAGAGGTAGAGTAATTATGTGGGCATTTATTTGTGTTCCAATTTTGCAGGGTCCACATTCATTGACAAACTAGTTTATTTACTTTTCTGCTAATTTAAAACAGGTCTCCAACATATTCGTATTTTAGAAAGAATGAAGATAAAGGAAAAAACTAAAACTTAGATGAGTCACCTACGACAAATATGGAAAAATATGCTTGTGTAAAAGTACGATATTGCTAAACTCATGGGCTATTTTCAACATTTCAGATTGCCATATCATGATATTTATATACTATGAAACTATATATATTGAAAGTCATAAATAGTATAATAAGCATATAATCAAATTTTGTTGGTATAATTGTATGGAACTCTGGGTAATTTTTAAGCAACCAAACAAAGCATAATTGATACAACAGATATGGTTCATTTTTGTATATTTTGGAGGAAATTCAAGTGGTTTATTTGCAAAAGGGGCTTAGCAAAGATATACTCATTTGTTCTCTTGTATCGTTTTGACAGGTCACAAAATGCAAACATTTCATTCTAACCTTAATTTGGACAATATATTATGTGCTTCCTTTATCATAAAGCCTGGAGCAAGTCAGATAAAATTATTTCTTTAATTTTTTTGTTAAAGTAAAACCAGGCTGTTGCTTCTCTTATTTGTTTGTCCTGGAGATTCTTGAATGTTTATTTGATAAGGTGATAATTGTGGTGGACTGTCAGTTGTTGAGTGTTTGTCGATTTGATTTATGATATGTATCCGTTTTGGTATATTTTGGAGGAGATCCAAATGGTTTCATTCAAAATGCAGCCAAACAAGGGTATATTCATTCAGCCTATTTTAATTGGTGTCCAGACTCAAAAAATGGAAACATTTTGATGAAGTGTTGCATGTTTCATTATTGGCTAAACTGTAGCTAGTCAGCTGATATTAATGCATAATTTTGTGTGAGATTTGGTAGCACACTGTTGATAAAGTAATTTTAGAAAAGTGAGACTGTTGTCTTTGTTGTTTGTTTTTCTACTTAATGCTTGTTGTTCTGGAAGGTGATGTTAGTTGTTAAGATAGTTGTTCAAGGTTTCCTTGGGTTTTAGGGGCATATTACTTTGTTCAACCTAATGTAGAGTCAGTTGGATTATAGTTATCCTCCCATGTCTAGGTGAGAATGCTGTTGCCTTTTATGACAATATTCAGGCATTGATGAAACAATGTGTTGGTTGGCTTTGTTTCTAAATGAAATAGAACCCTACTGAGCTAACTACATAGGGACAAGGGCTTCCCTCTCTCCACTTCTCCTCCGGTATAGGTATGGAGGTTTCTTAATAATGATCTGCCCTCATCCGATCTTGATAGCACTGTTCTTGGTCATCTTCCTCTTTGTTCTTGTGCATGACTTGAGACAGACTTCTTCTCGATGGCATTGGAGAGACTTGATGGTCATATAGCAGTCTGAGCGGCCATTCTCTTTCTGGCTTATAGATTCTCTTAAGTCAGCAGATTGTGTAATGTGTTGGTTAAGGAAAGGATTCAATACTGCTGAAAATGTTCCTTCAGATCTATTTTGTGTTCTTGAACTAAATTTCTCATTCAAGGACTCCCAGTTTTGTTATCCCTAGAATCCAGTTATGGGTGATAAAATGGAGTTCCATAAATTTTAGTGGTGCAGACGAGTTGAGCCAATCTGAGTAGTTCGCTGCTCAGGTTCAGGTTGCTCTGTGCTGGGGTGGACAAGCTTGAGTGGATCTTAACAGGTCTTCGAGTGTTGTTTGTATGAGATCAGGGCCGAGCTTGAACAAGCTTCTTATGGAGCCGAGCCAAGATCCTATTTACTTTCACATGCCTTAGTGTTCAGACCTGGCTGATTTATGAAATGAGCTTTAGAATCTGTTGGAGCATGGTTTCGTAGCTGAGCCAAGCCCAAATAATCCAGCCAAGCAGATCCCAATCAACTCATGAAAATCTCAGATTACTTCCAGCCTTATATTTTTCATTTGGTTCTCGTTAGGTTTGGTAGGTACATTATTTTGTTTGACCCAAGTTTTTAATTATTTTTGGAGAATGTGAAATTCCTATACTATTCACTGAGCGAAAATTGTGTGCGGGACTGCCTTGTTTGTTTCTTTGATGACAAATTGCATTTTTTGAGATCACCTCTAGTTGCAGCAAACAATTTGATTTCAGGAAATATTTGTTAAATTGATGTGGTCATGCTCCTTATGAAACTGTAACTTGATTGGACATTTAGATTTTCATTTGGAACCCTCAGTTCAAACTTCTTTTTTAAAAATAATTCTTCAGCAACTCATAACTTTTTCATCCAGCATTGCCTCAAGCTTCTAGAGTGATTCTTTCTCACATATATTCCTTAAAGGAATGTCGAGTGTGACTGATGTAAACACCCTTTATATGTAATCATAGGGAAGTACTTGAAAGAGAAGAGTTTTTGGAAATTTGTAGCTTGGTGATTGATTTTTAAGTGCTATTTTTGGGTCAGTTGGTCATATAACTCAAAATCTAAAATCATCATGTGATATTTTTCAAGACTGCAGACCACCAGTGTATTTTAGGGTCCACCATATCCATTGAACTTGGATCCAATTTTATTTTTGTGCCTACAAAAACTTTAGAAAAAAAGGGTGATATTCTGATTATTGATCTGAATTTAACTTTGGTGTGGGACCAAATAGATAACCTGTATGATTTTAATGCTTAAGTTATTTGTCAACCTTATGTTTCATGAATATGAATACATCTTGGATTGTAATCCGGCATGCAGTGGAGCTGTACATGCCCCCCCCTCAACTCTATTGTGATCTCATTTTCGTATGCCGAAACTTGATAAAATTTGGGCCTCATAAGGTCTCTGGATGGAGAAAGTGGGGATTGCTTCATCACCCCCTATGTCCATTTATGTCAAACAGTTTATATTTGGTTGCAAAGATTTTATACTTAATAATGATTACACCACAAAGCTGGTAACTTTTTCTTTATGTCACTTGGATATCCTAGTTAACGATTATGCAACAAACTGGCAACATTTTTTCCTGAAAAAGACAATACATCCTTAAAAAAACGAGGGGGGGGGGGGGGGGGGGGGGGTAAATGGGGGTAGTTCTGGTCATGTCTAAAAAAGCATATAATATCTTTCAGATGTTGCGGCTCTGCCTATCAATAGAACTATTATCTGCGGGATCTCTACCTGACCAGGATGGAAATATTTTACTGGTATGCTGGCAAAATTTGGCTGCTTGGCAATGGCAGGTCATATCTGACCCTTATCCCAGGCTTATTCACAGACCAGACTAGTTATCAAAGAATATCTGTGTTCTGTTTGGTATGATGCCAATACCTAAGGTGATAACGCATCCAAATATCTAGGTGATGATGCATAGTTCGTAATGGTTTCAAGGCTTTATTCTATCTTTTCTTGAAGCCTCTTGCATCTTATTAGTGGATGGGCAGTATAATGAGTCAATGACTGTTGTCCATCTGAAGAATTACAAGTGCAATCATGGTATCTCACATCCAGGTCGCGGCAGCTATAGGAGAAGCTCTATTAGTAAATTAATAAATACAAGTAAGATTTTTCAGGCTGTAGGACACATCTCTTTCACTTTCTATAAACTTGTGGTGGAAATTTGGGCTTATAAGACAACTCTGAATTTTTATTGTTCTTATCATGCTTCTCTTTAAATTTTCCCTATGAATTTTCATATATTTGTATTGAGTTTACATATATATGTTTTATTGCATTTCCTCTGTTAATTCAATTACAAGTTAGTCTGTGGGAGAATGTTTGACAACTTTGAATGTTCATTCTGAAGGTACTTGATTGCCGTATTTGCTGTGATGCTAACTCAGTTCTTCGATTCGCATTTATAGAGTTTGTTAATGAACGTAAGTTTACTTGTGTTATCTTAACCTTAGCACCTATATAGTGGTCTTATGCTTTTTACAAAAGGAATTAGAGCAATGGACTATTTCTAACAGATGGTGCAAGAGCAGCATTAAATCTTGATGGGACCGTGCTAGGTTACTATCCTCTAAGAGTGCTACCTTCAAAGACTGCCATTTTGCCTGTGAATCCTACACTTCTTCCACAGGTAAGATTAGTGATTCTCGTGCTGCATTTCTAAAATTATCACAGTATATTGTTTGTCTTAAAAATATAGCATTCTCTGTTACAAAACTTCTGAGTTTTGAGATTGAATACAGTCTGAAGATGAAAGGGAGATGTGTTCACGGACAGTTTATTGCACTAATATTGATAAAAAGGTAGAGTAGCTTCTTCTCGACTCTTATATCATATGACTATTGTCAAACTTCTGCTGGTTTGCACATTTTAAGAAAAATATGTGCAAAATAGAGTACAACTGGTTGATTTTGTTTACAACATAAAGAAAAAACATGTTAATTATGTAGAAGTCAATCGTATCTTCAAAATCGTGCAGCTGGATTGCTTTATTTCTAGTTAAATGCATTCTTTTCTTTATCGATTATAATTTTGGTTTTTCTTCTTTTGCAGGTTACTCAGACAGATCTAAAAGAATTCTTTCAGTCCTGCTGTGGTGAGGTCAGCACAGTGCCTTCTGTCTGGTATTTTTCTCATCAGTAGGTTAAGACAATCATGTTTAAGACACATTTTTCTTAATGGTTAGCATTATTTTTTTTCTATGCAGGTTTCTCGCTTGAGACTTCTTGGGGATAATGTGCATTCAACTCGCATAGCATTTGTTGAGTTTGTTCAGGTATTTTGCATTGCCGAACTGATCATATTTTATTTTTCTCTGATTTGGAATTTGATAGTCTTGTTGGTGATGTTCAAATATTATCCTGCTTTTACCTTTTTGGGGTTTGGATGTTCATGTATTCTATTGCGCATCTGCATAATATGCCTATTGTATTGTTTCTAAACTTCTAATGTTCATGTTTTGCTTTGTGATAGTCGAAATAATTTTCTCAGCTGGCTTGCCTCATGGAATCAAGCAGAAGTTAGTGAATCTATTCAGATTTAGGCAATGCTATGTAATTGCGATGAACATAATGTGCTGAGTTGAGGTTCATGTGTTTGCACTTATGTATTTTCTTATCCAATTGTTTGGTTCAGTGTTCTTGAACTTGCTATTCCATTTGTACATCTCATAATGCTGCTTACAGATGATTACTTATCACTTACATTTCTTTCAAAATTCGTGACTGGCTATTTAACGATCGTATTTTCATCATGATCTATCATATAACTGAAAATGATGTTTCAGTTGAACATCTATTGAAAGATAATTCATCAATATTCTTTTGTAAATATAAGTCTATTAATCAATATTGCAACCAAGTGTTATTAACATCCTGAACAAACCTCAACTATATTTGACCAGAATCATGATCACCAATCTTCATCCCATTAGTGGGGGTTAGCTTCATCCTTCATCCTTATCAAGAACTGTAAGCTATAAATACAAGCTTGTTAAAAATCATTAATTACACATTTCATTCGGCTTTTCTTAGGAACCTTCTATTCTTTTCTGATAGGTTGAAAACTTTAGGGCCTTCCCTTACTGAGGGTACAGTGTGCCTGTTTCATCACAATTTGTTCTTTATTACTTTAGCCTCTTTGACCATGGCTGCTAAACTTACCTAGTTCCTGAAGTAACGATGCAAGTTCAAATTTATTAAAACTTATTATGAGTTGGAAGCATCTTGCTTATGTTTCTGTTGCATCTTGTTTTGTTTCTCCTTTGTATCTTTCTCAATTCTGATTTATAGTTGAGAAAAGGCTTCTTCTGTAGCAATAAGGAGCTGAAACTAGACAGTCTTCTTTCTCCTTTGTTACTTGCCTTCATCTTCTAAATATTCAGCCAGGTGCTGGTTTGAAATGTATGGCATGATGCAAGGTTGAGAGGGTGGTGGAACCTGAGATTGCTCCAACATGGAGTGCAGCACTAAGTGTGCACTGGGTAAAAGAGTGGCCATGTGGCCGTTTTGGTCCGGACTGCATCAATTGCTTGACCTTTTGGTGAATCCTTTTGATTTATCAAAAACAGTGTGATTGTAAGCTTCCATCATCCATGCCTATGGATGATGAAGTGATACCATACAGTTCCCTTGCTCTCAATATAAGATGGAGTCATCCATTTTGGAGGAGCCTGTGCCCAGGTGTAACTACTAGACATTAGCTAGTGTGTCTTTTCTTCTCTGTCCTAAAGTAGACATGAAGTTTCACTAGAGTGATTGTTGGATGGAATATCAGTTGGCTGAATGACAAAGCTGTCCTCTTTCAGGTAAGATACGGCATCAATTGGCTAAAAAAGAAATTTCTTAAATGATTTTCTAGGATATAAATATCTGAGGTTGGACCACATGGAATTTGGAAACGCTTAAAGCAATGAATATGTTGAGATACAATCTGGCTGGAGCATGTGCGTTGTTTAGTATTTGTGGTTTTTGTTGTGCAGTTATATTTTATATGCAAGATGTTTTGTGGATGCAAATTTTTTGTTCGTCATCTGAGGCAAAAGTAGGGTATATCATAGAATTCCAAAGAATGATCTAGAACTGAATTTTTCTGGGAGATAGATTAGCAAGTATTTATTTGGAAAACCTGCAAGTGATGCGGATGGAACAACAGGAGATTACTTTAACTAGATAAGGACTTGGAAAGAGAAAACCCTTAGGGTGAAATGACATTCCAATCATGGTTGCAAAAGATGCTATATGCTGGGCCAATACCAACACAGCACCTAGGTTGGCAGAACACCTGAGTCCATTTTCAATTAAAGGACTCTTTGAAGTCCCCTTTTTATTGGGTTTCAGTAGGGAAGGCGTGGTGCTGGTTGCAGCCGACACTCCCCATCTCAACGACACTTAAGTCCTTGATTCTGGTATTGGTGGAAGATTGTTATAGATCTTTTAATGAGATTTTGAAATCTAGCAAGATAGCTCATGATTGAGGAAGCACAGTGATCTCTTGTTAAGGATAACATGTACGAAAATTCACTAGATATCATGGTGCCATAAATAGAGCCATAATATGGTGTAATAAGGCTAGTTGGCACAACAAAGTTTGAAACAGGTAACAAGCATATCAACAAACTAGTTTGGTTTTTTTCCCGGGGAGTGACAAGTCGAAGCAATTTTCTTGCATAGCAAATTGGTCAAAGAAGAGATTCTTATGTGGGATTATTCATTTGGTACAAAGTGCTTTGTAGAAGAATAGCATCATTGGGGTCTACATTGGAGATTATTACATAGGTTGTGCTAAGGTCAGAATCAAGCGTGTGACTTGTGGTGTGAATGAGTAGTTTTCATTTTAGTTGGATTGGATAAGAATTGAACCCAAGTTTGTACCTCTTTATGCTGGTAACGGACATGTGGATGACAGACTTCTGACAGGAGACTACTTGGTGTTCGTAATTTGCAATCGATAGTGTTATTGGTAAGGGTTAATGCTTGATTGTAGATATTGAGGAAAACTTTGGATGACAAAGAAGTAAAAATTAGCTGTGCAAAAACAGATTATTTTGATTTCTTTTAGTACTTTATTTGTTTATCTGTTCAAGGGGCCTGAAGGCAGTTTTATGCACAACAAAAATATACAATCCGTATAACCTCCTAAGGTGCTGCCCTGCATCTTGTGCTTTATTCATATTTTTCATTCTTTATAGCATCTCTTTGTAATGGTGACTGCAGATGTCGATATTAGCCATCTCATAAATGGTCTATGACTCTATATGCATCTCCATCTATTTGTTGAATCAAATCTCTCAATTTGTTTCTGCATTGTGGCGTTAATTACCCTTGAGGGTACGCATTATCCTTCTCATCCAACTTTCCAATTTTTGTGTCTCCACTTGAAGTTGCAGTCTTGTAATATAAAGCTCTTAGCTTTCTCCAGGCCTAGCTTCCAAACTGAATTGTATCTGGCAAAACCAGTATCCTTACACAAAAAGAATCCTTCAGTCGCCTTTTAGAATGCACTAAGTTCACCTATACTCCTTACTAGCAATCAGTCTTCTAGGTTTTGTGGCAGACCATTGTCCTGCTCCAATTTACCTTGAGCTGACTTCACATCAAGATCTGGACACTTCATATAAATTACGGTCTTCCTATTGAACTCCCAGCTACTTGGTGACGTAGAATGGAAGAAGAAAGAGATAGATTGAGAAAGAAGAAGAAAAAGAAGAGGGAGAAAGGAGGGGGAGAGAAAGAAGAGCAACTCAATAATCTGTATTCTCAACGATGCAATCTATCTTCTCAATAATATAGCAATAAATTTTTATAGGCATCCTAGGGGAGAAAAGAGGAGGAGAGAGAGAGAAAGAAGAGCAACTCAATAATCTGTATTCTCAATGTTGCAATCTATCTTCTCAATAACATTACAATAACTTTATATAGGCATCCCAAAAAACTAATAAAGTAAACCTTAGAGTCCACATAAAAATAAAATTCTAGAATCCAAATAAAAATAAAAGTCTCTAATTTGCATATTTGCATCTAATGTAAGTGCGCTTAAATTCCTTATTAATGGATGCTCCTCCTCCACTTAGTTTTTTAAAGTTGTGTGCTTGTGGATATTAGCCATCATATATGAAGTGTGGATATGGATGCTAGACACATATATGACACAGTTCGGATACGTTGATACCTCAAATCTTGAAAAGTAGGTTATGCTATGCCTAGAATACAATCATGAACAAATATTTAAAGTTGCGTGCCTGTGGCTATTAGCCATCATATATGAAGTGTGGATATGGATAGTGACATAGAAATGACAAAATATAGATACGCTGATACAACAAATCTTGAAAAGTAGGTTGCACTACGACTAGAGTACAATACCGAACAAATCTGTATCTTTTACTTTTATGCAAAAAAAAAGAATCAACACAAATAATAATGTTATTTACAAAGTCCATTGCTTAGTCATCATTTAAGTCTATCACAATCTATACTTTATGTAATAGTATCAACATCACAGACACGAACTGTAAATTAACAATTCATCACAAAAAGATCAGCATCATTAGAGAGAGAGACCTCATCTGTTGAGGCATAGCGAAGCATCTCAGATGTAACTGGGAGGTATCCCAAGTCGTTTTTAAAAATTTTAAATAATAGAATACTTCAAATTAGTTATTCTGTGTATCCTAGAAGTATCTGGCCGCTATGGGTAATTGATGTGGAAACGACATGCAATTTGCTGTATTTGTGCTTCATAGGCCATCATTTATGTGAAAATGACATCACAATCAAATTTTCAAGTTTGAATGTTTCATATTGTACAATGAAATGATGTTGTCATGTTTCTAAACCTCTTTTCTGGGATTTAATGAATCACTAATTGCATCAACATCCATCTGTGGCAGGCAGAAAGTGCCCTTCGAGCTCTGAATTGCAGTGGGATGGTTCTTGGATCTCTTCCTATTAGGTACAGTCTTCAAGTCTGCCACTCAATTGAGATTACTTTGATTATGATTTCCATTGCCATGACTTTTGTCTGTATGGCCCTTAGGTTAAGTCCTTCGAAGACTCCGGTCAGGCCTCGTGTTGCTCGCACAATGCAGTAGCTGCAGTTTACTTTATATTCGAACTGATGGGCCAATTTTCACTACTGGAGGAACTTTGTTGTCTGGGAAGGGCTGATGACATTTGACTCTGCTTTATTGGCGGAAAGCATTTTTTCCCCACAACTAAAAATGACCCACCTTCCTGCTGGCTTTGTTGTTTAAACAAGACCTGTCTTGTGGCTTTACAGATGTTGTTATCTGTTTTATTTGTTATTTATTTGCGTGGTAAGAACTAAGGAGTGTCGTGGTAAGAACTCAGTAGCTGGTGATCTCAACCAGCATAGTTTTCTGCGGGAACCTGGAAACTGTGCTGCTCATCTTTCATTAAAGACAAACTTTTCTGATTATTCTAATGATTTTAGTTGTGAATTTTGGTTTCTTATTTGCAATTGCTCCTTTATTAATATATAATCAGAACCTATTGCAGGTTGAGTTCGTTGAAGCCAAAAAAACCAAAAATGGGTACATGGAAAATAGTTAGTCTTTGCATGATAACATCCAATTAAAAATTTGATCAAGAAACTTGTTTAATTGGTAGATGGTGATATCAGCATTTGTATGATGCTGTTGAGATGTTAGGGTAGTAGCAGTTCTTGCTTCAAGAGGAGAAATTCTTACTGTTTACAAGAGACAGGAGCCTCTATTTTTGTGAAATCGACCATAGCAATATATGACTGTGATGAGTTTCAGCTGGTCCTCCGGAACTAGGCTCCTGCTCTTGAGACATTGGTTTGGCCGGAATCATTTTTATGATTGTTCCTTCTCCTTGATGGAAATACCTGTTCCTGTGATGCTGAAAACTGATGCAACAAGGCCCTTTCTGATTTGTTCGTCCGTAACGTGAGCCTGGAGTAGACTACAGCAGCAGTAGACTTTTGACGTAGTGTTTTCCATGCATAGCTATCATATCAATGGTTGAGTCGTATGACACTCACATGGTTATCATGATGTATGGTTTGTACATGTATTTCTTATTACACTTGCGTCTAATAATTTATAAAATCTATATCTATATCCAATTAAATTAATAGCATTAGGGAAATCGTTTATCTCATATGAAAATTTAAATTGTGCTGGGAGAGAAACGAAGATGCACATAATTTTTTTGTCGGTTGTTATATCACTTAAGATTATTTTAATAATTTTAAAAAAAAAAAATTAATGTGATATTTGGATTTTATTTAAGATTAATGGTTTGACTAACGTTTTAGTATGTTAGAGGTTGAAATGTTGGATAATTACAAACATTAAGAGGGTTAGTGTTAGTTTTTTCAAACTATTAGATGTAAATATAATTTATTTTAACAATGGAGCAGGCAAACGGGCCAATTTTTATGTTGCTTAAGGTTTTTGGACCAATCATGTAAGATGGTACTTCAAAATCTTGGTCACCATGTATAGACTCGGAAATGAGACTTGGTGATCGCTAAAAAAATCCTTCAGCCATCCATCCCGAGCGACCGAGTCAATTCGTCTCGCAATCAGTCAACCACATGCCGTCCTCAACCTTTAGCAGCCTTACCATTTGCAATCATTCCTAAATCCTCGAGCGTGATAGAGGGAGGCATTAATGGAAGGCAAAGAAGTAACTCCCTGCGGGTCATCCGGCGCATAAATAGCGTTCCCCTCTTCCCATCCTGTGCTGCGCCTTCAAACCCTCTTCCCCACAGACATGAGAGGAGCTCAAAAGAAAATTAAAGGGACAGTATCCAATTTAACACAAGGCCTTTCTCTTTATTTGGAATCTGGAATTTTTAAGGAACGTTATCGATGAACTCCGTCATGTATAAATGCCCCTCCATTTTTTCTACTTCAGACTGCCTTCCTACCCTCTTCTCAGAACAGAATCAAAGAGAAGCTGTCCTAGAGAAGCTTCTCTCTCTCTCTTTTTCCAAGAGAGTAGGAAGGAATGGCCTCTTCCTCTATCCACATTTCTATCTCCAATACCAACCTTTCAAAAATTACCAGACCTGATCTTTCTGCGATCAGGATGACCGCCACATCCACCAAAGTAATTTTGCCCTCCCAATCCATCTCCAGATCAAGCAACCTGCGACTTCCTTCCAGTTCTTCTCCCCTGCGCTGCACCTCAATCCTTGATCATGTCCGCATGGCTCCCGAACCACCAAACAAGCCTCGAGAAGATCCATTAAGGATCGCCATCATTGGATTCGGAAACTTTGGGCAGTTCATAGCTAGAGGGCTCGCGAGGCAGGGCCACAACGTGCTTGCGACGTCGAGAACGGACTACTCACAGTATTGCAATCGACATGGGATCCAATTCTTTCGGTAAGCAATGCTGAATGAAAGCTTGTCATCCTACTTTCTAATGCACAAGGGAGGGACGTGGAAATCATAGGCATGCTTCTTCATAATTTTGATCCATTTCAGGAGCCTGGACGCAATGTGTGAGGAGCAACCGGACATTGTGCTCGTCTGTACTTCCATCCTGTCGACGGAGGGTGTCATTCGTAGGATCCCACTGCACAAGCTCAAGCCTGACACCATCTTCGCCGACGTTCTATCCGTCAAGCAGTACCCCAGAAATCTATTCGTCGAGGTAAGCAGAAGTAATTTTGCATGGCGATCGAGTATGTATGAGATCATAAGAATGGTGTTTCCTATATCTCAATTCCCAGCAAAGGTGTTCTCTTGTAGTTTGAATTTTAAATTGCGTACGAGCTAACGGTCACTTTTATTGCATTTTTTTTTTTCTTTCGTTAAAGGTTCTTCCGCCGGAATTTGGGATAGTGTGCACGCACCCAATGTTTGGGCCCGAGAGTGGGAGGCATGGCTGGGTGGGGCTGCCCTTCGTCTATGACCAAGTCCGGGTCCGTCCTCACAGCTTGCAAGCTCGGAATTGTGCCCGTTTCTTGAACATCTTTGAGAAAGAGGTTAGTAACCTATGAGTCTCAATTGATCATAATGATCTAAACATGTGCTAATCTTAGACCGCATTGGACCGCATCGCACTTAAATCATGTCGAACCAGGATAACCTGGTCGGCTGAGCCAAATTGTCGATTGTAGTTCAATATGACAAGGACCATCTCTGCTACAAAATCATGATATTCCCCGTTATTTTTTTGAAATAATAAATTATGACTTCAAGAATATATATATTTTGTCCGATTATGAAATGAAATCTTACATAAAATTCTTAAATCACGAGATCGAAAATTTTTGTTTCGAGTACTTTTTCTAAAATTTTTTGTATATCCTCTATTGATCATTGCTTTTAATCTTCTTATTCTAGTAAACAAACATGTTCTAGAAAATCTCGACCTTCATAGTGGTTATGAAGTAGTGCAATTTTTTGGTGAAAGAAAAAGAAAAAAATTGATGCCAGTTTCACAACCACTTCATGTAAAATCCAAGCATGATTTGAAAATAGAGCAATTGTATACTTCACCATTCCACTGGATTTTATATGCACATGTCAAGTAAGAAAGAAATTTATATTTATGTTTCCCAGCAATGTAAAGAAATTAACCAACTTTTTTCCAATTTCTTAAGCAGGGTTGTAGGATGGTGCATATGTCATGTGAAGAACATGATCGCTATGCTGCCGGCAGTCAGTTCATTACCCACACAATTGGAAGGTAAAATGATGTATGCTGATATGCTAGTTCTAGTAGGGAACATAAAATATTTATAACAAACTTTAACGTAACCAGAATAATACCCTACATTTATAAAATAATTTTCTTCTATAAAATATATATATATATATATATACCCATTCAATTACTTAAATAAACTACAATCATCTAGCTTTTTTTTCCAACAATTGATATCTTACTATAACCATCTAACTTTTTGCCAACAATTGATATCTTGTCTCATCAACATATAGAAATAAGGGATTTCTCTATTTTTGAAGGATTCTCTCTTCTCTATCCATTCCTACTCTTTCGATCTATTAGAATTAGGATCAGTTTTATGGATACTATTTCGCCAAATATTCCTATTTAGGTTAATATTATTCCGAGTTTTTTTATATCGTTTTGTACAATCTCCATCTATGTCACCTCAAGTCTTCTTCTCCTTTTTCTTATCACCTTCGGCACAAAACCAAAGTATCTATCCTTTTTAGAGCTTTCTTCTATCTTTGTTGTACATATTGGTACCATCTCAATCAGTTTTTCATTACTTTATCCTTAACTTGTGCAACTCCTACAACTTCTTTAATATACTTATTTTTTATTTTATTTTTCTTGTATTATCATACATCCATAAACTCCTTCCTATTATACTTGTTTTCATCTATCTTCTTCACTGCCTAACACTCTGATTAATACAGTATGATAAGTTTTATTGGTGTTTTATATTTTTTTTAAAAAAAATCTTAAGGGTATTTGCCTATCACATAATGTTCCAAAAGCATCTCTCTCTCCACTTCATCCAACGGCTTTAATTTTATGACATTTATCTTCATTTATCTTCACAAACTCTGACATTTATCTTCAAGATGCAGGATCCTATCACATCTGAATCTGGAGTCAACACCCATTAACACAAAGGGATATGAGACCCTCCTGAACCTGGTAATTAAATTCACACATTGTTGAATTTTACTTGGAGTTCTTACACAAAAGCTCCTGTGATGACTAGTTTACTAATATCTTGATCCTACTGCAATGGCAATGGCAATGGCTTTCTTCTGCTTTGCAGACAGAGAATACAGTCAGTGACAGTACGGATCTCTATTTTGGGCTCTTCATGTACAATGTGAACGCCACAGAGCAGGCAAGTGTGCCCTCTTCACAAACTTACTCTAGTCATAACTCATAACCCCCACCTCCCCACAACCCCACCCGACACCTAACACGCGCGCGCGCCGAGTCTTATCCAGATTAATAGCTATTGGGAATGAGATACAGAATTTCTTCTAGCACTCAAAGTAAAATGATGGTAGACAATTGTAGGGGATGGATTTGATAGAATAACAGACAGATGTGGGATGTCGCTTTTATCAGCATAACATCAGATGGACCCATCAAATATTAAAATGCTATCTTTTACGGATACAACTAATGTCACATTGATGAATACATGCATTGCATACACATATCAACACATATACTTTGATACATATATCCATGCATGCATATGCACATATATATATATATATATATATATTTGAATTATGTAGTATGAGTACTTTTTTGTACATTCACATGTATATATGGCCGGAAGTTTTCGCATTATTGTGCAAGATATGAACGTATCCATCTTCAAATTATGAGTAGTATCATTTTTTGAGCACACCACGAACCAAATTTCAGTCTCTAAGTTGAATGATACCGACTATGGTGCAACCGCGTGTATTAAAATGACTGGCACATGAATATAAATGATGTAATTTTGCATCTGAATAATTATATGGCGTTAATTGTAGTTGAAGATGTGGCATAATGATGCAGATTGCTAACCTTGATAGAGCATTTGAGACCGTGAAGCAGAAGCTCTTTGGAAAGCTCCATGACATTCTAAGAGAACAAATTGTGGAGAGGATACCAATGCCGGGGACACCCACAGCTACAAGGGTGATGGATCCCCACTTCCTACGTGATGCTAACCGAATGGAAGGCCTAACCTCCTTAATTGTACCCCGACGCTCCGAACATGTGAAATGAATGGAAGACATCTCGCAACAACCCTCACCCTCAAGGTCCCCAAGTCTCAGATAGAGAGAGAGAGAGAGAGAGAGAGAGAGATTAAAATATAAACATGTCAAATTTTGTTTTTTTGTTTTTGATTTTTGGTTGGCGAATTGAGCCAATTCTCGCAAGCAGTGTTGCTGTACCAGATTCTTGGAGCCTTCTTAAACCGGAAAATCTGCTCATTTATTTCCTTCATATATTCAAACTAGTCCATTCCATTTGATCCGACGGTACAACGTGTGACCATTGCAATTGCAATAGATGACTCACCTTCGTTCTAAACAGAAAAGGGATCGGACGATAAACTCACTTCGCGGAACCCCCACCAAGAACCACAAAGTGATGCCGCAAACCTGCTATTTTTTCCCCCTAAGGATTAGCTCAAAGCAATGTTATCTGTGATATATGAACAAGACCGAATTATTGAGAATACAAACATCACCCCTGCAAATCCAAGCAGAGAATTTCGAGCACGGGAAGACTTGCGCACAAACAAACTGCCTTAACAAGTTCCAATATCTGCTGTTTTAAAACATGAAAATCGTAAAATGCACCTATGTTATTATGAAACTGAATGCTCCTTGCACAAGAGACCCAAAAACAGCAAACTTCGACTAGTGACACAAATGATATCTGAAAAGGTGGCTTCAGCCCAACGAAGTGATTTACATCATATGGTATAATTGGAGCTTGGAAGGACTAACATTTGAAAGGAGCACCATCCAACACTTCCATTGCATTGTTGCAAGCAAACAATGGCCGAATTAACTTCCAAAGTGGACTAGTTATTACGAGCACACAGCTACTACTGCAATGTCGTCATGCCCCGCTGGCATATAGACGGGTCCATTCCTTGGCTGCACCATTCCAAATAAGTTCCATCAAGTGAAGATAGCGACATAAGCCCACGAAATATCCAGATAGGTGAACCATCACCAAGTTAAAATAGCTATTGCCTGACACAATAATCTCATGGCCAGGTTGTTTATCACGAGCTGGTAGTCGTAGGATTATAATCTAACCTGTTTCTACAGCTTCAGCTTCATTTGCCTTCCAATGCTTTGCAATGTTGTCAGAAAGAGGGTCATCTGGGTTTGGAGCACTCAGAAGCGCTTGAATACTGATAAAAAAGGGACAATGAACAACATCAATTAATCAGCAGAAGATCGATAACCCCCTATAAAATCAAGCCCCAGATAATGAAACCAAAAGTATTATAGCTTGATTAGAATAATCTAATAAAAGGCTGCTATTATCATTTTCTGAGACTTATTTCTTAATAATCATGAGTAACTTGCACATAACCCTTAAGAGTCTCATGCGGATAAAACCCCAGTAGTAACAGCACTTATTAGAGAGAGAGGGAGAAAAAAATGAAATTTGGAAAATAAATTTCTCCTAGAGGAAACAATAAAGAATCATCAAAAGACAGTACTAACAGTAATAGTGCAATGGAAATAATCATGTAACCTCAGCAATACAGTTCGAATCTGGAGAGCTGGACTCCATTTATCTTTAAGAATATCAAGGCATATTCTTCCAAGCTGCATGCAAAATATTAAATTCAAAATACGTTCTCTCCAGGAAGATAACAAATAAAAGAAGGTGATCTGCTTGCCTTGTCAATATTAGGATGGTAAATCTTGGTGAGAAAGCGAACCTGTTAAATCAACAATTAGACCAGAAGTAGATAGATGGTTCAATACACACTATAACTGATCAAGATCAAAGTAGCACAAACCTCAAAAGCAATCAAGATCAAGAGACTCAAATACTATAAATTAGCTAGTTTCATGGATCATAAATGCCTAGTGGTACAATAAAAATACTAAAATACCAAGAGAATAGAATGGGCAGTCGAAATGAATTCAAATAAAGATAGCAATTAAAATGAATTGTTCATGAAAGAATAAGAAATAAGGCAATTGAACAGCGCATATAACAAGTCTCATATGTTTAAGGTCATCAGATAAAATAAGATATCGGCTGCATAGGGAAGACTGAGAAAAGATATTCCCTCATAACCTGTAGTTCTCTCATATATATATTGAAAAAAAAAAAAACGAAAAGGCAACATGCCTTAATTTTCGCATCAATAAATAAGAGTAGATGAACATTAACAGGTACATTAGATGCCCAATGTGACAGATAATCTATGCATATTCCTAATGTACAGGTTACTGTCATAACCAATGAGAAGAATCATCAGCTATAGAGAGCCACATGAAGTACAGATAGAGATCCAATTAGCAAGACTTTAACATGAGAACACTGCAAGCATGTCCTAGAATTTAACATTGCAAATACACCAAGGTAAATTGGAATCAGATTTTAGTTGATATCCTGTCAATGTTGAAAAACCAAATAATGGAGATAATAATATCAATGACAAGAAGTGAACTTAGAGTAAATTTACAAGAACAGTAGCAGAAGGAAAGGTCTATGAGGGAGAGGACACCCTTCTCGAGTCGTGGATGCGCTGTTTGAACAATGGCTGTCATGATGATATTAACAATCATCCTTCACAAAACAAACACAAAAGATGGCTATTATATAAGCATTCTGTAATCACTAAAACAACACCTGTATTTAGAGGGGTTTGTTTTTTGGCACTGCCACATAGGCATCATATGATTTATCAGAATTAATAATGACCATTATAACTATATTTTTTTCGTAACTCAAATTTCAAAATTAACATTTTTAGGAAACAGTTAGAAAACAAAGAAACATCAGAGATGAGAGGCAGCTATCATACTATCATCCACCATCCAGTTAGCTACAGTATATATATGGTAATAGTATGAATGCATACAAGCAAGCATGTAAAGCTTATGTTTACGCCGCCGCTAAGAGCACATTTCTTAAACATACCTGCCCTCCCGCTGCACCTTCTTCTGTGTTGTGAAACATTTTAAACTTAAAATCTTTTAACTATTGATATGTGACAAATAATATTTTCATGATCCCATCATTTCAAGCCCAATTTTTTTTATATAACAAAATTACTAAAAATGAGGGCAAAACTGCAATAATTATTCGCTATAACTAACATCAGTTGTAACTTTTTAGGTATCAATTTTTTTTTTTAAAACAGGAAACACATTAAAGCAAACCCCCGCAATTTATTCAAGGTGCTACAAGCAAATAATAGACTCATAGGATAACACATGCTAGGCATTATTACTAACAACTTTTATAGATGAACACTACAATTAAATAGCTTATTGGTTTAGATTGTTAAAGTTTTTCACAAGTCACAACCATCAGTTGAATGAGGAGTAAATAATTCAACTAAATAATTCTACATAGATTTTCATGGCAATCATACTCCTATGATCTGTCAGAGTTTTCATAAAATGAACATCATATCTTCATGGATGACTAAATTTTAGTGCTTGAAGCCTGACAGATTCAAATGGGGAACAAATACAAGACATTTTGCACAATTTACTTTCTTCCTTACTGGAAGAAATGCCATGTCTCTGTTTGCAGCCATCTGCAACAGTGATAAGCAGGTCACTGTGCAAGACACCTATGGATACATGCAGCCATCCTATCACTGAGGTTGTGACTGCTCCACTGACAATCCTCAGATTTTTCCGCTAACCATTTATATCCGCTCAATTGCTTAGCAGAAAACCATAAGTTGGAAGTCTTCTTCAAAACTATACGAGCAATGATTACAGTCAGCTTACGATACACAACCATCTTGGTGCACAAATGCACGTAGTCAACCCCATAAAATTGGACTAAAATTACTAATTTCCACATGCATGGACCATCAAGATTTTTTTTCCTTTACTTGAATGGTTGAATCAGAAAGTGATATACAGAAATTTTGTCAGTTCCACTTCACACAAGAACAATATGTAAGGCTAGCATTTTTTACATGTACGTTGATGGTTAGGACACATCTTTGGATTAAGTGACAGTGAAGTAGACATTTAGATGCAAATTAGCCTTCAAAGTTTTTTTTAGTACCAACTACTAGAACAGTCTATCATTAACAATATGCAAATGACCCATGGGAACTCTATTGAATGCTGTTTTACCTTCGGGGCAGCCATAGGATACTCTTCAGGCAAGAACAATTCAAGCTTGAAAACCCCTCCTATTAAGGCAAAAAAAAAGACGATATTTCATATTAATAAAAATCAAAAGACCAAATTGATTAAAAAATACAATTTAAATCATTTTTGCATAGATCCATTCCCTAAAAAGTGCCTCTTTAATTACAGCTATCTGATGGAAGAAATCGATATGTTCATTCAATTTCAATATTGAGATCGATACAAGTGTGGGAATACAGGACACAATTTAATTATAAGTCATTGCATGGAGATATCACTAGAAGAACCTAGAATTAAGATGCAAGAACCCATAAAATATAGCTCATCCTTAATTAAATTGGAACATAATAAACACACGGAATAACTCATATATAAGTAGAAATTGTTATCATATGCAATATGCAGGGAACACCCAGTGTAAACCAGTGTCAAAAATAATAACACAACTAGCGGCCATCATAGATGCAATAACCAAAAATGATTAAGCCTCATGCGGAAAGAAAGGCATATTGACCTTTTCTCCAGAAGGTTGGTTTCATCAACCCACTTAAGTGGTCCAAATGCAGATTATATGCATAGGCTTAATTGGCCATACTTTCCATCTTACAAAAAAAACACTATATCAAACTCAAAATTTACATGAGAATTCTTTCAGAATATGGTAATTCTATAGGAATTTACTAGAGATTCATTACGAGCCCTAGGTAGGTGAAAATCTATTTCAAGGAAAAAAATCAACTATATAACTATGTTTATACCAAAGCATCAGATATAGATAATTGGGTCTTCGGAAGTGCTGGTTCTCATTCTGAATCAGAGAGAAGCAATATCCAAACCAACTTTCATAAACTAACAGTTTTTTCATACAGTTTGAATCCCACGCATGGTCTGACGAACCAGCCCGTACCGGCCGGTTCGGACTGGTCCGGCCTGTAACCGGTACGGGCCGAACCCAGCCGAAGCCAGGGAAGACGAAGAGAAGAAGAGAGAGAGAGCATGGAAGAGAGGGAGGGAGGAGAGGCCTCCGCCGCTTGCGAAAGGCCGTGGGGGGCGGCAGAGCCCGCAGGGGCACGGCAAAGGCCGAGGCCGCGTCCCCTATTTCTTTCTTTCGAAAAAGGGGACGACAAAAGAAACAGGGACACGGTTGCCGATTTCACTTAAAAATCTCCATTTTTTTTAATTTGGGGACCGCAGCCTCAACCTTTGTCGCGCCCCCGCGGGCCTCGCCGCCCCCTCCCCGGCCTCCGCCTCCCCCTCGCGGGCGGCCTCTCCTCTCCTCCCTCCCTCCCCCGCTCGCTCTCTTGTTCTCTACTTATTCCCCGGTTCCGACGGGAAAGAGTGTTCCAGTTCGGTACCGGTTTAAACAGGTCCGAACCGGAACCGTGCTGGTCCACTAGGCAACCGGTATACCTAACAGTACCGGTACAACGAATCTTGATCCCACATCTTAGCAGCTTCAGATTTAGATTGTGATGGTTTCCCAGTGGAATTTTACATTAGGAGATAGGTTATTCTACTTAAGGTGTTTCAGCCAATTCAAAATCTTGGTCTCACTCCTGCATCCACCCATTCTAATGCTTCCAACTCATTTTAATCAAGTATGTTCTTCTTCCAACATTATTTAATCAAATTTAATCTAGTTCAATACCATATGTAACATCGATAGTTCATCTTTCTTTTTTTAATATCCATAATTTTATTTTCTTAAAAAGTTTAAAGGGTTGTAGTTATATCATTTTCTAAAATGTAATGAGATCTAACATATAATCTTCCTAGGCACTTCCACTCCCCTTTTCTTCCCTTTTAAGCTCCACTTCCACGCCGCTAAAGTAGCTAACATCTTTGGCAAAAAAAAAAAGAGTAGCTAACGAAGGCAATTCAGGTCCAGATTTCTCACTAGCTCTTCAATATATATGTTCATCTTAAGTCGCCTAGCATGTATTACTTTCCACAATTAACAATCAATGATACCAGAATAATCAAAATCATACGTAGAGCTACTAATGGACTTGGCTTGGGCCACTCACCATAAGTTCAATCTTGGCCTGGATTAAATGAAGGCAGGCTATACCTGGCCTGGCCCTGAAATTCAATTGTTTTTTTAGGGTTTAGCCCTAGGCATGGCATGGCCCTAAATGATTAGACGCAAGCCTGATTCGGCCCAAGGCCTAATTACAATTTCCATAGATAGATTCATATCTAAAAGAAGTTGAAAATAAGTTCTTTCAAAATTGACTATTTGTTCTTCTGTTAGAGGTGCTGCAGAAATGTCTGTGATCAAGTAAATAGCTGTACGAACGAATGGACCGGATAAAAAATGGAAAGATTCGTACAAGTTAAACATTTCGCCAACAATCATTGCTCATCCCTCCGAAACCTATTGATAAGGAATGCATTGAAGTGTATTAAATAATAGGGTTTTTTGCATGGATACCCCCTTCTAAATATCGAATTTTGCGTGAATACCCTTTCAAAATTGATATTTGCATGTATACCCTCGTAAAACTCGGTTATTGTACAAATACCCCTAATATAACAGTTGTTTTAACGGTGTTAAAAAAATCATATTTATATTAATTAAAAATAAAATAAAATTTTAAACTGACGTTACTATCCTTACTATTTCCTCCCCCCCCCCCCCCCCGGTGCTCGGCTTCCTCCCTGCCCCCTGCGTATCGGGATCCCAAGAAGAAGAAGAAGACAGGAGCTCCACACAGCTATGTTCTGCTTCAAAATCTCTTGGGCCCAGAAGAGAGAGAGAGAGAGAGAGAGAGAGAGAGATCCCTCCCCACCCCACACCAGCAACCCCCCCCCCCAGCCCCACCCGGTGCCCGGCTTCCTCCCCGCCCCCTGCGTATCGGAATCCCAAGAAGAAGAAGACAGGAGCTCCACACAGTTGTGCTCTGCTTCAAAATCTCTTGGGCCCAGGAGAGAGAGAGAGAGAGAGAGAGAGAGATCCCCCCCCTCCCCACCCCACACCAGCAACCCCCCCCCAGCCCCCCCGGTGCCCGGCTTCCTCCCCGCCCCCTGCGTATCGGGATCCCAAGAAGAAGAAGAAGAAGAAGGCAGGAGCTCCACACAGCTGTGCTCTGCTTCAAAATCTCTTGGGCCCAGAAGAGAGAGAGAGAGAGAGAGAGGACTGCTGGTTCACAGTGTTCCCTCACTTTCTCCCTTCAAAAGTTAAAAGAAACAAAAACCAAAAAACAGAAGGAAAAAAAAAAGCCAGCTACCGAGACACCAGAGGTATCAACAGGGTCATAGATCGAGAGATAATCCTGATGAGCCGAGGTTCCTTTGGATTCTATGCAGTCCTCTCTCTCTCTCTCTTCTGGGCCCAAGAGATTCTGAAGCAGAGCACAACTGTGTGGAGCTCTTGTCTTCTTCTTCTTCTTCTTGGGATCCCGATACGCAGGGGGCGGGGAGGAAGCCGGAACATCGGGGGTGGGGGGGGGAGGGAAGATTAAGGCGGCGGAGGGAGGAAATAGCAAGAATAATAACATCATTTCAATTTTTTATTTTATTTTTAATTAATATAAATATGATTTTTTTAACACCGTTAAAACAACCGTTATATTAGGGTATTTGTACAATAAAAGAGTTTTACGAGGGTATACATACAAATATGAATTTTGAAAGGGTATTCACGCAAAATTCGATATTTAGAAAGGTATCCATGCGAAAAATCCTAAATAATAAAACCTTTCACATATTTGTTAACATAGTGTAGGATGATTGATTCCATTTCAATGATTATTTGGTTTGCCTTGCATTCTCACTAAGGCAATAGGTCGCCAGGTAGGTCACAATTTGACTTTCATTTCTTTGTATAAAGCAAAGTTCTTCCTCTTCCAATCTTGTATAAAACCCAATTACTTTTTTGAAATGTTCATTTACTTCTCACTAGATATTTTTTAATCTTTTACTAGACCACCGGACCTCCAATCTTCAAACCGTTATCCTATCCCTACTTCTAATCTTGCTCAAAATAGTTCACAAAGAATATTGGCTTAAATCTTGTAGAGACCAGCCTAAACACCACCATAATCCTCTCTACTTTGCTGCCCATTGCATCATGTAGTGTTCGTCACTGCCCACATCCCACTAGATGCTCTCCCTCGCTGCATGTTGCCCACCATGTCCTCTCCACTGCTGCTTTCAACTCACTGCATCACCTTTCATTTCTTTGAAGGTGGAGAATAGATCTCACAACCTCACAAATTTTCTTTGATAGTGGCATACAGCAGCAGCAGTAGCAGCAGCTATGTACAGCGGTTATGGGTTGTGGCATTGGGCATGAACACAAAGAGAAAAGAGGGGAGAGGAAGGGAAGGGATTAGGAGTTAAAGAGTATTGGGTTCAAAAGTGTAAAACGTCTCGGTTTATAAGGCCAACAAGCTGTTTGTTCCAAACCAAAGTCAAGCTTAAGCCTGCCCACATCAAGCCCAAAACAAGTTCGAGCCCAAATTTTGAGGCTTGGGCTCAAGCCCACGGCCCATCTTGAGCCCGAAGCCAGCCAAGCCCAGTGAGTCCAAGCCCAGTAAGTCCATGCCTAGCTCCAGCCATGAGCAACCTAAATCATGAATTGTTAATCCATAGCAAACTATATTTTTTTCTGTTTTCTTGATCTAAACCTACAAGGTAGAGGTCTGATGTTATCTTAACCATTCATCAAAAGCATGTAAAATATTGAAATAAATGCAAGAGCATTCCAGTTTAAATAACATTAAAGGAAGTGCTAAATAGAAATGTTTGGCTAATAAGGATTCAAAAAACCAACCACAAATAGTTAGGGCTAGGCTTAATTCTATGGTTAACTTCAACATCAAAACAAGGCAATTACAAATTAAAGATTATGCTTGTTTGTAGAACTGTCATGTTTCTGATGTAGCCACTGTTAAGCGAGTTGAGTCTACAGGTTAGTTAAATTTTCAGATACAGCAATCATTAGTGTTTTGAGAAAACTTTATCTGAAGAAAAATATTGGTGTAAATATTAGAAATATAATGATCAATTTCCTAACTATCTCCGTGATACCTTTGAGCGATCTTATTTCTTCCTAAACTTTAATAAACTGGACTCAATCAGATTATCGATAAATCTTAAACCTGTTTCTAATGTGCCATTGCATGTACCTGTGTATGCATCTATTATTAGTAAATTACGACCAATTGTCTACATGACAACATTTATCAATCTAACATACAATATAGGGATTTGTCATATACATGGATAAAATACATTATATTTATATGTATTGTGATGCTGTACATATGATACACATCCTAATCATTACTAAGGCTGGTTATCAAGTCATTGACGTTGAAACTGACCATATCCTAACCTAAGAGTCCTCCAGCACGCATGATACAAACTAGAATCAATTAACTAATTGATCCAATCCTGCACCAAACTCAATTGTTTAAGAAAGTATTATCAATATTATTTCTACTCATGCTAGTAGATGACTCAGATAAAAGTGAGATCCTATCCCACAATAATCTGATTGTCTTGTCTTCCAGCAAAAGCATTGCCGTTGCCACTTAAAAACATATTTCTTTGGAGCAATCTACTTAAACAAAGTCAAGCATGATAAATGCATCAAATCAATTCTAGACATCCAATATCATGCATGACCTAATCAAGATTTGTTCTAGGCTTTGGTTCAGAGAAACATGTTAAACCATGTCAACAACTTGGATAAGTTAGCATATTTGATAAATAAGTATGAACTAAGACATACGCTACTTTTAAGTTGTTTGTCTTGTGATTGCCAAATGTCATGATATATGTTCTTACATCTTGAATTGTTTGTATTCTAACATGCAAAATAATGCTAATTGATACTCTACGGACGCATAGGGCACAAACCATGGATGATGACAGAATGAACAAATATACAAGCTACACAGTACATAAATAATAGAACTGCTGTAAGGTATACAGTTCCAATTGAACAATAAATATAAGGCCATTAGGGTCCACATCAAATTTCAAAACCATCACAATAAAGTTACAATGACATACTAAAAATATCAACATTACCAATCTTTGCAACAAAAAATGGCTGATTTTGCACATACATGCCAAAAAACACCACTGAAGTTAAGTTCAATCAATGTCCCCAGGATTCTCAACTCTTAATAAAAGCCAAGTAATCTGCACATTCCATTCTTGGAATAAGCATCCAAAACTCAGACACGTCAAAATCATGAGTCCAAGCCAGAAGGTTCATTTTTTTAAAAAAAAAGGAAAGAAATGGTAAGCATGATCGCAGCCGTCTCTTATAAAGACATTTTCTTTTTAAAGAGTAGCTGTCTTTGGTTCCATGACCTTAAAATAGTGCTGTCCTACTTGACCAACAAGCTTACATAGCTAAACCTATGCACAAAAAAATTAGAGAAGAAAGTAACCTAGTCAAACTATAATATATGGCATGGAGTAACAACACATGTCATGACACAAGGAAGAAAAAAACTCGTAACTGTACTGTACAGATCAAATAAAACTTATAATTTCAAATATCACTAATATATGACGCATCCTGGTAAGAAAATTACATCAACTGATATAAAATAAGCAAAAATACATGAATATAAGCATTTGCAAATTTAAGTATTCCATCAATATAATAAGGAAAAATCTCGTCAGTATCAAGCTTGACTGAAAGAAAGTCGTGGCAACACATTTCCGCTAAGTTGTTACATGCGAAAGATAGTACGAATCAATTATAGCAAGCAATGAGAAAAACACAACGATCAAATCAGGATTTGCACATTTTAACACACGCAACAGAAGAAATAATTCACAGCAACTTTCAAGTCATTAAGGCAGGTTATCCTACCAGACTGACAGACAAGAGATGCCGTCCCTGGCATTCCAAGCAAGACGTGAAAAATCATGGACTATCGAATTTGTGAAATTAATCGAAATGCAATAACAAATTTTTAGCAAGCTAATCACCTTCATATGGAGACTGCGTCGGTCCAAGAATCATCACATTAAAATAGCGCATATTGTCCTCTGATGGAGAGGCACTTATGCCAGGAGCTGCAACAGATCACCGCAAGAATTACCCAAAACCCTAGATAAATAAGCGAATCCCCAAGAAAAAACCCAAAAATCCACCGCCCTAAATTTAGCAAAATTGAAAAGCTATTAACATCTTCAAATAACCGCAAGTCGAGTCGAAAACCGATTTTCCGAAACGATCAGCACGAAATCAAATCACAAATGGCACGATATCGAAAGAGCAATTCAAGATACCTGGCTCGCTGAGGAGGCGCTGCGTTTCCTGCTCCATCACGGGACCCAAGAAACCAGAATCAGAAACAAGAGAAATCCAAAACAAGAATAAATGCGTGAAAACATTTGGGAGATCAAAGCCCCTAGAAACATGCATCAAATCCATTCCTCCATCGAGGTCGAAGGAACAAAAAGGATGGACAGTGAAAAGAGAATCGGATCGTAGACGCACCGATGGGGGATTTACCTTGATAATTCGGCGAGGTAGATTGCTGTTCGCCATTCGGGGCCGGAGATAGGGTTTCCGCTTCTCTCTTTCGGGGGAATTGAAGGACGAGAGGAAGAGAGAGAAGAGAAGCGAATCGGTGAGCTAATGGCCTTGAGAGAGAAAAAATCTCGATCCATAGGTTGGGGTTTATAAAGCTTTCCGAATTTATTAATCTCCCCTTTAATCTTTTTAATTTGAATATAAAATTATAACTCTTAAATTCGTAATTTTACTCCGCCTTTACGCAACTCGGCCTTTTTACTCTGACGGAGTGCATTGGATGCGCGTCGATCCGCGGTGTAGGCACCATAGGTGAGCACAGGTGAGCTTTAACCGCAGAAGCAGTTTTTCTCCTCTCAGGCGATTGTAAGTCGTCTCCTAGATGATGAATTTTGTTCGTTCTTTTAATGCTTTTCCATCCAAACATTCGGATCATATGCCACATAAGTCCAAACCAAATTATACGGAGCATACTATACTATATTAGTTCGGTACCAATATCTAATATAGATGGCATATAAATATTCAGTACGCCTAAAAAATTTCATATTGTACCGTGTCGGTACTGTGCTAATATGGCATCGATATGTAATTCGGTACCGAAATAGCGAGCTTTGATTGGGATGTTTCTTCCAACACTTTTTTTTTTTTTATGACTCCTATTCAATGATAGTTCTTATTTTGGTTATTCTATATAAATTTTATAAAAAATACTGAAATTTAACTCTTTTTTTTCTCTAAATGTGCAAGACAGCTTTATTTTAAGAAGTGCTTGCTTAACTTACTCCATATAGGGTAGCACGGCTTTTGGGCTTTTCCGTGACCTAGGGCTGGCGAAAAGAGTGATTTAGTCCCCTCAAGTGAGAAATGAAATATATATCATAAAAAAAACTTCTGGCAAATTATGTTGCCCTAAATTTGTAATTGACAATTTCTATGCTTGCATACACCACTGATGTTATGCAACATATACAAAATATGATATGAGAAGGCATGAAGATGACATGCAAATGCTTGCATACAACACTGATGTTATGCAAGCATTTAATGATGCCCATGATATACAAAATATGGTATGAGAAGGCATGTAAGATGGCATGCAAGACTTTGAATCAATATATGAACTTAAGGTACTTACCAAAAAATATACAAATTCAAGGCTACACAAAACTTTGGTAAGAAGAGGAACAGGACAGTGTTAGCGATTGCGAGCTACAATTATCATCAAAAAGACATTTTGCAGGCATTGTTTGATAAAGTAAGTAGTATTTTAATCACAGATCCTGAGCTCATAGCGCAAAGATGAATATAAACTACAAAAAATCGCATTTCTTATTCATTTAAACCATCGAAGTTTATGATTATCTAAAATGAAAGTTAATATATCATATTACATTTATCCTGATACTAGCAACAGCGAAAACATATCGATATACAAAATCAAAATATCCAAAGTCTTAAGCAAGTCATGATGTCTCAAAAGATTCATCAATTAGTGGTTGACACTGCAATTGTTGTTTGATTGTTCGAAAGAATTTAGATAATTTAAATAATGGTTTTCCAATCAATCAGATTCTAAAATTATTGTAGTATTGTATGCGGGTGCTTGTGGGGGACAAGCATGCCAAGAAAGCACTCCATTGAGCCTTACTTGGAATCTCCTTCAACTAAGAAAGCATCAAAGTTGAATGTTGTTAGCATAATAAGAATAAAGAAAAAAAGGAGCTTCAGGGAGGGCTAGCGTTAGCCCTACGCCAACCAAAGCTCAAGTGTGGACAATAAGATCTCTGTTCCCTTTGTGCAAGAAGCAATGGAATAACCAGCTCAAGTTGCCATGTGTTTATGCTCATGATTTCAGACACAAAAAAGAAGTTAAAAAAGACTATTGTGGCTCATGCAATCTGACGTTTCTATGTGTGAGGATCCGTGCGGGCGTGTGTTTAGTCCCACATCGATTATTCGCTGAATAGATCTTAGATACTTATACAGGATAAAGAAATCCAAATAATATCTTAAAAAGGGTTGTTACACTATGTATAATAACCTACCAGTTCAATAAACAAAATTTCTTATTTATGAAATCAAAATGGCACATAGATGGATCAAGAAGGTTTCCATTTGAGAATTAATGTGGGAAAGAAGCAATCATAACAATTGGCATCGATAAGGATTTCAAAATTTATTCATGCCTATAATTGATAGAGTTTGCATTGCAAGATTGAATTTTATGACAATGTGTGAAGTGCGCGATGCTAAAATCTAAACACCAATCTCTATATATGGTATTCTATACATCTTATTATAATAATGGGACAAAAAGTTGTTGCTAGACTGAAATAGTACAATCTTTTCTTTTTTATTTCTTTTTTATACATGGTGTCCACATTGTCCAAATGAGATGGATAGATACAATATTCAAATTGCACCACCACTGAAGAAATCTTGATATATGATCCCATTTCTTGGACCAATCATTTCATGGCCATAGGAAACACCGTCAAGGTCACGAAGCAATGGAGGATTAGGCTCCACAATGAGCAACTATTTGTCTTGCCACTCGGAATGAATTTTATTCTTTTTTCTTGGGAAGTTTTTGCGATTCATGTCGACAACCAATGTGCAATGCTGTCCCAGAATCTTTATTCCATATCATTGCAGTTAGGAAAAAATATAGAGATTTTACTCCAAACTCTCTCTCTCTCTCTCTCTCTCTCTCTCTCTCTCTCTCTCTCTCTCTCTCTCTCTCTGCCTGCGTAAGCATATAAATTTTTCTCTTTTTTTTTGGGTAAAAATATAAATTTTTCTTTCAAGTGTCCACTTAAAGCAGATCCCGCAGAGCTTGATGCCTAAAGAGTAAAGAGTTGACTGAACTCTAGTTTTGTATTTCACTGACCAAGGACAGTGGAAGAAACTAAATGTTCACCCTATATACAAGAGAAGAAAATTATTGATCTAAACTAAAGCTAGATGGCTTATGAATTAAGCTAATTTCAAACATATGACATTATAAACCAAACCCTAGATTGGTTAAAGAATTAAAATCATTTTGAACATATCCTATTAGCGGATCAAATTGATGATGAGTTGTGAAAATAGAAAGAGATGAGCCAATAGGTAGGTAGGGATGGCAATTGTAGTATACCTGACGGATCCCTAATCCGACCCGAATGAGGCGGGTTTTGCTACACTTGTTTGGCCGTTTAACCTCTGGGTGAGGTATGGGTTCTAAATAAAATACTCGAAGCAGTAATGGATCCAACCTAATGGATCTGATCCAACCCGATCCAATCTACTTTGTCTACCTAACCTGCACCATCTACTTTACCCAACCCGATCCAATCTGAGGTAGGTAAGAATAATTATCTAATAGCTGTTAGTATTGCAAAGTTATGTAACTGGTTAATGTGTTTATTTAAATCCAAATATGTATTATTGAATTAAATGAATAAATATACCAATATAAAATGTGAAAAAAGATGGTGGTTCACTGCTAACAGCGAGGTGAGCCGTGCCCGTGAGTAGAGGCCAACCGGATGCGGTCTCGTCCGCTCTAGGACCCATTTGGTTCAGGCCTTAGTCCAGGCCACATAGCTCAGTTGGCTAACTTGGAGTGGCCATGCCAGATACAACACAAAAACCACTATTCCAAAGTATGCATGCGGCAATAAGAACTGGAATAGAGACATAGGGAAGGGGCAAAGAGAACTTTAGGGCATGTTTGTAGAGGAATGTTAGGCTCTAGAACATAAATAGAAATAAGTGACTCCCATCCCAGCAGTTTGGTTGGGAGAGTTGCATTCACATTCTAATTCAAGATGGAATGGAAATGCCCCAATCCTCCAAAATTCGATCTCGATTCAAATTTCATTCCAATTTAGATACTGATTTCAGTTACGAATCAAACATATCGAGGAATATGACTATTCCGATTACAATTCCAACCGCTAACCAAATGCACCCTTAAAGTAATTGGTTTTGTGAAATTTGGGGAATGAATGATGTCCTATATGAAAGTTCGAACGACTGCGATTAAGACTTTGATTACAAACCAAATGCCCTCTTAAAGTAATTGATTTTGTGGAATTCGGAGGATGAATAATGTCCCATATCAAAGCTAGAAGGATCGGTGATTTGGCTATATGATTTCCTATTAGGTGAATGCAGGGATTCCTATCTCTGGCATACTGAAGAGCAACAGCAAGGATCTCAGTGGCTGTTGTGGCTGGCAATGAAAAGTGAAATCATGTGTTATAAAAAAAAAAAAAAAAGTTCAAGAAAACAACTAATATCTCAGGAGAAAAAAGTGATATCGTGTGTTATAAAATATTGAAAGTTCAAGAAAACGAAGGATAGCATTCTGTTGCCGGGACTCAAACCCAGGTTTCTCGGGTGAGAGCCAAGTATTCTAACCAACTAGACTACGGCGGATTTGGCCTAAAATTGATTTGCTTTTTGGATCAGTTTGTTTTTTTCCTGACAGAATGCTCGGCAGTTCCAAAAGCTTCCTTTGAGCTATTCCCCTCTTCTCAGATGAGCTGGTGGGACTGCAGTTGGTTCGATTGAGCCAAAGGCTTCCATAATGCCTCATTCGACCTTAAAACCATCATAATAATCAGTAACATCATAATGGACGTTGGAAACATATTTAGAGCCTTGTGGTTGCACTCCTGTACTATGAACAGGAGGATCATCCAGGATGGTTTTCCCAAGCAGCTGGCATCGAGAAACTTTTCTTATTTCCATGAAATGATTGCCGATCATCACACCTTACTCCGAAAAAATGACATTACAGGAACTTTGATTTTGGTCGATGAGGCAACATGCTCCCATGCAACAGAGCATTCCCCCCAAAGCCTCAGGTGCCAAATATCGAGGACCAAAAAGCCTGCAACCCTACCCAAAGTTGGCCCGGCCCAGGCCCACTTCCCACCCGAGTCATAATTTAATCCTGTTTGCATCCCAGAGTTGGTCCACCGATTCTGTCGTACGTACATGCAGGGAAACCTACGATGTTATAATCTTGACATGAAAAATTCCAATGCTGCATGCTATGGTTTACCCGAACGAGGAGTTTAAACTTCACTTCCATCTACGGCTCATCACGAGCATTCAAAACAAATACAAATCCTATCGCCAGATGGCTGACGATAGGGATCTTCCAAAGGGATGCCTAGCAACAATAAAGCGATCTGCCCTAAAGGACCTTCTTCAGTCGATAAATCACCGTATGCAACAGCACCATAACGAGGGACAAACTATTGCTTCGGAGGATCATTATACCATCAATATCAGACATTAAACTTTAGCATCACAAAATCTAGAACCCATCCTTGTGCAAAAAAAACTCCCACCACTACAAGATCTGAACGCAATCTTACCCCTACATGTGGAGATATTATTTTTGTGTTTTGAACATGAACCCATAGTATCTAAATCACAACGAAACAATATTACCATTGCACCAGGATCCACCTTTCTTAAATCATTGAGCAAATCTAGGGATATTTTGAAGCACTGAGCAGCCATATCAATGATTACCAAGATCATCACATTCATCACATTTTCTTAAGCCTAGTCATCACTATGTCAAATCCTGGTGAGCTCTTTTATAGTCTCTCTCCACTTCTTTCACTAACCAGAATAAGGTCAGTCAGCAGTTCAAATTAAAGGGGACAAAAAAACCAGACAATGCACATCCTGAAAAAAAAAAAGAAAAAAAACTGAGCTAAAGAGGTGTTCCTTCGCTCGACACCAATTAATGCAACAACTCTTGAAAGCAGTCACACCATATCACCAATATTTTAAGTTGTGAAGCATTGGAATGATGGGATGACACGTAGAAGGAACACGATCTTCAGACGCCAACTTACATATATGTCCGACTAGCAACTGAAGCCCATAAAAACAAGCACAAGAACAAGGTAGATGCTTGAAAACTCAACTAACAGAACAAAATCACCAAGGATGTCTTCAGAATCCTCATCCTGTTCTACTTCATCATCGCTTGCAATTGGTCCACTTCACTGCAAAATTTTTTATACAATAATTTTAGTTCACCTTAAGGAACAATCTCTGCTTCAACAAGAGAGTAAGTTAATCATCTAATCTTTATAACTCAAAAGAATTCTTTTGCTATCAATTACAGAAACCAACCTGAGCATCTTCAGTTGCATTAGCCTTTCCAGCCCCATCCTTGGTAGCATCTTCTGCTGCAGCCAAATTTGAGCATATCATTATAAAAGCATCTTCCAATAGTGGAAAGCATAAAAATTTGTAGTAGTTTCCTTAGGTATGTCAAAAGATTGAGCCAAAAAGTAGTGAGAGAAAGACATACAAGGTTAAAGGAGGAAATCTCCAATTTTCTAGTCATATTCTTTATGTAACACGAATGAAGAAAACATTGGACAAGAATATAGATTATAGAAGATACCAAGGAACACACAACAAACATCATGTCTAGGTTACAGCAATAACATGCAAGAATCTTCGGAAGTAAAATGAGGTAAAATGGCATCACAATAGATTACAAAGAGTCATCCGTAGAATGGGAGATTTGTGTCCATTCTATCTACTGGGGATCAGGATGAGGGAGGGTGGGGGGGTGGGGTGGAGGTTGTGGGAGAAGAGGAAGATTGCAGAGGATTGCAGGCCCAACCATGTTAGGATTAAAAAAAGGATTTTGAGAGGTCTATTTTTTATCCCGAAGATCGGGCCCATGAACCCCTGCCTCTCCCGCTCCGGTTCCCTCTCTCCCCTCCCGCACCCTCCTCCCCATCCATCCCACTAGATAAGGCAAGAACTTCCTAAACAAGCCCTAGGTGTGTAACTAACAAAGAGTATTTGAGTCAACAGGTTTTAGGCTAATATGAGTTCAAATAGAAGCATAATGGTGCTGAATTTTCAATAACAAATTTCAACTTATGGCAGGTTTGGTTGCTAGGCAGTGGGCACCCTTAAGTAGTGTCCCGAATCTGACTTTGGGATGGATCAGTCGAGTTATTAGAGTCCCGCTCAATGGGCAATTGGCAGCTAAGATCCAAATCCATGGTTTTGCCTACCAGTGAGTAAAGAATTTGGGGTGGTAAAGTTGGGTCTCAATAAAGGCAGTCCGACAAGTATGTTGATTTCTCCCAGAAGTAGTCACTTCGAGATGCTTGGTTACCTGAAATGACCACCAAACTGCAGTTCAGCCAGTTCAGAACATCTCTCCAGTTAAACAAATTATAACTATAAACCCATGTGGATGACTTGAGTGTGAGGATCTGAAGCCGCTGGAAGTGGGCCACTTTAATTTCTACCACTTTTGTCCAATCAAAACAAATCTTTTGTTGGGCAAGTACACATCAATCACGGCACACAACCATGAAAGATAATTCCGGAAAGTTTGACCCATTCTCCTCTGTAGATTTGAATATAGTCCCTTATACCATTAAGTGCATCAAATAAGAAATGGGCAATTCTAGGTATGTTCCTCATCTTGTGTTCATTGACGAAGAGTGTTTCTGGAAAGATATTTATTCAGAATTCTTCCACTGAGAAAAAAATAAACCCTCAAAAAAACAGTGTCTCAAGAAAAAAAAATCTAGCACTGCTTTCGCATGCATTGCCATCAATATATAGACAAAGGTCTTCTCCATTTTGTTTGTCAAATCCCATCCGTGTTGAATAAGATAGAACTATAGCAAGGTCAACCTTTTGAAATCGTAGCAAACAATATTTTCAAAGTGTCAATATCTACAGAACAAAGATGAAATTGAGTAAAGCACTACTATTTAATCTTTCACGAAATGCCATCAATATATGAAAGTAAATATTAGAAAACACAACCGCTAGTGTTATCAAACATTTGACTACAATCAATTGGTACAGGTTGATTATCTGTACAATTTAAAATAATGGCATCTCTTTTTAATGACAATTTCTATATTTCAAAAAAAAAAATCACTTTTCACAATTCAAATTCCATAAATCCTTTTCAATAATCAGGAAAAGTTTCTTAGAAAGAAGGCAATGGATATTTTTTCAACCGTTTCTACTCACAACACAATTACCTGTTATTTCAACACCCAAACTTGCTCAAGTTAACCAAAAGGAATATTGACATATAGGATGATTCTTGCTATTCTTACATTATAAAATTTGTTAATGAGCCCAAGGTAAGTTCATTTTTTATAATCTCAAAGGGGTCTTGCCAAATACTAAGCCCACATGCAACAAATTAGGTCTCCCATGTCATAGAATCGACACTTTTGCTTGCTACAGTTAAGTCATTTTTAGGTTGGAAAGTAACATACACATCACATTTCAAGTAATCGGGGTTATTTTCCAGGAAGGGCCTAGCCCAGTGGGCCCAAAACCGTGGTCCAAACCCGCCCAAAACGCTTTGGGCTTGAGTGGACCAGGCTGGCTGGCTGGCACGTGAACCTGTCTAATCTCAAGATAATCAAATTTCAGTCTCTGAAATCAATATCATAGTAAGTACTACATAATCCAAGAACTGAAAATTGCAAAATGAGTGGGCATCATTGTCAAGTATCCAACATACAAAAGAAAGGCTGTAGCTGTGAATGGACATAGAAAAGTTACTATAATGTACATTTTAGAAAAAATCAGCATTGTGCTAGAAGTGCACAGATAGCTTTGCATGTCCTGTGATAGCATTACGCCTAAATTAAAATGAGATTACAGAGGGCACTCCTAAAGAATTGACAGAGTAATAGAAACTGTGCTTGAACGGAATGTCCACAGAGTGGGTCATCTATTACCTCCATCCTCAGGGATGTCAGAGGTCCATAAGGTGAGGTTGTCCCTCAAAAGTTGCATGATCAGAGTGCTATCCTTGTAAGATTCTTCACTCAGCGTATCGAGCTCAGATATTGCTTCATCAAAAGCTTGTTTAGCAAGGTGGCAAGCCCTAAAACCAATTTTCATGTAACATTATATCCATAATAATATAGCATACAAGAATGTACCTGAACATTCATTGTAAATGCACACCTCTCAGGTGAGTTCATGATCTCATAATAGAAAACTGAGAAGTTCAATGCCAAACCCAATCGAATAGGGTGTGTAGGAGACAGGTCTGCCTCAGCGGTAGTTGTAGCCATCTGCAAAGAGGTTGAGCATATACTTAGAAATATCATTATAACAGATATCATACCAGAGCAATAGCAAGATTTGTTATGCATATTAGACAATACAACAAACAATTTAGAAAAGCATAAATGATAGAGAGAGAGAGAGAGAGAGAGAGAGAGAGAGAGAGAAGGAGGAGGAGGAGAATGAGGAGAAGAAGTTAAACTAAATGTTGACACAGAGGCAATCTAGTTATATTACAATTGTACAAACTACAATCCTGCAAGGTTCAGATAAGACCCATGGAACTAATCTAAGATCATCTCAAAATGAAAGAACCTTATAGAATGTGGCCTGGTTAGGCAGAATCTTAAGCCTGCATAAGATATTATTTCAGCAGATTAAGCTTAGCACCAGTTGGGCAACATCGAGCTGGCCAAAAACCACATAGAAGTATTTATTAGCTGATAGACAGCAAATTTGCAGAAAGAGGCTCCTACATGCAGAACCTGTGCACTCCACTGAATCCAACATTGTCATAGCCTTTAGAGCTGACGCATTCCAGCCGGTATTTTTAAGACGCTTGATTAGAAACCAAAAAAAACATTCTATTTCCTAGCAATTGACTTGTGATAAGAATTCTAAGTGCTATAGTTGGAATTGATACTATGAAACACCAAGCCACAAGAAAGTCCAAACATTGTTACCATCAAGTATTAGACATCTTTATCTGACCAGGTAATTTTGATAAAAAAGGTCCACAATTTCCACTAGGTATCTTAATGATGTTGAACCATGACTAGGATAAGGAAGGCAGCATCAGAATAACCATTGTGAACTAGCAAAAAGTATATGATTGCTTACACCATCAGTAAGAAATCAAATGCATGTTGCAGTGTTCTCATTAGCAATTTAGCTTAACTACTATTGGTTTCACCAAATGCAAACTAGACCTTTTTTTTTTACTTATTTAAAATATATTTCTCATTTATATTGTTATCAAGAAGTATTTTTAGGGTCAAGAAGGAGGAGAAGAAGTCGAGCTAGTAAAACATGGAGACAAATAACCAAAAAGGATTTGAAAAGGCTCCACGTCGAGTGAAAAATAGCAAATGATGGGATTGAATGATCAAAAAGCTCCCATAACATCAACCAAGAAAATAATAAAAAGAAAAAGAAAACACATAGAGGTAACTTCTGTAAACCTAATCAAATATACAGAGTTGCATGACATCTATATAAATATGGATCTAGGTTGGTTATATTACAACCATATGTAGGCTTTAGCTCCTTGATTCCATGGGGTGTTTTAAAATGCAGTGGACACAACTGCACATATGGATGTGGTCCCCTCACCGTACAGCATTGCCTATAGGGAGTTACTATATACAGTCCAACTACACATGAGCCAAAACAAGAAATTAACTTAGCATTTGCACGCTGCATATGCATAATATTGTGAGGCCACATATGCAGCCCATTCCATGTAGGCCCATGCAGGTGGAGATGGTTCGAGCTGATGATTAGGTTGGATGTGGGTTCCGAGCATGCCGAATATGGGAATTGCTAATAATGTTAGTATATTAATTATTCCTTAGCTATTGTTATTAGATATTAAATATTAAACAGTAAGTAAGCACAACTTGTTAGTTTCTATTGTCATTAATATTGTTAACATTTTCAAAAGAAAAAAACACTATTATTGTCATAGTTGTTATTATATTTAATATATTTTACTTCTTTTTAAATAGCTATATAGTAACAACTGCATGTGCAGTACGTCCGCTGCATATTTGCTATGCAGTATGCCCACATACTGCAATCACCTTTTAATCATCGACTCCATGACAGAAAATTATTTATTGAAACAAAAAATAAAAAAAACAACAGTACTTAAAAATAGGCTGCACCTCCCTTCTCCTGCTCCAATAGCGCTGCAATAAACAAAAGAAAACCTAAAGAGATCCACATGCACACAACATAGTTTTATGATGCATGTAAAAGACAAATACTTACCACATATAAACTTTAAAGAAACCAAGAAAATACTTGTTCATGAATCACAGGATAAAAAACAGGAAACCAAATGCAAATTTTGGTATAATGCTTGTCAAGACTAAAGGTAAATTTATTCAACAAAGATTGCAAGCACAGAGAAAAGCAAACAACGAATACTATAAAAAATCGGATAAGCACTAACTGTGAGAAAAGGGGAAGCGGGACATCAAATATATATACCTGATATGCCTTCAGGGACAGCTCCGCCGCCTCTTTCCTCTCATTGCCGGCCTTGAACTCCGCCAGGTAGCGATAGTAATCACCCTTCCTGTAATCAAACAATAAATTTCTCAAGACCCCAAAATAATTCCGAATAACGCACCAAATCTTGGACCCAAAATCTCGTATATGGCTCACATCTTGTAGTAGAAAACAGAGGACTCCCCGGCGGAGGAAGAAGGAATAAGATGCTCGTCGATCACGGCCATGATATCAAGGCAAATGTTCGAGAGCTCCAACTCCACCTTCCGCCGGTACTCCTTGATCCTCTTCACGTGGTTCTCGTTCCCCTTCGCCTCCTCTTTCTGCTCGATCGAGGAGAGGATCCTCCACGACGCCCTCCTCGCACCGATCACGTTCTTGTAGCCCACAGAAAGCAGGTTCCGCTCCTCCACCGTCAGCTCCACGTCGAGCTTCGCGACATTCTTCATCGATTCCACCATCTCTGAGGTAAAAAACACGGATCGGACCAAAACCCTAACCCTAGAACCAGTCGAAGAGAGGAACCCTAGGCATCGAGATTGCGTAAAGAAACCCTACCGTCATAGCGCTCGGCTTGCTCGGCCAGCTTGGCGATGTAGACGAAGTTCTCTCGCTCTCTCTGAGACGCCATTACCGATCGGATCCGAGCTCTACCTTGATCTCGATCTCTCCCTCTCCCTCTCTTCTCGCTTCCTCGTCTCTGAGCTCCGGGCTCGCGAGGTCGATGGAAATGTGGACGGCGGAAAGGCGTGGGGAAATGAGCAGGGGACGCGGATTGAGAGATGCCCCTGGAATGTCGTGAATTTACGGATTTGCCTCGCGTTGATTCTCAGAATTCTCCGTTGGATGAAGAGCTGACGGATATCGGTGCATCCGCTTGCGGTGAAGTGGATAGGATTAGCGTGAAAAGAGCGCGTTTCTCCAACGCATTGCATTTTAAGCTCGCGGCTGCCGTGGGCGCGTCGATGGAACTGGACGCCAACTCCGGGTGTCGCTTTGACGGTCTGATAGCTGGATACAGCGTGAAGTCAGTTTTTTATTAGTAGCAAAGCTGGGTGGACCGGTTCGTAAGGCAGGTGTCACATCGCAGCGATCGGCGATACAACATTATAGCATCATTTTTTTTTTTTTTTTCAACCTACCAACGCCTTTTTCTGCTGAAAAATATTCGATGCGGATAGAATTTTTTTTTACTCATATCTTTTCTACCCACAGTAGAGCCCCATCAGCATGGCAGCTCTATTCCTGTATGAGTACGACACATTAGCACCATTTAAGTAACCGACAGATTAGATAGCGATTCTACCGGACAATTCAGGTGGAGGCACCAATTAAATTCACAAATAAAAATACTAAAATATTTTTTTTATAAATTTAATTAATTTTTTTAAAAAAATAGGAGGGGCTAATTCATATTTTTCTATATGAACTTATTCAATCTTTTAAAAACTAACTCCCAGCAAAATAGTACTTACTGCACCCAAGTAGCTAGGGATGATTCCATCTATGCAGATGTATGGTGATGATAAAAACAACATCTACCATTAGCGATGATTAAGATGCGTGAAAGTTAATAATTTGCTGTCAGAATTAGGAAAAAAGAAGATTTGGATATAAAAACTAAGTCCAATAAATTATTTAGTTGGGTTTGAGTTCCAAACTTAGATCGGAAGTCTTGTTGAATTTGGATTTGGATATAGATAAATTCATACTTAAAACTCAATTATATATTATGTATTATAATATACATATGTATATCTTAGGCACATAAATACATATATATGCATGTACAGTGTGCATCCATCAATCTGTACTTATCTTATCAAGTGGTCTTCCTTGCATTTACTTTTCAGTCTCTATATATACTGCACATCATCTTTCATATTTCAAGGGCTTAAGACTTTGTATCATGCATTTGCCTTTTACGAGCGCTATTCATGCACGCATGTGTACGCCAAAAACACCTACATGCATCATCGAACGGCCATGTCTATTGACCAAGTCAACGACATCATTCCATGAAATGATGACCAGTTAAAATGTGATACTCTGCATTCCTTCTTGGTACCCTTTAGCCTGCTTCTCATGGTTGCTCTGGCTTCAATTTACATCTCTCTTGATGCCAGCGCAGTCCGAGTTGCATCTTTTGCTTAAGAGGATGATCGACAAGTAGAGTAAAAATAGATCGAATAATATCCATCCGAATCATTTTTACATCCAATCTATATGGATATAGATATTTGAGCATCCAATTAATATCCATATCTATCAAATATATATATATATATATATATATATATATATATATATGGATAGACAGCTATCGATTGGTATCCAAATATCCGATTTTATTTGTATCTCTGATTAATTTTATGTAGCACTCACGAATATTTTAAAAAAATAAATGTCCATATTAACATGCTATTAACTTGATTTATCATCCACTTAGGGCTTATTTGGTTTGCGGGGAAAGAATGGAAGAAAGTATGGTCAACGGAAAAGTAATGAGATGCCTTTTGTTTGTTTGGAATTTTCAAAGGAGAGAGATGGGAAAGTTGTATTCTCATGGAAATATGATTCCCACATTTAATGAGAAAATCTTTTCCATGAGAAATATGAAAAAGTTACTTTCTCATGAGGTGGAAATTACTCCATCTTTATTTTTTTCCAAAAAGGCCCTTCAGCATTAAAGAAACATTAAAGATCTAATTTTTATTAAGGATATAATAGAAATTATACATAACTTTCTCAGGAAAGTTGATGGTCAGCTAAACATAAGCACTATGTAAATCTGTCACTTTTCCATGTTTGACCAAACATGCCTAAAGTACATTTCCAGACATTCTCTTCCTAGGAATCTTCTTCCCAGGAATCATATTACTAGGAGGAAAAATACTTCCCGCGAACCAAACGAGCCCCTAGTAATATCATTGATTCTGCAGTCATAAAGTTTAATTATCCGATTTATATCTGTATTGATATCCATACTTTTGGTATCCGATTTATATCTGTATCCATTTAAAATAAATATGGATATGAAGTTTTGCATCCGACTAGCATTCATATTTATATCTGTATTGGTCAAATAAAACAAATATGGATATTGATATGCTAGTATCCAATTTGTATCTGATCCAATTTTAGTCCCGTCGATAAGCATTAGTGTGTAAAACCCATTTACTCGTGCCACGTTTTTCTTTTTTCCCGAATAATTGAACCAATACATTTAAGTGCCTCCAAAACCAAGCTTGAACGTGCATAGGTGATTGGCTTAAACTCAAACCAAGTTTAAGCATACTCTTACTGTAATCAAAACCGTGTCCAAAGGGCCCAAATTCTTGGGTGGTTTCTTTCACTCATTCAACTAATCATATTAAACAGACAACTGAATGTGAGTTAGTTGAAAAGCATTATCATTATCTACAATACGAAACTTGGATTAGTGTGTGATCTCAGACAAGGTCACTAGATATATATCTTGCGTCATTCTTGTCACCTAACCTTCTCTTATGCATCATCTTTTGTGACAGATTGTAAACAAACATGTTTGTGCGCCGATCCTAATAATTTGCGATGGTTGTTGGAAGTAATATAAATGCAAGTTATCCTCCAATTTGACTTCTATTGTTTATGCAATTTGATAAATATGATGCAGCTTTTCTATTTCTTAAAAGCTATAAATAAATAAAATTAGATATTTAAACCATGACAGCATGATACTTAGGAGTTTGGATTTAATACCAGAATAGCTAAAATAGTGGTAGCAGTTTCAACCATATCACAACTCTGACAAGACTCTGGAGGTTTAAACTATGTAGGTCATGTGAAGCCGACCCAACTCAATGTTCATGGGCCACTTAATGGCCCATCTATTAAAAGTTAAAACTCAGCACATGGGCCCAAGTAAATGATGTTGGTTTAGCCCATAACACGCGAGGATCTCATGTTGGAAAGAGGTGGTGAGAAATATATGGGCGCAGTCGCCACCGTGTTCAGTTTCCTATACTTAGAGTTGGGCACTGGGCCGGGCCGTGGGCCCGCCCGCTACAGTGCCGGGCCGTGCCTGGCACGGCCCATTTGAGAGGGCCGTGCTGGGTCACAGTCTAGGCCCGCGGGCCAAGCACGGCACGGCCCGCGGGCCAGCCCGGCACGGCCCATAAGGGCCTGGGCCGGGCTGGCCCGCGGGCCTGGCACGGTCCAGGCCTGGGCCCGGCCCGGCCCGATAAAAATTAATGCTTCATAAATTTTTTTAATAAATTAATAAATATTGAAAACTAAGGATTTATGAATATAAAGGCTAAAGCCACCATTGGTGGGGGTTTGGCATAGACCCCTACCAGTTTATTAATTTAAATCAAAATGGTACATGAAGGGAGGTTTGGACCTTGGTCTGACCTCCAGAATACAATAAGAAAGGGCCGAGGTTTGGACCTTGGTCTGACCTCCAGAATACAATAAAAATGTACAATTATAAAAAATTAAGAAATCTTACTAATCATCAGTGATTCAGTGAATAAGTATTCACTCTTCAGTCTTCAGTCTTCAGTCTTCAGTAGTGTTTGTATCATCATCATCAGAGGATGTTGTATTATGTCCACCTTTATCTTGAAGTCTTGCCTCAGCATCCAACCAATCTTTGAAGCAGAGAAGCATCTCCACCGTTTCGCCCGTCATCCTACTTCTCTTTTCGTCAAGAACACGCCGACCTGCACTAAAAGCGGATTCCGATGCTACCGTGGACATCGGCACAGCTAAAATATCGCGTGCAATTGCAGACATAACAGGATATTGATTTCTAACACTCTTCCACCAAGATAATACATCTAGATTCTCTATTTGATTTTCATCATATGCAGAATGAAGATCATTTCGTAAATAAAATTCTAGTTCACTACTTAAAGATGAAGAAGATGAAGAGGAACTTGAAGCATGTGTGTGTCTTCTCTGTGCAATGAATGAAAAAATAGATGACGAACGAGAACTATTAGAAGAAGAAATAGAGGTTTGTATTTGTGTTCTAGATCCACGAATTTTTTCATCATATATAGCATAAATATCATAAAGAAGTTGTTTTACCTCATCTTTAGCAAATTCAGAATCTTGATTCATATTTTCAGAGTATGCATCAAGTAAAATTAGCACGCCATTTAATTTAACTCTAGGATCAAATACAGCAGCTAAGTTATGCATAGGACATATCTTGTCCCAATACTCATTCCATTTAGATTCCATTAGGTCAATAATAGGCATTAAAACATCATCATATCTATGTTCTGCAAATTTTTGACTAATTATATATGCTTGTTGTAAAAATGAACATGAAGTTGGATAATAAATACCAGAAAGAACATTGGTAGCATTATAAAAACTAAGCAAAAAATCTTCCAAAATTTTTTTTTTATTCCAATCAGTTTCAGACAATGTAAAACCTAATCCACGATCATTAATATATGCACTTAATAAGTTTTTATATGGGTATGCATCATGTATCATGCTATATGTGGAGTTCCAACGAGTAATTACATCAAGTTTAAATTTTTTAAAACGTTTACCATGATTTATGCATAATTCCTTAAATTCCTGAAGTCTTGATCTTGAAGCATGAATAAAAGAAACTGCATTTCTAATTTTTGAAATCACATCTTGAATCATGCCCATGCCAGCTTGAACAGAAAGATTTAAGATATGACATGCATATCTAATATGCAATAAATTTCCATCTAACATGGGATGCAATGAGTCTTTTAATAATGCAACAGCAGAATTATTATTAGATGCATTATCAAAAGTAATAGACATAATTTTATCATTAATATTATATGAACATGCAGTTTGATAAATGATATTTGAAATTTGTTGCCCAGAATGTGGAAAATCAAAAGCACGAAAAGCAAGAATACGTTTATTTAATTGCCAATCATTATCAATATAATGAGCAGTAATGGCAATAAAACAATTACTACCTACAGATGCTGACCAAATATCAGAAGTTAATGAAATTTTTACATTTAAAGTAGAAAGTGATTCAATTAAACTTTGTTTCATTGCTAAAAAGTTAGTCATAGCTATTCTTCTAAATGTACGCCTACTAGTTCTTTTGTAAGTAGGTTGTAGGTTTAATTGAACATATTCTTCAAAATTAAAAGATTCACATAAACTAAAAGGTAATTCATCCTTAACTATCCATTTTACAAGTGCTTTTCTTTGATTTTCATGATTATATGCAAAATTACCTACAAGTAATCCCCCTTGTATATTAAGGGTACTTTGAGTTTGAGCATGAGAATCATGCATCCTATGACTCTCTTGATGTCTTTTTAAATGCCCTGTTCCCCCACTACTACTACAACTATAAAGTTTGGCACATTTTTTACATCTAGCTTTCCAGACTCCATCAACCATAACTCTATCAAATTCATTCCATACAGCACTAGTCCTCTTACGAGAAGAGGTTTGATCTTCACTCGATTCACCAGTTCTAGAGGAACTAGGAACATGGGGTTGGGGATTAGTTTCTTCTCCCTCAGAAACAGGAGGAATGCCAAACTGACTTTCCTCAAAAGATGACATATCTATGATTGATTCAAAAAATAAAAACTAACCGCAAGGAGGAATTGAGTAGAGGGTCGGAGGGCAGAGGCAGAGCCGAGATTCCGAGCTTCCTCTTGTGCTCTCAACAGAAGCGACCTTCTCTTCTCAACAGGAACCTCCTCTTGTGTAGCACTTGAACAAACTAAAACTTAAATTGCTAGAAGAGCACTTTAGAAGAGAGAAATAATAGCAGTAGAGAAGGAGAGAATAGTTGGTTTGGTGTGGTGAGAATGAGGGAGGAATGGGCTATTTATAGAAGCCCAAAAAATTTTTTTTCCCAAAATACCCCTCAATTCAGCCGTTATTGGACTGTTGGGAGGGGTAAAAGGGTCTTTTTCCCGAAAATAGCCGTTGGAAACGGCTATTTTCCTCCCCCCTCTCCAGACGGGCCGTGCCTGGCACGGCCCGTCTGGAGCCGTTGCGGGCCGTGCCTGGCACGGCCCGTTTGCGCCCGTTACGGGCCGTGCCCGGCCCGGCCCACCAATAGACGGGCCTGGGGCCGGGCCGGGCTGGCGTTCCGTGCTGGACGGGCCGCACCATTGGACAAGAGCCTGGGCATATGAGGCAAGTATCGGTGTGAGGCCCAATAGTCCCACATCGGAAAGACTCGTTCCAGAGCCTGGGCATATGAGGCGGGTGTCTCCTAATCCTGCAACGCGTTTTGGGTGGAAAACAAAACCGGGAAGGGGTGAAGGACGCTTGCGTGAAGCCCCAGAACCGGACAATATCTGGCAGGGGAGCCCCGTGTTCCCCCTCATGTGGCCCCCACGTGGGCACTAGGTGCCTCACGTGCCTCGCGCAGGCGGGGGTGTGACATTTGGTATCAGAGCTGAGGACGGCTCTTGTCCGATGGTGGGAAGGGTGTGAGGCCCAATAGTCCCACATCGGAAAGACTCGTTCCAGAGCCTGGGCATATGAGGCGGGTATCTCCTAATCCTGCAGACGCATTTTGGGTGAAAAACAAAACCGGGAAGGGGTGAAGGACGCTTGCGTGAAGCCCCAGAACCGGACAATATCTGGCAGGGGAGCCCCGTGTTCCCCCTCATGTGGCCCCCACATGGGCACTAGGTGCCTCACGTGCCTCGCGCAGGCAGGGGTGTGACATTTGGTATCAGAGCCGAGGATGGCTCTTGTCCGATGGTGGGAAGGGTGTGAGGCCCAATAGTCCCACATCGGAAAGACTCGTTCCAGAGCCTGGGCATATGAGGCGGGTGTCTCCTAATCCTGCAGACGCGTTTTGGGTGGAAAACAAAATCGGGAAGGGGTGAAGGACGCTTGCGTGAAGCCCCAGAACCAGACAATATCTGGCAGGGGAGCCCCGTGTTCCCCCTCATGTGGCCCCGGTGGGCCTGGGCCGGGCCGGCCTGGCACGGCCCGTTGCCCAACACTGGCTATACTAACATTTTTATCCCGACTCAGCGCTTCTTCGGATGGTATTCCAAGTGTGGTTTAATCTAATAATATAAGTAAACTCATAGAGACGAGGTGGGTAGGCAACTCACGGGTGTGGGTACAGACTATAAAATTAGAAGAAAAAAAATAATGCAAACAGAGAGAGAGGCAAATACGTGATTCTTCCAAATAAATATTTTTGAGTGTTGCATAGGAGGTCATTCAGTTTCCAGTTCCCAACTCATCTACAACAGGCAGGGATATAGACTATAAAATCAGAAAAAAGAAGATAGTGCAAAAAAGAAGGGATGGATATATGGTTCTCTTAAATATATTTTTTTTATCAGAATGGCAAATTATATAGCTCTAAAGTGAGTACGTCCTGTCAGATCATAGAAAAGTAAAAAATACAAAGAAGAGGGAATGTCTCCCATAAATGTCCAAAGAAACTTCCCGGAGTGTGGGGCGATGAAGAAGGCGACCCAGTCTGCTACCCTGTTCGCCTTCCGAAATACGTGTACTGCCTGGAAGCCCCCCAACTCCTGGGCCAGTTTCCAAGTATGTCTAATGAAGGGATGGCCATCACTATATCTATCCACACCTTAAATCCAGTCAATCACCACCGAGGAGTCCCCCTCAAGAAGCACCCACTCGGCACCGAGGACTCTTCTCGCAAATGATAACCCCTCCCATGCTGCCCGAAGCTCTGCCCCTACAACCGTAAGTCCTAGCGTGTGCTGACCCCCAGCTGCCACCAGCTTGCCCCAGGAATCTCTGATCACAAATCCAACACATTCGATAGTACCATCCACTGACATACTCCCGTCGAAATTCACTTTGAGATGACCAAGGGGTGGAGGCATCGAAGAAACGAGGGTGAACCTGGGCGCTATGACAGCAGATGAAGTGCCCCAGATATTCCTGGCCATCCCAACAGTGAACAATGCTGAGGCTGCAATAACCTCCCAGGACTGTGATATAGCTCTATCAACTACCATCATCGGTGAAGGCCTTCTACCCTCAAATATACCAGCATTCCTATTCAACCAAACATGGTAAGCCAAGTATGCTCTGAGGATGCCCTCCTCCCAAGACCTGGGGCTCCGAATGGAGGTTCTCAATAAAAAAAATCAGAGCCCATGCTGACTCTATCGACTGGGGCAAGGGGACCGGTGAACTGCTCTAAATCTCTCTCGCCCTCGGGCATTGCACTAGAATATAGTCAATAGTCTCCTCCACCTCCGTACACACCACACAGCACTGCGCAACCCTCACTCCTCGTCCGGCTAGCAGACTCCTGGTCGGTAGGCAACTCCATGTCGCCTTCCAAATGAATAGCGCTACAACGTAGATAAATCCGCAACCTCCAAATCTATTACCCCTCAATCTGTCGGCCAGACTTCCTAGTGAACATGGGAAGAAGATTTCTAGCTTGTACTCGCGTCCGTCCGATGACCTCATAAAAAGGCTATCCAGTTTGCATAAAAGGCTATCCGCGTCCGGAGACCTTTTTTTGTGAGCCGCATAAAAAGGCTATCCAGTTTGCATTGCTGTTGGTCTCTATAATATGGGTAAGACTGTTGGTCCCTATAATATGAGTAGTTCGATGAGAGACTTGCACCAAAACTCTTTGGCAGGTCCACGTTTTTACGTGCACCCACGCCCACACCCTCGTAATAAACGGGTGGCCTGGAGAAGATTCGCTCAGGCCCTCGGAAGTGGGTGTCTCAAGTTCAATATATTTACTGGCGATTAGGAGCTTCGGCAGGCCGTCCGCATCGCCCGCCGCAGCTCCGCCATTGATGGCCATCGTCACCGCCGCCGCTGCCGCCTACCGCACCTCCATTCTATCGGCGGCGGTACCGGCCTCCGAAGACCTGTCCCCCTCTGTCCCGTCGCCGCGCCAGACCAAGGTGGTGCTCCCCAAGAAGAAGCCCCTCAAGTGGTCCACCGGCGTCGCTCCGGGGGAGTACGGCGGCCCGCCGACGACCACGAAGCTTCGGAAGTACTGGGGTGGCCGCGGCGACGAGGATCCCGTCACCGCCACCGACGATTTCATTTGGAACAAGGACTTCCTCGGCCGCATGCAGCGCCTCCTCCGAGAAGACAAAGCCACCCCCAATTTGCCTCCTCCTGTGGTATCTCTCATCTCCCATCACCAAAATTTTATCTTATCTTAGGGTTTTCTTGGCTACTAATTTCTGTATATATTTATTTTAATAAAACAGAAGGAGCAAAGCTCGGGCTTTTTGAGCCTTAATCGAGCCATGAGCCTTGATAGGTTCGTTACTTATTCTCAATCCATTTCTGTTTTTTTTCCTCCTTTCTTCCGGGGAACATTTTGTTCTATAACAAAGAAAAGGTCTCCCTTTTGGGTCATATTAATTGGTTTTCTGGGAAATTGTAGTGTGGAAATTGATCTGAGTAAAGAGCTGAGGCCGCCGCCGACGCCGGTATTGGAGCAGCAGGTGGAGGCTGCAAGGCGTGGCATCTCTGCCATTGAAGTAAGCTGTTTTTCTTGTGATTATTAATGCATATGGAGTACTGAATTGCTTTTGATTTTTGAAATATTTTGAAAACAAAATTATCTATGTAGAGCCTGAATGATGCTTCATCTCCAAAATGGAGGTTTGTGCCAACAAGGAGGGAGCAAGCAAAGTGGGACCGTGCAAGTAAGGCCGCCACCGGAGGCAGTGTAAGTCATCACTAGTCTCTACATTGGAACTTCCAATCCAATTTGAATGATGTGCATGCTATTGTTATGCTTGAAATTTGGATATGCCCTGATGACTTTATGGTTGTACAAGGTTGGAATATATATATTTTTTTAAAAAAATTATTTTGTATGCTGTGATTCTCATGACAATTTCAATATATATTAGATTTTAAGTTGATTCTTGTACTCTGTGGCATAGGTGGAGATTTCATTGCTAACGATCACCGAGCACAAGATGTTTGTTTTGTACATGGATTTCTTTAAATGGTGATGCTTGTCAACGGTTCTTTTATTACTTATTTTGTTGTAGGATGTTGTGTTACGGGAATCAAGGAGGGAGAGAGGGGATCCCAAGATATTGGCAGCTCAGGCAACGGAACAGTATCTCAAGGTATCCTTTTTTTTCCCACTAAATTTGTGGTCTATTACAGTGACATGAGAACCACTCTTTGATCTTTTACGTTATTTATATCAAGTTGATGAATTTATTTAATTTATTATATTTTTGAAAATTTCTCCCTTCAATTATCTGCGAGAGTTGGATTTCAGTAAGCAAGGAGATCGCATCCTATTTCACAATACATACTATATGACAATGTTTTGGCAATTGACATTTATGCCTTTTTTCTTTCTCCTTATTACAGCTAAAACAGAAGCTGCAACTCCTCACTTTGGGTATTGGTGGCATTGGTGTAGTCTCAGCATACCTTTCTTACTCTCCCGAAACTGCAGCTAGGTAGGCCTGAGAGTATTGTGTTGCAGATAATTGTTTTTTTCCAAAACATAAGCTTGTATAATTTCTGTAGGGGTTTCCTTCCTGGATACTTTCTTTTCCTTTCTCTTTCTCACATTCACTTGTTTTTGCAATGGATATTGATATATTGCATTTTAAGTTTGCTATTCATTTGCTAGTTTACACATTTTGGTCTGACCAGAGAGAGAAGGAAGCAATTCCTTCAATCCACTCAATTTGGGCCTCTCACAGAAAATAAATAAGAATCACGAAAGTAGGGCTTTGGACACTTTTTGCTTTTATGAAGCGATAATAAACTGATGCATAAATCCTCTACTTATACTAGGTCCCCCTTTTAGAATCTGGGTTGTATTCCTCTTTGGTTAAGAGTGTAACAATCTTCAATCTGCCAACATAGGGGTTCGATGAGATTTGGGTCTCGAAATGATCTAATAAAAGTAAAACTTTCTTTTTTGGGTAAATATTTGATTGCATATATCTTGCAATTTAGAAGGAGCTAGGCAACATGGTAGGAGATAAAGTTTATATAGGAGTTGAGATCTAGCTCTAGGATAAACTTCGTCTCTATGAATTCCGCTGGCTATAAAAATCACGTGCAAGTCAAGTTGCTCCTTTAAAATTCCTCCAAAGCCACATTGACCATGATCTCTCGAACATCCGCAGCCATAGTGTGAACTCATTAGCCATCATGCCACTTGCTAGTGTAGTTTTGCTCCTCCTCTTAGAGGATTGATGATATACTATATAAATAGTTGGAGGAGAACACTGAAGTCAACTTTAAGTATCAAGCGCTAACAAACTTTCTCCCAATTGGTGGAGGTTGGCTATGAATCTTTCATTGCGATTTTCCATGTTAAGGATTCTCTCTCTTCTCTCTATATATCTGTCTATGCATCTCTATCTGCATGTCTCTAAAAGGTACATCTTCCACACTTCTTTTAAATTGTTGGCACAAAATTCGAGCTGCTCTCCTTGCAAAGCCTCCTCAGCAACTCTCGCACATCTCCATGCTATTTTTTTTCAATCACTATTGTTAATCAGTTCGACCATAACTCTTCCTTTGGAACAGCATGAATCATGAGATCACAAAACGAACAACCAAGGCAATTGACTAGCAGAGTAGGAGTTGAAGATCGAAGAAATGAGATCTGTGATTGGATAAAGCTTTAGAAAATATTTAGTTTTATTCAAGGAGGTGTTTTACAGTACACATAACCAGGGCATAAACATAGGTTTGGTATTCAGCAATGACCAAAAAGGGAAAAAATTGCAACTCAAAATCAATGCAGTAGTTCACTATTAAATAAACTTTTAAATTACTAAAAGCAAAATCTGAAAGATGTAAAATGATTGATATATCTGGTTACAAGCATTCACAAGAAACAAAGAGCACGATAGGCGCAATAACAACAGAAACAAAGTAAATTACTAAATAATTCTATAACTTGAAATTTATGGCCAAGTCATTATTTGTGAATTGTTCGAATATACATAAATAATTGAATATATGTTGAATGATTCAATATTCAAGAATGAATTTAAGAGATATGTGGTGAATGAAACATTTGTATATATTTAGATTTTATTTAAATCAATCAGAAAACATTGTGATTATGTTAGGACCTTTTGTAACTGCTTGTTATATAAATTTTATCTACAATTTTAAGAAACAATGGTGTTTTCCGGTCTTTTTGTCAACCCCTTGCTAAACTGTGATAAGTAAATTTCTAGATAACACATGGATCTGATAGTGGCTGCATCCCCCCACCCCCTCACCCCGCTTCTCCCATCCTCTTTCTCCATCATGATGCTATATTCATTGCATTAACGACATGTCTAGTTTATATTGCTGAAAGTGTGTGAAAATCTGTTTCCATCTTTTAGTTTCATACTTTTCCTGCATAACTAAAATTAGTGCATGCAAAAGCTTCAGAACTTCACTCTCTTTGAAGCACTTGATGCTCTGTTCTTCTTTCAGCTATGGTGCAGGGCTGCTTGGTTCTTTGGTGTACATACGTTTGCTTGGCAATAGTGTAGATTCCATGGCATCTGGGGCTAAAGGGATGGTCAAGTATGTATTTCCTACTTTTAAATTAATTACAAGCTAACTTCATGTCTAAAGACCAAGCAATTATTTTGTAGAGAGGATAATAAAAAAGATTGTAGCCTATGTCCTTATCTATCTATTTTAGGCCTCTATCTCCCCCCCCCCCCCCCCCCCAACCCAATCTTTTCTCTTGCTGTCCCCTTACCCCAAGCTAAACAAGGTTTTCTAAATCTTTGCTTGCAACATCACTGAATGTTTCATAAGGCCTAAACTCTTCACTTCTCCATGACAATGAGAGCCTCCATCCTTGTGAAGACTGCTGCAGTCTTCAGCACATGCAACCAGTCCTCTTCTCAAGAGAATTTAATTAACGGATGATAATTTGTATCATAGTGTACAAATCCTTGGTGAAGACTATTTGAGAAATGAGAATATGAACGATGGATGTAATGGTTTGGTTACAAGAACTCAGCTAGTTACCTCTGAATGTTGATCCTCAAAAGGTCATGCATTTTGTATATGTATGGTTGCCTCAAGCCAAAGTGATCAAGAGATATCTCTGGCTATGAAACACTAAATAAATATATCACCCTCACTTATTTGTTTCTGGATTCCATGTTCTCATTAAGTGGATATAAGAGTTTTACTCTTGAATTTGTAGCATGCTATGTTTAGTATAAAGATAAAAGAAGAATGAAAAGCTTTTGTTTGTAATGCTCAAAAGATTCACCGAGGAACTTGCCTGCAGGGGTGCAATTGGGCAACCAAGGCTACTGGTTCCAGTGGCACTTGTCATGATATACAATAGATGGAATGGGTAAGTACATCTGAGACTTTGTCGATGCATTCAATAAATGAACTGGTTAAGTCTCTGAAAAATTATGTGTCATATGAAATCTTCCACTCATTGAGTTCCCTTAGTTTTAGCCTTTTTTTTCAATATGATTTGTATGGTTTTCTGTAGCTTCTTTCCAATGAGGTTCTTGCCCTTCAATTGTCTATCTAAACATCTCTCCTTGAAAGCAGGATATTAGTTCCAGATCACGGCTTCATGCACCTGGAGCTGATACCGATGCTTGTCGGGTTTTTCACCTATAAGGCTGCCACTTTTGTCCAAGCTATGCAGGAGGCTGTGAATGTGGATGTAGTTGAGAAGCCCCAAGTTTGAATATTAGTTTTTCCATACGAGAGGCATCTTGCATTGAGAATTGACTGACTATGTGCGCATAAATGGTGAGAATCTAGTTATGTGGTCATATTGGCAGACATCTGGGATGGTGATGTATACATGCTGAATTTATTAGTGGTGTATCATCTAAACCACATTCTAACTCATGCAGGTTTAGATATTCATGAATAAGGAGGAACTGATTTTATAGGTAGAGAATCATGGAGAGAATAACTGAGAAATTTTGAAGGGTTCTGATGTCTCACAGATCATTTTCTGGGTTATGGAGAAGGTTAACACTTGGACACAAAGAAGGAATTTATTTCAGTTCACTGTAATTGTACTATATTAATTGAATGCACTCGAACTGTCCCAGACTGGGGGCCAAAAAGAGAAGTGTATGGTCATCAGAATGCTCACGAACAATGTATCTGCTGTATCTTGATAGTTGAATTTGGAACACGTCCTAAGAAGCTAATTATCTGCAACATCTACAGATTGCAGACATGCAGCAAGTAATTGTTATCTTTTGAGAAGATAAGATTATGTTCGACACGCACTTGGGTGCTCTAGTATTACGGTTACGTACCATTGAGTTTTGTGCTACCATAAGGTGTATCTGCTTCCTCTCGTATCTCATGACATTATCTCAAACTGAGTATCGCAAAGCTGCAAACTGTATCATGTATAACACGTCATTACAATCAGCTGGGGTTTGTGCAGGTCATGGGTAAGGATAAATGGATGTCTAGATTTGTTTTTAACTTTGTGTTCTGTTAGCTACTGTGTGTTTATTTATGTGTATGGGGAGGTGGGTGGTAGGTGGCTATATATTTATTCATGAGATTGCAAGTGTTGCAACAAAAGAGCTTCTTCATTGCAAGGTTTGAACTTTTATTGTTACAGTGCGAGAGAAAAAGGGTGTTTCTCTGACTTCTTTTCGCCATTTATTAACTTACCTGGAAACAATCAGTAGTTTGTTTATCATTCAGTCCAATTTAAGCTGCGCAATTACGATCACTATTCTGTTTGGTAAGTTTGATGTTTGCATGGGGTAAATTTTTATTTTTAATGCATCCTGACATAACAGGTGTTGGGAAGTAGTCTTGAAATATTGAAGTATCAAGAGCCAATACAGACAATAGCCTACACCAATGACTACACCACCATGCAATGCCAAAGGTTGGGTTGGTTGTCATATCTGTACTACGATCTCCCCTCAGGCATTTTCTCCTTCTCTTTTCCAAGATGAGGACTTTTGTGGGTGTCTCCAGTCCATCATAGCTGTCCATGTCTGTTTAGAAAAGTTAAGAGCAGAAATGTTCAACGAAAAGGGCAAAAAAAGAAGAAGCTAGAACAGACGTGTCTGATCTCATTGACTTGCATACTTTGCACGTAAGTATGATGGACTAAACAACTTCCTCACTGATTATTAGGGAAGAAAAAAAAGCTAGCAGTAGGACCTTGTAGCAGAAGGATTAACATTTCTATCCTTGAAAACACTCCTTTAGCGTCAAGAGAACTGTTTCTTTGACTTCACATCCGTGATGTGAATGAGGAGAAAGCTAATCCACTTGTCAATACTTGCACTACATTGTCTTCTTCAGAAGATGGCTAATCTTCACGGAATCGGCACGCTTCTAAGAAACGACAAGGAAAAACCATATACTTCTAGATGCCACCACATAACTTTAGGTGATCACTAGACTCGGGATGTACACATTTTACATACAAAAAAGTGATGGACATAAAATGGAAAATTAAAAAAAAAAAGAAAAGGAGGAGGAGAAAGTGAAGAAAGAAGGTAACACGGCAAGGCAGATGGAAAGGTCAACGAAGTCCACGTCTGAAGCTGGCATCAGTCCTCGGCCTCGCCGCCGGCGGCTCAGGCCGCAGGAGCCACCGCTGGACCTCCCCGCCATCCATGTAAAGAGAGGAGGGGTACTCGAGGACGCAGGCGGCGGCGGCGGCAGCGTTGCCTCCGCGGGGGGCGGGGCGGTTCTTCCGGCGTCCGGCGCCGACGGGGACGTTGCGGAGGGTGCCGCCGGCGGTCCAATAGCGGTGGCAGGCCTTGCAGAAGTGGCGGGGCTGATTCACGTTGTAGTTGTTGAAGTAGCAGAACTTGGTCTCCTTGCTTTTGCACCTCGGGCACGGCAGCGCCGCTCCCCTCGTCGCCGCCTCCGCCTCCACCTCCGCTGCCGCCACCGCCGCCGGCCTCTCCGCTTCCTCCTCCTTTGGCCGTCTGTCTTCCGTTATGATCACCGTTCCGAAGAGCTTGAAGCCCGGCGCTTCGCCGCTGCGATTCATTTCGACGTCGGCCATCATCAGCTCAGCTCTACGAGAGAGAGAGAGAGAGAGAGAGAGAGAGAGAGAGAGAGAGAGAGAGAGAGTGGAGGGTGAGATGGGAGTACGGGGAGAAGGATGACCAATGCTTCGGCTATATGAAGAGCTATAAAAAGGAGGCAGTTCATTATTTAATGCTTCTCACCAGCTTGGATGGGAAAAGCCCCAAGCAAAAAAAGTTTGACAAAGGAGACCTCCAAACTGGTTGAGGGTTTGCTGTTCACTACTTGGCAGCAAAGTCCCTTTTTCTTTTTTTTGGTTGAAAACGGCGTTCTTATAGATCTCACATAAATATAGCTTGCCAAATTAAAAGAAAGAGAGCGATACAGAGAATAAGGTATATCTCCAATCCTAAGCAGCAAAGTTCATGACTTATAAATACTCAGAGGTTTCTTCATCTTCTTCTACCATTTTATTTATTTATTTATTTATTTTGTGATAAAAAGATCAGTAAATAATGACTCTAGACCTCTTCCAAATATATTTGTCTCTCCAACTCCAGAGAAAATGGAATTTGAATCCAAATTCCTAGCTTAATTAGCTGGTGCCTCCACTTAATGGTTTTATTGGAGTTATAGTAGTGTAGGCCCTACGGAAAAATTAAATAGGAAGGAATGGCCTAGCCTGCTATGGATTTGTTTGAGAGACAAACAAATTCATTGCAGACCTAAGCCATATTTCCTTCCTATTTAAATTCTTCCATATGGGAAGGGCGAGCAAAAAGTCCAGTAATCCTTTTCAATAGGGATGCTGGCCAAGTATGGGGTGCATGCATTAGTGCTACATATCCGCTGTGAACATGGTGATGATGGCAATAAAGCAACGTTTCATTTATGGGGCCATCTAGCGTTTCTTTTCTTTCTTCCTTGCGTGTATCAACTACATATGTTGCAGTGATCCGGCATCTTGGCTGGTGCACTAATATAAACATCTAAGACCTAGCATCCATCCATTTACCTGATGGATGATTGTAATATATCCAATAGCAAATCTATATTTTAATTTCAAAAGCACTCCGTATCCCCCTTTTCTCATCTATTTTTTCCAAGTCATGGAAGGGTTAGATCACGTATCATGGTTCAATCCCATATCGCTTATTCGCTGGATAGATCTCGAATACTTATACAAAATTAAGGAACCTAAATAATATCTTCCGATTAGCCTTTTTAGGTGAAGTCTTAGATTATGACACATGATATCAGAGCAGATCCAACTCATAACTTATATAAACTAGAGAACACTGTAACACGAATCTATTGAGGCTGACCATGGGCCGATCATGGTGTTTGTGATTAGATTTGAATGAATTTGAACTCTTAGCCTGACGAAAACATCAGAGCTTAAGCGGAGAAAGTATGTGAGAATTTATGCTGGCATCGGTTATTTGCTGAATAGATCTTGGATACTTATACAAGATCAAGAAATTCAAATAATATCTTCCGACTCAGTGGAGAAGGGCCATTTTTGCAAGGGAGAGAAAAACAAAAAAAAAAAAAACTTCCGACCGGTGACCTGCAAGCGGTCACATTTCACAATGAATTTTGGGCCATGGGGCCATTGCTGATTGCTCAGATTCAGTGTAAGGATGTCTGACCAACACCATCCGGGCTTTGGTCGAGTTAAGAAGGTTGACATGGCGGTTGGAGTAACATGGGTTAGTTTTATGGCGAGCAGGGAGCACTGAAAGCTGAAAAGGGAACGGTTAGCATTAGATATTTGGACCGTTTGATTCTTTTACTTGTCTTTCTTTCCTTCCATCTTCTCATTCATGCTGTGAGGTAGTACGTAGCCCCCAGCTCTCATCAATTACTGGTCCCAACTGTTCCCACGGTGGACCATCCCCAACCCAAACTTGTCTCGTCATGGGGAAGTTACATAGCACCTACCAGATCACCCAACCAATTAAATGTCCCGCTCGTGTGATGCCCAAAAAAAAAAAAAAAAAAATTTGATTAGGCCACTAACTTTGTGAATTAGGCAAATCTATCACAAATTGCACCAATTTCACCATCCTAGATATTGCAGTCCATAGCCATTGCTTGATCAAAAAAAAAAAAAAAAAAAAAAAGAAGAAATTTAACTCCTGTCAATTCAATGGGATGAATTGAATTCTGAGGAATGGGATCAATATTATGAATAATAATATCTGATCTATCAAATCGATTCATCGTCGGGAATTGAATAGTATAATATAAGAAAATCATTTATTTTATCCATACTAAATCCGAAATGGGATTCTTTATTGGATCAGGAATTCCATTGAATTTTTCATCCTTTTTTCCATATCCAACATTGTATCATTTTTGTTGGTATCTTATTTGATCAAACCTTGTGGTTAATATTTTAGATGTCAGTGGTGTTAAAGGTTGAGCAAAGGTCAGCCACGCGTGTGTGTAATGTTCGAACTTTGCTTATTTTCTAGTTGAGTTAGGTTTTCTATTTAGTGGAGCCCAAGTTTCCAAAAACTTGTTCAAGATACGGATGGCGAGGGCTTAATCATTTGTTAGTTGAACCTTAGCAAAAATTAAGCTTTATCATAGCTTGTTTCTTAATAAATGAGTTCGAATGATCCTATTATTGAGATAAATATGATGTTTTCAAGCAGCTCAGCTCATTTGCAGCTCAGTAGTATCTTCACCAAAGCAACTGCAATAATAAATTCCTTGTTTACTTAAACACAGATGGAAAGTCTTCGCTGGCTTTGGAATTTTTTTCCTAGCTAGCTTTCCTTTCAAAACAGTTAACTGGGGATGTCTTTATTTGTGGGTCAATGCAAATCGGACTTGTTTATCAAGGAATCTTCATTAGAACAATTCAAAAGCACCCACTTGTTCCTTTGATCAAATCATTACTTTTCCTTGCACAGCTATCCCAAAGGGGCATCTCTCCTTTTTCTCTCGCCTAAAACGATGTGCTATTTGGATAAATATGGGTCTTCTCCCACAATTTAATAGGTTCTTGTTTGGAAAAAGTTGGAACTGATCTGGTTGGAAGGCCATTTCCATGTTGCTGGCATGGCTTCCCTGGTTGATCTTTTATAGTCCTGAATAATAATCTTTTCCATAAATTATGTCAAGGACAATCATAACCTTTTAATTTTCAAGGATTCACCCCACCTCTACCACACAATTAATATAGAGAAGATGGGTGTCCACACTAGTTCATAGGTCTGTCCTGGAATTCCAAGTACTGGTGGACTGATCTAAAGGACTCTTTTGCACTTTTTGAAAGACTGTGGCCTCTTTTTGGGTTCCCACAGAAATATGAAATGTTAGGTATGAATCTTGAGCTAACCTCAGAGCCTTAGCATCAGATGGAAGCATAACACCTTTTCCATTTAGTTGGATTCTCCCAACCAATTGAGTGGGTTTTTCTAAGAAGTGTTCCATCTTAAAGCAATACGACTTAGATTTACCATGTATCAAAGCTTTTAGTATCAAATCTAACACCCCACTATAAAATACACAATGAATAAAGTGTTCTCATTTGTCCATTGTGAAGCATTATCCTTAAGCGCATATTCCGTATAAAAGAATACATAGATGAAAGGAAAGATAGCATTATCCTTAAGCGCATATTCCGTATAAAAGAATAAATGGATGAAAGGAAAGACATAAAATAGAAGACTGAACGACTAAGTTTGCATGCTTGACAATGTATCAACCCGTCAAATCGTAAGGTAATGGATGTGGTTTAACATGGTTGGGCCAGGATGAATGATTGGGTTGGATTAAATAACTTACATCTCTATCTCTATCCATCCATCCATCCATCCATCCATCCATCTATAACTATATACATATCTATCTATCTATAACTTACATAGCACCCGTCTCACTCTCTTTGCCACAACAGCTACCAATAGCTCAAATAAAAAAAAGAGGGGTTTGTCGTGGTGCTATATGTGTTTATTCTAGAGTGGACATCTAATAGGAGGAGAAAGCTCCATATGTGGGTTCCAATAATTAATAATTTTTTCTGAACAACATGGCAGCTGCTGCAATAGAAGGATGGAGGGAGGGAGGGGGAGAGAGAGAGATGTGGTGAGGCATGGGAGGTGCATCCCATCCTGTCGTATTAATGATTCTTTTTTTTTTTTTTGTGACATCTAAAACATTTAGTTCCAGTTCTTGTCTTTTATATTTGAGTCTATGAGCTGAGCTGTGGTAACCATGCATGCACACATAAATAAAAGTTGATCATGGGCCTAGTTTGAGCACAGAAAATATCAAATTTTATATATACCAGACTTAGAGCTTGGTTGAAAATAAATAGAGTTTAAGCCTGAGGCTTGGCCTACGAGAGCTCTAGCACAAATAACATGAGCTAAAATAGGATAGAGGAAAAGGAGGGGATTGTAACAAAGATCTGGCAAATGCTTTAGTAAAAGAAATATTTGGAGATAAAAATTTGTACAGTGCTGGGTTAATATATAAATCTCAATATCTATCTATCTATCTATCTATCTATAAAAAATGGAAGCAGTCCATGGCCCACACTATGCATGGTATCGGTGAATTACATGGTTATAATATATCAATCTTTTATTGCTCGTTTACAGTTGATAAGTTGAGCGACAAAAAGGGAATTGCATGTCAGCTATATAACTTTTTTTTCCTTTTGAAAATAAGAATACTGTGCTGCACATTTACTGTTCGGGTCGCCTTCCAACCAGAAGCTTCATCCGAAATGAAATATTTATTTCTTTATTTGTTACCCCGTGAACCGAAAAGATTTAGGAGATATCTCTCAACCTTTATGTCATGATACATGTAATAAATGATGGCTAGAACTCGTTTTGAAACCAATGTCTTCATGATCAAATATATTTTATGTAGGAGCACCTGCAGCATGGTAAGTTAACATTTGATTCATGGAATTCTTCTTCTTCTACTTCTTCTTCTTTTTTATTAAAAAAGTGAAATGCTTTGTAAAGATTAACTAGCTATTACAACATCCTTTTAAACAGATACCTGCAGAGGTACAACCAGCTAACTAAGCTATACCCACTCATTACTCTAAAATTCATAACATGTAAAGGACCATACATCATGGGTAATTTACAAGATTTAAATGTCCTAAATAAAAGTATATCAATAGCAGTGCTTAGTGTCAAAACAGCATGGAATCTTAGTGCCTGTATCATGACCCCTATCTAAAGGTGATGCGTACGCAACAACCACTTCATTCATATCTTTCCTTGTTCAAACAACAATCTTTTAATCAAAAGTGGGAATTTAGAAAGCCCCACAACCGGGCACACCTTGCTGTTCGAACCATGAAAGGGTGCACAAAGAACTATTTAGTAAAAGAAAATCGTACAAATTTCCTACAAATTGTGGAATAGTCAAGTTGTGTCTGGTGGTCTTTTTATGTTATACTTAATTTTGGGACCCATCTACAATAATAGCTGACATATAGAAGACGAGAAATTGCATTAAAAAATAGGAACATCAATTGATACGGCAGTCTGCAGTTAGAGAAATGAAAAAAGATAAAAGAACAAAAGCAATCTAAAGAATTTAGCTTACGTATATCAGCGAACTTACTGCATGGTTGGGGGACATTGTTGCCCTCCTATCAGGTTTTCAGGTTAAGGTGGTCGAGAACCTTTGTGTGCTGATCTCTCTCCTGAATCCTGACGCAGAGAGTTGATGCAAGGCGTGATAAATACCTAGTCGCATGAGCTTCTAATAGTCATATTAAGGATAGCTTTGAGTATTTGGAGTTATCGCTACAATTATCACAAGATTACATATGCCTTGGAACTCCATGCTTCTTCATGTAGCCTGAGCTTTCTGTAGAACACGGACATGATCATTATTATATCCTGGGTATGATTAACCTAACTCTCGTTCTTCTTTTGTAAATCAATCCAACTTTTTGATACTAAAAGAATTGCAGCAGTGATATCAAACAGGTACAAGCCCTTGATGGCACCCTAAAGCATTTCCAAACGCATCTTGCACAGCACGGGTGTTTGCTCCCATGTACGTAGGTCAGACATCACATCTTTGAAGAATTATGACATACAACTGCAGTTGTCATCATTCTCCCATAGCAAAACCGTCAGGCAACATCCAAGGCATCGAGCACAAAAAATCTTGACGAACAGTAGTGTAGAAATTATACTTGATTTGCCACCTATTTCACAAACGATAGATAACTGCAAGAGTTATAATGCAGTTGAAATTAATGAAGGGAGAATCTTCAAGGATGATAGCAAAAATAGCTTGTGAAGGAAAAGAACTAGTGTTTCCATAGTCCACATATGACTAGCTGCCTGCAGCTTTGAGCATGTAAATACAAATAATAGAATTATGATTTCCTACTTGGAAGAGTTTTTCTATTCAATTGCAGACTTATTGACAGACTTCGCAGCATACAAATAGAGATATAGTCACTGAGAAAATATTCTTATGTCACAACCATTCCAGCCAGCACATACGTGCTTCATCAACTTCTGAAACTTTGGACCTTCCACATTCCACGCAATCGACTTTCCCATGCAGCAGGAGCTACTGGAAAAACATGGGAATGTCGCGCCACCAAGCCTACAAGTCAAGACTTGAAATATCAGGATATTCAGATCAAGAGTTTCACTTGTCAATCATTGAAACGGATCTTGCGATTCCAACCAGGCTGATCGGTACCAGTTAAAGCCACACCTCCAACCTGTTGGATATGGATCAGTTATGGAAAGCCCAACCAATCAGACCCGGCTTAACCTGATAAATATTAGTTCCAGAATCTGGGGTCTTCCCACATAATGACTATAAAGGTGCTCAAACTTATAATTTGTCAAACAAGAATCATCAGCTCGCATGTCTTATCGTTTCATTTGTCATCAGATCAGAAGATATGGCAATTTACAGATTAGTTTAGCCTCCAACTCCCATTGGCATGATTTGGGGTCTGCCCACATAATGACTATAAAGGTGCTCAAACTTATAATTTGTCAAACAAGAATCATCAGCTCGCACGTCTTATCGTTTCATTTGTCATCAGATCAGAAGATATGGCAATTTATAGATTAGTTTAGCCTCCAACTCCCATTGCATGATTTCATTCTCATTATTTGTACTGGCACTACAAAGCCAAAAGCGTTTGCTGCCCATTCCAGAATCGACACATACATACAAGGTAACAAGAAAGCAGCAAAGTTTCTAGGGCAACATGACAAAACATAAAACACGCACACAACTCGTCTTGATATATGTTTGAAAGAAGCATTCTGGCACATAATTAACCAATTTAGCCCGTGTTCTGCAAGCCAGCAGCTATACCCTTCATAGTCAGAATGAGGGTATCCTCCAGCCCAGGGGCATACTCACTTGTGGGGTTTAGCTTCACCAATTCTGCAGCTGGCTTGCTAGACTCCATTATCTCCTTTGACAGATGTGGTCTCACCTTCACATGGTAACTGGGGTCTCTAATCTGCTTCAGCGTATAAGCTTGGCAAACATTCAGAGTTGTGATATATGCATCACGCAGCCGTATTCTCTGTTTCAAGTATGGATCACCTTCGAGGAGATCTTTGTGACCAGCAACCTGCACAAACCCATGTTTGGTTACCATTATGTGATTAATGACATTTGACAACTAGAAGTACATATCAGTGAATAATGTAACTTTTCCAGGATATTAAAAATCAACAGTTCCATGATCCAAGTAGCAGGCTGTATGGATTTTACTTGTGTAAAATTTTAAGTTAAAGTTCATAATACTACTTTTTTAGTTCACCAAGGATCATTTAACAACATAGCAAAAGGGCCTTCACAAGTAAATAATAACAACTAGGCTGCAATTCAAAGTAGTATAACTCCCAGATCAAATTTCTTATATCGTTGATATCATGGATGTATCTATTGTTTTATACATTAGAGATGTTAAAAATGATGTATGATCATTACAATATTGAGATGTGTAAAAAAAGTATCGTTACTCTGAACCGTCAAAAAACAACAAAATAACAATCACTTGAATTGTCATTTCATATTGAATAATCTTTCCAACTATTGGACAATAGATGTTTTCTTTTTTAAATACAAAATATCTGCTTTCTGGTACATGCATAAAGACTCTAACACAAACAATAAGTTTGCATGCAAAAGAGCATGGAATTGATCCTTGAGCACTTTTATGCCCTATAAGCTTTACAAATGCATGGACCTATGTAAAGTTCATGAGGATGGATTCAAGACATTGACAGGATATAGAGATCATTCATTTTAGACTGCAATGACACATTGAAGGATGAATTTACATGTTTCTGAAGTTGAAATACTGAACCTTGAGTACATGTGCAGGCTCTTGTTAAAGGAGCCCAAAGGCACCAGGATAGATCCCATGCAGAAATCGGAGGGTATATGGTGTACACATCCTGAAGAATAAAACCATCTACTCAATTGTACAAATTTTCTTTCTTAAATTTAGTAGATCTCGTTGTTGACTTTTCCTATGTAAGAAAGACCTGGTCCTATTCGAACTATATGTTCGTTCTTTAGAAACATGATAACAAACATTCAGTATGAAGAACATCATATTTAAGAGTTGTACCTTGGTCACTTATTAGGACTAACCTGAAAATGAAATTTCTACATTTTAATGGAGTTGCCCCTGGCTTTGCCGCCCACACACATCACATCATCCCACAAAATGGTGCAATTGCCTTAGCCTTGATGCTGTTATGTCTGGAACATGGTATTTTCAAGGACTAACTACCTATTTAAACTATCAGGGAAGGAGAATGACAAACAACTTCCTGGCAAAATTCTAAAATGACAAATGCTTCCTTAGATGATGAAACTAAATGCCTAAGTTACAATATGTACGGCTCAAAATCTCATGTAACCCAACAGACAAGCCTTTAGCTTCCTCTAACATAAAATTAAAATGAAAATGGGAAAGAGAGAATTACCTGAAGAAGAAGTTGCTTTGTTTCTTCGTAGTTGGCTCTTAGTCGTTCACCAAATGGCCATAATTCTTCATCCACAAGCAATTTGTCATATAAAGCAGCTATGCCAGGATTTCCCTTGGTGAAAACCATCTCAACCAAGTCAATGGTGACCCTGAAAAATGGCCACTCATTGTACATCACCTGAAGCATGTGAAGATTCCTGATATCTTTTTCCATGACATGCTTAAATGCTGCTCCAAAGCCAAGCCACACTGGAAGGTGAAAACGTGTTTGTGTCCATGCAAAGATCCAAGGGATTGCACGTAGTGATTCTATGCCCCCACTAGGCTTTCGTTTTGATGGTCTGCTGCCAATGTTCATCCTACCATACTCAAGCTCGGGAGTTGCCTACAAATATTCAAAAGTGTTTCCTGTAATGATCTATAAGAAATTGTATCTCCAAGAAAAAAATTGAATGAAAGAGGAGAAGCACACAAAGAAACCTAGGAAAGAAATTAAAGAATCTACATGATTCCACAAAATCACTATTTCCTAATAAAACAGTTGCTCAAAGTAGCTACATTTTTTTCTTAAATTGGTACATCCTCTAAATCAAAGAATTAGTCTGTCCATCAAACCAAAAAAAAGAAAAAAGAAAAGAATGGAAGGTCAGGCTTAGCATATCAGTGGAAAGTTTGTGGCAACCAGAGTAGTTCATTAGCTGCATAGAAGATGAGAAAGGAGGATTACTTACTAGGCGGAAATATTCAACGAAACGTGGTTCTTGGAATACAATTGATCGGTATTCCCTTGTGGCTATAGCAGCCATCTCATCCATCAATGCACGCCATTCCGGCTTTGGAGAAATAGGGGGATGCATTCCATGTTCAAGAGTAGCAGCTGTGAATCGTTCGAGTGTTCTGAAGCACAAATGCTCCTCTCCAAATGACTGCTCAATAACTTCGCCTTGGACCGTGACCCGAAGTGATCCATGGATCGTGTCTGGTGGCTGAGATAATATAGCAAGATGAGTTGGACCACCTCCTCTTCCAACAGTCCCTCCTCGCCCATGAAACATTGTCAGTTTCACCCCATATAGCTTGGCGACCTTTATAAGCTCTTCCTGAGCTTTGTATAACTGCCAAGCTGCAGAAAAACGCCCAGCATCCTTCCCTGAATCCGAATATCCAATCATGACTTCCTGTTTTCCATCAATCCGGTTCCTGTACCAATCTATTGAAAAGAGTCGGGCTAAAGCAGCAGGGGCTGCCTCAAGATCTGCAAGTTTCTCAAACAGAGGGACAACTCTCAGAGGTTTCTTCACACGGCACTCACGCTGCAACAGCTCAACAGCCAGGACATCTGATGGAGCAGTTGCCATTGAGATGATATATGCCCCAAAATTGTCTGAAGGAAGTTCTGCAATGACATGGAATGTATCTAAAACATCAGTTATTTCCTCAGTTTTGGGAAGGTCAGGACCAAACAAAGGGCGCTTTCCATTAAGTTCAGACAACAGCCATTCCTGACGTTTTTCTTCTGACCATTCACGATATGATCCAATTCCTAGATGCTTGGTGATGGCATCAATAACATCAGTGTGCCTGTCAGATTCTTGCCGGATATCAAGTCTCACAAGTGACAGTCCAAATATCGATACTTGGCGCAAAAAGTCAAGAAGGCTTCCATCAGCAATTGGTCTATCACCACAACCACAGAGAGATCTGTAACATAGCTCAAGAGGCTCCAGGAACTGCAAGAACAAATAGATGAAAAAAGTACACAAACATGTATAGTCACACAGGTGTAAATGAGTGATATATGAAAATTTACTGGGTGTGAAGTTCAGAAAATACTAAACATGGCTAAAGCATGAATGTCAAACATTGAGTTTTACTTGATTAAGTTTTTCCAGATCCTATATCTTATAAAAAGGAGTTTTTGACATAGAAGGTCTGATGCCAGTTTCTCACATGCTGGGGAAAAGAAAACAAAGAATCTTTTCTAAAGCATGATTCATTTAATCATTTGTACCTGTTCAACATTGGTGAAAGTTGCTTCCTCAGGGATATCTGAATATCCATTCGACAATAAATGGCGGGACCGCTCACGTGTATTGTATAGCTTATCTCTGACATCACTAAGTATAACACGGTAAGGCTCATTTGGAGGAACTTGTTTCCAAAATTCTGCATTCAAAATTATCAGAAAAGCCATTAAAGCATACCAATACTAATGATTATTCTAAAGTACAAAAAAAAAAAAAACTTTCCATGACAGCGTAATGGCATGGTCATATAGCAGAAGAAAATGTAGTGAACTGTTTTCCTGAAACATGTAACTTAAGAAGTATAAGTCAATTGAGAATGAATCAAGTGATGCACTGGCTGGAATTGGTCTGGTCAGTGTATTGGACATGTCAAAAGTGTGATGAAGTATCTACTTTTTGTCTAGTCGGCAAAAGTATCCAAAACGAGGGCTACCATAAGGTTTGCCTTAAGGAGTGTCTCACAAACTCCACTTTAGTTGGTTTTAAATATCTCATATAGATGTTTACCTGTAGTTGGGTGTCTCAAGTCCTCATAAGATGTGGGTATGACACTGTGTTTTCCTGTTGTTTACATGGCGTCCTTTTTCTAGCCTTCTTTCACTTGATTGAAGTTTATTTGCATAGCATAACATAACATATTTGCATGTATCAAACTGAATATGTATGCAAAACCCTCCCACAATACATGTCTACAGCCAAGGAGAATCACGTCTCTGGTGTACACCAAAAAAAACTCTAGTAGGTTGTATCTTGCAAGTTGTTGGTAGGAGTCTGCAATTCTAGCGAAACCCACAACATCTATACTTCTTTAAGATTTTTTCTCCACAGCTTCACATGAGAAAAGCACAAAATAATGTTAAAATTCATAGTAATACTTGCATGCTTGTTACTTGCCGCTTGACTCTATGTCAGGCCCATAACTGTAGTCAAAAATGTTTGAAAGCAACTAACGAAAATCTGTAGGAAAGATGGCCTTCGCCAGACACACACACACTCTCTCTTAGATTAGTGTTGGTGCGAACCATGGTTCGTTGTACTAGCCCGAACCAGACGATATGGGGTGTACCGTACCATTTCAGTACCAATACCCAGTTCGGATGGCATACCGATACTTGGTACACCGAAAAAGCCCCGTACCGTCCGTACTGACACTATGCTAGTGTGACACCGGTATAGAGTCTGGTACCGACACTGTGAACTCACGCTTTTCATGGAATAAGGGCAGAAAAAGTGTTGCTATTAGCCTAGTGGGCATTAAGAAAGACTAGCTTAAGCACAGTGGATCTTTCATGTAAGTCAAGGCCATTAACTTCTTGATGGGCATCGGGGACCATGCAAAAGATTCTTCCCTATCATTTATTACAGATCATCAATATGATGCATTTGCACTAAGACATTAAGATCAACCTCCACAAACTTCCAGCCATTTCATAAGCTGTAGTCTACAAAATACAAATATAAAGAAATTTGCTTCTAGTAGTTCATTGTCGCAGCAAATAAGGATAATGCTTCTATTCTGTATGATTGTGACCACCACATACTACTAGGACCTTAGGAAAAGATCAGGCAATAGATTATCCATATAAACCCTCCAGGCAATAAAAGTTGCCAGGCATGAGATATAAGTACCGGCAGTAGTAAGCAAGGATGCTGAAAGGATGTAAAGGGGTTAATAGATCCCTATAAGATTTCACAAGTATATTGATATCTCTGTTCTACAAAAAAGGAATTGGGCTCTCAGTGGAGTTTAGAACCCTACAACACAGAGGATCACTGAGTAGAAATGGATAACTGAATATTGAGTAGGGACTGTAAAGCAAATATTTGCTTCTTAATTGCTAGAGGGACCAAAATTATCTAGCAAGACTTAAGGGAATATTTAAGACACATACATTGAATGAATAATGCACAAGATGCCAAAAAAATGGCTGTATATGCATAAGATAGTTGCAGCAAATTAGAGGATGTTAGAAAATAAAATAAGCAACAACAGATTATAATGGCTTAAAACACCTGCGACTAACAAATTTGAGAAGTAAATTTTGTGATCAGAGAAGGTGTCAGAGTAAAGTATCCAAATTTTCCAGAAAATACAAGGAAATTGACCCACAAATCCAACATGAATTAATCCAGAACACTTTTCCAAGCAAAACTATTCTATTCACAATAATAATGGAATGCATGATATGCTAAATGTACTATAAATTTCACAGAGAAAAACTAATTTACAGACCTATATAATGTTTTGCAGCATCTTTTTTTGAGAAGCGGTGTAGCTCATCTGCTCGTACTCGGAGCTCATCATTGCAGCGCCACATAGAAAGCTGCAGGAAAATACAATCATGCAAGAAACCTATCATGCATAAGTTTCTTTATGAGAAATCAATGACAATATAAAAGACAAAAGTTGTATAATACAAGTGAGAAAAAAATGATACCTCAAACATTAGATCTTCTATTTGGGAATAGTACAGATTTGCAGCCATCATTCGAGCCAACAAGCACACATCCCTTGTCACTTCTGGAGTCACTCTAGGATTTCCTATATTACATAGCACACAACCATTAGATTGATATGACATGGAAAAACTAAATAAAATTTCCCCTTTCTTAGATGACTGATATAATGAAAAATATGCAAAAAGAAACTTTTCCGGAATTCGGCTCCCCACTTCCTTGAGAGAATCATTTGTTTTTGTGAAATAATTGCACACTTTTATTGTTAGATAATCTAATCAAGGCAGTTAGCGAGAAAATGAAAAAGTTAGAAAAAAGGTTTTTGAAGATGTATCATACCGTCACGATCTCCACCCATCCAAGAAGAAAACTGAATAAGAGGGGCATTATAAGGCACACGCTCATTTATTCCAATGTTTTTCAGAGCTGTATCAATCCGACGTAAGAACTTTGGAACACCTTTCCATATTGTCTCATGAAAATAGCTCATTCCAGCCCGCATTTCATCTTGAGGAGCCGGAGGAGTTCTACGTATCTCATCTGTTCTAAAGGCAGCTTGAATCTGCAAAAATATTACCAAACAAATAAGCAAAACAAGCAAGTATATTGAACAGGGTAAAGAAGCCCAAGAAATAAAATTAAAAAGAAACTTTTCCAAACAAGACAATGGTCACTAAAAAGTCAATGATGGCAAAAGCTTATGCTGATTTACATAATCTGTGAAGCATGTTTCTTCTTGGTATGCCTACTTTCAAGCCATTATTAGAAATTGATTAAAATCAATTAAATTTTATTATCCAGAAATTTTTCTTTTTAATATGAAGTGGTTTTGATGTGTTGAATATGTTGAGAACATGGTACATTGTACTGGCCCGTACGGGGCGTACCGTACCATACCGGTTCGGTACCGGTATCCGGTACGGATGGTGTACCGATACTCGGTATGCCAAAAAAATTCCGTACTGACATTGTGCTAGTGTGGCATAGGTACGGGATCTGGTACCGAGACGGCGAACCTTAGTAGTTGAGAACATTGGCTTTCATATAATTTGCGTCAAACAGCTATTACATGTGGTTGCTAAAACCAGGATCTGATACTAAGTGAAGCATGTAATTTATACAGCTGACAGTCATAACGGAAGCCAAAAGATCATGCTTTTCTTTATTAAGAAGCATAATTGCATCATAACAAACATAAGGCATCAGCGCAGCTGCAGTAACTGAGAATTTACAAATAAGAACAGCTGCAGTAACGGGCTTGGTTCCCGGTTCCGAGGCGAGGGGAAAGTCACCATTGAGTTCGACCTGGCTTTGGTCAGCCGTCCGTCGATTGTTAGAGGAGCTGTCCTGAGTCCAATTCTTTATAAGTCCATAATTTAACTTCACAAATAAGAACCTAACTAATATATTTTGAGAACAGGCCTGCTACCAACAACTTTGATTGGAATATTGTTGCCCTTTTTAAGTATAACATAGAGATATGCTGAGACAAAAGGGGTTAATATTTAGTCCAACCAAATGGATCAAAATGCATCTAAAGTAATAATGATTAAAAAGTTGATGCCGTAACTGAAGTTGATGGCTAAAAGATAACTCACAGATGTATTTCCTGTACTAGATGAAGTAAAAGGATGGATAGATAGACCAGAAATTTAGTAATATTTGAAAAGATGATGCTTTGTCTAAAACTAGTGAATAGACTAAACAAATATTTTCTCAATACTGCAATGAAGAAAAAGATGGAGAGACAACAGGGATGTGTCCAATTAAGGAAGCCAGGAAGGCCTGTTTAGTATATAAATACAATACATCCGGCATTAAGACTAACTATGTTGCATTATCTGCCTGCCTGTCCACAACATTGGAACTCCTCATGCATTGAAAGTGACAATGATCCAAATTGTTAAGATAAAGCAACTATTTCCAAGGAAACACGAAAAAACAGAAACTATGGTGCATGATTGCTCAAGACGAGATGGTAATATGCAGTGAAAGAATGATCTCACAGGCAAGAGATGTACATGGTTAGATCATACAAACTTCCAAGGATAGCAATTTTAAAAGTTCTAGCAGTTTCTGATATGCTTGATATTAGCTGCTCTAAGCAGCCTAAGCAAACTACAAGGGTAAGAATTTTATGCTCCTCAAAGAATCTAAATATAAATCACATCTAGATTTGGTAAGGTGAAAGAGCAAAGCCCCAAATACAAAAGAAGAAGATAAACTTAGACCTTGCCAAAATTAACATCCTGAGCATCTGCTAAAATGCAAAGAATTCTCTGATGGAATATCACTATTTTAATAGCATTTGCTTTTTGTCATTAGTACATTACATGGTTATCTCAATAAAACACATCCCAGGAGCAGTAAAAGGCAATGTATCTCCATCGAACTGTTTTCGAACTTGCCAAAATGATGAGCAGCTTTCAAAACAAGATTTGTGCTCAATAAAGAGGACAAACTAAATCCGCATTCCGAATGCCAAAAGTGGTAAAGAAACACAGTCAAACAAAAATTTCAACAAGACATCTATATAAGAGTGGCCTGCCAATCAACTATTCTGGTCCACGGACAAATATTAAATAAAATAAGCCTATGAGCAAACACCAACTGTCTGAATCACTCAACAAAATAAATAAATGGTGTCAACATTCTGTTCATACCTCATACTCCAAAGTGCTTCTGGTTTTCAAGAATTTTCTCATAGCTTACTTTTATCTCTCCTATAATTCTGAGTTTTTCTATTAGCATGCTACTTAGTCTGTAACGACCATGAATACGAGAATATACATCCCATTCCGTATTACTACAAATTTGGAGGTTTTTCTAAAATTCATCTATAGTTTTTATAATTATCACTCCTTTTATGCTGTATATTTTTCTTAGTTTATAATATGTATTCAATTTTTAAAATATTTTTCCTTTTCCCTTGTCTAGAGGTGTCCACTGATAGAATTGAACTTCCAACATATTCATTTCACAAAGGAATTAAACTGAAGGATGTAGTGGTCTTTGTGGGATTTGTTGATCATTGGACAGCAAATTGACATAAGGAATGGTGTTCAACTTTGATGGACAGTTCATCAGCCAAAGAGTCAAAACTCAAGCAGCGTCATACCAGGTTCAAACTGAATCATTTAAATTAGTATAATTAAATTAATATAATTAAATTAATATAATTAAATTACTATAATTTAGCCAACTCTTATTAAATGACCTCATAAGTTTCTTCTATGCAAGCTATAAACCTCGTGAATAATGCTGATTAGCCTTTAGGTTAGGAGGTGATCAGTAAAATTTATTTACAACCTCCAGATAAAAATAGGACATATGAAACTGGAATGATATCTTCAAGCTTGAGGCAAGAAGACATAAAATTCCAAAACAAAATATTTGCGAGATAAAAGCTGAAACATAATGCACACGCTAATCAAATTACCTCTCTCTGAAGAGCCTCATCAAGCTCCTGCTTGTCATCAGGAGTAATATCCTTGGCATACAATTGTGCCAAACAATTCCTTATCCTGAACAACAAAAGCAAATGTTCAAATATGATATGTAAATTGTTTTTCTGTCTCAAAAATGATGTGCAAATTGTTTCATCTAGAAACATGTGAAGAAGATTGTCCCCGAGAAGAGATTGATAAGGACTAAGGGAAAAATAAGGTTACACAACAAAAGAAAAAAAAAGCTAGAATGCATGTATGGTTAAGCTAACTGATCAAATTTGAAATAGTATACCATGTAAGTAATACTAATCCATCCCAGAGAAAAAATTCTGAGTATTGGCTGCAAACCTTGCATGTTTCTGAAGCAGCGATCTCCTGACCGACTGAGTCGGGTGTGCAGTCAAAACCAGATCAACTGTCTGGCTCTTCAGAGCATCAAAGACCTCTGCTGGGGACTTCTTCAGCTGCACCATGAGCCTTTTAAGGGTCTCTTCAATGTCTGATTCAGTAGCCGCAGAATTTTCATCAGCAAAATATCCTTTTTTCAGCTTGATTCTCCTACGATAGGCAATCTGGACCTCCTCAGCCAAGTTGGCCAAGTTAAGCATGTGTGAAAACGACTTCGTGACCACAATGGAGTCACCTGGGTCCAAACTTGTCAGCACATTCCCCAGCTCATCAAGCTTGCTAGGATCACGCTTCCCTTCATACTCTGCAGATAGCTCATAGCACTCTTGAACCTAGCAACATAAAGCAAGCCATTGGTTGATCTCAACTCTCAGTATAGAAGAAGTCTACCCATACCATCTACTGCACTAACATTAACTAAAAGAGCAAAATGAGCCGTTTAAATAAAACAACATAACACAAACTCTAGACTGATCTGTTGAAAAAAAATATGTTTTTCCTGGAAAAAACAGAAATAACACAAACTCCATGGTTCTCTAGTTCTCATCTAAGTTCTAACGTCAGACAAAGTTTAGACCAATGTAAAAACATTTGTTTGCAAAGATCAATGTAAATAAGTTGATATAAATCATCTGCCAAAACTTCAATTCTTAAGATATTCATTTGATTAATCATTCATCTAAAAGAGTGCGAAAATAATTTCAAATAAACATCGAAATTTGAGATGAGCTTTCTCCCAAAATTGGACCGAGTCACACAATTCAACATGTGAATAAGTAAATCACCCGAAGTCCACTTTTGACAGCGACAATATGGGTTTTGTTCAAGTCCACATTTTTACCAAATTTTCAGCCCACAGATATCAAGAAAACAAACAGAAATCACCAGAAAGTAAAATCGGGCAGAAATCCAATACCGTTTCCCTAATATCCTCGCCATGCAAGTCCTGGAGAATATCAAGAAACCGATCCAAGAGGAGCGCGTCATATTCGACCAGCTTATCATCTTCCGACACCTTGCGCGGCGCCAGAAGCCTCAGCTGCGCATCAACCGAGGCCAACTTCTCCACCCCGTTCCGAGACATCTCTCTCTCTTCCACTCCCCACTCCCTCACTCTCCCTCCAAATCTCTTTCTCTAACTAATACTCAAATATATATATATATATACACCCAAACTCACGACTATAAATTAGAAACCACAAACCAAAAAGGAGATCCCCTTCAGAATCCGATCGAGGGCACGAGAAGAAAAGGAAAGCCCCCGCCTTCTGGAGACGATAAAGGGCCAGAAACCCGCGAGATGGCTCTGAAAACCCTAGATTTCTTCCCCTTTTTTGCACTTTTGGATGGACAAGGAGAAGGCGAAGCCCGTGAGAGATGGAAGTAGAAAAGGAGAGAGAAGAGAGGAGAAGAAGCGATGGAACAAGAGCACAGTGGGCGTGGGGGAGAAAGTACCCTCCCCCCTGTTATTTATAGAAAAAAATTGGCCTCTCTCTGACCTTTTGAGGAGCAATTCTATGAGACCTACGATTCTACCAAAACTCGTCTCGATGCCATGCGGCACGAGGAGACTGGAGCCATTCACGAGGTCGACGCGAATCATCTATTGACACGTCAGACGAGAGCCGTGTTTGATAACTTTCTTGGGTCTGCAAACATTTTATCAACCATGGAATTGCGTGTTGGGATCCGGTACAGGGTTGTAAGAGGGAACACCATATTTGGGGGCGGGAATATACCACGCTGATCCCCGCTCCGTTTCGCCCCATTTCCAGGTGCTTCCCGGTTTCTGGGGGCCCACTATGGGACCAATTGGAAAGCTCCATATGGAGGTGGGACCCGTTTGGCCGTTACTATTCAAACATATATTAGACTTGTATTTTTACTTTTAAAATTTTGTCACTCGGAGTAGATTTGTGTGCTTGGAGGGGCGACTTTTTCCTCAGCAATTGAAACTTTGCATGGATGGCGTATCTTATTGACTTATTTTTTGTCTCCATATATTTTGGAGTCGATAGATTAATTGACATGCTATCATAACTTATATTGTTAGATATCATGAACGCAAATCTATTTTTGTGTAGTTCTTAATTTGATTGCTCCTCCATGTACTTGAGTTTTCATATCACATAGGAGGAGAGGATATTAAATCTAAGTTTTGGGGATCAATAACTAATATCTAAAGTAAAGGCTTTTATAAAGTTGAAAAAAATCATTTTAATGCTTTTGTGGAGGATTTATTGTGCTATATATGTTGGTGACAAAAATTGAGATAATTAGTATTTATAATGTTGAGCTAAGAATATTTTTTAATAATTTTATTCTTTGCATGGGCTAAAATTTAAAAATTTTAATATATCATTTGGAGCAAAGTGAAGAAGAGAGGGAGAGAGAGAGAGGAAATGGAGACGTGAGATCTTTGAATTTGCCCTTTAGCCTTTGGCAGCTTCATTGAGTCGCGTGCCGAATGCCGTCAAACGGAATCACAAAAGTTTTTTAATAAAAAAATCAGTGATAAATAAATTATGGGAGAATATTAAACTCTCATACAAAATAGAAGAATTTTAGTTCTATTTTATGTTTTTTTTCTTTGGCCCAAGCAAGCACGCTACATAGACTTTAGATGATTTAGTTTTCCCTTCTTGTTAATGCCAGTTTTGTATGTCCGGCATTCCTCTATTCCATGGAATACACTATGCTTTTGTGAATCAGATATTAGGTTTATGTTTCCTGCTAATCTAGTTGTTACTTGTTCATATATTTTGATGTATCAAGGAACTCTCTTAGTTTGTCATGCTCCCTATTAGTTGTTTCTCTTCCTTTATAATTGGATTTGTTTTGGAAGACAAGTTAGGGTTATATGATTTATATGTTCATGATTATAATTAGAGATGAGCTTCATTGAGCTGCTAGCAATAGATTTGATCTGCAGACTCAATCCGGCTTCGTTCCGACAAAACTTAAATATTATTGGTTAGGTTCGAGCCATTCTTAACCCTAATATGAACGTCATGTTGGTCTAGAATATTTTCAGGGATCCAACTAGACTCGATCCGATCAGCTATTGGTTGGAACTGAGTCCAAAATTCAAAACCCGAACATGAAAATAAGATGGGTTGGGGTCAGGCATTCTTTAACCCGATCTTACTTGTTTGTAGGCCTATCCCTCATATATTAATCAACCAAAATTTTCTGGTCAAACTCAATGGTCATAAGTCAAAAGATGCTCAAGGAATGATACGACAATAAGCCAACTAGCTGGATAGAGTAGACCACTAGCCTCACTTATTTGATAAGAAGCCGAATCCAATATTTTTCATAATTAAAAATAAAAACAGTGATTAAAAAGGAACACTTTGAAGCACGAACGTAACATTCCCAAAAAAAAAAAGGTACAGCGAGCAGCTGTGCACAAAAACTTTTTGTTCAAACACTCATATACATAAGGTTATTTAGCATGCCTGGATTAATTTGGATGAAGTGGAAATTTAAATATTTGAAAATATTCTTTAGAATTTTGTAATATTTTATTTTTTGGGATGCACATGTACTCGTTGGATATGAACAATCAAGTTTAACAAAAAAAAAAAAAAACACCACCAAGAAGCTCCAAAATGCCACCTAATCCAAACCTATAATTTCCGACTTACTTTAAAATTATTTCTGAATACTTATGAATATCTAATCTCAATATTTTATAATTTCATTGTATTGATCTAATTCATAAATAGAAATTTTAATCCAAACAAATCCCAAGTAGTTTATTTGACCCATCTCTCTCGGCGGTCAATTCCCATGGCGGCCCCCAAACTTCTCGGCAGTCGGTGGATAGAGACGCCGCCATGAGTCAGTCCTGGCCCGCAGCCGGCGTGCCAAAGCTTTCTTTCCTTCACGCTGGCGTCAATCAGACAGGAAAGCCACAAAATATAAACAAGACATCAGAGAACGTAATTTTGTCATCAGAGAACGAGTACCAAAGCCTCCCTCCCTCGCTCGTTGTCAACTCAAGGTTCTTTTGACTTCTGCATCAGAATTTAACCATGCATTTTATTTTATCGTAGTCATCAATTTTAACTACAGCTATTATTTCAATTCGATAGGTCAGCTTGGTTCTTTTGTCACCGCAGTTTATCTCATATTATGGGTTGCATTTTCAGAAACTCTTCTTCTAATATTCTCAGTGTTTGCTTTATTCTTTTTGAGTGTAACAATGGTGCACAGATTCAAGTTGTTCACCTCTATAGAAGGCACGTACTGCAAAAGGCTCTACGTGAAAAGCCTTTTTTTTCAGTCCATTCCTAATAGATCACGCAGTCAAATGCTTCCTCCAATATATTTGTGCGTGCATGCAGATGAACGTCCTCTAATATATTTGTGGAGTGCTTTTCTTTTTCTTCATTTTAGGGGAAGGTTGAGTGGTGCAGGATTAAGGAGCACAATCTAAGTTACAATCCACGGGTATAAACTCCAAAAAAAACTTAATGAACATATTCCAATTTATTAATCAAACAGTCAAAAATACTTTGCCTAGAAAAACGAAAAAGTTTACACAAGGATTCCACCGACAGAGTACATCAGAGCACTTGTTTAGCGCATTATAGATATGAAAGTAAGCGCACTTGCACAAGTGCCTTTTTTAATTCAAAGTTTATTTTTTTTAATCAGCTTGCTATATACTTCTTTATTTCTTTCTTTCTTTTTCCAATATTGAAGGTCTCCAATCTCTATAATTGAACTAAACAAATCCATTACATTACTAAGTTCACATGATATGTTCTGAGTTGAACAAGGATCTTATATTTGGACTAATTTATCGTCGAGAGGATGTAGATCCACTGTCTCATTCTTGAAGGCACGATAAGTGGCTTCAATTATTGTGTTGGTTTGGTGAGGGCCTATTTCTTTAATCATATGTGTATGTGCAGGAAGTTGTAAACAAAGCATTGGCAGGCAACTATCTAATATTTCTACTCAAACGTGTATCTGGAGAAGCATGCATCATATGTCTACTAGAGCAGTATAGAAGGGAAAAAAATAAGTTCTAATATATCGGCCAATATCATCGCATTCCTTGACGACATCACATCCATGCCGGAAAGAATTTAAACTAGTCCATCTGGGGCCACATGGAAAAGAAAAAAGAAGCTTTGATAGAATGTATTCTAGGGTTTTTTCATTGCAGACATTGTGGTCCACGGAACGAAAGCAGCAACAGACAGGCCTAACTTGACCTAATTGCTCTCAGGCTGCATGTCTTTGGATCATGCACACCTCTGCTAAAGCTTACTTATAACTGCATTATTTTTTTGGTGAGGTAAGAACTACACTAAATAATGGCTGCTATCAAGGCATCTCATAATACTATTGAATAATGTTCATAATAGTTGCTATTAGAATCTAGCTAGTATTATTTCTTATCCATGAATAACAGCAAATGAATTATATATTTTGTTGTCCTTTTGCTATCATACATGACATCACAACGCCTATTTACAGTTGAATAATAGATATTGTGTTTGTTTTAGCTCAACAATTTTTTATTTTAATGCTGTATCCATCCATTTTGGGGTCTGGCAGTTAAATAATCACAATGGATTTATCAAAACAATCCTCTTAACATTGTCTGATTCGGACTTTTCTTTTTCTTAATGAAAGGCCGATTAGGTTCTCCCCAAACAAACTTTTTTTTTTTTTCCCAAAAAGATGATGCTTTGGACAATGCAGCCAGGAAGCAAGCATATATAGAATTTGATTACATTCCAACCTGGTTGCGGGTCCAGCAAATAATGTTCTCATCAACCTTGGATCTAGTTTTATGCAACCCAAATTAGTCCATACACCTACCGAACCATATCGAACCACTTGGAGTAGACCAACCCAATTCTTTCAAAATTTGTCAAGCATATAATGTTCTTATCAACCTTGGATCTAGTTTTACGCAACCCAAATTAGTCCATGCACATATCAAACCGTATCGAACCACTTGGAGTAGACCTAGACCAACCCAATTGTTCCAAAATTGTACTTCAAGTGGGGTTAGGTTGGGGTTTCAAAGTTTTGGTGCTGCAGATTTTGGCTCATATTTGAGTGGGCCAGGTGTTCCCATCCTTTCTGGGGTGTGCATCTGATACCCAACATTTGCTGATGGGAAATAAGGAATCCATATGTTCCCTTTCGGGTTTGGTGGGATTAATGACAGGTTCTTCAGAGAGGAGGCACTTGGGAGAACAATGTTCTCTGAATCATAAAAAGGAGGGCCAAAACTAGAGGGATATATGGTCTCTTAGTCGGAAAAGGATTGAAATCTTCTAAGAGTTTTATGTAAGAGATGCTTAGAACTGAAGTTACATATGATGCCTTCAGCGATGACGTATGTTGAGTATATAGTTTTCCAATTTTCATCAACATATTATGACAAGATGATAAGTTATTGAAATAACATGTCCCATCTTTGACTATTGAGATAGATTTATAAGAAATTATATTTATTGAAATAACATGTCCCATCTTTGACTATTGAGATAGATTTATAAGAAAATTATATTTATTATATACTACAATTTTTTTCTTTGTTATTCTTGGATATATTCTTATTAATTTTAAAAATTAGAAAAATATTATTCCTTATTCATCATGGCGTAGCATCAAAAGAGCCCTTGTAGCACACATCCTTTGAATGTGTGAGTTATGTCAACACATACGAGACATTCTCCCATGGCTCGGAGTTGCCAATACCTTTTGTGTTGCTTTACAAAGCACTTATTGAAGCTAATTGACACAAAAAAGAAAAAATTTCTTATGATTAAAATTCTGAAATTATTAAGTAGGAATAGGCACAAAACCTTGGTCACCCTTTAGAAACAACGTACAACTGATGCACCAGCCCAGTCGAACCCATACCATAGCAGGTAAGATTCTACCACTAGACCAACTGTGTGTAGACAACTAAATCTAGCGACACTTAAAGGTTTCACTTAAGTTAATCATTTCATTAAGTTGCCATTTAAACATCATTGTTTAATCTAAAATGCCGGACTCCGATCGATATCATATAGCTGATAGGCTAGGTTTCATGTGTTTACAGCGAAAGTATATTATCGTGGCCAGCATTGGAATGTCTGAAGTGGCGTGCTGATCTAGACTCTTAGAATCAAACCTACATACTTGAGGCTGATAGTAGATTCAAAGATTTTGGCATGTTGATCCCATCTTTTATCATCTTTTTGTTTCCAGAGAAACAGTGGAGAAGAGGGAGAATGGAGACAACCAACAGCCTCTACTTTGCACAAAAATGTTATACACGGGTTTTCTCTCATGAAAAATTTATGTAGGGTGCTTCAATCATTGCCACCCAAGTGATAGTTTAAATTATATTGCGGTATTCCAAGCCTAATGTGGCGGCAATTGAGGCAACACTGATCTCAACTAGTTGCCAAGCGACCCATAGTTGATTTGATATCTTTTCGCTATGACTAGCTGAATACTATCAATCAAACAGTGAATGAGTCCTATGGATCCAAGAAATCCAACTAGGAATAACGGTTACAGTGCTGCTAAACCTATGTTTGCATGCAGACGGCAATTCCACCCATGTCTCCTACTAGATATCTTTCTTTATGCAGACAGGTTGTGCGAACGTGGCTCGCAGAACGTACACATTGAAACTCTCACAAGCTTGCAGGCTTGTTTGGTCGTTCCCACTTTACAAGCTGACCAAGAAAAAGGGCAAGTGCGGCAATCCAAGAGCTGGTTGGAGTCCATGCCATCCACAGCATGAATCAGGCCTCAAGATGGAAATATACTGCCACTGGAGGTTGGTTTATGTCCAGTCCCATGTTTTCTTGTCTCCAGGTTTCATGCTTCCATTTAGGAGGATATCGTTGCACCGCATGGAAATAAAATTTTGACTGTTTTAATGAATCAAATAGATGGGAAGATAAAGATTCGACGAAGACCAAAGTGAACGAACTTCAGAAAAGCTTTTAAGCAACTGTAATTGTTTTTAACGCACCAACAGATTTGCGTCCATGAAGCAAAGCAATCGAAGGGGGGCACCGAGTGCGAAATTCTGGAGAGAAGCTTTCAAACTCCAAGAAGCGTAGCTAGCATACAATTACAGGCATTAGCGTAACCACAATGATGCACGAAATAACATGGCAAAGATTTTGATAGCAATTCTGTTATCATGGATATGCTCATCAAATGTTCAGGCTTAGTCGTCAGATGACTCCGATCCATCTACTCGAAACTTCAAAAAAGCCAATAAGATGCCTGATAAACCATCAAAATGACATCACGGTGGCTCATTAAGGCCCTCACCGGTGCAAACTAGTTGAACAGAAAATGGGATAAAATCCAATGTCACAGCTGCGCCATTATCAGCAGCCAAGGTTTCCCACTTTATCAGTAAAAATTTCAATCATTTAAGAACAGACCTTTTATTATCCTACCAGATTAAAGCCCCTTAAATATTATAAAATATTGAAAAATGCTTAGATAATTTTTGCCGGAGAGTACCGCGTGAAACCAGACCTGTGATGAACCAAATCCTGAAAAGAAATTCACAAGATAAATGATTAATTTATTATAACATGCTCGTGATTCCAGGTTACCAACCTCTCTGAAAATATTACCTCTTCCATAATAAGCTCAATGGCAGCGCAAGGAACTCCAACAAAACACATCAACATCTCAGCGCACCAAAGGATGATAACGCTTAATTTAACATGCATTAGATGACCTAATATGTCGATAATCACATTGATCTAGAATTCATAGAGAGCAAAACCCGACATTTGTAATCGGTGATGCCTTACAATTTATGGAGATTTTCCTTCTTTTGGTTTCTTATAAGTTAAAGTGCTCCAGTAGCCGACAAAAACCTTTCCAGAAGAAATGGCAGTGGTGATACGCCACCCCTTCCACCAATGCGGAGCCTATAAAAGGGAATCAAGTACTCCAACTCCCGACAAGAGCCACCATCCCATAGCATAATAAATCTTTCCACTGATGAAACTACAAGTAATCTGAAAAATAGGCACAAAAAAATAGATTAAAAATGTTACGATAAAAATCTAAATCACAGAATTTTAAACATAATGAATTCATTTCACTATCAAGTTAATGCCAACATATTTGAAGCAAGAAAAGATACTGACAATTTTATCAAGTTGGCAACAGTAAGTTTGCTGGTACCAAACTACAGTACATAAGCTAGATTAAAAATGTAACGATAAAAATCTAAATCATGAAATTTTGAAAATAATGAGTTGATTTCACTATTGAGTTAATGCAGAGATATTTGAAGCAAGAAAAGATATTGACAATATTATCAAGTTGGCAACAGTAAATTCGCTGATACCCAAACTGCATTACAGAAAGAAATAAGATGTTTCATGATTCAAAATCAGTACACGGTAGCATACACATATATAGTCCAGTAAGGCCCATTTGGTCATAGTTATGCAAGTCTAATGCCTGCCGATGCTGATCCTAATACATCCCAACTGTAGCAATGCTACAATATCTACATTTTTCTTTTGATAATCATGTTGAAGTGCTAATCAATAAACATGCAGGTCAATCTCTAATTAAAGGCTTTAGTTATTTACATTTCAATTGATGTATGGGCTATTTTGGCTAGGCACCTCAAACCTATACGTGAATAGCTGCAATAGGATTGTACCAAGCCCAACAATCCTATTACTGGTTAAAACCCACTCAACTTGCTTAGAGCAAGAAAATCATGATCTCAGACATGGTGCAGCATGTCCAGTTCACCAATATAACTAGTAGGTTAGATCAAGACAAACCTATCATAGCATGATTTGCATAGTTCTAGGCAGCACCTCGGAAATCATCTACAAACTCCCAATTCAAGTTGGGCATCAGGATACAGTAAACTGTAATCATATTATGTCATCATGTGCCAAGGCCTGCATGAAAATACAGAGAACTTCTCTACTAACACCCTAAAGATTTCTAATAGTATAATTTCCAAAAGCAAACCATTTTGTATAACTTCCCAACTACATTGTTCAGCTTAACACTACGCATATTGAATTCTGAAAAGCAGAGAAAGAGGAGAAGGGGGGGAGGGGGGTTGCCACATTCATCCAAAGTAGAAATCCTCAATCATGATATGCGGTATTAACTGCACAAACCATGTGTTAGGACCCATGCAAGTGAGTGTACGGTCTCACATTTGTTGTACACCAGGAAGATCTTGGGTACTTATACAAAGTTAAGAAACCCAATTAATACCTTTTACCTAGCCTTTTTGGTGAACTCTTGGTTATTACAAATGATATCAAAGCAGGCCTAACCCATGGTTCATGTGGTTCAAAGAATACTGTAGCATCGACTCTTTTGAAACTACCCACAAGCAAATGGTGCAGCTTGTGTTTATGTTTAAGAATGGATCCTAAATCTGGAGAAGATGCCAAAGCTTATAAACGAGGAGAGTATGTAATAAACCATAGGGCGTGTTTTTAGTCTCGCATTAATTGCGCAAAAAGGAGATCTTGAATACTTATACAAGGCCAAGGAACTCAATTAATGCCTTCTAGCTTGCCCTTTTGAGTGAGGACCTAGGTTGTTACACCAGGGAACTCTGAAAATGTCAATTTTGTTAATACCACTAGTTGATTTTGTTAACACCACTCTGAAAAGGGCATTAGTTTTCATGATGGAAAATGAGTTGATTTTGTTAGAATAGTCTGGCTTCCTTCACAATAACATGGACAACAATCAAGTGGCTTCCCTCGAATCATTGATAACGAGAGCGCCGCAAAATCCAATAAATTTTGTCAAAATAGAATTATAACAAGCATCTACCTCTTTAGATGAAAAATATTACTTTGTACTGCAATAAGTATTGTTGATTAAACTCAAAAGTCTGTATAGCAAATCTCAGTTCCTATTGTAATAACAAACTAGAACGCTATAGTGGAGCATATGTAGATTTCACACTCATAGTAGTTTTATTTATAATCTAATATAAATCATGCAAAAACTATCTGCTAGAAAACAGCAGGCCAAAACCTTAGACATCATATAATATTATCTCACAACCCTAAGCACAATTACATCCAATATGCTAAACAAAATGCATAAGTTTTTAATAGGGAACTTTATCTATATTTTCATAGGCCTAAAGACTAGCTTCTGAAGTTTTTCATATAAAGAACCAATTGTTCAGCATTTCCTAGGGGACATCATCAGAGCAAAGAATATTGTCAGATTTTGGCAAGAGAATCACATGACAAAAGTGTGATTTTACAATAGGTTCATGATCTCAAAATCAGTGATAATCAACAGGAAGGAGTTTTAGAGTACACAAAGTGGTTAATTCTCAAAAACATCAATGCAGTAACTCAGGTACATGGTTTCCCTTGTCAATCTATCACTTGGGTAAGAGGTTGAAGAATGCCAGAGAAATGACTTCATCTATACTTTAAATGCTCTAATACAAGGCACTGCCTCCCATCTTTGTAGGAAGCAAGCGTATAAAAGCCAAGATAATGCAGGCATTCTAATTGGTCCAGGAATACAAATTTGTGCTACAATGATAGAGAGCTAAGATTTTGCACTTCCACATTTATATAGAATTTTACAAGCTTGATTTCGCAATCCAAATGTAGTTTTTTCTCTTGACTTCAATAAAAGAGAGCACTTGCTTTAAACCAACTCATGCCAACCGAAACTAAGGAGCTTTGACCTTCTTGTAGGCTTCTTGTACTTCAAGTTTTAAACTAATGCATTATGTTATTACTCCTAGGTGTTCCATCTTCTCAGTGCTACTCTAATTCACCAGGCGCTTACATAAACATTTAAAATACTCAGTTTATCACAGAACTTATCTCCAATCTACCCTTCTATTTAGACTTCAAACATATCATATCACCACTTCAAGTCAATAGACCAAGTCGCAGACGCATGTCTTCATTGTAACTGCATGACCCTTGTTGGAAATAAGGTATGCCCTAAAAGCCATTTGGCATATTGAATATATAATTTTGAGATATCATGGCTATCTCTTTTACACATGGTCATAAACAGTTAAATAGCCATGTCACACATAGACTTTTGAGCTAGAAGGGTCCGCAAGTGTCATTATTGGACAGAATGACAAAGTGGATAGTATGCATTCCATGCAGAGAATTGCATCATTTTGGACACTTGAAAATTATTCATAGCTATGGATAAGGTTAAGCATTGCACTTGTATGACTGTCATTGTGTACAGTATCAAGCATCAACTTGGAGTTGCTATTTTCTTGTAGTCATTAGAGTAGTTGACTTTGCAACAGCATAGTGGGTATGTTTCATACTAAATAAACAATGATACGAGACCATTTCTTGAAAATCACTATCAAAGTTGGAGATGTTGATCTTGTGCCTAGACTTGTTCAAATCCTGAGTGGCCTGCCCAAGCCTGGAGCAATTTGGATGGGCCTAGGCCTGATTTTTAAGCCCGACGAGGCGGATTAGGCCTGAAATTAGGCCAGGCTTGGGTTCACATCGACCCGGACCGAACTCGGCCCAAGCCTCTCTTTTTTTAAGATTGTAACTGATAAGATCACTAGCCCTAGGCCCCAGCCCCAAGCTCAATTATTCTTAGTAATAGGAGAAAAAAAACCAAAATCCCAAATTACCTACCCTTCCTACCTCCCCTTCCCCCCTCGACGCCACCATGCCTCTCCTCCAATAGTTTTAAAAACCTACACTTATTCCCTTGGGGTTTAGCTTTATTCAACACTTTAACCCATAACAGAATGTTAGCCAAATTGTTAACTTAAATGGGACCTAAATGCCACATAAGAAAAAAAAAACTAGAAAATGACCAAACTAGGCTTAAGTGATATAACATCAACCCAAGGAGGAGAACAACCATGAGGCGCCATGGGTCTGGAGTCTGATACTGATGAATTATCAAAAAAGAGTTATGTGCCAAGGAAAAGCAGTCTAAATCTCTCGAGCAAGTAGATGCCTCTAAATTTTCTGCTGCAGAAAATTAGTATCAAGAGTTTTGTCACTTGAGCCAACCTGTTCATGATCTAAGCAAGGCCATAGAACTGCAATTGACGCACCCTCCAAAAAAAAAGTTCATGCACATACTAATTTGGATCCTTATCCCCAACGACAATGTTAAAAAATTGTCTATGGTATTGGACAAGTAAAACTTAGAATCAGCAAATGATACACCAACATCCTCGATTTCTATGACATGGTGGGCTGGGCGGAGAAGCGAGAATAAAATCTAATCAGGAAGGACGCTCGCTGCCAGTTATAGTCGGAAATTAAGAATGCTCGTCACCGGATGCCAGTTGGAAAGAAAGCTTGTCGTCAGCCCCTCGTTGGAAAGAGACGCTCATGGTGAAGTGGCGAAGCAAGAAAGAAACACTAACCGCTCAATCTCAAAGAGAAGAAGACTCTTAAACACGGAAGACTTCAAATAGATTGGAAAGTTGAAGAAGTAAAAAAGAAACCTTATTTTTTTATAAAGATAATTTTAACTTTTTATAATAGATAAACGGTTTCACTAACGTTGTCAATTAAACTAGGTGTAACTGTAAGTTTTACAAAATATTGGATGTATGTGTAATAAACATAAACCTTAAAAAAAATTGCAAGGTTATTTTGATTATTTTAATTTTTTCTGATGTGGCATTTGGGTCCTATTAAAAGTTAACAATTTGACTAATGTTTTGTTAAGTTATGAATTAAAGTATTGGATAAAAATAAACCTCATGGGGAGTAAGCATAGTTTTACATATTGTTGGGCAAGGTCGACAGAACCGTCTCGAACCGCCCAGTTCGGGGTGTCTCGAGCCGTATCGGCCGCGGACCGAGACGGCGACGAAAATGAGACACGCGCCGAAGGAGAAGTAAAAATAGGAAAAGAGAGAGCGGGGGAGGGAGGAAGAGAGAAAGGAAGAGAAAGGTCGGCCTCCATAGCCGTCCGACGAAGGCCAAGGAGATGCTGCGCGGAGCAGGGAGCCGCGCGGAAGAGGGGCTCGCTCCGGTCCCCTGTTTTGAACAAAACAGGAGACCGGAGGAAGCCCTTCTTCTGTGGCTTTCCGACGATTCTCCGGCCTCCACCTCTTCTGCGCGGCGGCTCTCCAGCTTCCATCTGCTCCGCGCGGCAGCTCTCCGGCCTCCGTCTCCTCCACACAACGGTTCTCTAGCCCTTTGCCTCTCTCTCCCTCCCTCTCTTTCTCCCTCTCCCCTCTATCTCTCTCCCTCCCTCCCTTTCCTTCTCCCTCCCTCCTCTCCCCTCTATCACTATTACTGTCAATCTTTTCACACATAGTCCCCTCATGAAGATCTAGAAACATAATTAGAACAATTACTTTTGACTTATTGAATGATCATATATTAAATTTACAGCCAATCACACTCCAAAGCAACAATATCTCTAAGTAATGGTGAGAGAGATAATTCAGGATTATTCATGCATGATCAGAAGATAGTTTTCCACCTTCCTTTCTAATTAAAATGGCATATCTGAAGCTCATGCTTTGTTGCTGATGAACAATCTAGTGTAGGCCTCTTGACAATATAATAAATCTCTACGATTCATTTACAGCATGACATCTGCCTCCTGACAATTGATAAAGAGTTACTTCTAGCAAGACACTAACACACAAGCACAGATCATCCAATTGGATGAAAATGAACCTAATAAGGTAATAATGCATAGTGTGTATGTATCTCTTTATGTACATCTCTCCGTGCAAATATGTGTATGTGTATGTGCATGGGTATGGATGTGGCTGCAGTTCAATTGCTTAAAAGACAAAACTCAAAATTTGCATTCCATAAAAAACAATTATTTTGATTTCATTGAATTGAAAAGTGTAAATCAACTTCCACTCAAGTAACAATCAACTGCACATGAAATATCTAAAAAGATCACTTTTGAAGAATATCATTGCGTTAATATACCCCAAAACATTTCTTATATATGTACCCTGTTCCTTGAAATTTCTTGAACACTTCAAAGTCTTGAATACTTCATGTGCAAAATGACATTCATCTACAGTTAACTTTACAGTACCATGTTGGTGTAGTTACCCCTTATAGACACTAGAAATGTTTTAGCAAATTCAACACATAAATGTTGATTTATGACCACAAATTAAATTATAAATCTAACAATTGAACAGAAATAGGTTTCAAGATGGCCAATAATCATCTGTAGTATCATCAAAAAAGATTTTCAAAGAGAAGGCGGATTCAACTCACCTAGAAAGCCTTCCTATTACATACTTCAAACTCAAGCTGGTTTTACTTATCCAACTTCTATCATTTAATTAAAATTACCCGGTTATGGTCTAGGCAATTTGGGGTCCTAGTAGGGAAAAATTGGGGACAGACCTAACCAAGATTTTTTTTTTTTTTTTTGGTACAAAGTGGCTGCCTCAGGAATCGAACTCGTGTCATTGTGCTTGTCAGCCCAAGCCTTTTATGTTGCACCAAGCAATGGGCCCCTTATTATCTAATTAAATTCTAACCTCAATACTCTAACTCGGAACGTCCCATGAATTGGAGGAAAAAAAAAGGAAGACCCATTACCACCTAGTTATCATTTTTTATATTGCTGTTTCAATTAGTATTTATCTAATTGTATTACCTTATCCTGCCTCTTCACTGAGCAATCTCCTTTATCCTAATTAGAGACTTAAAAAGATGGAACATTGGAGTAATGACCTCTCATATTTCAAATACTCCTATACCTATTTTAGCTACAAAGATCAATGCCACTACCAAACATTAATGGATTGTCGAAGGGTATCAACAACAAAGAACCTTAAATGATAGAAACTAAAAGGCACGTTAGGCAGCCACTTCACAGAGCACCCAATCCAACGCCCCTTCACTAAATAGTGTGCCAACAAACAAGTGTGTCCCATCCCATGTAGGCCCCACAGGTAAGTGGGGAGGTATGAGAGAGACTTTGTCCAAAATGGGTGTGTGCTTTAAGTAATCTGCACAGCAGAATCCCAGTAATTTAACAGATGTCATATTTTCAGATATCCATTATATGGTAAACATAAACATGTGTTCCATCTCAAATGTAGAATCAGCCTCCAATAAAAGAGCTTGTATGAAACATAAGGAACTGGCTTCTGTAATTTTAGCAAAGTATTCAACAAGCCTAACTAATTCATAGCGGTTGGCTGAACTAAAAATCATTCTGCCACTTGCCGTCGACAAATTAAGCACCTAATAACACATAGGTAGACATAAAGTTTAACTATGGAAATTCAACAACAGAAGATCAATATGTGCGAACAAATAACTTTGCATAACCTTGATTATCAAGTTCAATTAAATGCATTTCTCACACCATCACATAAAGGATCCAGTATTAGAGCATTACCGATATCAAAAATTAATAATGCTGACTTATGGAACAAGAGGTTTTGCTCGTATCCATAGAAAAGAAAGTGTGTGACAATAGGATAATCCTTTTTTTCTAATAAAAAGTTTGCTATAATTGTGAATTGTAATCATGTTAGCAATAGTTCGCATAAATCTCCTTTTCAAGCTTCCATGTACCTCTCCATATCAAAAAAGTCTTATCTCCTTTCTCTACTCTTTTGGTAACACTTATGCCTATGCTCCTACCAGATGTATCTGTGATATCTTAATAAGGACTTCTTCACATAAAGGAGGTGTTTCTCCACCCAACTATTTTTCAGAAAACCTTGACATGGACCAGATACATGATACTTGTATAATGTGCCCAAGGCCCAAGCAAGGCCTACAAAGAGAAAAGGAGTGACAAGGGGTAAAAAAGAAGGTTGGTGTTCTAATCTTATATCACTTAGATGTTAAACAAAGAGAAAACAACATGGTACCATTAACTTAAAAACCCTACCGCACAAATCATGGTGTAATTATTGCATATGAGAATAACATGGAATCTCAACATTTTTAATTTTTGTTTGAAGTAATTCAAAAGAAAAATGCAGTCATATGCATAAAATAGCAATAAAGACCCTGATCCAATTGCTGCAATGATGTTTTGACCAAATTACTCTCACCATAGCAGCAAGATAGCTTATTCGTGAAAGATAATCATTTATATGCATAAAATATTCTGCAACAAACATTATTTTTTGGAAAGCGTCATGTAGCTGACTGCATATTCAAGTCCAGGGGAACATGAATTTTCATAGACTGTATAGAATCCATGAGTAAGGGCAGGAAATAAGGTAGCTTCAATTCTTTTCATCCATTGATTTTGAAAAGTATGAACCTTGTGAGAACTTTCACGCCTCTCGTACAGCCCACGGAACAACTGAACTCATTCAGTGACTGGAATTGTCAATCCTTCCAAGTTATTTTATTTCATAACCTCTCGGGTACAGCATGTTACAGTCTAGAGAAATCAAGAAAAGAGAAGACCTCGCTAAAGTTTTCTAACACAGCATCATCTACCAGAATAAAACACAGATTATAGAAAGTGTAGCTAAAAACTTTACATGCTTAAAATCTAAAAAAGCAGACCAGAATAAAGATCATGATCTTCCTTAGAACTAGCATACCCCACAAAAAACTTAAAAAGGCTCTATTTATCTCAAACTTTGCACAGTATTTGTCTACCCTTGCATCATTATAAGACAACACAAATGCTCCACCACATAGGGAAAGGATGATCGACAAGATCATCAGATCAACAAATCATTTACCATATAGACTCCTTCCAACAACAAATCCCTAGAAAACGATAACTACATCCAACAATCACCTTCCCATCAACAAAGTAGCTTTAGTCCAAACCAGTGCCTCTCTTCACCAATCATTAAGTAAAAGCTTGTCTTTAAAAAAAAAAAAAAGGCAAATGGGGGGCGGGGGTAGGGAAGGATACAATTAACATACAGAAAGGAAATTTAATAGTAAATTAGATGCTGAGTGCCTGCGAATCTACGATCCATAAATCAGAAAAAAACTAATATATTAAAATATTGATTTTTATCTGCTTGATATATAAATAAGACAAGATGAGGGCAGGACGACAGTAGATCCGAGTGGCTCACCAACATCTGCTCGCTTGGCTCGCTTGATCTTCTCCAGCTGGACCTGGGAATCCACAAAGCTCTGCATCCGCTGGAACTCCAGCCCCTTGGCGAACTCCATCCGCTGCTTCTCCAGCTCCATCATCTGCCGCTGCTTCGCCCTCTCCACCCTCTCATAGATCTCAGCAAACCTCGTGATCGCCCTCGCCAGCTGCCGGATCCCGTCCCCCTTCCCTTCCCTCGCCCCCCTCGACCCCCTCCCAGACCTCGACGACGACCTCGCCGACGACCCCGAGTCCTCCTCCTCCTCGTCGTCCGCCGACTCCGCCGCTGCAGCCGCGGCCGCCCTCCGGAAGAACGACGGGTCATCGACGGCGAGCGCGGCCACCGGGCGCTTCTCCGCGGGGCGGGAGGCGGCGGCCGCCGCTGCCGCCGCCGTCGCGGCCGGGAGGGGGGAGCCCTTCCGGTGGTAGGGGAGCGGGAGGGCGAGCGGCGGCGATGGCTTCTTGGCCGGGACGGAGGATCCGATGAGGGCGTCGAGGCGGTCGTAAAAGGCCCACTGGCTCGTCGCCGCACCGTCGGAGGCGATCCGGGCCTTCTCGATCTTGTACTTCTTCTTTAGGGTATCGATCCGGTTCTTGCACTGGACGTCGGTGCGGGGGGGGCGGCGGCTGGCGGAGGCACTGCAGCGGGAGTTGACGGCGTCGGCAACCTCCTGCCAGTGCTTCTGACGGAGGTTACCCCGGTTGAGCTCGAGGTAGCGGTCGCCCCAGGCCTCCACCAGCGCCGATGTCTCCCCCTCGCTCCAGCAGTCCTCCCGGTAGGGCAGCGCCGGGTTCGGCGGCCGTGACAGAGCCGTCTCCCTCCCGTCCATAGGCCGTCAAATCTCAGCACAGATAGAAGAAATCTCTAGATCTAGGCCCAGATCAGCTACCCCCCTTCTCGCTCGCTCGCTTCGTCTTTGTCTGACGGCGGGGAACGGACCGGGGAGTAAAAGGGGGAGCGGCGAGGCGCCGGCTGGGGAGGGGGGCGTGAGAAGCACGTGGGGAGGTTAGGGATCGCCGGGGGAGCGCGTGCGCCGACGTTCGCGCGGGGAGTTTTGCTGGCGTCAGCGGTGGGGATGGGTCCACCGGATCGGGGGCCATCACCGCCGTTGATTTGGGGCTAGGGTTTGACGGAAGGACGCGGTGGGAGGGGAATAATTATAATTTTGGGAAGGATAAAGACGAGACGCCGCCGTTGGTCCGGGACCGGACGGAGATTATATCGGTGGAGTGACAAAAATGCCCTCGGAATTCGGGGAACGGGGTAGGTGAGGGGGATGGGTATAGTTGGGAGGAGAGGGGAAAGGATGCCTCGAAAGGCTCGCTATCAGAGGGGGGTGAGCTGTTCGCCGTAGGATGGGGGGTGGGAGTCGTCGGCTTTCTTTCGGAAAGCGGCGCGAAGGGCTCGCGGAGGTACCGAGAGAGAGAGAGAGAGAGAGACGGTGGACCCAAGTATGGGAACCGGACATTTAGGCGGGGAGGGGGAACGCGCTGTGGATAAGACCGACGCTGTTTTTTCCGAACTTTATAAAAAGTATCCAATCCCACGTCGCCACGTGAAGTCTGCTTGAGGGCGGGCTGTTCCGACCGTTCCTTGTGGACGGATAAAGCATTTGTCGCATCGGACGGGTTATGATGACCGCTTGCAGATCACGGAAGATCTAATATTCCCATCAGATTTGGCATTATCAGCTAATCAACCGATGAGGACAACCATTAGCGAGAGGTATTTGTAGGCTTGGTATGTTCAAGTGCACCAATAATATCTCTCTTATTGTGATTAGAGATATTCTTATCAGTTGCAAAATATCTCTTAGCTTTTTAAATTAACTTAATAGAGATTACATGGATTAACCAATTAAATAATGCAATACATGTTCACCTCAATGCTATGGCAAATTCTGCCCATGCTCCTTTGGAAACAATAATAGGTTTGAGCAAGCAAGATCAATATATGGTGACTAGCTATTTCATGGATGTTGCAAATATGCTACCTAATGCATGTTTGAAAGGGTGCAATTATGTGTTTATTATGTGTTTATTAGCTTCAAGTTTGCCAATTTCCAATCCAAATCACTGACGCGGCTAGAACATTGAGATCCGGCCAAGCCAAATAAACTTGATTTGATTTGATAACATAAAAGTGGAAGATAACATATTTTTGGTGACTCAATCTCAACATAAGAATTGGGCATGCATGCCGCTGCATGTATTTTTAATAACAGTGCTTGCTTTTGTATACCATCTTGATTACATTCGAAGCTTAAATAAGAAGTAAGAGCAAAATCTTTCCAATACAAGAGGAAAAATTTTCTCAAGTTTCTATGACGGGCATGTAACATAAAAGATTTATACAATTTTTTTGCCAAATTGATGAAGAATTAGAGAATCATTTTGATCTTTTGTAATCATCGAGGATTTGTCTGATTTTTTGCCAAGTTGATGAAGATCTGGAGAAAAATTTCCAAGTTTATGAAGATTTGAAGAATCATTTTGATCCTCTATAGTCAGAGGATTTACTTAATTTCTTACCAAGTTGATGAAGATTTGGAGAATCAATTTAATCCTCTGTATTAGTATTGCTATTAACCCCTCTAAAACTGTACTGGAAAGAAATCCAGAGGCCTAGTTTGACCCATAACTGATCAAAGGCGTGCTTCAACAACGGTTTCATGAAAGTATCAGCTGATTGATGAAAATTTGGAGAATCAGTTTGATCCCTTGTATTAGTATTGCTATCAATACCAAACGTCAATACTTAGATTATCGATTCTAGCCCTTTTAAATAAACTAAGACCTCTTTTAAATAAAGTAAATTCTAAATTTTCAGATGGCCCTATATTAATCAACAATATGGATTGGTCCCAGGCCCATAGGTTGGGCACAAAACAACCTAGCTGGTTTTTGACATGCATGGCCTAAGGTTTCTAATTCTCCTTCTTCTTCTTCTTCCTTTTGCTTTCTTTTTATGAAAAACATGAAAGGATAGATCAATATAGGCCATGATTGACTCCCTTGGCTGGACAAATTTTACCGTCACCATGTAACACTACAGTAAAAGAGAAAAAAGCCAACCGTATGGAGCGTCGGTCCAAGTTCACCGACGCTTTTAAGCGTCGGTTACCTCGCGGATGAACGACGCTTAAAAGCGTCGGCATAGATCGACGACGATTTCTTGACGCGTCGGCCTAAACCGAGCCCATGCCCACCTGCCCGACGTCTAACCCACGCTTTGGGGGGTGTTGGCAGGAAATCTACTGACGCTTAAAAGCGCCGGTAAAGACCAAACAAAGCGCCGGGAGATATCCTTTCTTTTGTAGTGTAAGAGTCAAGGATGCAACCAACATGTCAAGTACAAGAATACCTTGTTTGTATTTTATGAAACTAGAAGCATATATGCATCAATCCTGTGGTTAACAAAGTATATCGATCTCTTAATTGCAGCACTGTGAACTTCAAAATTTTCGTAGACAACTTCTTCAATTGATTAATAAATTGTGAGAGAGAATTACCCTTTTTTGTGTGTGCATTTTTTTTTTTTTTGATAAACTAAAAATGTTTATACACATCCCATTGTCCTAAGATACATAGTCTACCATCTCAAACAAAGTTCAACGTGAGAGGCTTAAGGAGGCACAAAATAGGACGTTATTCAAGAAGGATTTCAGACAGGATACAAAAATTATAATGCATGCATGGCCTGTCTTCTACATGCAAAGCAAAACCATGAAACGTAGATTAATTAGACATCGATTCTTACATGCACAAAATGGTGATCAAACCGAGGCTTGAGTTGAGTTTGGCATGGTGGGTAAGCTGAAGCTTAGCCAGAACGAGGCCCATGCATGCATGGGACCATGAGCATGCAGCTTATCAGTTGTCCCCATCCATGCACTATTGCCATTCCAATCCTTTCAGACACCACCCACCAAATGAGGGCTCACATAGGTGCTCCTCCCACCAACGGTGTAACGTTGGAAGGGAGTTTCCCATGTGACCTCGCGTTCATATGCTTTTGTATCTGTCCACAGGCACATCACTCTCTCTCTCTCTCTCTCTCCATGCGCCACCCTATTCCTCTCGCCAGCAAAAGAGTGCTCCTTTGGACCAATGCCTCCTCATTGCCGAGTTAACGAGAGTTTGAGACAAGGAACTCCTAAAGGTGGCATGGAAGCAGAAAGCTAAAGGAGATGTTGAATTATTGGCTTCTCCTTGGATCTTTGCCTCAACATGGACCGTGCATGTACTGGCTAGAAAGCGTGGGCCGATGTGATGATGATGATGCACATGATAGATTAATCCATTGTTGGATGCGAGTCACAATCCCTCAAATCTTCCAAAAAATTCTGTGTCACAAATATTCAACACGTTTTTGACATTTCCCGGCCCCTAATTGAGTTATTTCTCCAAGAAAGTCTACCGGCTGTTTCTCCACCAGATCTTTGTCTTTTGAGTAGAATGGCTTTATATACCACAATATTTTCTTAGATTTTTGTTTGACACTATATATGTTCAGGACAGTTCGCTTTTAGATGAAACCAGTGTTGATGACTGTTAATTATAACCATGCTTGAAGAAAAAGGAGTCATTGTGAATGTCACTTTTTTATTGCCACAAAGATCTTTTGCCAAACATTAATTAATTGTTGCCATCCTAGTTGAGGGACTTAAGTTCACTTAATTTGGATTTAGAGATTTCGAGCCATGGTATGCACATATGACAGCTGCAAGAAGGAAAAATTCATGGAAATGAAAAAAAACAAAGATAGCTCAGATTAATTCTTCCTTCATCTGATTGGGTAAGATGGTCATTATAATTAACTAAATTGCCCTTCAAACTTTGCCGTTTCCTCCACTTTGCTATGCATTGTATGCATGTAGGGTCACCATAATTTAGACTTAATGTCGGCTTAATGTTGTGGTTGGTCGGTGGTCGTTTTTGTTAAAGCCCTCTCGGCCTCGGAAGGGAAGGTATTAGCATGGCTTGCCTCCATGGCAGCCCCACCATTAGCTTAATGTGACATCGATTTGATAAATTACATTGGCACAATTCCTTTTATACATGACATAGGAGCTCTAGCCACACATGAGTTTGAAATGTCTTCTACCAAGGAAAATGACTTACTTGACAGGTGCATGGGTTCATTAATTAAGTGTACAAATGCATCCATATGGGCTATAGAGTGAATCCCATGACTAGCTATTGTCAACCACGCCACCTCATGACCTAGTATATAACAACTGGAGTGCAGAATAGGGGTTCAATTACATTGCACCGCCCAGCATTGGGAGGGCCGGTTAAACCACAACTTTTGGCTAGTGGGGTATTTAATTGTTACCTGAGCTTTGATGAAGATATCGGGGAGGAAAAGGTGATGGTGATGGACTTGATGGAAGTAATTAGAATACAATGATGCATGTCATAATAGAGAAGATGGTCCATTCCATGGTTGTACAGCAAAGCCTGGCCTACAAACATCATTCAATTACATGGAATGACATGTTCGGTCATCCTCCAAGATATGCCAAACTTATAACAATGGATTCGGGTTGTATATTTCGCGCGCGAAAAAATGATTGATTTTCTTTCGTAACATCAATCCCTTCCCTCCCGCATGTCTTCATAGATCTCGAAATGGATGTTGCGCGATCTAATGGTTGACATCGCAAAAAGAAGATGAATCATTCTTGCACGCAAAAATTAATAACAACCCTAACAACCTACCTCCTAGAGTGGACCCAGCCACATAGACAAACAATAAACCCATCATGTCTAAAGATGTTTAATTAGGTGCTAACTCTATTTTTTCAAGACAATCATTAAAGATTGGCGAACATTTTATCATTTCTCTTGTATATACACGCACATACATACGTACGTACATATATAAAAAAGGTATTCCAAGTTACCTTTGTATTGGAATGTGTCAACATCAAGCCATTGCACTAGTGTTAGGTCAAATGACACCATCTATGCATGGTGATCATAAATTTAAATTGGACTATTTAATCAGAAACTCACTGATAAAAGATGAGATTAATCATCAAATTGGACAACTAATTAGACAGATCATGTTGATTGGCTTACCTTAACTAAGCTACATTATTTATTCAACTACTAATATTAGAGCAGGCCCACCATTGCTGCAATAATAACTTGGCCATTTGAAGCAATATCATGGGAGGAGCCAAGCATTAGAAAATGTAGATCTTTATTAGCCAAACACAGCACTTGTTAGGAGCAAATAAAGAGTAGTTCCATCATCATAAAGTATCATGAGTGGAACAAGGATGCGTGGGCAAATAAAGAGTACTAGCCTTTCAGATCAAATTAAGCACTCATCTACCAGGACCTTTTCTCTCTCCCTCTCCCTCTCATCCACTATGCATGTAAAAGACTGTAACAACCGAAGTCATTGGTAAAATAAGGTCGTTGTTGGAACTAGGATTGATCTATTCATTATTGTATTCAGATACTGAACAACAGGAGGAGTGGGGTCTCCTAAGTATTCCCTCTCTCTCTCTCTCTCTCTCTCTCTCTCTCTCTCTCTCTCTTCTTTTCACTCCAATTCTTCACCAAAAGAACAGCAACCCAGCCCTCCGATCTGTATCCCTACCCCATCCCCTCCCCTCACCCACTACCAATCCCCCATGCTCTTCGGCAACCAACAAAAAAACTGAACACCCAGACTCGCTTGAAACCACCTACAGCCCATGGAACAAAGGAAAAGCAAAGAAAGGTGCCATGTCTATCTTTACAAAGACTCCATCACCTCGAAAGGAGCTTTAACTGAAGATGCTTTAAAACAAAAAATAGACCACAAAGAAAAGAGGAATTGAACGAAAGAAAAAGAAAAAAAAGAACATCATATTTAGAAATCATTTGATTCCGAGATGCTCTCCAAATGCGGCCGCCAGACCCCGACCCTCCCCCGCCGCCTATCCGTCTGCGTCGACACCTTCTCCGACAAGATCTCCGACAAATACCGCTCGTTGACGAGAAGCCTCGTCTTATCGGTCAACACCCCATTGCTCTCCCCTTCTCTCTTCTTCTTCTTCTTCCTCCTCGTCGTATTCCCCGGCCGGGCCTTCTCCGGCGCCGATGACACCGGCACGAGGAAGTAAATCTTCCCTTTCTGGAGCTTGGCATTAGGTGGCAGTATCACCGCCTTGGGGACGACGCCATCATCCGAGACGGCCGAGGGCGGCTTTCGGAGCACGTGCTTAGGGTATGCCTGCATGATCTCGCCGGCGCTCACCGTGCCGCCGATCGCCTCGACGCGCCCGTTGGCGTGCACGATGCGGGCGACGTCGAGCGCGCCGCACGGCAGGATGCAGGAGATGCAGCACCTTATGGTCTCCTTCATGATCGCTTCCAATCTCTCCCTCGCTGATCGACCTCTCTATCTAATTTCTTCCTTTCTCTCCTCTCTTCCCGCTTGCTCTACCCCTACGACGATTCCCTCAAGGTGGAGAGGAATGGAGAAGGGGGAAGGAGCGGATGCGGGAGGGATATTTTTAAAGAGGGAATGGACGCACTTCTGGGCTCCTTATCTGAAGTATCTTTTGCTTTTTGAGGAAGTCGGGGATAAAATTCTTCATGGCTTCTATCGTCGCAAGAGGGGCCGACGCGTGGGGGGAATGATCGGGGCCGCCAAGTAGGCACGGAAGGGAATCCGGCGCGGTTCGACACTTGGCGGATTTTGATTGGACGAGGAATGGCGCGTTGCCGCGTGGAACGTGTCGGCCGAGGTTTGGGGTTCCGTGTGGGGATGGGGTGGTGTTGGGTTTTGGTCACGTGGTGGGGGTCGGGCTCACGCAAAGTGCCTAAGCGTCCGGACCAATTGGGTGTGCCGGATTCGTTGATTGGTGTGAAGAGTTGGTAAGCCTTTCGAGGTGGCTCGCAAGGGTGTAATTGCCGGAACTTTGACACGACTGGAGAGATATATGGTTGGAATTCTATAGTCAGGCCTAACCTTAGAACCCATATTGAGATTCTTCCGTTTGGATATACATGATTTTTGCTTTAGTTTTAAAGCAGTAGCGTGCTAGAACTTGTTGACATATGCAAAAGCATATGCGATGCTGCATGATTTATTCAACAAGAATGAGTAGTTAATAAATAACTATGATCTTCCACCAAAAAAGAATAACTACGATCTGAATTGTTATGGTCGTTAAACTAGAGTTCATAAGCATATTCTTTTATCTTCGGTCTATATGATTTGTTTTTACTTATTCGGGAATAAATGGGATGTAGATCAAGGTGAATTTACTAGAAGAAGATTGTGCTTGTAAATTGGACTAGTGCTCATAGTAGGATGCTTTGATAATTGGCTTAAAGACAATACTTGATAATGGATGTTAAAAAGAGTTTGCACTAAAATGGTACAGAAAAATGTTTGTTACGTAATGCAAATGCTTGCCATGATGTATTTAGTTAGATGTTAATGCCAGCACAAAATCTTAGAAATATGAAGGATATGTATCACACATGATTGTATTATATATATATTCCATATTCTAGGAAGGAAGAAAAAAAAGAGAGAGATTATATATGTTTGATGGCTCATGCCAATTAACATGTAAAAGTAGATGGCTCTACATGAGAAATAAATGGCGATCATGCTTTACTTAAGACAAATACAATATGCAAGTCAGAGCTAAATATGTTTGGAATGTGATCATGAGGTCCAAATTGTCAAGTGAATCCATGATGAGAGTTCCTTGCTCTCAAATGAGGTTTGTGTCTATTTGGTAATATATTTTGTCCATTTTGTTATAACAATCAATATGAAACTTATGGAGTCATGCTTCATTGATTAAATATATAGGAAAAACAGAGAACTATCTTGCAAATGCTTAATTGTTTGCAACAGTGCAATTTTTGTAGGAAATATTCAACTGGTATTTCCCACTAAATCTTTTCAAAGTCTCATTAACAATGCGTGGAGAATTATGAATAGATGTAGCTTTGAGGAACCAAGTGGTTGCTTAAATGAACAAAAGGAGGTATGATATACAGTATTTTTCTTAAAAGGAAAGCACAGATATCAAGTAATTTATTGTTGAGGAACTAAGTCGTTGCTTAATTGCTCCCTCAAAGGCTAAATTGATAAGCAGTTACTAGAAGTTAACGTCTAGTCTTAGTTTATTCTATATGCAGTGAGCTAATAATAAACAGAAAAGTCCACAACTAATAGATACGATGACACTAAATTTTAATTGCAAAAACAAACACCAAAACCCTCCTAGATCAGCAGTAAACTTCAAAACAGGGTAAAGTCATCCAAGATAAATATATTAATAGTGTGAACATTTATTGATATTTTTGTATAAAAAATAATGCTCTTAATCCACCAAAAAAATGCCCGAGCATTAACTTTTCTTGTTAAAAGTATTCCTCAACATCTTGGGGCTTAATTTGACATGGAAATTGTTAGACTTTGGGTCAAACTTGGATTCTACATAAGTAGATCAACATCTATATCATCTCTCAATTTTCATAGGATATTGACGGAAGTTTAGGTTGATTCCACCCAATAAATAGATACTCTAGGAGCTAGTAATCCTAATATATCCGGTGAAACACCCAAATCTCCTCCTCTTCCTTCTTAATTCCTTTGCTCTCCACTTCTCTCCATGGTTTTGAGGTGTGGAGACAAGATCTGGCAATTGTGACATGCTTTATAGCTTCTCTTCTAACCAATCGTGACATGCTCTAGCAATTTGGCAACAAGATCTAACAGGTTCGGCAAGAAATAGTAACTTTGTGAAGCAGGCTTTTAAGGTGAAGCATTTCAAGATAAGCTTCAATGCACTTCTCTATTAATTTACAGAAGCACTATTATCCTATATTTTGACAAAGTAGAAAAATGGACATTATTGTTCCTTTGAATTTTTATTTTACAGTATCAGATGCAAAACTTTATATAAATCGGTGATGTAGGCTATGGTTATTCATTTGTTTGTGACTCGAGCCAACTTCTCTTCAATTTACATTATTCCCTTGATGTGTTGATGTCATTGTTATGTTGGTTATTATTTCTTACCTATAATTCTTTTCAAGCTAGAATTAATATAGTCGGATGTATCTGACTTGGACAGGGTCCATATATACTACTATATTGCAATTTTGTTGCCATATATACAACGGCTAAAGATGACTTAAGGATGAAATGTCCATTACCTGTATTGATTTTCCTTACATTTGATCATATTAAATGTGCTACATAATCAAGATGTTATAGTGAGAACTTTCTAAGAAGCATTTATTCCTTCATCGAATCATGTTGCACGTCATTCTTTCAAACTCATCTCTCTCTCTCTCTCTCTTCTAATTTTATTTGGAGAACTCAGTATTTTTTTTGTGATCATCACTTTGCCCATGTCTTCTCACCATTTAAGTTTTACGGATTCATAAATACTGCATTTCAAACTCACCTTCTTGACAAGATCGGATAAGATTTTATTACCTAAAGTATCCCAATTGATTCTTACTCGAGAAAAGAAAGCATCCCAATCAATTACCAAAGAACAAATACAACCACCAAAACTTTCATTTTTTGTTGCGTCAAGAAAATGCTTTCTTTTCTGTAGTCTAGATTTCTTCAAGAAATTTTTTTATCCTGCTATCACACTGTTAAATTGAGCTTGTCGACTTCTTGGATCCTTCCTCAACCTTTCTCATTGTCCACCCATGTTACAAAAGCTCCTTTTGTGGAACACTAAAAATGCATCCGAAAAAATTATACCTTTAGCTTCATATATATCTACAACTTCCTTTCTCCTCCGTAATTCAATGAAAGATACAACACGTATCAATCACGAAAGAATACTGTATACAATGCGTATTTTCGATCATGTACGTACATCATTATCTCTAAAAGTGCTATCAAATTCTGATCATTCTAATTAAAGTAGCTTTCTCAATACTGTAGTAGCCTTTTAACTTGACATCAACTTTTACTTGTACGGCTGTCAGTTCCACCATGGAGAGGGAATGCTGCCGTAGCCTACAAGACATTTTCAAGGACATAAGCCTCTCTCAAAGCAACTTCTTTTGAGGATAGATTTGGACAAATCTTTCTGATATCCCAAATTTCTTTTCCTGCTTTCAGAGGTGATGGCGACGACCGGATCCGATCCTTTTTTTCTTTCCTTTTCGTTTGAAGGGTGGCGGCTTTTAACTGGGACGCGAACCGGGCTTGACTCCCCTGAGTTGGCTCCAGAATAGCTTTGTTATGATTGCGATCTAAAGGAAGGAAAATGACCACTGTTCCTGGCAAGGAAGAGCCATCCGATCGAGTTCAAAAGAAGGGATGATGACGTCGTGGAAAGGAAAGCGGCTCGTCCGGATTTCAGGAGGTGGCCCAACCTAATTAAAGGTGGAGTTGGTTGGACCAAGACCAATCACCATGGAGCAAGGTAATGGCAGCACATTTATATGCTTCAAGTGTAGCTTTTGAAGTATTTCTAGTGTGGATGGACCAATGGACTGCAATTCCATTGCCTAATGAGGGGCCATATATGAGAGAAAAAGAGAGAAGTATGGGAGTGATTGCAGTGGCTACTTCACAATAATTGATAAAGAAGATGTCAAATAATAGCCACACTATAGTGGTTTAATACATAACATCCTTCTCTTTTTTCGACATTGACTAAAGAATGCATCCTTAATGGTGCCAAATAATTTGCTGGTCATCAATAACTAACAAGGTGGGACCTTAAATAATGTTAATTGAGACGCTCGATCACAAGTAACGTTGGACGGTTGGAGCTTGGTGGGCCATCTGAGCACGAGAGGCCCTAAGATCACGGGCTATGGGCTCCTTCCTTGCCATCTGATGGGCCTCGCTTAGCTGATGCCACTATTTTTTCCTTCTCTTTTTTTTGCTTGAGTATCTTTCTTAAAATTCAAATTTACATGAATACCGTCTAAAAACTTATATTTATTTTTGTATCTTCATAAAACACTATTTTTGTACAAATGCACATAATATAATGGTTCTTCTAACACCGTTAATAAAAACTATATTTATTTTAATTAAAAATAAAATAAAATTTTGAAATTATTTTTTTGTCCTCTATCGCGAATGCCTTATAAATGTTTCTTTTTGCGTATCTATTCTGTAAGGATATTTTAGTTATTTTAATTTGAAACTGTTAATTTTTTAAAGGCGTTAGATGGAGTGGGTACATATGCAAAAACAAGGATAAAAAAAAAGGTAGAATAGCAAAACAAGTGTTTTACGAGGGTATACATGCAAATAGTAATTTGAGAGAGTATTCATATAAAATTCGATATTAGAAGGAAATTAATGCAAAAAAATCTTTCTTTTATTTCTCCCTCCTCTTCTCTCTACTTCTCCAACCCCCCATACTCTTTGCAAGATTTCTCATCCTTGCGTCAATTTCATTATTCTAATGAATTGATGGTGCCTTTTCGCCATGTTTAAAAATGGTTAACACACTAAGATCTGTGATAAAGACTCTGTTCTGATGTCAAACGGTCTTTTGCCACCTTTGCCGTGCAAATCTCTTACTTCATTAACTATTAGTTTGTAATCTTCGTTTTTTTTATATATTTTTTTCCAACGGAGCAGGTGGGGCTCTCGCTCTTCCTTTTTTTTAATTATTTTTTTCAAAAATAAAAGGAAAACAAAGACATAAGACAACCAAGTTGTGCCAGGATCCATAGCCATACTTCCTGAGGTTCTCATCCTCTGCATCCTCATTCAAGATCTACTTACTGTCACGCCCCAAATTCGGATCATGACACGGCCGTACTATTGCGAACCCTTGCCCGTAATAACACGCAGCCACTTTAAAACTTTAAATCAATTATGAACAATTTCTTTCTTGAATGTTATCAAATGTTTCATCAATAAAAGATTGATTACAAAGCATCTAAAAATAGCAACATTTAATGTGTCATTTTCTTTTCCCCATAACTCTGAAGCATGTCACGCTCCTCGTTCCTAGCATCTCCTATTCATCTGTAAGAACATAAATAAATGGGTATGAGCTATAAAGCTCAGTAAGTAACCATGCATAATCTTATCCGATCAATCATAATATTTACTCATACTAGTGCATTAATTTAAGAAACTAACAGTTGTAACAAAGTAAGCATTTCATCTAACAAACCAGTCATAAAAACTATGCATGTCCATTTATGCAATTTCATAAACATGGCTATGCATCATAAAACTTTTGTCATTATCCCATGCTTTGAAATCCGTGCTCATCATTATTCATGCTTTGAAATCCGTGCTCATCATTATTCATACTTTGAAATTCGTGCTCTCAGATGATAGTGCAGCTATGGTCACTATTATTACCCGTGACAGGGCCATAATCTTTACCAACTATTATTCCCCGTTGGCAGGGTCTAAGCCAAGCTACTATAACCCGCTGGCGAGGGCCGTATGCCGAGCTACTGTAACCCGCTGGCGAGGGCCATAATCTTTGCCAACTATTGTTCCCCGTTGGCAGGGTCTAAGCCAAGCTACTATAACCCGCTGGCGAGAGCCGTATGCCGAGCTACTGTAACCCGCTGGCGAGGGCCATAATCTTTGCCAACTATTGTTCCCCGTTGGCAAGGTCTAAACCAAGCTACTATAACCCGCTGGCGAGGGCCGTATGCCGAGCTACTGTAACCCGCTGGCGAGGGCCATAATCTTTGCCAACTATTGTTCCCCGTTGGCAGGGTCTAAACCAAGCTACTATAACCCGCTGGCGAGGGCCGTACATAGCGATCTGAGAGTTCTTAAAAACATATCATGCTTTTCATAAATCTTTTCTCATCGGTACATTGGAAAGTGAGTAATGGCATCATGCTGAATAAAATTCATGATCATGCTGAAAACTTTATTTTTCTTTCCATGCATCTTTCTACCTCATAATAATGTGTAAATAATATAATAATCATTATGGATGCTATTTATCCAAAATCATGCAATCATTTGCTAACACATGTTGGATCCTAATTTTGTGAAAATATAAATAATCATATACAATTTCATAATCAAATAGTCACAAGTATTTGATAAAACATAAGATTATATCCGGATTACTTATATTTTCCACAATTCATATACACAATTCCAATTATATAAATAATACTTTTTCACCATATAAAACGTGATACATGATCCATAATAAGATTAAGACATGTTACTTACCTTAATTTGCTCTCCAAATACCAATTCTCCAATACCTAGCAAGATCATTAAATTACATGTCACTTGCACGTTTAATTTCTATTTATTTATAATCTTAAAGTCATTTGCAGCCCATCCATAGGACTCAATTTCATTTTTTGGGTCCATAACCTAGTTCAATTTCTTGGTCAGGCCCATGGCCCAATTCAATTTCTGGTTCTGGCCTAATCTACTTTCTGGTTCAGGTCTGGGTCAATTACATATTGGTTTAGATCTGACTCAATTAATTCTGGGTTTAAGAATATTGGGCTCAGACTAGGGCCCAGCCCGGCCTCGGACCTTTAAAGCCCGGTTCATTTGAAGCCCACTGCCGGAATCAGGCCCAATTCGGCCCACATCCATTTTTTATTTTATTTTATTTTCTTTTTTTTTTCTTTTCTTTTCTTCTTTTTTTTTCTTTTCTTTCTTCTCCACTTCCCGAATCTTCCTTTCCGAAGCTTCTCTCTTTCTTCTTCCATTTCCACCGCGATCTCCTCCCCCTCTTCTTCTCCTCTCGTCCCACGAGGCAAGGAGGCTCGGGAGGGACGAGCAACGGCCGACGGCGTCCGGCGCCCGGCCTGCGGCGCCCACGGTCGCGCCCGCAGCTGTGCCTGCGGTCGTGCCCGTGGCCGCATCGGCATCCCGCATCCCACGGCCGACGACCCGCGGCGGAGGTCGGCGCCCGCGGATCGACCACCGGTAAGTATTTCTATTTTATTTTATTTTATTTTTCTTCTTCTTCCTCTCTTCTTCTTTTTCTTCCTCCCCTTCTTTCTTCTCCCGTGGAGGGGAGATCGGACCCGAAGAGGCCCGACCCACAGCCGGTGGCGCTCCCCGGCCGGTCAGTGGCACCGGCCGCCCTTGCGGCCGCGCCCGCAGCTGCAAGTGGTGCTCGCAGCCGACGGCCTGCGGCACCATGACCTGTGGCCGACGCTGTTCACGGCCGCCCTGGCCGATGCCCGCTTTTTTCTTTTTTTTTTTTATTTCCCTAATTTTCTTTTTGTTTTGATCACTCATCCGGATAGATCGGAATGTGAAATGACAGGGATAGAGTGATCAGAGGACTCACCTAGCTCCGGGAAAGAGCTGTGGGGCTTTTCCGGCGAGCTGCTGCGTCTGCTCCGGCGACGCAGTGCGGGGACGAGCTGCAGATCCCTCCTTCTCCGACGGTGCTGCTCCCGATCCGTTCCTTATGGCAGGAGGGGAGAGTGAGAGGTAGTGAGAGGGTGGTCTACTGAGTCCCTCACTGAAGAATCCATGAGCCTTTATAGCCGGTCGGAAGAGAGGAGGGTGGTGGTGGTGATCGTGGCTGTCAGGCGGTTGTAACTGCCTCAGCCGATGATCACCGCCTCTGGGACTCCAGATGGGCCGGCCACGTTGGGCTTGGCCCATTAGCCCACTATATATGGGCTGGTTTTCACACTTACCGGAATACAACATATCACACAAGAAAAATTATGTAGAACTACTTGTAGAGTTGCAAATGGCTCGGATTAGATCGGGACATGCTCGACCCCAATCTGGAACTCTATTTTAACTAGCTACTTGTAGAGCTACAAATGGTTCAGGTTAGATCAGGAGATGCTTGACCCCTATTCGATCTGATTTCATATTTGAGTCATGATTTTGGACCCCGACTCAATCCGTTAATTGATGGAGCTAGGTCTACTTGGGTTCATGGATAGGATTTATATCCAGCGATTTATTCGTATCAGGTCGGAGCCAAGTATGACGTGGAACCAATATAAAATAATGCAGTCTAGGTTAGGGCTGGGTTGGATTGGATTTGTAGTTTGAGTGAAGCTTCTAGCTATTTTTTATAGCTAAACACATAATAATTGAACATTAAATATGAAATCACTAAAAATTTAAATAAATAAAAAGAGCTAACTTAAACTTAAATTTTTGTTCAAAAATGTTTAATTTCATCAAAGTAATTGATTATTCATTAATTTCCAACAACTTAAACCAACTAAAAGTTCTCTACACTTGTTGTACATGCACAAACTATAGCTTAGATCAATAGAGGGTGTACTCATAGTCAAGCAAGCAGGTGAGTATTTCCATGTAGCTAGGTCACTCATGGGGTTCTACCCACTAATCTACATCAGAGATACCAAACTCATGAAATAGAACAAAATCAATGCATTAAAAATTTTAGGAGATTCAGCATCTTTGTGCAATTGGAAAAAAAAAAAAAACTGACATTAGCTTGCCAGGGGGCCTTTAGGAATATCCAATCTTGTTCCTTGATGGGCAACTATGTATAACCTGAAAAGAAGATGATAACAAGAAGGAACCATTTCAGTGCTAGTTTTTTCTTTTTCTCTTGAGGGTCAGTTTGGTTGAGGTACATCAAATTATGGGGTAATTCAACGATTGCTAAAAATCATTTACTTGGAAAAATAATTATGAGAAAAAAAAATTACTACATTTGGTTGGTGGAAAAATTACTTCGAAAATGACATTACAAAAAAATATGATATTTGGTTGGAGGTAATTTTATATTAGAATATTGCCCAAATTTTCAACAAGGCCCTTAAATAAACATTCGGGTAATAGCTTTGAAATATTTCCGACCAAAATTCTCATATTTGTTCAACTGGTCATCTAAGAAACCTATTCACTAGTGTTAAAATCACCATTTGTTCTATCGGCTTAAGCTTTTGGGACAAGTGGTAATTTTAATATAGTATCAGAGAAGAGGTCCTGAGTTCGAATTTGTCTCTGCACTCTCTAACCCCTTTTATTAAAATTTTCACATGTTGGACTCACCCATTAAAGGAAAGTCTGGCCCATATATGAGAGGAAATATAAGAAAATATAAAATATATAAATAAATCTATCTCTGTCTGCTCCATAGCTAGAGTTGGGGACCCGCAACCAATGACTTTAGGGCAGCATCTACAATCTTAAGTTATAACGGTTTCTCTATGCTAGTTTTTGCTATTTTCAGCTTCCTCCTCCTACTACTCTCCCTCTATATACTTTTCTATTTGCACCGTACTCCCCTCTTGATTTCATCTGCTTAACGAAATCAACTGGGTGGGTTTCACCTTCCCATTTCTCAAAGAAAAGGGGGTCTTGCTTTAATTATTTAATGCAAAGGGTTGGTTCCAATATCCCGTTGCAGAACTTGGTCGAACAGCTGGAGCTGGATATCCGGAGAAGATATTATAAAATTTTAAGCTCAAAGCCAGGCATGAAGATGGACCCACCCAAGTTTGTTTCCAGGCTATCTATGTAACATACTTGCATTAGATTTCTATGCTATTAAGAGTATGTTTGAGTGATCTAGCAAGTTTGGGCTGCATTTTATACTAAATTCATGGATTGCACAGCTCTTTTGAGCTTAGCTTATATCAACCCAACACCCCCTAGTGTGGAAAGAAAGAAAAGGTCTCTATTAATTTTTTTTTCTATGCAGACTAACAACGCAAAGGTTGGGATTGAAGTTTAGATTTTGGTTGGCCCTTAGGAGATATAGGTTTGGCAGGCTAACACGCCTAATTTCTACATGATATTCTTGCAGAAATATCTAAATATTCAAAATGTTGCTCTATTATGTGTTTATTCACGAAATCCAAAAATTTATGCTGAACAAATGTTTTTTTATTTTTGACTTGAGCAAATGTTAAAGCAGATATAGCAATGCTAAATTTTTGTCTCAATGTACTAAAGGCTTGAACCTGAAAAATAAAAAAGAAAGAAAAAAATAATAGGAACATGAGGGGACAATGGATGTCCTCACTATCAAGATTTTGATGTTAGTATATCTCCCTCTAATATGGCGGGTAGAGTGGTTTTAATATCATCAGAAAGCTACCTAAAAATCCTAATCTTGATTACAATTAGGCTCAAGATTTCAATAGTGGAGGCCTACACTAACATTGACGTGCCTCAGGATACCCTATATATTTCAAAGTCTTAAGACTCGTTTTGTTCACACGAAGAATTTTATCTTACTGGAATATGTTTCCTATGAACCTAATACCTAGGGCTAGGTATATGATATTTAGGAAAGTGTTTTTTACATGTTTAGTTAACGGTAGGAAAGTGACATAGAAAGCACACTTTCTAAAGTGATTTATGTACGATATTCTTGTTTAAAATATTAGGAATATCAGCGTCAGTAGTATCAACTGAAGAAGAATGTTGAGACATAGATATCTCTACTTCACTGCCCAACTTGGTTTGCAAGCTAGAAATGCTCGAATCAGGAGACAAATCATTGCCGATGCTTTCATGGCCATTTCTTCTTATAACAACGTGATACTTATTTCTAGAAAGCAAGTACAAGTTCTGAAGAAATATTTGAAGTCATCAAGTTTGTTTATCTGCTAAAATGAAGAAACTAAAAGCGTTTGAACTACAAAAGCCCAAGCAATGGCCACATTTGAATAGTTTTAAGTCCATCGAGGCAAACATATTCTGCTTTCGAAGCACAAGCTAAATATTCTGGTTGAACTGAAAACTGACTAGCTTCATCTTTTCAAAACTGGTATAGAGTATTGAATGCAGATAACAATAGATCACATATCAAAACTGCGAGGCCTCCTCTAGTTTGCAAAATTAAGTTCTGAGATCCACTACGTTATTGTAAAATACCTTGTAGCTGATATATTGCTCCCCATAAGTGGGAAACAAGGTAAAAAAAATATCAAATGAACACAACATAGATGATGAAAAGCTGAGATTTTCTCAGGGTCTGTATAGAAGTTGGTTTCCCAACAATTCCGATGACAGAAACTTGTTATCAGATTATTATAGCAATGGCTGGGTGTAAGACTAGGCTACTAATCACTATTGCACAAGAGGTACGAAAGGAATCACTGGGCTAAATCTTTATTCACGAGCAGACTACTGTGCTACTCTAAAGGCCTTGAGATGAGTACTTGAAAGATCTCACTCCAATGCCCTCATCAGCATGGTCAGATCTTATGTACTCGCCCCAGCACGGTGGAGCACCTTACTTGCTGCTTTCTGTCGGGAAGAACTGGATTTCAGTTTTTGCAGCATCTCTTTCCATCTTGAAGGACTCTACTTGGTTCTCAGACATAGGATGAGGGGGCGACAGTGAGAGAAAATTATCAACCTTTCCAGCCTCAAGACCCTTTCTGCCACCGGCTCCATCGTGCGAATTATTCAAGCTTAGCTGCAAGTTGGGGGTCCAATCTCTCTCTCTTGCTACTATCAGTTTCTCCATGTCAGCAGTTGGAGTGTCGCATTTTTCATATATGTCTTCAAATTTGTGCTTTGGCTGGTAAGTTGGATTCTTCTGTAACTGTTCCAAGAAGATCATGAATCAACCTTAGATTCTGATTGTAATTATGCATTTTAAAACATTTCTTCTTGAAACAAAGAATTTTTTTTTTTTTTCTGATGGAAGGGGGAGGCGAGTTGCCACCCAAATATTTGAATTGAAGAAAGTTGCCTACTTCCCCCCTCCCCAATACCAGAATATAGCTAAAATGGTTGCCAAGTCGTCAAGAGATTAATTACCTCAAGCCAATGTGGGGTATCAAAATGAGGCTTGAGGCTATCACTGATGACTGTAGGTTCGCGCGAGTTAGGCTCAGTCTGAATAGTTTTGCTCTCATAGTAGTCAAAGAAGCTGATGCTAGTATTCCGTTTTGAAGTAGAACTGGTGGAGGCCAGATTAAAAGGACTAGCAGTGGGAACAAGCCTGGAGTTCCTACCGATCCAATCATATGTTCCAATGGCCCTTGTGTTTATTCCTTGACTGATAGTCATATCGCCTGATAGCCACCTTCTCTCCCAAAGAAATTGGTGTGCTGCTCTGGCATTCAAATTTTCAGTGATTGCATCCCTCGCATCAAATAAATGGGATGTCGATGGCTGCTCATCCTTCCTAAAGTTTAGAACATGACTCAAACCTCTCGCCTGTCCTTGATCCTTAATTTGTCGAATACTTGATGACATTTTCTGGTTGAAAGCCCAGTCCTGGTGCCTGCTAAGATGGCAAGGAGAAGAAGAAAATAGTTAGAAATTAGAGTTTATAAACTTACGTAGAGCTGAACTCCAAGAGATTGCTTTCAGTTGGTTGTTTGATTGGCCGGATTTTCTTACCTAGAATGGAAGTTCTTGAGATCATTAGTCTGTTGGGGCTGCTGTCGTTGCAAAAGATGGTAGCACCTGTATTCCTCCAGATCATTCTTCTGGGAGAAAGTGACTCCACTCTCCATTCTGAGGGGCTGACTTGAAACAGTTCTTTGGTAAAATAAATTGGAAATGTGATCTCTTGGCCTACTAGCATCCACCAATGATAGCACTGCAGCAAATAGGTCGCAAAACACCAAATTTTATGACAATTTTTTCCCCACTTTTCTCCGTTGTAAGAAATATTACTTAATTGAAACAAACCCACATTGATCTATAAATAGTTAAATTTAGGATGTATTAGGAGTTTTCTCAAGATATATTAAGAAACATTGCTCAATTTATTCAGCATTTTCCAAAGCTAAAAAGCTAGCTTCAAAATTTATGATTATTCTGGATAAGAGAAGATGTTATTCAAATTAAAAGGGATCATATAGTTAATCAGTAATCCAAGGTAGTAGTAGGAAGATCGATTTACACTAAGCATTTAGTTGAGGTTACCATCGACCAGACTCAATCATTACTGCATGATAACAATGATTATGATAAATTTCACATCATGATCAACTTCTTCTTTACCCTTCAAAATTCATGTATTATAGGAGAAAAAAGCAGCCAAGGATGACAATCAAACCTGATGAAGGGAAGATGCTCTTTCCTTGCTTCGAATTATCTAGCTTTTTGCTTCGGTACATCTGATCCACAATAGAAATGCTAGCAATGATCAAAAAGGAGAAAAAATAAATCGAACATGTGAGTCGAAGAGCCCATACATCATTGAGATGTGTATTAGGACCACCTCTTGCATGTACTGTTAGAAGAGAGAAGAAGAAAAAAAGGAGGAGAAAGTTTTAGGGTTGGTCCCTCAGTTTCCTTTTTCACCCTCTTTTATTACCTGCAAGTGACTCTTTACATGAGCAATACTCAGCCCCCTCACATTCATCATCTGAAGAACCCACTTTGGAGTTGCTCCTACACCATCCATATCATTAAAGAAAAAAGAAAGAAACATATATAGTTAATTACCATGAAAATTCCATATGGAAAAAAAACAACTAACAAGAAAAAAACTTCTTTTGGATTGAAAGTCGATGATTTTTTCTTTGACTTCTCTTAGATAAAACGATAGCAATCATAGGTTTAAATCGGGATGATCAGAGATCTGAAGGATATATACAAGCGAGAGCAGGTCTTACTTTCTTGACCACCTAGTCTCTCAACAGCGTTCACAAAGGCAAGGTGGAGATCGGGGGTCCACCGCAGCCTTGGCATTTTGGATCGATGGTACTTCCTCACGCTGGTCCTCCACTCCTCACTCCCTCCGTTGTTCTTGGCGCAGTCGTTATTCGTGCTGCTGCTATCGCTGGAGCTCCTCCCACCCTCAGTCTCGGTGGTTCTCTCCCCACTTTCACAACCTTTCTGTTCCTTCTCTTCTCTCCCATTTCCTGCCACTTCCTCGTTGAGGTCAAGTGTTGGCCGTGGTCTCTTATTCTCCGCAGGTTGATTTATCCCCACTGTACTCTCTTCATCGTCATGGATCTCCACCACCTCCTTCCCCCTGTCTCCTCCCGTCTCCATCTCCTCACCCTCTACCTTTATCATCCTTTCGCCTGATGGATGTGGAAGGAAGACAGGAAGGCGCGAGAGAAAGACTGTGAAGAGAGAGAAAGCAGAATCGTTAGTATTGTAATAATCAAGGGTGGAAGTGGGTGGTGCAAGTATAAATAATGCTAGTACTAGTGATAAGAATAATAATAGAAGATAAAAAAAGCAGCAAGGAATGATAAAATTGTGTTTTTGAAGGGAGGGAATGATAAAATTATAGTGGGAAAACAACTAGTATTCCTTACGTTAGTAATACATCTCTCTCTCTCTCTCTCGTTCTCTCTTGGGGGAGAAAAGAACAGTGAGTTGGGAAGGGAGGAAAGAGGTTAAATAGTTGTAGGGGAGGAGAATGGCTACATGTCCATACTTATATACGCAAGTAAATGTTGGAAGCGGAACCACCCACCTGCTCAGCTTATGCTTTATTTGGGCTTAATAACATATATCATGCAGCTTGCCAAATATATCATGCATCATTCTGGGGCCTTCATATGGGATGGCACTGGCCCCATCCCACAGGGCCTTGATCGTGCTTTATATTCTGATTCCTCACAGCACGCTCACAACTATATGTAAGTGAGACGCCGGTTTACCAAAAAAAAAAAGAAAAGAAAAATATCAACCTGAAATTCAATTCAATTATGTATAAATTAGATCCAATACCCAAGCTCCTTTTGCAATTAATATTGACTACTTTAAATATATATTTGCAATGTTGGCACCGTAAGTTAAAATAAATTCAGTTTTTTATAAGTTAATTGACAAGAAGATAAAGCGAGAATGAATCTTCAAATATCTTGTATAATATTTAAAATATTCTCCTATACGGTATTACCAAAGATGCGATTTGTTCTTGATAAAATCAATTAACATAAAAAGAAAACAGATTTATATCACTTGTTTCCTAATCATAAAGTTTTGAACAGTCCAGCATTATTGATTGGCTGTCTTATATTACGTAATTATAGTGATATAAATGGTCATTCATTTATTTTTTGTGTAGACCAATTATTAGGTTTTGGGATAAGATCAATGCAATATTCTTCACCTAGACAAACAAAACTGATCATCACATTGATCACTTTAGTTACCATTCACATATCAAGAAAGTACGAGTTAAAAAACGAATTTGCATATATATCTTCTGCTACTACTATTCTTTTGAGAACAATACCAACACATATCTTAACAAAAGGTTGATCCTAATTGCACCATACAATACTTGACACGTTCTAATGCATATAAGAAAGTTTGAGTTATGACACACCACCCGTATCCCTACCAAGCTTTTCTTGCCAACATGGCATGAGGTGATCGATCGGATTTTCAAATGGTTGTGCATCTCCCATGAGGATCGTCGAATGATGATATATGTATGTGCTCTTTCAATGCCTGATAAGCCGGGGGATCATATAGCATTTTTCAAAAAAAATATCATCTCCAGAAAAAATCACTAAATACTTCGTATTTAGTTGGAGTTTTCAAAAAAGAGAAATCAAAAAGTAACTTTCCCATCTAGCTGGAAATTGAGATAATTTTTTTTTTAAGAATATCCTTAAGCTTATAGATAGAATGGATAATATATTTTTCTTTATTAATGGCCGATATTTTACATTTTTTTTAAAAGAAAGCAGATGCTGAATCAAATATAAACTATCATGTCAACTAAATGTACAGAAATACTTTTTCAGACATCAGTTCTTTTTTTTAAAAAACTATTTTAATAAAAAAATTTCTCCTATGTGATTTAGCTGCGAAGCAACACTTGTGGCGTATCTAGCGGTTGAGTTCTCATGTACCTATGTTAGGCAACATAAGAGCGAAGGTTCGCCTCCGAACCACCCGGAAGTTATCAAGGATAAGAGAGTCACGGGTCAAGGTTTGGTTTTAGAGGAAGGAATAAAGAATACTCCGGACTTGGCGGAGAACTTCCCCTCTTTAATTTAAACATGAGACCGATGGCCAGGACTTTAGAACCTCATGTGACCTCTCTCCCTCGTGTGCTCATCCGTGATCAGCTTTATTAGCTGATCTCGGTTGGTAGCTGTTGCATAACCAAATGTAAAACCAACTGCACCAATAACTGGTAACCTTTCTTCCCACTTTCACTTCCAAAGTACTATTGCTTAAAGCCTTAAATCATTTCAACCTTTTCTTTTTTTATGGTCATGAACCCAAGAGCAAAAGAAAGAAAGAAGGTTAATTTGTAGGGTACGTGCGGTCCAAGTCCCTTAAAAACTTCTTCTCGTATTAGCTCCGCCACTTTCAAATGTTGAAGTTTGCATCAATTTCTACAGACTCCAGGAATTATCATGTTTTGTTAGGATATAATTTTATTTATTTCCTTAAGAGAAAACCATCACTCTGCTGGGTGGCCTCCTTGCGGCGCATCATTCTGGTGGATTCTTCTGGGAGAAAATAGATGCTTCTTACTCTCTTCGTTAGCTTTTTTTTTTTTTTTCTTCTGATTTTGTTGACTGCACTTACATGCGTGTCGTGTAAAGTGCTGGTGTAAGAAAAAAAAAGAAAAAAAAAAAAGAAGAAGAAAAAAAGAAAGAGAGAAAACCATCCCTTGGGATGGGCAGCTACAAGGTATATCAGACCAAACCAGCAAAAAGAAAACCCAGGCACTAACTTGAATAAACCACCAAAATATAGGATGACCCCAGAAGAACTGTATGGAATGACCTATTGGTTAGCACTCCAAATATGGGGCAGAATCAGATAGCAACAGGTCAACTATGTTGGGTTTGTAGCTACTTGCTTAAGACGCCGTCTTCATTCCAACATGTCTCAAATCATCAACAACCAATAGTTCATTCATTTCATTTCACACTTGTAATTCTTTCCAACATCTTGCTTTGCTAGGTCCACTTAACACGACTATCTAGGGAGCAATCAGCTTTTTTTTTTTTTTTTTGCTAAACAAAAGGGGAAGGGGGGAAGAAGGGACAAGCCCATCCCTGCGTAGCAGCCCCCACTGGGCCCTCACCCCGCCAGGAGAATGTTCGATGCGGGCAGAAATGACCGTGTGTTGGGCACCCCGGCCGGTTTTACTCATACCCTTCCCACCCGTGGGCCCGGCTCAGTTACCTCTCTGGGCTCCGACACGAATACCACGTGTGAGTACGTCACATCTGGCACCACCGCGGCTACTAGCAGAGCGATGCGCCCTTTCAGATCCAGTGTTCGAGTAGGGAGCATCCGGTCTCCACAATTTAATTAACGTCCGTGAATTTCGAACTCGGAACCACTTGGTTGGAAGTAAGGCCACGCTCCCACTAGGCTACCACCTCAGTGGTAGAGCATCTCAGCTTAGACCGACTACTTTTGCTTTGAAATTGAGCCCATAATTTATACGGTATGGTCTGATATTGTTATGGCACCAGTAGACCAACTAGCTATATCTGCAGTTTTTTATATTGTTCCCACAGGTCATAAATCCATAGTAATCAATCAAAATAATTAAACATCATGGTACTTAATTTAAAGAGCAGACAATGATGACCAGGGGTGGTTGGATGGATGGATCACAGCTTAGTTTAAACTATATAAGCTATTATCTTGCATGATCCCATTATATAACGTAGCAGGACGTGGAAGTGCATGACATCAGTAGCTAGCACGGAATAAAACAATAGTAGTTGGCAGATCGTAGACGCAAGTGGAAACTATGAAGTTTTTAATTACGACTCACTGACAGATATCGGTCGTGCAAGAAGAAGTTATAGGACACGAGCCTTGGACCGGTCATGCAACCAATATCCATGGCTGATTTGTTTCGGAAACAAGTGAGCTTAGGGGGAGGGGATTGAAGGTGAGCCATTATTTTGATCATTATTTTTTTAATAAATATCTTTTTCTTTCATTATTGTTTTATTTTTTTGTAATTCTCTACACATATTTTTTAGTTGTATTTAACGTTTATTCCAGATTTTGAGCCGATACGGCTAATCTGCTCCGGATAGCATTTCGTTCTATAGATATGGTATCCATATTAAGGGAGGATATGCAGGTGGCTTCTAGTGTAAATGATCTCTCATGTGATTTCTGACAATAGAATATATTTTTTTTACTGTGACTTATATAAGTTTAGTATGAATACATCTAAAAAATTAAAAAATAACTGATCTGACTCGATGCGCATCTCGCTTCTCATTAGGGTACAAACAAAAAGGACAGAAATACTTTGTGGGGGGTGGGTGGTCCAACAACTTACGTTCTATGGTCTTCAGATGGTAAAAGACAAACATCAGAGAATTTAGAACACATGCTGTTTCTACATGCATGCGATAGACGGATGTCTTCACCTTGATCTACTATTAGAATAAACTTGGGGTGTTATCTTATTAGAGACCGGACCTCGGGAAGAGAAGAGGTCAACGAGCTGAAGGAATCGTTTAAAAGGATTAGGTGACGGGAGGAAGCTCTAAGCTGGGCTTTGTGCCAATGTGGTGCTTTTATCTATTTTAAGAGGATAACTAAACTCTGAGAAATTATATAAAAACAGTACATGGGGATTGAAGCGAAGGCAGGAAGCTAGTGATGCTATTCTGCGTCTCTGTGTCAGTGAGCCTGGTTTGAGGTACGTTGTCTGACTCCTTGGTTTTCTATATCTCAAATAAAGATGACATGTATTTTCCTTTAGTTTCTAATTGTTATTTTGATGGTATCTTTTAGGTTTTTTTTTTTTTTTTTGGAGGGGGGTGGGTAATGTAATGCATGCAAGGTCAAGCGGAATGTCCTTCATGTATTCACTTCTAATTAATGAATTTGGTGGCAATGCATCATCCACTACTGCTGAGAAGAGAATCATGATCAAGCCTAAGTTAATTTACAGTCCAAAATTCTCAAATTATAAAAAAGGTATTTTTAGCAATACCAAAATTTGAACCCTGGACATCAGGGCAAGGTCTTAGGAGAGGTTCCAATCAACAAAGCTAACAGGTGATTAAAGAAAAAAAAAAGAAAAAAAAAGGGTCAAACATAAATATTTATGCAATGGAAATCATTGTCTAATTTCTAGAAAGTAAACAAAGGAGACAAATTTCATCTACTGCTTGCATTGCATGTGTAAATTCTACTTTTTTTACACAAAAAAAAGGTGCCATATATGAAGTTCAAACTGCATCAAACAGCACTCAGATTACGAAAAAGAATGCCAAATTGTATGTGACTTGTATCATAAACTGCAGCAGCCCTAACCAGACTTTTCTGCTAACCTGTGTCATATGATTAACCACTTGAGAGGGATGCTATCATGCTACCACAAGACCACCACCCCATTGGTCCCTCACCTTCCTCTTAGGCATGTTCCATTTCCACATCCAGTGTAAGTCCTGTTCAACTAGACAGGCCTGCAAAAGAACATCAGGAGACAGTTTATGTACATGTACGTCCCTCATGGATACATGTGTAGCCTCTCGCATATATTCCGAGTGGGAAGATACAGAGATATATCAAGCAAGAGGGGTTCGGATCCAGTGTACATATACAGCAAAGCAAAAAGAAGATCAAATTTTCCATGCAACCGAAAGACCTCTTTTGTTTGTTTGTTTTTTTTTTTTTTTTTTTTTTTTTTTTTTTTTTTTTTTTTGGTCAAAACGGCAAATTAAGAATCGAAAAGGTTCATCGATGGCTACGTCATTCGCCCGGTAATATTTAATCATAATTGGACTTTGTCACAGAGAGAGAACATAAACAAAAGAAAAGAGGACTAAGCTGCTGCAAAATATTTTTTATGACCTGGGCACAAGAGTCATACCGGACCCTACTTATTTAGAACACGTTGAGTTTGGCTGGAACCCAGAGGGGTGGATTGTTTTTTTTTTCTTTCCTTCCTTTCCTTTGGTATATTGGGGTGCATGTATGTATATATTTATATACACGTACATTTGTGTATATTTTTATTGTCATTATGATAAAGCAGTGCGAATGAAAAGTTTTTTCTTTAAAGAAATAATTGCCTATCAAATAAATCCTTATAAACCGGTACATAGCATATTCATACCTTTTGTGACTGAGCGACATCATGGCAGTGCTGTTCTTAAAAATATATTAAAAAAATACTAGAAAATGAAGGAAGCTTAAGTAAAATAGTGTCGATGCAAATTTATCTTCTTCATTAGTATATAAGCACTCTAAAAGAAATTATCTCTAAAAATAATTTTCCATCTGCATAACAAAAGGAGCAATCCCTTCAACACATCCAACACACTACTCTAGGTGTCTGTTATCTTCTATCTTACAATTCTATCGACTTCAAAATCTTTTCTGATTGGAGAAAATTTTGCATACACCAGCCATGCGGATGCATACCACCAATCATTAAGATGCGCTAATATTAGTTCCATTCATGCCATGCTCATCTCAGTAATTAGCCCACAATAATATGCCAAGGCTATTGGTGGCACATACGGACATACTCGTGCATGCAATGCATTCTTTTACGTGGATATCTAGTGATTCCAAATATATATATATATATATATATATTTAACCTACTTTTGCATTGATATTGAGAAACTGACTGGTTGAAGGTTTAACTTGAGGTTGAGCTATACCGGAGAGTCAACCTTTCTGCATGTAGAGTTGGACGGGCTGTGAAGTTAATGACCGAATCTTTCTGTCATCTAGAAAGCGGCTGTCTCATATGCAAGCAAAGAGAAGTCTAACTCACTCTTTTTATATAGGACTCCAATGACAAAATTGATAATGATATTCCACCCCCTCTCTTATCCTGACTCATTCTTTTACTTGTACTCAAATATCCATTTAAAATCAATTTCAATTTCAGTTTGTTTGACCCACTTACCCCTTATCAACTCTTTTTTAATTATTTTCTGAAAAGAGCAAAATCTGGCATAAAACAATCATGCATCCCCTCATTTTAGCGGCAGCTGACTTCGGTGAGATTGCGAAAAAAAACAAAGAAAAAAGTTTCATTAAGAAATGAAGGGTTGGAAGATTGAAGCCTTGGAGACCATGTCCATCGCAGAGAGAATGAAAAATCTATTTAAAAAAAGCCCAGGCATCTTTTAGAAATAATATTATTTTTTAAAAATATTTAACTGATTAACCTCATCTCACATATTTATAACATAATAACCTTTCCACAGGCAAATACCACGGCAGGCCCATTTCAAAGCTTCCATCAAATAAAGAGCACAGAACCGCTTGCCCTTGCTCCATTACCGTATCTCTCGCACGCGCGCGTGCGCGCACACGGCGTCGCACAGCCTACAAAACTCTTCTAACTCAACGGTCCAACCTAAGTCCATCTCTCTGCTCCCAAACTACCATCCCCAATCCTTCGTATTCCAACCTCGATTCTCCTTGGAACCTTGTCACTGGAGATAGACTGCAGCTAAAATTGCATGCAGCTGGAATTGCTTGTAATTGAGTTCCATATAACTAAATCTACTCTGTTTGGAAGGATGCAACTGCAACTGCTATAATTACTTTTCTTTTCTTTTTTTTTGAAAGGCTACATCTGGGAGTTGGAAATTCAGACAAGTTGTTTGGTTAGATGCAGTTGCAAGAGATGCAGCCACCCTGTAAAAGGAATGGTAAGCTTAACTCGACTCCTCATTCATATGAAACAGTTTTCTCTAAACATTCTTTCTACTAAGGACTTAATTAACTTATTTAATTTGATTATGCAACGACAATTTTATATTTACTAACAATTTCTTTAATTTCTAGTCATAATTATATTTTTAAAATTATTATAAGGTATTAAAACCTAACCACCCAAATAGAATTTTGAAAAGGATAGTACCAATATCCCTCAAAAGAAAATGATAGTAACAATCCACAAATGAAATGAAACCAAGATATTCAATCTACAAACTGCATATTACCAAACCACATATCAAAATACCAAACTATAAAAGAATTATGGTGTCACAAAATATGACAAGACACAAGCATGATCCTTGCCAAATGTTAAAGCAAAAACACATACGCTGCAAATCCAGGCAGTTGATGCGATCAAGTCAGTAACTCACATGACAATGCCACCAATACTAACCTGCATTATTTATTGCTTACCATATTCCTCCCTAAGCTAACACTGTATACAGCAAGAGAAATTTTGTCTGCCCATGCATTTCAATCTTTTTGCATGCTAAACCACGAAAAATGCTTCTCTTAAATAATCATACCACAGAATTATAAATATTCTTGTAATCCAAATCTCATTGTAGGGTAAGGGAAAGAAACAACATTACCATACCCGTATATAACAAAAGAATTATAGCTTCAGGCCGTCTAGCAGCAAATTTTTGTGTTTCAGTCTGTTCCAGAAACTAAACTTCAGAACATCATATAGATTCAGAAAATGGTTAAGGCTTCACAGCTCTCCCACCAGTGATTCTTTTTTAGGAAATTCAGGTGTAAAATTTAAAGAGAAAACAACCCCTGTATCCTAATAAATCTCCATTAAAATGAGATATACCACATTCAGCTATAAACATCATGACTGAAAATCCAACTTGGTTAAATGATATAGTGTACAATTATTTTCAACCAAATGATCTATTCAATACAGATAATTGTCCAGAATCTCCATTCAATAGGAAAACCTCCAGAGGGATGTATGATGAGGTTGATGATACAAACCTAGTTGATGGCTGCAAAATTTTGCTTCCTTTAGGACACTGGATGGTAAGGACACGTGGGCCAGTTCGCATCTTCCAGATCTGCCAAGCACAGCATATTCAACAGAGTGTATATGAAGAACATATAACCAATCAAGATGCACTAGTCTGATACACGTGAGGTCAAATGATCTGTATCTTCCAATGTATTGCACATCATCTGAACTGCACCAGGATGGTACTTGCAGATGGCGGTGCAGGAAAAAAAGCCAGCCCCACCACCTCCAAAATTATTTATTATACATTCTTATAGTGTTGGTCAAGCCTCACTCCATATTTAAGAAAAAATATTCATTCTGAAATGTTCCACATCGCTTGTTTTCCAATTATGACAAAATTAAGAGATTTTGACAGAGCATCTAATAAAGTATATTAAAAGTGCTCCACGATATTAGCTAAATTCAAGGTTCATAAAACAACAGAGTATTCATGCTACCTACACGAATAGAATTAATTTCATAGCATAAGCATCCATAATTCTCAAAAATAACGTGATTAGTTCAAATAACACCTGCAGAACTTCCTTTAATAGCCAGTCCCCCTAATAGGTCCAGCCAGCAGTCCTCGCCATTGTAATTGAGGTTAGCTATCAGCATCTATGCTTCCTCTGGTGAGAACAATACAAAAAGCTTATAGTTCATGTAGGAGCAACTCCATGGGGTTGGGAGCCAAAACAAGGATCCATGTTAAAGAAATCTGATAGAGAGGATGATCAAAGGAGTTGAGGGAAAGGAATTGATAGGGCTGATCAACTAGATTTAGCTCTTGATAGGGATGAATCATGGAAAGAATTGAAATTTGAATAGCTAAGATGTGACTTCATCCAATATTGTGTTAGAAGGAATCTTTTAACTGAATTAAAGAAAATTTAACGAAGAATCAAAAGTATAAAAAGTGCACCCTAGTGCATGAGGCTCCTGCCACTGGGAGGTCTGAGCATCAGATGTATGCAACCTCACCCCCATGTGCACAAAAACTGTTTTCGTATTTCAAACCCGTGACACCCATGTCATAATGGAACGATCTTACCATTTCACCAAAGCCCACACTCCAAGAGTCAAGAGTATAGCATAATCTTGTAGATCCTTAGTTTGGTTTAACATTAATGTAGAACTAGTTTAAATTATTGCACAACTATGTGAGGTTGTTTTGATATATACAATTTAAGCAAATTAACATATGATCGTCTGATTAACTGCATAATGACACATGTCAAATTCACACAAAGAACAAGGTGTGGTCTAAAATATTTGTTAAAATATAGAGCAAGCATGCTGATGTGGGCTCTAGCAAACCACCTGAATCAGATGCATCCACGGCCATGATACAAAGTATACTACTATAACTTACTCTCATTTAGTTAATCATTCAAATGCATATTGGTGGTTGTTATTTGTGCGGACAACGTGATATTAGTGAACTAAAATAAAATTGAAACGACAGATAATCATTATTAATGGACAAAGATAACCAACTGAAAATGATGGGTATGAAATAAAATTTAGTGAAATTTTGATGAAAATGGGGCTTCAGCTATAATCATCAAAGGTACCTCTAAGTCATCATATTCCAGGGGAAAGCTCTATAAAAACAAAACAGGAAGATAAGCCAAGCTGTATGTTTGAAGTGACATCGGTCATCACATGTGAACAAAGTTTACTGGGAAGTGTAATTGTTACATGCAATATGAATAAGTACAACGACCAAAATACACAAACACATACACACACACACAAAACCTAGAAGTTACACATGCAAAATAACTGTAGCAGATCTATGGATGTTAGGAACAAACGATGAAGCAACCAAGTGATGCAAGAGCCATCATCACTTCAACCAATGGACATCAAGTGAAATTCAGTTGCAATGGAATAAACAGCATGGACAATCCTTTACAACAACACTAAACTAATTAGGATCCATTGAATCCAGAGATATCACAAGGTAATGATGATCTTTGACACTAAACAAATTCAATTTCCTTCTTTATGAATGAAGGTTAACACTGCATTGTATTTTGGGTATTTGCTTTAGTAGATTACCGTGTAGGTGAATGACAATAGTATGTGCTACATCCAAAGTGAAACCTGGAAGACTAGCTTGAAGGAAAGCCTGTCTTTTATTTTGGTAGTTTAAATTCAAGCAGCAAGTGAATGACCCTCCACAAGCCCCCGACTGGAGCAAAGTTCTGACACAAAGGAAGTGAGGTTTAATAGGAGGATTTGTACTCTTATCTTAGAAAGAAATAGGTAAGTATGCTAGATGTTGTGTGCATAAATGAAAGAGGTACAATATTTCATAGTGTATTAGACGAGCATGGTAGTAATTATGACACCAATTTTAAATTTGTGATAAAACTAAGAACATAACTTGATAATAGTTACAAGATAGGAAGATTTGATAGAGCTTGATAAGAAGTGAACTACAGAAAAACCGAGTTGGTCCCAATAATCTCCCACAAATTCCAAAGATGGTCCCTACAAAATGAGCAACAGTATGTACGGGTTTGTCATTACACCTACTTATCTGAATATGTATGCTATGTCAAATGATAACCACACGGATGCAAGGTACCATAAGTGCAAGATTCATAAAGTGAACCACTATTTCCGAAGGCATTGGGCTTACTAGCTATCATTAGAAGTTTAATGGCCAGTCATTGCATCTTCTAAATAAAGTTCGAGATATTATTCCAATATGAACAATATGGCTTCGTTAAATTATTGCATATCAGAAAAGACTTGTAGCAATTGCAGAATGTCTAGAAATGTTATAAGTTCAATTCATATAATTCATTCAATTACTTAAAAGCTGTACAGATCATCCAGTTTTACATCATTATCACCAAAACAACAGAGTATTTTGTTTATGAAACCTTGAAAAACATCTTTTGTTTTTGATACAGGACACTATTTATTTCCTTTTTTTAGTTGGCAATCATAGAATAATAATGTGGAAATATATTCTTTTTCATTCATTAACGTTGAAAAATAGACAACTGATAAATGAAAGGAAACATGAAAAATATGTGAGGATATAACTTGTACCTCAATTATCCCTTTGCGAGGTGCATGAATTGCCAGACACAAGCAATAGTCACCTTTTGTATGCTCATAGTACGCGGAACTTGATGCTTTATCTCTGTTTACCAGCATCTCGATGAACAGACAGCATGCATCACGATACCCCTAAAGAGAAAAATATCTAGAGTAACGGACAGTAAAATTAGAAAGAAGATGTTAAATGTTAAATTAATGCTGAGGGAGAACCTTCCACAGCCGCACAACAACAAGTGCCTGGGTGTCAAGTAACAGGATACGACCAAGAGAATCTGTTATGGCAGCCAATGTACCACCCGGGGACAATGTGAGTTTCTCTCCCTTCCTTGGGGGATCCTTCAAACATGTTAAAGGTGATGCTGCAACAAGTTACACAGCCAGAAATAAGTGAACATGCATTTCTCATAGATGGAAAAATAAATAATGATGAAAAAGTAGCAGGTAGTAGCACCTCTACGTATTATCTACTAACACAAAGTACAATGTAATACATGAATTTAAAATTTTGTGCTTGCATGCAAGTAACCATAACCACAATTTTAATCATCCAGCCTTATCCCGACTATTTGGCTTTGGCTTTGTAGATTTTTAGTTTGATATGATTTTATAATTAGTTGTCAACATACAACCCTCCACCTTTCTCATCCATGGTTGGGACCGCCAATAGCAATGTTTGCATTTAAACAAAGGATTCACAAGTTAGACTTAAGCATGTGTTTCACTAGATAGCTACTACTTTCCTTTTTCCGGAGTTGGTAAAGATATGTGAAGTTTTCTGGGCAAAGCACATATATAGAGAGGCTAATAGAGCTGCGGACTGGGTGGCTTCTTTTGTGGCTAATTATACCCCGGGGGGGGGGGGGGGGGGTTCGGTGGACCAATGAGGCAAAGTTGCCTAGGGCGCTCCGTGACTTATTATAATTTGATTTTTTTAGTTGTATTCATACTAGACTTGTATGAGTTCTCCGGTGTAGCAAAAAAAAAAAAAGATATATGAAGTTTGAGTATAAGAATGGAGAGCAAAAAAGCAAAAGTGGAAAAGGAAACCACTCTAAAAGATGGCAGCACAGAGAATGGGGTTTGTTGGAGATATTCCCTAGAGCTAGAAAGAATGCTTTCTAACACATCCTTCCACAAGAGTCAATCCATGTATTGGGCAATACTAAAGACTCAACTGCTGATTGGCCGGTGCTAATCCTATGTAACATACAGTCTACTGAAAATAAAGACTCATAAACCAAAAACAAAATTAATTTCACCAATTTGAAGATTTAAAATCCCACACATGAATTTTTAGATTTGAGAACTCTTACTTATTCAGTATCTGATATTAAATCAGATTATTTATTCATATAGAGTTGTACCCTAGAGCAGATAGAAATATACAAAGTCATCATCACTAAGATAAGCATCAAAAGAGCAAAGACATATGCCTAGAACATTTTAGGGACTTTTGGAGCATGGTTTGCAACATGGATCAAACTCATTCGCAAGAGTAGGCAAAAAGTGAATACAAAAAAAAAGGCAAGAAGATTATACTGAAACTTCAGTTGATGATCCAGTTCGTAAAAGAAGATCTAAAAGAAGAAACTCCTAACAATCTATTTAAAGAAAAATAAAGGTTCTTGGACATCTATAAGGAAAGATTGAAGGGATTTTTGAAGTTCAATCTTGAGAAATCCGATTAGTGTTAGAAAGGTGATTTGTGTAACATCCCAAGACCTCCCCTTGTCCACATGGATCGTGGGCTGGGTGAGCTTTGATACCATTTGTAAAGACTCTAGACCTCATTGAAAAGGCTAGCCAGAAATTGTAATCTAGGATCCTCGGTCTTGTTTAAATATTCAAGATCATCCTAGCACATAAATAATATGGGACCAAATGCATGCTCGCATAAATCCTCAGCATTCTCCCCAATTTAGTGCCCCCTAGTCCACGTAGGTTATGAACTGGGTCAACTCTGATACCATTTGTGTTTGCTCTGATGCTATTTATAATAACTTAGGACCTCACCCAAAATAACTAGCCTATCTACTCATTTCCTTGTTAGCGAGTAGGTGGCAGCTAAATTGAGCCTCATGTCTCTTGTAACCTAGGATCCTTGGCCCTATTTAAGTACTCAAGATCTCTCGATGTATAATTTATATGGGACTAAACACATAGCTACAAGAGTCATCACTCTCCCTGATTAAGCCCTATCATTCTTGCCAAACAAGGGTCTAATCAGAAATACCATCACAAACACCACAACAAGATCATGGTCAACCTCACAAGGGCTGATGATATAGTTTTTTTCTAGTCCATATGAGTCATGGACTGGGACAACTGTGATACCATTTGTAACAATCTAGAACCTCATCCCAAAATACTATCTCGTACTTTCTCCATTAATCTCTAATGTCTCTCCAGTAGAAGAATCCAAATATAAACAGAAACACCACGGCCAGGTCATGGTCAACCCAAAAGGGCCCATACTGCAGTGTCCCTTAGCCCACATGGGTCGTGGGCTTGGATCGGCTCTAATACCATGTAATGCCCAGAACCTCATCCAAAAAAGCTAGTCAGAAGTTGTAATTTGGGATCCTCAGCATTATTTAAGTATTTAAGATCTTCTCTAAGCACAACCAATGTGGGACTAAAAATACGCCTGCAAAAATCCACACAATCTGCAAGCTCGTCTTCTAAGGGCCAAACATGAGGACATTGGTCTATGTCTAGGAAGTTGACTAGTGTGCTGGAAGAGAAAGGACTAACCAGGTCCTCATAATGTATCTAGACAAACAAATGTAATATTAGATTGTACCTCTTCATAATGGATTTGGAAATTGTCACAAGGGTTTCTATATAGAAGAGGCCTAGGCTAGTTAGCTTGCACCAAATGTGGAGAAAAAGCCAAGGGTAAAGATTATTCTATTTTCAAATGGCATTTTACATTTACTAGCTTATAGGAGTATTCCAAACTCCCTTTAGATTCTACGACTGCTAAGAAGTTCCTCAACATGTGATGTATTCAGCCAAAAGTCATATTTACATTTAGGTATAAGAAATGCCCATAGATGCTGGTGTAGCGAAATTCTTAATATAAGAAATAAGACAAAATAGAAATCTAAATATACTTGCTGGGAATTGAATGAGATATTAACTATCATATATGCATTCTGGTTTATAATATGATAAATTAAATCATAAAGGTAAAGAGACCAGGGGAAAAAATGAATTACACGACCAAATTTATGCATGCAATCAGTAAAAAAGTCGGGAGAAAACGATGGTGATAAAATGAAAGAATGTGAGTCAATAGGTCAAAGTGAATCAAAGCAAAATATGTAAACATAGCCCTCCTTAAAACTTGTCAATTCTGCTAACAAATATCTAATAAGGGAAATAGTCTACCGCTGAAGGCTCACGAACTTGTCAGCCCACCTCAGATGTAACAATGAAAGTTACAATAAGATTTGTAAATTAGGGTTTAATGCAAATAATCAACCTATAAATACCATGTTATGCACACAATATAAGTAAATTGAAAATGCAAATACAGCATAATAAAATAAGGACAAGTACAGAATTACATAATAGCATACTGGGTTCTCAATTGGCAAACACCAGAATTTGATGTTCACATTGGAAAGGAAAACTCTTTTCCCCATGTGGTCTCATTTTAAGTCTTCATAGTATTTACTGAAACTAAATCTCATCAAATATTAGCTCTTTTCCAGACATTGATCATAGAGATGCATGCACCAGTGTGCACTCATAACTTCATGTACAGCTAAAGCAGGGCGGGGGGGGGGGGGGGGGGGGTGGGGGGGAAGATTGTGACAGGAACAGTAACCAGATTTTGACCTTTAGCAAATGGCTGGGGTTTTAGGCGGGGCTTCTTTGGCGAGGTTTGCTCACTCCGCCATAACATTTTGGAAAATGATGCCAGGGTCGAAAATGTTGCAGGCACAACCTTTGACAGGATAGCTCCAACTAAGGACCTGCTCCTATCCTCTGAAAGCCTGTGTGTTACCAACCAAAAGACCACAGTTATAAAATTCAAAGTTCAGTGCCCAGAGAACTCCTCTCCAACTACCACATTTGGTTACTAGCAAGTAGGGAAAGCAAATCAAAACGAGTGAAACTACTGGTGAATGTTAACTAATTCAGCACACCCACATTTCAATTTCTATTTCTTTCTCAGTTTTGAAAGCAGAAATAGTGCATAATAATTCTGGACAATACAAAGAAATTAAATGGAGACTTCAAGGTAGAATTTGACTCACCTGTATGCTGATATCGCAGCATCCTCTCCAATCGCAACTGCACAGTAATAGCGCTGACTTGACTGCCCAGCAATAAAAGCAGCTGAATTCAATACCAGAACAGCCTCAGAGAGCTTCCATTACAGTCAACTCAAAACAACAGCAATAGCATTATGGAAGTACAAAAATGGCAGAAAGATGGAAAAAAAGCACTGCAAACATATGGATTTCCACAGGCCTCAAAGTCTTTTAAGATCTACCACGCATTAGAAGCACACATTATATCCAAGATAAAAGCAATTGACCTGGAGCTCCAAAAGAGGAGGGGGCATCAACCCCGTGATGGCGGCATCAGCACAAGACCCAAACTTGCTAACATTCCATAGCTGAAACGGTATCCTCCCATAGGAATTTTCATCCACTGTATTCCTATTCTGGAACCTATTCTCGAAGATTCGCGACCTTTCCTCTTGAAACCATCTTTGAAGCAAACTCTACACGTTAAAAGGTGATACATAAACCCTAAACTTATCAAAACTCTCTATCAACTCTTCTACTACAAAAAGAACGCAACGAAACGATATTCTACGAAAAATTAACAAAAACAACATCATCAAACTCTCATCTTTTCCAACAGAAACGAAAAAGAAAGAGCAAAAGGAAAAACCTGGATGTCTGAGCCATCAAATCGGGCAATCACACCTGGCAAGACCACACAAAGCTCCATAGAAGCCACCGAATCTTGCGAAGAACCGACCTTAGTTTCGCGAAATCTCAGCCTCAGCACACGTCCAGAGTGTATAATCTACAATCAAGAAAACTCGAATTCAAGATCCACAGAGTCTACATTCAAAAAGGGATCAAAGATTCAAACATGAAGAACTTATTAGAGATCGAGGTAGAGAAAGAGGAAGGGGAAGGGCATAAAAAAGGGATGACCTGCTTGTGGATGAGATCGCCGGTCAAGGAGTAGACGAAGAGGTGGCCGGCGGAGGTAGCGAGGGCGAGGGCGAGGAGGTCGCCAAATGGAAGCCACTCGATGGCGGAGATGTGGCCTTCGTCGGCGGCGAGGGACGGGCGGATCTTAAGGGGTTGGCGGGGGGAAGAGGGATCGGGGTCCCGGTCCCATCCGAGGACGAGGACGAGGGAGCGGGCGGAGTGGGCGAGGGCGAGGGCGTGGGGGTGGAGGGCGGCGAGGAGGCCGGGGTCGTCGAGCCACCCCTCCCGCTCGCCGGCGCCCAGCTCCTCCATCTCGTCGCAGGCGATGCACCCCACGTGCGTCAGATGCGATCGCCGCGCCATCGGCGAGAGAGAGGCGGAGAGATGGCTTGGAGCTTCGCAAAGAAAAAGACTCTCGTTTTGGACGCCGACGGTATCTCAAGCCTCATCAACTCCACCAACGGAGGTCGGAAGCTGGATTAAACCCAACCATTATTCCGTGATTCTTTTTCTGATAACTACGTTTGTATTTTTATTTTTTGCTTTATGGCCGTAATAACAGCATTATACATTCATTTGGCCATATAACCGTTCACCTACTGAAATATTTCTTAATTCAAATCTAAAAAATTATTGGTCAAAAAGATATTTATGTACAATCAGCGATATTTAGTTTTTTTTTTAGTTTGCCTTTTTGTTATTTTGCTGTCTCTTTTATTCGGTGTGATAGTAAATAATGACCACGGCAGCATTACTAAAGCCATGTTACCTCTATCTTACTCCCCCAATATCTGACCCATGAGATAATTGTTGCCATAGTTTCTTGTTATTATATTGTATTACCCGTGTCATAAGATTGCATCAAAGTTTTTGAGCTTTTTAATTCTTTCCTTGCATCAACTCATTCGTATGATATGGCAAACCTTTTCTTGTATCAACACATCTGAATTGCATGACATAGTGAACCTGTAACCTAGACCTGTTAGGACACAATAAAACCCATCGGTAGCACATAAAACCAATATGAAACATAACAGTCATAACTTTGTAAGTAATACCTACAAACAAGCGACCCCAAATCATCATTAGGGTAGCAATTGGATCGAGTCATACTAGTTATGTGTTAGATCGGATATGAACAGATCAAAAATTTATCAAAATAGATAACCTAACCCGATTTACAGTAATTTAATTAAGTCAAATAGGTTAAACAGTTAAACATTGCCAGGTAGCTCAAAAGAAAAAAAAAAAATGTTCATAAATTTTGCTTCCATTCACTAAAGAATGATAGATCATCTAAAAAAGAAAAAAATGAAAAAAATGGGAAATCCACATGTTTATGCATCATAGGGCATTTAAATGGGTTGAAAGCAAGGGGAGGCAAAAATGGTCCAAATGACATGCAACCTAAACACATTTAGTCTTTTCCCAGATACCAACACGAGAATGTTGAGGAAAAAAAGATATTTATAAGTGATACCTATCCCATAACAGCAAATTTACCAACTCCTGTCTGTATCTTATCATAAAGCTTGGTGCAAGCATTTGCTTGTGTGGAATGGCAATTATGAATATTGGTTATCAAAAATAACCCATGAAAGTTTGTAGGAGACCCAAACAATGTCATTTCAAACTGGGGAGGATCAAATAGCAGATCACAATGGATTCCTGCAAATTAAATGATAGAAACAGCAGTGGAAGCTGCACTTCTTTCCGTTATCATAAAGAGAATTTCATTCTTCCATTAGTCTAAAGGTGAGGTCAATAATACCAGAAATACATATTAACATGCACAGACCAACTCCAAGCTACATATCAGCAACCCTAATTATTCCTGTTACTTTTGAAAAATCGTGTAACAGCTAGCAGCAAGGTTCTCAGCTCATGTTTCCTGGTAACAAAAGCCAATCTGATTGATGGTATGATACACCAAACTAAAACCCTCAAGCAGTGATCTCAGGGCCCTTGTACAACCCTCTCCTGATAACAAAGCCGTCAGGAGGCTGATACTCTTCCAACCAAGTCACTTCAGAGGCCTTTATTCCGCTTGGTGAAAAACCTAAAACAAAGGTCAGATGAAGCAAGGGTAATAAGATTTTCTGTTTATCGTAGACACTAGCAACTTAAAGGTGAGGATACGAGTTTAAGTAACACTATTTTACCAGATTGATCCTTTCTTGCAGACTTCCGGAAATAAGAGCAATGTCGTCCATTTTCTGATGAATAAGGGGGAGATAAGATGTCAAAGAGAGCACAAGGAGTTATAGCTTTGAAACAGTGAATATTGCCACCACTAGTGGGGTATAGGATTGTTGTCCCACAGGGTGCAGACATTTCACCATCTCTAACAAGCTTTGCTGGTCTAGCTGAAAATTCACACAAAAGCATGTACAAGGTTAAAACATTTTTCCTTTTGCTAAGCCATATTGCCATATAGAACAGATCTTTACTAAGAAATCTAGTATCATGTACCAATGGAACAATAGAGAAACAAAAGATAAAAAGTCATTATTTGCATGACTCAAGCGTTTTTTTTTTTTTTTTTTTGACCAAAATGGGACAGGACTCAACGTGATGCCAAGGAAAAATCAGTTCAATATAACTATATTTAAATACAAATTCTAGGTGCATGGAATCTTTGCTTCATGCGCACATTCTTTGAACCCCACCCAATCTGATACAAGAAAGTGATGTTATGCACGATGCAACATTCAATACCATAAATTGGGAAAATTTTATTCATGGTGGACATGTGGTTCTTCGAATTTCTTTTTTAAGTTTTGCCTTCTCAGTTCCCTTTTTAATATTTGTGCATCCTCACCTTGATGCTTCAATTTCTCCAAAGTGTCAAGGTATGATTAGTTTATATCTTCAAACACTCCCAACAAACTTACAACGAAGCACCTTTAAGTCATACAACTGTGACCTACGAAGTAAATAGGTCTCATTACCTTATATGACCTACAAAACAAATATGTCTCATTACCCTATACATATATTCACAGTAAAACACTACACCAAACTAATCCATTTCATCTTTTTCAAGGAACAAATTATTGGGCATCAAGAATTTACTGGTATGAAGTAGCATTGCCTCACATGCTATCAGTATAGATGTTTCTCCACCTCTAATCTACGCTCGGTGGGAAAAGAAATCTTGTGATGCAATCTCCGTAATGCCATCAATGACAAAGATCACATACTACCACAAAAAATCATCTTAGTGTGGAAGAAAATCGCATGCCAATGATCATGACGATGATCCTTTTCATTTTGCCATGGCAAGAAGAATTAATCATGCATATGAACCACAACATGCCCATCATGTTCACATATTTGAGAGTTTATTCCTTGTTTAAATTTCCAGTATGCATGCCCTTCCACAGCAATGCACTTTTTGTTCATGGAACTCATTTTATTGCATGACGTGTCTTTTCAAATGATTACAAGTGGTTAATTGGTTAAATAAAGTTAATAGCATATGCTGCTTCAATGTGTAATCCTTTAGGGTACATAAGCTTCACTTCCCCATGTACCAGCATAGTGAATTGTTTGTACTTTCCATAACTTATCTGGCTGCTGAAGTGCCAGCCCACAGGCCTGATTTTATATTTTCATGGACTTGGCCTATAAAAAATTTAAAATTTGCTCAGCTAAAACTCAGCCCATTAAAAGCCCTAGTCACCAACAATCAAAGGGAGCAGCAACATTCCAGTATCTACTGAAATTTTCCACAAAGTTTGTTGAAAATTATTCCTATGCTAAATTCAGTATCCAACTCTTTCCCACCGTATAATCACCCATGCTAAAAAATTCAGCGCAAATAAATGCTCCCTTCAATGCAGTATTTAATTGCCAAATCTACCCTTTATTATTCTTGTTGCCTTTCAACTGTCTATCAACACTATCTTTTGGCACAATGGACTCCCTCTGGTGAGTTGAGTAAGACGCCGTTTGGTAGAGCTTTTGGAGGGCTAGAAAGCACTTTTTGGCCCTTCAAAAGCACTTTTGAATGGAATAAAGGTGTTTGGTAAAAAATCGGAAAGTTGTTTTAGCTTTGCCAGAAAGTTAAAAATAGCTTTTTGGGGGAAGCTCCATTTTGGAGCTTGTCCAAAAAAATATTTTTAGGCCCCGTCGGAAAGCTGTTTTGAGTTATAATTTTTTTCTTTTTGCACCAAAAAACCCATGATAAAATATAATAATTATAAAATAATAATAATAATAATATATAATGATAATAATTATAATATTTTATACCTTTATTATTTAATATACTATAAATATTATATTATATTACATTATATCATAATACATTAATATATTATGTTATATAATATCAAATTATGTTATATTATTATGCTATAGTATATAATATTATATTACTATATTATAATAATATTATATTACATTATAGTAAGATTATACCATATTATATATTTATGTATTAATACATATTATATTTTATTATGTTGTGTTGTATAATACTATGCAATGTCTTTTATGGTCATTTTGTCATACCAAAAGTACTTTCTCAGTTTGTTTACCAAACATATATTAAAGTCTCACACCACTTGAGAAATATAGTTAGCAAACAGCAAATAGCTTTTTATAAAAGCCCTACCTCATAAAGTTCTACTTTTGAAAGCTCTACTGCCAACAGCTCTACCAAATAGGGCCTAAGCAATTTAGGCTAACCTTCTATGCATAGTTGGGTGTAGCAGTATGAACATAGACTATCATTACTCTTTGGAAGGGGGGCTCCCTCTGGTGAGCTGTATAAGCGATTTAGGCTTACTGTAAATGGTATCCTATCTACAGTAACTCATCATTCATACCCACTTCAAAAGCATAAGAAACCACTTCTAAAACAAAAGGCACTCCATTCTTATTATGCCCTAATGCCTAAGAAGGTCCATACATGTTCAGTTAACCCTTATATGTCATCTGTAATCCTTCTTCAGAGCATACTTTCCTAAGCCATCTTCAATTCGAAAGCTAAACTCCATTCTCTCCAATACAAAAGAAGAATTTTCTTCCACCTTCCTGTCACGAGAAAACTAATATTTGCCACTTCAAAACAATTAAACATAAAACTAGAGGCCATGTGTTCTTTCATTTGTTGGATAGATGGAAAAATAAGATATCCAACTTTCTATGGATGCCCCTTTTTTCCATACTGACACACTGTTAGCGCTCAATTTTCCAATTGGTTTTCTCATTATTCCAGATGCAATCCCCATACTTATCAAATTACAAACCACGCTTTAACACCTATGATCAGAAATATTTTGCACCACAACAACAAGATTCCAGGCAGCTGATATGCCCCCATGCTAATCAAATTGCAAAACATGCTTTAACAGCTATGATAAGAAATATTTCTTACTACAAAAACAAGTTTTCACACAAAAAGGAGATCATTATAGCCATTTTAGTGCTATGTGCCCTAGAACAAATCATATGATCATGAGACATGCAACTCCTCTTGCTTGGTCATCTGTAAAGGTTCTTGTCACCTAACCTTTGATGATGATACATCTCTATATATTCATACTATAGAATGAACTCTTTTAATGCTAAATATCCAATCATATTCAAGTTCTTGGTGCTTATTATGTAAGAGAATCCAAAGCTCTGATCAATCTTTATTTCACCAGATTTAGAGAAGATTACTCTTATGAGCATCCTCATGATGATCTTTACTTTCTCTGAAAGTAACTTGCCCAAGCTCATGAAAATATCCTCTTCACCAGCAGGCTTCCATATTTGAAACATGCATATGCCTCTAGCAAGTTTCTTCACTCTGAAAAAGTAGCTGGCCACTATTTGATCCTCCTTGCAGTGCTCCACCATCTCCACCCTACATCCTGTTATTATTTGGGATCCTTGGGGAAGAGGATCAACTTGGACCTTGCAAATAGCATGATATACTATCTCCCTTCAACCCTTTGAGCGAAGTGTGGCCGAAGGAAGGAAAATACATAGACCAACCTTATCGTCTCCACCCTATAGGGACTACAAGATCATCCCAAGGATTCCTTCAGCATCCAGAGGTGACGGACCGAACATAGACCTTATTCAATAAGTGGAACATATTAGCTGCCTACTCTTTGGTTGGGCAGTAAGGATCGAAGAAGGGCAATCACTCGATCTTAAAACCAACATTCTTAAGACCAAAGAATCGGGTTGTTTTTCCCTCGGACAAGATGACTAGTATTTATAATGCTTTGGTCGTTAAAGGTTGAGATGTTGTTAGTCAGCAAATGAATGTGACTTGTGAGGTACAACAATTATGAGGGAAAAATTAAGCTAGAGTTGTAGCTATGATTGCTATAGATGGCTGATTAGAGGAATGGAATGACTGACACAAGAGTTACTCTCAACAAATTTTCAACGTTCTTGGAAAATATGTTGATAATTAGGTCCTATAGATACTCGCACAACATCTTCTATTCATAGATCTACACATGCCTGAATACAACCCTAATCGAAATGCATACATTTGTCTCATACACCATGGGGATGATGAGAAAAGATCTACATCCTAGAGGGGCTATAATAGAAGATACCATTTTTTCTGGTACAGAAATTCCTATATCAATGGGAAATGCCTGGCCTTTGAGTGCGATTTTAACTATTGATTTATAAATTGGAAGTAACCAATTAGGTTTACAATGAAACCTAGAAATTGATTTCTAATCCAATTTGAGTACCTCTATGGGTTAGGCCTCAACATAAAATGCAGAAGCACTACTAGCATTCATTCCCCTCAGATAACTAATTAAGTATTTCTATGAGCAGGTCATATGCCGACATATGAAGCCACTAACTTTCCCTTTTTGTCTGATTTACATATTTATTGTCATATTATCAGCAATTGTAAACAAGATATGAATACAGTTTCTTCATGCAAAATCAGACATTTCTTGTATTTGTAGGCATCCTCAGCAATTTCCTAACAACACTTAAAACCACATAGGTTACTCTAGAAATGGACAGGCTTTCCAGGTAGATAACTCCACCTAAATTATCAGAAAGAAAATTCAAAATACTTTTCACTTTTACTGAATGAGTGCATAACTCATAGTAACATTTATAGATTACCAGATATTAGAATAAATGTGTGTGTATGCATTAAAAAAAAAACCTGATTTAATTATATATACATACAAACATTATGTAATAAATACATGTAACACAAAAAAAAGCCTGATTCAATGAAAATGACCAAACACACCTTTTGTTGGAATCAATGGGACCGTCTATATCTATCCAATCATATGATTTAACATGCAACGAACCATACAGAAGCTTGCTCAGAACGGTCATTCCAGGGTGATTATGCAGTGGAATAATGGATGAAGGTGGCATGCAAAATATACCGATCTGCATACATGTTTAGAACACTTGAATACATCAATTACGATCACCAGGATATAACTTGTATTCAAAAAATAAATCTTCATTTCAATCCATCAAATAGCAGACAAAATAAATAAGGTTAGCAATAAGTTTAAAATTCTGGGAATCCAAAAACAACTGCACAAAAATTTAGTGATACGAAGCTATTATGAGGCTTACAGAGAAGCTTTCACATTCATGTATATGCAAATATTGATTGAAGGCAAATATTGGTTGCTTCCATTACGCCCTTTTTTCCCATTTAAACCACGCGCAGAGCCTTTCCATGTTCGTACTGCCTGTGCCTCTTGTTCAAGACCCACATCAGATGGCTTGATCTCATCTGAAAGATTGAAATGTCAGAAAAATATAAGACCTCCATGCAAAAGTCATCTATTTTATAGGCAAATTATGCAAGTGTTTACTCATGCATGATATCTTAAATGCAAAAATTGATATGCTTACATCATATTAAAAAAAATAATGCTATATCATGCTGCTAGAGACAGATAATTGTTAATTGATACAATATTTGCAAAAATAGTATAAACAAAATAAGCATAAACATAAGCCATAAGATCTCATCAATGTGATCAGATTATAACCATACATTCCCATAAGAACGATATATGTGTCTTGGGCCCAGATAAGGTGATTAAGTCTGAAGGAAAAAAAAACACCAGATCACCCAACAATCCAAAACTATCCCACCTGCATAACAAAATAATGGCCATTTCAACATTGCATGGCATCTCAAGTTACTTTGCATCTTTCAACACATACATCTACAAGGACAATATCAAGATATTATGAAATGCACATCAATTTGCTATTTTCATTTCATCTATAGCCATCCACTGAGATGACTACCACGATAGCACAGCATATAAAACTGGGAACATTGACAATTTGTGCTCACTTGGAAAAGTCATTTGGACAACTAGAACTAAGCTGAATACCTTTCTTGATCGTCAAAATGGTTGGTTATATAGTTCGGAGAATCTTCAAAAAAATTAAATAACTATCAACTTTTAGGGTGAAACTAATCTCCTCCATAAACTTCAACCCATAGTTGTCATAGGCGATCATCTAGGTGGCTAGGCACCTAGCCTGCCCTCCAACATTTAGGTGAGGCCCACCGGCTGAGTTCCTAGGTGCACGCCTAGGGCGACACCCCAATTTGCCCAGTTTAGATGGGCACTCACCCAACTTAGCCAAAACTGGGTCAAGCCAATAGGGTCCAATTGGATGATGGGTCAATCCAGAAAGGCAGAAGAGAACAAAAATGAGAGTGCTCTCTTTGCTCTCTCATCCCTTCTAGGGCATGGAGGGAGTATGTGTTCTTCCCCCTTTTCTATCTCCTCTCTTTCTCCTTCTTCCTCCAATCCTTTTTTCATTCTCTGCCCCCTTCCTCCCGCTCCCTCTTCCATACCGTTCTCCCCAAGCCCCAGTTCCTTCGATGCAAGCATCTTTGTCTCCAGCCTCCCCTCCTCCCTTCTTCTCTCCTCCTCTCTTCCAAGCATCCCTGTGCTCTCCTTTCCCCATCCATCATCTCCTCTCTAGATCTTTGAGGATAGAGCCGCCAGCATTTCGAGCTCCCTCAAATCCTCCACAATGATCGCCCGCCCCCTTCTTAATTTGACATTTTAAGTTGTTCTTAAGATTCCGCTCCATTTCTCTCATTTTTTGTGGGATTTCCTCCCAGATATTTTTGAGATCTAATGGTCTGCTGGTGCTAATTGGTTTGATATTTTTTCTTACTATGAGTTCTATGTTAATGCTTGGTCATGAATTCCATGCTATTTTTACTGATAATCTATATGTGGTTCAGTTTCTCTCTCAATATATATATATATATGTGTGGCTCAGTTCATTTTGTCCAAGATAATATTGGTTTGCAAAGTTCTCATTTTTATTTCTTCAAGCACTTCTGCATTATTTGTAATGTTCTTTATGGGATTTCTTTAAGTTTAGAATCAAATAGTGTCTTGTTAAGGTATTATATCTTAAGTAAAACTTATGCGCTGACTGTTAATAATGTATCTTTGGTTCATGTGATTTGGATAGTCCATTAAGGATAATGCATGTTTTAATAATTTATTGAAATATATCAAGGTATAGATAATTTTATATATTTCATACAAACTTTATCGCTGGGCTGTAGCCTAAGGGTCCATCACCTAGGGTTGCCTAGGCTATTCAACAACTGTGCTCCAATAATTATTAAGAATTTCCACTAACCCAAGCAATAGGATTAATAGAATAATCAAATGTTTATACTCACACTCCTTATAAATTGGCTTCCATCACTCTAAAAATTAGGAGTTGTCGAGATAATCAAAAGATTATTCATATATCTCAGCACAATCACCAAACAAATTGAGATATCGACTATGTACATCGAGTTGCTAATAAAGACCTAAAAATTTAATAACCAATAGTAATCTTATTATACATCAGCCTTCTCCTCAAGCATAGGACAATACTCAAGATCAACCTAGACATAAAGAAAGAGCAAAATAATTAAAAGAAAGTTAACTCCAATAGATGATAGAAGAGTCAATTATAGATATATATATCACATATTTTTATCATCTTATTTCAAAACAATAGGTCAAATTTTATTAATCCCTCTTTTTCATTCAACTCAATTTAGACAAAGTTGCTTGTATAGGGAGTGGATGCAGGAGCACAAATGAGCAGACCAGAGAATCATTCTCTCCGGAAGAGAAAACTCCTAGGAAATGCATGTGCAGACTACTAAACAGCAAACCCACTTATTTTTTAGTGGTGTCATCAGTCATATGGGTGAAATAGTGATTCAGGTTAGCAGAAACAATGATAAATATTATTACAAAAAGAAAAAACTCAAAAAATGCCAATGAGTGCCAAGTAAACAATTGGACAATGATATAACAAGGTTATCCTTAATTAAATAAAAAGATCACTGACCCAGCTGCAGTGGAGAGCTTTCAAGAATAAGGGGTCAGATCAAGACACAAAAGCCAGGATCCAGAATTAGTGCAGTCCCCTGGTAAAAGATAGAAGCTAGCAGATTATTCCTTCTACTATTACATGCTTCATTTCCTTTTTTACAGCTTTCTATCATCCGTGCTCTTTAATCTCTCCATCCTGAGTTTAAAACAGATTACGAGGCCCTTTTCTTATCAGAGTTTTGAATCTCCATTACTTCTTATCAGAATTTTTGAATCTTTATTACATATTTTCACACGCCCATGCCATCAAAACTCAGTTCAACAAAAAAGATGCCGGAAACTCATACGTGGCCTTTAGCATCATCTTGTTGTTATTATGCATAACAATATATTTTACCTCCCCATAACATATACAGTAAGCCTTTGAAACACTCTAAACTACAGATTTACTTAAAGTAATGAAGCTAACATGGACACGTGCAGGTTATTATGTTATTAACTCACAATCTACTAACCATTTATAAAGAAAAAAAATGAAAGATAGTAATGATATATAAAAACAAAACTCTTGCATAGAAGTCATCAGCATGATCAACAATTCATATCCTTGTATACGTATTTGTATCTTAAAGTTAGAGCCATGGAAGGTCATGCATGGTGCAAGCACATGCAAGCGCACATACAAATACATACATGTATGGCATATACATGCATGCACGCATAAGTATATACATACATATATACATATACATATATGTACATAGCGAGAGACCTTGTAAACAGCCATATATACTTGAGTTCCAAGACAAGTAGGATCATATAGATAATGATAACAAACTTTTGACCTCACCTAAAATAGAGCGAAACTTGTTCAAGAGCTTCTGTAGATACTGGTCCATTAGGACAGAACGATACTTTACATGCATCATATAGCCTTGGATTGCAGGCATACTGCAGGACAGGATCAAGTAACCAGCAGATCCAACCAGACTGAAGCAGGAAGTTAGAAAGCCTTCACCACAAATACATCTCTTAACTAGTACAACAGTATGTCAATCAAAGATTTCAAGTTGGTCTGCTATAAAAATTTTATAGTTAAAGAAAGAGTTTATCGCATAAAAGAAACCAGTTCAAAGAAAGAGTTTATCATGTAATGTGAACCAAGATGGTGAGAAGACATCTTCATGGTAGTTATTATATTATTTTATTAGGCTTTCCCCACAAGATGTACCTAAACAATGCAATAAAGACAGAAATAACAGATTGTTATAACGAATATCCTAGCCAATGGTTGAAGGCAAAAGCCAGCATGGTGGTTTCAAAGGGGAAATGAGAGTTGATCCCACAATTACAAAATCAGCCTGTTGGTAATAGTTATAGGCATATATCTCTTTCTTCTTTGTCCTCTCAGTTTTCATAATGGAGAACAATTAAGAAGTTATCACTCTGACATGATAGAATTGGAAATATAACGCAAAAGGAGAGAAAGAACAAAGATCGATAGATTGCTAGGAAAACTACTAAAAACAACCATGGTTTTAAACCATAGCGGGACGGGAGGCATCCCGGCCAATTCCTCTAGGAAAACAGAATCGGGACGAGAGCGGGACTCCGACATCTGCATGGGAAAAAAGAAGAGAGACGAAAGAAAGGAAAGAAACAAGGTAAAGGAAAGGAAAGGAGAAGAAAAAAAGAGAAGGAAGGAAAGAAGGAAGAAAGAAAAGAAGGAAGAAGAAAAAGGAAAGAAAGAAGGAAGAGAGAAGAAACCAAAGGAACGAAGAAAAAAGGAAAAGGAGAAAAAGGTATAAAAAATGAAAGAAAGGAAGGAAAGAAGGAAGAAAGTAAAAGAAAGAAGAACAAGAAACAAACAAATAAAAAAAGAAATTAAAGGAAAGAAGAAGGGGAGAGAGACGGAGGATACCTAGTGGATGCCTCAATGGGGTGGCCAATGGGGGCAGGGCAATGACAAACAGGTGTTCCTACACGAATCTAAAACGTTGAAAACAACATCTTAGAGGAAGTTGCGTGAAAGAAGTCTGAAAAAGTGCAAAAAATAAATTTCCACGTAAAGATTGTGGTAGGAAGGGCTTGTTAGAAATGTGAACCACAATTATAGCTATATAATCGCAATTGGTAAGGTGCTGTGAAGGCAATCTTTAAGTTATGTTTAACCATTTGAAAGATTTCAAGATAAGAAGAAGATATATTGAGTTATAAAGAACTATAATGCAAGGGGAATTTCAATAATAAGGTCTGAGCAATAGTATGACTATCTTACATCATCGCTGTTGGATTTTCTCAAGTTTACCTTTCTACGTAGTAACATGGTTCTAAGTTCAGCTTCATCACCCCACAATTTACGTTCAATATTTTTTGAGGCAAACAATCCATGATTCGCCAAAAGATTTCACTTCAGTCCATTAATGGAGGCAAAATCGTACAATCACATTCTTCCACCTAGTAAATGAGATCATATTTCAATTGAGCAACAATATGAAAACTAGACTCTTTTGCTTGTTAAGGCATTTGTATTAGAGATTGGACCATCATGCGAAAAGCCCTCCTGCCTTCCCTTCAATTGATAGGAAATATGCTACAAAATAGAAATATCCAAAACCATCATCAAAAAATAGCCCCATAGTAAGAACATAGTAAGAGAAAAGGTGTAAATGAGATGAGCTCAAGCTAGCTAGGCCCATCTATAATTGAGCTAAGCTCAAGCCACCTCATTTAACTTCAAACCAAAATGAAGCTTGTTCACAAACAGCTTCATTTAAGGGATTTGGTAGATCTTGAGGTCCCCATCATATATATGTATGTATGTATGTATGTATGCATATGTATATGTAATATATCTAGTTCCACGATCAGATCTCAGTCTAATAATTTAAGCATTTCTTCTTCTTTTTCCTCAATTATGTTACTATGTAATAAATTATTAACAAACATAGATTTTAATTTATAAATAATAACTTATATATGATAACTATATATATGATAATATTAGTTATACACACACATTATCTGAATTAGATTTTGAGCTTAAACTGTGCAACTTAAACAAGCTAGACAAAGCTTCAACCTCAGCTCATCTCATGAACCAAGCGACTGCATAATCTAACCAAACACAAGCTGCTCACAAACGGCTTGCTCATATGATAGACCTGATTAAGAGTATGGGCATTGTTGTACCACAAAATGAGGGGTTAAAATTACAGTCAAGCTATCCGATTATGGTCTGCTGAAACTGCTGCCAAGTACAACAAGATTCTCGAAGGGAAAAGCCATATGTCAATAAAATTAATTTCATGAATCATATCATCACAAGAATTATTCTCCTTCTTTTCCCATACGATGGCTGATCTTCATTAAAATGCACCAAACTTTTTTACCTCAAAACAGATTAGTAATCGCCTCCTAGAAAACCAGCCCTTGTGAGTTCGAATCATGTTGAGAATAAATGCCCCACACTAAACAATAGATGGATGCCTCTGTTTGTTCTCCTCTGTTAAATTGTAGTATCCAATAATTCGTCTTCCTTGTGCCTTAATTTGTGGTGCGAGCACAATAGCATAACAGAAATTAAACTGTACGAACAAAAAGAATCCCCTATCACAATCTGTACCGGCCATGCTAATTGTACAGAGGAAGCATAATAGAACAATATCATGGGACGTCAAATCGCCAATTTTGAGATAAAGAATTAAAACAATAAAATGGGATGTCAAGCCACCTGTTCTTGAATAAAAGAACCTCTTCGTTTCGTTCAAAAATTATCTCATGAAGAACAAGAAGAAGAAGAAAGCACAAGCGCTTGCAATTAAAAGAAGTCTGAACTCGCCAATAAAAACCCACTTCCAAATTCCCCGTCTTCCCAACACCAACAATTTCCAGAACAACTCCCAAATGATCGACAGCCCCAGTAGCACAAGAACACAAAGAAACCTCCAAAACCAAAACCAAAACAACAACGCCCCTCCTCCACCCTTCCTCCCATCTAAAACCACAACCAGCTCACAATTTCCAGCGGAAAACAGAGAAAAACACCATCAAACACCGAGATCGAGGCGGAGGAGATCGTACACATAAAATTTGAATGAATTCGTACAAAATAGATAAAGAGAGAGTAGAAGATTCCGAAGTACCTCGGATTAGGGTTACTGTCCAGGCTATCAGGGCAAGGAGTACTGGAAGACTCGTCGCGGAGAGTCGGTGGGGGCAAGCGGAATATGATGTGACTCCACATGGGCTGATTTTTTTTCTTTACTCTTTTGGTTTGCCGAAAATTTTTACCTCTTCAAAATATTTCTTCTAAAAATTAATTTTTAATTTTTTAAAAAAAAACTTAATTTTTAAAATATAATATTTAAAAAAATAGTTTGTATATTTGATTAATCATAAAAAAAAGTAAAACATTTCACAGTGACTGGTTGGCCATTTATTTTTCTAAAAAAAGTTATATGAAATATCAATTATACTTTTAATAAAAAAAATTATTTCAAAAATTTTGATGGCTTAAGAATAATTTTTGAAAACAAAAAAAAATCCTAATTTTCAATCGGCAAAAAAACAGATTTTTCATATCTCTCATAGATTTTTCTTTTTTATAAAATATATATAAAAATTTTATTTTTATGAGAATATTGCATTTTCATCTTTTTTTTCTTTAAAAATTCTAATCAAATAAAAAAAATTTCTTTATGTTTTCGTTGACTGCATTGTCGCCCTTCTATTCGCACGAACCAAGCAAGTCTTTTTTTTGTTAAAAAATAGACGCTATTTGATTGTTGTCCCTTACTAGCACTTGTAGATCCATCCGACATGATCATAACTATTGCGTACTTTGCTGTTAGTTGTAATGTGGTGCATCAAAGGATTCTGGGTGTCTCCACCTAGGTTAGGTGTACTATTGGTTGCTGAAACTGTTGTTTGATAACTAGTAAGAATGGTAGTTGTGATTTGGCAATCAATGACTACTGCTATATTTAGACTTGGCTCAGTCCAAGGCAGCTTAACTATTGCTAGGTTTGGACTTGGTTCAATCCCAGTCTTCGACTGAGCCAATTTTATAAAATCTTTATAGCACAGCTTATAATGAGCCCAATGTACGCAAGAATGAGATGCAGAACAAAAAAGAAGCTTAGCTAGGCTCATAAAAATTTCGAGCCTATATGAGTTAAGCATGGACTAAAAATGTCAAGTTCAGCTCAAGCTCCAGCCATGGTTAAGCAACTCTCCTGAAATTGAATTGAACTAAGCAGCCTGATACTTAACTCGCCTTAGCTCGTTGCACACCTATCAATAAGTATTAAATAAATAGAAATATTTAGGCATATCAATAATGTATGTGATTTTTTATTTGATTTTAATTTATCCTTTTTGAATTTAAATGTTAGCCCTAATTGCTTAATATCCCTCTCAAAAAAAAAAAACTTAAGTTTGGCATCTTTAGTTAGTTTGAGAATTGTCAAACAATATACTGGATAAACATCTTACCATTTATGAGCAATTGTCGATATCAACTAACTGGATCTCACAACTGCAGTTATTAAATTAACGTCGCATATTAGCATAAGTTTGATGTCACTTATTTGAATCTGTCAACTAGTCAGATTTGACTTTTGTTAGACTAAAACTAGTTGTTTATGATAAATAATTTATATTAGGCACTTGGTTTGTTCAATAATTATGCCTATACATAGATTGGATTTTGGCTACCTGACTGAAACTTGATTTTTACCTCATATGATTACCCAAATGCTTAACCAGTTGTTCCCATGTTTAGATCAACCTCACCTAGCTAAGGCTTGACTCACTACCTGTTAAAAATATGTTTTACTATATTACGCAAACAATTTTTTTCTCGACCCTGTAATCATTTAATTAAATGGTCGAAAAAAGTTTAGCTTATATGAGGAAATAAAAAAAAAAAGCCCAAGAAAGAGCAGAACCTATGTTCTTCTCCTCCTCCTCTCTCTCCATCTCTCCACTTCCAGCACCTAAATCTTATCAGTATCATGCATTGTATTGGCTTGAATGCTCGAGGCACCATGCACTCTTAATTTCTCCACTGCAGTCCTTCCTCTTCCACTATTGGCCAAGCTTACGTTGCCTCTGTCTATCACCACCCACATGAAATCCCATTCAACACTACCAAACCAATAACCAATAACCATATGCAGTTTCTTGGATTGGACATGAAATCATCTTTCAATTGTTAAAGATCAAGGCTGATATAAAAAAATCTTCATGCAAATTCACAAACTCATAAATAAATAAGTTTGCATTTGTTATCTATCTCTTGATCATTCCTTTTAGATCCAATGCAACGACCCTTTGCTTTTTAGTCTTCAAAATCTATTTTATAGTTTCTAAAAATGATTTTTTATAAGCTTTTTGACAGTCTATATCTTATACATAATTTTTTTTCTCCTTATGTTCTATATAATGGATATGAGACCTGTTATTTCTTCATTTCTTTGAGCCATTGAAGAAGTTTTTTTAAGGTATTTAGCCATTTATTTTCCTATATACTTATTATGTTCAAACTATTTCATTTAGAAGAAAAAAAAGGAAGAAGAGAAAAATCTTCAACCTAAAAGACAAGCAACCAAAGATAGCATATGAGGCCATAAAAGCTAAGGAGAACACCTGATTTCGAACCTTGGAGATCAATGATGAAATGGAAGAAGGTGAAACGGACTCGGGAGATTAAAGTTCTTAGAAAAAAAGCCTCTTATGATTTTCCCTTCTTTTCCCTTTCCTTTTCTCATGTAAATGAATCAGCTAGTCATGCGTTGCTTTGCTTGAAAGTTCATTCAAGCTTTACTTTGTAATAACTTGTTGTTAAAGTATAACTCGGCAGATTTGTGTAATTTGGTTTACTCATAGAAATTGTTCTTATTAAACGGATAGCATACGTTTTACCGGCAAAAGAGCCAGCTAGATTATTCTGGAGGACGACTCGGCCACTGTCATCGGTGAATTCAGAGGGGATCGAGGGGTGAAAGCACAGACCACTTCTTGATCTGCGACATAGTGATGATGATAAGAGATGGAGGGGCCATCCAGGCCAAGCATGTATTTAGGGAGGCCAAAGAGGACGGCCGATTGGGTGGTTGCCTACGCGGCCCACCACTCGGGGTATACCCTTTGGTCGGAAAAGGAGCTGCCATTGGCACTCCGCGAGTTGTTGTATTTTGACCTTATTGGTGTATTCGTACACGCACTTTGAAGCACCCGCTTTCAGCAAAAAAAAAAAAGAAAAAAAGAGAGATGAGATCTGATATCCTATCTCGCCACCCATCCTGCCATCCAACCATGGTGGCCGGTTCCATCCTCGACAGTTTAGATTACGCTATTTGTGGATAGCGACTTGATGGTTGGAATAGTTATCGAGCGGTGATTGGATATCTGTAGGAATAAATCCATATTATTTTTTTACCCTCCACAGTTATAAAACGAATTTTGGGATTTGTACTCCACCTCGGAGCTCCAAGGTGATGATTGGCTTGTGTTATGGGCTAAAGCAGTCATGCTGAAAGGTGATTCGCGTACAGTAATCTGCTTGGATCCAGAGGCACTGGCGCAAGAGTGGGTTTCACCCCTTGCTCGAGACATCCGAACATAATTAGTGGCGATGTAGTCTTTCAAGACAAGCATGTTTATTAAAAGAAGCTAACAGGAATACGGATTAGGTGGCCTCGTATGTGGCTGCTCACTCCGAGAGCTCTCTAGGTTGAGAAGAAATTACCTAAAATACTTCGTGACTTATTATTATTATTATTATTATTTTATTTTGGATGTATCTATGAATTATCTGCGGTAGCAAAAAAATTCGCTGCGGTCGATTACGGTACTTCTCTTTCATATTAGCTGCTCCTTTACATCACAAACGTGCATGGCACGTGCAATATCTGATCGGCACATACAAGGCGACCTTGAGCTTCCCCATTCCCGTTCGCCCTGTTCCCTTTCTTCTTATTCGAGTTCCGTCCGCCTCTGCTCCTTCCCCACTCCCTAAAATCCTAGGGCGGCATCGTCGGAGCCAGTGATCGAGGATCGGTCTTAGGAGCGTGATGGCTGGGATTGGTCGATCACCCAGGATTGGGAGCCCGTCGTGGTCCGCAAGAAGCCCGAACGCCGCCGCCAGAAAGACGAGAAGCCGTCAATGCGCCCGACGCAGTGGGGGGACATCGAGAGCATAAAGAAGTGTACGCCTCGTGATCTTCCCTTTTCTCTTGTCGCCATGTATAGGATTTATCTTTATCTCTCTTCTGTATGCTCCTTTTCTGTCTAAATTAGTGAAAGATTGTTTGGGAATTTTTTAATAGATGTAATGAGTTTTCCCTGGGTTTTGAATGATTCTTTGGACAAATTTCTCATGTCCACACACAAAAAAAAAGATTTCTTTTTACCTGATATTCAAAAGTTTTGGTTGATATTTTCACTGTGTTGTTATTTCGAACTCTTCTCTATTTTAATTAAGTCTCTGTTTGGTTGCAAGAGAAATGAAAGAAAAGATGGTACAGCACTGGAGAAAATAATAGAAAGAAAAGAAAATTGAGTATTTTCTTCCATTCATTGAAGCAAAGATAGGCTTCTCTCCTCTAAAATAAAGGGGAAGTTGTTGAACTATACTTATTAAAAATTTAAAGGAAATTTGTAAAGATTTCATTTGAGAAAGGAGATTTCACAGCATTTCGCCTCATTTTTCTATCCTAGTCCAAAAACTTTTCTTTTTATTTTGGAAATGTTTATTACTTTTAGCTCCACAATCAGTTGTGGTTGGATACAGACTTTGCTCATCCTGCCATTGAAGTCCTAAATTTATACCATCATGAAATTTTACATGCATTTGTCTTTTGAAGTATCTTGTTTTCAGTATGCCCCGGGGATCTTTATCACCTCATTGTTAATGCAAGTAGATATTTATGCTTTTACATCGTAGGATCTCAGTTGAAAGAGTTTTTTCGGCTAATCAATTCAAGAATTTTGTTTTCTTTCAATGGTTTATTGCTTGTGCACAGTGTATAGATTTTTTTTTTGCAATAATATTTTTTAGATAATATTTCTCATGTATCCAAACTTACAAATTCTGAACACTGGAAATGGTGAGATGCTATATGCTTATGATGTTGTGAATGTTCTCTACTTTGCTTCTGTATATTAGGCATTTTCATATATTGCGTTCCTTTATAAAATAAGCCAGTATACGAGATGAGCTAAATTATTTAACAAGTGTGAGATCAAGAGTTTCTAAATTTACCTTCTTTCTTTCCGTAGCTAATGCTGGTACAAACAAGGCGCTTCTAGCAGCCAAACTTTAAACACAAGGAGCTGGATGAGGATACAGAGAGTCTCTCTCGTAATGCTTTTAGTTAGTAGGGAATATATTTACCCTCATATTTTTGGTTATTTGATACTGCTTTAGCATCTGATTGCAGATTATTTTTTAAAATGTGCAGTTTGCATCCTTTAATAACATCTTCTGCTTTTGTTTTTCTCCGACAGTCAAAATGCTTAAAGTTGATTTAAAAAGAGGAGGAGAAACAGATTGGAGAATCACCTCAATTCGCTTTTCTTTGACATGCTAGGATCTTATCCCTTGTTGCTAGAGAATTCAGCTTGTTTCCTTCATGCATCCATATTCTATTATATAGGGATTCGTACATAACTTTTCTTTTTTTTTTTGCAAACATCAATAATTATTTTATTTTCCAGTCATATGTGAGTTGTCATTATAATCTGAAGTATTACTTTCAAAGGTCTGAATAACCATGATGGAAAATTGAAATATGCTATGATCGAGTTGTCAATTGTATTATTTCCATATCGTTAGCATCCAACATCTATGCACCTTTTCTTGTTTATTCTGTACAAACAAATAACCACCCGATTGCAAATGATTTGAAGCCATAGAATCTTAATTAATTTCAATATATAGAACATATGGACATTCAGGGATCATGATAAACTATTGGAACAGATGTTCTCAACTTTCTAACTTGACCTGTGTTGTTTTTTCAGTGGAATCATAAGAACACATCTTTTTATTTGTTTCATGAAGACCTCGAATGAGTGTTGGAGTTGAGTCTAATCTATGAATATACACCATATGGAGTTTGATGTGCATTGTAACAGTATATTTACAAATTGGGCATGTGAAGAGTGGGTTACATTAAAGATGGAATTATATTTTATATTATGATGGAAGAGGCCTTGAAAGACATCCAATTGCAAATCATTTATAGCTCTAGTTTGACTAGTCTGATTTCAGCAACAAGCTTGATATTAGTCGAAAGTGTTATTTTTGATCTTTATACAAGTGTGCCCAGTTATCCTTATTGAATGGAAGATAAGCGTAGGAGTTAGTGTGCTTGGCCCGATAAGATTTCAAAAAAAATGATAGTGGATTAATTGTTTACATCTGTTCATGCTCTCATACAGGATTACAACACAGTCTTTGATCGAAATTAACACTAATTGGCATCTTAGTCGTTTGAGACTGCCGAGGCCTTTTTTTTGAGGAAGTCGAGGACCTAATCATCCAGAGAACTGCAGCTTTTCCCTCTCACCACCAATTTGCTGAAGTTATTTCAAGTCAGGAGATACTTAACATGGATTTCTAGTTATTTCTCTAATTGCATTTCTTGGATTATTAGTGATTGATAATTGCTATTCGCTGCTTCGCATATACTTAATAGAATTCTTTTGAAAAAAATGACTTAAATCATGAAGATTCTCATATCAACACATTCCAAGATATTGCTCTGTTAATAAGGTGAAACATGGTTTTAGAATCCTAATAATTTGGCAATTCCATATATTCTGAATGTAAATGTATGAGGTCATAATTAGGATTTTTATCTTCATCCATCAAATGAGCTGAAATTGAACTTTTTATTATGCTTTTCTCTAGTCAAAAGAGTATCACGTTGTCACTTGTTAAGGAAATACAGTCCTTAATTTGTGAGAAAATATTGGACTGGGAATTGTTCAAGTTGACAGTATAGAACTCTGAAGCTCAGGGTTGCTAGATTATGTGTGTAAGTTTGTAAAGGTGATTACCTTGCATTTGAAGGTTGTAGTATTTTGTTAATGCACTTTTGTTGTCTTGTTCAGCACTGGCAGCAAGTGTGGAGCTAATTCGCCATTTGAAACATCTCGAAAAGGCAATTTGATGTCCAATGGTGAATTCAACTTTTACACCCAACCACACAACCCCTTCCCTGCAGGTCCTGTATGAATGGAAGGGAATCTCCTATCTCTAGGAGCAGCCCAATGTTATTGCACTTGTGTTAGGGTGCCTCATCACAAAATACAATGAACCCTTTACAACAGTTAGGTGTGGTGTAGGAAGGAATATATTCTATATTTCAATAAGCTATAAGCATTTATGGTTATCTTCATTGCTAAAGAATGGGGCAAAATATGCTAATTCCATCACATACATCCCATAAATCAGCAAATGCATGCTTCTTACCAATATGGTTTTCGCTTTTCCCTAGCATCTCAAGCAATGAAATATGGAATTTTGCTTTCAAATGTCTTGGGATTGTCTGGAAGGCACAGAATTCCATTTTGTATGTAAAAATAGTGCATTGTCGAGTGACAATATGAAGAGTAACTATGTTTGGCTGCATCAAGTTTTTTAGTTATCGTTATATATATTCTCATCATTGTCATTCTGTTGAAGAGGAATTATTGTCGATGCTTTCTTTAATACTCTGTCTAGTTGCAAGCTCACATGCTATAAGTAGGGTGAGTGGTACGGCAGATCTAAGTTGGAACTAGTTAAAGATTGGATCCTGTGAAGCTGGACTAGATCTCATTCAATCCACTTAAACCCCTAGCTACGACCTGTCTGATCAATTAGAAAACAAAATGAAGAAGTAGAATATAGCCCTTTATCAATGAAAGGTGTCATACAGCAATTTAGTGGTAGCATCTAGTACTGAAACATGCATAAAGACAGATATCAGCATTTGTGAAGTCCTTAATGCATAGTTCTCCGGCCTAAGAATTCACAATAAATTTACAATCAACATCTTGAAATCTTAAATGTTTCTACTTCCTCCAAGTAATCATGTCCCTCATCATTTTCTAGCCTTGGTCAAATGAAAGATAATTCTAAGCAACCAGCCGGTTTTCAGGTTCACCTGGTGAAACTGGTAATACCCTCAAGTGCTTAAGTTTACTGTTAAGCAATATGTGAGTCACAGTATGCTTAGAAGCCACCGTATGTGCTTTCCATATCATTCCTGTTGAGTTCATCCATCATTGGTGGGTTCTCTGTGTGTAAGCCTATGATGTACGGTACACTGTTCATTACCTACACAACCTGTGAGAGCTGTTCGCTCTAAAACAATTGGTTTTGCCAGTTGTACTGTCTAATGAATCAAAAGAACTACATGACTACTAAGCTTAAACTTCTTATCTTCCCAATTCGCATCTCTATGACCCAGGGAGTTTTCATAATTCCTACCTAAAATGCCCAAAATGCTCTTGCGTTACAGCAACACATTAGGCTAATCAGTGAGTAGAACTATACTCGAGCTACATTGCTGAGCAGAAGCCTGCCTTTATTTTCAATTCTTCTTTAAGTTTCTATTTTCTTCTCAGTTTTCAAGGCAATGGAGTTTTAAAGAATCAATGGAATCATATGATATGACAAAAGAACCCAGTGTCATGTTGCCTGTGGTTGTTATGCAATCATACCTTCTGCCTTCCGCTCTCAGCCGACCATTTCCTTGTGACTGGCTAAACTGTAAGTTTGATGTATTAACAAATATGGTATGCTTGATCAATTAAATATACAAAAGAGATTATATGATATATGGATGAGGGGATGTTCCACCTAAATCATGTTCTGTACTACCACAAATACTAGTCTAGTTGTTGATGGTTAAAATGTTATGATATTTCTGGACTATGCATTACTTAATGGGCTATTTTGCACTTATTGCATGATGGATGGAACTGCACTGATTCTGAAGAACAAATTGGCATGTCAACTAGATAGAAACACAGTGAATCTGTTTGTGGCACCGCACCTTATTATTTCTGTCCAGGCATGGATCTCTGATTCTCTATTGCTATTACTTCTGTAGCTTTGCAAAGGCGTTACTAAAATTATATGGGTGCAGACTGGTTTGGCCCTTGTTTGAGATTAGGTTCGGAAAATTGATCTCAGGCATACCTAAGTATTCATATTGGGTGCAAACTTAATGGGTCAGATCAGTTAGGATGGAGTTTCATGCTGACAAGACCCACGTACAATTATTCTAATTGGATAAGGAACTGTTTAGATTACTGGGTCCAAGCTTGGAGATGGACTTCATTGAAGAGGTTTAGTATTTGTATCCAAAACTATTCGTAAAAAAAGTATTTGCACCTAATTTTTTTTCGGCTGAAACTGCCTTGTCTTCTAGGTACTGGGAGAAGCGACAGTCGACATGCTTGAAACTTCTTACTGAAAGTAAAAAAATTAGAGCAGTATGGAATTCACAAATAGCATGTAACATGGTCAATTTGTATAAGATACCCTTAGCTGGTGGGAAATTGAGCAAAGTTTGAGCAATTTTTAGTCCCGGCATGTTGAGAGTTGAACCGATTAGTTTTATGCTGTGCTATGTCACTGTGATATGTTTTGATTGACCGGTTGAATAATAGCTATTCTTTCGATTTCTAATGCTGCGACAGAAGTGGCATATTTTGATGGCAACAATGTCCATGTTTTCACTTGAATCAGATGAACGAGTGCCAATGGAGCTGAAGAAGAATATCATGCAGGCTCGAATGGGGTAAAAGTTGACCCAGGCACAACTTGCGCAGGTATATTTTGCCCCCTTTGTTTCTTTCAGTGGAGTTGCTTTGATTTCTTTCACATTCTCAAACATCTTAAAAATGTCACAGCTGATCAATGAGAAGCCCCAAGTGATTCAAGAATATGAATCGGGGAAGGCCATCCCAAATCAACAAGTAATCACCAAACTCGAAAGAGTTCTTGGGGTGAAACTGCGAGGTAAAAAATGATGGCAAGCCAGCATGTCCTATTAGCAACCAAGTCTGTTATGAGGAGTTTCATGTATGGAGCATTTGTGTCTGTTTTTGAGTTTGTGCAGTTTGGTTTGGTGCATGAAGAAAACTCTTGTTGCTAAGGAATGTTTTTAACTCTTCTACTGTTGTTTGTTTCATCTGGAACTGGAGATCAATGTGCAGTTTATGTGGTTGTCACCTTTATGCACTGGTTCTTCTGGTTTGCAATCTGTTTTTGTATTCTTTGGTCACCAAAACAATTTGTTAGGGTTGAATCCACCAACGTCATTTTAAGGCACCCCGCATAAATGTGGATGTTGGATTTATAACTGGATTCTACTTACGTTTCTTAAATCCACATGAATTTACCGTGGTCCTGAACTGGATTTACTCATTTGATCATCTTTGTTATATATTGAAAGAGCACATCTTGTAACCCAGAAGAGAGAGAGAGAGAGAGAGGAGAGAGAGAGAGAGAGAGAGAGAGCACCCCACAATACAATTTGGATTTGTACAAGCACCATTGTTGCTTTAACATCGGTTGCCTTCGCCTGCCGAACTGACAGCTTATTCTTACATTTGTGAAAAATGACATCTCAACGTCTCTGTAAAAAAAACTTCCTAATCATAGGCTTCAGGCATACAAATATTCACGCATGGATATATAAAGTGGTCCGCGCAGCCACTGGTCGCTTGTTGCCCCTTTGTTGTGTTCACCCAGGTGTTAATGAGACGGTCTCGGAAGCTAGCTTAATAAAGTTTGGCTATACATAAGGGCGCGAGTAGTTAGGCCAGAAGAAGAGATACTGTTGGATCCCTCCTGATTTTTATTTGTTGCTGTGGACCCACAATTTTCGTAGAATTTACATTTAATTATGTGGGACCTGATTTGTAATGAATTAATTATTTCTGATTCGTTATCCCAATTGAGATTGTAAATAAACTGGGTTTCAGGTTCACCTTGCAAGGTCCTGTGCTAGGGGCGACCTTGTTGGGAAGCATTTGTCTCTCTTCTTATGCTATTAAAAGGGCGTCCGGGATTCTCTCCGGCCTTCGATGTTGGAGCAAAACCGAAATGGACTTGGAACCTTTAGATCAAGTTTTGAAGAACAGAGGAGTGATCATAATTCCGCCACATGAGTCAACCAATACGCCTTCTCACTTCTTCAAGCATCTGTGAACACAAATAAATAGAAAACTAGATTTTTACAGTAGTCGCAACCGAACAACCCTACGAATAAAAATCATATTTTTCAGGAAAAACGAAAAAGAAGAATTTTTCTTTAGATTTAATTTTTCTCTTGCATAACGAACAAACACGTGTACAAGCAGAAAAAGGGTTTTCTCAGGGGAAAGAAAACTAACCTCGGTTTTCTTTCCCCAAGAAAACCAACACCAAATCCTACCTCAACCCGGTTCATCAATCCCAACCACAGTTCAACCCATCCACTTAAGACGCTCAGTTCACCAACCCCCTATACGGTCAAGCCATCCGCTAAAGCCTCTCTTTTTGAGTTGATCTGATGGACTAGACTGTTAAAGTTTCCATGGCTGTGCACAAGCCAATACATGTCACAGCTAAACATTAGAAGAAAGAACCTTGAGATTGGATTGGTCTCATGTCATGCTACCAAATGCGCAAATATCTGACTTGCTCAGAGATAAAAACCTGCGCAAGTGCTATCCATGGTATCCAGCGCACAACAGGAATAAAGCTCAAACAAGAACTCCCCGTCCCAGCAATCATGGAATAAAAGTCTGAGTCTCTACAGCTACAACATAATCACATACTGCAGGATTAATATATCTAGAGAGGTTTTTATTCACAGGCAAACTTTGTACCAAAGCTGGTGAGGCAGATGGCAAATGCCTGGAAGGCTGAGAGTGGCTGTCGGTAGTCCATGGTAAACATGTCGTCGCCAATCTTCCCAAACTGAAGCAGCACAGTATCCTCGTCTCCAATCCCCCATGGTTGGCTGGGATCTGTTACTGCCACCAGCTGAAAATTTTTCACTGAAGCTACTGTGACCCGACCATGAAAATTCAGGCACCAGCACTGCAGATGCTTCATGCCACCTAGGAGCTTTGTTCCTCAGAACTACAGATCCCGAAGGGTTCTGTGCCTTTGACTTCACAGCATCATCCTCTGAGGTTTCTTGAGCTGAGAGGCATTGCAGGGTGCAGTGCATCCTTCTCGGTCCTCTTGATTTTAGTAGGTTGAATTTGTAAGATACCTGTCCAACCTCAAAATTACTAGATGAGACCTGAGGACTGATTTGCTTGCTGGCAAACGTCGGCTTGCTCGGCTGCTTGCTGCCTTTGCACCATTATATGGTGGCCGGCTGTCATAGATTGTAAATTTTGTCCCCAAGAAATCAGATCTGCAAGGGACATATGACAACAAGTTAAATCTATTAAGAAAGCATATCGAGTCAGCACGCTCACTTAAACTAGGGGTAAATTGGCATGCATGTAAAAGTAGTTTATATTTTAAGATAGCTATAGTCATTTATACAAAAAGAAGCAAGTTCTTCAGCATAAGCTCAAACAAGCTGGCGGCTTCTGTTTTCATGTAAAACTGGTCCAAAAACTGATATTTGAAACAGGCAGTAAGAATTCGTACATGGTGTACAAAAAAGCATACTCTTCAGCATGCATTCAAACACTAGGGTTCAACTATTTGCACGTAAAACTAGTAAAATAAAAGAATTTGCAAGATAAGCTTTGATGAGTATATGAATAGGTTGATACTCTTGTCTCTAATTTTAAAGATGAAGATATGAAACTTTATATAACTTGCAGTATACAGCATAACTGATGCGCATGAGTCAACATTTTAGCAGACTACTAGGCATATACATTCACATGTGAGATAACTGACTTTAAAATTAAATCCAGATCCCCACTTTCATCTTTTAAGAAAATATGTAGTCATTAAGACTATAATGGATGAGGCCCATGGGAGAGTCAATGGTTCAGGGCAAATTCGAGGTGGTTCTGCCAAAAACAAAACAGATGTATTATTAAAAAGTAGAATAAGATCCTCAGGGTCGAGTCACAACCCCAAGCATTTGCGTTATATATAGAGTTATAGAAATTAAGGATTTGCCAGTCTCAGTTAAACTCTAAGCAATTTTATATGGGTGAACTTATTGACCTGCAAATACTTGGACAGATGAGAGCAGCCTTTATTGGAATGAAAACAAGCCTTAAGTTCACGAGCACAAGGAGGAAAAAATTTGCCTTATGAGAAACAACTCAAACAATGATTCGAGTGCCCAAGTGGAATCTAAAGTTATTAAAGAAGCAAGAATTCTAGAATATTCCAAAGCACTCAAGGTTTTTTAGAATGGCGGGAGTGGTTGGACCTAATAGACTTCACACCATACATGGGGTGACTTCCATGGCAAAGCATCAAAAACAACAGAAAAGGTGATCTGGTAACATCTAATAAATAAATGCTGCTGGTGTTATGGAGAGATGCAATAAATATTAATCTTATCCATCCCACTGGAATCAGCGGAGCAACAGAAGATATACCACCATATGTTTCAATCTGTGCATACATAAATGAACACCAACCAGCTATGTTTGTATACACACCTCTACCAGACAGAAGATGCACACATTTTTGTGTTTCTGTGCACGCAACCTGCACTCACGTTTCAATCTAACTGTGTAGGCAAACATTCCATGCCAATTGCAAAAAATATTAAAATCAGATGCATGCTGAAAGAAGTTAAGCAGAAATGAGGAACCTCATAAGAAGTGTTTAGTTTTTAAAGCAGTAAAATAGATATCATAAACAGACATAGTTCCACTTTTTCACCAAAGGATAACTAGAAAAGAATTTGTTGAAGCAACAAGGAAATGTTGCTTGATGAGATTACAGATTCTATACAGTGCACAAGGAAGCAGAAACTAGAATGCTGGAGGCTTACCTCAACTTTCCCATATATGCCTTACTTCCTTGGGACAGGTCATCTGCATCGAGAGAGATAATATACTCAGTGTGGGCACCATGCCTAAATCTTCGAGCTGCCAATAGGAACTTCCCTTTATCCATGACTGCTGCAAGAACGAACTGAATAAGCCACAAATCCAAGAACTGTAAAAGTTGACGCACCAGCAAACTAGACATAGTGAAAAAGACAATCCTTGAACAAATGGTGAATCTCATCCAACCTAGAACATGTGACAATATAAAATCCTCCTATCGGGATCAAAATTCATCTGAGTTAAATAAATAAAGTCAGAAAAGTCAATCACATAGGTCGAGAAGATTAACAAAAAGCACGATGTAACAACACACTACAGGTCAATAAAACGTCCAAAAATCTTTTTACTACATGCATAGATGCACATATTTAGCCGCAAAAAACTCCCTATGATAGAAAACGAGAGAGTTCAGAAATTCAGAAACCATGTAACAAGATTGCTCCACCATTAAATTATCACATCACCAAGTTAGCATTATTTTACCTTTATCCATGATATACCAAGCTTATTGAACTTAAAATTGGTCTCCAAGAAACATAGATTGCCGTGGACAAGGTCCTCCATTCAGCAACTCCATGAACAGGAGTTAGCCATCTGCATAGTTTCACTGTTCTAACCAGTCCACAGATTATGAATGTCACCTTTATAAGAAGCATATTCTCACTGCCAACCATTGATGGCAGGCAATTTTATTTAAAGATTAACCAGTAGAAAAATGCACCAATGTACAAAGCCCATAGACAGCCCATTTCCTGTATGCTCATTGCAAGGACTAATACTTCAAATCCTCCATTAAAGACAATGCATTTTGTATCCCCCCATTTTCATATATGTGCATCTAATCTAAAATAACATACTTGAATTTTTCTTACATAGACATGCGCAATCTAGATACATGGTTGACTTTCGGAATAACTTCAAGGCTGGTATTAGCTAAATCACGAGCCATTACAGCACAGTCAACAAGCCCTACACATCGGTTTAGACATGTAGATCTTTAGGAGCCACCAATGCCAAGCTGACAAACCTTACAGTGTGCCATACCAGGCTATTTGAATTTAAATCAACTGGCAACTACCAAAACTACCTTATGGAAACAAAATAACTGAACCAGGAAAACAGATAATCAGCACAAAGGGAAGCAGTAGTCTTGAAAGATGAGAAAAATAGGCCGAAAAAAAGTTGCAACAGGTCCATGAAAGAAGTTGGCAATTATCCCCAGCAAAGATTACAAATGTAGCTAATGGCATCAACAGATCCAGAAAAGACAGAACCAAAACTACCAGCTACCAATGAAATCAGTAGCTGCAAGGTCAAAAACAGACAAACACTCATCAGCTTTCCCTCAAAAGTATCTTAGTTGTCCCAGTATGTAAAGCTTAAGACTGCGAAAAGTACGCAGAGTATTCCCTTGATTCCACCCCAATATTTGTGTTCTCCTTTCCTTCCATGTGGCCCAAAAGGTAGGAGAGAAAGTTCATTTCCATGGCATATTGATTTTCAAGAATAGCATAAAGAACTCTCAAATGAATATCTATGGAAGCTAGATCGACTAGTATACAAAAAGCTGGAAGAAGATTGAAGCATATGAAAGAGCCTAGCTCGAGTGAGGAATTGTATAAAGAACATTTTGAGAAAAGGGAGCAACTCGCAGAGAGATAAATGTCCCAAATTTGTTAAGTAATGCTCTCGAGAGCTTCAAGTTTAACATAAACCACTAGCCAAGCAATGAAGATAGAGATAAGCCAACGAGGTCACATGTCAAAGTATTGAGATAGCTATTTAAAGTGGCAGTAAATAACCAAGAACACAAGATTAAGGACTCCATACAATTCCAAAAGACAAACATTTGATCCAGTACCAAGCTAAACTGTTTTTCGATATAAATATAAAGAAGTAGTTAAATTCTGGCTATCATATTCGGGTGATATCTTGTGATGAACAGGAGAGGCGCTTAGAATGATATTTCTGATGAGGGTGTACCGTAATTGAGTTAAAATCTTCATTCACATTCAATTTACATAAACCGCAATCCGTCATGCAGTTACAAATATGTCAGAAACCTAAATGGAAGGCTTTAAGTTAGAATTCCTACAGACGTAAATGATTTAATACAAATGAAGTACTCGTGCATCCAACCAACCCTAGAAGTCAAAAAATTCTCAAGGGCATGCTAGCAAAGCTGTATCTCAACCATTGCAATCATCATGTAGCGTGATAAATTCTAATTTCCAAATGAAAACATCCCGGTGCCAACCAAAATTCAAATACATCAAAAGATAAAGCTTTATATTCGCAGCTAGGCATTGCAAGCATGTTCTTTTACCATCAGCCATACATAGATGTAGAAATATTGAAATAATCTACCATGAGAAGACGCATTATATTCAAATATCTACTTACTTTGTGTCAAGCCGAGGTATAAATAAAATGTCGAATTCTTCTTGTTCCTTTTTATAAAGGATTGGATCGGCGAGTCCCTTGGCCCCGGCTGCAATTAACCTCGCATTTCACATCCAATTAATCCTAACCTTCCACGATAACATATAATTATGGAAAATAAAAAATAAACCATTAATACCCGAATCAAAAAAATTTCTCACAAAATGGGAATTTTTTTTAAAAAAAAGAATGAAAATCCCCAACAAGAAGCCCCAAGATCCCAACTTTCCACCAGATCCACGCCCAAATCCTTATAGATTACAGGGAAAAAGAAATTACGAATAAAAAACCGGCAAACAAAGAGATTAAATCGGCGAAAAACCCCGGATTTACCTGTTTGAGGGAGGAAGGGAAGGTGATCCGCCCGCTCTCCAGCGGGGATCGGACGATCCCCTTGGTGATCTCCCTCCACCGCCGGCAGACGCAGGCGCAAGACACCACGTCCTTCCGCAGCGGCCACCGCTCTCCTCCGTCCTCCACCCTCTTCACGATCTCTCCCAGCAGCTCCGGCAGCATCCGCGCCCACCGCCCCTCCGCCACCGGCGCCGCCCCCTCCTTCTCCTCCTCCCCCTCCCGCAGCGGCGAGCTCCTGGCCTCCACGAACAACTCGTCCGACGATCCCGACGATCCCGACGACGCCGACGACCATCTCCTCGATTGAATCGCTCTCCGCCGCGACGCCATCTCGCTCTCTCTCTCTCAGAGAGAGAAGGCGTCTCTTCTTGCCCCTCCCCTTTGTGGGAGGGGTTTTTTTCCTCTCTCTCTCTTTTATTATTATTTTTTATTTTTCATTTATTATTTATTTAATTCTCTGATTGCGGAGGAGGGGCAGGGAGTGGGGACGCGGAGGGGGGTTTGTATAGGATACAAGAAACGTATTTGTACTGTAATTAATATTTAATTAAGTACTTAATCTGGGGTTTATTAATGGAATAGATATATAATTTTGATGGTGATATTCCCTGCCGTCTTTGACTCGCTCATTAAATTTAGGCTTGCAAAGACTGTGATCCGGTCCTGGCCATTTTGGAATCAAAGACTATTTGTTCCTCATCTTATAAGCCTTGAGGGAAAAGAAAAATGCTTATTGAGCTCTAGTGTGATGTAGTCAATGACTCATAGGCCCTCATTTGATGGGTATGGTATGGGTCATGATAACTTCCACCCTGTCTTCGAAATGGACGTGCACTGGACTTCGATGCATTCGTTGTCGAGAACTCTCTCATGTAGAGCTCTCATTGAGCTAGCTATGGTTCAGTTCGGATTCTTGAAACCTCTTGCTTATAAGAAAGAGGAGGGTCCAACTCTTGTTCTCTGTAGGGATGCTACTGGATTTGGCCAGATCCCATTACCTCCCAATCTCATTTGGTACCTGTTTGGGTGTGGTTCCATGGTTTAAGTCAAACGCCATCCATCCAAGAGTTGGATTGGGTCCGGATGAATAGAAAATGGAAAAAAATAAATATGTTTAGATACGAGATCAGGTTGGATTGGGATCCAATCCGAGTCTCCAGCAAATATTATTATTTGGAAAGTTCAATTTCATTAAATTTTTTTAAAAAATTATCCATTAATGTCTTGGTCTCGAGATATATTTAGTAAGTTTTGTAAAAAAAATATATATAAGGGGTAGAGGGACGTACCTAGTTAACGACCGAGTCTGAATCCAAGTTAGGCCTGCTGCAAAGTCAAACTCATACTCTGACATAAATATCATTGGATTTGATCAGATCAAGATTGGTTTAGTTTTTTTTTTTTTTTTTTGGAGGGCCCATACTCAAGCCTAAAAGATTCTGTACGTCTATCTTCGGATCAATACACAACTCATTGATCTATGTTACTAGATTAGACCTAGGTCTACATGCATTACTGACAATTCCATTTCTTCGCAAATAGTTGAAGAGGGATTATGTTAATACAAATAGTAGAACTTCCATTGTATTTCTCCAAAGAGTTTTGCTATATGCTACACCACCAAAGTTAATAGGAATCTAAAATACGTGAAAGAGATAGCGCCTTTTTAAGGACTTGTTTGGTTCGTGAAAAGCATTTTCCGTTCTAAAAATATGTTTTCTGAAAAGAAGATTTTTAGAAAAATAATGACTAGAGATGTACTTTTGGCATGTTTGGTTAAACATGGAAAAGTGACAGATTTGCAGAGTGCTTATGTTTGGTTGACCATCCACTTTTTTGGAAAAGTTATGTGTAATTCCTATTATACCCTTGATAAAAATTAAGTATTTAATGCCTCTTTAATACTAAAGGGACTTTTTGGGAAAAAATAAAGATGGAGTGATTCCCGCCTCATGGAAAATTAACTTTTCCATATTTCTCATGGAAAAGACTTTTCCATAAAATAGGAAAATCATATTTCTATAGAAATACAACTTTTTTTTTCTTTTAAAAATTCCAATCAAACAAGAAGCATCTCATTGCTTTTTCGTTGACTACACTTTTCTCTTTTTTTTTTCTTTTTTTTTTTTTTTCTGCGAACCAAACGATTCCTAAGTTGGAGGAGCTGGATTTTTCGAAATGGTTTCGTGGACATGCGCATTGTGAGCCAGCTCATATCCGAGAGTTCTCTGCGGTGCAAAAGCGGCACGGATCCCATTTTTATATTGGAACAGAGAAGATATCTATTTGTGCTCATATTACAGACGATAGGCGAATTTTATTTTATCCAAGTATAGAAAATTCCCCATGCTGTACTTGTTTATATGGGCCATACGCCGAATTGTAGGGGCACAAGTCCAAAACTAACATATGTCCCTTGTACCTTTAAAAGAAAAGAATAAAATACTCTAAAGGTTAGATATATTGGAGGCTAGAATTTGAGAGTAAGATTTTGTATTCTATAATTCTTAGCTTTCTATAGTGGAACACTTGCACCGTTTCTGTCCGTGGGCGTAGACCAATAGAATGAATCATGTAAATATGTTGTGTTTTTGTTATTTTCTCCTTCTTCTTCTTGCTTCGCTATTGAATTTTGGATCTTGAAGTTTTCTATAAGAATTTATGGTTACATCCAAAAAAAATAACATAGTTCAACTCACATCATGGCAAATATGGCCAAGCACGGTATAAGCGTAGAATCCTCCAAAAAAGCACTTAGAGTCTGTTTGAATTTTTTAAAATTTTTTTATAGAATTTATAGATTGGCCCGGCTATTTTTGGATATTTCATCTAACCCGGTTTGTAGCTTATGATCCTGTCGGTTTGTACTAACCCAATTCATGAATAATATAGACTTTTTCACACTAATCCAATAGGAAAGCCCTTAAAAACTATATCAGATGATGGTATAATGTCGCGACTTAAATTTCACACACACATATATGCAAACATCTTGCTGCAGAAAAATGGTACATACTTGAGAATACCAAAATAGATACGGTACGTCCAAAAAAGAAAAATAAATATAATATCTTGTCCCGATGACATCCGGACCGTTAGCGCTGGAATGATTGCACCCAAATATATTATCATGTTAGCATTCAATTAAGATTGATGTCATACATAGGCATATGGAGTGGCATCATTTTGGTTACTAGGGAGAGGATATAATGGTGTCGCAGCAGCACACCTGATCATGGCTCCATTTTTATTTGCGGATGGAGACAACATTGACCGTTCTTTTGGAGCTCGCAAAGATATTCTTATACACAAACGAAAGATTGCGAGTGGTCAGCGGAGTCGTAATTGTTAGGCCTGCTGAAAATAACTCTGATGGGATCTTATAAGCACTTGGAGATTTTCTTTTTCTTTTTCTTTCTTTTAAGGAAATGACGGGACCCCAACCAAAAGCCATCAGTTTTTTTGGGTACACGTTACACTCTACTATTCTTTACTTCAACTACATATATGCAACAATACCCATGATTTGAATTGTGGACTTCCTACAGAGCAAGTCTTTTAAGAATGAGGTGTTTCTTCACTTCAACTATATATGCAACAGTACCCAGGATTTGAAAGAGCCAAGTCCTGAAGAACTGAGGTGCCAAACCACTTAGCTAACAGTTTGTTGGCTCAATGTATGTAAGATGTTCAGAGCAAACTGTCAATTATGAATCCATAAATTAATTCCAACCATACTAAACGAACCAAGAAATGAAATAACCATAGGTCACTTCTTTTTTTTTTTTAAAAAAAAAGACTGCAGCTCAGGCTGGTACGGTCGGGTTAAGACAAGCTATCTATATCAAATGATGAGCCCAACTGACTTTAATACACTAAACCGACCTGACCCGACTCACCTGATTTGTCCCAGTGTAATCCATTCTGACCCAACAATATCAGCTGATGCAGGTTCAAATCTTGGTTGAGTATTTCTTAATGAAGTAACCATGATTCTGTTGTCAAGAGCCAAATGAGGCTGTGTGATATGAACCAACCAATATATATCTTGGGAAACAATGCTAAAAAATCTCTAGTCCTTTCTACCTCTCACCTCGGCTTGATCATGAGTGCACAAGTACAGCAGTTTATCCCATCCTCTTCTTGAGGGCGTAAGAGTACCTCGACAGTTTTTCAGTTTATAATGGGTTGATAATCTCTAAGTTCATCTATTTTTGATTGATAAACTAAACATATTTCCATAGAGTTCTATCATTGCCTCTTTCACTCAGAAACACAGCCAGTGGTTGTCTCTTATAACCAATATTAACTAGGATTAAAAATGACTAATCTTAATAACAGCACCATTTTCTTTCTGAACTGTAACCGCAAAATCTCAAAACCATCCTATCCACATTCATCTACTATTGCTTCTCCCAAGCTCGATGCAAAAATATCTTCCAACATTGACTTCTTTGTCAGATAATCACTTGAAACAAACTCCGGGCAATTTCTGCACCGCTCTCACTTTAGCAGCAAAGAGTTCTAGAAATGAGGTGATCTAATTAATGCAGTTATATGATAATTAATCAGAGAAAATCATTTTCCATGACCCAAGCATGAATTAACCAAAAATATTTGATTAAGGGTCATGCTTTCTAGCAATTCTACACTTCTAGATCTTCACCCAAACAGATTCATAATTATAATTTGTTAATAAAGAAGAGGGGTTGGTAGCACCAAGTCCATGCTATATGATCGACTTTAATTAGTTACTGAAACAAGTAGCTTCCAGAGCTTTGATAAATAACCAATGAGGGATGCCTCACGATATGGTAAACATTGGCATCATTGATATGTCCAGCATTCTAGGTTTTGACTAAACTAGTGGACCCTGATAACCTGCACCATTTTGGTCTTCTCTAAAGACTGCAGTCATGGGGTCTTGTTTTATTTATAGTACTTTGTACCAGGGAATCATGATGTGAGCATATCCAAAAAGTTACTTCCTGAATCCTGATCCTCATAAAATTCAGCTTCTAAAATCGTTCCCTTGGATCACCCTCCGGCTGTCTAGTCATCTCTTTCAAAGGATAATCTCTTTGGCATGGGAACTCTAATTTTAATGAGGAACATGCAAAGAGCTCCCGAGAATTTGAAAGGATGAAATATTTCCAGGATCATGATATGATGAAATGGACAAAAGGGCTCTCAAATTTTCTAATGATAGAAGTCAATTGGTACAAGGAATACCAAAGTCAAACAACCAAGTCACGGAGAGAGAGAGAGAGATGAAACTTTTAGTAGGCTAAGGAAAATGAACTACAGTTGTTGACAAGGATTAGGAGGCATCCAATAAGTAACCTCAGCAAGATTGCATGTCACAATCCTTTTACTCTCTCTTACGTAATCTGGAATCCTGGATTGCGAGGCTATACAGATTTGCTTGAGCAGATAATAATGATAGGCAATTTCAAGACTCAGGTATAAGTGGGACTTGGTTCGGAGGCAATTGAGTGGATGAGTATGACTGGACGACAGAGAAATGGAGAATGTAGAAGGTGAACCTCGATGGATGAGTCTTTTTATAAAGGAAATGAAGAATGGAGAAAAGGAAATATTTCTGAAGAAGGCAAATCCATGGAAAGGGATGTAATTTGTTGCAAAGGTCTCATTGTCTAATATCAAGGAGACGCAGACACTAATGAGAGATGGAGGAAATGATCTGATAAAGTTGATCATAAGAGGTGGAGGTGGAATGGGGTAAAAAAGAATCTCTTTCCTTCATCATATCTAGCATAGAAAGTATACATTGAGGAGCCAGCAGTTGCCAGAAAGCTTTTGTGTTCTGGCCATAAAGCACAAAATTCCAAATCCTAAGATCCTTGATCCCATGAAAAGTTTGTACAAAAGGAGGAATAAGGCTCCACACGACATGTGGTTCCTGAGATGGAATAAATAGCTCAAATAATTTGGTGCAGCAGAATGGGGTGCCCACAGTTGGCTCACAATACATATCCCACAGCTTGTACGACCTGCTTTGAACAACTTTATATATTACCATACCCAATTGAAAATTTTCAATCCTTAAATGAAGGAAATTTTGTTTAAACTTGGTCCTCCAAAATTTCTTTGCGAAACCTTTACAATCCTCGAATGGAGCTTACAACCCACTTCATGAGTTCTTGCACCCTCCTTAAGGTTTTAACTCTAAAACAATAATGTCGTTCCTGAATGAAGTATTGAACCAAGTCAATCTTTCTAATGACCAATCAAACCATGCTTCGACAAGAGCTTGTACCGCTCCAAGTCTGACATTCACTCTCCCAAAATAAGTAGCTTTGAAAAGCTGGAGGTTCTCTTTCGAGTGCATATAGTTCCATCTTTAAGCTGTGAAAAAAAAATCATAATAAAGCAAGAGCCTTCAATCTTCTTAAATCATTAAGGTTTGCTCCTAAGACCCCACTTCAGATGGGACAAAATGAGTTCAAAGTTTTAATTATCATAGATGAGGATCTTTCCCTCTACAAATTGTGGTTTAATCTCCCCGAAATCATTGGCAAATTTTTGTAAGTGCAAATAAGTTCTAAAATATTTAAGGGTCACTAACTGCGAGGAACACAAAATTCCATACAATTTTTGGACCGCCAATGACTAGGTCGCTAAAAGCAAAAGGATCCAAGAAACAGCCAAATCAGACCACAGGCCCCTAAAACTAAAGACTAAACCTCAAATTACCAAATATCTATTCCCTGATGCCTTAAGCATAACCTCAACTTCATACTTACCCAAATTCAGATGTCCACCCCCCTCAAAAATAATTCTCCCATTTGACCTTCCAGAAACCCAACTGACTCTTACATCTTTTAAATAAATTTTATCTTCCTAGGCATTCAAGATTGAATCTCATACTCTAAACTAAAAGTGCATGTAGCAACTATCCATTAAACTTATTAATCTAAATAGAAGTTGTTGTTCTAGTTCACTGATCTGTTTGTCAAAAGATTAGAAAAAGGTTCAAAAGCAGTTTCAAAGCAAGAGGGTGAACATGCAAAGCCAATTCAAGCTATTAAGATAGGGTGGAATAAAACATTTTGACTGTCATTCATAGTGCTAAAAGGTCCAACAAGATCTCCTGGTCATGTTTGGGAACTTGCCAAAGCTAACCTTATCAATAAAGCTTTGTCCTGAAGAAATTGGTCTCAGAAAATGGGCTATACGTTTGTAAAATAAGAATCTCACCACAATACCTTTGTAAAGTAAGAATCTCGCCACAAAATTAGAAGGGTCACTGTGCAATCTACTTGGGGTCTCCAATTCCAAGAAGAGAATGGCCCAAGATTAACTCGTTAAATGCGAGGCTGAAGTCACTGAAAGGATATCCTACATCAAAGAGCAAACCATTAGTTTAATTTAACACTAAAAAATGCATTTAAGATGCAAATAATCTAACTTCCGACAATTCTTCAAGCCAAACTGCCACTTGATTCACTTAAAGATGCTTCATTTTGAAAGATGAAAATCCATCAAATTCTACAAAATTTGATTCCAAAACAAGTGCTGAAAAGGTTTGTTGTTAATACATGAAGAGCATGCTTATTCCCTAATACATGGAGTCATGACTGAAAGAATAATATATTAGATGGATTGGGAGGGAAAAAAGAAAAAGCAAAATTTACTCTTGTTCACTTTCTATTCGGTGTCAGATGCAATGTTGGCCATGGGATGCGACCCATACATGAGATTCTGCAACCCTGGCTTCAGCTCCTTGTTACAAAATTCTTCGTACTCATCTCTATCTCCTGCCTTCTTCTTCACCTCGACCACCATGAGCAACGGGGTGAGCTCAAAAATCTCTGCAGCTATTGTCAAAGGCCCCTTCTCTCCCTCCCTCGTCCCTTCCAAGCTCACCCGGCAATCCTTCTTCCTCACCGTGAAACTCACCACGTTGGCAATCTCCTCCAATTTCGATATAATCTTCGACACGGGCTCCCCGGAGATAAACCTGGCCTCCTCCCCTTTCTCCTCAAACAGCCCGGATAGATTGAATCCCCTTGAGAACGAGATTATATCGAACGCGTTCAAGCTTGCCGGCCTGGGGAGCGCCGCCCGCCGGTGCTCTTTGGACAGGGTGGCAGGGCAGGATGCAACCGAGGAGTCGGACTCCGACCCGGACTCGGAGGCGTCGGATTCCTCCGGATTGTCCTGCCCGTCCCGCAGCGGGCCGCTGCCCCCGTCGAAGTCCTCCAGGCTGTGCAATTGGTCATCCTCGACGTAGAATCGGATGTGACGGAAGCCCTTCTTGAACCACCGGTTCTCCATGATCTGGGGGATGGTGATTCTCGTCTGGGGATTTGTGTCAAGCAGGTGGGTGAGGAGCCGGATAAGGTCGCGCGAGAACCAGCGGGGGCACCGGAATTCCCCTTTATAGATTTTCCGGTACATGGACATGATGTTCTGGTCATGAAAGGGGAGGTATCCGGCCATAAGGACGAAAAGGATGACGCCGCAGGACCAGATGTCGGCCTTGGCGCCATCGTAGCCCTTGCAGGCGAGGATCTCGGGGGCAACGTAGGCCGGGGTGCCGCAGAAGGTGTGGAAGAGGCCGTCCTGGCGGATCTGGTCGGAGACAGCGGAGAGGCCGAAGTCGGAGACCTTGAGATCCCCGTTGTCGTCAACGAGGAGGTTCTCGGGCTTGAGATCGCGATGGAAGACGCCGCGGGCGTGGCAGAAGCCGACCGCGGAGATGAGCTGCTGGAAGTAGCGTCGGGCTACGTCCTCCTTGAGGCGGCCCTTGGCGACCTTGGAGAAGAGCTCGCCGCCGCGGACGTACTCCATGACGAAGTAGATCTTGGTCTTGGTGGCCATGACCTCGAAAAGTTGTACAATATTCGGGTGACGGACGCGGCGAAGGATGGCGATCTCGCGCTTGATGTGGGCGACGAGCCCGCCCTTGAGGATCTTTTCCTTGTCGAGGGCCTTGATGGCCACGCACTCGCCGGTGTTGACGTTGCGTGCGTGGTAGACCTTGGCGAAGGTGCCATGCCCGAGGAGCTTACCCACCTCGTAGCGGCCGAGGAGTAGGGCCCCCGGGGCCGTCTCCCTCTTGCTCTTCATCGAAGCCGGCGCGTCCGCCATTAATGGATTGGAGGAGCTCGCGAGCTCCTACCCTTCCTTCCCCCTCGATCGCTTCCTTTCTTTGTTTTCGATGGGACTAATCTAGGGTTCCAGGGTTTCCAATATATTAAGAAGATGGCCGCTCGAACCTGGGGGCCGGAGGGAGGAGGGTTTCGCGAGAGCTCCGTTTGAGCCGCGTCCTGTTTGTTAACGTCTCTCTCTCTCTCTCTGTGGGCTGTGGCAGCTTCCTTTCCATTTGCCTTTGGGCCCCTCCGACCGCGCATTAAAAGCCGCACGCGCGGTCGGGTCTCTGTAGCATATTCCCAAGCACGACATATTCCCAAGCACGCATCTTGAAGCTACACGAGGGATCATGCTTGCTTCCGTTGGATGGCTTCCTTCGAACCAAACGCTAGAATTCACGTCAGATTGATTAAAGGATGGGAAGCGGAATTGCAGATGACCTAACAGTCCAGGCATGACTTAATTTTTTTCTCTCCACGTGGCAAGAGGAAGAAGGGCGATCTATGGACGGCATGGCTGACCGTTGGATGTCGGTCAGGTGATGTCGTACAGCTGGAGGTTAGTTGTACTCGAATATCGTTCTTGTTGTCGAGATTCCGCCCATGTGTTTCCCTGCGTTGACCAACCTACTCCACTCCTCTCGGAGAACAGCTATTTGGTTGCGAGCGAACGCGGCGCACTTTGCAGCTGGATGGATGCCACGTAACCCAAAAATTGCTGGGCAAGAAAGAGGGAGAATCCCCACCACTCGATGCCGAAAAGTTTTCCACGTTTTGACCAGCAAAATATCATCCGGCCTATCAACAAAACTCGTATTAGATTTGCGACATGCAAATTTAAATTTAGGCTAAATAGATTCGTATCATAAATAAGTTAATTTATTTAAACTACTTGATAATCCGATTGAATTCAGTTCCAGTTCCTTTATCCATTTAATCAATTTAATTCGTTTAATAATTAGTTCAAATCGGATAGCTAATAAACTATATAGGATATATAGATTAACATGTACGTAGATTATCTATTTATAAGCGGATCAGTTCTGATCTGTTTGTAAACTAGATTGACCAAAAAATCCTCCTGTCACACATAAGATTTTAGCAATAGGGTATTTCTTATCGTGCTGATGTTGGGGCACATAGCAATACTCTTATGTTTTAAATGAGAAACACTTCCCTTCAATAGTTAATAAATCCAAGGAGCCATAAAAGAAGTGAAGCAGTTGTGAGTGATGAGTCATCGTGTGCTGTTCCCAGGGTTGGAGCCGCGGATTTGACTCCCCGCTTGCTTTCTCTCAAAAAAGAAAATGCTTTCGTCAGGAAGTTTCTTCAACTGGAAGACAGGACGATTCATGCATCCATCTATTATGTACATCTTGTATTCCAAAAAACTACTTTATGTTATATTATAAAATGACAGATGAATATTGTCGTTTACCAAGCAAAATGCCTTTGATTTTTTTCTGAAAATATTAAATGAAATTTGTTTGCCAATGACAATTTCAGTAAATATCAAGAAAATGGATTCTATTTTCTACCTTTTTGTTTACCAATTACATAAATTATTATCGCCGCAATCCTATATTTCCATCTTCTAATTTCGAGCTTGATGCTTGGAGGTAGAATCCTCAATCGACTTCCTAATTTTCTCTCCAATTGAATTATTTTACGTATATACCTTCCTATCTACTGAACCCATATGTCCAAATACCGTAATTATATATTTTTTAATTAAACATGCATTGTACATGTCTGGATTGCTAATCGAAAAGAAAAAAATAATAATTATAGAAATTTCTATAGCAAGATAGGCAATAAGCTTTGGTACAATGGTGAGGCTACCGACATAGGTAACGTGAGTTTGAAATACAATAACAGCTTCACCATATGTGCTGACGTAGGTAAGGTTGTGCATATTCGAACTTTTTTAGACCTCGAGGTGGTGAGAGTTTCATGCATGAGGCTTATAACCGGAGAAGCAAATGGGCCGATACTTGTCGAAGGCCCCTTTAAATTTCCCACGGAATCGGCCTAAAAATTCTAACTGGGCTGGGCCACTACAGCGCGTGAAGTTCGAGCAGGTTTAGAATTTTGGATTAGATCTCCTCCATATACTTTCCCAGAGCTCAGTGCTCACAGGGGCTCCCTCAAACCTCCTCCATACGCGGCTTCCCCTCCGTCTAACTAGTAGGAGAAGCTCATCAAAGCTCCGGCGATCACCGTAAGGAGCGATCATGGCGGCGGAGGCTGGAGCCATCGCTCTTCCCTCTATGTACAACGACGACGACGACGACGAGGAGGAGGAGGAGGAGGAGGACGAACAAGAGCTGGAGGTCCACGCTGGAGCAGGAGGAAACGCCTACGCTGACGGCGGATCGCACAACGGCGGCGTTGCCCCGCCCGCGCAGCCCGACCTCATGAGCTTTTCTCCTTCCTAGGTGCACCGCTCGGAATGAAAGAGGTTAATTAGCAGAGAAGGACAAAGAAAAGAAAAAATAGCCAGCAGGAACCCATTATTACTTGGAGAATGACGATTCAGGAGAACCAGTGGGAGAAAGTTCTATCGCTTTTTAGAATAAAAGCTAAAAAAAAGGCACCAAACCAGAAGCAATCCATTACGAAGTTATTTAGCAGATTACTTGTTTCCTGCCTGCGTGATTAATGGAACATGCATGAGGGCATGTTCCAAACTACGACGTCTTGCTTCACGCTTACGTTTTGTTTCCGGAAATTGTTACTCCACGTCAAAACTGTGATTGATTAGCTAAAAATGAAAGATGCTTCACAGATTTTATTATAAGTTCAATGCCATTCGTTCAACCCTGGCTTAAGTTCTTGGAATTGGTGGCCGGCTCCTGATTTGTTTGATTCGCGAGAAAAAAAATTTTCTTATCAAAATATCTTTTATAAAAAGCTGAAGTCTATATATATACATGATATTTAAAAAAAATAAGTTCCTGTATATTTGGTTGACAGTAGTATAGAATGACTTATATTTGGTTAAGTATCTATTTTTTAAAAAAAATTATGTAAAATACCTATTATATATTTAATAAAAAGAAAGATCTCATCTTATTTTATCTAAAAACTTAAAGATATTGTTGAAAAAAATATATTTTAATTTCCATCCCGTTATAATTGGACTTTCTCATGTCTCACATAGATTTTTTTTTTTTTTTTGCAAAGAATATGAAAACTTTTTTTCCCATAAAAAAAGTTACTTTTCTAATTTTTTTTAAAAAAATTCCAACTAAATATGAAATATTTCTCCTTTTTTTTTCGTTGATTACACTTTTCCCTTCCTCCCTACGGGAGCCAAAAAAATCATAAGGGATGTTTAACTTTCCGACCATTATGAAGTTCTTCCTTGCTGCAGTCTTTGAAGGCAAGCTAAGGTGATCCCAGACGTTTATACTGTTTAGGACTTAGGAGATCAAGTCCAAGCCCAATACTGCAGGATTTTGAGGTGTCGTGGTTGTTAGGGAACATAGATTTCTCAACATTCTTTATCTTCTTTGCATCAACTTAGCCGAAAGTCAGTCGAGGAATCTCTGCAAATAATTGAAAAGTGAAAGGTCCCACCCCAGCCTTCTTTTGATTGAAATTTTTTTCATGCTTTTCTCTCGTAGAATCCGCTTTATTGGCACCTGGATCGTGTCCTCATCATTTCTAATGCTTTTATTCTCCATTCTCGGCCTTTCCTCCGTTACAAACATCCATCGATCGAAGTCAAATCTAAATGTCCTCATGCTTTTGCTTTTTGTCTGCGTATGGGATTCACGCTCCGGCTTCCGTCTAATCTGCCAACTTTGTGATGATGTCAATGATTCACATTAAATAATAATATTTTCACACATTTTGGTAAAAATTATGAATTTCTTATATCTTAATCCATCTCGATCTCTCGAGGATTTGGAAGTGCTGCTGGGGACCGGCTTGACTCAAGCATAGAGTAGAAGAGATGCTGGAGGGCTCGACGGTGAATCGTAGAAAGCCGAGGTTTGAAATGGATGGTTGTGTATGGAGTCGTGGTGAACTAAAACCATTTAGATGACAAGTGAATTAATCAAGTAAGTAGCTGATCTACAATCTCCATATTAGACAACAACTGAAACGTATCATGATGACAGTCCACATAAATACCTACGGGGAACTTGAAATCATGACCTCGAGCAATTTGAGCTTTAATTAGCTGCTTGATATCAAAAGGTTCAGTTGTTAAGGAATAGGTTAATAATATATAAATCATGCTTAACATACTAAAGGTGGGTTTGAGACAAGTAGTCAACCCAAATTCTCTATGACTTGTTTGCCACAAGCTAGCTTCAGTTATTGAAGGGGGAAAAAATGTTCAGGAAAACAAGTGGGAAGGTCACAACAAATGGATTTAAAACTACCTTTAGATCATCATAGAACTAGTTTTTCCATCGTTTTTCCTACTTCTTTCAGTATTTAGTACAAACACCATTGTTTCAGTTGCTTAAATAACAAAATCATATCGATTTAAAATTTCAACTATCATTTGACTTACCTACGAATCGCGTTCCTGCTCTTTTTCGAGTAGCAGGTACAATCACCAACATTTTCATGTTGTGCCAGTCGTGATTCACTTGCATTTGCAATGTGTTTCATTAATGTTATAATAGTTCTTGAAAAATACTTCTACAGCAAGCAAGTCTTCAAATGGGAGAGTTTTGCAATCCTGAACTACAAGCATTAGTAAAAGTTATTGGACACCATGGAAGCCATTTAAAGTCACAAGCAGAAAAGGTACGGCCAGTGTGACTTTGCCTTCATGGTGTTCAAGCCTGGCTGAGGAAGAGTTATGGAAAGTAAAACAAAAATATACTGATTCAAGACTTGGTTATCATATGTAATGATCGAATCATTCACGATAAATAAAAGAAAAAGTAAGGCTATTCCATTTCGGTGGTTGAACCAAAAAAAAATGTCACATCAGAGTATCACTCGAATCAATCATTAATCACCTATGACATGCTTGGTGATGCGGTCTAAATTTGTCAACTTGTGACCGATCAGACCACTTGATCATATTGGCCGACCAATAATAATAACCAAATCAATCGACCAGCAGCAACAGTGGATCATGTATGTCTAATTCAAAACATATTAAAAGCAATTAAAGCCTATTAAGAAGAATAGTTACAATCCTACACATTTATAAGGTGCATTGCCATACATTGAGCAGCCATTGTAGCCTGGACAGTTATTGTGATTGTTACGGCATGCCCGCTCTTTCAAAACAACGGCTTCATGCCCACATTTCTATATATACATAACCCCGAGAGACCTCCAAATATGATTTTTCTCTTTTACTCCACTCTACATTGTTCTTACTCTTAGATATCCAATATTCCACTAAAGCACAGTTTGTCTTAAGCATCAGAGAGTCCTCTGGCAACTTTCGATGTTTCTCCTTTCTGTTTGCAAGCCGGACCTTTCACTCCGAACCGACCTTCCAGTCCGTGCAGATCAGAAGTTGACTAACCGCTGCTCATCCTTTCAACTAATCCATCCAGCCTCAGTCGGATTGGATTTTGGTGCATGTGCACTGAGCTCTGAGAGATCTGATTTTGGTGGCAATATTTAGCATCATATTTGAAGTTCGGAACCTTTAGAGAATCCCCCTTTTTTATTGTCTCAAACCCTATATGATTTTTTTTGCATGTTTTCTCCAAAAGTGAACCCTACTTATCAGTTAGCCTGCATCATGGCTCTCCCTTCGTACAAACCTTCTCACTGTTGTCCTTGCACTCTTCATTCGTAGCAGCACCAAGAGAGATTCTAATTGGACTGCCAAGCATGTTAGTAACATATTTCCTACAAAGCACAAGATTAGTGACATGTTGGAGTCCAGAGAACATTTTCATTAACATTTATCGATCTTATGCAAGCATTACTCAAAACATAGAGAGAAGTGCGACCCAAATGATTATGACCAACTAATGCTACTCTATCATCAGAAAAATTATTGACGCTTTTTCTTCTTTTTTTCTCCAAACCTTTTAAAAATTAGCTAGGAAAAATTAGCCAAATTTGAGTTTGTGACCATGTAGGGCCCAAGTAGAACTTTGATTTGCATGCCATGAGATTCCATAGCCTAAGATTCCATGGTAAGCCTTCTTACTTCGGGGTAAGGTAGAAACGTAGACAAACTTCTCCGGTCGTTTACCTTCCGATTTCCGCGGGAAGCTCGCAGGTTTCAGGTTCATAAAGGGCGGGGACCGCACGGAAAGGGGCATTTGCACCAGTGTGAGGGTGTGAAAGTGGGTTCGTCAGGAGTTCGGTCAGCTTAATATTTTTCTAAAGATGAGTGTCGACGTCAGGAGATTCGCAGCTCCACCTCACGTGGACTCCAACGTAAACCACCGACCGCCGTCCGGTTGTCTTAATTAGGCTCATTCACCCCCTTTAAATTTCTTCTATTTTTGGGAGTGGGGTTGCATCTTATGCATGAAAGAAGGATTCAACTTTCTTAACGCGAATCCGCCGTTGGCTTTTCCCCCGGTCGCTTTGCGATCTGTGCAGACGGATGAATGGCTAGTTCCGATCACTTTGAGAGGTGTGCGGAGAGTGATCCAACGGTGAATTTGTTAGAAGAAGGTGAATCCTTCTTTCGCGCCAAAGATACAACCCCTTCCATTCTTTTGCTACTTAGACCTGCCACAAAAAAAAAAAAAAAGAAGCCGTTGCTTTTGGAAGAGTATAGATGGGGTGAATCCCAAAGCTAGTCAATATTTTTATCAGCTCCTCTGGCTTTAATGTTATTACAGATCGGTCCTTTTCATGTCATGATTATGAAAATATTATGCTGCATTTTGCAATTATTTGGCATATTTATGTAGCAATAGTAGTCAAAAATAATAAATGAGATCATATGCATATAATAGAGTATAATTGTCACGGTAACAATACTCAAAGGAGATGCCTTGCTAAGAAAAAACCTTTGACAAGAGCAACCGCCATATTCAATAAATGATCAACTTCTAGCCAAAAGACTTCGAAGAAAATAATAAATGCACATTAGATAATTTGTTAGAAAGCAAAATTAAAAAATAGTTTTTCGAAACAAAGGAATAATTTGAAATGCTCCAGGCATGTTTTTATAAAAAAATATAGAAAAAGCTATCAGTCTTGTACTTACGCCAAATGGGTAGTGGTGTTCAATTTAGATTGATTTATAATCTTTTGTAAGCATAGAAATAGCCGATGACATGAAACTTTTATAAAATAGTTAAATAAAAACAATTTAGATACCTTCTTTCTCTTTTTACAAGTGACTCTCAACAAGTAACATCTAAAAATTAATAACAAGCTGCCTCAAAAGAGATGAAATCATTCAAACTTCTCTGAATCAACCTATTTTGAAGCTAGAAAAATTTGTACCTAAATGCAGATGGAGCCGATGTTTTTTTTTTTTTGGTAAAATGGCTACTCACACAGCTCTAGCATGAGCATAGCCAACTACATCCCAAAGTACACAAAATAGTAGAAGAAGTCTACGGATCCATAGGAAATCTCTCGAATGATGCGCGACATATGAGGCAACCCAGTTTGCCACTCGGTTTGCCTTTTAGAGAACATGCCTAACCTGGACAGTACAACACTCCCACATCATCCATCGAGTGTCGCTGAGAAGCGGGTGCTCTGGTAACTCCCGCCCCTTTCCTCGTAAACGCTCAATCAACGCAACTAAGTCCCTTTCCAGAATGATACAGTCAACCTCTAGTGCATGTCTCTCAAAGGAGGAGCCAATGTTGAAATGCATTAGGTATATTTTCTTTCCATTATGAAACTAAATGACTCTATTTTGCTCTCTATATAGAATATTTTTATCATTTAACCAATGAATATTTGAATCCAGATCCGTAATCAAATACAGTTTGAGGAGGAGGTGAGTTACAAGCAATGAGGATAACATATTGCTACTCCCCCTCTATGACTTGAAGTTAATCACTCCTGGACTTACCTGATTACCGATGTTTGTCATATCTCACTCAAAAAACCGACTCTTTTCAAGAGATTCGTGTCACCAAAAGGAGATGACACCAGCAGATACAACTCTTTTTGCTGCCAATTTTGCACCTAAATCTCATCTTTTGTGGAACCTTTTTTTTTTTCAAGTCAAATTAAATTCAGGCAAACAATAATCTCTAATTACATAGGTCAAAAGAAATTTTGTCACACCTATTGTCCTACTATTTCTATTTCTCGTAACCTTTTCTAATTAACCCCATAATTAATAGAACTAGAATGATGACAGCCACACTTGTAGATGTGTCACAGGTGAATAGAGCAAAGTACAACCAAGAACTAGCCTTTTTGAACGAAATGTTAATTTTCTCTCTCTTCGTAAATATCATCATGCAAAGTTGGTTTCACCAATTGAAACGCATGAGACACGTAACGGTAACTTTCCTTTCCCCCATTTTTTTATTCTTTGAAACCTTTGGAAATGTTTTGGCCTTTAAGGGCATTTCCGTCCTAAAAATACTAACGGGCCAATTCCTCCGGGGAAGAGAGAGAGAGAGCGAGAGAGAGGAAAGCTGGTGATAAAAAGAGAGCATAAAAAGGAGAAGACGGCAGTGGGTGGCAAATGTTCTTTGTCTCAAGCCAGCCCTTCTTTAAGCGAGCAAGCGACACCTCTTTCGTCCTCCTCCTCCTCCTCCTCCTCCCCACTCTCCTTTCCTTCGCTCTCATCCCAATGCTCCTCAGCTTTTCTCCCGATTCTCTCATTTTCTCTTTTGGCGATTGATTCCTTCTTCGCATATCCTTGTCAAAATTCCAACTTTCTCGTTTTCGTTGATTTCTTCTGCTTGGGCGCTTGGGATTTTGGTGGTCTAGGAGAAGAAGATGACGGATTTCAAGCCGGAGGAGATCAGCCATCCGCCCATGGATCAGCTCCAGGGCTTCGAGTACTGCATCGATTCCAACCCATCTTGGGGTATGCCAGATTAGCACCGACTCTTGCTTTTTTTTTTTTTTCTTTATTTGAATTCTTCTCTGTATGGATATATAACTAAAAAAAAACGGGGCATGCTGCTGTTGGTGGTTGTGTTTTGGGTTGTAGGAGAAGCGATTGCTTTGGGCTTTCAGCATTACATACTGGCGTTGGGAACGGCGGTGATGATCCCCACCCTGTTGGTTCCTTGGATGGGTGGAAGTGATGTGAGATTTCATTTCCTCTCTTTCCTATCTTTTTCATATTAAATGGACTAGCGCTGATTTTTATTAGAAGTTCCCTTTTTAATAAAAGATTGATTTGTATATATTAGATGTGTTTCTTTTAGATTGATCCATTAGTTTTCCATTTAATTGAGGACCTTTCTTATTAAAAAAAAAAAAAAGCCTGGAGAGTCCTTGTAGGACAAGGATGTGTTATGGATACTTTTAAGCCATTAATCACACTCAAGAAGTTGTTTCTCTAATGAGTTTGTGGAACATTTGGGATTTTGATAGTATCAAAAACCAATTGTCATGAGAAGGATTGTTCTGCTATCATTTATTATGACCCATGTCTTACATCGTGGCATCTTATATCGAGAAAAGAAGTGTCATTCTGTGAGAAATTGGTACTTAAATGAATGCAGTGTAATGGATGCTAGTGTAGTATGTCAGAGTTTGCATTTCTAAGAACTGAGAATTTTATGATCAATTATCTAAAGATCGAGACATGACAACACATGGTAGAGATGTTCATCATGTGTATAAAATCTTGGTCACTTTTTTTAGATTCTTAAACAATGAAAAATAGCACAAAGTATATGATATCTACTGTCTATAAATGGAGTTTTCAGAAGTTGCAGCATGAAGAAAAACCTTGGAAAGTTGTGATGAGTGTTTTCATAATGATGATGTATTATTAACCTGTATCCTCATCACATTGGACTTAACATATTTTTGTGATGACCAATATCATTTACAAAAAAGACTCAAGCAGTGCCATATGCAATCAGTTTTAATTCGACACAAAGCCCATTGGCATTGCAGGGTGATAAGGTCAGGGTGGTTCAGACATTGCTATTTGTGACTGGCATAAACACATTGCTGCAAACTCTATTCGGCACGCGCCTTCCAACTGTTATTGGTGGTTCTTATGCATTTGTGGTTCCGATCATCTCCATAATTCACGACTCGTCCCTGACGCGGATACCTAATGATCATGAGGTCAGTGAACTAACTGCATAGCTCTCATCTCTACTGAATTGTACTCTTTTAACTCTCAATATGCCCTCCTCTTGTCCCAGTCCTGGAAGGAACCGTTTGGTTTATGCTGATGGTTCTAAATGCTGCTTTGTTTGCATGTACAGAGGTTTGTTCAGACCATGAGGGCCACACAAGGGGCCTTGATAATTTCTTCTAGCATTCAGATCATTCTGGGTTACAGCCAGCTGTGGGGTATTTTCTCCAGGTACAGCTTCTTTCTGTGTCTTTGCATGGTTCTCTTCTTGTGCTGGTTGGCAGCATGATCTATGTTAATGTGGCCCATCTAATCAATCATTACTTGGACCAGCCATCCTACATGCCATCCAAGTCAGAATTTTGGTAGTATTCTATTTGAAAGGGTCCACCAAATGGGATGGTTTGGAATCTTTTGATGTGGCAAAAATGATCCCAAGATTGGTGGCACATGACTGAAAATTTAAGTTGATTTATATCTAGTTTGATTTGGTCTCACTGATGGGTTTGTGAGTGGCTCAGGTTTTTTAGCCCGTTGGGAATGGTTCCGGTGGTGGCGCTGGTCGGCTTTGGGCTTTTTGATAGAGGTTTCCCTGTGGTACAACTGCTATTGCCATTAACTTGTATTCTGTGTCATAACAAAAATATTTCTCTGCACATGACTTTCAATCTTTGACAACATGAGAACTAATAGAATATGCTGCTGAATTTCATGTCTGAGATAAATGAATCCACAAAATTTGCCATTGCTTGCCAAAGACATCAAATTTTGAGAATGATCTCTAGATCAAGTCATTTTATTAGGGCTTTCAATTCAAACGCATAGCTAATAAGCATTTCATCTTCTTATAAATATTTTTTAACATTAATGCTTAAGTTATCTTGCAAAAATATCTTACAAACTAATGATCTCTATGTTATTTTAGCTTTTTTTTTTGTTAAATTTTATTAACTTCATGGAGAGCATGTTGGATGATCGATCACCATTACGGAACTGTAAATATCTATTTATAAACTTGTTTCAATGCATCAATTTTTCTATAGAATGATGCATTAGAACATTTCCATGTTCTGCCTCTTGGCGCAAAAATTTCTTTAACTTGTTACATTCTTGATGACATCATCAGGTTGGAAGATGCGTGGAGATTGGCGTTCCCATGCTGATCTTATTCATTGCATTCTCCCAGGTGCTAACCATTATCTGAATCCACCACCTCTTTGTTAAGAAACCTGAAACCATTCTCTGCTTCCACCATTCACTTACGTTACCATATTAACACTGCCCCATCCCACTTCGCCTTTCTTCAGTATCTGAAGCATCTACATGCAAGGCGTGTGCCTATACTGGAAAGATATGCGCTCCTCATCTCCATCACCATCATATGGGCCTATGCTCACATCCTCACAGTGAGTGGTGCATACAGGCATCACCCCTTGGTCACCCAGATCAGTTGCCGTACCGACCGTGCCAACCTCATCTCCTCCGCTCCTTGGTATGTCATCAACTCACGACACCGTCGTCTCTCCTGACCATCCTTCATCTCTTCTACATGCAAGAATTCAAATATCATCGAATTGCAGGATAAAGATCCCATATCCATTGCAATGGGGTCCTCCAAGCTTTGATGCTGGTCATTGTTTTGGGATGATGGCTGCCGTCTTTGTATCCTTGATCGAGGTAAGTGATGTTGAAATCTTAAATTCATGTTTTGGACTCAATAAAAATAGACCAATTTATGTACCTGCCTTTTCTTTTTTTTTTTCCTTTTTTGCTAAATCGGACATCTTATACAGTTCTTGTATAAATACATACATGGGAGTTGTTAGCATACAAAATATTCAAAAACTTGGTGGCAGCCATGGATGTAGAGGTCCAAAAAGTAGTCTCTGTATGATTAGCCAGCTACATTGTTTGTTTCGATGTGTCTTTATTTCCTCCCTCGCTGAAGAGTGCTTTCGAGTTGATTCTTTTACAAAATAGAATGGAAGTGTCTGTAAGCAGCCTTTGTGAAGAAGGCAGAAACAATTCTAGGCATGTTATGACTAATTTGTTGTTACTAAGTTTTGACATGTTGCTGTTCTGCTGCAGTCAACTGGGGCCTACAAAGCTGCAGCTCGGCTAGCAAGTGCAACGCCACCTCCTGTTCATGTCCTAAGCCGAGGCATTGGATGGCAGGTGAGTAATCACTTATACCTGGTTCATATTGTTCTCTAAATCCTATTGCTGAGATGATAGGTTTTTAATTTACTTGCCTCGATGGTGTTTCTCATCCTATCTCAACAAACAGGGTGTAGGTATCCTACTAGATGGGCTTTTTGGCACCGGGACTGGCTCTACGGTTTCTGTGTAAGTGTATCTTCTTCGTCACTAAAAGACTATTTAGAGGTTCTTACCAACCGTGTTACAGCCTAATTTGAGTATAATACAGGGAGAACGTCGGGCTTCTTGGGTCAACAAGAGTTGGAAGCCGCAGAGTCATTCAGATATCAGCTGGTTTCATGATATTCTTCTCCATATTGGGTGAGAGATGCTTCCACAGAACACCATGCAAAACTATATATGGTTTGATCGATTCATTTCAGCAGTTGCTTTAGCTTATACTGTTGTCACAGGGAAATTTGGAGCACTGTTTGCCTCCATACCATTCACAATCTTTGCTGCTGTATACTGCGTTCTATTTGGTCTTGTTGGTACGTTCTCTCTCGGTCTTCATCATTTATGTTTGAGAATTTTTCTCTCCTATGGTATAACTTGTTTGTGCTGTCAGCGGCGGTAGGGCTATCCTTATTGCAGTTCACTAACATGAACTCCATGCGAAACCTCTTCATCACCGGCGTCTCTATCTTCCTTGGCCTATCCATCCCCGAGTACTTCTTCCGCTACACCGCAAGCGCTCAGCATGGTCCTGCTCACACAAGGGCCGGATGGGTTCGTATTCATCTCACTCTCATTTCCACTTGGATCACATACAATCTTGACATTTTATGTAGATTGACAGGGTTCAAATTGTAATCTAATAGCATTGCATTGCAGTTTAATGACTATATCAATACAATCTTCTCGTCTCCACCGACTGTTGCATTGATCGTGGCTGTGTTCCTCGACAACACACTTGACTTCAAGGATACAGATAAAGATAGAGGGATGCCATGGTGGGTCAGGTTCCGAAGTTTCAAAGGAGATAGCAGGAATGAGGAGTTCTACACTCTCCCTTTCAACCTTAACCGTTTCTTTCCTCCATCTTAAACCATATAGCTCTTGCAGCTTAGAGAAAGAAAGGGAAAGGGGGTGAGACTCAGATTCTCGAGCAGAGGGTGGTGCATACAATGTAGGTTCCAGCTAAATTTTGCGTGGGTTTCTAGCCATTGCATGCATATTTTTAATTTGTTGGGCAATAAAACTGGTTGTTTCTTCTAACTTGCAAGTGTGTTTGCTCTATGAATAAAACTGGATGTGTGAATCAATGGATGGAATGCTATAGAATCCAGACAATGGGGGCAAACTCTTCTTGTATAAAGTTTCATGGGAGCTGTCTCTAAAAGCTGCATCAAAGGGACTAGGAGAACTCAATTGGACAGCGATTCTGGCATAAGAATATTAGATCGAGAAGTCAAGAAAGTGGACTCTGGCCATCCATGAACTTATTCCATGACCACTTGGCAATGATCTAGCTAGTTGAAAATGATACAGGAACGTGCTAAAAGTTTGGAAACAATTCAGATAAGTGGATAAAGGTCAAAAATATTTGTACAAAAAAAAGGGTCACTAGAAATAAGTACTATAGCAGTGACAGTATTGTACTCTTGCAGAGTAGAAGTAGCAACCATCACCACTAACTATGAGGGATAAGATTTTCTTCCAGCTTTCAGTCTATGAATGTTTTAGGTCACAAGAAATTTCTGGATAATTAGGAAATAGAAGATTTGATTAAATATAATAGTAGTTCCAAAACGTTTGAGTCGATGAACAAATTGTTTTATTTTTTTAATACTTTTGTGCAAAATCTAGGCTCTTGTAAAGAATTTTGGAGGTGGATTGGTGACAAATGGAGACTCCCTATGTCCAGAAATCTGGCAAAGCCAAGAGAATTACAAGTCTAACAGAATAGTTGATAAATCCTTTTTTTCCTTATTAATATTATTTAAATTTATAAAAAATAATTTAAATATTCTCTATGAGCTTAATCGGCAATGCCATGCTAATGTTTGATGAGATTTTTCCATAAAATGATCAATCAAGTATGTGTTTCTAATAATTTGCATTAGTAAGTGAGGCGGAACAGGTACACTTAGATATGAAGAGTTGGATGGATCGGATTGCAAAAATTAATTTTTTTTTACATACAAATTAAAAAAATAAATAAAATTAAAAATAAATTTCAGTACTTTACCGAATATTAAATAAAATAAGAGTCGAAGATGTAAAAATTAACAGACCAAATTTTCAACGATAATAGAAACATCATAAATAAAAATATTATTTTTTTAAAATTAAATATCTTTTAAACTATGAAAAATAATTCATAAAAAAACAAATAACAAAACATCTTTGTATGTGATCTTTCACAGATTCAATATTTTTGCGAAGTAAAGTGACTAGGGCAGTGGCAGAGAGAAGATTTGTAAAAAATTATATATAACTAGATCAAATTTAAGAGGTGGAACAAAGTAAATTAGCATCTCTCTCTCTCTGGCTCTGAAAAATTCTTCTGAATATTAACAGTATCATTAAAGCTAAAAACCATCTGTCCTCATGCCAAACCCCACTCACCCATTCTATCCAACAATAACGAGCCAAGCAAGCTAAGGAACAGACTGCCTCAATACCCCAATATCTTGCTTACCTTTCACCTAATCATTAATATCTTTCAGCTTTTACTGCATAAACTTATGCACTTCATCCCTGCCTCCGATCCCAAGCTTTCCCGTTTTGCAGCATTCCGCAGCTCCCATGCACAGACCCAAATCCTTTTCCCTGGAATTCAGGTTCTGCTGCGAAACTGACCCTAATATATTTGCTGCACTGTAAGAGGTGAGATAGATATGTTCCAGTTGTTGACATGTAACTTTTGCACCGCCGATCAGCTGGCCACTCTTATGTCAGCTATGAGCTAACTAAGCTTGAATCTTTAGCTCTGTGCTATCCTGCTCTTGGATTGGAAAATTGATTGCCTAACTACATACATACAGTATGGTTATTGATTTGGTAGATGAACGTTGCAAGTATCATAAGGTAATAGTCGACGGTATGGTTTTTTTGATATCACTGATTCGCTTGTTGCTTAGATTTTTTGGCTAGTGATTATGATGCCACAATTCTTTTTAATCATCGACAAAAGCTTGAGAGTGAACTGGTTTAAGTATTGGAGGATCGCCCACCAGACAAAACTTGGCGACCTTTAATATTTTTTCTCCTATTTTTAGGTCGAACTTCTGTCTCCCAAGAGACCCTTTCATCTGAGCAGACCAGTCTGAACATCTTACCATCTCAATCTCGATCCGATCTTGCAGATCAGACATGTAACCTCGCCGATCAAGCAAGCAGCAATCTTAAATCACAGCTAGGATGGGTTGGATTTTGGCGGCAGCGCATGTCGAAAGAATAATATTGTGATGACCTTTTTTTCATCTTGGTTTTTAAGAATAACTCCCATAGATTTCATACGACATTGCAATGTAATTAGCCAAAATTGTGAGGACCCATGCGAGCATGTATTTAGTAGTTCACATCCATTATTTGCTGTATAGATTTTAGGTATTTATATAGGATCAAGAAATCCAAATATTACCTTTCGGTCAGCTATTTTGGGTGAGGTCCTAGATTGTTACAAATAGTATCAGAGCGGATTCAATCCATAACCTATGTAGATTAGGAGACACTGCAACACAGATTCATTGAGGCTGACTACGGACCGATCGTAGTACTTATGATTAGATTTGAATGGATTTGAACCCTTCGCTAGATAGATCTTGACATCCCAATTATCGCCGAAGAAATTATGCACGATACTTTTGCTTCACAAGGAGACATTGACTTCATTTTCCTGAATTATTAGTTCTGTCTCATGAACTCTTTGCCATAAAGCATCAATGACCACGGTGTCGGCTGACATGCACTTAACATCGATAAAGATGTTATGAAAGGTGATTCACTGTCATCATCATCTATGTATTTCTTGTGGTATTGGACTCTTCATATCACCTTTTGCACGTGAGGGGGTGTAAAGATGTCATGAAGGGTGATTCGTTATCATCATCATCTACGTATTTCTTGTGGTATTCGACTCTTTAGATCACCTTTAGTCTCACATCAATTATTCGCTAGCTAGATCTTGGGTATTTATATATGATTAAGGAACCTAAATAATACCTTTCGGCTAGCTATTTTGGATAAAGTCCTAGGTTGTTACAAATGGTACAAAGCGGACTCAGCTCATAATCTATGTGGAGTAGGAGACACTGCAATATAGGTTCATTGAGGCTGACTATGAGCCGATCGTGGTACCTGTGATTAGATTTGAATGGATTTGAATCTTCTGCTAAATAGATATTAGGTACTTATATATGATCAAGAAACCTAAATAATACTTTTCGGCCTTCAAAAGAACCATCCCAATTATTGCCGAAGGAATCATGCGTGGTCCTTTTGCTTCACAAGAAGACATTGACTTTATTTTCATGAATTATTCGCTCTCTCACACAAACTCTTTGCCATAAAGCATCAATGGCCACCATGCGGGCTGGCATGGACTTAACATCAATAAAGATGCTATGAAGAGTGATTCGTTGTCATCATCATCTACGTATTTCTTGTGGTATTCGACTCTTCGTATCACCTTTTGCACGTAGGGTGGGGGGAACCTTGTCTCATGATGGGCCCCACCAAGTGATTCCATACCCCTATTAAACCATCAAACATATTATATTACATTAAACCTCTATACTAAAATAGCTAATTATTAGTACTTTACGAATGTTGATATGGTGTAAATTTGACTTGCCTAACATGGCCGATATATAGTCTATCTAGAGACTAATTTTAATGGGACTCTTATTCCCTACTAAAATCAAGTAAGGAAAGCTAAAAAGATAGTATTCTACTTAGACTCACTTTGGAGAGTAGATTATTCATCCATAAGAAAGGCTCAACATCATGCAGAGAATAGGCCTCCACTCTATCATCGGGCAAAATTTGGGCATCAATAAATGTGTTATTAGTATCAGTTTGCTCCTATAAATTTCATGCAGTTCAAAATGTAGCCGTTGACTCAGATGATGTGTCATGGAGAAGATACCTACGTAGGCTGCTTTAAACAAACTATAAGCATGGTATTAAACTTTGGTTTTAGCATATAGAAATGGGAAAACTTAATTGCTAAATATATTGTAATTGTGTTGGTCAATAAATCGGGGCATGCATGTCTATATTAGCTGAGATAATATATATGGGCTAATATTTCATATCATCTTAATGGTCAATGTGTTTCATAGTAACACAAACTAATATCTTGGCCGAGCTAAAAAACCTTGATTAGGCCCGAGCAAACTACGAACCAAATTAGATTTGTGGGACTATTGTGTACTACTCTTGGACTCTTTTTTTTTTGGCAATGAAATCACCCTATTTGCATGGCTTAGTTCTACTGATGGGTTCTCTTCCGTGCTTTCATTTCCTTTTTTCTCGTTCTCTAAGTTGGGAAGGTGAAGAGAAACAATTGACATTGGCAAGAGCTACACGTATTTTCTTACCAACTTCTCTGACTTGGATTAGGTTGTCCGAGGAATGAACTGTTTGCAAGCGGCTTGTTGTTGGATAAAATATTTATTTGAGTTGGATTCGTTTAGTTAGTAAATAAGTTGCTGTCGAGTTAGGCTTGACTTAGTAAAATAAATAAATAAGTAAATAAATAAATAAATATATTAATATATTAATAAATAAAAAATTATTGTTACAATGAAGATAATACAAATCGATATAATTATATAAATAAATTAGTTTATATTTTGAAATATAAAATATAAAAGTTTTACTAGATCTATTCGTGAATAACTGATATCACTCACCTTTTCTATTGTTCTTTTCCAAATAACTACCCATACCATTACTCGGTAGGCTTCTGAATCTAATGAGGGACCTTGAACCATTATATTAGGATAAAAAAATGGACGCCATGGCTGGAGACTTTTTCTAGGGTTGTAGTCCTCATTCTACAGGGACAATTTTGCTTGTTAGCTCATAGAAGTGACTGGGAATCTTTACTTAGAATATTTACGAGAGGTTTTGGTTGAATGATACCTAGGATCTTTACTAATACTATTTATCTCTCATATATTGCATCAATCCGCCATTAACATATAAATCCGGTGGACTAAACACTGATAAAAAATGGTGACTTGTAGCTACTCTTTTGAAATACCTATGCTTGTTGCAGTTTGGAGTCCTGCATGAAGGCTAGAAAATTGACATGACGTTGCATGCCAAGTGATTGGTTCCACCAAAGCTAGTGTTTTTTTACGTCAAGGTGCAGGAGCATGCACCACCTGCAAGCTTCATGAGAGCACCTAACATTGAGAGTGCATGGTGAGTTACATTGAGGTGTGGTCGCAGTCCTCTCAAAGAATTCTTTGTAGTTGCAGGGATATGACTTCGTATCCTGGCTTGGTTGGAGATGTGTGGTGGGATCCAGCTATCGCTGCTTGTTTACCCACAAGCAGGGGACCTTCACCTACTTCAGCTCGAAGTCTCTCGAGTTCCTGAAGGAGCAACAACATAGCAATAAGACACAGAACGCGACTGGTTCTTCCGAGCCTGAGACGATGGAAAGATAGGAACTCGAGATTCTTGAAGCTGGTTGGAGATCCCATTCCCCGTTTGAGTCTTCTGTGAAATTTTGAAGAAGCTTGTGTCTACTTGTTTATAGACCTTCCATCGTATAAAGTAGTCGATGTGTTAGCCAAATTGGCAATTGTCAATGAAAAAATTTTATTTGCGTCCTCCTCGAGCTGACTTCCAACTCACATTTTTATGATTTACTAGGTTCCAGAACTACGTTTAGAATGATTAAATCGATACAGCTGAGAGGGTTTTGATTCGAATGCACACTGTATGATTCTTTCTATTGCAGCTAAAGTTTGTATCATGTAAGGTGAGCGCTTTCCCTGCAATTAGAATGCAGCGATTTTTAGCTTTTAGCTTAAATTTTGTGAGAAACGGAAGTTGTTTCTAGCTAAATACCATTTCAAGGGAAGGTTAAGGCAGGATCTGGAAAAGCTGAATGACCTCTTTGGTTTCTTTTCCTTGATGATCATCTTCGCGGTTACAAAATAGCACCAAGCTGCCTTCACCTTTAAGAAAAATGTTTCAGCACAAGCAAGTTTCATACTTTGTATCACTAGAGAGACAGACCCAACAAATTCCAGGAGATTGAATCTATAGCAAATTAAGTTGAGACTTAAGAGAGAGAACAGATGGACACACCATACATCTTCATTCTAAGAAAAGATGATATTTCACCAATTGAACAGTTTGTCAACATTGTACATTGAAGAAGTGAAAGAAATAAGAACGACTCGATTGAGAATAACTATGATATTTCAGGAAATTTTGACTTACAAACAAATTCCACAAAAATATTTAGGTGCAAATAAATTGCTTCCTAAAATGCAGACATCCAAATGAAATATCCACCATGGAATTCCTGAAAATGATCAACCCACCACTGCCAATATATAGAATCACAGGAATGGAGTCAACAAGGGTTTATTCAGCACATGAGCCTCCAAGTTCCCAAGAACCAAATCAGCCATTGCTTTGCGAGTTTCCCAGGTGGCACTTCCCACATGAGGTGTCAAAACCACATTTTCCAGTCTAAACAGCTCCTCAGGTACGTCGGGCTCATGCTCATATACATCAAGCGCGGCCGCTCCAAGCCGGCCCTCGACCAATGCTGAGATGAGCTCGGGCTCATCCACATGAGGACCTCGTCCGATATTCACAAGCACACCCTTTGGGCCCAATGTGTTAATCACCCCACGGTTGATGATGCGGCGAGTTTCCTCAGTTAGTGAACATGCCACAATAAGCACATCACAGTTGGCTGCCAGCTCAAGCACACTGGGGAAGTACTTGTAGTTTACATTTGGCTTTCTAGTTCTCGAGTGGTAGCAGATGGGGCAGCCGAAGGCTTCAGCTCTCTTGGCAACAGCTAAACCAATCCTGCCAAGCCCGAGAAGACCCACAGTCTTACCACTGAACTGCAGGGGAAAATCATTTGAGTTGGTCATTATGAAATTTAATAAAACAAACTTTCCACATCCAAACACTAGGACACTAAATATGTCTAGAAGTCATGCAATTTCTCACAGTTTTCCAGCTGACAGCATTGATTCAAAATTTTCCAGTTGCAACTGATATCATAATAATGTATAGAGCAGCAGTAACATATAATATCACCACATCTATCCATTCTCAGAAAAAAATGTTGTTCAAAGAATCAAATATTGAAAAATCATTAGCATGATACTCAAAGACACTTAGGTATGTGCTCTTCACCCATTGGAACCCTTCATTTTTGTAGTGATCCACAAACCAAATGTGATCTCTAGACATTAGGAAAACAACAAAACTATAAAATTCACTCTACATATGATGAATAAAGAATTTGAAACCCTTCAGGCTTTGATTTCTTTATTCTTGTTTATCAATGAACCTATAACTATATCTTTCACATGTACGCATTATGAGTCAATATCTTTACATGTTGATTAGGGGGATATAAAATTATCTAGCAAGGGACTTCTATTATAGGAGACTGATGTAGAGGCGCCAAAATCATAAAATTCCAATATTTTTATGCAAGGGATATGTCCCGGGAGAACAGCAAAAAAGATAAAGCAGATGTTCCTTTTTTATCCCGAGCAGATTTGATTGGAATCAGATAATTGGCGAGTTTGTTATAAATAATTGAAATTATAGACATTAACACAAGCAAGATAGACAGCATAAACTATAATCCAACTGTATCAGCACTGCAGATAATAGAAATCAGTTCGGCTGATCAAGGAGACAAGACCGGCAAGGATTTTACTTCATTTTAATATCTCGAGGTAGACCAAGGGCATCCTTCTAACACTTTTACAATATATCAATCCTTGTTATCGTGTTCGTATGAATCTTTAATTTACTTGGAAAAACACAACCAACATACCTACCCTCCTCCTGCACATGCATGCACACAAACAAACATGCATAAAACTGGTTGGGTTAGGGTAAGGATTACAGGTTATGAAAATCTCATATTACTTCTAAAACTTCAACGTCAACGAAAATAAAATGCCATCACAATATATATTTACTTAAGAAAAAAGAAACTTCAATCAGTTTGCCATATATGATGAAAAATGGCGACAGCCATTAAAGGATTCAGATTAATAGAGAATCTAAATAAACATAACTTCCAACTCTAACGGAGATGAGAATGCTATCAGACAACGGGAAAAGGTTTGTACCAGTATGACCTTTCATATACTTCAATCTGTCGGACAAGCTAACTGTAAATGACTATAAGTACATTAAATCATTATTAAATGATTTTTCACACGAGACATATTCATCGATGAGTTTGATAAACAAATCTATCTGCCATATTTAACTAAGAAACATATAAGTTTATGTGTCTTGCAACCTTTTAACAGCCAATAATAACACAGAAGAAGACTGGACTATGTGATGATAAAAGTTGAAAACATTGAAAGAGGAAAAGATGAAGCAAAGAGAAAGGAAAAATCAAAATTATAGAATGATCACCTTCTACAACCTTATAATAAATTAAAATCTAACACCAGTAAATAAGAGCTGGTGAAATGTTTTCCATTTGACCTAATATATGCATCCCAAATAAATCAAGCAAACAAACATTTCTATCCCTATCTCTCTAAGGAAAAATAAGTATTCCACGTGTGCATGACAGATTAATTAACTCATCCTAGCATGTTGTCTATACTGATCTAAAGACCATATAATTGTTCTAAGATCAGCACATAATCTCACCATAAACTATGGCCAAGTTACCAGCTAAACTCTGAAATGATTCAAGGATTACATGACAAAGATGCTAATACCCTAATTGCTTGAAATTTTCAAACCTGACCACCAAATTTTTTGTGCTTAACCAAGCCACCTCCTTCGAGTAGGAAATAATTTAAATTTGGTTCCTTAGCCAATAAACCTAGATCCTCTTGACCTATAAAACATATACAGTACCAAGCAATTCTTCTGAATCATTTTACATTAGCTAGTCCTGCATATTAAATCTCCAAAATCATGTCCAAAGTGTCAAAAGCTTCTAAGTGTCTTATCTCCAATTCTCATGGTTCATTATGTGCATGAGATAGCTATGCTAAAGACACCAAAGTGAATCATTTCTGTTCCTTAACCTATAATAAAAGGACACAAAAAATAATGGCAACTTGTTAATACAGAACATATGACAATAAATAAGGATGTTAATGAAAACAGAAGAAATGCTGAATTGGCTTTGACGAAATAACCATTTCAATAACTTAGTACTAACTATATCAACTAACCGCAGTAATAATGACCACAATAAACTTAAATTGTTTCTAAGCATTAGTCCACTACTCAGGAAGATCAATATCATTGCAATGCCTATTTCCCAACCACAAACAAGTAGAACCAACCAAACTCAACTCTGGTACCCAGCTACTTCAAAGGAGCATTGAAAACTGTCATGAATTGTTAGGAACCTACAAAAGGGAACCAGGAATACATTCTCCAGTGTTGTATATCACGACTTAAGCAATCAAATATGCCAAAAAAACAAAAAAATCCATCAATAGTACAGTTGCAAAACCTTTTATGAAGACAGGGAAAACATTAAAATATAACAAATACACATACACTTTTATATGCTAACAAATCAAACAATAGTTGTCACCATGCCATTCCGTGGTAGAATGATAGGATTTGACACAGAATTTACCTCTAAAATCCACAATCAAAGGAAAGGAGAATAGCATACGTCATGATTGTAGACAATCTCATACATTAATGCAAAGAAAAACATGTGCTGTATCAACAAGAGCAACATGCGAAGTATTAGAGCAATTCAGCACTCCCAGTTCAATCATGCTCCAATGTCTCTACATCTTATCAACAAGATCCAAGAAGTCACAATTTTGGAAGGCCAAGCTCAACACCATTCATCAATTTCTAAGAATTCTTTTCAGCAAATAACAAAGAATCATCTGAAAAAACGGTTCAATCAGGGCACAGAGAACTCAAGAACAGAGACAGAATCCGGCAATGATACTAAAGAGCCGTAAGAAAAAAGTCGACATTTGGAACAAGAAACTACAAGTACTCCAATTTTCTAATTTAAAACAATTTATAACAAGTTGCCATGTTGAAATGCTTAACAGTTGAACATAATTTATTTCAGAATTTGCAACGTTTTCAATAAACGGACGTCTTAGAAAATCAAATCAAGGCATCAATAACTCAAAGAACAGAGAACGACGGGAGAACCGCAAAGAATAAACAAATGCATCAGAACTACTAAAGAACTGAAAAAACGTGGGGTCTTTACGAACCCTAGAGGTGAGCTTGTAATCCCCCTTGGCCTTCCATGAACCGGCCCTCACGTAGCGGTTGGCATCGAAGAGCCGCCTCAACGTGGCGATTGAGAGACCGATGGCGAGGTCAGCGGCGTCGTCGGTGAGGACGTCGGGTGTATAGGTCACCCGGATCCCCCGCTCCCGGCACCGGGCGAGGTCCACCTTATCGAGGCCGACGCTATAGGAGGCCACGATCTCCAGCCGCGGCAGCGCGTCGATGGTCTCGGCGTCCGCCCCGACGAAGGCGTTCCCCACCACCGCCCGGATCGACGGCGCATTGGCCCGGAGGAAGTCTTTGCGGCGGGCCGGCGGGGACTCCCACAGGCGGAAGAGATGGCACCGCCGGTGGAGCTCCGCCTCCAGATAGGGGTTCATGGGGAGGGTCAGAAGGACGCCCAGGGACTCCATGATGCCCTCGATGGACAACAACGAAGCTAGGGTTCGGTTTAGGCGTTTCTTTCTCTCTTTTTTTAATTTCCTCTTCACCCCCTATTGAAGTTCCAGGAAGTGGCGGTGAAGGAGTGAGAAAGAAGAGGGACGCTTTCTGAAAAGGCCGCTTTTTGGCCCATTCGAGGATATTTTTTTGATAAATAAAGAGGCCACTTCTATTTTAACGATAAAAGAAGCCACTTGCCCATTCGAGGATATTTGTTTTAACGATAAAAGAATCCGCCTTTTGGCCCATTGGTATCCTATTCAGTGAGTATAAAAGACCTTAAATAAATGATCTATATTTTTAAAAAAAAATTACAGAAAAAGAGATAAAATAGGCATCATATTATCTTGTAAGAAGATAAAATAAAATAATTTAGAATAAAAATAAAAGTAATTTTGGGGAAAAAGAGAGTGATAAGAAGATTCCAAGTCATGATTTTTTTTTGAAAAAATCTGACTTGAAAAAAAATCAAATTATTGATCATCCTCGCAATATTTTACATGTAACAGAATCAAGGGACGAAATGGCCCAACAGACATGCATGGACTCCAAAACCACACTAAATTTATTTTTTTTAAAAAAAAGGCTAGATCTTTATTTTTTTGGAAGAATCTCTATACACTATGCAAACCAAATATATATCATGTTTAAATAACTTTGCTTGGAGAAAAATCTAAATTTTATATCCACTATTTCTTTTGTAAAAAAAAAAGACTAGATTTTTATTTTTTGGAAGAATCTCTATACACCATGCAAACCAAATATATATCATGTTTGAATGGCTTTGTTTGGAGAAAAATAATGCTAATAGAAGTATCCTGTCATATAAAAAATAAAAGTTTCTCAAATAACTTCTTTTGTGAAATAAAGAGTAAAATGAAAATTATTCTACCGTCTAAATTAAAAATAGTCATTTATTCTTTGGAAAGAAAATCTATATACCCTTTGCAAACTAAAACATATTTCACGTTCCGTAATATTATTTGGAAAAAAGAGAGGGGTGATAAGATTTATTCAATATAAAATAAAATATTTTGGAATTAAAATAAAAGTAATTTAGGAAAAAAAGAAAGTGATAAGAAGATTCCAATAATTTGGGTCAAACTTATTATTCTTTTAAGAAATCCGACCTGCCGGATTCGAACCAGCGACCTAAGGATCATCTGCTCTACTACAGTCCTCCGCTCTGCCAACTGAGCTAAGGTCGGATGGATAAGTTTCACATGAACATCATATTACTTTTGTTATTTTCAGAAGGCATAGCTTTCTTGTATTCCACTTCGATGTGAATTATACTGAGGTACAGGACAGACTAAGAACTCATTAAGCTTCAAAGTGTGAGAAAAGGTTAAGATATTCATATCTCTATCCTGAATTCCCTCTTTCTCAATACACTTAGTTAAGCAATAAATTTTGATCAGCTTAGCAACCAATTTTTTCATCAGCTAAGCATCTAATTTAAGAAGCATTCCCTGAATGCTAGATATTTAACTTGATGGAACCTCAACCACTAGAGCCTCTCCATGGATAGGTGGTGGTCCTGTTCACCAAAATGAAAGCATTTTTTTAGATGCAAACTGGAATTAAAACCAAAAGAAAGGATTTGATGGATTAACCAGCTAAGTTTCGAGATTTCAATCACATCTAACCAAAGCTGTTTGCCAAACTACAAACAAATTTTCCTTGTCTAAACATCATAAGTTAATATGCAATACACACTCATGTTAACAGATTCTTCATTAACTCATAATAGTTTTTTTTTTTTTTTGATGTGATATTTCTCAAGAGAAATGGCAAATTATTGAAGCAGCCTCTCTGTCATCACTTAATATAAGCATAACTGAAATAATCTGAACATTTCTGAAAAATTCTAGGATGAAAGGAGATAATTTTGAGCAATTAAAATAGTGGAATCTTGGAATTCCTTCATACAAAAAGAATATACTGCATATATCTGATATGTATTTAGAGTTATCTATGTCGTTTAACTAAACAACTCATTAAAAGGACCAAAGTGGTCCTAGATTTGAGGCCGCCCCTGTTTCCCGGGCTGTCTGCCAGCCTCAGAGCCTAAAATAACAGAAAACGGAAAACGAACCCTCAAATCTCTCTCCCTCAAACTCCACCTCTAAAAAAAACTCCTTTCTATTTTATCCTTCCCTCTCTCTCTCTCTCTCGACATGCACCCCACGTCCCCCAAGAGTTGTCTAAATTTAATTAGAATGAAGAGAAAACAAACTAAAAGAAAGAGAGGTTCTACCCAAAGACCAACTCAATGTAGCAATGCAGCAAAAGAGGAAAACCTCAATTTCCCAAGTAGTGCCTCCATTGCCTTGGGCACATTAGGAGGGTGGGGTTCTTCTCTCATCCCTACAACTGTCTCCCAACAACAAAGTCCCCACTTTACCTCACCCTCCTCCTCCTGGCCCCATTGGAGAGGTGGGTTCCTCCTATCTCTTAGAAACTCTCCAGGATCAAAGTTTCCACCTTTACCATCCTTCCTCCCTTCCCCTGCCCTCATCAAAGAGATTGGTTTCTTCTCTTGTCTCCTAACCAGAGTCTTCAGCTTTCCTTTCCATCTCCTTACTTCATAAGAGAGGTGGCCTTCTCATGCAATCTCTTTAGTACCTGCCTCCAACTACTACTTTCTGTCTTGTCAAATTCTCTCCATGGCAAGGCATGACATGGCTCCCTTCCACATTGCTTGATCTGAATACTCTGACCTGCGTGTGATGGTTCGATTCCTCAAGAGAGGACACAGCCTCGAAAGGTTGATTCAAGGTAGAAGGATGTTTGATTCGGGGCGCAAGGTGCACAGCGTGATTCTGGAGGCGGCCGGTGGAAATGAATCAGCTGTAGATGACAAGAAACTCTGGAGGAGCCATGGGACGACGTCGGATCACCCTGTGGAACAGGTAGGCAGCGTGCTCGATCGCTCGTTGGATGTCGCACCCAAGTCCCGCCTAAGCAAGGATGGAGGCAGCCATGGGCAACCCTCAGGTAAGCCAGCCCAGAGGTTATGCATACAATTGGAATTGATATCCAAGGAGCTTTGAGATGATTGTATCATATGCTATAGAGAAAGATCCAAATGTGGAGTGAAAGTTTGGACAAGAAAGTTTTGAATTCGGATGCTTGAGGGAGCTCGCCTCCTAGATTTGCTTTTAAGTAACAATAATCTGTAGCAAGAATTCAATAAGTTTGTGTTGACTTATTACTGTCTTTGATGGGTCCGATTTAGATATGGAGTTGATGAAGGAGAGGTTCGCGAAGCTGCTGCTGGGTGAAGACATGTCAGGTGGTGGAAAAGGAGTTTCTTCAGCTCTGGCTTTGTCCAATGCCGTCACCAATCTTGCAGGTATTGCTAGAGTTTGACTCATTTATGTACTAAACTGTTGACACATAGTATAGTTCATCACGGCAATCTGAAGCAATTAATGGGAGGTGAAATTTACAATCTATGCACAAATTTATGTGATTCTTATTATGACCTTGACCTGAAACCCTTGCTCATCCATGAAACAATATACTAGTTTGGAGAAAGGAAGTATTTTCTTGTCAGAATTCTCCTGAATTTGCAAAGAAGAACAATCCAGATAAAAATGAACGCAAACAACAAGCCTTTATCCTACCAGATTCCGATTGTTGCATGAATCCCACATTCCTAGCTATTGGTTCCTATCCAAGTTACAAGCCTTTAGAAATTAGAAGAGTTCTTTTTTTTTTTAAAAAAAAAAAAAGAAATAGTGTCTCAATCGACTTTTTCCACTATTTGGATCCTAGTATCCTTGTTTTTCTCCACTATTTGTGATGGTTGTGTTGATGTTTATTCACATCTAAAACATCTCCCGGTGAATGTTAGATAGCTTCTGCATCTAAAGAGAATTCAGAGTTGCTATCATATTGACAATAGATCTAATATTACCAGTATCTAACTTTAGTTGATATCCTGGCGCAGCTTTGATAATTGCACACTAAATTTATGAGTAATAGGATATTATTTAAAGAAAAGGATAACATTTTTACGCATAAAATGCCTTTTCTTAAAGACTCACCAGATTTAATCCAAAATTATTTATTGATGCGAGAACTTTCTGTATGCCAAGAAGCTACTCTCTTTACAGAATGTAGGAAGAACATGATTTTTCCCTCTCTCATTTATATTGATGCTGTAGAATAATATGACTTGACCTGTTTGTAGGCATGACCTACTTGTATTAGATGATTGGCTTTCTAGGCTTATAAAAATCCTATTCATGAAACAACCCATGCTATAGATACTCCTGATATCGTCACCAGCACATATACAAATATTCTAAAAACTCTTTTTTTTATAATTTCTTTCTGATTGGTTCAGCTTCTGTTTTCGGGGAGCAATGGCGTTTGGAACCCATGTCAGCAGAAAGGAAGGCTAGGTGGAGGAGGGAAATTGATTGGCTTTTGTCAGTCACTGATCACATAGTAGAGTTTGTTGCTTCCCAACAGAAATCCAAGGATGGAACCAGCATGGAGGTCTTAATGAAACTCCATTCTCTCTCTCTCTCTCTCTCTCTCTCTCTCACACACACACACACACACACACACATAATTCATATCTTTTGCACTTTTAATTACATTAGTCCCTTCTGAGGTTATAGAATATATCCATTAAAACAAAAAAAACTGCCTCAATTCTGAATGCAAGACTAAAACTCAATTTCCTTCTTTCTTTTTCTTTTTCTTGGTTTTATAAACCTTACAGATAATGGTAACTCAGCAACGCAGAGATCTTCACATGAATATCCCTGCATTGCGCAAGCTTGACGCAATGCTCATTGTAAGGAAGTCTATATGACTTTTAGAGGTTCATTTTTAATCATTCAACTAGAATTTATTTTAATCCTTGTCCTCTGATAAAACAGGAATACCTTGACCGCTTCAAAGACCATAATGAGTTCTGGTATGCGTCCAGAGATGCTGATGAGTCTGAGAGGGGAACACGAAAAAAGGATGACAAATGGTGGCTTCCAACCGTGAAAGTCCCTCCAAGTGGTCTTTCTGAGATGTCCAGAAAATGGCTTCAGCATCTGAAGGAGCTTGTGAACCAAGTGCTCAAGGCTGCTATGGCTATAAATGCTAATGTTCTTATGGAAATGGAAATTCCAGAAGCATATATCGAATCCCTTCCTAAGGTAGACTCCCGGAATAAGATTCCATTCATATTAACTATTCTAGCATGCACTTATTACTACTTCGATACTATTCCGAGCCTGTCGATAATACATAAGTTCTGCATCTGCTGAACTAACCGTCGGTGATAGAATAAAGATCACCAGAATAATTTTGATATGCTTTTAGAGAAGGGGAATTTATTGTTATGACTTCAGGCCCATCTTTACTTCTATAGTCAGCTTTTAATCTGTGTTTTGGCATGCTTACTGATATCTACACAATGCCTTTCTAACATTAAGTTTAAACCCAGATTCTTCTAGTTACTTTCTTATGTTCATTAGATCAGTATCCTCTAGTAAACTAACATATGCTTATCATGAACAATGCAGTTCATCTTCAAATTCCTAACGTTGTATTAAAATAAATAAATTTTCTTCCACCGATCATCGACCGCTGTTTATATAAATTCTGATGACCTAATGCTCCTTATCCTGTTATTCAAACCGGTTCCCCCTTCCAGTTATTGTACTATAAATTAAAGTTGAAGTACTTTTACTCTATATGATAGAATGGGAGAGTAAGCCTTGGAGATGCACTATATCGGAGTATAACAGTTGATGTTTTCGACCCTGAAGAATTCCTGGGATCCTTAGACTTGTCCACAGAACACAAGATTCTTGACCTCAAAAACCGAATTGAGGCATCTATTGTAATTTGGAAGAGGAAGATGCACAGTAAAGATGGAAAATCTTCTTGGGGATCAGCTGTTAGCTTGGAGAAGAGGGAACAATTTGAAGAGAGAGCAGAGACCATCTTACTCATACTAAAGCACAGGTTCCCTGGTATTCCTCAATCAGCTCTCGATATCAGCAAGATTCAATACAATAAGGTAAAAAGACCAAATTTCACTATCTTCAACTTTCTTCAATCTGCCAAAATATCATATTTTTCTCAACAACAACAATTGACAGATACTCAGCCTTTTCTCTTGAATTTTCCATATCCATCTCTTTAGGATGTTGGACACTCCATTCTGGAAAGCTACTCGAGAGTTCTAGAAAGCTTGGCTTTCACTGTGATATCTCGAATTGAAGATGTCCTATATGCTGATTCTCTCGCTCAAGATCCAACACTTGGAGGAACAAAGAAAAGGCCCACGTTGACAGATACGGAGCCAGTCACAGGAAAGGTGAAGGTCCTTGATCCTCAAGCAGAGATCGAGAAGCTTAATCAAATGGAAGCACCCGCTTCGATGACTCTATCAGATTTCATGGGTTGGCAAGTAGAACAGGACTCTGAGACAAAAAAGAAGGATTCAGGTAACTTGGAGGAAATGTCGAACTCAGAAGATGGAAAGTTGATGAAAAAGCCTCCTCCTATCGTAACTAACAAGAAATTTTCCTACATAGAGAAGATAGAGATCTTGGGAGGCTTGAGAAGCCCATCATCTCTCCATTAAGATGTGCCAGAAGCAAAGGAAAAAGAGATGGATGCTGTGCAGGAGGCAACAAACGCAAATATAAGTCTTCAGACACATCAGAGCTTTACTATATGAAACTTTTGGCACTGTTGCTGGGTTTCGCAGTTTGGGTGCTTCTGAAATACCCCTGTACACTCTTGAAACTACTGATCTCTTGTTGATAATGACACTATAACTCCTGAGAAGGTTCTGAATGAACTCTGTACAAGAAATTTTGACATTCTCTTGCATGACCAACAGAAAGTGTTCATAGAATCTCCTCATCGCATGAAAACATTGCACTCAAAAATACTAGTGTTCAAGTGTTCATGGGAGAACATAACATAACAGGACTGTTCGAGAGTGCAACCAAGGATTCACATATGACAGCAAAACTATTTTAACTCACCTCCAATTACCCATACCACATTATTATTATTATTATTATTATTTGAATGGTTATGTTGTTGGTATAAGCAGGTAGAAGATCCATCAATTTAAAATTTTCTGTTTGTTGAATAATACAATGATAATCTGACTAACATTAAAATCAGACAAAGTTCCATTTTGTAATGAGAGTAAAAGAAAAGGCAAAGTCAAAAGAAGTTAAACTTAGTTCCTCAGAAGCAAAAAAAATAATACTAATAATAAACATAGAAATCCTAGAACTGTTCTTGCTCATAGCATTGCCAGGGGACAGTGCCATCTGGACACTTGGCATGGGTGCCAAGTTTCTGAGTGTCTTCAAGTGTCGGAAACGGCAGCCTCTACAAATCTAGGACTGGGAGCACCGCATATAAGAGTATGTGCGTGTGTTTGTGTATAACTATATGCATGTACATATGTACCTATGTATATAATGTGCTCGTCTCTTTGATGCTTATTCGAACACAAGTTTGTGAAATGTTTAATTTATTTTCTTGGTTCATATAAGATATATTGAGATACTTAAAATGATGACTAACGTTGATATATTTACATTAAAAATATAATGATATTTCACTTAAAGTGTTCAATTTAATTATGATAACTTTATATTAAGAATATAATGATAGTTTGCTTAAAGTGTACATATAATCTTGATTACTTTATATTAAAAACATAAAGACACTTCATCTAAAGTGTCTAGAAAAACTGAAGGACACCTCACTTCAAGTGTCCAACCCCTAAAACTCAGGGTCCTTTGCATGACACTCTGAAAAAAAGTGCCAAAGGTTGGATACCTTATACTAACATTGGCAGGAGATACTTTAGAGTGGAGTGTCCAGTCATATCATGTCTTATTCTACCATGTCCAAGTATCCGTAAGATTCGACACCCATAGAGAGCTTTAAAATGGAGTATCCAGGTAATATACTAGAGGGGAATAAACTCCCAAGAAATCTACCCTCTCCTTTTCTTCTTAAACACGTCTTCTCCCGATTTTTCACCCTCCGACCAAGACCCATGAGACCTTGTAGTGGATGGAGTTGCCCAATAATATGACTTACTGTTTATGGCTCCGTTGCTGGACAGTCAGCGGGAATTCCGGGCAGGGCAGTTAAACCAACTCTCATACGAGCTCCTTCCTGACGACCCAACCTCGGCTATTGCTTTCTTATTGCCTGGCTCGTGCTTGTTCGCTGGTCAACCAAAGCAGCGTCTTTCCAGTGATTCTTCCCCCTTTCCTTTGCTTGGTCCATCACTCGTTCCCCCACCTACACCTTGGAAGCCACTCACTCCTTTTCTGATCCATGGATGCACTTGCACTCCGTCTGTTCAGCTTCTCTTGGTTCACTCTGACTTTCGAGCGCTGTTGCTGGTGCGTGTTGGTCACAGCAGTCGATAAGTATGCTGCTTCTGGTTCAGAGATCAGTACTTGCACGACTTCAACACCTATAATCACATGAAAACCATGAAAGCCAGTTGCTGAGAAAAAGGTAGAACCATAAATACTATCTGAAATAGTGGAGGGTGCTTGGTAATATTCCATTCCTTGAAAGCCAGTGGATACTAGAGCCAATGAAATGGTAGCTACTAAAGCGTAAACTGCTCGGTATGAAAAAGTAGGGATGAAAGCCCATTTCCGTACCATTCATTCGTAGAAGGGGCATAGCTTCATTCTATAAGTTTGACTATAAGCGGGCTACCTGACATTCAAGGGGAAGACTCAAGGTAAAGGCTTAGTGCCAAAGAACCTACTCTTTCAAAACAAATTCTCATCTCAGGAAGACAGATCGAACTCTTACAGATAGAACAGATAGATTGGTATTGGTTCAGGGTCGATCTTCCTCCGACTCCGAGGAATCGGTCAAGCGAAGCGGGAGGCTACCCTCGCCTCGACTCACCTCTTTCTCTATAAAAATATTGACGCACACCTCCCTGCGGACACAGAGCAGCTTCAACAGGCACTCCAAAACGTTTCAAACTGAAACGTTTCTCCCAACGGAATTCTGGCACCATAACCAATTCTGAACTAATTCCGTTGGGCCCTACCTGACTCAACAGAACTCATGTAATAGTGTCTATAAAAACCTGAGATGTGTGTGCGTCTGATATGTGATTCCTTTCATTTCTTCATGTCCTAAACTTCTTCATGGTATCAGAGCAGAAGATCCTGCTTGGTCCTCCTCCCACTCCAATGAAAATATCTCACAGATAGATGTCAGCTCAGTCGATAAATCAGGAAGCTCGACTACCCATGGCATCCCCTGATTCTGTTTATGCCACAGGAATTGCAGAAGAAGCACGATCCCATGAAGCTCAAACTATTCCACCCAAACTAAAATTTTTGCTGAATCAGATTCGCTCCTTGGTACCATCTCAACTTACATCTGATAATTATCTTACATGGCGGGCACAAGTCACAAGGATCTTCAAAGCCAGTGGATTTTTTGGCTTCCTTGATGGCTCCTCGGTTCATCCTCTGCCAGCAGACATATCAGATTCCACTGCATATGAAGCATGGCTATTGACAGATCAGTTTCTTGCTACAGCTTTGAATTCCATTATTTCCCCTTCCATTCTGCCATATGTCATTAATCTAAAACATTGTCATCACATTTGGACTGTTCTAGATCGCCGATTAAATTCTGCTACAAGAACTCACATTCTCCAGCTCAAAAATGAGCTTCACAATATGAGAAAACAAGATCAATCTATGTCCCAGTATCTCAATGAGATTCGTACCAAGGTTGACGCATTGGCTGCAGCAGGCTCTCAGACTGATTCAGAGGATGTCATTCTCTATGTTCTAAATGGCCTACCCACTATATACGACTCCTTTGCCACTGCAATTCGTACCCGCTCCTCCCCTCTCACTCTGGATGAGCTTTACGCTCTTCTCTGCAGTGAGGAGATCATCTTGTCTACTAAGGAAAGACAACAAATTACCTCTGACTCCACATTTGCTTTCTCTGCAATTCAAGGACGCAGTCGTGGTGGCCGATTTCATTCTGCATACCGGGGTCGAGGCAGAGCCCGCTCGGATTTCCGATCTGGAGCCTGGTTCACCTCCGGTCATGGCAAAGACAGAAGGCCCATTGTTGATTGTCAAATATGTGGCAAGCGCGGTCATTCTGCAACACACTGTTGGCATAGAATGGACAGCAATTACTCTGGTCCATCTTCCTCCTTCTCTGGTCCTCAGGCCTATCACACAACGTCTGTCACTCCTTCTACTCCAGGAGATTGGATTGTGGACAGCAGGGCAACCACCCATCTGGCTGCTGATCCCTCAATCATTTCCCAGCCATCAGACTATCACGGTGCTGAGCAAGTAACTATTGGCAACGGCGCCTCAATTCCAATTCGCCATACTGAGGCTAGCATTCTTTCCACTCCAACTCATACATTTCATCTTTCACAAATTCTTCATGTTCCTCGTATCTCTCATAATCTGCTATCCGTTCATAAGCTTGCTTCAGATAACAATTGCCTTCTTCTCTTTGACTCTAATGGTTGTGTCATTAAGGACAAAACCACCAAGCAGATACTTTTCCAGGGCCGCTGCACTGAAGGCTTATACCGCATTCCATTCACATTTGTTCCACATTCCTCGTCATCAACCTCTACACCATAGGCACATCTGACCACCCTTACCTCTGTCGACTTATGGCATCACCGTCTTGGACATCCAGCAGCTTCCGTCATCTCCCAAATAGCCAAACACGCTCCAATTCAAGCTCCTCATATGCTTGCCACAGTCTGCTCCACCTGTTGCATGGCCAAGAGTCACAAACTACCTTTCCACTCCGTCGGAATAACTTCTCAACATCCACTTGACTTAATCCATTCAGACGTTTGGGGTCCTTCCCCTCACTCTTCTGTTAATGGATTTAAGTACTATGTGTTGTTTGTGGATGATTTTTCACGTTTTAGTTGGGTATATCCCCTTGTTTCCAAATCTGATGTATTCCACCATTTTCTCCATTTCAAGTCTCTAGTTGAGAATCAATTCTCTTCCTCCATCAAAGTGTTTCGATCTGATGGTGGCGGCGAATTTAACAACAAGAAATTTCATTCACTATGTTCCACTTCCGGAATTGTTCACCAAATGTCTTCACCATACACCCCTGAACAAAACGGGGTCGCCGAGAGAAAACATCGGCATATTCTTGAGGTGGTTCGAAGCTTGCTCATCCATTCCTCAGTTCCACCCAGGTTTTGGGTTGAAGCACTGCTCACTGCAGTCTTCCTAATTAATTGTCTCCCAACATCACTCCAACAGATATCTCCGTATGAAAAACTATTCCACAAATCTCCCAACTACAGTTTTCTCAAGGCGTTCGGGTGTCTGTGTTTTCCCTGGCTTCGGCCCTACACTCCCAACAAACTCTCACCTAGATCAAATCCATACATCTTCTTTGGCTATTCCTCACATCACAAGGCATATAGATGCTATAATCCCATCACAGGCAGAATTCTTATCTCTCGCCATGTTAAATTCCACGAGTCCTATTTCCCTTTCTCTTACACAACTCACCTTAACTCCCCTCCAACTACATTACCTCCCTCTCTTTTGGTTCCTTCATCACTTACAACACCGTCTTCAAATACTACCTCTAATCCACCCACATCATCTACTCCGCCTACTTCTGATCATCTTTCCATTGCAAACAGCATCCCTACTATGCCATTACAACCACCTGACACACTCTGCAGTTCATCTTCAATGCCAGCTCCCTCCACTGTCCCTCCTCCTCGACACCATATGGTGACCCGCCTCCAGACAGGGTCTCTAAAGCCGAGACGCATTCTCTCTATGCTCCGCACCACCTCCATCCCTGAACCTACATGCTATACTACAACATCTAAAGACCCTCACTGGAGGGCTGCCATGTCCCAGGAATTCAATGCCTTACTAGATCAAGGAACATGGGAACTGGTTCCAAAATCTCCAGAGCAACATGTCCTTGGCTGCAAATGGACATATAAACTCAAACACCATTCTGATGGCTCCATCGCAAGATACAAAGCTCGCCTTGTGGCACAGGGCTTTAACCAACAATATGGCATCGATTACTTTGAAACTTTCAGCCCCGTAGCTAAATTTCAGACCATTCGGGTCCTCATCGCATTTGCTCTCACATCCAGATGGTCCATTCGGCAAATAGATGTATCCAATGCTTTTCTCCATGGTACATTGGAAGAGAATGTTTATATGGAACAACCCAGGGGATTTATTGACACTCTGCGCAGTAATCATGTTTGCAAATTAAAGAAAGCAATTTACGGTCTCAAACAGGCCTCCAGGCAGTGGTTTGCCACTTTTTCCAGCTTTCTCATTCAGCTTGGCTTCGAATCTAGCACAGCTGACCCTTCTCTCCTCCTACTCCATCAACATGATATAGTTATCTATGTTCTTATATACGTGGATGACATTCTCATAACGGGAAACAACACCACCGCCATCAACAAGCTTCTTCTCCAATTACATGGCAGATTCCGAATCAAGGATCTTGGTAGTCTCTCTTATTTTTTGGGGATACAAGCCGTATATTCAGCATCTGGTGTCTCTTTATCTCAGGACATATATGCACATAATCTGCTACAAAAGGCAGGTATGCTGGATTGCAAGCCAGTTAGTACCCCTCTACCAACAAAGCCGCTGTCATCAACCGCAACTGACTCATTTCCAAATCCAGAACATTTTCGAAGTCTGGCTGGATCTCTTCAATACCTCACCATCACCAGACCAGACATCTCCTTTGCCGTCAACTACATCTGCCAATTCATGCATGCCCCACTTCAGATTCACTATCAATTGCTCAAACGGATTCTCAGATATATCAAAGGCACCATAGCTCATTCCCTTCATTACACGATTGGTTCGTTAACTCTCTCTGCATACTGCGACTCGGACTGGGCTGGTGATCCATCCGATCGTCGCTCCACAACCGGTTTTTGCATTTTCCTTGGCTCTAATCTCATCTCATGGCATGCCAAAAAGCAACCAACGGTTGCACGCTCATCAACCGAAGCAGAATACAGAGCATTGGCAATCACAACAACCGAGATCATTTGGCTTCGTCGACTCCTTCAGGAACTGCAGATCTCGGTTTCCTCCTCAATAATATTATGTTGTGATAACATCTCTGCAATCACCCTTGCGACGAATCCAGTTTTTCACTCTCGCACAAAGCACATAGAGGTTGACTATCATTTTGTGCGGAAAAAAGTTTCATCCCATGAAATCCAGCTTGCTCACATCTCTTCTCACGACCAACCTGCCGACATCTTCACGAAAGCCCTCTCAGCTACACGGCATGGCCTTCTCTGTTCCAAGCTTTGTGTGCTACCGACACCCTCAGCTTGAGGGGGGATATTGACGCACACCTCCCTGCGGACACAGAGCAGCTTCAACAGGCACTCCAAAACGTTTCAAACTGAAACGTTTCTCCCAACGGAATTCTGGCACCATAACCAATTCTGAACTAATTCCGTTGGGCCCTACCTGACTCAACAGAACTCATGTAATAGTGTCTATAAAAACCTGAGATGTGTGTGCGTCTGATATGTGATTCCTTTCATTTCTTCATATCCTAAACTTCTTCAAAAAACCCCTCCACTGAGGAGAGCAGAAGCTCCAGGATGAATATATCCTGGATTCCCGGGATAAGCTTTATTTTGAATGCTCTTGACCTATGAAAGGATGATAATATGTGTGTGTGTACATATATATATATATATATATATATATTTATATATGGAGAGAGAGAGAGAGAGAGAGCATATGTATATGTGTTCTAAACAATATAACAATAGGTTATAATGGGCGTATAGGCGGTTATGAACAAAAAATGTTTAAGTTGATGACTCAACAGAAGATCCATAGAAATTCTTGCTATGGAGCACATATTCCAACATAAATTGCTAAATTTTGATGCAAGCATGCATGAAGATTTCTTTTTTTTTGAGGGTTAAATAAGGATCAAGATTTCAAGACTTCAGGGGCTCTACATGACGAATCATACACACAAAGACCAAAAAAAGGATTTCTATTAAAAAGATGATTGAACATTTGAAGAACTAGTATTACATGAGGTTTTAATAATAATTACATGGAGTCTGAATAAAGCTTCCAACCTTTCTAATGTTCTTTATAATATAAACCAATGAAAATAGGGTAGATCCTGGGAATTCTAGTTAAGGAACATGATGTCTAATCAGTAGTTGATCAAAGACCCAAATGTTTCATGGTCTGAGGTTGAAGTTTTGAAAAGCCCTTCATGACATAAACCAGTGAAAAAGGCATTTCCAGGGAAGCTTTCCTGAGGAGCGAGGTGACAATCTAGGAACTATAGAGTTGGTTCCAAAATTCAGAGGGCATATGAATTGCACCTTATTTTTAAAAAGAACTTGCAGAGACTTATCTAGCTGACTTCCAGAAAATTCTATTTTCTTTTCATTTGTTAAGCTTTCCTCCTTTTAAATATACTTATAATGTCAAAATTATACAACTAGTTCAACTTTTCAAATACCTTGAGTAAAGGAAGAGAGTGGAAACCATCGAGGAGGAACATATGGATTGTATTACATACTGAAAAATCAGAAAGAGAAAATAAAGGAGCCCAAGTTCCTTCAGCTCCATTAAGGCATATAGCAGAAAGGATAAGAGCTACAAGCTTACAATCTTATCTTTGTTTATAAAGCAAGGTAATTGCATAGTAGACTTGTACTCTTATTTTCATTGACTCTTTGAAAATGAATTTTTAAAGAATGTTATTCTATTACTACTAAAGGAAGCCATCTGAGGATTAGGAGTTCACGAGAAGAGCAAGAACAAGAGAAAGACAATTGACCTCTTCTATACATAGATGAGATGCACATAAGAGGCATATAAGATCGAGTCATCTGGGTTGCATCATACCTTATTGCTAGGAAATTACTACTATCATGTTTGATGCATTTGGACGCTGCTTTTTCCTGTTACTATTTATCACTTGATGATCCTGACTCCCCAAATTGTAATGATAGTATCAATCAACTCTTTGTGAAACATGAAGAATTGAACCATACTTATTTATAGAGACTTAAAGAGGAAGTTCATGAAAACTCATTTTAATGTAAATGGAGTACTTAAGGTTTATAAGTTACTTCTGTCTGGAAGATCCATGTTAAGTCTATTGAATGTTTAATCAGAAGAGAACTATGGCAAACCTGTCCTCAAATGTACGTTGAGATTTTAATAATGGTGCCAAATGTTACCATTAACTGCTGCAGCCACTTATACTATTTTCATCTTATTATTCAAGAGTATATCAAGACCAATCAGATGATCATGTTACACAGAACTATAAATAATTTATGAAGCCAATTAACTCTGATCAAAGGATCCTGACTTAGCACAAGAGAACTATTTGAGATCAAGTTTATGGCTACAATCAGCAAAAAAGGGCAACCAGGCTTTACTTACAAAGTTGATCAAACGACACATATCGACAACATAAACAAAGAGAGACAGAGATTCTCTCATGGTCAATGCAAATCATATCTTGCCGCGTGGCCCTTTGGTGGGTGGCAGTTGAGGGCCTTTCTTGATTGGTAGTATGTCACCAGAAGCTGTGGAGCTTAGGTAGGCAAGCAAGGAGCCACCACCTACTATCAAGAACTTCAACAACAAACCCCTCTTGGCGAATGGGGCTGCAAATGTCTCAAAGAACTTGCTCTGCATGTCCATATACATATTATTGGTATCAATTGTTGCAACATAGCAATGTGCTCCGACATATACAAGCATATGCAAATACTAGTTACATCTATATGCATGTATCTAAGCTTATAATTTTACCCTGCATTGCATAAAGAAGCAAAAGAGACGTGCTAATTTGCAGCACCACATCAACAGATCGTACAAGCATAGCTGTATGAAGCATGCATTTCCTGAGGTAAATCTCTAATCATGTAGTGCCACAGATTTCTTTTGTGCGTGCGTGTGTACGAATTTTTTAGGAAATTTTTGGTATCAATTTCATTTCCTGTTTTTTTTCCTGAAGATCCAAGAAGAAAATTGAACTAGATTGAACAAATATGTATGATGAAAACCTTCTATTCGTTAAATAGTTTGTAAAACCTTTATAGTTTTTAACAGCAAAAATTTATTGCACTCAGAAAAAGTGATAATTAAAGCAAGGGATGGCAGAGGTTCCTTGCAAATGCTGTCTCCAACATCAAGCTCCATCTGGTATTTCACTTTATTGTGAGGATACAAAATTACAAAAAAAACAACAATACCAAACAGGCCCTTATGTATTGCCATTTATGTTTCTCTTCCTCTAGACTCCTTCAAAGTCTAGGAAGACTTTAGAAAGTTTCCACTGGGCTTCATGGCCTTAAACTGCAAATCATTGCACTTCTCATTCACCAACTTGCCTTCTGAGTTTTATGGCATGCACCCTACCAGCCAAAGATTCCTTATGTTTGGACCCTAAACCCTAAACTCGTCCTAATTTTAGAATTTGAGATAACAGTTTGATTGCATCATGCTAATCCGTTTTCACAAATATCTGATGCGTTTAGTTGGTTAAAGGAATATGATTGTCTATGCTGAAAATTCTTGTGGCTTTCTTCCAAAACCATGAGACATCTCAGAGAGATAGAGAGACAGAGAGATTTTGGTCTTTAAGCAATCATCAATTATTAAATGCTCCTCAAATGTTACCAAATCATATAGAAGCCTGTACCAACATATTTCTTGTCCAGAATAATTAATCTTCCGAGATTAACTCTGAAAAAATATCTGACCAAATCATTTTCATTTGCCACTTGTGGTTCAGATGTTTTCTACATTCTTCTGTACATAAATCTTCTAAATCTATGAGTTCATACTCTCCAACAGCTGGATCTTTCCAGCACATTGTATAACAAACAAATTTAGCCAATTAATAAAAAACAACCACATCTAAAATATGATATGTTGAAGAATGAACAATGTGCGTTTATATCAAGTTTGGATAAATGAAGTGTTAACAAGTTAGATCGCTCATCAAATATTGTTTCTGGCAACTATTTTAATTCCAAGAAAATATCTGTATTCTTACACGAATTACTTAGAAAACTTGGTACTTAGATGTCGAACATGGCAAGCCTATTCGCATTCAATTTCTGTTTAAAATTATCAAAAGGGAGAGAGAGAGAGAGAATTCAAAGATCTACTACACAAATCTAGGAAGTAAATGTTCGAGATCACATTACCTGAAGGGGATTGTAAGGCGAAGGGGCATCGGATCCGTACAAATCCCACTGACCGGTGGTGTTGCCGAGGTCCTCCAGATCGAAGTACACGCTCTTCTCGCCGTACTTCGCCACTACTGTGACGGTGCTGGACCTGCCAAGAGGACAATTCTGATGAATTCGGAGCCGTCTGATTGTCATACACGATGGACAGACGTTAAAAGGAGGGGGGCAAAAAAAGACTCTACCGGAGGTTAGGACGAAAGTGAGTCCGGCGAGGGGACCTGACGGCGAGCTTGGTGCCGTTGAAAGAGCTGCCGGCGAGGCCCCTGACGGCGATCGGATGTACGGCTGCGACGGCAGTTGAGGATGCCATTTTGCTGCTGCCACCTTGCAGGCTTCGCGCCTTTTGCGAATTTCTCCTTCTCTTATTCTGCCTATAGGATTGGAAATGTTCGGGAGAGGGATTGTTTGGGTGGTAGAGAATCTAGAGATGAGAGGAGCGCCCACTGAAGGAATGACACGTGGCCATCTGGACAGGGTTATCCTGATACGTGAGGCTGCTGTCTTAGATGCGCCATGACGTGAAAGTGATGGAATGTAAGGCTTGTTGCTCTGGCTGTGACAAATCCAGGTGGCTGTTGCATCTGCTGACTTAGATCTGCAAACCCGCAAACAGCAGTGTGGTGATCTCAGTGAAAGAACAGAGTGATGCTTGGAGATTAGATTTGCACACAGGGTCCAGAACAAAGGACTGATCAAACCATAAATTGAATATGTAGCATTGATAACAAGAATGATTAGCAGCAAAGAATGACAAAGTAGCTTCCTACATAAAGAATTAATCAAAAATAGAAAACCCTCCCCAAACAATCTAGGCGGCATCATATATAACCTAGAGGACTTTTGATGCGCTCAATAGATTTATATGCACTCAATAGATTCAAGCTAATCCTAAAGAATCATATTTAACTGCTGTTAAAAGTGTTCTAAGATACTTGTATAGCACTCGAAACTTAGGTTTGTGGCATTCGAAGCAATATTTAATTAATTTAGTTGGATATTCACATGAAAATTTTGCTTGTAGTAAAAAAGATGGAAAATGTACTAGTAGAATTTGTCAATTTTTAAAAGTAGAGTTAATATTTTGGTTTAGCAAGAAATAAAATTTAGTAGCATTGTCATCGGTCGAGGCTGAATACATTGCGGTCAAAAATTGTTAAGCTCAAATCTTATGGATTAAGCAACAACTTGAGAATTATAGCATTAAACTTAATAAAATTTCCATAAGATGTGATAACGCAAGTGCAATTAATTTAACTAACCATCCAATTCAACGTTCAAGAACTAAATACATTGACATAAGACATCATTTTATAAGAGATCGTGTTCAAAATAATGATGTGATGCTTAACTTTGTTTATACTTATTAAAAAAAATAGCTAACAACTTTACCAAGCCTCTTAGTAAAAATAGATTTAGTGAGATTAGATGAGAATTAGGGATTTGTGACCCATTTGCCTCACTTCAATCCATAGATATTTATTCAATTGTTCTTAAGTTTGATGAAATTTCATATCTTGGAATATTTTTCCTTGTTTAGATCTTTATTTTCGATTTTTTTGAACTTAGAAAGCCTTGACAGCCGACTCCAGGACTGTGGATCCCTAGCACTATCAAGTTGACCTCATATCTTTGGAATGCTAGAAGTTGACACCTAGGTCGACCTCCAGTGTGCAACAAGTTAAGGAGTCGACCCAAGGGTCGGCCCTTGCTTTCCCGCTGCTTCGAAATGGACCCAAGGGTCGACCCATCTTGGGCAGTGGCCCCAATTTAAGGTGAGCCAATCTCTTGTTCTTCTACTCTTCCCATTCCAAATCATTTTTCCCCCTTTTCTCTCCATTCTTCATATCCACCCTTTCCATCTAGTTTTCTTGGGCTGCAAACTTTCGATTAGCTTTCAATAGCACCAAAGAAGAAAATGGCTTAAAGAAGGAAGCCTCAACCCATCCATGAAGAAGAAGAAGAAGGGAGAAGAAAGAAGAAAAAGGTGGAGCATTTTTCAGCTCCTTGAGCTAGACACCATTCCCCCTACCATTCAGAGTCTTCTCCCTCACGGAAGATGCCGAATAAGGCACCCTTTGCTACTCATAATGCCACTATTAGGTGGAATATTGATTTATCCTATTTGGAGAGTGAGGGATTCATGATTGGGGAGAGAATCAAGAGCCAGAGATGGGAGTGTGTGTAGTCTTAGAACGCCTACTTATCTCTATCTCGCACGTGAGTTTTACCACAACCTTAAATTTGGGATAAGTAATATAATCTCAGTTGTAAAAAGGCTAGAGATTGAGTTGGATTGTTATGTGCTGAGACGCATTTTCCGCATGCCCAACAATGGCATGCTTTTGGATAGGTTGGAGGATAGGCACATTGGGCTTCAGTGTATTTTGGGCAGAGAGAATGTTACATGGTATGAGAAGGTAGATGTGAATTAATTGAGTATTGAGATGAGGCTTCTCCACTATATTATGAGTAGGATCTTCTTCCCGAAGATAGAAAGATTTGAATTTCCATTTGAGAATGACGTATGTGTTATATTGCATATTGTCAAAGTGACTCCTCTAAATTTATCCGCTCTAATGATCGAGCATAGGCACGAGAATATGAGTTGGTCAAAAGCCAAGTATTAGGCTAGGTTAGCTACTTAAGTATTTGCTTCATGTTGTGCTCAATAATGCCTACCTAGATTATGTCAAGTTTTTGGACTAGGTTTGCATTAGACTAGAATTCAGCCAAGCATTAATCCAAGCTCGGTTTGAAATTTAATTAGGCCCTATTTTTAGGCTCAAGTCTAATCAAAATATTCTGAAGCTAGGCCAAAATCCGACCTGACATGACTAGCTAGGCCTTGGGCTAACTTGGGCCCATCATAGCTCTAATGTGTGTAAAATTTATTTATTTGTTGTAGAAAGACCTCTCTTCCGAGTCTTATCCAGACCATTTTTTTGACTTCTACAAGGCTAAAATAGAATATATTTTTTTTTGGTATAAGAAACTTATTTTATTTTTAGAGCTTGTATGTTCCATATTAGTTATATTGTTTTGGTGAAATAAGCAGAGATAACTTTTGGGTGAAAATGGGGGAGCAAGTTGGAATAAATCCATTTATTTAGTTTCGTCAAATAACTTTCTTCTTAATAAAAATATAAGTAAAAAAAATAGTATATTAAGCTTTATAAAATCCCAGTTTTTAATACACTTGCAAGAAATTTATACTTAAAATAGATATTCATAAAACATATTTACATATTTTGTGAAAAATAATTAAATAACTCTATTTTAAAAACTCATCTATTTTAAGCGTTTCATATATACTCGTTGATCAAAAGCTTCTTAATTTCCTCCTTTTCGCTAAAAAAAAACAGAATATTATAAACTGAGAAACGAAATGCGAAAAGGAATCCGGAAAACTTTAATGAGCGTGAACCGAGCCCCCCGTAAACGCGTTTCCCAGCAACTACTGTATGAGACCGGGGAATCGTACGAAAGCCTCCCATCAAGCGGAACCAAGGGATCCACCACAAGACCGGCCCTCCCGAGCGTCTCCGATCGGTCAAATGAGACTTGGCCTCGCCAGTCCCCAATTCGGCACTGCCGCCGCCTCGCTCTTTTTTCCTCCCCTCCTTAAAACCCCCAACACCACGCCGATCGTTCCCTTCTTTCCTCGATCCCGTCCCTCCCTCCCCCTTCATCGCCTTCGCAGCAACAAGACTCCCTCAGGTATACCTCTCTCTCTCTCTCTCTAGATGATATCTTATTCCAAATCAAGAAAACCCCAGGTTGATCACGAAGCGCCTCTGTTAGGTTCGGGATTCTTTTCTGTTCTTGATCCGTGAAGTGGATCTCTAATTCTTTGTTTCTCCATCGAGAGGAAGAAATTTTGCTTGATCGTTGGGTCGTTGCTCTAATTTGCTTGTCAATTTGGTGCCGGATGGTTTAGATATTAAGAACGATATAGAAGGATGGGGAAAAGGAATCTAGTGATGGAAATATAGATCACCTCAAAAGAACTTAAATAATCCACAAATAATTTAATTTCACTGAAACAACCAGTTCCGATGCTTATCTCTTTGATGTCGTTTCCTTTCGATCCAAAATAAAATAAATATTTTTTTCAAAGACGTGTAGTTACTGTATTTGAAAGAGATTCACCTTCTTACATGCACTGGATTCTGGGGATCTCTCCCCAAGATACAACAGACCGTTGAATTTGTAAACGCGCATGGTACTATAAAATCTCTTGAACTCAACAAGAACTTTTTTATATACTCGTACACAATTGATTCAGAGCCAAAAGACGAAGAGAGATTGACGAAGAGGAGACTAACGGCAAGATAACCCCTCCTCTTCTCCCCTCACCGCTTGAAAGAAAATCAAAAAGGAAAGAAAAAACCCCAGAAGGAAAAAGCACACTAACGAATATGAAGAGGAGGAATTAAATGAGAGTGAGAGGACTCTCCTCTCTCTCCCACCTGGAGTAACGTTGGAGCCCAACGTCTCTATTGCATTTAGGATGGGTTTTAAATGAGTTTAAATGGGGAGGGACGGTTCATAACCGTTTCAAATTTCAAAGCCTTTTACATCTGGTAGTTAGATGCGTCTGTCAAACGCGATTCTTGAAGGAAATATACTTTATGGGAAGTGTAGTTGGTAGTGAAAGGAAAAGTGGTAAAAGACTGGATTGCGTGACATCGATGCACATGAGGGAAGATAATTCAGAAAGGCTGATGAAATTTCATCTTGTTTGGCATATTTATTATCGGAGATGGGTTGAGAAAACTATCTACCACTGATTGTTGTTTTTAATATTTGTGATTTCTGCTATGCTGAGACTCATAAGAAAGGTAGGATACTATGAATTTCATGAATTCTTGCAGTTTTTGGGTACAAGAAAAATATTTTTAAGATCGTTGCAAGAAATAAGAGTGGAATAGTTTTGGAATCAAGATATGGGCTGATAGCTTTGTTGCTTTGGACGTTGAGGGATACATGGCAGTATTTTGAACACTTTTATGTAAATCCCGTATATTATTAAGATTTTAGTAATCAAGAAACTGTTAGGAAGGGAATAGACCAGATGTAAAAGCTGTGTCCTTTCTGAGTTGACAGAAGGGTAGGGTGCGCACCTTCAGATTATTTTGACCACATTTAGATGTTTAGATTTTGATTTACATCCTCAATAAATTAAATAATGACTCCTCATTCCAAGATCTGATTCTTGGCCTAAATGAATGTTTTGGACATTGAATTCCAAAGAAAGATGATGGTTTGGAGTACTATTTCTCGCATCTCTTCTGAGTGCTGTAGAAAGAGTGGAATTGGAGAATTCTTTGGCAGTAAGAAGTTGATCGCTCTAATTTGATTCAGAATTTTAACTTATGAAGGCATTTTTTTTCCTGCTGTAAGTTGGATTCAATGGAATGTGCTGTAAGTTTGCTGCCTTGTTTCAGGCATGGTCTCCTTTCTTGTTAATATTTATTGTGTCTCAACACTATATACTTTCATACTGAGCTTCTGGCTGTCTTTACTGTATTTTCCGTATTCTTTGAAAATTTCTGACATTTTGCCCTTTCTTGAAGTCTTGGTCATAACAATCTTGTTACATTTATTTAAGAAGGAAAAATCTCAGGGGAAGAAGTTGTGTATATGTTCCTTATCTTTATACCTCATATGCTTCCTAAAAGACTTGCTGCATTCTACCTTATATGTTAGGACTTTCTTCCATTTTCTTTCATTTTCCCCAATAAACATTTTCTATTTGGTCAGATTCTGGTATTACTCTCTCTCTCTCTCTCTCTCTCTCTCTCTCTCTCTCTCTCTCTCTCTCTCTTTCTCTCCCCCCCTCCCCACCCCCCTTACCACTCACATACACACACACACACACAAAATTCTTCCAACTTTCACTGCTTGCTTCATATGAAAACATCATTCTGATCTTAACTTATGAGTGAACTAACTGCTATCTGCCTCAACGAGCCTCTTTCCTGATTTGTATCCCTAAACCTGTATAGCCAATTCGACATGTATTTCAGATATAGCAAACTTACATCACTATAGAAGGTTTGTGTTCTAAAAGATGCCAACTTACACATATCCTGAAATTGAGCTCAGTCCTTGTGTCCTATAATTCCTCCGGCTTCTGCCATGATAATAAACTAATGTAATTTGAGTGCAATAATGTCATGTATTCCGCATTTGTGTCCAGACTGATGTAACTTGAGCTCTAGTCAAATTAGTTTTGTCCTTTTCGCATTTTTTTCAATTTTCACATGAAAAATGTTTTCAAGTTCAAATTTTCAGGCTGATATGTTGCATCTGAGGAAGGATATTATAGTTTCCAGAATATGTTGGTTGTAATAAAGTTGAAACTCATTTTAAATGCATTTTAATATATAAAATCATTCTTAGCATATGCATTCTGTTTTCAGTCATCAATCAGGGCCTCATCCCTTTTGTAATTTAAAGATCTGACTATGACATGCAGGTAGGAACAAGTTGCTTTTTTGTGTTGAAAATCAATATTCTCCTACTGCTCAACAATTTAGGACTTCTATGGAAACATCAAAGGAATCTCAGGAGTTGAATAGGAGTCTTTACCCACATATAGAGCCATACTCTTCAGGATTTTTGAAGGTTTCAGATATCCATGCGTTGTACTGGGAGCAGTCTGGAAACCCGAATGGGCATGTGAGTGAGCATCTTTATTCATATTATCTGATGTTGCCATTTTCAATTAAGTTTCAAACAATATAGAATTGTATGAAACTTTGGAGTATCTAGATACTAAAACAGGCTTGCTGTTGCATGTTGGAACATGGAAATGTTGTATTTGTCTGACTCTCCTGTTGCCTACAGAAATGAAGGATGTAGCTGTTGACTTTGAAAGCCGACTGTTTCTGTCCATTTAATTTTGAGGAAAGGTAGATTGCTGTCATGTTGAGATTGCTTAGTATAATTGAGGAGGTGGTATAAACAGCAAGGAGTACCTAATTTTTTTCTCCCTGACTTCTAAATGATGTTCCCCTTGTACCTCAACCTTTGAAAAGGGAGGGGAGTAGTGAAAAAGAATGTAAATTGTTATTTTACTATTCTCTTGCCTGTTAGTTGATATGCTTACGATCTGATAAGATAGATTGTATCTGCCATTATTGGTTAGAATAAAGATCTTAATTTTCCATTCTAGAAACCCAACGTTGCCCTTCAAATTGCTTGCACTACTTCCCCACTATGTTCAAATGTTGAAGTATTTGAGGACTTCCTTTGAACAGGAATATATGATTGTAATCTCATAGAAATGCTTTTGCTTTAACTTTTTTATGGTAAGTGGCAATAAGCCAACATATGGATCTGGACCTCCTTGTCATCTAAACAAAGACTGCCACCCTTGATATTTATGTTTGTTAAAATACATGCATTGTGAATTGTCTATGTGAATGTTTGAACTTTGGACCTTCAATCAATTAAAAAAATTCCAAATAGTAGAATGAGTTCACCATGAAAGGAAGCCAAACCTACAATGCCATCTGAAGTTTACAAATTATATGAAATTATAAATATCTCTAAATACTACCTGCTGTATCTTTTGCTTTTGCAAGTCCTATCAAAAGGTTTAGTCCTTTGCCTTACTACTACCACCATTCAGAAAGATCAACCAACAGATTTTGTTAAGTATCTTCAGTAATTAAGAGAAGCATTCTGAAGATGAATCTAGATAACAGAAGGAAGCTATTTAAGGTGGCTTTGATCTTAAAGATATGAGCTTTTCAAACCAGGTTACTTGTGTTCCACCCAGTTTGTTATCTTCTGATGACAAAACGCATGGTTCTAGTTACAAGCCTTAAGTTTTCATAGTTCCTGAAGGAAGGTGGGAGAGGCATTAGTTGAGACTTAACAGCAAGACAATGTTATTGAGATCCTTTGAAAGCCAAGGAAGGCATGTGGCTGAGGCCTTGGAAGGCAACATGGAGAGTAACTGTGATAGTAGATCCCTAGGTTCAACATTGTCACCAAGAACCTTTTAACTTAAATCTTGGATGCACCTTTGATTTCATGGAATTGCAGGATGTGCATTTGAGGGGCATTTTATTGGAGTGGTACAAAGGGTGTTGAAATTCATGGTAGCTATATTTGATTTCACTGGTTAAGTGTATTTATAGGCCAAACATAAAACTGGGTGTACAAGATAAAATATAACTGCTGGATTTCGTGGGAACGTGTAACATATTACTGTCTAGAAACAGATGCAGAGGACGTCTCGCATGAAACCAGAATTATGTAAAATTGTAGGTCTGACTTTCTTGGACTTGCTTGAAATTGTATTTTTATTTTACAATGCTTTTAAAACTGGTGCCATCTTTTTATCTTATTCTTACCTTCCATACAGTTTTCTGCTTAAGCTCTCTTTTAATCATTCATTCTATTCCTTTTCATATAACTTCTTGGTAGCCTGTTGTGTTTCTTCACGGGGGACCAGGAGCTGGAACCTCAGCTAGCAATAGACGATTCTTTGACCCAGAGTTTTATCGGATCATTTTATTTGATCAGGTGCACTTTCTGAGTGAATATTTTAGGTTCTTTGTTAAGTAAATCTTTTATAGAGAATCATTTGTTGATATGCCAAATTATTATTTCCAGCGAGGTTCAGGTAAAAGTACTCCCCATGCCTGCTTAGAGGACAACACAACTTGGGACTTAATTAACGACATTGAGAAGCTTAGGGAACATTTAGAGATACCAGAATGGGAGGTAAGGTTTCTACCTCTGCTTCATCTCACCTATAATGGTATTACCTTACATATATCAGAAGAATGCAGGTGTTTGGTGGATCATGGGGAAGCACACTGGCTCTTGCATACAGCCAATCACACCCTGACAGGGTAAACTATTAGTTGACCTTTCATCATTCCTACATGACATTCAAGTGTGCTTTGTGTATATGCTTTGCTGTTCTAGCCATTTAAGATCCTTCTCTGGACAAACACTCCTAACGTTTTCTCTGGTGTTTTTCTAAGGTCACTGGTATTATTCTTAGAGGCATTTTTTTGTTAAGGAAAAAGGAGCTTGATTGGTTTTATGAGGGTGGTGCGGCAGCTATCTTCCCAGATGGTATGATGGTTTAAGTTTCTTGCTATTTTTTGAATGATTCTTTAGCTCTCTGGAAACACACACTAATGTTCAGCCAGAATAAAAGGCATTTCGATCAGTAAATATTGGTTTCCTGACACCACAGATCTGCAGAAATCTTTCAAGGAGCTAATGTTATTACAATGCAACAGTTAATGCTATTTTATGCAGATACATTACCATCTATCTTTTTTAAAATGTATGCTTGATAAAATATTTTTAAATGAAGTGCAATAGAATACTCAAATAATTTGAGAATTTTGTTTTTTTGCTTTTAGCGCTTGGTATTAGAGAACATATCCTGGTTCTCTCATTGAAATAACACCCTACTAATTGTTTCAGGCATGCAGATTTATTGCCCTTACACTGGTCTCATTCCCTCGGATTTACTTGTTTTCAAGCTACACAGGAAATCTAGTCATTGGGTGTCATCTTATTAGGCATATTATCACCTCTTCTAGATTCAATTTGCCTAACCTTCACCTAGAAACCATCCTAGCACTTCTCTTTATTATATGCATTATTTATATGAAACACAATAACTATTATACTTGTTTTAGCATCTCTCTGCCCTCATATTTCATCTAGTTGGCCAAAGCCTTTTAATTTGTAAATTATGGTCCTTTCTTGCTCTAAAATCGCTAGAGGTTTGTAAGTTTGAGATGTGGTCCATTTAACAAGAAGGCTAGTTCTACCTAGATGATCTCGGCTATTTGATAGGGATGCACGCTGGGCTGGGCCAGTCAACATCTTGCATGATCAGCCACAGCCTGCCTTTCATGCAAGCTAATTTAGGTATAGTTGGGTTGGAAAGAGCTCGGGTTAAAAAAATAAATCAGAGCCTCGAATTGGTTTTGATCTGAGGACAAAACACAATGAGATCTGGATCAAGGATGACATGTACATGCAGTTGTGCATTTTATTTGAATGTATGCTGTCAGCTTGTATCATAGCACACTGAAAAAAGTTTTAGATAAACTTAATTGGCAGCAGTACCCAAGAACACATGCTATATCTTTCTTTGTGTTAACTAAAATGAAGAAAAAAATCATTCAACCAATTGTTTGCACTTGGGCCTGAATGGGACCTGGTCTGCCCCATGTAGAAACTTGGCCAATTCAAGTTCAACTTGTGATATTGCAAGCGGGTTTTGCCTGGCTTATGTTGTTGGGCCAAGGACAGTCTGGGATGGTTTTGAGTCAAGCCTTCAATGATGCAGGTCGAGCTTGAGAGCACTTATGGTCCAGATCTGCCTGTTTGAGGAGTCCTACTATAAAAACACTACAGCATTGCTTTGCTTGAGAGTAATGCTGGATACATGGCTGACTTATCAAGTTTGCCTCGTGTTCAAAGTGCAAAAGCTTCGTGCATTTGCTTCCAATAACTGAAGCTTTTCTTTGTTGACACTTATATCAATGAATTGCAAATGAGACTCGATTCATTTAATTAATTTACTAGCGCATTCTCTTTTTTTATTGTAGTAAATCCTTGCCTTTAATATGATAAGTTATAAATGGGGCATCGACTTGTAAGTTCATGCGCTCATCGATGAACTATTAAAAAATGATTAATATGCAACTGAGCATCCTATAATTTTTTTTGCTTCCAGTAGCCACCTTATCTCTCATGGCTTTCCTGTACTTGGTGGTTATGGACCATGACCTTTTATTTTAATTATTTGTTGAGATGAGGTCTAATCTCAACCCCCCCCCCCCTCCCTCCCCCCACACCCCACGCACACACACACAATCCGGGGAATGCTCTTCTTCTCTGGGAACTAGTAGTTCTTTCATTTCCCATCCACATGAAAGCTCAAAGTAAAAAGGAATATGTGAACATAGATGACATTTATCAACAGATGTATTTACAATGCTACACCTTTTGTACAGCTTCTTGTTTGCACATCAAAACAGCTGCAATGTGCAGTTTCATTGTCTAATTACTCTAGACCTGCACTGGCGAGAAAATCAACTAGAAAAGCTGTAAAATGTTGTCTGGCATTTTGTTAGTGTGCAGTATGGAAATGTGCTGTGCACCCAAAGGCTGAAATTATGCAATTTTGTAGTCTCATTAGTATATGATGTGGACCTATACTTACATGCTCGGAAAAAGAACGTGAACCATATCTTACGTAGAGTTACCTGAATGTGATGTTGGTGACTAAAGACTAATAAAGATTTAGCTCAAGGAAAGATCACTTTTTGTACCAGGTCGCCTGCTGTATAAATGATCTTCATTATGTTTCACTTTGGTCATGGAAGGTTAAGTTATGCATTTCACTGACCAGAAGATTGGCTAAGAGGCTTTGCCACTCTATCATTCTTTCACCGAGGACCTTAATTATTGATGCTTGCTGTTTCTATCTCTTCATATTTCATGAATTGTAATTATTAGATGTGTGTCATTTTTGTTGCTCATGACATGATGTCATCCATTTGGATTTTCAGCATGGGAGCCCTTCAGAGATTTCATTCCAGAAAATGAAAGGGACAACTTTATTGTTGCATACCACAAAAGGCTAAATTCTGATGATAATCACATTCAGGTATGTACTATCTATTTTTCTCCTGTTCAGCTCTATTTTGCCACTCCCATTGTTTTTGAGACATTTCATATGCCTGGGACTGTGAGCCAGTGAAACAAAATTGCCACAAACCAATTGGTGGAAAAACTAGAGGAAGGCATAAGAAACATGGATGAAAAGCTTGTGGTTTATTTATCTTTTTGATGTTGATGATAGACCTAACTCTTTATAGGAAAAATGGCGGAGGTCAATTCAAAAGCCAACCCAGACAAACTACTGAAGGCTTGTTAGTTATTGTTATGCCATAACCTTTCAACTATTAGTTTTGAGTATGTTGATTAATGTGGATTATTTTTCTCTGCTCTAAGAAAAATATGTAAGGTCTTTCATGTCTTTTTCACATGTTCGCTTGGTTTCTACTAGCAAGTTGAGGCATTTTGTTGGCTGGCAATTGCTTAATGATTAATAGATTCAATCACCTCCCCCACCTCCTCCTGCGATGGGTCAATGAATATTCGTCACAACATTTGTTTTCCTAGCATATGACATCTAAACTGAGAAGTGATCATGTTCTGGGCCAAACTATTTTAAATATTGAATTGTTTGTCATTACCTATCACTTTGACTGGTTTATATCCTTTTTTACAGGTTACAGCTGCTAAAATTTGGACTACATGGGAGATGATGACTGCCCATCTTATTCAAAATGAAGAGAATATCAAAAGAGGAGAAGATGACGACTTCTCATTGGCAAGTCTTTTCTTTGTCTCTAATTGTATTTTCTTTGGTGGTATGGTGAAATGATATATTGTTTATAGTGTGATCCTGTACTTGGAGTGAAAAGCTGGCTCTCAAATTATATTTACAAAAGAGAATACCCTCTATGCTAAGCAAGAAAAAAAATACTTCTCAACCTGGCACTACCATGGTACATTACCATGTGGTGCCATACAAAGGTGGCATGCATTGGCACAGCAGCATACTAATTACTGGCATGAGTTACTAGTGTGCTATGTGCTATGTGCTGGTGAGGCAGTGGCATGGCATTCTTTGCACCGTGCTGACTGGCACTTTTAAAATCTATGAGAGGAAAGATTGACATTTGTTTTAGCAGGTATAATGTGTCAAAAGGAGTCAAGATCCTAGAAAAAGTGCAATTTATGTGAGATTTTGTTATACACACTTAGTTTAGGACGGCTTGCAAACACCTCAGCAAACAAGAACTCATCTTGTTTTAACAGTCCTTTTATCTTGCAATTTGTGGGTCTGCTTTTCCTGCTGATGTCTTGTATAAGTGGAAATCATTTTGGTGCTTGATTGGAATTCTTTCAAAAGCTCAATGATATTTACTACAAGATTTCTAAAATGTATATGATTCTTAAGTTCCCTGGCAAATATGTATTGATATTGAGATATTTTTGCATTTAATCTTGCATCAAGTATATGTCGCCATTGTTAATGTGGATAGATCTTCAACTGCCGTCTTCATGCTGCCAAGTATATTTGCAACACTGAAACCATAAGTTCAAACCCAGGGTATAATTTTAACAGGATAAAAAAAGATTTCTCAAGTTTTATTTTTCTTTGTTACTGATTTTTGCAGGCATTTGCACGGATCGAAAACCATTACTTTGTGAACAAAGGATTTTTCCCCTCTGATTCGTACCTGTTGGATAATGTTGACAAGATTCGGCATATCAGAACTGTAATTGTTCAGGTATTTGTTGCTTCTGTTACACAACCAATATGAAGCAGCACCTAGAACTGCTGGTTCACCAAGTGTTTGTTACCAGATTGCGATTCATATAGTAGTTAAATATGCTAAATTTAGTTCCTCTTACCTTTGAGTAGAAGCTGCTGTGTTTAGGCAGTCTGCTGCCAGCCTCCGACTTTTGAACATTCTAGATCTGTAGTGTGTCAATACATTACATACACAGCAGTCTTCGAGAAATTAATGTACCTCAAAAGTGAAAATAAACTCTAAATCTAGAAATTTGTCTTATGCTGATTCTATTGGCAGTTCAATAAAATTGTTGTTCATTGAAATGACCAGATCTTTGGTGTCTATCTTGTAGTGAACTTGGGAGTATTTGGTATTCCTTTTTTTTTTTAATTTCTTGTGCTTTTTATTTTAGTCCTCTGCAATAGGTGTGGTTGTTGCTCATTCAGTATCACTATTAAATTAACACTTGACAGGGAAGATATGATGTTTGCTGCCCTATGATGTCTGCCTGGGATCTTCATAAAGCATGGCCAGAGGCGGAATTCAAGGTCAGACTAATTATTTTTTTTAAACATCATTTTCATGCTCCAGGTTTGAGCACAGCATAGCCTTTAAAGTGTTATTTTCAATTCTTTGAGCAACCTCTTTGATTGATTAATATATTTTATCTTTCCATCGTCAGCATTAATAATGTCACTTATTAAAATCATCATGTTTAATTTGGAAAAATCTCAGAGAGCTAACAGATCAGTAACATAAAGTTTCAACTCACATACATGCTCGGCCGCTTGAATGAAATCAATCATTTCCTTTGCTAGGATAGCTTTCCTATTCTGATGTAAAGGGATTGAATCCCTTTTTTGTTTTCCATTTTGGTGCTGTTATGTGATATTTTCCCCTGTTTGAAAATGATAATTTGTTTCCAATAATCTATGGCCACGATAGTTGCTATCTAGACTCTTGTCATTCTTCATGTCTGATTGCTGCTTGTGCTTTTAATGTTTGGACTAGTGATATAATTCCCAATATTTATGATTGAAAACTTGCTTCAGTTAAAGACAATACCCTTTATTTGTTTGTTACTACCTTGCTCTATATCATTAAAGCAGAGAAATATTGTTTATGATATAAATCACTGTATAGCATATTAACTATTAATGGAAAAAAGTTTAAGTGTTATTCCTTATTATACAAGGAACTTGTTATATTATATTCGTTTTAAAAGAATCTCAACAAATCTGATAATTTGTGATCCACTCCAATCCTCTTCAGAAAAGGACTTATTGTTTGGAATATTGAGTGTCGACATTCATATTTGTAAAGTTGGAAGTCCAGAGTTGTATTTATCATGCCTATTCTGTGAACAATCTTAGGGAGAAGTGCCTAGGTGAGACCCCATTTTCACTTTTGATGGTAACGGAAGAAATATGAAGGGAACTGTTGTCCAGGGGTGGTTGTACTGCTGCAAGCATAGCACCTGGCTCGCATGGGTGTGAAACTGTGCAAGTTGGGCACTTCATTCTGTTAGACTAGAACTGTCTTTTATTATATGCATTCAAGTCTGAAATCGTTGGTATCCAATAGGCCTAAGTTTATGAAAATTGCAAGCTAAATTCCATGGAGATCTCCATAATTTCTTTGTATATTTTATAAAGAACTTACGAGCAGAACCTTGCAAGTTACATTTTTGAGTTGTTGAATTAATGCTTTCATTGGCTGGTCATGTTTTAGCAATTTTACTCCATGATGCAAACAGCTGCAATTACATTTAGTACTCTCTCTCTTTCTCTAACACACACGTCGCACTCTGATACTGTATAAGTGGGAAGGACTAAGCTGTAATTCTCTTGCGAGCAAAAACAGGTAGTCCCAGATGCAGGCCATTCTGCTAATGAAGCTGGGATTGCTGCTGAGCTAGTGGCAGCCAATGAGAAATTCAAGAACATCTTGAAAACTGGTGGATTTAAATGTAACTAGATGTTTGGGAGCTAAAAAGGATCAGGCTTAAAGGAGATTGCAATGGGAAGCTGGTCTTCATTTGTCTGTATTTGGTATCTCGTACAATAAGGAACAGTGTAAGCACTATCATCTTACTTCTGATAAGATATAGAATGAATTTGGAATTTTTATTAGTAGATCTATGTATTGGTTACCATTCATCAAAAATTTCTTAAAAGAACATAGCAGAATCTTTGAACGTTTCATGGGTCTAAGAGGAGGGTAGAAACATGCCATCTTAGTAGTTTTAATCCTGAAGTCAGAACAAAGCTTTTCGCATTGCAGTCGTCAGAGCTTGACTCAATGAGGCCCATACTGGAGTTGTTCATATGCCAGATTTATTGTTTAGTTCTGTATGTCGTGCTCCTTACATGACATGTTGTCGCTGCGATTCATCTGGGACTGGCAATGTTGTTTCCTGGTGTCTCCCTAAACTTCCACCGGATTTGAGGGTCAGCGCTAGCCACTAAGGATTATCACCATCACATGTAGCTGTGTCTTTTTATGCTTCATTCTTTCAGACGTGTGTATCCTTTTGCAATTACTAATGCCATGTGTCACCGGTATTTATCTTTTCACAGTCATGTCTTTCATACGAGAACCTTCGCATTTTGATAGCAGAATATAATAATAAAATGATGTTTCCTTGCTATTATTTAGCTTGTTTATCTGATTTCGATGAGTTTTAAGAACTAATGCAACAAAGAAACTTGGGTCAATGACACTCAAGCCTCTGATAATCCAATTATGATCACCTGCTTGTTTGTTTGTTCCCTAGCTAAGCCAATACAAGGCTGTGATTAGTTCTGATAGATAAGATTTGGTGAATTTATGTTCTGAGCTCTCTTTTGCATAGCAGCGAATGAGTTGATATTGGATGTTGCTGGTAAGGGGGCAGAGTTGACAGAGAGTGGAAAATATTACCTTGTGGCGATAAGCCCATGGCTCGCCAAACACCATTTGCTAAGTTGACTAGTTTTGCAACCAGGGAGTTTTGTCTTCCGAGAGTTGGGGGTTATGTGATAATGAATCCTGGGTTAGTCTGTATCTAGACTAAAATTAGTGGCTTCTTTGTTGGCCAGAATCAGCAAGCAGCACTGCTGGAAGACCAGATTCTCCTTGCATAGGCGGGTGCTCAAGCTAAGAGTTCGATAGCTTGCAAGTTATTGCAACTAAAAATGAGAAGTTGGAATCTTGCAGTTTATGAATAGATGAAGTAACTGGAACTAACTCTTGAGTACGCTTCTTGTTGCAGTCTATTAGTGTACGAACAACTGTGGTAACCCAAACCAATGCTGACTACTGTCAGGTGTTTGTATTTCTTCGTCATTCACTCTCTCTCAACAGTTTTTCCCTTTACACCGTTGTTTCTTGCATAAAATGAAATCAGCAAGGACAATCAAAGCAATGGAAAGAAAAAGAGAAGATGGAGATAAGACACCATCTACTTCGACCAAGTCCTTCCTCTATAACTTCAGCAGCCAGTGGGAGCGAACAATCATGTTCATGCCCATCCCAAAGAAAGTTCAATGCACATACAGATAATGAGGTTTATTATGTCACATAATTGTTAATTGAGAAGGTATGATGATATGCTGATATACTCGGGAAATGATGCAGTCAGGTGCTCTTCCAGTATGCAACTTCAAGTAGCCTCTGCCCTGTAAAACAAAGGATCTGATACATGCCGGAGTTGGTTGAGTGGGCAAAATATAACAAATTGACTTGGATTCTCTTCCTCCCAACTCAAGAAAATTAGTGCTCTGTAGCGAGGTTGGCATAAACTGCATGTTTCTGCGTCAATTTATTTCTATATGCAGAGCATGGTTTTCATATTTTACAAATTTTTCCCCCCTTTTAGCTAACTTTTTTTATTCTCAGCCAAATTGCCTCTGCATATGTTGAATTTCCATAATTTTCTAATGGTGAAAATCTAGATCATATGATTCTGAAGATAAAAGAACCCAAACAAGACCCTCAATCAATTGATACAGGTTATTGTTGTATCCTCATGGATACTTGAATTGCAAAATCTAGGTATGATTTCATTTAGTTTTTTGTGTTATTGTTGAACGTATAGCATGGCGTACCATGTAAGCTCCATTCTATAGATAGGTAATCATCACTGGCTCTGTAACTAATATTGCTCATCCATGTAGGGTAGGTGGCTGACTCAACAAATAGGGCTCCTGGAGTCTTAAAAGCTATCTTACAGCCTCAATAAGGAAGCAACTTAGATTATTATTATTATTATTATTATTATTATTATTATTATTATTATTATTATTATTATTATCTTTGTTTTCTCTTTTTCTGGTTTGGTCGCATACAAGCGTAGAGCCACCATCCAGGTGACTGGTGGATCAGATGAATGGATACAAATTTAAAATAGATTTGACATAGATAGGAGGCAACCCTTAATGATTCTAACAATGGGATTTGGCTCTTCTTTCTCAGTTCCCTTGTGACTGTTTGGTGCTATGAGGAATTAATGAATTCAATGGACTTGCCCCCAAGTTATCATAAATCTTCCCCAAAAAGTAAACCAATGGATGCAGAACATATACTTAGAGATTTGATGAAGGAAATATCTTTTGAATCAATTCTTGGACATTATGAAACTAGTTTAGCAAATATCATGTTCTCCAGGAAACCAAGACCTAGTATTGGATTTAACATTCATGCAGGATCTTTCGGCCATTGGCGACCTTCCCTGGATTCTTCAGCCCATGGTTCAAGTGTAAAGAGGAAGATCCAATTGCATTTTTGATCCATTATCACCACCTCATGGTCAATTTATCCACTAAGACTTCTTGCAGCTTGTTAAATGTTTCATACCAAACTCATACTTACAATGACTGTTGAACCACATATTAGAGCAGATCAATGAGACATTTGGCTGCTTTCAATAGGATGGATGGTACATTGAGTTCAGCTCAGAGTTTCTATCTAACCTAATCAATATAGGGAATTTAGCTACTCATGGAGACTAGCATCTAACTTGCTTAAGACAGGAATTTAGTTGTAAGAAACATGGGATCATGGGGTTCATTCTCCCTGAGATGTTTTTAAGTATTGCACCTAAATGTTACCCAGCAGAAAATTAACTGGGGCTTGTACCTGAGGACACATGAGACTCCTGTGCTTAGCATCCAGAAGTTCTGGGTTCAATTTTTGGATGATGCATCTCCAAAATTCTGAATCAGGATATATATTGCAGCCGGGTCACCCCCCCCCCCCCCCCCCCCCCCCCCCCCCCCCCCCCCCCCCCCCCCCCCCCCCCCCCCCTTTCTCTCTCTCTCTCTAAGATAAAAGGTTACTCAGCAAAAAATAAAGTGGAAACATTCATTTTGTTAGGTTGAACATGCATCCAAGTTCTACACAACTTCTGCACCTATACCATGAACAAGTTTTAGCTACATGTAAAGAAGTAAAATGTCAGCAAGCTAGAGTTTTAAGTTTTTGATTACAAGATCTTGTTGCCATCCTTTTCTAGGTCTTTCTTTTACTCATCCGAAGAAATGACAAGAAGTTAATCCCTTGCAGAGACTTCTTCCTCCGGTCCACACCAAGCAGCAGATGAACATCCTGCATGAAATTCCACATTAATTATTTAGTACAACAATCCTTTTTCCTTTCTTTACATAAGCACCTAGTACTATCCGGTGATGAATGATTTGAGCTTAAGCAAGCTTAATCCCATGCAAGACGAAGGAAATTTTCTACCATCATACATTTTAGCACTGATAGCATGGTAAATGAAGTGCTCTTGACCATTCAGCAATCGTACAATGCAGGTTTGGAACACAAACTGAATTTTACAATGTTGAATTATTTGTACTCTTGTTACTGATCATTCGTCATAAGAGAAAAGAAATATATTTCTCTGGATAAGGATAGTGAAGCTGTCCAAAGAAAAGTTAGATCTTACATCTGTATAGGAACCAAATGAAGAATTGCATGACTTTGAAAGAATAGATGGGCCTTTGCGAACTGGGATAGCTGTGCTGAATGTTATTCCTGGAAGAAAAAAAAAAGAGAGAAGTCAATCTATCATACTTTAAAATGAAATTCCATCTTGAATCCTCACGCCAATCCAAAATGGACCGCTTGCTTTTCCTATCTAAATCTGAATGGCATGCATTCCTACAAGAAATATCTAACTAGGAAAAAAAACACAGTAGCTCTCTGAAAAAAAAAAAGTCTCCCTGCATTCTATCATGAATTAACTGTACTGATGCACAAGAAGAAAATAAACAAATAAATGTGAATCTGGTTTATGGCTCAAGTGCACTAGGAATGCACTAAAAATCTATGTGAGAGTTGGACCATGGATCCCAAAATAAATTTTACCATGGCAATATGCAAATATATTCAGCTACGAAATCAATCCTACAAATGACTCTGGCTTTTTGAGGAACTCCAACAAGAGAATTGACAAGTCCAGATTCACTAGTTTGCTTACCTGCACCCAATTTAGGAAGCTTGACACTATCACCTGCAACAGAGACTGAAGGACAAATGGCCACTGCCTGCTGATCTTTTTCACTAGATGTTTGGGATGCTATTTTATCAGCAGCCTCATCTCTGTGCATGGATGCATTCGATTAAATCCCTCATATGTCTTTTGTAATTAAAGCACCTATAGAAATGTAAAATGAGCTCTAAAAATACGGAGAGAACTGAGAAGGAAAGGAAACCTGGAGATACCACTCGACTTTGCAGGATGCTGAGGGACTGTTTCAAAGAAAAATATTAAGATGAACCAACAAGTATAACGAAGTTTGGAAAAAAACAAAGTCAGCGGCATATCATTAAGATGGTAACAGAGTGTGTACGAAAATAATAAACATTGTTGTATTTTCTTTCCTTTTGTTTCCTATGGTAAGCAACGCACTCTCAGTTGACTAAAAGGTGACGATTCTGTTAAATTGGTCTTGAATGAAAGTTTTCAAACTAAAATGACAAAGATCATGATGCTGAACTTCTAATTCTTAGTAGCGATGGCACTGTTCAGAATTTAATTATAAAAAGGTACAAAGAATGGATAGAAGATATAGTTTACGTGGTGACAGATAATGCTGGTGATATCGCGGCAACTTGGCACTCCATCGCACGGCAGACAGATTGAGACTTGTAGTGTATTGTTGACAGGTGAGAAGCCTCTGTGCAGTGGATGCCCATTAGATAATTCATATATATATATATATATATAAGAAGAGATGCATAAATTAATTCAAGTTGCAACAAGATCAACAGTCTTTGCCAACCTAAGAATATTATCTGCTGTCTATGTCACAGATGTAGTAATATAATTGCCATGAGAGATCGATAAACTCGAATGCCTAATAATATCTAACTAAATTATCATGATACCATAATGATAATACATGATCATCTCTCATTTTTTGGTTAGCTTTTTCTGCATGAACCACAGTTATAAACTATAATCTGCAGAATCTTCCAAGCAGTTCCTTTTGCTGATGAAAGACCAGAGAGCAAGAACTGTTACTGAGGTAACAGCACTGAAGAATATGAAATTTAAAAAGTAAATCTCTCTGTTTTGTCTTTATGACTAACAAAAGAACTGAACATGCTGAAGTTGTTCACACCATGAATAACTATATCCGAGTTCTACTCCGGTGAAAAAAGAACTATAATAATGAATGCTTCACTGTCCATTTATTGCGACGAGGCCCAGATATTATCCGAGTATACATGCATCAAAGTTTATCTGCTGATGAATTTGGCAAGATAACCATTAACTAACCTGTTTTAAGCAATCAATCTTTTGCTCCGTTTGCACGACCTCGATGCTGCCATGGAGCCGGTGCTCGAGCTTGGACGAAACATTCCCCAGATGATCGACCATGGCAACAACTGCATCACAGATGTAGCTCTTTGTGTTCTCCAAAACTCTTTCCAAGTCACAAAAGAATATTACGTTAGATGTGCTCTCCAAAACTCTTTCCAAGTCACAAGAGAATATTACGTTAGAGATGTTGTTATTGCATTGCATTTGGAGGTCCATAACTCATAGAATTGACTGTTCTGGATTTGGATCTCCAAGCGAGAGAAGGCTCCGTACAGAGCAAGAACAAACATTTTAGTCCCCATGCTACTATTTATCCCAGCTCACAATTCATTTCCCCAATCCAAACTCAATTTGTTTGTTGATATCTAACACTCAGTAACTCCGCCAACTCAACCTACACGAATCGACACATACATGATAGAAAATGGTAGGACCCACAAAATCTGATCATCTCCTACTTCTCTAGCAATTAAAGCTTTAAATTTCTGCAATGATTGCTAGGACCTTTGCCTGGCTTTATCATGGTTTGGGAGAAAAAAATCAAAGGCTTCCACTTAGACTTGGATTAGTTTTTCTCTTCAGCTTCTTCTGGACTCCTGGTGCAATCCTTCAACCCTTTCTTCCGTTAACAGAGGTGGTGTCTTTTATTAAAGACATGCAGCAACATCAATCTTTACTGTGTATGTTCTTCACTTTGTACATCCTTTCACTTCTCCTTTGCTGTATATCGGTTTCTTTCAATTAAGTTGGGTGACTGTGCCGCGCTCTTCCACAAGTAATCTCCCCTTTACTTCAAAAAAAAAAAAGAAAAAAAAACAAAGAAAGAAAAAGAATGGTTGGAGTAGGACCCACTCTAATTCTTGTCCAGACATCTCCCCGTGATCGATGGAACCCACCGAAATGGATGATTAGTAATTAGAACGGACAGAGACACCGATCGACTAGAGAGGATCCAAACTTTCGCATCAAAATTCTCTGCACTTCTTTTAATCACGAAGCATATTACAAAAAGCACCGATCACTTCTCTCGGAAAAAAAGACAGAATTTCCTGGAAGGAAAATAATAGAAAATAGTGTTTTGAAGTAGATGAGCTTACAATTTTCTATGGCCGGCCTTAAAAAATGCATTCTCGCAGTAATCTGCTGCTTGGTGGAGTTGAGAGCGCAAGTCTTTCAGATCCTGCACTCAGTATCGAGTAAACTCACACATCGTGAGCTCAAGTCAGCGTTCATTCGTAAGAGAAAAAGGAAAGGATAAGAGAGAAACGGGGAAGACTTCAAGAGAGGCTGTCAACCAGTAGAGCTTGTTGGAAGCGGTCGGTCTCTGTCCCCGTTTCTTCTGGCTTCAAAAAGGACGGGGATTTTGGGAGAGGCATTGTGGAGACCGTGTCCGCCTCCTGTTTCTCCTTCTCCTTCTCCTTCTCCTTCTCCATCTCTCTCTCTTCCGAGAGATTTCGGACGTCCTCCTCCTTCGGCGTCATACGGTGGGAAGAAGAGAAAGCGAGCGATATATGGTTGGTGGTGCCAGAGAGGGTGAGCTTGGAAGATTACAAGTTAAAAGGAGAGAGAATGACACGTACGTGGAGAACATGACGAAAGATGTTCTCAGGCCCGTGAACTCTTTCCCTCGTCTTTGTCGCAAGGAATAAAATATAAGGAGACTGGTCCCATACTCCTGCCGCGCCACGAATCACATGCTGCATGACTAATTCCACAGGAGAATCATTTTGGGTTAAACCGTGAAGAGATCCCCGGGGCCCTCCCCGATGCTCTACGGTGCAGCCTGCGCACCGCAAAATACTATGCATCTCCGGAGAGCCACCATCAAAACAGGTATCAAATAATATAAACTGTCTATGATATAATATGCTTGTAAACTACTTTATTTTAGATGGGTGAATCTTTTGCTATGAGATATTCAGATCATGGTCAGTTCTAAACCTAGTATGTTATTGAGGCTGCGAATTAGATGGCTTCGTACATGAGATGTCCTATAAATTAGAGAAAGTATTGCTCAGGGTACTCTAAAAATTATTTTTTTTTTTTAATGTGTCTATACGGGTCATTTACGGTTGCCCAGTATTCTGCGGTGCGCGGCCGCATGCACACTGCAGAGGATTTATGCTCTCAGGACGAACGGTTATTTTCCTTAATTAGTACTAGCGCACACAGGTATGTGGGCATGGAAACCACGAAGTGTCTTGAAAGCTGGTCTTGGAATATCTTTTTCTGGTTGGAGCATGGTGGAATGGAATAACCCCGCATGATCTCATTGGATCAACTGTAGCTCGCGTGATTGGGATATCACACGATTTGGAGAGATGGAAGCTTTCCATGAGCCCAAGTTCTGGAAAATTAGCTATTTTAAATATTCTTTTTTTTCTTCAATCAAAAATCACGAAGGTGTGCAATCGCCTAGGCCAAACACCAAACCGGCTTCTGCACTCTAGAGTGGTGGCAGCAGGTGGCTGCCAGTTGTTTGACACGCCAGCTCCAGAAGTAGAGTTGAAAGCTGCCTGGGCTGGTCTTCGACATGCGCGAGTGGTGCTACAGGCCAGTTTGATCATTCTGGAGGACGACTCAGCTACGATTATTGGATAGATTCAGAAGGACCGAGGGGTGAAAGTACGGACCACCCCTTAATTAGGAACACAGAGATGATGATGAGGGATGGGATGACCTTTCAGACCAAGCATGTATTCAAAAAAACCAATGGGGTGACTGACTGGGTGACTGACTGGGTAGCTGCCTACGCGGCTCACCACTTAGGATACACCCTTTGGTCAAGAGAGAGGGAGCTGTCACTAGCACTCCGTGAGCTAGCGTATTTTAATTTTATTGAGTATATTCGTACACGCACCACCTAAAAAAAAAAAAAAAAAAAAGGGTGTAGGATATAATTTTTCCACCAGAATGGCTACTACGGGACGCTCGAGTTAGAGGAATTCCGTTTTAGCAACCTTTCGTGCACCCTGCCACATAGGTTTGGACCTATATGTTGTTTATACGTAACCCATCTTGGGCTGCAAAAGTTACTTCTAAGCTTGCATCCGTGAATGACAACGTCGCATTGTTCCAAGCTGAATGAATTATATCAAGGATTATCATCTGCGGCATGTCCAAAAATAAATCATATTAGCAATTATTGCGACCTGAATGATGCCGAAAATGAGATCTTACAGTAACAAAATATCAGAAACACCAGCAGCATGCTAAATTTGTCGAGCCAAAATTCTGTATTTGCCAACCCCACTACACCTATGCACAGTCGTCGTACAAGCTTTGTGCAACTTTAAGCTTAGAGTCACATAGAACAGTCTTGTCATTCAGCGAGATCCCTTGGAAACCGGTCACATACAACAGGTGGATGGACCTTGTCTGAGTCAATGGCCCTGGCATTGTTCTAGTAATAAGAAAAGTGTATACAATCCGTCGTTATTGTAGGACGCACAGTGTATTTCTGGGAACTTAGCACCTTGAAAGAGTACATGCCAATGTTTGACGGAATCAGCTACCAGCTTGATACAGAGAGACCTCTTCTCCTTGTAGTCATTGAAGTTATGAAACCTATGTACAGATTTTATTCATTTCCATGGACGGTTTATACTCAAAAAAGCAACCAATCTCAAATAAACTCCAAATTCTTTTGTATGGACGTGTATCTAAATTCACCACTCAGTATATTACAACATAAACAATGGTGGTTTTGCATGATTACAATCTACACACACAAAATATTTTTTAAAAAAATAAAAAAATTGTAAAAAAAATAAAATAAAAAAAAGCCAGATGAGGATCAATTTACAGAATTCCAAACAACAAACCTCACCCTCTTTGGAGGGTAGTGTCGGTTAGAATTGGTTGAGCCACCTCTAGGTTGCAATCAGGCTCATCTTCCTCATCAGAAGAAAGGAGGGAAGATCCCATCCATGCCTTGAAACCTTCATTCGCACGCCTCTCCATTTCTGGTGTCACTTCTCTGGCTGATTCCAACATCTCCAATCCAAGGTTTCGGCCAGCATATTCGCCCTCGTCAAGGATCACTGCTGCTTTTCTTCTCAGCAAGAAGGCAGTGCCACCATACAAGGTTACAAGACCCCAAGAGGCAATCTCATAACACCAGAAGAGCGAAATGGAGCAACTACTCCCTAGTGTGAGGAGGCTTGATCCAAGAAATAGTCCAAGAAGACCAAAGATCACCGCAAACACAATATTGAGAATCGATAGACAACGTACCCCACCTACAGGATTATGTCACGATTTAAGAATGGACACATTTTGACTAAAGCTAGAAAAGAAATCAATTTCACTGGGGGCAAACATGTTGCCAAATTACTTGAATCACAATTCAGATGCAACCCCACAGGATTGGATTTTTGACTAACTTTTTCTTATTGGGCAAAACAAAATATGATATTAGCATGAGATGCATCCCAAAGCAAAATTCATTGAGAGTTCATTCAGAAATGCAACTAAGCACTCCGTATCTCCCACCTCCTACCCCTGTGACAGGAAAAAGAGTTGATCAACATTGTTAGAATTGATCAATCTCTCTCCCCTGCTATACCAAGCCTGATATGAGTACAACTGAATTAGGAAAGAGTACATATATAATGCGGACGTAGAAATTTGAGTAATGAAGAAAATAAGCAAAACAAGCAACATGACTACCTTATCTTTATTGCTAACAGGACATACTAGAACATAATAACACCACGAGAGTTGAAAGATCATATGATGAACTCTTTTACAATCCCACCTTGCCAAAATGGGAAAAGAAACAGCAAAACAATTTTCAAAACCAGAGCATAGATAGAACAATGCAATGTAAATGCATACTGCAGATAAATTTTAATCAATATTCATCATTTATCAAACAGGGAAAAAAAAATAATATCCAGACATCTGGCACTACTAAGAGAGCAACATCAGCTTACCTCTTTTCGATGCACAGTAGTTATTCTCCACTACCTTCAGGCATATGTGTCTTCTTGGAGCAGAATAAGCAACAGCTATTCCTGCAGCATAATTAACAACGAAATCAGAAACTAATTCAGAAATGATTAGCATAAAATAACAATTAAATGGTATTTTTTCTTGTTTTTCAATTCAAGCAACACAAATTAATATATTGAGATAGCACATAAAACAAATAACAGCCATCGTGGAAAGGAACACATTCAGAAAAAAGAAAAAAGTCCCAGAACCAATTATAACCAGCTTTTTCAATACGAACAGCAAAAGCTAGATGAAAGAGTAGGCACGTGAAAAGCGAAATCCAGATATCACAATTTTCTTAGAGCCAGATCTAGATATAATTTTCCAAGTACAGGGGGTTCATTATTCTCAACAATTAATAACATGGATTATATTATGGTAAGAACTGTTTGGTTGATAATCTTACCTCGAATCATAACCATAACCATGACCACAACCATCAAAGCCTGTCCCAACTATTTGGGCCCAGATTCATACATCCTCAGTTGCCAAACATTTCTATTTAGGGCCATCTCCGACTTAATTAAAACCTTTTATATCCCTTTTCACAAACCTACAATCTCCATTCATGTCATCTTAGGTTCCCTGTCCCTTCTTAATTCATTCAACAGAGATGAAAGCAACCCTCCTTTTTGGAGCCCCTTCAAAACTTCATTGTACATGACAATCATACCATCTTCATTGGTTCTCAATCGCTTTATTTTTAATTGGAACTCCTACCTATATTACTTGGACCAATCCAAATTACCTATAGCTGACACTCGAACATGGGTATTGGTAGGAAAATTGGGCACGTGCCCATTAGAAGAACTTAGAGATTAGATGGATATGATGCTTGGATACATGCCTGCACTTGACACTCATGTTTAAGTCCATATAACATAAACTCATAGAGCTCCTCAAATATATTAATCTAATATTTTCTAGTTTTACAGCATATCCATCTCAATGTTTTTGTTTGTGCTATATTCAACTTGTTTTCCTGGACCTTTTCTATTGCCTAATATTCTGAGCTATAAAATATTCTAGGGCTTGTTGTCGTTCTATAATATTTCCCCTTATATTGCAAGATAACTTTGATCACATAATACCTTAAAAGCAATTATCCACTTTGTTCGACCAGCTCTAATTCATACGCACACATGCACATGCGTGCACACATTAGATTTTTGGCATGTGCACTATGTAAGAGAAAAGAGGGATGAATTTGGTCTTCTATCTAATTAATGGTCTAGATTGCAATTCTTGGGGTTTGGGATCTAAATATTTTGAGATATGTAGTTTTTGTTCTTAAAAGTGCAATTATTTGGGATTCAGGATCTTTTTTTTTGAGATACATAATTTTTGTTCTCTTTTTTTGAACTAGTTTCCTCATTAAAATTCAAGAGCCCCAAGTTTTTCAAAAGAGGAATAGATGCTAGAATACCAACCAATCTTGTTTTTTTTCCTCTTGCAGTGTGTCAATAATAATTTTTGGGAAATGACAAAAGAACATATCATGCAGCTTCACTCTTCAAACCAAAGTGGACACAATGTTTATATTGCAAAAGACCTAGAGGCTAGCCTCAACATGTTGGAGCTTAGGTCTTTGCTATTATGTAGTAGGATATAAGCATATGTGTGCGTATGAGTGCGTGTATGTGTTCATTATTTTGTATAATAGATATTAAGCAAGGAAATTGATTGCTCTGTAATTACCAACAAAACATATCACATTCAGAATCTTGTTTATGAACCTTAACTGGAGCCTCATCTTCATTTTTATTTTTGCTAAATTTGCATTTCATATGCCCAGCTTCTTCTTGAGAGAAATTCTGCTGCTTTAAAGAAACTATCAAATCATACTAAAGTTAGATGAAAGAAAGTATATGGTGTTTCAAAGATAATAAAATTTGTTAGGCAAGGAAAACAAGCAATAGTGAGCAGCAATAATCTAAAGGATAAGAAGCATGCTAAACCCATCTATAACCCCCAAAAACTGCATATTTGGCAATATAAACATGAAAATCCAGTCGAATGTCCTTGCTTCTTTAGGAGCAAAGTCAGGATTAATTATTTGGCAGGGGCAAATATGAACTTATATCTACATTAAGTTTTCTAAAATGATATACATAATTATAGTTTAGATTCAAATTATTCATTGAATTAACACCATACATCTATAAATTAGAATAGTTGAAGATGATTGTAATGGAAGAAGCTTTGTCATATCAAATCCTTATGACCAGTCACACCATTATTGCTACAAAACCCCACCACTTGTATGAAATATTTTAGGATGAAGCTTGAAATCAGTTTTTAATACAAAAGTTGAAATATGTAATAGGACTGGGATTTGGGTCATACTAATTAGCCAGGATAATTGGATTTGCAACATAGCTCATGTATTAGCTTTATTGAAGTTTTTCCTTCCAAGCAATCTGATGAAATACCTTCTATTTCAAGTCAAATATATGATGTAACCTCTTCTATTTTAAATCAAATACAAGTGCCTAGCTATAGTTAGGCTAATAATATTTGCCCGTTATTGATTATTATAAAAGCTTGAAATTACATAAGATGTGGCCGTGAATAGGAATTCTTGGCAAACAAGGATCCATAAAGCCGATCCCAAAAAGGCAGGATAAGGCTTGATGGTTATGGTTATGTTGTGGTTATTGATTTTCTATGAGCTCTTTTCTTAGGAAGGGAGACCAACCCATCTATAATTGCCCAGATCTGACTTCTTGCGATTATTCTAATGAAATTCTCTACTATATATAATGCAAAAGTCCAACAATCCTGCACATGTCTTGGTCGTCCAAGATTCTTGAACAAAGTATTTTATTATTATTTAATCCCACACCAAAAGTATTATTAGAGCCCACCAGTTTGAGTTCCAATAAGCATCGCTCTCCCTCTTTCCCTCATCTATCTTAACTCTTCCTCCTTTTTTTTGGCAAAATTAACTCTTTCTCCTTTAATACACCCATCCATCAAATGCTGCTGTAATTACCGCCCTCATCAAGGTGTTAGGTTAATGCAGAAAGCACTCACCTTAAAAATAATTGATGACTCATTAAAAAAGTAGACTTTGGTAAAGGTGATTTTGTTGGAACGAAAGCACAAAAGTGGACCATGATTGCAAAAGAGGTTTTTGGAGTGCATGAGAAGGCCAATGGGTAATGGTCAAACCATCAATAACATAGTACTATGTCCATGGAGGCAGCAAGATAAGAGGTATTTTGTGTAGAAAAGGCTGAGTAGCTAATGGGACATTTTACAATTCAGGAGTCTCCCTATTTGCTGTCTTTAGAAAAAGATAAAACGCAAAACCTTCTTGATTGGAACATTATGGAGGAATATATGGAAATCAATGGCCATGACATAACCCCCAAACATTCTATACATGATGACCAAATGACATTCTAGCTTCAAATCACCATACACTTTTTCTCTAAAGGCCCTATTCGGATAGGGCAGGAGATTATTCCCAGATAAATCCCACCATTGAGGGTTGTCTTGGAGAGATGTGAAAAAGGGAGGTGTTTTGAATATGATATCCTAGCCAGCCATTTCACCTTACCCCAAATTTTTTGGCATAAGATATTTGAACTCATGGGCAATTTAGATTATCCACAAAAAAAGCAAGGATTGGAGATTGATGGATTGACACAATTCCCTTCTTTCAGTTTTCTAGAGAGAACTCCCACCAGACAAATTTTATTGGTAAATGATCTAGTATCCGAGTGTCCTCTCTAAAAGCCTTCTATTAGTTCAGAGAAAGATGGAGGTTGTGAATGGCAAGGATTAAATATTAAATTATTGGCTTTAGCTGCTCCTTGCTTTGGCAAGACTCAATTGCTTCTACCAGACATTTCCCATGCTGACACTATTGACTAACACAACACTAACATTAACATCCTCACTCCAAGCTATCCCTGCATCACAAGAATGCGATGGAGCTTCAAGCTTCACCAACATCATTAGCAAAATCACCATTGAGGTATCTCACCCATCACCCTGTATTGTTTGCATCTCACTTGTCACAGAAACCCCCAGTAACCCATTACATTTTTTTATTGAGCATCAATATATGATGTTGTTTGAACGTGAGCAGGAGTTAAACTCTGGCCCGTGTTTAAAAGTACATCAAGACAAATCAATTTCCACAAATAGGCTACAAGATCTATTAAGCATACTTCAACAAGTAAACATAATGTATTGATTCTCATAGGCTCACGTAAAACAACTATCAGACATTATCAGAATCTTTATTTTTTTAAATAACTTTCTAGTAGACTTAAATTCAATTTACAAGTATCATCACAAACGAAAGAAATCTTATTAGCTACATACAACTCTATTTTGCCATCATTAAGCACACTAGGGGCTGTTTGAATGCACACATAACTAATCCTTGGAATAATCTATAAATCGTAGACAGTCAGAACAAATTATCCATGGGAGAGAAATTTAGTTCATTCAAGGAAATCTTCAGTCTTCTGGTTGCATTGACTTCTCCTCCCCCATTGTTCCCTCTCTCTTAATTTTTGGTTGTTGGGATAATTTATACTGGGATAATATATTCGGGCATCCAAACAGACACTAAATACAAACTGATAAGGAGAACTACTGCCCTGAACCTAATCAATGATATCCATACGTGTGTTCTTTCAAGAATTGCAAATAAATCTCTACCAATCATAAACTGCTCCACCATGTTTACATGATGTGAAATAACTTCTCTAATGTGCCAACAAAATTCTCGCAATCAATGTTCTAGAAATTTCACAAAGTTGACAAGAAAAGGAACAAGAGAAGGAAAGGGAACCCCAAGAAGCTGGCTTACCGGCCAAGAGATACACGACCGATGCCCAGAAGACGATTGCCGATGGGATGAAGACAACCATCCAGTAATAGTCCGCTGCCTCCTCGTCCGTCAAATAGAACGCGCCGTGGTACCGGTATAGATCAGGCTCCTGGCTGGCATTCATCGGCAGCGCCTGGATCCTCCGGTCCCTGCAGAACGGCCGCCGGCCGGCATCTCCGGGGAAGACGATGCTCATGCTCCCGGAGACGGCGACGATGACTGCGAGGCCGAGTGCCGCCGCGAGGGCGGCGACCAAGGGCCTCTGGAGGCGGCCCCAGGCCCTCTCCTCCTCCCGGAGGCTCTCGTACTCGTGTTTCGGCATGAAAGCCTGGCGAAGCGCGTCGCCAATGATCGCCATGAGAGAAGGAAGTGAAACCAAACTCGATCTGTAAACTAGGGTTCTAGGTTCCGACAGCAAGAACCCCAATCGAGCCTTCTGCAGGCCGATTCATCGAGCTAGAAACGGTTTCGGAGCCCAACCAGAACCCTAGTTTGAGGATTTTAGCGCATGGAACGGAGAAAAAAATGCTAGGGTTTTCGATCCGCGGCAGATGTTGATTCCTGTTTGGACCTCTGGTTTCACCTGCCAGCACCTAACCAACTTCGTCGTCCCTTTATACAAAAGCAAAAGGAAACGGAGTTGATCCCCGGAGAATTTTTTTAAACCCTCAGGGGCGAATCCTGCCGACTTTGCTTTATAATAAAAAATATATGTTGAGAATATTTTTTTGCAGTCCCTGATTTAACAATTCATTGCTTGTTAATCCTCGAGGCTGACATGTTGGAGAAAATTATTGCCCGACCCCTATTTGGATCTTAATTTATACGTTCTCAAGTTAAAACATCCACATGAAGTCGCCAAGATGTACCGATTTCATTTTTATGAGGACTATGAGTATGGCACTACAAAAAATGGATCATCTCTCAAATAATGAGATATGCCTCCTTGGTGTAAGTCACCACATACACATAGGGTGGAAAACTTGGAGAAGTTTGAGGGGTGGAAGTGGAACCATGGGACATGCCTCACAAAAAGATGTTTTGCATCATAAAGTGACATGAACAATAGGCTGTAGCATAAACTATTTATAAGTCAACATTGAAGCCTAGGTTACTTATAAATTCCTACTTTACCGGCATTAATATAAGTCGGAGGAGATTTCCATTAATACTCGAATATAAATGTTTAATGTTGTTTTGTTATCCAAAAGACATTTCTGTATGAACTCCATGGTGTTTGAAATGGCAACTGTCCATTTAAAAGATATGGATTTTTGTGTGGAACGGGATCCATTGCAATCAAGATAAAGGAATAAAATGCCTTTAGATCTCAAAATTCTGCTCATCAATTTCTTGTTCTATTGCTACTCATGTTTATAAAGAAGAAAATTGAATTGCAGACTTGTTAGCATGAAAAGCTATTATCAAAAGAGAAAATGTAGGGTTCTTTTAGTTCCGATTATCCCAGAGATTCTCTACATTCATACTATGGTTGTGTTGTCATGAGGTCTTGATCCTCTTATTTTAACTAAAAAACCTATAAAAAAGATTGCAAGGAAAATATGCAATGACAAAGGAAAGACAATCTTTATCTCTTCATCACAATTGGGGGGTTTCTGTTTACTATATTTGGCATACAAGCCATGCAAATATAATTTTGTTCTTGGCAATGACTATTTAAAAGTTTTTAGAAAACAAATCCTTTCAACTTGGCATAGAGAATGGTTTTGATAAATACTTGTCAATATAGTATTATTGTTCTAAAATGTTCTTATATTAGTAGAAACCATGATACTTATATAAAAATTCTATTTTCTCTACTATCGCATGATAAATGTTTGAGCACAAGTCTACCTTCTAACAACTCAGCAATTTTATAGATTCCAAGACCATCCTTCTATAGATTATTGAAGAGCCCAATTTTTGATTTCCCAAGATACGTCCATTGTGTGTCTTATTTTCAAGTTACTCGATCTAGGAGTTCAACTCCATAATACTTCTCCAACTCTTGGTCTCTAACTTTTAGAATTCTAAACTCAAGCAATTCTATCTAGACTTCTTTTGCTTTTTTTTTCATGATTAAATCCCAACGGATCTTAAAACTAAGTATCTCTCAGAAAAAAACTGGATCATGGCCATTTATTAGTTACACCAATCATTTGTGTTGCATATGCTAAGATTTAATACTATATGATCAAAACTACAAAGATGAGCATGTTGGTGGAACATCACACCTTGATAAATGCTTTTCTTTCTTTTTATGCATGGAGAAGAGTCATTTTACTTGTTTTTTTTTTTGAAAAAAAGTTAATTTTTTTACATTTTTTTATTTTTTTACTTTTTTTTTTTGGAAAGGAGTCGAGTTTTTTCTCTCATTTTTATTCAATGGGTAAGAGATTATTCTAATATGTCATCCAAACTTTCCCCATGTTAAACTACAAAAGTAAATATATATATATATATACAATTCCATCTCCATCCTCGGACACAAAAAAAAAAAAAAAATTCAAATAATAAATTCAGTATTCCTTCCTACCCAACTCCACTAGAGAAGTGGGGAAGCTGGCACCTATCCCACCCAAATGCGGAGATGGTGGCGGTGGACGCTGCCACGCCTGGATCCCAACCCCACTCCTCACTTAACAACGAAACATGGGCATATTCCCATTGGGCGTAATCGACTCGGTAAAAGATGGAATCATTTAGGGCTCGTTTGGTTCGCGGGAAAAGAAGGGGGGAAAGTGTGGTCAACGGGAAAGTAATGAGATGCCTCTTGTTTGGTTGGAGTTTTCAAAGAAGAGAGAAGGGAAAGTTGTATTCCCATGGGAATGTGATTCCCACATTTCATGGGAAAGTCTTTCCCATGAGAAACATGGGAAAGTTACTTTCCCATGAGGCGGAAATCACTCCATTTTTACTTTTTCCCAAAAAGTCCCTTCAGCATTAAAGAAGCATTAAAGAAGCATTAAAAATCTAATTTTTATTAAGGGCATAATAGGAATTATATATAACTTTCCTAGGAAAGTGAATGGCCAACCAAACATAATCACCTTGGAAATTTGTCACTTTTTCATGGTCAACCAAACATGCCAAAAGTATTTTCCTAGGCATTCTCTTCCTAGGAATTTGTTTCTCAGGAATCATATTCCTAGGAAGGAAAATGCTTCCCGCGAACCAAACGAGCCCTTAAATAAAAACACAACGCATCGGCGAAGCGAGCCTCGCGAAGATAGCCGCGGCGAAAGTTTTTTTTCCTTTTCCTTTTCTTCTCCATTTTAAATAGAATATAGGCAAGAAAACCAGCGCATCTTCGGCGAAGGGAAAGGAGAGATATCCAGGAATCGATTAGGTTTGTTCTCTCCCCCCGTCCCCCCCAGGGTTTGTGACGCACCTCTCTCTGATCGGCGGAGGAAGAGGCTTCGACGCCGAGATCCCACTTTTTGGTTCGCTGGGGCTGCAGCAATGACGGGGGCGTTGGTGGATCGGGCGACGAGCGTCATGCAGATCGGTCCGGATTGGGCGATGAACATGGAGATCTGCGACATTTGCAATCGCGACCCTGGGTATCAGATTCCACCGCTGCTAGTTTTCTTTCTCTGTTCTATTTCTTAAGTAATCTTGCTGTTTCATCCTATTCGAATTTGGATCTCTTTGAGGTTTTTATTTGATGTACTGTACAGGGCTGGTTCATTTCGAGTCTTAGGGGTGTTTTAGTTTAAAAGCTGACGTTTTCTTTTTCTTTCACAGCAAAGATAATAATACAGGGTTGTATTGCATCTGTTTGTAATGTGGTAGGTTTAAGAATAGGTTTTTGATTTGAGCCGAGGATGTCTCGATATTACATGATGGATAAATTGAATCTGTTATGCGGAGAAATTTGGCCGGTGGAAATAGGAAATAGGTCAATGGATATCATATGTTCGAGCTACGGAACCATCAGTAAATACTCAAATGTTGGATACAAGTGCTTTTTCTACTTTTTTCTATTTGTGAGTCTTATGGAGGTTAGTGTCCCTTTTTAGGGAGTTCTACACTGAGCTCGGCAAGATCTTAGGAGATTTTGAACTAATGCAGTCACCATGGTAAGATGAAAGTAGAACCTTTCTGCATGCCCTCGACATCATTGAGTTTGCTAACACGCTGGTGCCAATTGCAATGTCAATTTCCTAGATGCTACCAAATGGAGGAAAATGCACAACGCCGTCTTTCTGATGTTCATGTAGAAATCAAATGCATGCTTCAGATGTGCCAACCCATGGTTCTTATGTTAATACTATCCACCCACGAGTGGTGAGATCTGTTCTCCTAGCTTAGTCGCACTTACCTGTCCAAACAAAATCTTTGGATGATCTGTTATCCAATGCATACTTTAGGTTGTTTTTCTGAAGCTGCATATATCAAAAAGAATTACCCAACTATTGAGTTCTCTAATGGTATGCTTCACATTTTACTAGACTCATTTCCGTTTCATAAGTATGTATACATGTGAATTCCCATGTATAGGCAAACACTCATGGATGCCCACATTATGTGTGTGCACATGTATGTATAGAAATGACTTTCTTGTATTTGAAGTCCTCATGTCTAGACATGCATTCTTGTTTGCTATAATTTACAGCCTTTGTTTGGCTATGCATGGAATATTGCAAGAAGATATTCCCAGACTTCTAGATTTTTGGATTGCGTAATCTGCTGTATACTTTTCTTTGATTGAAATTAGGACTTCTGCTTATATTTATATAATATTAGTTTCTTCTTAATAGGAATATCGCAAATCATGAACACTTATATTTTCTTGCTCTCGTGGCACTGATTCGGAAACATTCAGGCAACGAAGTTCATCTGTATAATTTAAGAGTATAAACATATTTAAAATTTATACTTCATTTATGTGCTCTGGTATAATGGCATCTGTTGGTTGATGCTGTGTGATATCTAAGAGAGAATATTAGTAATTTCACTCCTCTAATATTTTAGTTTTTGTCAATATTTGGTTTACCAGACAAGCAAAGGATGCCGTAAAAGGACTCAAGAAGCGTCTTGGACATAAGAATCCAAAGGTTCAGCTTCTTGCATTGACAGTAAGCACCACAATTATTTCTATTAATTTCTGTTATTTTGCTTTATTGGCATGTATTATTTCAACAATAATCTCATGCTGTTTCTTGTAATTGCCACGAATACTGTTTTTCCGGGAGTCCCTTGATCTTATCTTTTGCATTTCTGAAGTAGCTTGATCTCTTACCTTACATACTGCACCTCCATCTTTCTTCCACCTGCTTCCCAATGACTCTATTTTTCAGTACAATTGTCATCATCATCGTCAGATTCAATCTAACTAGAGGAACTTTAGCTTAATATATTCTGTAACATATGCTGTCTTTTTATCTTTAATTTATGACATTGTCATTTTTTCAAAAGTTAAACATATATGTATAGATAATTATATATAAATGCGTGTTGGTACGCTAATTATCATTTTTAGAAAGTCTAACATATACCAGTTATAATGCATGTCACTACCATTAAAGATTTTAGATATTAGATAAAGTTTAGAAGAGTTTAATGTGGTTCAGACACTAATGTGCCTTCCTTGTGAAATTTGTTTAGGTTTATTTGGTATAGTTCATTCTTAATGTAGATAAGTTTATGTTTTGCGATTACCAACAAATCACTATGAATTTGGGTTTTGAAAGATATTTGATTTTTATTATGTACAGAATCATGGAATCTCAACTTAAGAGGAGTTCCCTCTTGGACTCGTCCTTCTCAGAGTCTAGCAATGTTGGAATCCTTTTCTATTGAAGCTTTTTATACAGTTTTAGGATATTCCTTGACACATTTAATAGTTATATTTATTTTAGGTCTCTAATTCTCAATTTAATGACAGAAAATTTTGTTCCTGTTGTATTTAGGCATCAAATTCAGGCCGTTAAGAAGTGATAATTACCATCTGAAAATGTTATTTCTTCATATACGCACCTTGCTTCTAGAAGGTATGTATGCATAACTGTGAAAATTCAGTGCTACAAGACTTGCTAGCGTCCATGACAAATAAATGTGATAAGTATGAAGGTTTGGCAAGATTGTGACCAGGATAAACCTTGTACCTATTACTTAAGGATGGAAGTTCACTTTCCAACCAACTAGTGACTTAGGTTATCTGTTTTTGAGAGTAACGACTACACATGTGATTGGAAAGTTTTCCAGCTTAATCATGATGAAGCACCCAAGTCATGAACAAGGCCTGTGATACTAGCTTTGATTTATGATATAAGCTTTTAATTTACTAAAATTAATAAAAAGAACTCAATGTTTCTTAATCAAAGTAAGAGACATTCTAAGATACAAGTGGGATGGGAACTAGGTCCAAACTCCGAGCCCTTCCTAACCCTGAAGCCGTGTATGTTGAGACCTTGAAGGTTGTTCAAGGAAACTGGTGATGCCTATTAAAATCAAGGTAAAGAGGGAAAGCATGAGGACACTTTTTTACAGCACATGATTAAACAATTTAAACCTAACTATTTTATTCATTTAGCAAAAATCTAGGTAATAGATATCTTATTGTAAATCATTGTTGTTACAAAGCATGATCCCTTTTTTTATTAGGCTATCCAGCATTATCAGATGCCCTAATGCACTTGTGGGCAGTTATAACCTAAGTGAAATGAGTATTTATCATTAAGTTCATATTCATCAGGGAAGAGTTTGCATTATGATATATGTCTGTGCTCATTCTTGATTCTCATAACTTTGTTCTGTTTAATGCATATACATGTTTTACATTCCAAATTCTGTCCCAACTAAAACCATATTTTCATTTTTCTTGTTTTTTAGGGTCAAAATTGAGGCTGATTCAGCTTAGGCCAAATGTTAAATTGCATATTACAAGTTCATTACTGAGAAAATGGAGAAAATCCTTCAGGCTGTTTGGTTGTCTATGAGGTTTCTTAAAACAAATAAGCATAAACCCTGATTACTTTGTAAAACAGGTTTTATGAAAAACAAGGGGTGATCTGTTTTTTATTAAAGTCTTTTCTTAAGTTTTATGATCTGTTTTTCCATGGCTGTAGCATCTTTTAGATTTATTCAAGGTTTAAAAAAATGGTTTTCATCCCACCTTTCGGTCAGTTATGCCCAGAATAGTGGCCTTAATGTCTAGAATTATCAAGTATAGACAGCTATTTGAAGTATTTATACTTATTTGATTTATTTGTTCTGTTCATACTTTTGTCTTTGTGCCTTTAACACTTTCGATGATGATAGATTTGTACTAGTAAGTATTTATGATTTATTGAAGTCTCAATAGTTTTTTTGAGTCAAGGGATGAAAGTTATTATAAGACACATTGCATGGACTCTGATTCATGTCTTGGGTGTAGTTGCTTGTATTGGGTGTGGTTGCATGTCTAGGAGTTAGATCCTTTCAATGTCTAAGAATTTCTTCTTATGGAGCCATGTCCAAGTGATGTCCCAGTGTCATACCAATTCCCATGCTCAAGTGTTGGATGTGGTTATTTCGCGCTAAATCAAAGAGTCTGGGTAACAGATTTTTTAAACATATTTACTATGACAAGTCTGGAAACATAGCAAATTCATGAGGAGAAAACAATGCCTTTGTCAAGCATTAGTCATTGTAGTTTTCTTACCCTGCAACCTCGGCACCATTATCAGTTTTTTCTGTTATACTGTTGCTGTTGATTTGTTTCAGAAATCCTAGACTAATGGCAGTGTGTCCTTGCTTCAAATTCTACCAGCTTTTGGAAACAATGATAAGGAACTGCGGTGATATAGTCCACATGCATGTTGCCGAGAAAGATATCCTGCATGAAATGGTGAAGATAGTGAGAAAGAAGGTTTTAATACCATCTCAAGAATCATCTTAATCCTTATCCACTTTTTTGTCCTTGATTCCTTTTGAAAAGTTTAAATTATGTCATATTCTCTTTCTAAATCCATGCAGCAACCTGATATTCATGTCAAGGAGAAGGTACTAGTGTTAATAGATACTTGGCAAGAAGCATTTGGCGGTCCACAGGCAAGATATCCGCAATATTTTGCAGCATATCAGGAGTTGTTGGTATGCTTTCAGACTTCTAATAATTTACAAGTTAGGTGGTGATAGATATATTTCCTTTTTGAAGTGCGGCTCTCTCACTGCAAACTATCTTAGATAGCTGACCCATGTCCATCCATCAGAGTACTGTTGCTGGGGTGGATAACATTATTTTGACATCTTTTTAGTGACAATTCATGTTTAGGTTATCATAAACACCATGTTTAGGTACTTGCATAAGTTGGTACATATATGCACACACATATCTTCTCAATTGAAATTTTCCTGAGGTATTTTTTGTCCATTAGCATGCAGGAGCTGTATTTCCTCGAAGGCCTGAGAGATCTGCACCTATATTTACTCCTCTGCAGACACAGCCTTTGACATCCTATCCTCAATCTTTGCAAAATCCCAATTATCAAGAAGAAGCACCTGAGTCTTCCGTTGGTTCAGATTTTCTTGCTTTGAGGTGTGTTGTGTAGTTCCCCTTGCCCAATGTTTTAATATACTAATTAGCATGTCATATGCTTTCAGAAGTGCAACATCGGCATGTACTGTAATATAATTTGTTCATTTTGTATTATATTAGTTTGTTAAGTCTTACTACTACGACTATTATTAAGAGCAGTTTGCTAGGTCTAATACTATTTTGAGACCATATTCTTAAGGAATGTTCTTTCTTGAAGCTTATGAAGCAAGATTTGCTATCTCGGTACCGTACATTATGCTAGTAATGCTGGCATAGTGTCGATTCGGTGTACCAAGACTCGGTATGCTTGTACACTGAGTCTCGATTTGATACCAGTATGGTACAGTATGCTCGGTATGGGATGATATGCACTGGTATGGCAAACCTTGCTATTAAGATCCACTTGCCATTGTTAGATAATTACATGTTATCACTAAGTTATTTTAAATTATTAAGTGATAAAATAAATTGGTGTTTATAGATTGTTAAGTGTTCAATAGCTAGTGTTTGTTTGTGGGAATATTTGTTTGAGATGCAAGTACTTTGTGCAAGAGTAACCTTTAATATGTTCACAATGTACTTCAGATAATTAAATTGTCCGAGAAGCTTTCATTAGATCTATCATATGCCATCTTATATTAACATAAGTGATAAACCACACTGTCATCAAAGAGACCTTCCTCTCTATCAAATGCTTGCAGCTTACAGAAATAGGGGAGCTGTACAAGTGAATCTCCTTGTATATTAGGGTCTCTAGCAAGGTTCGCCATCTGGGTACCGGACCCCATACTAGTACCATCCTATTACAGTGTCGGTACATGATATGTTACGAGACTGCGAGGCGCACCGAATGTCGATACAGTATGAGATTCCATACTAGTTTACTACTGGTACAGTACAGTACGATACTGACCGGTATGTCAAATCTTGGTCTTTAGATTAGCGTTTCTATTATTGCATTACGATAAATGGATTGCTAATTATTAAGATAATACCTATACATAGAGGAAGGAAAGTTGTGGTTTGCCAATTCATAGCAAGAATCAATAGAGACCGGAGCTTTGTGGTTTTGGGATGGGTTTGACTTGGTATGCTTTCAATCTCAGTTCTATTTCAAAGACCATATTTTTTTTCAAATAGGAAAGTCACGGGATGAATTTTGATGTTTCACTATATTTTGAAAACTAACCTCCTTATCTGATGACTAAATGTCTTAACTATGAAAAGCAGAAAGCTACAACAAACATTATCACACTTGAATATTACCTTATTTGTCTTTCAGTTTCACGTTTCTTTTGTCATCTGTAAATTTTATTTCTAGTACAGTTTAATGAAATTTCATTTTCCTTTTGCTTCTAACTTTCATAATGCACGGGCAGGGTGTTTGACAATGGTTATGGATTGCTTGCTGCATGATGTGAAAATGATATGTTAAGATTTTGTGATCTATTGCCTGTTTATATTTACATATTTGTCAAACTCCAACTCTGTTTATGTTATTTAAATTTGTGGTAGTGGAGGTGACCTGTACTGGTTAAGTATTCAAGCCTAGTAAGTGGTAAATTGTAAGCTTTCACTTTATTTGGGGCTCTAGTTACCAAACTGATTAGATATATGAAATAAAAGGAAGAGTAACCAAAACTACAGCTGCAGAATGGGGTATAACAACTTCCTATTATCCTCCCTTTTCCAATCCAGTCTATCGGTCTCAGCTCTTTATTCAATTTCCTTTTATTCTGAATAACTTTTTAATAATTATGTGTTATTTTTCTGTTTCTGTTCCTATATTTGATGTTATAAATTGAAACTAGGTCTCTTTGTTCAGCCTTACAGAAATCGAGAATGCCCGCAGTGCTGTTGATATTCTTGCACAAATGCTTAATGCTTTAGAACCTGGGAACAAAAAGGTAATCTGCAAATGGACTCTGCTGATTATTTTTTCATATCTAAAGCGAGACTAACCGTTCAAACTTGAATTTTACTATGACTAGTGATTAAATATGCAAATGCTAAAAATCTTGAATGAAACTTGGATATCTGGATGGAAACATCAAACAATGGCTGGCATGGGCTGTTGAAAACATCATGCTGCAAAAACTTAACTCAGATTCTAGTTTTGTGAAGTATCTATAAACTCATTATTTGAACTTGTTTGCACTTCTGGATTGTCTCAAGTGAACCGAAGCCATTTGCATTGGTTAGATATGGACATACATATTTTGATTCCTTTAGTTTTATGAACACCAGTCAATCAAATGCAAATTTTGTATGCTAGGCTCAAATAACTCGTAATTTGGTTTAATGGAAAAATGTTGGTTATTGGAAATTATTAGGTATTGGATTCAATGAGGGCTGCAAGCAGGGATGGGTCGGGTGTGGTCCGACCAGCTTCAGATCTAGGATCTAGACCTAGATGCAACTAATTCACTTGGCATGCTAGGCAAGGCTAGCTCCCATTTGATGTTGGGTTAGGCTCAGCTCCGATTTCATTTGGTTACATTGTAATTTTGGAAATAATATTTGTTGGGATTGATTCGTTTTGGTCCAGTTCTTCTAGATTTATACTTAAGCTCCGATAGAGTTCAGGTCTTGGTTTGTGACCTCTGCCGAACTAATGGCTTTGAATTTGGGCATTGTTGAGGTTCAAATCAGGTTGTGTTGGGGTAAGATTCAAGTCCACCTGACACATGCATTACATATTCAACTTGTTATTATCTTAAATCTGCCTGTGGCTCATTTCTCATTTTTCTTAAGCCAGAAGATTGAAGATGTAATTATTTGAGACCCAAACCTAGTCCTGATTCTCAAACTGAGTCCCTTACCTAAAACTTTTAGAATTTTGATTGGTATTCACTAAGTTTCAAATATAGGATCTTGTGCATAACTTTCAGACTGAATCCCATGTTTCTGCTAATATGCAGGGGCTCACACAGGATGTGCTTGTCGACCTTGTTGATCAGTGCCGTTCATACAAGCAGAGAGTGGTACATCTTGTGAACACTACTTCGTAAGACCTCTGAAGAGTTATTTACACATCAGCTTGTAATCCTTGAAAAACAGTAGTTCTTAAATAACGTTGAATTTTTTAACTATATTTTTTCTTTTTGCCAAGATTGCAGTTATAGTGTAATTTATTTAATATGATACCCCTTTTAAAAGAAGCCTTCCATTTTTTATGTCTTTTGTTGAAATAAAAAAACATTTGATAACTTCATGCTTTTAGGAAAGAAAGTACTGTCCTTTTCTCTTTCATTTAGTTTTCTCGTTTCATTTACCTTTCTTTTGTTTTTTTTTCTTTTTTTTTTTTGGGGGGGGGGGATAGCCTCTCTGTTTCAATGCAACTCTGCAACTCTCTCTCTCTCTCTCTCTCTCTCTCTGTGAATTTTTGAGAACAGTTTTATATGCTGGCTTTTTGCCAAAGTTGCCTCAAAATCTGTGTATAAAACCATATATAGTTTTAATTTGAATGCATCTTGATTCTTTTCTTTTCTTTTCTTTTTTTTTAACATAAAGCCAAATAAATCCAACATATTATGCTTCAACATGCTACATTATAGGCATTAAATCTTTTCTGTGCAACCCGAGCCTACTTGAAAGTCTGAATGAGATTGTGGTCTGTTATACTTTGCTAAATGGCTGTTTACTATTTGCTTTCTAATATTTATAGGGATGAGGAAACTACTTCGCGAAGGACTTGCACTAAATGATGAGTTGGAGCGGATTCTAGCAAGACATGATGCTGCTCTTTCAGGCACTGCTGTTCATGTGGAGAAGCCAAAGACTCTTCAAGCACTTGTAGACGTTGATGACTCTGCTGCAACAAATGCAGATAATACTGCACATAAGAATCAAAGGTAGTCCATATACTTTTAGAAACAACTTTATATATTGCTCACTCAGCATCTTTGAAAGTTTTTAATCAAGAATTTAGTTATATCCTTAAAAAAGAGGAATAGAAGTCAGTTCATCTATGTATAAAATTGCTTTTAAGGTGTAGTAGCTCTTTTGTTTTCAATCTTATAAATTTTAATGCACTAGAAAACAGGCTCTAGTTAGATAAAATTTTGTATGAATGATCGTCCAACTATTTCTTCTGAGTACTTTACCTTTAAATCCATGGTTGGGACTTTGGCCTATTTTGATCAGGTGGAAGGCTTTGATTTTATTATTTTCAATTTATTATATTAGTTACCTCAAAAAAAAAAAAAAATTGTATTTGCCTTAAGGCATAGTGCATGTATTCTGTAGGTCCAATACGAGCACAAGCGCTGCCGATCAGTCTCCTCTTCAGCAATTACTGCTACCTGCACCTCCAGCATCCAATGGTGTGGCAACCTCGCTAGCCATAGTTGATCCTAATATGGACCTTCTTAGTGGTGAAGATTTCAGTAAACCTACAACCGAAAATCCTCTTGCACTTGTACCTGTTACTGACCTAGTTGATAGTTCTGCTAGCTCTGGAACTGGGCAGAACATTTTAGCTCTTTCCAATGTATTTTCTCAAAATAACAATAACAGCAAGGAACCTACCAGTGCTATTGATTCTAATATGGTGTATCCAGCATCACAGACATATCCTGCTGCATCTCAGCTTCAACTACAACCCCAGCAGTCTACCTATTATTCCAATGAAACTCTCCCAAACTCAGGGGTACCTCAGTATGAACAGGCAGCTTACATCCAAGGAACCCAGTTGAATCAAGCAAATCCTGCATGGAATGGTCAGAGTGTTCATGGCTTGAGTTCCCAGCATCAGGCACCTTACAGTAAGTATTCAACATTTTCCTTTGACTATTTTACTGCTTTTGAAATGCATTTAAGTGACAAAATATTCTATCGGAAGTGGCATCCTTGAAAACTCTCTTCTTTTATATGTCAAAAGTTGAAGTTGCTGTCCTTGAATATTTCTGCTTCCACTTGCTACAAGTTTATGCGTTTTGGAATGTTACTATTAAAGAAACCGTTGCATGGAACTGAACTAATTGATATTGGTTGAGATTATTTTTGTTATTTTCAGTTCCAAAACCACCATCTCTTAAATCATACAATCTATAGCTAGTTTTCATTAGTCATTGGAGGGTATAGTATCACATAACTCTCTCTTAAACAGATGTAAATGATCAAGGTGGAGCTCTTCCACCACCACCATGGGAAGCTCGACCAGTTCAGAATAACCAACTGGTTGAGCCTCACCAAATGCAGAGTGGCCAACCTGGAGGTGGTATACATCCGTGGCCAATCCAAAGCAGCCATCTTGGAGGAATGCATCCTGGACTGATGCAGAACAACCAGCAGATGGGCATGCTAACCCTGCCAATGCAGAGCAACCAGGTGGGAGGCTTATATTCTCAACTTGTTCAGGGTGGGCAGTTTGCAGGCATGCAGCAACAACCGGTGCAGGGTGTTCAGCTGATAGGTTATGGATACGGTCAACAGCCAGCAGCTCAGTACTATGATCGGAGAGCTCCATACCCTTATGCTAGTCCAAATCAGATTTCTCAGAGGATGTATGGGCTTCCCCTGAAAGACAACAATAATTTCATGAATATGACCTCCTCTTATCAGATACCTACTTCATCGACAGCTTATAGTCAGCAATCCAACAGACCATCCAAGCCGGAAGATAAGTTATTTGGCGATCTTGTTTACTTGGCCAAGTCAAAGCAAAATAAACCCAATGGCAATAAAATGGGGAGCTTGTAAAATCATTGAGTGCATCTTTTTATTTTTTTGGATTGTTATTCTTATCACACTTTCTCTGAAAATTATATTTTTTTGGCTTACTTGGCTATATGTTTAATCTGTTGATTTTTATTATGTTCATGCTCTTATAGAGAAAGGAAAACAACTAATTAGAGGTAATTGTACACATTCGCACCTGGCTTACGTTCAGGGGCGGCTCAATACATTCTGGGGCCTAAGGCGAATCCAATGAATGAGGCCTTTTTTTAATAATAATTTTTTTAATAAATATAAAATACTTAAAAAAATATATGAAAATAGATAGCTATCAAGTATACTATTTCAACCATGAATCTAACAAAGATAGACAAGAAGCCTTTTCAATTTAATATAATTCTTGAATGGAAGCACATAAAAGTAATTATTCTAAATGAAGAGTCATGAAACTGATTAAATAACTGAGATAATGCTTGGCAATACTGTTTACCATGTCAAGCAAGAGCCGAATAGGAAAAGGTCATCCCATGGCATTTCATGGTCAAGGTAAAGAAAAGAATTTGTCCATAAAGAAACCTCTCAATAAGAGAAAGTAGGGTCATTATGGGAAATTCACTCCATCAAATTAATAAAAGTCCCATCCCACCATCTCCCCTTCAAGTGAGTACCCAAGCAGCAACTGCAACATCACGGCACAGCAGCCATTCAACCCCCTCCCTCCTTTTCTCTCTCTACCACCCAAGAGGGGAGAAGAAACCGAGAGGAGAAAACTAAAAGAATCTCCACCCTCCAAGACGTCCATCTCCAATCCCCCTATCTTTCTTCCGGATGGCCCAGCTGGATCAGGAGTAATGTGAGGGAAGGAAAACCAAGACCAAAACCAAAAAAGAGAAGGGATGAAAGGTAAGAGTGGCTTCAGGCGTCTATCAAGCCAACCAAATCCCTTCTCTCTCTCTCTCTCTCTCTCTCTCTCTCTCTCTCTCTCCCACCCAAAACAAAACTACCATCCCCAACTTCCAAATTGCCCCTCTGCAGCCCAGGAAACTCTCCACCGATGGAGGGGGAAAGATTCGTAGCTAGCTCCTGATCCCGTTTATATGGGGCCTTTGATTCCTTTTGATCAGCCTCCCGGGGCCTTCCATTAGCCCGGGGCCTTAGGCGACCGCCTCAGTCGCCTCAGGCTCGGGCCGGCCCTGCTTACGTTGATAGTTCAGGGAGTGCTGAATTTCTGTTAGTTACTGAATTCCTGTGTTTTTCTCATTCTCATCTTTGGTATCTTACCTCCTGTCACAATGCACGATCCAAAGGCTCTTCAAGTTGCATCTATAATTTGTACCAGAAAAGGTTACACCCATAATTTGTATTGTCTTTGTGATGCAGAGGATTCATCTTACATGGGGAGCTTGTCGAGTGAAAGAAATTTCATCGATGCGAAGTCTTTAAATGCAATTCCAGAACATCAAGCATTTTGTTTCCATTGTTTGTGTTTCTGAGCTACAGAGAGGACAAGCATCGTATTCGCTGGTTCTACGATTTCAAATCCCATTAGTTTCATCTTGTTCTGGCAGCAAGTTTTAACAAAATACTCTAGCCTGAGACATGCTCATACCTTTGCAAACAAACCTTGCCCCACTTATTATAAGAATTTGGCTCTATGGAGATCTCAATTGGACTAGGCAATAATTCTAAACAATGGAGGGGCCTGCCATGCAACCAACCTAGAAGGTCAACTGATGTTCTCAAATATGAAGCATGTAGCCTCATTTCATGGCAATTTACTTACAAGATTGCAGAATTAACTGCATGCTTGCAAAGTCGTTATTAATTGTGCTACTTGGAGACAAAAAAGGCCAATAGCACTTTATTCAACAAATTAAGCGATCGCCAACGGTAGTGAATAGAAGGGAAAAGGTAGGATCCTTGTACTCTGTTTATGAGGAACCCCATCATTAGTTATTACATATCCAATTAAAGTCAAGTATCTCCCCTCGTTGCCTTTCTTTCCTTGATTTGAATGCGCAAAGTATTCTTCCCACCTGCTTACACACACACACACACACACACACACACACAAAAAGAAAAAAGCACAGTATTGCCATACCAAGGTAATCTAACAATTAAACAAAAAAAAAAAAATCAAGTCCACAATAGAAGCTGTTACAATAGCTCTCATATAATATAGAGCCAAAACTATAATTTATCATTTTTTACTGTTCATTAAAATAAAGTAATATTTTTAAATTCAATTCTACTATTTAACTTGGAAAAGGTAATTTTTATTCGAAAATGGAATCATCATTTTACGTTAAAACGGTAATAATAGCTGTTAAAAGTTAAAACAGTCCTCATTTTATTTCCAATTTAACTCCGACAATTGCGTTACGGAGACATCCACAATTTGTCCGACATATAGGGGGGAATATGCAAAATGACAATTATCTTGCCCACCCAGAGACTGTAGCTCCCCCATTTTGTGAGACTGTCCTGGTCCGCGACCGGAAGAGGAAGCACCAGGAAAAAGAAAACCCTCGCCTTCTCGTCTCAATCTTTTTGATAAATTTCGGGGCATAGGTTCGAATTGTGAACGCCCACAAAGAAAGATGATTTTTCCAGTTATTTTCATGATTTAACGATTCTTTTTCCTGTATTCACAGCGACAAACATGGCTTCCGCCTTTGCCAGCATGCCTCCTCTTTTCTTAAGTGGAAGCAAAAATAGTTCCAAAAACCTTCGAAAGCTTCCAGCTTCTACGGTGAAAGGTAATTTAAGCTGCTTTTAGCTGATGTTTGTTGATATAAAAATCGTTCTTTTTTCGCCCTCGGGTCGTTTTTTTTTTTTTTTTTTTTTTTTGAAGTTGTTGTGTTCGAGAGGGGTAAACCCGCTATTAGAGTTTTTCTTTAGTTGAGATCTTATATTCTGTAGTGAAAAAAAAAAAAATCTTTCGGTTAGTTTTGAAGCTTGAGGAAACGGAATTGGTTGGCCATCCTGCTAACTAGAAAAAAGAAAAGGTTTGAATTCTTCATTTCTTCGTATGCTACTATGCTCTCGTAGTTCTTTGATATGAGAAGCAGGATTTTCAGTCCTAAGAAATTAAATTCTCGGATTAGATTATGTTCACAGGATGTTATATGTCTATTGCATTTCATTTTGATGCCATATTTCCAATACAGTTGATTTGGAAGTATATATTTTTCACTATATTAATGGGTGCTTTCTAGCCCATTAGTTTACTAATGGTGGCTTTTGATCATAGGTTATCGTAAGTTATAGCCGTTTACATATGTTCCATAAGATCAGAGCTCAATTATTGGATATCATACTTGTGAGAGTGGAGGTTGAAGGAATCGTATGCATGGGAGGATGAATCAAAAAACAGTTGAAATTATTTTGTCTTAAAAAATTGAGATGCTTTACAGTTCATCACAATGACCATGCATTACAGAATATCACGCTTTAAGACTTTTGGAATTAACTAATCGCATGCAAACCAGGGATTCGGGGTTATGATGCCTGAATTTAATACAGTATTGTCCTATAAACTGTTATCAGTCTTTATAATATAATACCCGAGTCTTATACAATAAAGCTTATCTAGGTTGGACCACTGTAATATCTAATTTGTGTTCCAACAATCTGTTAATTCATTAAAAAAAATTGGTTTGAGAAATTATCATACAGGAACTTTTTTTTTCCTTTTTCATGGTGGGGTGCGGTGGTGGGGGAGGTCAATCACGTTTCTACCTGATTCACACATTTATGTCAACACTTTAGAATTCCATCTTCCAGGAAGTGATTGCCTAAGATTATGACTTACATCTATTTCTTGTTGGTATGCTGGTAGAATTCACAACTTGATGGTTACTTAGGCTCAAAATTAGATGTATTTTAAATTTATTATTTTATTCATCTCGAGGCTTGAATGCGTAATTGCAAGACATGCTCTAAGTTTATAACTTCGTTTCTTGATGCAGGTAGACAGAGATGTGCACCAGTTGTTGCAAAGGCTCTTGGAGATAGTTCTGATTCTTCATCCCAGAGCATTGTCAAATATGTTCAAAATTCTGTGAGTTATTTTATTTTGTGCTTATCTTTGTAGTTGTCTACACTTTGTTCATGAATACATCAAAATCTCTGGATTTAAACTAACAGCAGCCAAGAGCAGCTAAAAATCAAGAATGGAGAAAAGATGCATTTTAATGTGCAGTCTTTTCTTAATAGCTTGTAAAATATTGATCTGAGGCCTATCCCGAAAATTTTATGGAGATCAACATGTTGAGTGAACATATATTTATCTGGATTGTTAAAATCAAAACAATAGAAAAATAGGGGCGTTTGCTGTCATATCATACCGTTTACTATGGGAGACCACTATACACAAGGGTAGTATGAGGGAAGAAATAACCAGAATTATTCTTTGTACTTAATTGTTTTATGATTGATAGACTTGACATCATGTACTTTAGGCAAAGATACTGTGCTGCCTCTATCTTGCTATAAGTAAAATTTACTAGACAGGATGCTTAAATGCAGAAATGCATTCGTAAAATTCTTCACTTCTGTATTTGTTTGAAACAGTGGAACAAGTCTGAAGATCGAATTGGCCTTGTTGGTCTTGGTTTTGCAGCCATTGTCGCAATTTGGGCATCCAGCAAACTCATTGTGGTAATTACCAAAATCTTTGCTCTTGTTAATGGTCAAGATTGATGTATCATCATCATTGTTACTCTAGCCTTTTACTGTTAAAAGTTATAAAATGGGGCCAACAATGGTGCACAACTTGAAGTAGAGAAGGCTCCATGACAGGATCAAGCAAATTCATATTTCAACTACCAACTTGACATTAACCATCTAAATATTGGTGCCTAATTCTTGGCCTAGCCGATGCTGGGCAAGTGAGGAGCCTGCCATGGAATGTAGAAGGCTAAATTGGCAGATACGGACACCTACTTATCTGTTGCAGTTCAAGGTCTTGAAACCGGGAGTAACTCGTCAAAATTCCGATAAACTGGCAAAGGATCTGAATGAAGAGAAAAGATTAAAAGTTCAGTCCAAGGAACTGCATTTATTGATGATTTCCCATCCATGTTCTCAGCATGGGAGCAAACTAAACAAACAAATCTAATTACCTTGTTCTTCGTTGTTCATGCACTTTGCATTTTAACTGATGATCTTCTACTTGCAGGCCATCGACAAGCTTCCTCTCATCCCAAGCGCTCTTGAGCTCATTGGAATATTGTTCTCTTGGGTATGTGCTTTGATGCAACTGTCAATAGTTTTTAACAAAGAAAACGCAGAAGCAATGCTAGATCAAATTTAAAGTTTCTAACTTCAACTCTCTTGACTGTTACAGTGGTTTATATATCGGTACCTCCTATTCAAACCAGACAGGTGCGAGACCTTGTTTCCTGGGACAATTCCTAATTAAACACTTCCTTTATTATGGCATGTTTGGTTGACAGGAATTGAGAGGTGGGAATGGGTTTCAGATTCCCATCCAGTCTATTCTCATGTTTGGTAACTCATTTGGACATGGAAATGCTGATTCCCATGGGTATTGGATTCCCATAAAAAAGGAAATGCTGTCGCATCTCGTCGATTGTTGGTTTAAAATGCAAGCGGTTATACAGATTCCTACTATGTGAAAAGTTAGAGTAGGTTCCAAAGGCAGGCTAAAGAAACAGTGCTACAACCTTTGGGTTAGTGGGCGACTTTCAGCAACCTCCCTGAATATTTTCTTACAACCAAAGCTTCTTTTTTTTTTAAAAAAAATAAAATAGGAAAATTTATTTGACAATTTATTAGGAAAAATCTAGTAAAAACATTACTGTCGCCTTGATTTGTATTATATTGATATTAATTTGTGGTTTACCAAAATCACATCCTTCACAGCCTTATCGAACCTTCCGCTACCACATCATTGAATCAAATGCTAGATTTGTTTGGCGATATTGTGCATAAATAATTACGTGATTAAAAGTTCCTTATTTTTGCTACTATGTATATAATGTCCACATCACAATTTCTCGCTTATCTGTCTGTATGGAAGCAGCATGCATTGTAGCATCTTTTATTGCATTGCCAGCATTCTAGGACTTGTTTAGGGCTTCGCTGAATATTCATTCATTGATTCTATTCTTTCGTTTTCAGGGAAGAGCTATTCAGAAATATCAAGAATTCAATTTCAGATATACTTGAGCAGTGAAAGATTTCAGGGTAATAACCAGGCAGGAAGCCCGGAAACAAAACTTTAGAGCCAAAGTGGATCTGGTCTTGGATTCATTTCAAATTCTGGAATTTCCCGGGGGTTCCAAGAATGTGCTTCATTGTTATGTATGGGTTTTGTGGATAACAATGTGTTATTCTCCATGTACTGGCGACGTATTGTTTTGGACTGCATGTGTCAATAGCTCTACAGCGTCATTCTGCAGTGGCAATTGTAGTATGTCCAATTTCAGCTTTTTGTGCCATCAAATTCCTAAACTACTAGATTCCAAAATAGCTTTCATGTTATCACGTAACGCATATATGGAGCCCAGAAATATTTCAAGACAGATTGCTATTTGCAAGTCTAGGTAGGTTTAATCTCATAACAAGCGGATTGTTACCCCTTCTAGATATCTACAGCACAGCATTGGACGTAAGCCACTGCTGGATTTTATTTCTTCTGTACGTTTATTATCTCACCTAAAACCAGCTTTAGGACACTGCATAATCAAATTTGCATGGAACCTCACAATTTCGGTTTTGCTCCAGATTTTGGGCCCAAGAAGACATCAGTCTCTATTTCATTTTTTAATGATAAAAGTCAGGGAGGAACAAGGCCCAGGCACTGCACAAAATCAAGGTATCTGAAAACAAAATTGCTTCCGCAGAATACCTATAAAGCCACAGAACTTGTTATCACTGGGGGAGTACCAAGAGGTCCGAGACCTTCTCTCGGTTGCTCTTCTTCGGTTTTCCAAGCATACACTAATTTCTTTTATTACGGAAAAGGTATGCATATGTACGTAAAAGTGCTCTCACAAGGATTAGAGAAACGAATGTATTTGTTGTCAAGTCCAACATCCCATCCGGAGTTTGCACGCGATTTTATAGCGTGGTAGACATTGGCATCCTTTTGGTATATTTTTATTGTTAAAAGTCACCTTGCTGCACCGATTGTTTCAATTTTTGGATCCTGCATTTAGGTTTCTCTGAAGTTCTCTTTTTAACTTAAAACAACTTCGGTATTAAAGAATTGTTTCGGATACAGAGCGCTGCAGGCCGCTTGAGCGAATTTTCATCACGTCCGATATATTTTATGGACCAATTCCATCGTCTTGAAGAGAAATTCGATCACCATCATCAGTTGGATCCAGAAAAGCTCAAGAGATAATGATTGCGTCCATTCTTTGCTCCGAGATATCTGAACAATAGTAAAGGATAGAAGAGCCTTTCAGATCAAACATATATTCCGTAAAGCTAATAGGGTTGCGGATTGGATGGCTACTTATGTAATAAATCACTCCAATAGTATCTTGTGGATTGGTGATGGAAAGTTGCTCCTGGCACTCCAAGGTATTTTGTTTTTTGATTTTATTGGATACATCCGGACTCGTCAAGTATGATCCACTCGCCTTAGCAAAAAAAAAAAAAAAAAGAAAAGAAAAGAAAAGAAGAAGAGCCATTGCTGGCAGTCCCAAAAAATCACTACAAAAATATGCAGTTGTGACGAGCACTTAACCAAAAATCTAAAAGATCTCAATACCACAATACCAATTAATTAAATATGTGGGGTGCACAGTAAAAGACTGGAGATCAATAACAAGTCATGCTCTTTTACTGTAAGAGCGTGACTGTGAGCTATTACAACAGGGAAGCAACAAATGCGTAAGATGCTGGGAGTCGAGCAATTTAACTCAGCCACTATCAAGCCTTCTCATGGCATAAGCTAAATGACTCCAATTAGTGTCAGATAGGCAGGAGTATACGGTGCATTAAAAAAAAAAATAAACATGCAGTGATTAACAGCCATTCTGTATGCAGCACAAACACTCTAAAGATGGATGAATAAACTGTGTATAAATTACATTGATTAATGAGTTCTAAAAAAATGAGCTCGCCGGACTTGATCAATTCTAAATCATTGATCGAGTTCTGGTATGACCTTCCAAAGGCATCCCCACACCATCAGAATATTACATAAAGATGTAGCAATGTGCTTTGGAAATTGCCATATTTTTTATTCTTATTTTTCTACGTCTCCAAATTCTCAATCTTAGGATTTATGTCTCCATTCCCTGTGTTTGATTGCCCAACAGGCATGGGCTTATTGGAATTAGCCGGGAAGGCTTTTAAAGTTTGAGACATCTCTGCAGAACTCGATAGGGGGGCTCTAGCAGCACCATTAATAGTCAACTCCTGATGACAGGAAGGTTCGGATTTCATGGCCATTGATGAGTACTTTGTTTCTGTAACAAAGAAAAGCGACTGTTAGTTCTCTCAACAGTTAAAGAAAAAATAGAAGATAAGATCCCCTTGTATCTACTCACCACGACTGATTAATAGCATTTTATTCAGTATCGCAAAAGAATCCTTTAATTGTTTAAAAGTGGTTCCTAATTTCTTGTAGCAAATAAGTTTAAAATGTTAGGCCACAAAAAAGTTCATTCTGTTTCAGATAGAGCACCTTCAGATATTTTATCAATTCAAAAATTAACATCAAAAGAGTGTTGTGGCCCACTGAAGTACATACTCCACTATGCTTCGTTTCCTTCTTTTTTTAGAGAGAGAGAGAACACACTCCAACTATCATTAGATTCTTACAAACTAAACCAAGAGCAAAAGAAACGGAAAGAAAGGAAGGAAAACATATAGAAGAGAAGATCCCCTTGTATCTACTCACCATGGCCGATTGATTAGTAGCATTTTATTCAGTATTCAAAAAGAACCTTTTAGTCATTTGAAACCGCTACCTAATTTCTTGTAGAAAATAAGTTTAAAATTTGAGGCCACAAAAAGTTCATTCTGTTTCAGATACAACACCTTGACATATTTCCTGCAATTCAAAATTATCACATCAGAAGAGCGTTGTGGGCCACTGAAGTTCACACTCCACCTATCCTTCATTTTTCTTGTTTGTGAGAGAGAGAGAGAGAGAGAGAGAGAGAGAGGATACTCCACCTATCATTAGATTCTTAGAAACTAAAACGAGCGGAAAAGAAAAGAAAGAAAAGAAGTAAAGATGCTCAAAGTGAAATTCACTACAAAATGTGCTATTTTCATCCTCAAGGTGGCACAAAGATCAGGAGAAAAGAATCGACTTGTAAATATAATTTCTATTAACAGTGCCCATGAAGATGATTGTGGGAGGCTTGGATTACCTTTTATTCTTCCAAAGGTGACAAGCCTACGGAGACAGTCTCGGAACTGTGTCAACACACATCTCTCCTGCTCTGCATAGACCTCTGACATATCTTGGTTGTAGGGAAATCTTGGAGGCATACCAGCATTTCGAGATGTCTCGAACATTGTGTCTTGCTCATCACACATCAGTGCTAGTGTTCCAGGAGACATGGGCCTGCCCCCTCTCTGGCCATCAGCAGAGTCGGATACAGATTCTTCCATGCGTGTTTTGTCCACATGAATTCCACTTGAACATTCATCAGCTGATGCTTTCTGTGCGTCTGGCTCTTTGTGAAGCTCATCTCTGTCATGGTTTGATGAGGCAAGGGAGCTTTCTGTTTGATCTTCCCTCTCTCCGAGCTTCTCCTGAGCTCTTCTATCTGGAAGAAATTAAATTTAGAGAGCAAGGATATGAACAGATCCTAAGAAAACTCAACTTTGATCAAGCAAAAGTTGGTAAATTATCAAACAAAATATAACTAAAATGCTTTAGGGGAAATTTTAGTCAGACACAAAACTATGTTCTAGTTGACTCGGAATTCCCTGCAACCAATTTTCAGATTGAACATTAATTTGACAAAAAAAAATACATCTGGTAAAAGTACAAAGGTGCAAATAGAAACTTGCATGCATGACAGTGAAGCTACATGATGTGAACCTATCTTGGCAAGAGATAGGTACTCAATTCTCAAGAATGTAAAAATAATCCACAAAGCAGCTTTCTCATTCCCACATGCCATTTGTCAGAAGTAACCAATAGGATTAACAACCAGAGAAGTCACAAGAATCACTAGAAATCACTGAGGAAAGGGGTTAAGAGTTGAGAAAATACAATGAAGTTTAAGGAAAGAACCTTTAACTGCTCAGAAAAATGTCGGAAAGAGCATAATCTAGAATTCTTGTCAACCATCAGAATTAAAAGGTAATTATAAGAAATTATTATCCTCCAGAATCTGCACCAGAAAAAAAGTCGAATGCTATGAAAAGTTTTTCAAGCAATTTTAAGCAACAAAAAAAAGGTGATACTTTTGGATTTTATCAATAACATAAGGTCATTCTTAAGAGCCGAAGAAAAGGTTTTCAAGGAAGAAAGAAACAGCCAAAAGTGCGGCGAGTCTCCTTATTATTCTATTGATGTTTCTGAAGATATTGGTAGCACAGTATTGTTTGAGTTGATAAAACAAAGTGACTGGTCATGGGCAAGTGGCATTAGATACAGCCAGAAAGGCTTAATGACTGCTTCAACAGCATAAAATATAACAACACGCAATTGTCATCAAGAAATTTTCGAAGTAAATTGATATGCATCAGTAGAGGAAAGTTTCCTATTTTACTATCAGCTGTACCGGCAAATGTTTTGGCAGTCTCTCCTGATACTACCACCAAAAGCTTGCATAGCTCCTTCACGTCCTCAGGTTGGACAATATCTGCTAAAAGAGACCTTCAGGATGCACAACAGAAGTCAATTCTTCCAAAAAACAAGAATACCAGAACAAAAATTTCAACATAGATCAAAGAATAGAGAACCAAATCCTGACCTGTAGGTGACTTTAGAAGACCCTAATGGACCAGGATTGATAGAAGGGGCAACAGGAGTGGAAGGAAGAGAAGTGGCAGGTACTGAAGTCTTGAGATGACTAACCTGATAAACATAGGAATTTGGTGGAATCGATGAGAATTCACATTCTTCATCATTTCCAAGTTAGAATAAACATATACCCCAGCACAGATAATGTGGTGGTGGGAATTCGAGTTACTATAATTTCTTTAATCAGTGGCCACCATAAAGGCAAAGTAGTTTTAGCTATTTTACATGGCAAATCATCTTGTTTGCAAATTTCCAGAGAAGGGGGTGGAAGATTATATGAAGGAGAAATGTAAGGTTTTCATCTGCTATTTCTTAAGATGACATCTCTAATTAACAAATTTAAAAAATTAGCCAGTTGCTATGCATATGACACTTCATGAGAGTGTAAAAGGCCAGAATTACCTGTTGAAACTGTCCCAGCCTGTGAATGGGCTGATCCTTTGCTGATGTGCTGAAAAGAAGCTCCTGGTTTTTCCTCTTCCTTGAAGCTGAAGGAGAGAGAAATCCAGAGGGTCCTATAGCTCCATTCAAGGCAGCATTGGCAGCTTGCTGCATGTACAGGGCATTTCCATGGTCACCACGGAAAAGAGCTCTCCTCTCTTCACTCCCTTCGTAGTTCTTGCAGTCCATACATTTGCAATTTTCAGAACAGAGAATGCTGGCTTGGAAGCATTCACAATACTTCTTAAGGCACCCTGACTTCTTGCAATGGCATCCTTTGTTGTGTTTCCCCACCAAAGAGAGGTCACCTATCTCCTCCTAGCATAAAAAGGCAAATTCATCTTGGTAGTAGGCTTTAGGCAAACATAAATAATTTAATATAAAAAATTTGGTATAAAAGACACCAACGCAGTTTGATTAAATTATTTTATTATTCTGGAATCCATGTCAGAAATTATCCAAAGTGGGACTTTTAAATAGCAATATCTTGTACGATGATAACTTGAACTACTTGTAACTATAAAATAGGCTTTCATTTCGAGAAAGAATTGGCTTTCATTACTAGCAAAAGGCATAGGAATTTTCACATGTTAATGCTATGTTAATCTATTCTAACTATGCCTTTCCTTTTCCCCCATATTCTTGAGAGTTTGTGACACAATGCCGGTCCCAAGCCTGGTTGAAAAGGTGAAGGGTAAATGTTAGGTTGACCAAGAGTCAAAAAAGGGTCAAACTATGATATGCAAAAGTGACAAAGGATTTAGAAAAGTTTGCCATGGCAGAGAAGCGGCTTTAAGAGGAATGGTTACAAATGAGGATCTAGAAAACAAACCACAGATGGTTATGATAAATCCCCTTTTTTTGGAGAAAAAGATAGCCAGGATAAGTCATGGTTAGGGTTATGGATATGGTCATCTTGAAAGTGTGTACTTGTGTAAATGTATTATGTAGAGTTCATACTTCATATGACCTTTCTTTTTGTCACTGATTGGTATATGATGTACAAGTGACCCCATGATGTAGCTTCAGTACTTTGTCCATGTGATACATATGTGTAGTTAAAAAAGTTAGGAGCAAGTTCAACACAAGCAAAATGAAAAGAAGAAGCAAATTGTTTCATTGATTTAAAATGTGGTCCGGGGCCCTATTGCAGATATGGTCTAGTAACTGCATTATATTGGGCATATATGGACCTCAAGCATTGTTAGGAGCTTACATAGGTTCCAGCAGTCTGCATGTGCAGCATAGGCCCTAGGCTGGTGGCCACATATTCTTCTCCTCACTCTTCTCTTCATTTGATAATTGATGGATTTGATCATAGCATTGGCATTTTGAAATTTAAACACATGGAGAATGATGGAAATCATTCTTTGATTTGATGGAAATCATATCTTAATTTCCTCAGCCAACCATTCAACTGGATTTGACAGATATTACCAGCTATATAATCCCATATGATAGAAATCATTCCTCGGTTTTGCCAACTACATCCATATTTGTAGAGATTTTCTTTATATGAATCATATCATTTCTTTGATGTAGAAATACCGATATCATATGAAGGGTATATAAGCATGTCATCATAGCTAATGAACATCAAGCCTTTTGGCTGCAGATTTCTTCCCTAATATAAGTATGTCATCATAGCTAATAAATATCAAGCCTTTTGGCTGCAAATTTTTTCCTTAACAGAGAAGAAAGATCTTATTACTACTATTTTTATGGGTTAACATGTTAAAAGCCCTCAAATAAGCGGTGAAGTGTATATGTATTGTTTTTATTCTTTTAAATATTTACTTAATTATTTCTAATATTTCACTTATTTTATCTATTCATAAAATTATTTATTTTTAGTATTTCTTTAATACCAATTACATATGCACCAGCATATGCGCCAGAATATGCACTGCTATATGTGATTTTTTAGTACCCTAACCATCAACATTTTGGAGCCGCTTTTCAAAATCTTGATTTGACATTGAAAATAGAAATAATATTGGAAGTTTACTGCAAAAATTTACATACATGAGATATCATCCAATTATGCTCCACATAAATGATGAGCATGGAGCAAATCTATAATTCTGAAGAAACACATGAAAATGTAAAAATAGAAAAATGAAACTTTACTGGCAGTATTTCTCTTAGTTGAAAAAGGTCAGTGAAGAATCACTATATTCAGAAATAATTCATGGAATATACATGAACACACCTAGAGAGCATAAATCAAATAAAAATCTTAGGATGTTTTTAGAACTGAGAACAATCTGCATTATTATGATATAAAGTATGATTCACAAAGAGGTGTAAATACAGGACTTCACACCAACTACTATCTACATATTTAGGGGTTGCAAAATGGAATTATAAACATTGTTTGTGATCTCTAAGCCTGGATATGGAGAAAATAACTGCCACCCAACAATACGAGTCACATTCTTCCCTCAGCAGGGGACTTGAGGCAAGGAAACATGGCCTAATTCATCAATATAACCACCACAAAATCTACTGGAAGTGCAGCAATAAAATACACACAAATTTACAACTCAACACAGAGAAAGAATGCATTAATTTCAATATGTAATGTATAAAAAGTTAAAAATGCTGTGACATGACTGTCATAAATATATTCACCTCACAGAGTCAAAAGCTTTAGAAAGACAAATGACAGCACTTGGATTAATTATTTACTCAGTTTCATTTCAAGTGAAAAAAAAAAGTCAGCCCTTATGGATTAATACCCTGAGTAGCGATAATCATAAATATAGTCTGTCAGTTTTCGTGAAGAACAAGCTAACAAAATTGATGAAGCATAACTAATATAGCATCAAAGAGCATTCATATCGTAACATGCTACTTTGAAAAGCAGAAACCTATAGACTGTCAATGTATGTATAAAACTAAGATTTCAAACAGCAAAAATTTTTATATAATGTATGCATTCAATATGAAAGCGTGCATGCATGGATGCATTTGTATGTATGAACACATACATGCACCTGTCTGTTTTTGAATTAAGCCATTAAAGAACCTTATTATATTCCACCAGATAAAAATACATACCCTACTATCTTGGACAGCATGTGGACTACTGCCAATCTTAGGCCTAAAAGCATTGGGGTTGCGTTCTAGAGTAGCTTCAACAGCCTCATGCCTAGCAGTTTCATTCTCGACATTGTTGCAACAGTTTGTACAATTGCACCCATCACAGAACACACCGGATGCAAAACACTCACAGTACCTAACGATGCAAAATGAGAATTAATATCAAATATGGAGGAGGAAAATGAAAGGAGATGACAAAATATCATTGCATTAATACCAGCAAATTGTACAGTACAAAAGGCTAAATTATGAGCTCCGTAATGTAAGAAAGCCTGAAGATAAAGTAGATAAAGTAAGCACATCTTGACCTTTTCAGATTCATTTATTGAAATGTCAAATAAATTGTTGAAGTATGAGAAAGCAACAAAATGTTTAACATTTTGTTATTATTGAAGGAACTGTCTTCGGTCCATAGAACTACCTTTTCCTAGTTCAGTATCTCAATAAAATCCATCAGCAGCAAGCATGTAAATCACCAATGTTCTTATTCTGCTACAAGCACTATTGAGCCGTCTACAGTAAGCACCCAGCAGGAAACAACTTTTTTTTTGGTTTGTTTTTTCCTTCCCAATTATTGGTGCTTAAGTGGGGCATTCATTTAAATTAAGTTTTTTATTTATTGTTGATGGGCATGCAGAGGAGCAAGACATTTTACACTTTGTAATGTTCATATTCTCCATTTACGAGAATTCTATTATTGATGAAACAAACTTGTAGTTTCTTCATTTCTTCACTACCTTTATATCAATATAACAAAACAAACTTTAAGAAAGATAAATCCACGTTTTTTGCCCAAAAATTCATCACAATACAACTACAGCTTAAATGTGAATCCAACAATCATCACATCCCCAAGAATCATAATTTTCAAAAACACCAAACAGAACATGTTGATGAAACATACTGGATTTTTTACATGTATACATTTGTGTGTACAAAATTAGTTCTACCTTGAGTATAATTGGTTGAACATGCCACATACATGAGCACTGTATGAATTTGTCACAAGTTGTTGTCTCTAAATACCAATTCTTTCAGGATTAAGGATTATATTTCACAACAAAGGAGGCATGATAACCTGTGTTGCACAGCTCACACCACTTCTACCTTCAACGTGGCGTAATCAGCGCATTTATGCATAACTACATTAGCAACAATCTAGATGCATAAGCAATAGACAAGCATTAACAATACAAATAGGCATGCACATGTCACACATGCAGAGTTTCTGTACATACAAAATAATTATCATACAGGACAGCGCAGTATGACTTGAGTTTCATTAACGGGTCTAATTAATGGCCAGTATAGGATTGCTGCTATGTCATACTCACAAAAGCTTGAAACTTACTGGCAGATGCATGCAAAAGGCAATTGACATATGGGAAGATTATAGAGTTTTGGAATACTGAAGGTAGTCAGAGCAGGTGTCTGATTCAAACTGTAGGCAACTATTAAGCAGGCAGACATTAACTGAAAAGGGAACAGGCTATTTTATTGCCGTAGCATATATTCATTCATGGCATGACTTTTATGTACCCCTAAAGTAGTTGGCCTAAAAGTTTCTGTACAATACACTCCATAATTAAAAAAATTGTTAGCCATCATAACATGTTAATGCAAGCCAGCAACTAAAAGCATATTAAAGAAAACTGCATGGTGGAAGTGTAAAGGGACCCCAAGTAACAAGCCTTGTCTAGCAAGGAGCACAAGCCTTCATGTCAGTCTCAGTCATTGCCCTTGTCATTTTCAAATTATCGGTCCTTAAGCACTTCTGTTTTCTGCCCACAAGAGTCTTTATTTAGGTGTTCAGAATAGGAGATTATCAGTGATTTGAGTAGTTGGCCACTGTTCAGTAGCATATTGTAAAATTCGTGGTCAACAAGGCCAGCAGGTCACTTCAGGAATCATCCAATATAATCAGCAATATCAAAGAACCCAAGTGAGTAAAGAGAGTCAGGTTCACACAGGAAACAAGTGGCTGGTCCAAGAAGAAGCTCTAGGTCTGATTATGGTAATCATTTAAATTCCTAACTTGTCAGGGTTTAGTGTTGAACAGTAATTCTAAAAACTGTAGTTAAGAGTCTAAAAGCCATATCTTTAGGTGTTTAAGCTAACTTCCTACATGGGACACCAGGGAAATCCAAAAATTACCTTATCCTGGGCGAGCAAGAAAGGGTTCTTGTATACATGAAAGAAGCCTCTCATATGCAGCAATTTTAGTAATGCACTATCACTCAGTGCTCTAGAGAAAGAAGGTTTCCCATTTAAATAATTTCATTCAACTAAAGATAGACAACTCACCTGCTTATTCTAGTACGCTAGTATATCTAAGTGTGCAATTTTCCAAGTGTCCGTTTTTGCTCTGTGTCAAGAAGTGCAGGTTTGGACTAAAAACACAATAACTGACTTGCATTGCTTTTATGTGGAGATGGATATTTACAACATGAGTAGTTTTAACATTCATTACCAGAATCATGGCACCTACTACAAGCCTTTAAAAGTGATGAGCTGCAACTGACTTCCTCGATTTTAGTGAATTCCAAGCAAGAAGTATCCACCTTGAGTCACAGCACATTAAGAAGTCTCTTTCTCATTTCTTTTTTAGCCAATCTCAGTGCAAGGATAAGTTTATCTCATGTATTTCCTTTATCTGTTTCCTTCTCTTTCAACAGAGCCTGCCTTCCCAACTTCTCTTTATCCATTCACTTGAGAGATGCTTGCTTTCTCCATCTAGACCTCTCTCACTTGTATCTAGTTTGTTCAGGATGCAAATATCAGTTTTCTTGTCTTGCAACATCTTTCCACAGTATGATAGCATTAATAGTAGGTTGAAGTTATGATACTTTCGCTGTAATGAAAAATATAGACTCATCATAAGTTACAAGGAATAACGGTAAATATTTTCAGGCATAAGGGGAAATTGTATTAAAAACCTAATAATTACTATTACATTAGTTCAACAGTCTACTTCATGTTATTGAAAAGAAAAAGGAATCACCATACATTATTATCTCTGCTCGCTAAAGTACTACATTTAATGAATATAACAAGCAATAACTATAAGCAGCCCGACTGTACCTACATTTGTTAATATTGTTATCATTTTCTATCAAAGAACCATCTTAGTGAGACAAGATCCAGCCCAACAGTGATTATCACAGAAAACAGAAATTGCTACTTAAACACACCTAGATCAGCTATAAATCCTCAGGATCTATAACTGATGTTGATAATGATTTTATTACGCCGTTTACCAAAAATTTGTGACATAATCATGTTAACAAAGTCATGCATGAGCAAATCAATTTAGTGTTGACAGTGTAATGCATCGAAGTAACCAGATCATAGCTGAAAATAGCATACACCACCAATCCCAAAATTAAATTAAAAAAATAAAATAAAATAAAATAGACCTACAGCTTCAAGCATTTTGAGTGTTTGCAGTTGCAGTTCTTCTTTCTTGTAGGGGTACCATCTTTTGCTTCATATAATGGCCGTGCCCGAGATCTGGGAGACTCCAGCTTCCTGAAGAGATAAAGGGTTCCTATGATGGTACTGCCAACATAGGTTCTGAAAAAGAATTATAGCTTGTCTAGCTAAATGTCTAAACGATCTGTAAACTATTGAGGAACCATAGAATCTCAATAGACTTCCAAATGTTACATTCCAAACATTTATATATCACAATGACACAGCAATAAACTTGAATGATGGCCAAAAAAATAATTATCTAATACCAAATCCTTCCAGTGATCATCACTGTTTTATATGTTAACAACTAGATTTGATAAGAAATGGGAATGTGAAGGTGGGGGAAAGAAGAAAAACTTTTAATCATGAACAATTAAAAATCTAGCCATCTATAGTAAAAGTACCATTTATATAGATGCTCGCTCCATAACAAAGAATTCCTTTTCATTACAATTAAATATGAAACTCTAAAGAAACTTCTCAAACGCATCTACAAAACCCAGTGTCAAATACTATCTTGCGAATTCCTAAATTTCAAAATTTGGGCATTCTTTCCTAAAATTCAGAGGGCTTTCAATTAATTATCTAAATGAAGATGAGGAAAGTCGGGGAACGAAATAACTCCTTCTTAACCAATCAAAGATTCAAATTGGATTCAAAAATCAAAAAAGGAAATCTGTAAAAATGAGAGAAAGAAGGAATCTTTCATGATAGAGAGGGGGAAATAATCAAAGCAAAAGTAATCATGCTGTGAAACGCCGGTCACAAAAGAGAATCGGTAAGCATATAAAACCCGAGATGAAAACCGAAAATAAACCTTCAAAAAAGAAAACCGAAAATAGCCCACAAATAGAAAACCTAAGATTTGGAAAAAAAGATATATCACCCCAAAAGGATTTGAAAATTAGACAAACTAAAGAGAGAGACACTCACACAGCTATCGGAAACGAAGGGTGGGAGATGGGCTGCGGTGACGGCGGCAGCGACTGCGGTTGCTGCTGCTGCCGCTGTTGCTGGGACGGCTTCTCAAGGGCCTTCGATACCGCAGCTGCCGCCGCCGCCACCGTGGGAGAAGCCCCACCATACGCCGTCGTGAAATCAAGCTGCCGGACGAGCTTCTTCGAGGGGAAATCGGACGGCGCCGATGCAGCAGGTTGAATGCCTTGCTCCATCGGAGCTGTCAAATCCGAGATTCAAAAACCAAAAACCAATCCCACATACCAGAAGATTTCTCACGAGTTTCGACTCCCGCAGGGAACGACCAAACTCTCCATCGCCGACAAAGATTCCAGAGAATTGAAGCACACTCAAATCGATCACGTCACAGTTAGGAATCGCCGGAAAGGGTGGGGGATAGATGGAGGCGGGCGGCGCCGGGATCCTCTCCAGCAGAGGGGAATCGAGCAGCGGTGATCCGACGAGGGGAGCGGCGGAGACGGGAAAAGATGGGATTTTTTTCTCGCGCTGCGGGAAATTTTTGAGTAAGATGAAGGGGAGGAGGGGACGAAGCGAATGGCCTCTCTCTCTCTCTTTCTCTCTCCCTCTCTACTTTTCAAATCAAATTCTAATATTGGACGGTCAAATTACGTCGACGAGGGATCTGACGGACGATATCTCGCAGACAAATCGTGTGGCTGGAATTCATAGCCGTCGCGGTGTCGGCTTCCTTGCCGTCGGATTCGGCAACCATATCTTAGAATTTCGCCTCCTCTTTGAACTCATCTTCTCCGATTTAGACGAAAGCGACGGGAGTCTGTATAAAATTCCGTGAAGGACCAATATTAAATCGCGCGTCACATCACGTATTAGAAATCTTAAACGTCATGTCGGCCGTCGGATGGATTTAAAAACATGGTTTGGGCGGTGGCGATTCCGTGTTTCTGAGTATCTGTACGGACGTTTGTGATTAAAAAAGTAATAAGCCTTCCCGCTAAAAGCCTCTCAGGTTCGGGACGCGTTACACGTGTAGGGTTGAAAATTGTTTAGGCGTCGCTGGCTTGGAGAGCAATCCGAGAGCTTCCAGATTTGCATAGAGAGATTCGCTTAACGAGTGGACTCAGTGGAGAGAGATTTAGCCCCAAAAAAGAGAGAGAGAGAGAAATTATAGAATCGGTTGAGGGGTATAACGGTCAGAGGAGTTTATTTAGATTTGGGAATACGTGAGGTTGAGTAATTTTTTTTTTTTTTTTACGAAAATAATGAGATGTCTCCATATGCTCTCATTTATCTTTTATATTCTGACTTTTGACTGTTCGAAAATCTAGAAATTTAAGAGTTTAATATTATCTCAATTTATCATAACCACTCAATCATGATTGAAGAAGTCAAAAAACCATAAAGATTTGTTACATCACTATGGAAAAGAATCTTCCTTATATATCTAATTGCAAATACCTTCTTACATGTTGAATTGTAGTAATATTAATCCTACATTTTTTTACATATTATTGCAATGTGGTCCACCTCCTTCTTATTCGGATTAGGGCTTGCTGGAGATGCCTACATGATAACTGATGTGGAGGGAGTTATGTTTGATGTAGACTCAAGGGTTTGATACGAACTTGGTTGTCTGATGTGAAAGTTATGTCCATGAAAGCAAGTGATGGGGTTTGGAAGAAAGGAAAGAGATAATATGAATAGACAAGAACAGCAGTCTCATAGGTGGTACAGGAGGAGGATAGAGAAGAGGAGAAGGTAACAAAAAGGGGGCAGCATGAGACCCCTTCATATGGAGATCCAACCATATAGCAGAAATCATCATCATCGAATGGTGACAGTGTTGGCACCTAATGGTACTATTAATAGGCTGAATTGGAGTTAGACTCGTAACCACACCACGAATTCTCATTAGCAGAAGTTAGGCAACATCATTGCGGTGATTGGCAGTGGTGAAGTGGATCCCTCGCTGAGGGTGCTCGTTCCTCACAACAATGAGGTGGGGAGGACCCTTGGATGAACTAATTCTCAACTTCAAAGCAGCAACAACCACAGCTGCAGTTACACCCACGATAGATTCATTTCAGTGATAATCACTAGCATATAACCTGCGCCATGCGCGGGATGAGGTTTTGTTTTTTTCTTTCTTCAAGTGCTCTTGAAATGCAATATAGCATAGATATGATAGAATTAAACACAAATAGATATAAGGGCCTAATTATACTTTAAAAATAATTTTTTGATATTAATATTATGATATACTATCACTATACAAAACTCTAATAGTATATATATATATATCGATATGGTAAAATAATATATTATTATAAAATAAGAAGATCATGCTCCAATCAACAATAAATACAATAGAAATTAATAAAATATGAGCATGATCCAATGATATAGGTAGAGACGGTACTAATAAAAAATATTTTTTATTTATATCAACATACATTACACAAACATGATTATTAATAATATCATTATTTTTATATTAATTTGGTAGTAATAATGAAAGATTCTTTATTTAATACAATTTAATAAGCTAATCAATTTCTTCTTAATGAAAGAGCTCTGTTAATTGTGTTTTTAATATGAGTATCTATGCCGTGATTAAGGAGCTTTACATAAGTAGAGTGCTAAAAGTGGATACACTAGGTGCATTATCGACGTGTATTTGGTTTGGCTAAAAGTAGAGATGCAATCTATTAGAGGGTTTTGAGTTTATATTTGAATCTACACCATACCCATTCAATAACTAGGGTAGTTTGGATTCATATGCACCATGTTGAGCGGAGATCGAATTTTGGTTAGACTAAGTATGGCGGGATCGGTCTAGTCTCAAATGTGTTTGTTATTTTGAATGCTTACTTCTCTTATGCTCTCAAAATAATTAATTAATAACATAAAATTCAAAATATAAATGATAAGTTTATGAAAAATATAAGAGATACGATATATATGCAGTATAAATAGTACAGAAATATAGATATGCACATTTATACATTTACGAGACAATTTGTGCGCTCATGCTGCATGTAGTCGGGTTAGAATCCATATATTTCATGCTCAAGCTCAACCCAATCGGATGGTGCAATACCCTGTTCATCTAATGTGCAGGATAGTTCATGCATTAGTAAAGCCCAATATGGGTCCTTACCTAGATTGAGTCACTACGGCTCAATTGGATTTGGAAAAGGGTAAACCAGAGGGTTATATTTAGGGATGCTAATGAACAGGTTCATCAGCCTTCCCACACACTCTTCCAGTTTAAGTTGGATGAAGCTGCCTAGTGTGTAAAAGAATCGGCGACGTGCAAACCGGATCTACCAATCGGACGGTCCAGATAAATCGTAACCCAACTCGGTGCGATCCTTACTTTCGGATTGTTCTCGGCGGGGCGGCGAGCATGAGGAGCTTCCCTTCTTTCTCTTTGAGCTCATTTTATTTATTTATTTGTTTATTTCTTGATCTTTCCTTTTCATTTCCTCCGCCTTCAATTCGTCGGTGGAGACCGGCGGATTCGACCCAGCTCCTCCGCGATCGAAACCCTAAATCTCCGAGCTGTCGACTCGATTTCCTTGAAGCAAACACTTGGATTGGATCTCTGATCTCCGGATCTTGGCTGAATCTTCCTCGAGGTTCGTGGATTTTATTTACCTCTTTTCTTGATCCGAGAGCTTCTCTACCTCGCTACCGCTTTGAATTTTTTTTCCTTATTTTATAGCAATGATGCCCGATCTTTCAATCTTTTCATGTTTAACTGACTCAATTCCCCCCGTAAATGCTGCCAGAAGCCAGTTAGATTCTTTTCTTGAATAAAATTAAACTCTATGATTCTACGGAATTCAAGTTGCTTCGAAATCTTTAATGAAGGGAATCTTGATCCGGTTGGTTCTTGGTTTCTAATGAACAAATGGTGCTTGAATCCAGGAAATATGGTTGTTGACAACTTCTTTGGAGTCTTCTAATGTTAGTCTAACGTAATATTGTTTCTTGACAGGTCTGTAATCTTGGAATTTTGACTCTGGATTGAGGGGGATTCTTGTCTCGGTTAGAGAATGGCATGGATAGGGAAGGTCTCGTTGGGAGGCTTCCCGGATCTTGCGGGAGCGGTGACAAAACTGAGCGAGAGCGTGAAGAACATCGAGAAGAATTTCGATAGCGCTCTTGGTTTGGAGGAGAAACCAGAAGCTGGAGCTGAAGGTAATGCTCTTTCCTGTACGTGCATGTGTTTGTAAATTTATGAAACTGCTAATTTGCTAAGGATTAGGACGCCTGGAATTTCAAAATTGTGATGTTGGTGGTGTTTCTTGATCAAGTATCCTTGAGTTAGCTTCAACCTTGCTTGAAATGATACTCGTTCTGTACTTGGGGATCTATGAAAGGTTAAACCATTTTGAAGTCTTAAAGATAGGCAGCTAGAATAATAATTACGAGTGTTACATCAAGCCAGTTGTACCCTTCTATTCAAATGTGGACGTGCAATTTAGCCATATGAATGGATTTTATATGGCATGTGGAAATGAATTAAAGTTTCTCAGATACAATAGTGTAAGGAGATTCCTTTGGACTTGGTTAATTGTACATGAAGATGATGAAGATGAGGGCAGAATCATGAACTTCTTGATCTTTCAGTGGATTTACATATGATCTATTATGTCATTGTATCAGTCTGCTAATCTTGATTGGGCAATGCTCATATTCAATGCTTTCTAATCAAATCAATTGAACCGTTGTTAAAAAATCTAATTAAAATCAGTGAAACTGTTGTACATGCTCTGATTTCCCACAATGCAAACTGCCAAAACTTCAAATTTCCTCATTGTAGCATTTTCTTGAATCTGTAAAAGTTAGTGCCTTAGACAGTTACTTATCTAAATTATTCTACCTTATCCTTGTTGTCTTTCCGTTTACTACTTTTCCATTGATGAATGCTGTTGAAACATAATAAAATTATTCGCAAAGCATTTTAAAGGACCAATGACTTTCTATGCATTTCTTTTCCCTGACCATTAGCTTCAGAAGCATGGGGATCAGCATCGGAAAGGAAAGGGCTTTTTGACCTGGGGGCTTTCATGGGCCATATAGGAGATGGAAGTGCTCCTGAAGTTTCAGTAGAAGTGGAACCATCAGGAAAAACAGAATCATCAATAAAAATAGAATCTTCAGAGCATATTTCATCAACTGAAGAGCACGATGGGATCTCATCGACATCTGTGGCAGAAACACCTTCTCCTGTCAAGAAGGTAAAAGAGGATTCTGAAAGCAAGGGCGAAGATGTGGATCCTCATAAAGTAGATATTTCATCTAATGCACCTGGAGAACTTGATGATGACAGAGCTGATGCTAAATCAGATCATTCACAGGCTGAGACAAACTTATCTAGTGCTAGGAGTGTTGATGTAGCAGATTTTGTTCTCGCATCACAACAGAAGGAAGATGCTGAGGTGGGAACAATCAATGAATTATGGGCAGGCGATTCCAAGCTCACGAGCTCAGATGGTGTAGAACAAATTGAGATTATTGTTCCATCTACATCAAATGAGTTGCATCATGTAAATGATTCACAGGGAAACCACGACAAACATGAGGCAGAAGCTGATAAAGGTTCTCCTGATAAGGCTGATGTTTTACATAATGGGCAAGTGAGCCTCGACACAGAGTCTTCAGGTGTGATTCCAGTTGGCATGCCAACGCATGAAGATGCCAACAAACAATCTGATGACCGCATTGCAAATTCCATCAGCTCCGAGCAGGACCGAGCAGTACCTACTGACTCTGTATCCCATGATACTGATGCATCTAATGAGTCAGTGGAAATGGGCTTGCAAGGAAAGGATCTTGAACCTGATGAAATGAAACAATCATCAAGTACAACATTGAATTTGCCAGATACTACAGATTCTTTTGTGGAAGTAGAGAAGGTGAAAATGGAAATGAAAATGATGGAAGCTGCATTACAAGGTGCTGCTAGGCAAGCCCAGGTAGCGTTTAATTACCTAGCCAATGACAATATTTGGAAAGTCCATGTTTATCTTCTGAGACACTTCGTGTATTTTATTTTGCATCTCTGGTACTTAGTTCAGTTGACATTTTGAAGTTATCACTTCTAAATATTTTGCCCTGTTATTTGTTTCATTCAAGTGCACTTTTGAAGCCAATGTAAGCTAACTAGGATTTAGGACCAACTTATTTAAAAAACCTATTTTTGGATTAGGTAGAACAGCTCCAGCTAGTGCAGCTCATCCATGATTTTTAGTTTTATGAAAAAATTATTTTTATTCTAGCAGTATTCAATTGCCAACTACCCAAGCAACCAGATAGAAGAATTAGTGATCTAGCACAAGATGTTCATCTTCCATATTGTGCTTCTAATCTTGCTCCTCTGAAAGCTGAAATAAAATCATCCATTATTTAGCAAGTCCATTCACTCACAGATGCACTCTCAATTATATAGTAAATTTTTCTCTTAATAGAAGCTATTGTAACTTGTTGTAGTTTAATATGTCTAAGACAATGTTTCTTAATTAAAACTTGAAAACTATGTGATTATGTGAACTAGCCTTTGAACTTTATGTTTGAACAGGCAGAGCAAACTTCTGAGAGGTCTTAGTTGCTCTTATTACTCTATTTCATCCTACAATGATTAGAAATTTTGGCTCAGATTTATATATTTATATATATGTTTTTGATGCTTTTGCAGGCGAAAGCTGATGAAATTGCAAAGCTGATGAATGAGAATGAACTGTTAAAATCTACCATTGAAGACCTGAAGGTAGGTATGGACCTTGATGCTTGATGTCTTCTCTTCATTAAGACTATAGCAGATGTTATCAGTTGATGGTTGCAGGAAATTGTGATTTCTTAACTGCAGTTTGATGTATGCATAGTCATGTTTTGCCTTGCCCCTTTGTTTCAATGCCGCCATTGGTTATCCTCATTCAAATGGACTTTTGATTGTGCCACCAAAATGGTTTCCTGAACAAACATCTCCTGAAATTCAATTTTGCAGATGAGAAAATCCTTTCACCTCTGTTCAAGATATACTGTGAACTATTGAATGAAGAAATAACCTGTACAGAAAATTCACGCTTGCACGCACCATTATCAGCAAGTGAAGGAGCGCACAGGGAATGTGAAAGATATTAACTTTTAGTTTTTATATTTACCATATAATCTATAAGTTTAAGAAGAAGGGCGAAGCAATATAAAATTCCAATATAGTTGAATTAGAAGTAATTGCTTGTGTATGCTTGAACCTAGACTAAGTGATGAGGCAAGTTCAATGCACGTACAAGGGTTATGAGGATTACAGATAGGATGACTGAAATGTTGACACTGATTTATTTTCTTCCATTCACAATTTGCATATTTTCACTCTAGTTTGTGGACAAGTTGGAACTGGTGGAGTTGTTCTTAAAAGTTGACATTCTATAGATTAGCTTAGTCTGCTTCATTATGATGATTCATCACTTCTTGTGAAACTTAACCCATGGGATCCATATTTGTCTAACAATTCCTTAATCTTATTTACATCTTAGAAAGTTTTATTAACCACAAAAACCATGTTTTTATGTCCACGTCTTCACTAGTTATGATTAATTTTGCTGATTGTGAGACATTACAAGGCAAACTATTGATGGCTATGCGTACCTATACAGTATGTTGCTTTGCTTAGTGTGACAGTACATTGTATAATTGAAGGTACCACTGAACCAGATAGATCAACAAAATAAATAATCTATAATTTACTGAGGTAATTTATCCCTCTATATGCAGCAATTCAGCTAACCGGTGTTTTAACTGGCTGCCAAAGGTTCCATCCATCATCACATGTTCTTTCACTTTGTCTATTTCTATCATGTTTGAGTTAATATTAGGTACCTCTGGATTATCGAAAAGTTGAGAGCAATTATGGTTGAGTAAAATAGGAATTGTTTAATGATTATATGAAAGCATTGTTTTTAACACCTATTTAATTTGAATGATATGTCAACTGCTGATTACTATATGACAGAGAAAATCTACAGAGTCAGAAATCGATGCATTACGAGAGGAATATCATCAAAGGGTGGCATCTCTTGAAAGGAAGGTGCATTTCATTCTCACCATTTACTCCTTTTCTTAATCCTATCTCCAATTATTATTTTGAAGTGTAACAATTAATGTCTTTGAGTTTGTGTTACTGTAATGATTTCTTGTCCATGACTTTGAAGTTATGGTGGCTTCAATTTGCATTAGGCTTGCTTTATTTACCTGCTCTGTATTTTTTGGGTAATGGTGCAAGAATAGGATAATGCTTTCTGGAGATGGTCTATAAATTTAACTTTTGTCTCAAAGTTCAATTTAACATATACTTAATATGAAATGGAGTTAAATCATAAATATAATATAATCCGATAATGTGATTCTCTGACTTATTTAAGTGATTTGTCCTCTATTTACAGACACACAGATATGCATGTATGCATTCATGCATGCATATATGCATATATCATCCATGGTCACATGTTACACATGTCCATGTGCATGTGTTTCATCTTGCACTTGGGTTTATTTGTGCCTTTGAATTGGGCACATCTCCTTGAATCAAAAAATATTATCTTATTTCCTGGCCTAGACTCTTTGCAAGTCCAAGCAACTTTGGAGGGTTGTTCCTGGATTGCATGAGGTTAGACTGCGACCGACAAGGTAGACTTTCTAACCAGCCAACTGGCCCTATAGGTTTCATGTTAGGCCTTGCTTCATTGATGATATGTACTAGGCCAGGCCCAACTTGCTGTTTCTGAAGCAAAACCCTGTCTTCAAACTACAGGAGGATATCCTGGTCCCAAGGGAGAAAAGAATTTTTCCCCTATGATTGTTGAGCTTGGCATTTCTTACCTCCCAATCTCTCCTACCTAGAGCACGCTGCTTCCTCCATCCCCATTGTGTTCCATGCCATGATCGCCATCTTTGACCTAAGTACAGTGACCGTGCCTCCATGCTCCTTCACCCTTCATCTCCTATGTCTTCTATCGGGGCACTTCTGCCATCTCCACCTCCTCCTACTGCTTCTAGCTTGTAACATGTGCCATGGAACAATCTTGCTCCTTCCTAGAGGTTGGTGGAGGGTATTTAGCGATGGAAGAGAAGTTGGTCTCTCTGTTTGTGGAGCCAAGTCTGTTTTTTTCTTCCCTTGTCAATGAGAGCAAAATAGAGGCAACATTAATTGACTGTAGCTTGCTAATTTTAGCAAGACCAGGTGGTTCTTGTCAATACCCACTGCTTTCTAATTTTATCTTTATTGCAGAGAATTTTCATCCAAAGTTAGTTAATGACTCTATATTGGCACTTAGAAAAAGAAAATAAAAGAATGGCTTTCTGTACAAAAGGGAGAACTCCTCATAAACTTATGTTTTTAAAACAAATTGTGAATTTTTCACACCCCTTTTTTTTCTTTAGAAAGACCTAAGGGACTGCAACATGTTGCTATCTGGAAATATGTTGTTCTATCATCATTCACTTAAATAGAAGATAAACTGGAGGGTCTATTTCACCTTTAATTTCTGTTTTTAATAAATTTAATGCAAAACAGAAACTCGTAGTTGGGAAGGTGCTTGACTGATTAATTGTGTTTTAGAAAGTTACCATAGGATATTTGTCCTCCTTGCTCCAAATACAGGATAGGACTATAAATCTAAAGGATTGTTCTCTCATGGCTAATAGCTTTCATAACATGGGATGAATATCAGTTATCGTTCCTCTCTAAAAATCTTCTGCAGGGCTTGGTGAAAAGAATAATGGAATTGAATCAATGTGTGACATCTTTATTACTGCTATTATTATACCACTATCAAAAATAAATATTATCATCATTATCATTATTATAGCACTTATATAATTTTTACAATGAAAATTTTCCTGTTCAACTGGCCTTGAATGTTAAATGAGTCACATGTATGGTCTCGATGGAAGAGTTGGTTCTCTTGATGTAAGAGTTCCTTACTTTTTGGAAAAGACTATTACCTGCTAATCTGCTATGGAGAATGCTCATTAAGAATGGGCAAGTAGACCTATTGGCTTTGCACTTCAAGCTCCATCTAGCAAATTTATATCAAAATTGATACTTCTGATGTAACTGAGAATAACAATGCAAGTCTGCAGAGGTTTATATGTTTAGTTAAGATCTGCCGTACCGATTGTACCGATGTACTGGTGGGCGTCGATACCGGTACGGTACCAGTACAGTACTGAATCGAACCGGTACTGTACCAGCAAAGAAAAAAAAATACTGAGCGGACGCGCGCGCGTCTGCATTAAATGCCACTCTGTGGCATTGAATATCCCGCACGGGGCAGGGCGAACGGTACTAGTTTGTATCGTGCGAACTGGGCCGGTTCGCACCGGTACACGTACGGAACCATTTGGTTCCGAATCCTTCTGGGTCAGCGGCACCGATCCGGTACGAGCTGAACCGACTGTTCAGCATATCATGTGTTTAGCTCACACTTTGAGATACAATTTACATAGTTGTGAATATTTCATGCAAACATCTTGTTTGATGTGACATCGTTATTGCTAATTACAGGTTTATGCTCTCTCCAGGGAAAGGGATACATTAAGGAGAGAACAAAGTAAAAAAAGTGATGCAGCTGCTCTTTTGAAAGAGAAAGATGAGATAATCAATCAAGTTATGGCTGAAGGTAGATCTGAAAGGATCCATATGCATACTATTTCTACAAATCAATTTGTTGACCTTAGAATATTTTTTCCACAAATTTTGCACATTATTTCTTAAATTGTTATATGCAATTTAGGGTAATACTTATTTCAGTGTTGCGGTTACTTAGTTTATCTTCCTTAATGTGGTTATACATAGACATTGGCAGTATAAAAGAATTTTATCTATAGGAAGTAAGGGAAATAATTTTTCAAAGCTGGTTAAAAAAAAAGAAAATAAATCGAGGAAGAATAGCCTATACAAGATAATCATAGGAATCTCAGTGACATCTATATATGTTGATACGACCATAATCATCTAAAACTTCTATATATGTAGGTATGTCACTTATAAGAGTAACACACTGATTACCTAATGATTGAGTTTTGATTATTTAGTTCTGGAATTTACTTGAAAAAGCTAGTATAGTTTCAGAATATGCTGCAGCTGAGCTTGAGGCCTACTGTTTCTGATTTCTTTTCATTCTTGTTTGTTTGGCCGAAATTGTCCAAATCTGGCAAACGTGTGACTGAGATGGTTAATGAGACTGATATTTATACCACCAATTATTTTCTTTAAAAAATTTTCCAGAAGATCGATAAAATGATTAGAATACAATAGACCTGGAAATATAAGAAACTTTATTGGATAAAATATTGTTGTTGATTTGTGTCTTGACTTCATAATAATAACTTGCAATTCTCATATGATGAGAATGAGGTCAGACGTGCTGGTTCTTTTATAAATGTTTCAGGTCAACCCTCCCTCCCAACCCACCATCACCATTCTCCACCATCAGGTGAACTGAAGTAGGCATGCTCAGCTAGTTATCTCTTGAACTTGTGGAGCTGGAATGAGTATAGATTTCAAGAAAATTTTGGTAAACCTTGCTCCATTTCTGTGGACCTAAATTATATAGGTATTGTGTAAGCATAGTTTAGAGTTCTTGAAAGAAATTTGCTGAAACAACCTTTTGGCTAGCCAAAGTAGTTTAAGAATTCACAAGCAGTGCAGTGAGATACGCAATCCACCTTCTCTATGATACAGTGGTACCCCATACCCGGATCCTTGAATTTAGTTCACATCATGAATTTTCCAGGTGGCAGATTAACTAGAAAAGATTTAAAACCCTATAGTGTGCCATATCACTGTTTTTCTGCAAAAAAGCCATCATGGTGTTAAGATTAAGGAAGCTTATTCTGTCGATTTTTTACCCAAGCGGTAGATGATGCCTGCAACATAATGGAGTCTCAAGTAAGATGAGAGTCATCTCTACATTCCATGTGAATCATATTTGAGACAATGTACATAATTTTACTGTCTTCTTGTCTCAACTGTTGCTTGCTATCTGATGCATGGCATCTCTTTGTGGTTTTAGATGGATGTATTCTGCAATTTTGCACTGTTCCTTACATGGATTTGTTTTACTTTTGGAACAGGTGAAGAGCTATCTAAAAAGCAAGCTGCCCAGGAAGCAACTATCAAGAAACTAAGGACACAGGCATGCAATTAGATTCTTTCTTCTCATTTTTTTTTCAAATCATCATTAACATTTTGTCAAATCATTGACATTCTTGCTTATAGAATACTAATTTTAATGTTATTTTCTGATCTGTTTTGTTGGAGCCAGATCAGAGAGTTTGAGGAAGAGAAGCAAAGGCTCAACTCGAAGTTTCAGGTAGTTGAGTGATTAATCTGTACGCTCAGTAGATGATATTTAGTAAATTATATTCTGGAAAAATTTCCCTCCCATAAATATATATATATATATATATATATATATATATATATATATATATATATATATATATATATATATTCCTCATAATTTGAAATAACGAATTTGTTTCGATTTAAATGAGGTTTTATGAACTGTAAGGTGTTCTATGTGAGAGAATGCTTTTTTGTCTCTTGATGTCTTCGAGATCAATAGTTAATTATAACTTTCTCTACAATAATGTCGACCAGGCAAGACAGACTGGATCCTAAGATTCATTTTAGGAATATCCTACAATCCTATGTTGGATATCTCATATTCCTCTTGAACCCATCTTGGAGCTCATGCACCTACTCCAATATGCCTTTTGAGCTTTCTTAAACTTATAACTAGAAATTGCTATTATGTTTACATATAATCACTTTAAACTTGAGTATAAAGTAACCTTATTTTTCCTCTCCTGAATCTAGATGCTACCAATATTATGAAAGTAATATCATTAAATAAACTTTTAAATTTTACATCGACTTTTATGGTGAATTGAATTAAATGCTTCTTCAGCAGTGCTGTTTTTTTCAAGATTTAAGGATCATTATTTCTCTAAACTTGCCACGGTTTTTGCTCCCTGCGCATCTAAAGTTAAGATATGGAAGCAGCATGATTCTGTTATTGGTTTCAAGATTCATGAAGATGTATATCAGGGAACTGGAGTTATAAGATACAGAGGCACATATTAAGTTTCTAAAATTTGAAGAGTTCCAAGGGAAAGCTTCATTCAAATTTCAATAAACTTTGGTATGTGTTTGTTTATCTTTTGAAAGTTTCTAAATGATGATCCTTTGATTCTTTGAATCCCAGCTTTGTCTTCTGAAATTTCCATTTTTATTTTAGAATGCATGTGGTAGAAGCCTTTTTGTCCATTTAAATCTATCTGTATTAGGGTGCATGTGTAGTTCAGATTTTGTTCAACATAACTATTAATTTTGACATTACAGGCTTCAATACCACTTTTGCTTTACATGCAATTCTTAATTATTCATTCATGGGTTATTCTAGGTGGAGGAGTCAAAGGTGGAGAGTATTAAAAGAGACAAGGCAGCAACTGAAAAGTTGCTGCAAGAAACCATAGAGAGAAATCTAGCAGAACTTGCTTCTCAGAAGGAATTTTATACCAATGCACTTAATGCAGCCAAGGAGGCTGAAGCATTAGCAGAGGCACGGGCCAACAGTGAAGCCAGAGCAGAACTTGAGAATCGTTTGAGGGAGGGTAGTGAACGTGAAGCTCTGCTGGTTCAAACACTTGAGGAGCTGAGGCAAGCTCTGAGCAGAGCAGAGCAACAGGTACTTTTTGAACCCAGTTATCTCTGTTTATCTGTTACTAGGACCTGTTATGCATTTGTATGGAGAATTTGTAGTTTTTCTGTAGTTTGTTTAGACCTAGTTTTGACCCATGTTTTTCCACTAACCCTATCTTCTATGTTAAATTAATCTGTCATGGAGAGTAACTCATTTACAACTGGGTCAACTATTGCAGGCAGCTTTCCGGGAAGAAATGCTTAGAAGGGATATTGATGATCTTCAAAAGCGCTATCAAGTGTGTGATACTTTGTCTCTCTTTCTTTTAAATGCTCCTATTTAGTTATGACACGATTTTCAAGGATTCGAGCTTTAATTAGATTAGCTGATATCCAGGCAAGTGAGCTTCGTTACAATGAGTTGATCACACAAGTTCCTGACTCAACTAGGCCACTTCTGAGGCAGATAGAAGCAATGCAGGTTACATATTTTGAAATATTTTGCTTGTTTCTTGTCTTGGAGGCACCTTTTTTGCTTGCATGATCAGCATGGTGCAGAGATTGTTTCATCAACATTGAAATAAATGATTCTCTAGTTCTTCAAATTTACATTTAAAGTTCACTTATTAGTGTTTTGGAATTTTCAATTTTAATAGGAGACAACTTCCAGAAGAGCAGAAGCCTGGGCTGGTGTAGAGAGAGCCCTAAACTCTCGCTTGCAGGTTGTTATCTCTCAGAGAAATTGTTCATTGCTCAGTTCCTTCTTTCCTGCCTTTTCCTTTCATTGCTGCCACATTAAGGAAAATGTGCAAAAATCTATTTTTGAAGCAGTAGTAACTAGGAAGCAATGTATGGCGAGAATGCCCCAATATGGGTACACAACGATATGAGAGAATGACCGTTGAAATTTATGTTGAAATATTTAGAAACCTTGGAAAACTGGTTTTTGGTGGTTTTCCACAAGTTTTTCTGCTTTCCTCCATAGTTTGGGACCACCTTTTGACTGATTTTTTCATAATTATTTTCTGCAAGGAATTTTCCTGTTGGATTTGAACCTGATCAAATTAGCTTCCAACCTGGTGTCCCCGGAAGAACCTAGTTGCATGGGAAACACATGTCCAGCAACTATGGTTTCTAATCAGTAGTCACTTGAATTGACAGGAGGCGGAAGCCAAAGCTGCGGCTGCAGAGGAAAGGGAGCGAGCACTGAATGAACGTCTATCTCAAAGTCTATCTCGAATTGCAGTTTTAGAAACTCAGGTTCTTTTTTCCCCTGTCCACTTTCTTCGATTGTGAAAGTGCTGGAGCTAAGCATTGATCAACCAATGATGGGACTTTTCAGATCACTTGTCTTAGAATGGAACAAACACAGCTTAGCCGATCACTTGAAAAGGAGAGACAGAGGGCATCTGAAAGCAGACAAGAATATCTTGCTGCAATGGAGGAAGCTGCAACTCAAGAGGGTCGGGCCAAACAGATTGAAGATGAAATTAAGGTGCTTAGAAGTAAACACAAAACAGAGTTGAAAGAAGAAGTGAGACACAGAGAACTTCTGGAGACGGTAACATTTGGCTGTCGCTTGTCAATTATATGCATCGTTTTTCCATCAAATATAAAATCGTTTAACATGGCACTTCTCTTTTTGTATTAAAAGCACACTGGCTTCAATAATTTGTATTTGCTTATTTGACCAATATTGGCCAAAACTCTTTTGTTATTGGACTCACTTAGTTAAGATGTATGCATGCTGATGGTTCTTTTCTTATTGACCAAACTTTCTATCTGCTATCAGATGATGCATTTTGTTGGAAAATAAGAAGATTGAATTTTATAATTGGCAATTTATTCAGCTAATTATATGTAGTATTCAGCTTGAAATTTATTCAGTTGTTATATTGCTAACTTTCACCTTCTTGGAATCCCTTCTCCTGATTTCTGGCTATAATTCCTTATTTCTCTAATTTTACCAACCATTACATACATCATAGCCTGATACTGAAGCTTTCTCTAGCTTTTTCATTGCACATGATCATACCACAAAAATCAGTTCAGTTTCATTCTTTATTAGTGTTGTTCCGTAGTTCTTTTAAAAATGTGTATATTAAACTTTTCCATACCACATTATCATAACTTCAACAAAGTTTTCATCTCCCAGCGATCATGTGCATGCATCCACATTATTTTGAAGTGTCCTTAAACTTCAAAATATACCTTGATCCATAAAAATTGAAGGTATTTGTGGTTGACTAGATGGTTGTGAGGTGGCGCCAATCATTGCACCTGTGAGTTTAATTTAATGTTTATAAATGACAGCCGTTTCTTTTATTTGAACTTGTGCTATTTTGTAGGAGCTTAAAAGGGAGAGAACCGCCAGATCAGAACTGGAAAAAATTGCTGCTTGTGAAATTCCTGTTATTGCCAATCGTGAAATTCCTATTAACCCTTTCGTTGAAAATGGTTAATAGATTCTACACCTTTTCCAAACTATAATAGAAGTTTTTTTTTTTTAACTCCTCTAACCCATTTGGGTTTTGTTCATTTCCTTCTTTTATTTGCAGGAAATGCCCTCAACTGTAAGCTTTCAAGTGCTAGGAGTCTGAGTATATTGGAAGAAAGTCTTTTCTTGCAAGCATCTCTGGACTCATCTGACAACTTTTTTTCTGAAAAGAGAACATCTGGGGAAACAAGCATGTCCCCTTATTTCCTAAAGAGCATGACTCCAAGTGCTTTCGAAGCAGCACTTCGTCAGAAGGATGGTGAACTTTCATCATATATGTCACGCTTGGTATGGAAAACGTTTCCTTTGTGTTTGTTACTGCCTTGGCTTTGTTTGATCCTATTTTTTTTTTAATTCTCTGCAAGCTCAGTGAATTCTGTGCTTTGTGCATATTTTAATCTTTCCCCATGGTGAAACTATTTCCAAATTCTGAACCTCTGGCTGCATTGATCTCACCATTTCTAATTTTGCTTGAATAGGTCTCATTGGAATCTATTCGTGATTCTCTCTCTGAGGAACTGGTAAAGATGACAGAGCAGGTAAAGTTCATACAGTGAATGTCCTGGTTTTCATGGATATTTTCTGTCTTGTATGATGCACAACAATAATGCTGGAATTTGGCTTCTGTCTAGTGTGAAAAGCTGCAAGCAGAAGCAATTGTTTTGCCTGGCTTACAAGCAGAGCTGGAAGCCTTAAGGCGAAGACACTCTTCTGCACTGGAACTAATGGGTGAACGTGATGAAGAGGTTTGCATCTCTCTTGCACTATTTATATATGTGTTCACTTACAAAATTGTGCAACTACACCTGTATAAATCAACTTTATCACCTAGATTTTTTGTTAAATGTTATGTCATTCAGTTCCTTATTACAAGCCTCTTCTTCGCCAGGCATAGATGCTACTTTTATGTGGGTGTGGTACACAATTAAAAATTATGATATATTGTTATTGTTTTTTTTCTAGATCAGGTCTCAGCCGCCTAACTTAATAGATGTTTCATGTTCCTGGAAAGGATTTAAATAGTTCTGAAATACATGCTGATTTGATATCTACTATTTATTGGTGAATGAGAATTACCAGATGTACAATATGGAGAATAGAGAATTTGCATTTATATGGATGATTTGCCAGAAGCTATCTCCAGTTGATTGAATTCTTCACTTGTCTGTAAAATTTAATGAAATTTTCTTCAGTCATAATGATAGTTGTGAAAAGTTTATGTTACATACATGAATCATCTGGAAAATGTCGAAGTTTCTAGGGAGTACGGTTTTTGGAGTTTGCATCTGGAGTTTTGAGTCCCTCTGATGGACGAGTCTAAGAATTTGGTATGGTTAATGTGGAATAATATATGACTGCTTACATGCAATGTGATACATATCTTCTGTCTGTTCATAATACCTATGCTTTATCAAGTTTATTCAACACTTCAAGGGACAAATTGTACTGGAATTCTGAATGCTTCTATTCAGTGCCATAATATATTCAATTTAGCATGTCTTTTGTGGTTGATGGGACTCTTCCATTTGCTTTATGAAACATGCATAATGAGTCCTAAGTTCTTAAGAAGTTGACATCCTATTGTAGTTGGAGGAACTCCGAGCTGACATTGTTGACATGAAAGAGATGTACAAAGAGCAAGTTGATTTGCTTGTGAACAGGGTATATCTGCTTCACCAGTGATGTTAGTTATTGTGTTATACTATTCTGATCTTAACTTTATCTGAGGTGCATTCTGATCTTAATTTTCATCCATCTCTTTTCTCAAGCAGATTCAGATGTTAAGTTCTTCAGCTGGTGCAGATTAATCAACCATTGGCTGCTTTTGCTGATTAAAATTTAAGAGCGCCATGGTATGAACCAACTAGATTAATCTGTTTTGTTATTTGGTTGAGCGTATTCTCTATATTTGCTGGTTCGAATTTGTAACCACATTCACACTAACAGCTCTTGGAAAAGTTCTTTCTTCAGCCTTGAGAATTATATTCCTAGGTAGGACGCAATGCCGTATGCTGAAATGGACATGAGATTCACTTCTTCCTTCTTGTCATATGACTGATGATTGTATACCTAACCTATTTGTAAATGTCTCCAGATCTTCACTACATGGGTTTTTACCATTGCATATGATGCATAAACAAAAATGCAGATCTGCTTCATAAATTTAAAGTTTGTTACTTTATGCTTGTGGCTAGTTTACATGATCAGGTTGGTGCTTGGTTTGTACTGCACATGAGATAGATATACTCGTTATTTGAACTGTATGTGTGTTGGTAGAATAAACAAACTTTATGCCCTAAGTATTTTTGGTAATATAGATCACCATACTTCATTTATAAAAAAAGAGAGATCACCGTATATGATGCAAGGAAGGTGGATTGTAGAAGTTATTTTTTCTCTTCAGAAGATAATGAAGAAATACAAAGAAAAGAAACAAAATTTTCGAATGATGTTTATTAATTTAGAGAAAGTATATCACCAAGTGGATGCTAGAAAAAAAAGAAGTTTTCATTAGTTATATTAATATGATTAAATATATGTATAATTGAGAAGTTGTTAGTGTGAGATCTATGGGTGGTGATAGTAGTGAGTTTTTAATTGTTTATATCAAGAATTTACTCTTAAATCTTTTTTTTGGGGGGGGCTAGTTATGGATAGGCTTACTAGATATATCTAAAATGATATTTTTTGATGCATGCTATTTATCAATGATGTAGTTTTATTGGATGAAACTAAGATTGGAGTTACTGGAAAGTTGAAATCATAGAGAAGTGCATTATAATAAGCCAAGTTTCAAGTTAAATAAGATCAAGATAGAATATATGGAATGTAGTTTTAGTAAAATTAGAAATAAAGATCAAGGTGGAGTAAAAATTAAGAATCATGAAGCTTTTAAAAGTAATTATTAAGTTTTTAAGAGTGATCACTTAGGTTTTTACAATCAGTTATTTATAAAGGACAGGAGATTGAAGAGGATGTTATTCATGGGATTAAAGTAAGATTGTTAAATAGAGAGGTACAACTAGAATGTTATGTAACTATAGGATACCTGCCAAGTTTTTTAAAAAAAATGATATTATAGTTATATAACCAACTATACTTTATGGTATAAAATATTGAATAATTTAAAAAAATTTGTGCATAAAAGGAGTATGACCAAAATGGCAGTGTTGAGATGGATGTATACTAATAGAAGACAGCATAAGAAATGAAGTAATTCGTCAAACGGTAAAGATAGTACCAATTAAGGCTAAGCTGATAGGAGGATGATTTAAATGATTTAGACATATACATGTATAAGAAAAGAGAGAAAAAACGGATGTCGCCCAAAAATTAGATGGGATGAAATAATAAGGATCTAATCACATATAACTAACTGATTTGAGCGGCTTGGTATGCTGCGATCTGGCACCATTATTTTCCTTGTGTGAAATAATAAGGTTCATGCATGACGGTCGTGTTTGATGTCAGATGGCATTAGCTTTATAGGTTCCAGTGGGCCTTTTTGATTCGAATCCTTTCCAGTTCTTATTAGTTCGCTGGACCTACGTCCGTTCACAATGGTTTGGGTGGCTGGACAAAATGGTGTGCGAGTGAACCGGATTTTAAAAATCCAGATGATCCTAGGACGTAAACGGCGGATAAATGAACAAAAACGTGGTATGGCTAGGAACGGAATTGTACGCACCGATATATCACCAGCCCATGAATCGATTTAACTATATATTTAATAGGTGAAATTAATTAATTAATTTCTGTTGCCAAAGAACAATGCGACAGCAAAGAACTAGCCCATCTACCATGTCTTTTTTTTTTTTTTTTGTACCCGAGAGCTAGTCAGATATGGAGATGTGCTTCACCTCAGCTTGACTAGAGGCAGATGTGGGCGTCCATTGAGGAGTTCCTACGACATTTGGAGGTCTCGGTTCGGAAGTCTGTACGGGAGGAGAGGGAGACTCGTGATACCTACCTGGCCTATCATTATTGGCTGAAGAGGAATACATGGGTTTTCGACGGTGATAGCCCCCATCCGAGGGTGGTGGCGGACCGAGCTCTACGGCATGCGGCGGAGGTCACCGGCACTATTGAGGCTTCACTTATTGGGTTGGACAGAGACATTTGTGGCCCTCATTCTACTCTTGCAGCGTCTAGGACGATATTGGTATTCTAGGTGCCCCCACCCCCTGACTTTCTCAAGGTGAATTTCAATGGCAGTGTAGCAACAGACGGGAGCTGTGGAGGTGTGAGATTTATCATCAAGGATCATGACGCCAGACTTATAGCGGCAGGTGAGCGGAGGATTTTTGACTTGTCAGTGGTGACCGCTAAGCTTTGGGCGGTCTGGGAGGGTGTCTCCTATGCGAGGCCGGTACTAGGTGCGGGTCGCATCCTTCTCGATGGGGACTCGATCACCTCCGACCAAGGTGATCGAGTGGATCCGAAAAGAGGGATGCTCAGTTGAGGACCGGCCGCTGCTCCACGATATTCGCATGGCATTGGAGGAGGCTGACTCTTACTAAGCCACGCATGTATATTGGGAGGCGAACGATGCTGCAAATTAGGTTGCTTTCTTCGCGGTTCATCACTCGGAAGGCTTTTTCTGAATAGACTACGGGGCTGTGCCTATGCCTTTGCGCATCATTTTATTTTTTAATTTTATTGGCCGTTTTCACACTCGTCATGTGTGAGCTGCTAGTGTATCAAAAAAGAAAAAAAAAAGCTCTGTTATTTATAAAAAAAAAAAAAACAACTCCGTTGTTTGATTCTTCTAATGTTTCCCCACCGCTGCCCATTCATGTCCTGCACCCGCAGGCCCCATGCATGTCTCGTGCCAATCATTATCCCGACGACACGCGTCCAGCGTACGAAGAAAACCCCTCAACTCCGTCGAAATTAAGGACTTTTCCACCTCGAATAAAGGAAACGCGGTCTCGCAACCATCGAGGGTCGCTCCGGCTGCTATAGTCTAACCCTTCCTCCGGCTCCTCTCGCCCCCACCGCAACCCACGTTTAGAACCCCGCGCCCCCCCCCCCCCCCCCCCCCCCTCTCCGAATCGCGAGGGTGAAAGGCCACGAAAGATCAGGCCTCCTCCGACTCCGATTCCAATTTCCAGAAAGAAAAGAGGATCGAAGGAAAAAAAAGGGTACAGTGAGAGAGAGAGTAGCTCTCGCCCGGGTTCTCGGCAAGAGAATAGAAGTTTTCTTTTAGTCATCAGTTGCCAGCTCAAAAGGGTATCTCCATGGATCGCACGACGAGCCCCCGCCGTCCTAGGTATCTCTCTCATTACATCTTTTCTTTTCCTTATATTTTTTTATTTTTTTCTCTTATTTTAGTTCTTCTTTTTATTTTATTCTATTCGAGAACCCGGAGATCGAGCCACAGTGGTCGATTGGTTGGTTTACTATAACTATTATTGTCATCATCTAGCCAACTCTTATTTAGATGTCTTTACCACTGATTGGAGTGTGGACTTGTTTTAGATTTCTGATAGACGGAGAAGGCGATCCGAGATGCGGATAAATCCCAATTCAACAATCCACAAGCGCACGTCCTCCAGAGATTTCACGAGCGCCGTCGATCGCAGCGATTTCAGCTCAGGTTCGCATGCATTCACCCCACGATCACTTGGATGGATTCATATGGTTAAGATCAATTTTCCAAAGTTAATATTTTTCTATGAGTTTTTGTAATCAGCCCGTCTATTGAATGCCATGGGGGAAACTACAACTAATCCTTCGTGGAAGCTCTCCTTTCCTCACATTTGCGTCGCAATCATTTCGTCCTTCTTGTTTGGTTACCACCTCGGGTACGTGTTGATTGCTGAGATTTCCTTTGTTCTTCTTTGCAAGCTCTGGTTTTGAGTGCAGAAAAGTAAATAAAGTTGCGATCTTGGTTGGATTCTGTGCTACAGAGTCGTGAATGAGCCGCTCGAGAGCATTTCTGCAGATCTTGGTTTTGCAGGGAATGCCTTGGAGGAAGGTACTGGCAATTTGTAGAGATCTTCAGATCTCTGTAATATATGATTGGCTGGTTGTTTTGAATTTCTGATAATGTAGATTGAGTGGTGGAGTTGAATGCAGGACTTGTTGTTAGCATGAGTCTGGGTGGTGCCTTCATTGGGTGCTTGTTTAGTGGTTGGATTGCTGATAGTTTTGGGCGCCGTAGGGCATTCCAGCTCACTGCATTGCCTATGATAATTGGAACTTCTATCAGGTAATCTGATTGCACTTTAAAGGTTCCTTGCGCATAATTCTTATCCCCTTCTTATTCAATGTATATCTGTGTTGAAAATTTTATGCTTTGGGATCGGTAACAAACTCATTGTCTAATTGGTTTGGTGGAGCAGCAGTCCTGTGAGGTCCTATGCCTGGGTAAAGAAGCCCTTCTTTTAATATAAATCTTAGACCATTTATGTATCATTTCAATATCCTGACTTCCTTTTGATTTAGTAGGCACCCATCTCTTTTTCCATATACTGTAGAGTTCTCCATGGTTGCTCAAGGAAACAATTTATCAGTAGTATACTATTTAATCTTGCATTTACTATAATACAAGCTGTGTTGCTGTCAGAGAAAAAAGGAAAGAAAACAACTGTTTTGTACTTTTGGAATTGTAATCAAAATATTTTTTGTGGAACCATCTAACTGTGTCTTTATCGATATATGCATTTGCAGTGCATCAGCGGCCAGTCTGCAGGGTATGCTTTTTGGTAGATTTTTAGTTGGAATAGGGATGGGTATAGGTCCGCCTGTTGCTTCTCTTTACGTGACAGAGGTATAGAAGATCATTGAACTCCAATTTTATGAATGGCGAGCAGTATCGTCTGGTTCAAATAGTTTCCTAATCTCTATTATTTATTTCTTTTCACTGTCAAAATGGTCAGGTTTCTCCTTCTTTTGTTCGGGGCACTTATGGAAGTTTTATTCAGATTGCAACATGTCTTGGACTCATAGGTGCTCTTTTTATTGGAATCCCAGTTAAGGAAGTTGAAGGATGGTAAGGAACATGCCTTAACTTAGATTACTGTTATATACCTATATTTGAATATCAACTCTTTGATCACAACTTTCCTAACTCGTATCCCATTCTGCGTATTCTAATAGGTGGCGAGTCTGCTTTTGGGTATCCGTCATTCCTGGTGCTCTACTTGCACTTTGCATGGAATGTTGCGCCGAAAGTCCTCATTGGCTCTATAAGGTCCTTCAGCTTTATCATAACTCTAATTTCTTAAGATAGGCTTTTATCTTGTGGAACATCTAGTCATATTTGTGATCATAACTGTTTAGCCTTTAGGGCATGCACCATAAATCTTCATAGGAATGCCCTTGGTCTGCAGGGGATATCATAGTTACAGCTTTGCAGGCTTAGAGCTCTATATGTACAACTTGCCTGCCATGCTGTATACTCAAATCCCTTGCATTTTTTTGCTGTCACTATAATATAATTTCTATAGCACGTTAGTGCATTTATAGATTAATAGTTAGTTCTTCTGGGTTATTATGAAGAACTATAATTATTCAGAAGCTATTAATGTTGTCACTGAATACAACAGCATATTTTTAGCTATTGTTTGACAACCATTGAGTAAGAGTTTCTGTCCTTTTAATGCTGTATAGCATGGCAAAATTGTCGAAGCTGAAGCTGAATTTGAAAGACTGTTGGGAGGACCCCATGTTAAACCAGCAATGACAGAATTATTACGTTCAGACAGAGGGGATGATGTAGACATAAGTTTTCTAGAATTGCTTCATGGTCGCCATTTCAGAGGTATTCATTCATTGCATAGATCCTTTCATATATAATCTTGTTTCATGTTTAGTTATTATCGTATTAGTTCAAGTAATTTTGTTTTTCCTAAGAAGTTATGTTTATTTTAAGTGTTTTTTTCCAGTTGTTTTTATCGGATCAACGCTATTTGCTTTACAACAGCTATCCGGCATAAATGCTGTATTCTATTTCTCTTCGACCGTCTTTAAAAGTGCAGGGGTGCCCTCAGACATTGCCAATATGTGTGTAGGATTTGCAAATTTATCAGGTAGATTTGACTTCCTTTAAGTTATGCAAATGATTTCAACTCAAGGAATGAAGGTTCTCCATTACTTTTGTTTATCCAGGGTCAATAATTGCGATGGTTTTGATGGATAAACTAGGAAGAAAGATGCTACTTTTTGGGAGCTTTATGGGCATGGTAAACTATTTATTGAAGAGATGCTGTTAATAGACTAGTCATTGATCTATAGTAAGATCTCTTATGCCGATTGATGATGTATATTTTTGAATTAGGCTGCGTCAATGGGAGTTCAGGCCACCGCAGCTAGTATTTACATTCCTATCTCTGGGGCTTTATACTTATCAGTCGGTGGAATGTTGTCGTAAGCACTAAACACTCATCTTATCTGGGTTTAGTTGCTGCTTATATGTTAGAAAATGAAATTCAATTACATATAAATTTTGATGGTACTCCGAACAGTGGCTTTGGCTCTATAATTACATGTAATACATTATGCACACGGGCAGATATGACAAGGACTGTATGACTGAAATGCTCTTGCATAGATAAATTAAACCCATCCAAGACATCCTTGATCTAATCCTGGTATTTGCTGCAATGCTTCTGAAATCCTAGTATTTCAGATTGTTTGTCATTATCGTGTCTATTCCAGTATATCGGGTATTAATATTTGTTGGATTTGGCTATGAGATATGTTAAATACTAGGGGTGGTAATTTATGACTCCACCAGCCAACCCAACCCACAATTGACCTGAGATAAGCAGATTCAGATTCGGTAGTTCTGGATCATAAACAGTTTGACCCAACTAAACTCATTCAAATGTTTCATGTTCATGCTTAAAATCTTGACGCATTTACCCATTTTCACCTGTTGAATAATTGGGCAGGGTCGACAAAGGTTACACCCAATATGTTTAACCTATTTAACACATTTAAGCCATGTAAGGCCTGTCTAACTTGTTTCAAACCCATTTAACCAGTTTAACCTAATCCGGCTTGTTTATTAATTGGGTTATGCGAGTCAGGTAGTTACCTGTTTAAGAAAGAGTTTAGGTTCATTTTTGGATCTGACCCATTTAATAGACGGGTTGGGTTCAAGTTGATAGGTATCTGACTAGACTCGTATTCGAGTCGACTTGACCTGTTGCCTCCCCTATTTAATGTTTTCTTCTTGGCTACCTCCAAGGATGAAGGGAGGATTTTTCGCCATTTTTAATGATTAATGACTTTGATAATGAACCCGACGGATGTCTGATTTTAGAGTTTGTAATGTTCATGTTATTTTATAGCATATAGATTATATATGATGGCTCGTTATGCTCTATGTATTTTAGATTTGTGTGTATTACCATAGTATAACCATAATCATGTCCTATTTTTCAAGATTGTTCATATTTGCATATCTGTATTGTGCATCTCCATATGTTGCATTTGCATCTGTGCTTCATAGAAATAAAGTATGGTTCAGTGGTTTAATATAAAAGAAAAATGATTGAGATTCCTCTCTCCGCATCCCCGCCCCCTCACCCGCTCAGGGCCTTTCCTTCCCTCTCCTCCCTAGCCATCCCTTCTCTAATGCTATGAGATTCCACCCCTCTCTATCTCGCAGTTGCTTGGATGCAAACCCTCTCTCCCCATTTTTACTTGGGTTCACCTACTCTCCCAGGAGCACAATCAGTGAGATAAGATGGCTATAGATCACGGCCCTCCGCGACCCCACTACCTTTGGTGGAGACACTCTAGCCTCTCATAATTTCCGCAACATCCTTTTCTTGCAGCAGTGTTTCCTGAATCTGCAACTCTGAATCTCCTAGGGATTTCAACGATTGTACCTCTGTCATCCATTGCCTTTATAATATATTTTGTAAATTTTCCTAGTGCAAATTCATAGAGTTGTGTATCTGATCCAGATTGAGCATCCAGGGTTTGGTTCTTTCGTTGCTATGCCTGATTCATTCTAGCATTCTTCTGCAAGAAAGTTCATTTATCTATCATTTGGGTGTTTGAAATGAAAATTTACATCCTAGGTAATTCTTAGTTTTGAATCTATTTTTTAGTCCTCACTTTAGTCCACGTTATATTCATGGTGATGTCTAATCCTGTAAGTGGTGCTTCACTTTCTAACATTCTGAAAACTAATGCCATAGCAGATTATCTTGTAGATTTTTTTTTAATTTATAAAAATGGCTAGATTAACCACAAGGTGCATTAATGGGCCTTGTTTACTGCTTCACCTCATTGGGCCAAGCCGCTGGTAAAAGAATGACTCACAGACCTACACCCAAGACCTTAAAAAGCATACAGCAAAACCACCTAGACACTGAGCCCAACCCAGTAGAAGTTGTGGAATATCTTGTAGATGAATATTTGTGTCAAAAATCATGATAAACAGTTTTTGTTTATTGATATGTGGAGGTTTGTGAATTTAAAAGTTTGAAGGTATTTGTCTCAGTCTTTGATCATTTCCTTAATTATAGTGAGCTTCATCAATTTGTCTATTACCACATCCATTTGTATATCTGTCTCTCTTCTTCAAACACTTTTGCCCCCTTTCTTTAGGTATGTATGTCATTTGTTAGCCTCATCATCTTATATTAAGAACCAGTTCTATATGATGTTGTTGCTGCTCTCGTTACACATCATCACATTAAGTGGTTCTTTTGATTTTCATCTTATGCATTCACTGCTACATTTTCTGTTCCTTGTATGAACCACCTTATTAGAATGTCCATTTCTGCATGTTCATCTCGTTTACACGCATGTTATGGGCATGAACTACCTTATTGCCCACTGTTGCAGCTCATGGAGCATGCTGCATATGTGGTCTCTTTATTTCTTTCTTTATTCCATATCTCAACCAACGGGTCACATTTATTTGTGTTGTGTCCTAAATAGATCGAAGCATAATCAATAGACTGCAGTTAGTGAACGTTATACAATTGACACTACCAAAATCAACCCTTTGAATTGGTGTTCAGTTGTTTGCCAAGGTAACTGTAAGCAGAAGGGAGCATGATAGGACCCAAAAAAGACCAATCTGCACATATGAAACGTACTCGATTTCATATGACAGGTGTTATCATTCTTCTCCTATAGAAAGTTGTATTCCATAGACAATGACTTCTAGAAGTAATCCCTCTCAATCATTGGTGGTGGTTGAAGCAACACACTTATATGGGTTTGAGCTCAAATTTCAGTCCATATCAAGGGTTGAGTCATTTGTGCACTGGTGCTTTGCTGGCCAGCCACAGTATTTACCATGCCATGCTGGTGATTGCTACACACCGGGATTGTGGCATGACAATATCCAGAACACAACTGATACCATGCCAGTAAGCCATTGTTGCGGTAGATGCTTTCCTATATCAACCATTCTGACTGGCAGTTTAGTCCATAATTTGTGTAGTCTTTCTTTATTGGGTTCAGCCGTCATTCAAATTGTCATCTTGACTCGTCCTCAACTTTAATTTACAACTAAATTCCTGAGACTGCGCTAAGAGCCTCTTGCTGAGCAATAACTGGTTGTTAATTTATATCAAGGATAAAGCAGCAGGTGGTCAACTCTTCTACTGGTGCATTCCTTTTTCATCTAGCAATCTGAGTTCTTTAACAGTTGGTCCTCTTTTGTGTCACTAAAAGCTCATACATATCTTGACTTTGGTAATTAGTGTTAAAAAAAAGTGGAGAGTGAGTCTTGAAGAGATGGTGATTGAGAATAAGAGGTAGGACTAATATAAAGCGTTGCACTCAATTTTCTATGGCTATGTGAATACTTTTTTCAAGATTTTACTAGTAGCATAATGACAAGTTTTATTGCTTCCTAGGTCAGCTTATTCCATATATAGTTAATGGGTGACTTGGTATGAATCTAATTACTTCTTCTTGCAGATTTGTCCTGTCATTTGCATTGGGAGCTGGCCCAGTCCCAGGTCTGCTTTTACCAGAAATTTTCCCCAGCAGAATCCGAGCAAAGGCTATGGCTGTATGTATGTGTGTTCATTGGGTAAGAACTGTGCAGCTTGCCTTATATTCCATATGAAGAATATATTGTAAAAGAAAAACTAGATGAAACTTCTGCAGTCCAATTCTAAGGCAGCATTTGGTTATAAACTATCAGAATTTTACTCTCCAACATTTGATCTATCTAACCTGAGGTGGAAGTTGGTCGCCAAAAATGCTTTTCTCCCAGCCATGCTGTTGAAAAACTTGGTCTAAGTTTTGCCTCACAAAACCGTTTTTGAGTATGCCAATATCTTTTGCTCATCATGCCAAGGTACTGAATGACATACCAAGTCAAGAACCAGCAACTTCAGTACTAATCTGGAGAGAATAGTTACTCTTTGGTTTTAACTCATGGTTGCAGAGGATAGTTTTCTTAATTATAGCAGTTGTCTAGAATTTCTTTTTATCACAAAACTAATGCATGCTGTCTTGATGTTGATATGTTCAGGTGTTGAATTTTTTTGTTGGTTTGCTGTTTTTGCAACTGTTGGAGCAACTGGGGCCACAAGTCCTGTACTCTATTTTTGCAACAGTTTGCCTCATAGCAGCAGTTTTTGTGAGGAGGAATGTGGTAGAAACTAAAGGCAAATCACTCCAAGAAATCGAAATTGCACTCCTCCCACCTGAGCAGAGGTAAATTCTCTTGCCAATCCACCTCTATCAACACCTTTCAGTAAAATGGAACTAGAAAGATCAGCTAATCTTTTTCCTTCTACATCTTTTACGTATCATTAAACTTCCAAGATCTTTTAATTTTCTCTTGGAAGTTGAAGTCTATCTGAGAATATGGTCAGTACCTGGGACAACATCCAAAAATGGTAATCGTGAAAATGAAGTATATTGTCGCATTTACTAAGAATTTGTCTATTCAACTATTACCAGACGTGTGTTCCCTTTGACATTTTTTTTTATGTAGGACATACTAACTGATCATCATATAAAACTGTCAAATTTTCAAAGTGGACATCATTTGGTTGTTGCAGAATAAGTGAACCCAGAATAAATGGGTTAACTTAGTCCTAACACATTTCACCCTGGAGTAAAGTAGTGCATCCTATAGGTGGAATTGTTTACTCCGAGTTACGTGGAAAAAGTAGCTCTACCAACTCTTTAAAATATACATTTTGCCCTCACAATAGAATTGTTATTGTTCTAATATTTGGTGGGTTAATGTGGAATAAATAGAAGGAACCTTCATTCCATTGTGCGCTCCTTTAACCTTGAAGAAAACACAGCCTCACTATTCACAAACAGAAGCTGTCTTATGAATTTTGTGCTGCATGTGCTTTAAGTTGGTTCCTCTATCCACCCAAACAGAGAAAGCAGACCACTAACAAAAAATAAAGAGGAGCAAAATTTAGCTGGACCTCACTCTTGAAACACCAAACCCCACCCCCTCTTTCCTCTTTCCCTGTCTTTCCTTCCCTGACCCATCTCTTTTAAAGCTTTGTACCGATCACGATGATGTAAATCGTCCCACCAGGCATCCTTGGATAGGAAAAAACCATTACGCAGATTGCAACAGAAGGCTTACGAATAGAGGGCTTTGTATCATAAATAAAATCATTTCTTTGCACGGCATAGCTTTTTCAGGAGCCTGCCCATTTTGGTCTCAGAGAGAAGCGGCTGGCTGGCTGCTCTAGATCCAAGTACTATTGGTTCAGTAGTTTCTACTCTTATCTTATAAAATTTAAGAAAATATTGATTCCACACCATCTTGTAGCCTCATATGATTTTTTTTCTTCTGCCAATTCCCTCTAGATATTGAAGTCTTATATTATGATGGATCCATTTTTGGGTCTTACAATTAAATTTTCTGTTGCAGGTAAAGATATGCATCATACCATAAGCATGCTGACATTTGGGCCGTCTAATTGCACTAATCAGTGGTATTGATGCCATGATATAAGCAAGCAAAAACATGATGCTTGCCTTGGGATCTGTAAATATAATACTTGCTATAAGTTTAGGGGCTGGAAAGGGTGTTTCTTTTTGTTGCATGTGTTCTTCAGTGGATTGATTCCAATTGCAGATGCATGAGATTATTCGGACTATTTGAATGGTTTCCAATTTTTTCCTTTTTTTCAGTTTTTCTTTTGCCTGCGTGCATGGTAGAAAAAGAAAAATGGTTTCTTGCAGTTATCCTATGATTTTAGTGTATTTATCCCTCCTGCAAGTTAACATTTGATTTGTACCTTTCAAATCCTTAAACTATATAAAGGCTGCTTAGTTTTCTAGTTTTTCAATTCAAAATAGAACACTAATCATAATTCGTTAAAACCTTAAAATATATGAATTACTCTAATTAGATTTTAAAAAATGTTTAAAATATGGTGGACTTAAAGAAGAATGGATTTTAATATTGATGGGCTTGGGAATAATAATAGCTCTAATTTGGTTTCCTTCTTATTAGGAAAAGTAGTAGTATATAGTATGTAGGAAGGGGATTGCTCGTACTAACAGAAAATATGAACAGAACCGATAGGTGAAACAACGTGAACCAAAAGGCATAGGTAAAATACGATGCATTGGAAGAAAAGGTTAACCATGAGACAACTCTTTTCAGTTCTTTGTAGAATTTATATTTTAATTAAAGTATTTCAAATGCTAAAATCTTTAGCAACAATCCGCATCTGCATACCCAAAAATTGTCTGCCTACTCCTTGGATATTAAGATCATTCATGTTTGATGAACTTGTTGAAATACCAGCTTGAATATATAAATCTTGAACATAAAATATAGATGCGTAATTGGCAGGTCAAGTCGGTGAGATTGCATCCATGTATCAATACTCAGATGCAAAGAACACATCCCAAATACTAATATTTCCTCTAATAAAGCTGAAGTATTCAAAGCCCATGTAGATCTGTCTCGTAATTATAGAATTTTCTGTATTCCTTATTTTGGAAAATCTGATGCAGCTGTTGAAGAGCTAAGTCACCTCTTGGCCTAGTAACCTTTTAATTTAGGAACTTCCAAGCCGTTCAACTGTCGAAACTCGCGGGAACTTAGACTCGACCACGGTAATTGAGTGAATCCGTAACCTACTAGGAAAGTGTGTATCCCATCAGATCATGCGCATCTACATGAATGCAAACGAGACCACTAACTGGATTGGCCTCTTATGCGACTCAACACTAGAGTGGCTTCATTTGGAAGGCCCACCGGTGGCCGCATTCACATCCTCAATATATGAGCCCCTGTTGTACCAAAAAAAAAAAAAAACATTCTTAGAACTTTTCAAACAAGCCCTTAACTATTTCTTGCATAGAAAATCGGTATTTGCTACCAACTTTAAAGGTAATGAACTCAAAAATGTAAAACTTAACAACTTAGGGACGTACGAGTAATTTAGTATTAACTAAGAAATCCAAAAATAATTTTCGTCAAAGTCGGCAAAAATACCGACTGAATCTAGGAAGCTTGTAATCGGATCAGCGCCTCGGTTCCGCTGCTGCCCTACCCTCAGCCTCTCCGAAACCCTTTCTCCGATCCACCGACCGTCATCGCCATGGCCACCTCCGCCATCCCCCACGAACCCCCTCCTGCCGGCGGCGCTACCGCCGGCGACGACCCCGAGGACGACGATTATGTCGAGTATATCCCCGTCAAGAAGCGCCGCGCCTTGGAAGCCCAGAAGATCCTCCAGCGCAAGGGCCGCCTCTCCTCCGCCAGCGGCGGCGGTAGCGGTGACAATCCGTCCGCCGACGACGACCCCGACCGGCCCTCCCTCGCCCCCGAGGCCAAGCCCAGTCTCCTCGTCAAGGCCTCCCAGCTGAAGCGCGAGCTCCCGGAGATCAGCCCCATGGAGCAGCGCGTCCAGCAGGAGAAGGAGATGATCGAGCACCTCTCCGACCGCAGGACCCTCATGTCCGTCCGCGAGCTCGCCAAGGGCATCACCTACACCGAACCCATCCCCACCGGCTGGAAGCCCCCCACGGCCATCCGCCGCATGCCCGCTCGCCACGCAGACGCCATTCGCAAGCAGTGGCACATCCTCGTCGACGGCGAGGACATCCCCCCGCCCATCAAGAACTTCAGGGACATGCGACTCCCCGAGCCCATCCTGAAGAAGCTCAAGGAGAAGGGCATCGTCCAGCCCACACCCATCCAGGTCCAGGGCCTCCCCGTCATCCTCTCCGGCCGCGACATGATCGGCATCGCCTTCACCGGCTCTGGCAAGACCCTCGTCTTCGTCCTACCCCTTATCATGGTCGCCCTCCAGGAGGAGGTCATGATGCCGATCGTTGCCGGGGAGGGGCCGTTTGGCCTCGTCGTTTGCCCTTCGAGGGAGCTCGCTAGGCAGACCTTTGAGGTTGTGGAGCAGTTCTTGGCTCCGCTTAGGGAGCACGGGTACCCGGAGCTGAGACCGCTGCTGTGCATCGGAGGCGTTGACATGAGATCTCAGCTGGAAGTTGTGAAAAAAGGGGTGCACATCGTTGTGGCCACGCCTGGGAGGCTCAAGGACTTGCTTGCCAAGAAAAAGATGAACCTGGACAATTGCAGGTATGCTCACTGCAGCCTACTCTTCTTTTGATAACATTACTGTTACTGCAGTGATCTTGTCGTGCATTCTATGAATGTATTGTTAAATTTTGGTAAATGAAGAAGATTCTGGTTTGCATAGCATTTCATGGACAATTGCTACTTCTACACTTCAAATCAGAGAATCAAAAGTTAGTTGTCTGAAAACTTTTAAAAATGTCAGACCATTTTCCTTGCACACTGAAGTAGAGTTGAGCAAGATACTGTCACAAATATCGTGATAAGTTTGTTTCGCTAGGGTTTCTTAATATAAAATTTCTGACTAAAAAGATTCAAGAGGAATCTATATAGGAAGGTCAACAATGTTACTTTTCCGTCCATATTCTTTTGTTGCATTAACTTCTGAAGTAATGTATCAAAGCATGATTAGAAATATTAGTCATTGCAGGTGTCTATTGTCAAGAAACTTAGCAAAAAATATGTTTTTTCAGCCAGTGTTGACCACGAGCCATTAGTAATCAGTGTAACTTGAAATTCTATTAGAAATGCATCAGTTAACCTGTTTTAGACTATCTATTTACTTTTTATCCATCTATTCCCAATATGAAGTTCTTAACATGGTTAGAGGAGTTTTTTTCTCTCCAAATGCCAAGGAATTGGACTATTGATACCCTTCTTGTCATTTGCAAGGAGAGGTATATGTTTTCCTTGCTAAATTATTACTTGTGGATCAATAAAGGAGTTTGAGGAGTGATTCTATAATTCGAGATCACCATGAAGACTAATGCTTATGCTCTTGTGTTATATTTAATTAAGACCTCACCTTCTCTAGGAATCTTTTTTCACACCAAATTAGTGGTATCTAAAATTTGCATGGGTTTTAATTTCTTGACCTTAAATATGTCCTTTTAAGCAATGCTGTGGTCGTGGGTATTAAATTGCTAAAAATTTCACAAGTGGTGTCATGCATGCTATTTAGATTTCTTTTTGGCTTTTTCCTCTTTTCATTGGCTTCAGCTTCTTACTATGAATTGTTCTGTGAGACCAGCCATCTACTGACATATGCTAGCATCCAACTTTTGGTCCCATTTCCCCTATCATTGGGGTCCTTGATGGGAGTCCTATCCATCCTAGCCCCTTCCAGCCTCTTCCTTTTTCTCATTAGTCCCTTGCTAGGAGTCTGTTTGTGAGACTAGCTGCCTATTTACATAAGTCAGCCCCTACCTTAGGTCCCATTACAAAATTTCTTCAATTAGGATCACCTTAAGCTCAGCCATCTTGTTAAGATGAAACAGAGGAAGTAGACAGAGTGTAGAGGAAAGGGCTGTATAGGGGCAATCCATGCTCTAATTGCTTAAATTCCACCATTGTCATGATCATTGCTATATTTATGTCTCAAAGGATGTTGTTGCCAATTTGTCTGCCAGTGATATGTCTTGTAGGTGGATCCTTGTATGAGAGAAAAAAGAAGGGAGACATCTTAAGTGGGAATTTACCCAATTGGCCATTTAGTTGGGAATTTTTTGTGAGCTGGTGTTAAAGATACCCATCGGCATTTGGTTTGGAAGGCAATTACCAAATTGTTAAATGCTAAGTAATATACAGCCCAATTAGACCCATCTTTGAAGAATCTAGGGGTTAGAACCTCAAACTGGATCTGATCAAGTGTCATGCATTAATCAAATCCTATGTGAGGTAAAAATATAGGTTTTTGACATATCTTAGATGCTCTCTCTCTCCCCTTCGCTCAGTCTCTCTCTTTTTGAGTATAAGGCTGCAAACCAAATGCAAGTGGTTTGGGCAAATAAAAATTTCACATAGAAAATTACAAGCTCTTTCCCTTATAACGAATGCTTTCTTGCAGAAACATTGTTTTTGAAAAGATGAACTGCTAATTATAGCTTTAATTTGTATGTCTAATTGCAACAGTAGTGCATGAATTTGAAGGGATTAATTAATGACCTCCAGGGGCAATCATTGCTTGCAGTTGTTTATGGAAGTGAGTTGTTCCAAAATTGCGAAGATGGATGCATGTATTATTTCAAGCTGGCCATAAAACAAGAGAATTAACCTTCAGTGAGCGCTTTTGCATACATCTTCACATTACCCGCTAACCCAAAGCGAACTCTAGTACTTCCACGTGTCAAAATGTAGTTTGACAAATATTGAGAATGACCGACTTCAAGCGGTGATGCAGCATTTATTCCTCAATTCTTGCATCCACTTTTTATGGGAGAACTAGATTAAAATCAGCTAGCATATGGAAACCATTTTATGAGTTTTAGTTTTTCTAGCTGGTCCTCAATTACTAAAGCTGAGTTGGTAATGTTAGAAAATTGAGATATCCAAATGAAACAGAGAAACCCTCATTTATCTTCCTATTTTAAGGGATAATGGGTATATTAGCAATTGGAAGAAAATATCAGGAAATATGAAAGGTAGATAAATGCAATTCTTGTAACTTCTGGTTCTGCTATTATAAATTATTAGATTAATTTAAGATATGATGATGTATTTAGGATGTTGATTATGATATGGGTGAATGTGTCTTTTTTTTGTGGCAACGGATCGACATGTGACAGTGGAGTTGAAAGTTTTTTTGTACAAGCTCTTCACTTGGCATAGTTTTTTTTTTCTTTTAAATACTTTTGGGTACTTATTGCATCTACCAAAATTGAGCAAGCATAAACCATTAGCATAATATTTGTTTATTGGAAAACTTGTTGTTAACTAGTGTGCATCTTCTCATAATGTATGTGCCTTTGCATGTTCAAAATTTTCTTAGGCATTGATTTGTCCTATATTCATTTGCAAGTACAATGTTGCTTTTCTGTGTGCGCGCGCGCGTGTCCCCTAGCACATGTCCATTATGTTTCCTATATCTGCCCCTTCATTTTGTCTATACCTTAATAATTTTCCCTTTTTTCTTTTCTTCCATTCTGATGACCTACATTAAGTATAATTTACAATGTATGTATCTAAGCTAATGTACATGCGGTCATGCACCATTGCGGTTTTATATTTTTCTGAATCTTTTGTACTGTACATGCAGTGTAATTTACAAAGTATGTGCCTAAACTAATGTATATGCACCATGATAGCACTGTGATATTCACATCAACTTGGTCCTTTCGGACTGTAGATGCTTGGTTTATAATCCTAAACCAATATGTCACTCTAAAACTTGCCCATCAAGTTCAGGATCTGTTATCACTGTGAAACTTCTGATCAATTTCTCTTGGACAATGTATATGATTCATTTATCTATCCCTTCTTTTGTTTTCATCATCATCCTTGGAAGCCATTGTTGGTACCAACAAATAAAATGCTTCAGTGCTGAGAGTTTATATATTGCTATTTTATCCAATGAAGTTTGTAATTCATATCAGATTAACACATATATAAGTACCATTTTAGAATCGTCACTTGGTGTGTCAAAAAGCATGATTTGCAGACAAATTTTCATTTTATATGTTTCATGTGGTGAATATGACAGTATATTTAAGAATTAGAAGTGCATTCTCCTTTTTTCTTTTTCTTTTTCTTTTTTCCGTATTCTTGAATATTTTGGAGCCTGAAGATGCAGACTCATGGTAACCTGAAGATGGGTATGGTAGGATTTGCAAGAAGTTGAGCTGGTGTGTCATCGTTTCCTGAAACTCTGTTGTATTTCTACCATCTCCATGTCATAAGTTGATGAGTCACATATTTTGTGTCTGGATCACTGGAGCTTGTTGTTAACCTGTGAGAGACAGTATAATTATGAAAAATCTTCTGATGCTTGGAACTTGTTAGTGCTCAATTTAAGCAGTTTGGGTTTCTTCTGAGAACTACTTTTCATGTATTCATTTTTTCTACTTATGAAAGTACCTGGAAAAATAAAACATTGGCTTGAGGCTGAGTGTTTGTCTAAGACCATCTTTCTTTGCTCAAAATGGATTGTCCAGTAGGATTGCTGACATTGACCTATCTCATCCTTCTCTTATTGATCCCTATTGCAGGTATTTGACATTGGATGAAGCTGATAGGCTGGTTGACTTGGGCTTTGAAGATGACATCAGGGAGGTTTTTGACCATTTCAAGGCCCAGAGACAAACCTTACTCTTCTCTGCCACCATGCCAAAAAAGATACAGACCTTCGCAAAAAGTGCCCTGGTGAAACCTGTGACTGTCAATGTGGGAAGAGCTGGGGCTGCAAATTTAGATGTCATACAGGAAGTCGAGTATGTGAAACAAGAAGCTAAAATTGTATACCTCCTGGAGTGCCTCCAGAAGACCCCACCTCCTGTCCTGATTTTCTGTGAGAACAAGGCTGATGTTGATGACATCCATGAGTATCTACTTTTGAAGGGAGTAGAGGCTGTTGCCATTCATGGGGGCAAGGATCAGGAAGAAAGAGAATATGCCATCGCATCCTTCAAATCAGGAAAGAAGGATGTCCTGGTTGCCACCGATGTCGCTTCCAAGGGCCTCGATTTTCCTGATATCCAGCATGTGATCAACTACGATATGCCTGCTGAAATTGAGAACTATGTGCATCGGATTGGCCGAACTGGGAGGTGCGGAAAAACTGGCATAGCAACAACATTCATAAACAAGAACCAAACTGAGACAACACTCCTTGATCTGAAGCACCTTCTTCAAGAAGCAAAGCAAAGAATCCCACCGGTGCTGGCGGAGCTCAATGACCCAATGGAAGATGAGGATGGCATCACCAATGCAAGCGGGGTGAAGGGTTGTGCCTATTGTGGTGGACTTGGCCACCGCATCCGAGATTGTCCTAAACTGGAGCATCAGAAGACCATGGCTATTGCAGGTTCGAGGAGGGATTACTTTGGCTCAGGTGGTTATCGGGGGGAGATATGATTATGCCTCGTGTGTATATTTCTGGAGCAGTTTGGCATTTCCATTACCTGCATGGGTGCTTGTACCAGGTAGAGCTGGTTAAGAATGGATGGGCTAATATTTTATTTAAATGGATAGTCCATTTTATGTGTGTAAATATCTGAAGCAGCTTTTGGCATTTCCATACCTGCATGGGTGCTTATGCCAGGTATAGCTGGTTAAAAATGGATCGGAGAATATTTTATTTAAATAAAAAGATGATATATTGAACAAATTACTTACTAATGGTTCATATCTAAAAAGCTTGACCAATCAAGAGGTCGGTCATGGAGGATAAATTTTCAGAATGCATCAGCCTTTGGTTCGAGTACTTTTGATTTCCTTGTTTTCACTGTCGGTGATCTTGCCTGTCAGTCAGCTGTTGGTGCAAAAGTTTTGCTTCCATTCATGTCAAATGCAGCGCTTGATCAAACAAGTGGTTTCCTTACCCCATCTTGAAACATGTGGCTTCAATATCAACGTGAAATGCAATCGAATGATGCTCCTTTTGAAATATAAAACCGTAAGATCTATGAGACATTCTTCTTTGTTTTACCCCTACGGAGTTCGGTCAAATGCTGACCACAATAAATACATACATACATATACAATACATAACATACACGCAACACATAACATACGTACATACATAAATGGATGTATGTATGTATGTATTTTAAAGTTATGCAACATTTGACTACAACACGAGATTCGTGTAAAGCGCTGAATTTTAAAGTCACACAAGACGCAGGAATAATCTCCAGCAGTTCTTCAAAGAGGGATGTGGTTGATCTGCTGGCTCCAGGACTGGATGAGCAATGGTAAAGTGGATTTGAGCTCGGTGCTTTGGCTGCTAGCTTCCAGCAGGAAGATTTTCTGGAACAAGATATATTTGTTGAGGGCCTGTTAGGATGTTTTGTATCCGTTATCCTCGTAGTTCTAAGCCCTCACCGGAAGTTGAGAACCGAAGAGAGGCGAGCAGAGAAAATAAGCGCTTCCCGCTCGTAGAATTTTGAGGAATATGGATTCCTTCATTGATGTGGTTTACTTTATCCCTGAAATCTTGGGATTAGATAATCCCTCTCCCCCCAAATCATGCAGTCGCTCCCTTGACTTCATATTCCTCGCTTTCCCATCGAAAGCATAATATTCAAGGATAATGGAAGCAAAGCATCCGAGCTGGCCTGTCTTTTTATCATGCATAGGATATCCGAGTTCTCTCGATCATACGGTGCCTTACAGAACTTGAGCTGAGGTCCTGTGGATACTATGCAACAAAATAGAGAACAGATAGATAATTTTGTGTTCAGGGTGATTTAGGTCGACTGTGCAGCAACTTTGATGCACCGTGGAGTGTAATACTTATATGGATGTGTTGCTGGAAATTGGACCTAGAGGTGACCGCGAACCGAGGAGGAGGAGCTCCGGCGGGTGGTGCGGCGGCGGACGGCTCTCTCCGGGGGATCTGCAAAAAGCCAGTGGCCGGGGGTTTCGGCGCCGGCCCTCCGATGCTTAAGTCAGAGAGAGGATTTTCTTGTGGACAAAAGATAGAGATTACGTAAAAGATGTCTAGAGGAAGAAGAAGAAGAAGCCCCCCTTGCCTTGAGATCTTCTCCCCTTTTTATAGGAGGGGATGTAAGGGTTACCTGTGACTGGACATAACCATGCGAATTAATGAGTTACCGTACTGATTGGACGTGATCGTACGAATTAATGAGTTACCGTAGACGGCTCGAGATTTTGGGCTGGCTGGCGACTCGTTGAGATCGTGTGCATTTAAACATTGACAGTCGTTGAGGCGGAGATCGCATAATTTGACCCCGGATGAGGAGGAGAACTTGATTTTCGGTGGAGTGGGGAGGTCTGCTTTTCTCTTTGACTGGGTCTTCCTTGGCTTTGAGGTTGGTCAGGCTTAACTTAGCCGAGATTGAGGTTATGAGCTCTGGGGTCATTGGTGTTGAGACCGAGTGTTCTGAGGTCGGGTGCACTGAGGTTGATCACCTTGAGGTCGGACGTCTTGAGGTCAGACGCCAGAAGAGTATGTTCGCTGCCGTCACGTTCGTTACCAAGTGTCGGCGATTTATCCACGTGTTTTGAACGATCCATTTTCCCCCCAACAGGATGCATGGTGACACAAATTTTTTTTGTGGATCCATGCATGACCGATCACCACATATCTCAAAGCTGCTAGACATATTTTTTTTTTTTTTTAATTTTACTTTTGAGCCGGCTCCATTACAGAGCCTCTTAGAATAGATACAACCTATAAGCTTAGTCACAATCAAATCATAAAAATATTGGGGTAGCTCCGACGAGGACTTCTGTCTCTCTGCCAGTATGCTCTGCTGCATAAAGTGCGATATTTTATTTTCTGGATAGTATATACTAAATTTAATTTCTCTCTCTCTTTTTTTTAATACAAAGTTCCGCCAACTTTTGCTGCGGTGAAAGCAATTGGTGCAAACTACAAACGTCGTTTAGTGAAACTGCTACTGGAACCTTCAGCACCCAATTAGATTGCTGAAAAATAAAAACAGAAAAAAGGAGAAAAATATTAGAACAAGGTTTATTTCTTCTTAGGTATGGGGTGGGAACCCATAAGTACGGAGCATTGCTGACCTTAGTAAGATGGAGAGGGTTGGCAACCAGCCAAGGCTGGTTGGTGAACCATGTCTTTTGTAGATCGGAGAGGGTCTAAGTGAGAAAAAAAAGAAAGACAAAAGAGCAATATTTTGTTAAAGGTCTATAATTTAAATTGTTGAAGATGAAGCAAGGCAAGTGCGATGATAGCAGTACTAATGCATCAGATCCCATCAGAACTGCACAGGTAAGCATGCTTTCGTATCGTGTACGTTGCACTCCTTTTTAATTTTTTTCCTCGACTCTTCTATTTTTGTAAATTCTGATTTCTTCTAATAAATTGGGAGGAATGCCTTTATTCCCTCCTTATCCACTCAAAAAACAATAAAGAAGTAGAAGCAAAACGGATACAGAACAGTAAACCATACTTTAAATATTTTCTTCAATTTTCTGTACAGTTTTCCTACTTCACATCACAGCTCTGCATGCATATAATCCCGTAATAGTTTTTTTGAGAAAAAATAATCCCTCCATAATTACTGTATTAGTTTACTGCATTAGATCTGATCTGTATCTACCTTATTAACTTAAATGTATAAATGAAAAATTAAAATAACAGCCACTACACAACAGGATTATCAGCTGTTATTAACTTTTTTTTCTACTATTGATTAAATTGGAATAATGCTGTAAAATTGTTTGTCTTCATACAAGTTCAACATAATATATATTCTCTCATAAGAAGCGAAAGAAAAAACACTTAACAGTGATGCCGTACTCTCGTCGTCGTCCATTATATCCTGTTTTAAAAATTAATAGCAGCCATTGGATGGTCATTAAAGGATCGAATCGGACATATAGAGGACTGTTATTTCTGTTATAACAGTTAATAAGTACGCTTCCTAACATAATCGTCCATTTTATGATATTATTACTTTGCAAGCTTGTTAGACAGTCAGCAATTGTACCCATTTGAAGATCTTTGTCTGAAATCCACTTTGGAATTGCCTGTAAGAGTTGTCTATACAATCTCAAGCCAAGAATCCAATACCTGCTCTAATCTCAGCCAACACGTCTATAGCCAAGAATCGTCCATCATGCTGTCAGCTTGTGACATTCCTTTGCAGCAGCAATGGAATTCCATCTGCAAATGATAAATGATTGAGAATGGATCATAGATCCTCTAACTTTTAATTTGTTCCTCGTATATCTTAGAAGCAAACCTTCCCCTCTTCTAATATTCCTAGAGAAAACGTAGGGTCGCCACCTTAAAATACCTTGGTCACAACTATGGAACCATTTCCCATATATAGTTTGACTCAGAAGTCAGAACCTCCTCTCAAATGGAGGGATGCAGCCAATTAGATAATATATATATATATATATATATATATATATATATATATATATATATATATATATATATATATATATATATATAAATCTTCATAAGTTAAATAATCAAAACTACATTCATACTAATACCGCATAGAGGTCCCTAGAAAATTTTCATCCAGAGAACTAATTTTTTAAACATGCCATTTGTTCTCCCAAGAGGTGTGATTCTTACCAACTATCAAAACACTTTAATATGTTTAACAGATTTATGTATTCATCTATGATTGAGACTGGATTTATATGATATCCTTTTTGTTCAATGCGTAGCAGTAGTTTTAGCAGTTCACTTATTTGCTTGTAAGATCATTAAGTGCACTACTACAACATCATGCAACAATTATCGACATAGAAATCATTAATATCTTAAATCTAAATGCAGGATGCCCATAAATTAGAAAGAACAGCCTTGCTGCCCAAAATAGATCTAGAGCTGTGGCACTCATTCTAGCTAGTTTACAATTTTATTGCATTTCGATAAAAGATGAGACACTGAAGGTTATTGTCTTGTATGATAACTGAGAGTTTCTCGATCATTCTGCCACAAAATCAGTTTTATGACCGCACCGGGATAAACCTGGAAATGATTCAAGAAAACCAAGCTTATTGGCTCATACTTTATGTACGAATCGGCAGAACTACAAATTATCTTGAATTGCTCTGAAATTGAGATGTGGTCCAACTATCCATGTAAACAGCTCTGGAGAAAAAAGAAATCTTTCCCATCCTATTGTTAATTTTCTCAAATTCAATAAATGAGTTGTTCCAATCTGTCTGTTCTCTTTTTTTTAAAGAGAGGGATAGAGGGAGAGGGACATCGTTCCTCAAATTCAAAAAGTTTCAACTGTTGTGGATGTGTTGATACTTGATATGGACTCTTCATCTTGCAGTTGGTATATATGCATCACCAACATCACAGCTTTCCTTTCAAAGGGAAAAGAAGGGAGAGTACAATATTTCAGCCCATTTCTTTCTTGAATAAAAGATAACAGTAGTCCATGTAGGGGCACAAGACCTTCCTTTTGAAACCCTACCTTTTGAGTAGACCTTTGGAAGCCATATTCCCACGCTAACCATTTAATTGACCTATTCCTAGATATCTCGCAGAATATAAAATGAATGGGACCTTCTATTCAAGCACCAACCTATCACGGAAAAAAAAAAAAAAAACAAAGACTTCCTTTTCTTATGCAGTTTGGTTCGATTATCAGTAGGCTAATAACATATTTTGCATATCTTATCCTTATTATTTCTTTTCTTTTTTCAATTATATCTATGTCTCCTATTGTGAATATGACTGCTTGATGTCAATACCTTAGAAAAGTGGCACCCAGAAGAACCATAGAAAATGATTAATAAAACAAATAGCAAACCTTAGTTTCTATATGATGACAAAAATTAATGGCAGCGACAGACAATGATGATGTTTAGATTCTTACCTTGGTAGGGACATGGAGACCGCCAGCCCATGCCAATGACCAAATTTCTGTAATCTCCTCGGATTTGACAAATATCCATGAAGGCGAATTTGACGAACATTTCTTTAAGTGGATTGCTATTGGTAGATGGTCTGCTGCATGTATTCTTAGATTCATATAATATTGATGATGATGATGATGACGACTGTAGTAGTAACGACCACCACCACCACCACCACAACAACAACAAATGATGATCATCATGCTTGAAGTATTAGCGTTCAAAAGTGCATCATGGTAATTGGTTCATATCTTAATTTATATTCTGCAAAGATCTCCCTCAACGACAGGGAGAGACCATAAGCAACAATTATCACAAGAGTGATCATCACAGACAAAAGTCCCTTGTCTTCTGTATTTATAGCTTCTGGTCAAATGAAAAAACGAGAATGAGAAAAAGAACAGGAACACATTATCTCTGCATCTCCTAGCTAGCAACCACTCTCTTTTCGTACCTCAACTATACCTGTAGTCTGTATGACTAAAAAGAAAAAAGCTAAATGGCCTCCACAAACTATAGAGCCCCACCACCATTAGCTGAGCTGTTTCTACTTATTATAGTACACTCACCACTATTTTGTTCCCCAAGGAAGGTGGATGGCTCCACTGAGCTTTTCATTGATTAGAAAATAAAGGTACAGTAAAAGAAGGCAGGTTTTATCTGCCCTTTGAACCTACTCTCATTTCCAGCAATCCAAAGTTATTTAATTTAGCCAGAACAACACAATCCTAGCTATAGCTGACTCAGAATCGCCCATAAGTTTGATCAGTTCAACTCACAAACACAAAGTAGTGCATCCACAGAAAGAAGCATTCTGGCATGAAAAGGATTTCATGATCATTTCCAAATTATACATTCACAAGCTGTTGAGTTATCTGAATAACAAAAAGGCTGTCTTTGCTATGATGGTGAGTCATTTTGGGTGCATCATTTCAAAGGTGATCATTTCAACCCCTCTCCATCTGGCTTACCATCCGGAGCCTCGTTACGTTGTATTGCATGTTTTGGACGGTGGCACTCGAGACCAGATGTACCTGTTCCACTTTTTACTTAACCTTGACGCCCAAATAAACCCAAAAGTAGGACCCGTCGACCTGGGAAATTGAAGCGTGAGTAACGCAGGTTCACGAAATAGTTAACTTATTGAGAAGGAACAAAGGAATCGCAATCTGGAAATCTAGCAAACCGCCGCTTACTGGGGTCACGCGTTTGATGTGGGACCCACGGACCAGGTGGTTCCCTTTTTTTTTTTAACTGACCCACCCGACGGACGGCCGAGATTTTCCCCACAAAAATTCTGTGTCCTGTACAGCGTCATGGACCCGGCAGCCCTTTTCTTTGTCCTTTTTAAGGAGAGCGCCAATCTTAAACCCAAATAGCTCCTAGGGTTAAGGTTAGGGTTAGAGTCCTCTCCATCTAGGGTTAGGGTTTCCCTTTTTTTTTTTTTTTTTTTTTTTTTTGCTAAAGGTTAGGGTTTCCCTTTGGAGTGGACGTGGTTGTGGCATCGCATTCCCCACTTTCTCTCCCTCTTCCCCTTCTTTACTTCGCTCACAGAATTCTGTAGGGAGATACGGTCGGGATGACGTCGGATGGCCCAGATTTCTTACATATTTAAATCAAGTGGACGAAATATCTCCCCATTTGTTACGCTAAGATTCTCTCTCTTCCAAACCCTAGAGGAAAAATAGTTTTTTTTTTCTTTTCGTCTCCAAATACTTTTGGTCCTTCGATTCCCTATCGATCAGCTGGTTTTCGCCCCAATCAGGCGGCTTCTTCGGCCGCGGAGTAGAAGGTGAATCGCTGCGGCAGAAGTTATAGGAATTACTTGCAGTTTCCGCCCTTAAATTTCGCTCCAGTTGAGGTACTAAAGTTTCCTTTTTTATCGTTCTTCGGAGCTATTTCCATGTGTGTTTGATTCGTTTGGGATTTGATAGCTTTTGCTGGTTTCTTTTTGTTCGGTTTTTAAGAGTGGAGTTTGAGTTTCCAACGGGTTTTTCTCCTCTATTCTTTGGTTTTCTCATAGAATTAGGTTGGTAATTGACCGGTTTGGCTTCTCGCATTGCCTTTGGTTGCTTTGAGGTCTTGATTTACAGCCGAGTACTGAGATGCAGTGAAGGAACTTCTTTTGATAGGTAACTTCTGCTGACTGCTTGTTTGCAGGAGCTTTTTCGACAGGTAACTTGTAGTGACTGTTTGTTTATGGGCTTTGTGTGTGATTTTATGGGGTTCTTTTTTGTTTTTTCGTTTCAAGGATTGGGCTTCTGACAAAACATGAATTTGTTGTGGTGTCGCATGAAAACGGCGTATTTTCTTTCTAACTTCATAATTTTATGGGAGAAATACGATTTATAAGGACTAGGACCATTCAAGCTTTCTGTCTTGACTTTGTATGCATGATTTTATATGACTCTAATGGGATTGAAGGTGATGGGATAGTAGCTAAGCTGATAGCTGTGTTACTTTCCAGAAATTTAAAAAAGCTCTCGTCATCATTATTTCATGAAGATCAAAACATGATATCATCTCTATATAAACCTTAATATGTGTTCTATTATCTCGTTTTTACACATGATTTTTCTCATTTTGAGCATGCAGAGGTGGACTCTTGATTCTTCAATTCTTCTATAAGCTTTATTGGTTTCATGCACGCCACTTGCGGTGTCATGAATGTATCTGATTGATCTGGTTTCTTTCGAATATTATAGACTGTTATTAGCTAATGCTTCTATAGATCCCTGCTCATGAGTCGTGCAAGTGTTTTTATGCCCTTTTCAGTTTTGTACTGGCAGTATGTACTTCTTCTGTGAGCAAGGTGCATTTTGCTTATTATTTGATGACTTGTTGGAGCATTCATTTTTGATATTCATGATCCATGTTATATCTATGTTTCATTATGAATTCTATAGATATAGTTTGCTCAGCAAGTCTAATATCATGATCCTGTGATTTAGTTATTTTAGCATTTGATCTTTAAAATATCATGAATTTTGGTTAGATGGCACACACTACTGAAATCATAACTCTTTCATAAAGCAAATGAATGTCATCATTTGGTTTAACATAGTTCGTTGAAAGTCTATTCTCTTAGGGGAAGTTGTAAGATATGTACTCTTCTTTCATTCGCATGATGCTTAATGACTCAATTAAGAATTTGATTGTTGTTTATCTTTCCTCGTGGTATCTTGTCATGAACTTTTATTGGAATACACTCACTGCTTGTCATGTAAAAGATGCAAAGTGTCAAACATAGGTTTTTGCAGTGTTTGGCGTTAAACCATGTTTCCTTCCTATAGTGATCATGGTATGTATATCAGATAATGGAGGGGAACAGTGCCTTCCACTGAAAAAACTGTCAGCTGAAGACCATGTTTCCTTCCTATAGAGATCATGGTATGTATATCAGATAATGGAGGGGAACAGTGCCTTCCACTGAAAAAACTGTCAGCTGAAGATGCATTACATGGATCCTCATTAGATTAGATCTGTTAAATATTTGATAAAGTGTTGTTTTATCTAGAAATGATCATGTTTATGAAGCTAGCAGTCCTGTCTGAATTGATATTCTAGCTAATTATGGATTTGGATAATCTCCATACCTAAAACTCTCAGCCAATAGAAGCTAACCTTGTCCTTGTCAATGCATGCAGGATGTGCTGAAGTTATTATTATGTCATTTTCATGGGATGGAAGTAAGTTTTGTAAAGGAGCTAGACCTCAAAGGAAAAGAACCTGCTTTTGATTCTAATGCTTGTCAGTCACTGGTAGAATTGAGATCCATTGAGCAAGTTGAGGATGATGATGACGAAGAAGCAAACAAATGCGAGCATTTTACTATTCGGTGAGCTGCAAGCTAGTTACCTAGTCATTACCGCTATCTTCTTTTGACTCTTCTGAAAACAGGTAGAGAATTTTTCTGATTTCAAGGAGATATTGTGGTGCTGGACTAGGGCTGACATCTTTCTTCCAACTCAGTTTGTTTATGATCAGATGCAATTGCTTCTTCACTGTTTCTGAAATATAAATACAGTTCCCTTATATTGTTAAATTAGAATTGCAATAGTGGTACTTCACATGCTGCATTTTATTGTCAGATTTCAGTTTCCCACATATGATATTCCTTGGAAAGCACTTTTTTCTTTTATCCACTACTTGCTTCTTATAGGAGATATTAGGAAAGTGGCAGTTGAGGCATTTTCTTGACCTCATTTTTCAGCTTACTCTTTAGCACCTTGTTTTGCAAAATCTGACGTTCTATTAAGGATATTGTACTCAATGATAAGCAATAGGCATGCCTTTTTATTTTATTTTGTTTTACTTTCTTTCTATGCATTTTAGAATTGGTGGAGGAAACACACCGGAAGGCTTGAGCCTTCCATACATTTAATCTTCAAAGTAGCTACGGAGTTATTTAAATATTTTTGTATCTATTAATTTGTCTAATGAATTATCTCTATCTTGAGCACAGTGGTTATGTTGCCAAGGTTCGGAGGAGAGATGCAAAGATTTGCTGGCCTTTATTTTTGCCGCGTCATCAGACATTGGGTGAACTTGTCAGCTCGCTTCCTCCGCTACCTGTTACTAAATTTAGATGGTGGAATTGCCAAAAATGTCTTAGTGAGGCCAATACTCCTGAAGATGTGATATCAGATGGAGCAGTTATAAAAGTCCAGAATGATGAGGTGAATACTTGCAACACATCTTCTCTAGTAAATGCTGATGCAACAAATTTGCTTTCTGGCTTTCAACAACCATCAGAAGAGAAAATACTAGATGGAAAATTGGTTGAAGCAGATTCTTCTATTAATGTCATTAATGGTGAATGTAGCCCATTACTGTGTTCTGGCAAGAAAGAAAATGCTTCAACAAACCGTGACCTGACGAAAGAAGGTAAATCAAAGCCCTTGATCACTTTCAGCTATTAGACTTCATGAGTTGATATTAAAGCCTATTCCTTACTGTTCACAGGTCTTCAAATACCAAAAGGTGCCCCAGGTAGATCTGAAGAAAATCAGAATCAGTCAAGTGAACCTACTATTTTTACAGCAGAACCTATTATTGCTCTGAACAAATGCAAGATGGCACTGGGAGTAGATATCAACATTCCAAAAGCTGATGCTCTAGCTGCTATTTCAGCTCACATGTCTGATCATGATTCAATGCATTTGAACAAGAGGCACTCAGAAGCATTTGACAGTAACATGGATTTGCCTAATGATACCACACACCTGGATCATTCCAGTGAACTTGGTAATTCGCATGCAAGCTTTCACCATAAAAAGGCTCGGAAGGTGCGTTTCTTGGATGACATCATAAGAAGCGAGCAGTTATCCGTGTCTACAGTGGTTCATGGTTCCAGTGAAGATGCAAAAGGCAGTCAAAATAAGAATGGTAACGGAAGAAGCCCAGACACATCAAATTGGAAACTTCAACATCCAGATAATAAAAGCCATCTAGTTATGCATATTCAAGAAATGTCAAGCATAGAGGCTTCCCAAAATGAAGATGAGGGGAATTCTCTAATGGATTGGCTGAAGAAAGCCTCTAAAAAGGCTAATGCACAAAAAGGGCATTCAGAAAACAAGCACCTTGATGCTACAGTTGGTATATCTTCAGGTTCATCTTCTAAGCAAGGGGTAAGCAGATGTAAGAAAAAAAGTGCCTTGGAAAAGGAAAACAAAATGCCTCCATTAAAACCTGGGAGGCCTTGCCTTGTGGCCCAACAGGATAATTTCGTTGCTGAAGATGAATCACCCCAACTTCTCCCTGCCAAAATTGTTAATAACAGATCAACGGGATGCACTGTCTCTGAGAAGAGCTTGCATCATGGTCCTGAAATTCAGGAAGGGACCAATAAGAAGTCTATCTTGAGTAAGAAGAAAAATAAAGCACCTCCAGTTGAAGATAGGTTAAAGGTATGTGATTTTCTCTTCCTATTGCTAGTCTTGATGTGTGTGCATGTGTGTATCTATTTATTTTATCATTTCTTTTACTAGGGTTATTTTTTTCAAGATATTTTTCCATGTTCTGTTACTGTTCTACTAATTATCTTATCTACTTTTTAGTTGGTGTATCATCATTCTACTTGGTATCCTATTATTGAGTTGTGCATATCAGTAACATATAAATTAACACAAGGCTGCTGCCGCATCTAAAATAAAAAGTATTAATGCATAATGTTATCCTCAATTAGCTTTAAATAAATATGGTTCTTTACTATAATTAAATTCATGTTCAATTAGAATAAGTCTGCTAGATTTAGGTATAGAGCTGCTAACACAATACTGAAGATAGGGGCTTTATAATAGTTTTCAGATGTCAGATCTATTGCTCAGCTCAATTTTGCTTGACTACACTCACAATCAGGAACCTCATTGTTATATGTATGTGTTCTACCACACAAATTCTGAGACATAGAGTCTAGGGAGCAGTTGTATGATGATGTATGTTGTTTTTAGCTTTGAGACAACACACATATTTTCATTTGTAGCTACATTTAAATAAATGCTGCATAATATTCGTGTATGGCACTGATTGATGTATATGTTCAGGATTCTTTTGATACTTTTGAGCACTCTGGTTTTCAGGTGAAGAAAAAAGTAATAAAGAAACAAAAGACCAGAAGTTTGTTTGAACAGGAAGGTTTAGATGACATCCCAATGGATATTGTCGAACTCTTAGCCAAACATCAGCATGAAAGATGTTTGATGAATGCTGGTGTTGCTGCTGAAAGCATGCATAATCTGTCGAAAATGACTGGAAACATGAGGGATGGCAATGATTCAGAAAAAAGATGTGATGAAGGATGTGATGAAGGCATGATATTGGATGTGGTACATAAAAACCTTTCCCACCAAAAATCTCACTTCAATCAAGCAGTAGAGGCTGTCCATACAACCATGAGAAATAACAGCGATGCTGATTGCAGACTAAAAGCATGTGATTCTTCTAATTTTTGTAAACAGAACCTTCATATTGATCTGAACCAGCAACCAACAGAGTTCCTGGAACTTTCAGAGTGCAGTGGAGATCCACTTAGTAGACTGGAGCACCGTGTTACTGTCTCCAACATAAGTTATTCCCCTCAAAACTTTGGCTTGGACCTGAAGATGCAAACCTCAGGTTCATGTAATAGGAATCAGGCAATTGCAACTAAGATTCTTAGCAGGAATGACCATGATGGGACATCAGCACCATTAAATGGCACAGCCTTTGGAAGCATCACCAGGAGGGATGATACTGACTTTAATTATGTGAATGTGGATTCGCATGATTCATGGCTTGACCAAAGTATGAAGACAGTTGGTCAAAAGACTGATTTCCATGATTCACATGAGTCAAAGTTTACTAGTTTGCAACTACTACTTGGCAAAGAACAAGCTGAGTCATCAATCAATAGACATTCAGCAGCTACATATTCTTTTGTGGAGGCAGGAAACACATGTCATTCAAGAACAATCAAGCCACTGAATTTATATGCTAATGAAACCATATCAGCATTGCATTTGCTCAGGCTAATGGATCAAACAGCAGGTTCGGGTGCATCTTATACAAATCAAGAAGGATCTATTTTAGAGTCCGGCTTAAATTGTACTGATCGGCGTGAGGAATTCAGAAAAGAGATGCCTAGGCATCCATGGAGAGCTGGATACTCTGATCAAGATCAGCATCCATGGAATGCTAGCAAACCACACCATCCAGTTCCTAGAATCAGTTATGCTGTGTCTTTGTTGAACAAAGAAATTGTTACTCAATCAAGCAACCGTCCAGCACTGCAGGGCTTGGAGGCCAAGCATCCGATTGAATTGCCACTGCACAGTATTATTGAAAAGGAGAAAACAGGTTACTCTTGCTCAGCCATTCATACTGAAGTTGGAAACACTAGGACATCTATATACATGGGTATAAATTCCAAACAGATGGTTTCTGGTTTAGACTCCTTTGCACATTCTTCATCCTCTCTCACAACTTATGAGATGGATCAGTCTGGATCTAGCAGTAAGGATAAAGGAGATCAGCCTCCGACAAGTCACTGTGAGTTTGAAAACTGTGTTGTTAATAGAAACCCAGCTGACTTCACCGCACTTGATGAAGATGAATGTACGGTAGGGATCAATGATCCAGGAACCAGATATATATCCCTCTCCAAAAGCCTGCAGTATCGAACTCATCCAGATGGACACAAGCAGCAGTGAGTGATGAAGCTCACTGCTTTAAAGGGCTTGTGAGGAGCTAAAATGTAGTGAATTTCAAGCTCTATGTTGCCTTCAGGAGTTCCAATAGATGTCTGAATTCCTTTGATGATTACATAAGCCTGTATGTATCTGTCCTTGGGTTTAGTTTGCTTGTATTGGCCCTCGTCAGTGTCTTAGAATGGTTTTAAAAGTGCAGGCTGCTGCAATTGAGGCATTTAATCAAGATTGGACCGACCTTTCCTGCATTAGTTCTGCGAGGTGTAGTTCAGGCTTGAAGATTTACAACATGAGCTGGACATGTGGATGGCGAGATTTACATTTGGATGCTTAGCTTATAAAAATTAATCTTATTTCGAGAAAAGTCCACATCAGCAGCTTGACCAAGCTTTTTGACCTCTCTGATGATCTTGTGTAATCCTAGTAAAACAAACTGCTAGTGCACCTTAAACAATCAGATCTCTCTCCCTTGTGAGTTGTGACCATGGCATGGATCTCTCTCTCTCTCTCTCTCTCTCTCTCTCTCTCTCTCCCCATCTCTCTCTCCCCCTCTCTCCCTCCCTCCCTCTCCCCCCACAATGGTGCCACTAACTCTACCATGAGTACATGAATTCAAGAAATGTAAGAAGACAGGGACTTGAAATTAAAGTTTCTTCTATAGATTTTTTTTTTTTTTTTTTGGCACAATTCTTCTATATAGTTAGAATGGAGAATACAAGGACCCACCCATCTTTTTTTACAAAAAAAAAAATCTGAATTTTTTTTGACAAAATACTGATCATTAACTTTTCTTTTATGATTTTGTCACCATTTGCTTCAGTATTATTTTCAATGTTAATATTAATATTTCAGCTCTCCGTCATGCAATTTGTTTTTATAAGCACCACCTATCGACCTGCAACTCTATTATTTTTGTTGTGGATCCATCCACCTCAGACCAACCTATTACTTCTTTAGTTGTGGGAAATCCCTTTAGTTGTCTCAGGATGATAAAAGAATGCTGCAGTTTAGTCTGTTACTAACTTGGCTAGTTACCCAAAATCAAGTGTTTAAACAAATATAATGTCATTCCTAGATTTATTTTTATGGCAATTTTGACTATATCTTAATCACTCTGATGAATAGTGTTGTTGTTCCAGATATTCAGTGATTCACAATGCTATCCTTCATGTATAACTTACAACAATAGTTTCTACATTGACAGCTTCTTTGAAGCAAGTCATGCGCCTCCATTCTTCCTCATAATTTCTTCATCTTCTACTTGACTTTTTCTTTTTTAGCGAACAAATGGGATTCTATAGATGTCGCCGGGTCTGATGTTTGCTGGAATTCATCCAGTGCCATCTTTCTTGGAGTTGTTCTTCAGAAGTGGTTGGATCCCTGAAAATTTAGACCGAATTTGGTATTTAATTAGTGGGTTAAATTTGGCTCTGATTTTGTATCTTTCTATTGCACACCCTTGATTCTTCTGAAAACGATGACGGACAATGGCTATTTATTTTTTTCTATTATTTTTTGCTAAGATTTGGTTGACAAGTATTTTATTGACGGGAGCTGAAATGAATCAGCTGATCTGATGCTTATTTGAGCTTTGATGACATTTTCTCATATATGGTTTTAACTGAATTCAGGTCTGTGAATAGGTGCTGTAATTTGAATATATAGTGGGAACAAAAAAGTTTTAAGCTGCCATGTAGAACATCAAATTTCTTCAGAATGTTGCTGAATATTTTCAGCAATGCAAACTTGCAGAAAACGACACCTTTCAAATATTATCTAACTATTATTAGTTGTGTTAAACTTGTTGAATATTTGAATCTAATTTGTATTTTATTGCATATTAACTATTAATGATAAGTGATTGGTGCTACTCATAAACATGTGTGGCACATGCAAATGACTAGATTTTCTAAACAAAAATCCTTTAAGGTATTTTTTTGGTTGGTCATGAGCGGACGCTTGAAAAGACTTGGACCCGTGGGAGGTTATTTTGAATTTTCAATTTCCGCGAAGTAATTTGTATCGACTCGAAATGAGTTCTCGGTGCAAGAGAAATTGGGTTCAAAAATGTGAAAGCGATTTCAACACATTGATGAAGTGAATTCTTTGTAATAACTCTGAATCTCATCTAAAAAAATTAATTAGAAAATATTATTTGAATTTTTTAGCCATGTATAAGCACCTAAGATCTACTTAGTGTATAGATAATGTGCGACTAAATACATGCCCATACGAGTCCTCGCAGCCTCCTCTCGTTTAAAACCTGACGTCCTTGCCTAACATAGGGTCAAAATCCATTCAAATCCAATCACAAGTATCACAAATCTAATCACAAACATCATTGTTAGCCTGTGATTATAAATAGGCCAGTATTACAGTATCCCCAAATCTAGATGAGTCATGAGTCGGGTCTACTTTGATCTTATTTATAACAATTTAGGATTTCATAAAAAGAGGCTAGATAGAATATGTTATTTGGATTTCTTAATGCTATACAAATACCTAAAATCTCCTTAGTATATAGTTGATATAGAATTAAATATATGCATGTACGGATCTTTATATCCTAACCCATCCATTCTAGCAACTAGAGGTGTCAATCCATTTTCAAAAAATGAAAAAAAAAAGAAGCTAGGGATGGCAATCAACATGTCGAGTCAAGTTCAATCAAGTTGAGCTTGTATAGGAGCTAACTCGAGTCAGACTGGACCTACCAATAGATCACAAATATTTGATTCAAATCTAACCCGCAGCAAAGTTGTTGACTCAAGCTAGTACATTCACTTGCTTGAGCCTATTTAGTTTTTAACTTCATATTGCGCTAGTAGATTATTTTTTTTCATAGTTTTTGGAAAAATTATGCTCCAATTCATCTCTCTTTTGATTCTAATGGTTGAAGGATTTAGACCTGAACCCGACCCGACTCGGTTGGGATCGCTTGATCCATGCCTTGAGACGCAAATCCAACAAATCGGGAAAGGAAGGTCAAGGCTGGGTTGAGATGGGGTAGACACGTGGCTTCTCTCGCGTGATCCACCAACTCGCGCACAGAATTCCCGTGCTTCATATTTCAGCCGTCCGATGCACTCTTGTATGCAAGCCATCTCCGTCGCTCGCCATCAAGAAAAGAAGCGCAAGGCGGGCCCATTTGCTTCCCTTAATCACGGTCTAACCGTATCCAAAACGAATCTTGAGGAGAAGGCTGTGATCTTTTGTACCCCTCTTACCTCGGATATCGCCGTCCCTGGCGTTCTCCTCCTCCGCGAGGAAGCGATCGTGTTTCTCCTCCTTGTCTCTTATTCTTTTCTTTTCTTTTCTTTTCTTTCTTTCTTTTTTTTTTGTTTTGTTTTTACGGGAAGGACTAGGGACCAGCGGCGGCGCTTGGAAATAGAGAGGGTGCGGTTGTTATGAACTCATTCAAAGCCTCCAATTGCTCTCTCCCTCCTCTTATTCGCTTCCTCTCCTCCCATGGACGAAGAGCCTCTCCGCGCCCGGGAATTCTTGGGGTTTTCACCCCCCGATCTCGTCTCTTCTCAGGTGAGCTCCTTTTTCTTGGCCTCAATCTTTGTTCTTGCAGTTTTCTCCCTCCCTCGATCGCGGTTTCGTCAGGAAGTTGAAGCGGGTTCGGAGTTCTTATCTTGTCGAGACGAGTCTTGCATTGGTTTCTGTTTCTTGATGATCTTTGTACTTTGAATTTTGGTTATTATTTCAATTTTTTCTTTTTTAAGAAAACCTTCATCAAGATTTGCATCGTCTTTTACACAATGCGAATTGAAGTATCGGATCGTTGATAATTCGGGCGATTTGATAGCGGTCGTTTATTCTGATGGAGGGCAATTCTCTAGTCTCGGATTTTCTTCAAAAATAAATTTCACTAAGGCTTTTAGCTTTTTTTTAACGCTTTGTCAAGAATGGAATAAGAAATATAAGGATAACTGTAAGAGGGTCTCGCGAGAATAAAGTTGATATTTTTATGGGAAATCGGGTACTGCTATGGCGGTGATCTTGCCGATGATAGGATATTACTGAGAAGATGGTGATGACGTAACAACTATGCAAAAAAATTTTAATTTCTTTTGTAATGTTTTCTGGAAGAAGGATAGCATATCTGTGTCTACATGAATTAAAATACACACTAATTGATATGTTCGAGGGAAAACTTTATGGATGGGATTGCATGATGGTTTCATTGAAGTGAAACAACTAAGGCCGATACAGGGATTGGTTATGTGTTACAGTTCATCATCAGTGCTGCTTAGTTTTTTCGTTGAGTTTGAAATTTGAGTAAAATCAGATCTTAACTTGCTATTTCGATGTTTTAAGAGGACCAAAGTATTCTTGTAGTCCTAATAGTTCTAGTAAGGCTCGTTTAAATTGGGGGTACAGACGGAAATCAACTGTTTCTGGTCATCATTGGATGCTTTAGATATGGATTGTGTTTGAGTAGCAGTTACAGGTTGGGACTATGATCTTTTGTGTCAAGGTTCTATGAAATCACTTTATAATTTTTTTTACTAACAAAAGCTGCTGTAACTTCTTTTATTCAAGATCATTTTTTGATAAAAATCAAGATGGTATATATATTTCATACAGGTTGGTCTCCTTATCTTGCAAAATGCTTTCAACCAACACTATTTCATGTAGGTTTTGTAACTCTGCACTAATGATTATTTCATTGTGAAGACCAACAAGCCTATATAAGCCTTTTTGAGTAAATTCCCAACTGGTCGGTAGACTTGTTGTGGCCAAAGCCAATAGCTGTGCTGCTGTTTAAACCATCAATATTAGTATTTAAAACAAGAAGAATCATTTCATATCTTGAACAAGTGATTGTGAAAAGAAGCTGGAGGGTTGAATTACTTGTAGTGATGATTAGGAAATTTTTACATTCATGACTTTATCCTTCTTCTCTTATAGGAAATAACAAATATCATATGAGATATCTTATTTTTTAGCTTTATACCCAATACTGCAGGACCCTCATCTAATACATTCATGGAAGTTGTCAAAACAGTTCTTATGCAAGCTTCAGCAACTAATGAACGTGTTGCTATAAGAGCCGAACAGAAGAGTTATGGCTATCTTCAACTCGGTGCATCTGCATTGAACGTTTCCAACTTATTGCACAACAAATATGTTAAAGTAAGTTTAATTTTCATGCACACAAAAACACATATATTGCCACCTATATCTGTGTCTGATTTCATAGATGCTTTCCTTTTGCAGCTCTAAGTTATCTGTAGTATTTCTATTAAGCTAACATGGACCAGATCAAAATCCAATGTAATTGTTCCTAAAGTTTATGCTCACAGACACACATATATTGCCACCTATATCTGTGTCTAATTTTTTAGATGCTTTCCTTTTGTAGCTCTAAGTTATCTGTAGTATTTACATTAAGCTAATATGGACCAGATCAAAATGCAGTGTAATTATTCCTTGCAGGTGGCATAATTGGTACATATTACTACCACTTATATAAATGATAACTTATTTTATATATATATATATATATATATATATATATATATATATATATATATATATATATTGTATTTATGAACCTTCTGCTTGCCATCCCATGCTATGTAGATGTTGAAGATTTACTGTCAAATACTTTGCATATGTATATAAGATATTATGGATGTGCTGTTTGTATACAAATTTTATGAAAATCTGTTCCCTCGCCCCCATAGCCCTCATAAAAGGAATATTGACTCGATACCTATAACCAACAAGCCTTACCTAACAATCAATTTGCCTTTATCTATTACTCTTTAGCATTCATTTATATTGAGAGCTACATCCTATCTAAAACAAGCTTTTCCGAATCATATTTTGCTGTGACACTAGTTACCTGGGTTTTCCTCTTTCCTGCGGTCCCTTCTTCACTACCTTAGCATGTCTCCTTACTAGGGTCTCCTTGTATTTTTCTCAACATACATGTACATGCCAGCGTGGTTTGTGATTCATCACTATCCATAGTTCATGCAGCTGCAACATTACCTGTATCATATTCATTGATGACTCATCCACCACAGCTTTCTCACATCTCTGAGACTCCATGTAAATGCATGGACCCTGTTTATGTTGGCCAACATTCTGTGGCATAGAACATGATTGCTATTTTTAAGTAATATTTCTGCAAATCTCAAATGCTTGTGGCCATCACACAAGATCCTGGAAGCACTTTTGCATTCTATTCCCCCTGCATTTAATATTTTTAGATATCTCATCAGTTCTCGCTGTATCTTTAATCTTCTAGAGCATTCAACAAACTTTGCATGTTGTTGGAGTTCAGCTAAAACACAAGGTGGAAACGTAATGCTAAATATACGGTTAAAGGCTTATAGGACATTGATAATGCTTTACAATGTACTTGTGTTTAATCCAAAACTTTTTGATCAAATGATTTTTCAAATTATGCAGATACTCAAGGGGTGCATTAATTAATACTCTTATGTTCAGGGCACCAATGGAATGAGATACCTTGATGGAGCTCGGGTAGGAATTGTGGCTAAACCTTCTGCTGAATTTGTTTCTGGGATTCTAGGAACTTGGCTTTGTGGAGGTGTTGCAGTTCCACTTGCACTGAGCTACCCAGAAGCAGAGCTTTTTCATGTGATGAATGATTCGGTTTGTCCTAGCACACATTTGTTTACTCCCCTTGCCAAATGAGCTTTGTGCTCAAACCTACTTGTGCACTGGATATTCTTCTAATGTTTGCATTTTTTTCCCCTTCATTACATCCAACTTTCAGATGGAGTGGAAGAAATCTTTGGCCTTTTTTTTTTTAGGTTCCAGTTTGAGATTCTTCGTGATTATACATGTATTATTTATCTTCTTCAGGCTCAGAGAACTGCTGCCATGATATAATAAATTGGATCTATCATATTCACATCATTCAGTTAAAAATTTAATATCTCATTCTGGCAAGAAAAGTACCCATATTTTTATGAGACTTTTTGTTGGATTCCTGATCATAGATGCTGATTTGTTGATTTTTACTATTTTGGTGGAGGATGGATATCTAGCACTTGCACAACCATCTTCCTGGTTGGGTTGTAAAATAAATAGGGCTAGGAACAAGGTTGCTGGGTGAAAATCATATGGAAGGCTAAAGTTTAAAACATATTCCCACCTGCAGTTCATATCTCTTCAAAATTGGCTATGACCCTGCTGGGCTTGGGTAAAACTACATTTCTATCTGGGAAGCATTCTTGCAAGAGAAAGGGGGGGGGGATGGAGATCGATTTGCATATTCATTAATCAAAGGTATATTGTTAACAGGCTCTGTAACCATTGCTAACATATACCCCCAAAATGATTTAGACTTCTAGATATAGGCATGGATTTTTATTTTTTTAATGACCCATTTTAAATATAGCCTTCTCCTAGAAGTGAGCAGATACCGAAAATCTTGTGTGATTTTATAGTATTCGGCAACTTTGTTGTTCCCTGAGACAAACATTACAAAAGCGTACCTTGAGTGTTGCTGAAGTGAAACTAAATTCATATTATCTCTATGGTATGGTTGAGCTGTATGTTTCTTAGTTGCATTTCTCTGCATATGTGTTCTTGTGGAGTGTATATAGTGCAATATGCAGATGCTAAGATATCCTTACTTGTAGGACATTTCCATGATTCTGAGCACTCAAGAGCATCAACAACTTTTGGAGAATGTGGCTGCTAAATGTTCTTCTCATTTATCTCTTATTCCTGCCATCACCAGCATGGAGCAGTCAGGTAGTGCAGCAGACAACATGGTTGCCAAGTTGATTGGGGAAATCGAGGATTCAAGAATAGCTGAAGGTAATCCATGTATGGTTGATTTCTAGCTGTCAAGCCTCTCCTATACTCAATCATCAGAAAAATTCATGTCCAAATTTCCTATTAGTAATTAGACCATTACAACCTTTCACAGTTATAAATCATTTGGAAATTAATAGCATGCATTATATTTATCCAAAGTTATAGAGAGGTTTACCCTAATTATATTTAACTTTACATTTGAATCTATGAAGTTGTGATATTTTTTCTACCATTTTTATGTAAGTATATATAAGAAGCATTGACAGAAGAACTGAATCTTCTTAGATATAAGCAGCTTCATTTAACATACCCTTATTTTTCATAAGATTAACTATAAATTCGACCTCATAGTGCTCCATTTGTTGGGTGAACTGTTACCCTTCATTGATTCATGTCAAATCACAAAATGATGTACCTTAATGTTTTATAATCAAATCAGGCATGAACGATAAACCAAAAGAATATTCATGATAGCCACCATGCTCTTTACTGTCTGTAATTTCTTGACAGACAAAAAAAGAAAATGGTAACTATATTTGAATCCCAGTATATTTTGCTTCCATATTACTAGCTATTCATGAATTTTACTATGACTGCAATTCTTATTATGCAGGAGATGACCCTGCTCTGATTCTTTATACGAGTGGTACAACTGGTAAACCAAAAGGTGTAGTGCACACATACAAAAGCATAATTTCTCAGGTAAACATCTGGATCCTGCTTGCACTTTGACTAGTTAGGGACCCAAATGTTTCCTCGTGCCTTTGTGTTTGTTCTGCTTCTTTGTGGTATGCACAGCTTTCTGTAATATAGAATTGGTATGAATTAGGCTTTTCTTGTTTCAGTGGAATGAGAATTGCGAAAGATTGAATGGTTTTACAGATTGTGTGAAAAAAGATTTGCCATGTGATGTTACCCCTGTTTTTGGCTTGCTTTCAGGTCCAAATTCTGACAGAGGTATGGGAATATACATGTTCGGATCGGCTTCTTCATTGTCTACCCTTACACCATATCCACCAAGAATGCAATTTAATTAGTTGATGTAAGGCTAGGTACTTAAGTTTGTGAAGTAATAAATATTAAAATATTTATTGGATTATTGCAATTATTCATTTTTTTTAATGAGTTGAAATCCTTAACCGCCGGTTTACATGTGCATGGTCTCTTTAATGCCTTACTTGCACCTCTTTATGCGGGAGCTGTGGTAATTAATCTGACTTTTTGATAAATAGTCTTTACAGAATAACATGGTTTTTTCCGTTAGAAGATAAATGTTGCTTGGAGATTTAGTTCATTGCAGTTGTTTGAACTATCCTTTCTGGATTTTCTGATTTCTATTAGTCAAACATTTGTTGTGAAGTTACATCATAAAAAACAGTTCAGTACATAGGTTTAATCAGATAAAGTTTTATGATGCAGTGTTTTCATCTTTGATGTCTATGTTCTGCTGGTGTTTATTGCAGGTTGAGTTCATGCCAAAGTTTAGTGTTCATGGTGTGTGGCAGAGGTGGCAGGAATCATACCCAAAAGATGGAAGTATAGCAGATGATGCTATTACTTTGTTTACAGGAGTAAGCTCCCCATTTTGCTAATAAATAAGATTTCTGTTCCTAGAATGCTGGATGAAATTCTTGCCTGTTTCCCTGCCTTAGTTACTGTTTGCTTCGACTATTGAAAGTGTGAAACAATCCTAAATTAAGAGATTAAGTCATTTCTTAGTCGATAAAGAAGGCCAAAACATAATGGGAAGTCATAAATGGACTGCCTTTAGATGCAGTAATCGCCCTAATGCCACAACTGATTACCTCTTAAAGAATTTACTTATAGTGGACCTTGTATCCTGGTAAGGTTCACTGCATAAAAGGTTTTCCCCAAATGCTTGAGTTATGAAAGATAATATCAAAAGGTGGTCCTATGGAAATGATGTAATCTCTAATATGTGACCTGTGAGTTCCATTATAATCTCTTTGAGTTTGCATATTTTACCATTAATGAATTTTGGTGACTTTATTTTAAAGATATATTACCAACTCGATGTTGAATCAATTTGAGAGTTTCTGTGTTTTTCTAGGTTCCAACGATGTATACTCGACTGCTACAAGGCTATGAAAAAATGGACCTAGATCTACAAGTAGCTTCTGCTTCTGCTGCAAGTAAATTACGTCTCATGGTAACTGAAGTGCTCATCCTCTCTTAACTTCTCAAATGATGTGCATGTATGAAGCTTGGCACAGTGTAGTTGTTTTAGTCTATGTTATTTATAATACTTGTTGCATATTGGGGTGCCAGCAAATTATTACTGCTTTTAAGGATTTAAGGCTAGATTCAAAATGCTATTTAAGTAGCTTTAGTACTCTGTTCTATAGGATGTGGTTGTACTTCAATGTAGTGACTGATAATTAGATTGTACTATTTAATATGTAAAAACATATGCTTACACATGTATATATGTAGTTCAAAATAGGCATAAAATTTGATGGATTATAATAAGGATTTTGCTATGGCACACTTCTAATCATGGTTCATGGTTCACCGTTCACCGTACCGGCCTGTACCAGACGGTACGAGGCCCAGTTCGGTACTGGTATACAGTACGGGAGGCATACTGATATTCGGTACGTCGAACATGTCCGTTTTGTACCATACTGATACAGTGCTTGCGTGGCATCGTATAGGGTTCGGTACCGAGATGGCAAATCTTGCTTCTAATATAATCATTTGTACCAAAGGAGAGATCTTAGCCATTGATGCATCAAGGGTAGAAAAGTGAACTCATCAGTAACCGGTTGACAACTACTTGCTCATATTTTTTTATAAAAAATTGATAATAAAAAATTCTTCAAAGTTCAAACTATCTTTTGTCTCTCTCTTTCGGTGATATCATGGCTATCAAGGATTGCTATACTGGAATCGGGGTTCGGCGACATGGGTCGGTACGCCGCTGTGCCATTCTGTGCTGGGCCTGTACTGACATAGTAGAGGAGGTGGGGGAGAGGGAGAACTAGAGAGAGGAAGAGAGAGAGAAGAGGGAGAGAGGGAGGGAGGGAGAAAGAGGGTGGCAGATATCTGACGGAGCTGGTGGAGGGCAGGGGAGCCGCACGAAGGGTGGAGGAGGGGCTCCGCCTTTGGTTTTCTTGTTTCGTTGAAAACAGAGGTCCCGGAGGGCACCCGTTTTTATTTTTGAAAATTTTAAGCGAATTTAGCAAACTCCTTGCCGACTTCACTTAGGATTTTCAAAAATAAAAGGGGCCTCCTCAAGGACCCCTGTTTCGAACGAAATAGAGGAACCGGAGGAGGAGCCCCTTCGCGTGGTTCCCTAGCCCTCCATCGGCCGGCCGCCGCCCTCCCTTTCCTACTCTCTTTTTTCCTCTCTTTTCTTTTTCTTCTCTTCCTCCGTCCCGATTTCTCGTTTTTGTTGAACTATATTAGTCCGCCGTCGGTACGGCTCGGTACGCTTTAAATCGGGCGGTTCGGGACGGTTCTGCTAACCATGGTGGCTATGGTCCCATCGCCGCTCTAAGCATGATGAGGGTAGGGAGATCCAACATGATCTCTGATTTTTTTTTGGGGGGGGGGGTGAGGGATTGTAAGTAGCTGTTGTCTGGAATGGTTGGATAGCTGCGGAGGGAGATTGATAGGTAACGTCCATCAGTGGTGGTGGAGGAAGAGGAGAAGGTGCTGGAGAGGTCCTCGGTATACTCTTCTAGCGCCTCCTCGTCAGCATCAGCAGTGGCGAGGAGTGGAAGATTTCTTCAAAGGAGGTGGCGGTGGTGGCCGATGGCAAGGTGGGGAAGGGTTTGGAACATGGTATGCTGTACTAGCCCGAACCGGATAATACGGAGCGTACGGTACCGTACCGATTCGATACTAATATTTGGTATGGATATCATACCGTACCGATACTATGCTAATGTATACTTGTACGGGATCCTGTACCGAGACGACAAACTTTGGTTTGGAAGAGAGTCCACGTGAGGGGAGCACCTGACAACAACTGAAATTGGTGGTGATTACGTAATTGTACATTTGACAAGGAGCCCTATAGCATTTCCCTTGTAATAAATACCTTAACTATGACCAACAAGTCTTATTCTATCTATTTGGAGTTAAGCTTTAGGGTCAAGTTGTGTTCCTCTGAAGTTTGAGAATGCCATGGTACATTTGCAACCAGACTGAGTCTCTTGATTGTGCTGTTTTCTTGGCATAGGCAAGTTTGCTGGAAGGTTGGATGGCAGATCGGTAGCCTACCTTGCTAGTAATGCTGCTTAAGCGTATCCATTTGGGAGCTATGCTTTAAGGTTAGACTTGGAAAGAGTTAAAACAAAGAGAGAAGATGCATGGTTTGCTATTGGAGTTTGCATTCATTTTTACAACACAAATTTATAAATCAAAGAGCCATATTCCGTCAAACTAAATGAATAATAATCTAAACTTGTTTTAGTGAGCTTTCAAAGTTAATGCTTTTATTTTGATTCAACTTACTATATTGTGACTATCACGAATATTAAACAGTGTGTGATTGCTTTAATTAAATAGTTCAAGAGGAAAAGTTCCTTTTTATTTAATTATTTGTTATTTAGTAAAGTTTAATATGAAACAACCAAAATTAAGAGCTACTTTTATCATTATTCTGTGTGTAGGTACATAAAGGAACAGGCAATAACCAGTTTTCATTTTATTTGAATGGAAATCCTTAATTTTTGACATACAATCCTTGTTTGGTTGTCTGAGGTTTGGTTTATGGATCAAAGTATGACTCATTACAGTGCAACTTCATGGCACACATCAAGATTCCAAGATTCCCCTAGATTTGGAAATACTAAAATAGTTTAGACGGAGGAAGAAAGGCAAGGTAGGTTTTCCTTATCTACCAACAGAATTATGCCTTTTCCTTCAAAAGTGCAAACATATAATTGAAATTGCCGAGTGCCGACTTTTCTCTAGGACTGTGTTGCTGAAGAAAGAAAGAAGAAAAAGGTTCTGTTCAAATGGACTGGCATAGATCTTAACATTGATTAATTCTTACACTATTTTGTTCTTATTTTCTTTTCTTTCTAATTATTAAATGTTAGCTTCTATTTTCTTCAAAGTAAGATGGAGCTAACAATAGAATCTTATGATTGTATTTTCTGGAACTATAAGCATGAGACATCTGAAAAGTGACAGCTCTAAGAACCTTGAAACTCTTAATCTGAATGCTTACTCAATTTGAGATTGCTTCGACACCATCTGAATCTCTGTCTTGTAGATCTTCTGTAGCTATATCAAAATGCAGCAGTAATTTTTCTTGAAATTTCAGCTCTTTGAATGTTCTGTCTTTTGACTTAATTGGAAAACAAACCTGTTGTCTTTTAACGATAAATGGATAAATTTCATTATTAATGTAAGTATTACACCCCCCACCCCCGCCTTTTTTTTCTAGATGTGTGGGTCATCAGCACTTCCATATCCAGTCCTGAAACAGTGGGAAGAAATAACAGGTCATCGTCTTTTGGAGCGTTATGGCATGACTGAGGTCAGTATCATTGGTTATGTAATCTGAATTCAAATTTTAACTATTTGGCTAAGCTGTTGGATGTACCAAGTTAACACATAACACATGCCTTATCTTGTCCTACATATTTTAAACTTTGGTCATATATTCTTTACTGATGACATGATGATTTACAGTTTTTCATGGCATTATCCAATCCCTTGCATGGTATTCGGAAGGGAGGCCACAGTTGGCAAAGCTCTTCCTCGAGTAGAGGTATGTTGATTACTTTCTGGGGCATCTCTTATTTCAGTTCTCATTCAGAGGTCTTCATCATTACAGTTCACAATTGCAGATTTTTTGTTGTATCAGCCATGCTTTTTATTTTGCTAACTTAATGCTCTCAACTTTGAAAAATTTTGAGCTTGTAAGTCTTGCATGCATGCAGTCAGGCTTTTTTTTTTTTTCGGGGGGGGGGGGGGGGGGGGGGGGTGGAGGTGGGGCTTTTAGTTGGATCCCTTAGGGAATCAGATGGCTGCCTCATCCTGTCCCAGTCTGATTATCAAACCTAGAGCCGTTTGTGAGTTCTTTTATGTCGACTGTGAAACCGACACCTTTGATGTTGTAGTTGAATCCTTTGTTGGTCATTGACTTTTGGTGTCATCTTGATGTGAAGTAGTTAGATCACGAATTCACCCTGCTCTGTAACATCCTTTATGTAACTTCTTAATATCTTCCCTCCCCCCCCCCCCCTCTTCCCTGGTACATTCTTTTGGTTATACAGTCCCTTGTTTTTTCTTCACTCAGTATTGTTTGCCACATGTTTTCTGAATAGTCAATAATATGGGATAATTCCAGATCTCTGTTTATTAATGTGCAGGTATCTTTAGCTACATGTAACATGCTGAATGGTTATTGCATGGATTTCAAATTAACTATTTTTTCCACCATTATTAAAATCTTATTCCCTATTGAATCTTTCAGATTCTAGATAATATATCTAAAACGCTCGGTGCTATCTCCCTGGATTTGTGCTCAGGTCAAGATTATTCCAGAAGATGGGAGTGCAACTGGAACAACCGAAGTGGGTGAGCTTTGTGTTAGAAGTCCTTCACTGTTTAAGGAATACTGGAAGCAGCCTAAGGTATTTAGACACATACATGTAATCCTTTAGTGTTGTATTTATGAATAGGGACTTCCAGTAGCAGTACTGACACAATGAAAAAAAATGCTCATGTGACTGTTGAAAGCCAAATAAAAATTGACATCCCCTTACCAAGAAAAAACTAATGAATGTTCATCCAGTTCATAGATTTAGATTCCATAGATTACTTGTGCAAACTCAAAGAAAGAATAGAAGATTACAATCTATTAAGCTATTCACGGACTACAAGAAAATGGCACCAGAAGCTTCTTTCAAAATTCTCTTGGCAAGCTCTTAAAGATTGATTCTACTTGAGCTTGAAGAGGATGGAGGAAGGGTAGATAAGATATCGTAATGTATGTTGTCGTATCATGTAGGTATATGACTATAACTGTTCTTTCAACGATCCCACTTAATATCTGGGGATTGTGTTTCTTTCTCTTGGTTGTATAGTATTTTATTAGTTCCCTGCAGATGTATGCAATTTTGTACGTTAAAACTCGTCTTGTTCCCTCATGCCGAAAGCTTTCCAACTCCAGCCAAACTCATTGATATAGTGCTGTCAGTTCCTCTCAGATCCTTGTTTCATGTGCCACTTGACAGTCAGTGAAAACAAACTTATCATACCTTCCAACAAAGTTCGTTACTCCTAGATTCCTGCTACCATTTAAGGTTGGAGTTCTAAGGTGTTGCCTGCAATAGTGATTTTTGTTTCACTGCCACACAACAGTTGCTCCGTAAGTTGCAAACTGCAATATAGGCCTGAGGTTGCGTACCTCTACTAGATGACAGGAGTTTCTGAATTTGAACTTTGGTCCTTTCCTGAAGTGTTTGATCCAGGTAACTCTAATTGGTCGTACTCCTATGGTTATTTAGAGAAAAAGGTTTGCAAAATCTTGTGTTTTCTTGTAGTAAAAACTCTTATGTGGTCATGTTATGACATTACAGAAATCCTCTGTAATTTTCTTTGTATGATTGCAACCTGTGGTTGTGAGCTAATTCGATGGGATTAAGAAATTCCAAACTCACATAAGTTGGACTTGTTTTCAAAGATGTGATTTAGGCTTTGGAATAATAAGCAATAGTTTTTTAGGGTTTTTTTTTGCTATTTTATTCACTTTCTTTTTTGCCCTTTTGCCATTTTTGGTTTTAGATAACAAAGGAATCATTTATTGATGGTGGATTTTTCAAGACTGGCGATACAGTTATGGTGGATGAGGACGGATACTATATAATCTTGGGACGTAAGAAAAATATATTCCCATGTATTTAACATCATTTTCAATTTATTGTTCTGCTTGTTTATGGTTCACACTTCTGCTTGTGGCAGCATGCCTAACAGAATGGAAGAACAAGTATGTTACAGATTTGTAGCTGCAATGTCCTATAAATCTTGCTTAGCATTTCTATTGAAAAAAATCTGCAACACTATTTTCCAGTATATCACTATTGATTTTTGTTTTTCAGAGGTGATTACACTGTAAAGCTGAATTCAAAAGCATTCTATCTGTGTTCTTGAAGCTTGGAAGAACCATGTGACTCTTCCTTGTGGATTATCCAACAACATGTTTTGTGCTTAAAATTTAGAGAGTTTACACAAAAATGCATGAAATTGTTAAAGCTTTATGCAAAATGAACCAAAAAAAAACAGTGTAGGTTATTCAACCTGTGCTGTAAATGCTTCATAGGGCATGGGGGGTTAGCGATCTAGATAGACTCTTTGATGTATCCCAAAGGGTAATGGTTACAAGAACTCAAATTACGAAGCTGGAAAGAGGAAAAGATTGATTTTCTGTTTCGTATAATCCAATATGATGATTCATTTTTCTTTACTAATCAATATTATTTTTCCTTTTTTTGTTGTGAGATAAATCGACAAAAAATATGACTTCCAATCGATCAAAGTGTTATCTTTCCTAATCAAAATGATTCCTTACCTGCTAAGATTTAAAATCCTGCTTTTGAGGAGTTCTAAAACATCTAGGATTCTCTAAACACTTTCCTCACTGCAGCCTTTAAATACACAAAATAACTGAAAGTCTAACACAGCTTATCTGTTCTTAATCATGTGAGGATAGGTACTAATGTTGCATTATTTTTTTCAAACTCTTTTAATGGATCTAATCGTTTTTTATTATTCAGTTAAGTAAATTCTATACAGTCATATATATAATCATCATAACTCGTGTGCATTTTTTTTGGTTTGTGGGGTTGGTGGGGGGGAGGGGGATGCTTGTGTTTACTGTGTAGCAGGTGTAATGCATTTGACTGTTGAATTATGGCATTTGGACCTGCCTATTTTCACACTTGGTATTCCATAGGGCATTTGAGACCATTCTTACTAATTTGTTAGTAATCATTGCCTGGCATATGGACATGATCCATCTTAGCATTGTAAATCCAGTTTCAAAATTATTCGAGTCAACGAGCAACATAAGATTGTTCTTATTTAAAATTTTTAATGCATCCAAAAGTGAGGAAACAGAATACTTTTCTTAGTGTATGGTAATGGTGCATGTTCTGCATCAAGAAGGTATAACAAGTGATCGTTATCAGAAACTCCCAAATTGATAAAAGCCTTGAGTTAGAATTTTCCGAGGCATTCTTCGATGAAGCATATCAAAAGCTCTTTCTCCATTTTTTTCCCTTGTTTTTTGGGCCGAAGCAGGGGTATGACCCATCTTGATTCAGTCTTACATAAGTACATCCCACGTCATCAGCCTGAACAAGTAAAGCTAGCTGAGGACTATCAATATCAGTCCATGTAAAATCAGAGGCTCTCTAAATGGCATGGTCGGCCAGCTAGTCCGCCTCCTGGTTCCCTTTCTGGTATTAGAAGCTTTTTTTAATCATATGATAGTGGTTCGATCTTATTCATGATTTGGATGCTTCCAAACCAACTCAAACGTATGTCCAGATGTGGTTCATAATGTTTACATGGTAATCAGTGATAAATTTATGATTTTAATTAATAACCACAAATTTTGGCACCATGGCATGGTTATCAGAGTTATATTTTGGGAATGAGGAAATGTGTTTTTTTGAGAATTTGATTCGATGATATGTTCTTGTGATTCTTCAAAAGATATATTACTATATTTTTTGTTAAGATTCAATTAGTTGAATGTCAAAGTCTCATATTCTTCTACAGTAGAAAATGATAACATCCACCTATGGGTTTGTACTTCATCATTTGTAGGTACGAATGCTGATATCATGAAAGTTGGTGGTTATAAGCTCTCAGCACTAGAGATTGAAGCAGTGCTTTTAGAGGCAAGTACCTCCCAGTTTTGTACTCCAAATCTTACTTCGAAAAGTAGCCATTCATAACATTCACCCCATATTCCTTTCTGTCACAAATTGTGCAATAGATGATTTCTGTAATTTACTTGCAGAAACTCTATTATAATTGCAATTGTTAGATATGAATGATTATAGTCTTCTTGACTTTTAGCATTGTCGAGCGTAACTGGAAATTTTCATGCTTGATACGCTTGAAAGCAAACCAAGGTTTTCTGGAAAAGATTCTTTTTTCATTATATACTTGAATATGAGCATTATTATGTTATTTTGCAAATTCAGGCTTGCAGATCTGTTTATGGTGGTTGAGATGAATGTTGATTTTAATCAAATGCATTATAGTCTTCTTGGCTTTTAGCATTGTCAAGTCTAACTGGAAATTTTCATGCTTGATATCTTCAAAATCAAACTGGAGGTTTTCTGGAAAAGATTCTTTTTTCATTATACTTAAAAATGAGCATTATTATGTTATTTTGCAAGATCAGGCTTGCAGATCAGTTTACGGTGGTTGAGATGGAATGCCGATTTTAACAAAATGCATCACAGATAACTTGCTCTTATCGAAGCAACATACTTGCAATGCATTCAATTGCAAAGAAAAAAAGAATGCATTTGAAATGACAATAACATCTACGACTTGTGGATAGGTAATGAAAAGAATTGGGTCATACTGAAATTGTCAGAGATTACTTGAGCAGGCCCTCAATATGGTGACTTGACACAATTATGATCATTCTTGTGTAGCACGAGGTTGTCTCAGAGTGCTGCATTCTGGGCTTACCTGACAAGGCCTATGGTGAAGTTGTATGCGCTATAATCGTGCCTCAGCCAGATGCAAGGAGAAGGTCAGAGCAAGAACTGAAACCGGCTATTAGCTTAGAGGAACTGCAGAATTGGTCCAAGGAGAAACTAGCTCCATACAAGGTTATTCTTCAGAATATTTCTCATATCTATATGCATCTCTTTGATTTTGCACCTCTGTTAGTGCTGTGCAGTAAATAAGGCCTTGCACATATAAGATCCATTTCTTATTGGTGAATATTTAATTGCAATTTTCAGATTCCAACAAAATTGTTCTTATGGGATTCCCTTCCTCGAAATGCCATGGGAAAGGTGAGATATATTCTGTCAGATTCTTGATTTCTACATCTACATATCAATTTTCCCTGCTGTCAAACTCACTGCATTTTCTATTTCAGGTGAACAAAAAGGCGCTGAAAAAATTACTAGAAGGACAGTGATGATGATGTTTCTAGGGTCATAGTCTGGAGGCTACAATTTGGTCAGATATGCTTGTAAAAGAAATATAGCTATAAATACAGTTAAATAGTTAATTGCCCATCCGCTTGGTTTAACTTGATAGGAAAATCATTTTTTTATGAAGAAGAAATTTATAATAAAAAATTTTATAAGCAATGCCCTTTTTTTATTGTACTTGCTTCAGTTCACTTAAGAATATCAATTCATTTCAAACTTAAGGTAACCATTAGGAGGATGGTTTTGCCTACCTTGCCAAAGTATTATGCACAAGCAAAGAAAGCTCGACAAATAGACTGCAATTTATTGGATATGATCAACCGTTTGGGGAACAATGCAGTGACTACCAATTGCAGTTCAATGCGCACGCTGGCACAAGGCATGCGCCATCAACTACTGCTGGATTTTATCCGGTTGATTCCATTTTAAACTTAAGTTGTTGCAGAAAAAAAACAACCTAAAACTAAAATACTTTTTCTTAGAGAGGCCGGATCATGGCTTTCACGCAATCTCAAAGCATTCTTTCCTCAATCATTCACTTATCTGCACAGATCTTAAAGTGCTCCATCATCTATTATTCATCCGTCTGTATGGATCTTAAAGTGCTCTATCCTCTATCATCCATTCATCTATACAGTTCTTAAAGCACTCCATCCTTTATCATCTATCCATTTGCACATATCTTAAAGTGATCCATCCTCTATCATTCATCCGCTTGTATAGATCTCAAAGCACTTCGTTTTTCATCCATTCTCCTTCACAAATCTCAAAACATTCCATCCTCTATTATCTATCAGCTTGCACCTAAAGCATGATATTACCCATCAACTTGCATAGATCTTTTATTTATCTACCTACATAGATCTTAAAACGCTTCATCTTCTATTATCCATCGACTTACACAAATCTCAAAGCGCTCCATTCTCTCTCATGCATCCACCTATATAGATCTCACTGTTCTATTTTCTTGGTCATTTATCCACTTGCACAAATACCGAAGCACTCATCCTTTATCATCCATCCATCTGCATAGATCTCGAAGTGCCCATCCTCTATCGTCCATCCACATGCACAAACCTCAATGTGCTCCATCCTTGATCATTCATCTACTTGCATAGATCTCAAAGTGTTCCATTCTCTATTTTCCATCCGCTTGTATAAATCTCAAAGCACTATTCTTTATCATTCATCAATATGCACAAATCTCAAAGCACTCCATCCTCTGCCATCCATCCACCTGCATAGATCTCAAAGCGCTATATCCTCTATCATTCATCCATGTGCATAGATATTAAAGAACTTCATCCTCCGTCATCCATTCACTAGCATAGATCTCAAAGCCATCCACCCTCTGTCATCCTTTTGCTTGCATAAATTTTAAAGTACTCTGTCATCTATTATTTGTTTGGCTAGATCTCAAAGCACTCCATCCTTTATCATCCATTCACCGGCACAGATCACAAAGCCAACCATCCTCTATCATCCTTCTGCATGCACATATCTTAAAGATCTCCATACTCTGTCGTTTATCTACCTACACAGATCTCAAAACACTTGATCTTCTGTCATCCATGCACCCGCACAGATCTCAAAGCATTCCACCTTTGTCATCCATCTGCTTGCATAGATTTCAAAGCACTCTATCCTTTTTCATCTACTTGCATAGATCTCAAAGCACTCCATCTTCTATCATTCATTCACCTGCATAGATCTCAAAGCACTCCATCCTTTATCGTTTGTTAGCCTGCATAGATCTCAAAGCACTCTATCCCCATATGCCTGTACAAATCTCAAATCGCTCCATTCTCTATCATTCATCCATTTGCATAGATTTCAAAGTACTCCATCTTGTATTATTCATCCACCTACATGGATCTCAAAGCACTCTCTTTCAATTCATGCCAAACTAAGAGCCGCTTGCTAAGTTAGTGGGAAATGCATTTTTAGAATTTTATAAAAGTTTAGTTATCAGGTGACCCTTGTGAGATAATATTTTGTAATGGAGATAGATGGTTGGCTTATCTTGCCATAAATTTGATGTTTTGCTGGCTAATTTACACATTTTAAGCTTTTAGGGTCTAAGTGTAAATGGCTCAAACTTGGAGGGGTGTCTCTTTAATTTTTCTAAGTTTTTAGTGATTAATAGGTAATTAAGTTTTTAGTGATTAATAGGTAATTTTACTTCAACGTTACAAATTGGATGCATCAATTACTATCAATTTTACGTCACGTTAATAATATAACGTCCAATAAGGGACTTAAAAATTAACATAAATTAAGGTGAAGTCGTCAAACAATTGATAGACTTTACATAAAGTTTGTAACTTGCGGACCTCAGTCGGACATTGGAGTTGGACGCCATCGCGTGAACCCTATCGCTTCCGACCTATCATATTTGGTTAGTGTTATAGTTACGGTTAGGGTTGTTCATACTTTATTGTGCCCCACAAGAAAGTCAAAACCACCAGAGAAGGTATAAACATAAACCATTCATAGAGACTTGACCATTGCAGAAAAGTACAAAAAAACTTTTTTCTATATATTTATCAGAAAACAATAGAAAATTCATTGATAACAAAAAAAGAAAAGGTGCCACAGAATGTCACAACCCAGGACCTCACCCAAAAAAGCTAGTTGGGAGGTATTTTTTTTGGTTCCTTAGTCCTATATAAGTACTCAAGATCATTCCGGCGAATAACCGATGTACTACTAAACACACACTTGCATGGGTCCTCACATATTTCTCCAGTTTAAGCTCTGACGTCCCTGATCGGCATATGGTCAGTCTCAATGAGCTCATGCTGCAGTGTCCCCCAGTCCACATGGGCCATGGGCCGGATCCGCTCTGAAACCATTTGTAACAACCCAGGACCTCATCCAAATGGATAGCCAAAATGTATTATTTGGATTCCTTAGTCCTGTATAAGTACTCGAGATCTTTTCGATGAATAACCGATATGGGACTAAACACATATCTCATGGTTTTCACACACAAGATATGGAAAAGGGGCGAAAAGGCAATGTAATCCCCTTCTCAGTTGCCGAACCCCATCTACGGTAGTGTCGATGAGTCTTAAAAGCTGGCGGACACCTGCACTCGGTGCTCATATAGGCTTTTGCTCTCCCATAATGGAAACAGGCAGAAAAGACAAAGGAGTCTAGTTTTAGGTATGGATGGCATGGGACATATTAGAAGAGATCTAGAGTTACAGGATCGAATGATGTCAAGAATAGCAAGAGCCCAAGGAGGAGGAAAATTTGGCTTCCACATCTGTTTTTTTGCTGATGAGCTATTCGCATTGGAGATAATGATTCCCAATCTTGTGCCTTTATAGGCAAATTCTCACCACATATTCTAGAACAGTTTGAACTCATATTAATGAACCGAAGGTTCGCGACGATGCATCTTTTCTATGTGAGAAAGGAATCGCATTCATGGATTTTGGTAGTGGGATCTATCCATAGAACCATGCAGATTTGGTAGATTCGGATGCAATCTTGAGCATATATTGGCACCATATTTTGATAGATTTGCATAGATCTATTTTTGGACAAGTGGAAACTTGTTTCAATGCATATTAATGAATCGAAGGTTCGCGAAACATGATTTTTCTATGCAAGAAAGGAATTTCATTTATAGATTTTTGTCGGAGGTACGGTTATTTGAAATCTCATTAATGAATATTGAAAGGTTCGTGAGAATGCTTTTTTCTCCTTTGTGACAAAGGAATGGCATTTATGCAGTTTGGTTTGAGGATAGGTTGATTCAGATGACAATCTTGAGCATTTATGAGCACTGCATTTCGGCAGCTTTGCATGGTTAACAGTGTAGGTAATACTTCATATACTTGTGCTTTTATAGTGAAGTCTCTCTGCAAATTCTAGATTGTTTGATCGTGTATGTGGCGAGTGAATAGTTGTTTGAATTCACGTTAATGAATTGAAGGTTCAAGAGAACACATTTTTCTACATGACAAAAGAACTGCATTTATAGATTTTGGTTGGTGGGATTTTTATTTGAATTCTTATTGATGAATGGCAGGTTCTCTCGGATGTGTTTTTCTATGTGAGAAAAGAATTATACAGGTATATTTGAGCTGGCCACGAGCTGATCATGTACATTTAAATCCTTAGCATGGCAAAGACGCTAGAGCTTAAATAGGGAAGTATGTGATGACTTATAATAAATAGTATCAGAGCGGATCCGACCCATAGCCTATATGGGCTAGTCTTTTTGGAAAAACCCAGTTTTTGTTTTGTTTCGAACTGTTTGCCCCGCGTATCTGGGTCACAACTCCCCACGTAGTAGACTTGACTCTTGACAGCAGAGAAAGTTGGGCAGATAGCATTCCAACAGAGTTAAAGCTGAGAACAAGAAACCATCAGAAACAAACTACACCCAACTACATGTAGTAGGTGAATTGATTTATCATAAACATGACAAGCCCCGTCCTCATTGTTCTAAAAAAGCAGACCATCACTGCACAACGGTCGACTCCCTGGATGACCTAGAGAGCTGCTCTTCTTTCTTCTTCTTCATCACCCTCCTCTTCCCTAAGCCTATTCTTTCCCTCCTTGCCATAAGCCCAACTGCAAACAAGAAAATATAAGAAATCAATTGCACCCATGAGCGTAAGGACCCAATAGTAGTAGTCATAGTGGCCCCTGTTTAGGTTGGTTGCAAGCCACATCCCCCTTCCATTCCTTCCGGTTGTCCTAGTCACGATCTTCACGACCAGAAGTCCTACCAGATTGGAAAATCCTGCCCCCAGTGTCCACAAAGCTACCCCAAAGCTTGCCATGCTTCTAGGTAGCTCAGCGTAGTAGAACTCGATCTGCGAGATGACGCTGAAGGCCTCGGCCAAGCCGGAAAGGCAATACTGCGGTATGAGCCACATTGCCGACATGCGCACCACCCCATTCATGTCGTCCGCCAGCCCTTGCTCGATTGCTTTTCTCCGCCGGACGGCCTCCACCATTGCAGCCACCGCCATTGATGCGGTTGCTGCTATTATACCCATCCCCATTCGCTGCTTGAGAGTAAATGCCCCCGGTTTCCTGGTAATCTTCTTCAGCACCGGAACGATGAAACGGTCGTAGCCGGCTGACCATATTGTCAGGGTGAGGATTCCAAACACAGTGAAGGAGCCCGCAGGGATTTCAAACTTTGAGGAGACGTGTCGATCCATTGTTTTCGCCTGCAGCACTGGGAAGCTCTGGTTGAGGACCAATGGGATCATGATCCCTGATAACCATAGGGGAATCACCCTGATCACTGACTTGAGACCCTCTACCTGCTCCACAGTGCACAGACTCCATGGGCTTGATGCTGATCCACCAGGTTTTAAGTCCTCTATTGGATTTCGCATAATGCATGCTTTGTTAAAGAACCTACAAAACAAAAACAAAAAAAAATCCAATGAACAGTACAAAAGGCTGGTAAATGAAGTTTCTTAATTAATTATGATACAGCATGCAAGTGAGGAACTATTACTATCGAGTTGTTTTCGAGAGCAATAATACTACCAAGTTGTGATGACCTTACACTTCAAGAAGAGAGGTCCCATGTTCAAACGTGGAGAGGTACATCTCCAAGTGTTTGAGATGAGTAACTCTTCCATCGTGAGCTCCCACTTAGTATTCACCCCACGAAGAAATAAATAAGTAGATAAAGATGATGATTTTGGTACCTCAACTTCTCTGAAGGAACCGTGAGTTTGGAGCCAGCCTCGTGATAATAACTTGCATCTGCGGTCTTCGGGGGGCAAGACTACACGCCAGTTCTTCACAGTAACGGCAGCCACTTGCACGAACCCGGCTAGCAGACTCTTTTGGCCCTCCACCTTGATGTAGAGAGAAGAGGCCGCGGCGAAGAAGACTGCAGATAACAGTATGAGCACCAGCGGAACAGCGAAGCCTACCTTCCATCCAAAATTATCTTGTATGGCCACGACAGCAGTTGATGCCACCATGAACGAGAAGCCCACGGATGCATAATACCAGTTGAAGTAGGTCTGCAAGATCTTCTGCTTCTCAGGGCCGTTCATCCGGCTGAACTGGTCTGCACCAAAGGCTAAAGAACATGGCATGATGCCACCATCTCCAATGGCCAGGAAGGCAAAGGCGGAGAACAGGAGGGCAAGCTGGGATGGGGTTGCGGACTGGCAAGCAAGGTCACAAGCAGGGGGCCTTGCTCCTGGCAGCATTGCAGTCAGCCAAATGAGAACAGTCCCCTTACAGAACAACATGGATATAATTAGTTGTAAAATAGTAACTCAATGAAATGATCAAGAAGGTAAATAAGACCAAAGCGTTCCAATTGCTTGATGACATGGCAATCTCACAAATTAAAAGGTTAATCCAAATGCAAGCTAGCTACTGAGGAGAACTCAAGGATCATCTTTGAAGGGGAAAGGATAGATGATGAGAAAGAGATGAGCAGATAAATTGAAGCATATGGATGATCTGGATAATTCAGATGTAATTTTTCATCTGATTCTGCATCATTAACTTCAGAAATGGCACACAAGGACCCAATGAATTAGTAAAGAACATCAAAGATGTTACAATACACACATCAAGATAGAGTACGAGTCCGAGTCATCGCTAAAATGAAATCTTGACTTTAAACTGTTGATCCTATTGTTCATCATTTAACTGCTGGTTCTATGTTAGAATATAATTGGCTGCCAAAGGGCAGAAGGTTGCGGTTGCTCGCAGTGAAACAACTAAGTCAGAGGAGACCGAGCACACACAAAGACTTCTATGATTCAGCATCATGCTTTTCTTATAATACGAGCAAGTAAACTACTTGGAGCTAGATCGAGGGAACTGGTGGGCTGGAGTTTCTGAAGCAAAATATACAAGCAGATTGGAGCAGGGTTATGCAGAACATGTTCCCACTGCAAAGTATTGCTGATTAAGGCTGCTGCCATCCGAAAGAGTGGATCCTTGGTCTAGTGGGTAATGTTACTTCTGTTAAAGAGTCCTAAAGGCTTAATTATTTGTGTGGGGTCAATAGACTTGCTACCAGTATATGAAGAAATGGATGACTTGCTTACAAGCAGGCATGCGAATGATCCAATCAGTATCACTCGGAAGCGACCCAAGTAGGAATCAGATAGAAAAGCCCCGAGTATGGGCAGGAAACTTGCACATGCTCCTCGTACGAACAGAACACTCTGCTCGGTTGCTGCATTCATGTGGTATTCATTTCTGAGGTATATCATCATATTCAACAGAACTCCTTGGCCAGAGACTTTTTCAAAGACTTCATTCGCTGCAAAAGAAGAGATGGATACAGTTATCATCAATCGAACACAATACTTTATTTAGTTCTAGCAAAATACCATAAAAATTTTAGCCTAGTGCTTTTTGTAGACTAGATGATTCAAGGAAGCATAGAACAGCCCTGCATATTGATTGAGTTGGTAAAGTCCCCGGGTATTGGATGCCAGTGGCCTAGTTTCAATTCCGTCCTTACCTCGATTTCCCCCGGGATTCTTCCCATGCTAGTTCTATAATAATAGGACCTACTAGCTCAATGACCAAAATAGATGATTGAAAGCAATCTAACCACAAGTTACAAATCAACTGCACCCATATTTATGCACCAGCACAAGATCACATCCATGAACACAAGAATCCATGCATATTTTGGCCAAGTCCCAAAGCAAGGAAGGTGCTGAGAGCAGGAGTCCATGCATGCTGATATTAATGGAAAAGGAGGCATAGGAGAGATCATCACCAATGATAAATGGCATCGTCTTGAGGCCACCCTTCTCCCTTGTGTGCTGCTGGCTTTGTTCCTCCTGACCGTGAGAGACTTCCATCTTTTCCTACAACCCAATGTGTCGCAGGAAAAAAATAAATAAATAAAGGATCTCTGAGGAGTAGAACAAGAGGAACAGGTTCATTGCAATACAGCTTGCCACACCCTGGTATTTATTGTTAGCATGTCTCCTGATTTAGAAGACTTGATGTGGCCCACTTGATCAAGCTTATCCCACATCAAGATAAATATCGTTTAAATAGTTACTTAATCTAATCTGATTAGAAATTATTTAGAATTTATCTTATCTGATAGTTTCTGTGATGGATGGAAATTAATTAGAGATAAACCTTAAATATATTGATTCAAGTCCCTAATCTATAAATCTTGATGGAAACTAATTAAAAATAAATTTTAAAAATATTGATCCGAATTCCTAATCTATGGATCCATCACTTTAAGGCACTCAAGTCCTGCATAAATTGGAAGCTCCGGATCTTCTCTTCTTTCTTTTTTTCGCATGTCTCTTCCTCATCGGGTGCTTAGTCTTCTTTTCTCTCTCATGTGGGCGCGTGCTAATTTTAAAAATGCTTAATCAAGCATGGCTCGAGATTAGTAAAATATTAATTATACTTCATTAATTCTTTCGCTGTGCAAAATGTTCTATATTGCAGTATTAGATCCTACCTCTGGCTCATGATGTTTTGCATTGTAGAGAAGCCATGTTATTTAAACATGTATAAGATTTTTGGCCAGCCGATGTGGGATTAAAATTCTCACCCATGTAAAATAATGATTACCGTCTTCATGCGAACACCTTAGGGGGTGTTTGGTAACCCCAACAAGATCACCATGGTGATCTAAGATCTTCAGTGATTTGAATGCTGGGGTGATTTGATCCCCAGTGATCTAAGATCAATATGTTTGGTAAGCCATAGTACAGTAATTAAAAATCTTTAGGTATCCATGAGTAACTTATTTGGTATAGTATGGAGATCTAAGATCACCGATCATATAATACCACAAATACCCCCGATATATTTTAGATGGATTTTTTATGTATTTTTAATTCTCAAGAATAAAAAATGTAAGTCAATATGCTAATTCATATAATAACGCCATAATTTTGTCACATATTTTACTTTTAGCAGCTCTTATCATATATTTATTAATCATATAAAATATACTATAATAAAATATTAATATATTTATCAATATATTAATTATTAATATATTCAATAAAAATATATTTATTATTTCTATAAATCATGAATAAAATAAATAAAAGTAATATATTAAATATTATCATTATATAAATATAAAATATAATTATATATTTCTATTATAATTTAAAATTAATAATATATTATAATATAGTAAATAATATCAATATAATATCATATGTATATTATGGACATAATAATATTGATGGTACATTAACAATTAACCCAAGATGGACTTCCAACCTCGAGCACGGTCAAGTTCGGTACATGTACTCGCACCAGAATCCACCTTTAAAAAGTCGCCTACGAGCCTGGTCCTCGCGACTTGCTTAAAAACAAAAATAAGCATGCATAGTTTTTGGTTTGGGCGATGTGGGACTAAACCCATGCTTTTCTTCCCACTGCCTCTTTTAAAGAAACAGAGGAGGCAGCCATGGCCACTGCCGCCCAAGGCCGCCATGGCCGCCGCCTCCCCGGCAGGCGCTGCGGCCCGCCGCCCCGGCGAGCCCGCAGAGGCTGCGACCCGCCGCCCCGGCGAGCCCGCAGAGGCTGCGACCCGCCGCCCCGGCGAGCCCGCAGAGGCTGCGACCAGGCGTGGCCGCCATGGCCGACGCGGGCCGAGGGGAAAAAAGGGAGAGAGAAGGCCACGGCCGCCGCCGGCTCGCAGCGGCGAGGCGCCGTGGTCTCCTCCTCCTGGTGGCCGAAACGGCCGCTAGCCAGGCGCGGCCATGCGTTTCCGACGGGCCGCGCCACCATAAAAAAAAGGAAAAGGAGATGAAGGGGGTCTTCTTCCCACCGTGTCGTCTTCCCGTCGGAGAGAGCGGCGCGGCACCGTGCGCTCACGCCGGCGGCCGCTCGTGGGAGGCCTCTCCGGCCGCATGGGAGGAGGAGGGAGGAGGCGGCCGCCGGCGCCGGTTTGGCTCCCTCTTCTTCTCCCTCTTTGGATCGGTTGGGGAAGAAGATGAAGGACAAGAGGTTTCGGGTTCGGGCTTGAAACCCGAAACGCGAACCCAAATCCGTTTGGCTAAAAAAAGGAAAGTTTTATAGTTAAACCCTGCCCTATGTTAATTCAAAAAAAGGGGCTTCAGAAATTTTTATTTAATTCCCAGAGGAAATCTGAATTACATAAAGATTCTTGAATATGTTTAAGAGAACCCTGATAGTATCTTATTTACAAAAGGGTCTTCCGAAACTTACATATGGTCCCCAGAAGTAAGTTTTATTACATACAAGTCCTCTAATATATTTATTTGGTTCTCATACTCAAATTTCATTACAAAACAGTACACTGATAATTATGTATTGTTTCTGTAATGAATTGTATTGCGTAAATAATTAATTTAGATGCTTTCTTATGATGAATCATGATTATTTAAATTGTTCCTATTTTCATGGTCAAGAGTAATACATGCAAAAGACATAAAGATAATTAAATTTTTGCATATTTGTGGTAACGAGCCAAAGCATTCTATAAATTTTGAATACTTTAATTTAGTCAATAAAAGATCTTTTATCACCATCTCATGAAATTGAACACCTACATCATATATAATGATCCGGCCCCAAAGGAAAGCCATTATATAAGGTTAATGATGGGATAAAATAATGTTATTAGTATGATATTTATGATGAAATCTTGTTGGATATCTAGTAAAATTATCCATTGAATAATAGTGCCTAAGAAAAACTTGTCAAAAAGACATACGTGCCTAGTGCTCCACCACCGATTTGGAGCTGATCCGGCTGTTATTCTTTGGATTTTTCAACTAGACATCTAAAGTTCATTAACTATCATACTTAATGCATTAGTTTTATCATAAAGGGGTAAATCCTGTAGAGTTATTACTTGGGATAATTAAGATGAATTATAATAATTCATATAAAGTACTTATTCCATTAAAGCTTTATTTTGATACTGTTTTTAAAGAAAATGTCATGATAATTTGAGAGTAGCCACATCATCTTAAATTATTATGATGTGCAATTTTGGATCACGTTCAGAGTCATGAGACAAAATTAAGGAATTAAATGATATCTAATATTGCAATTAAGTCTTATTGTTTGAGATAATTAAAATGAATTATAATAATTCATATAAAGTTTCTAGCTAGGTGATAAAATTGGTTAAATAATTACTAATATTTATTTTTATTTATTTATTTATTAGATCAGATTATTTGCCACTCATTCATTATTTTCTTTTTTATTTATTTTATTTAGTTATTTATTTATTATTTTATTTTATTGAAATATATTTATTTATTATCTTATTTATTTATTTATTCGTTCATTCATATATATATTTATTTATGCATTTATTTTTTTCTTTTCTTTTTTTTTCCTTTTCTTTTTTTCCTTCTCCTTTTTTTTCCTTTTCTTTTTTTTCTTTCCTTTTCTTTTTTTTTCTTTTCTTTTTTCTTCTCTGCTTCTCCTTCCTTCCTCTCTTCTCTTATTTATTTTTTTATTTAGTTATTTATTTATTATTTTTATTTCATTAAAATATATATATTTATTATCTTATTTATTTATTTATTTGTTTATTTATATACATATTTATTTATGAATTATTTATTTATTTTTTCTTTTCTTTTCTTTTTCTTTCTTTTTCTTTTTTTCCTCTTTTTTTCTTTCCTTTTCTTCTTTTTTTTTCTTTTTTTTTCTTTTCTTTTTTCTTCTCTTCTTCTCCTTCCTTCCTCTCTTCCCTTCTTCTCCTTTCTTATCCTCCTACAAGGTCTGCGGCGCCGGAAGAAGGCGAGGCCGAGGCGGCCGTGGGAGGGGCCTGGGCATGGTCGGCGGCGGGCCGCGGCGCAGTGAAGCCCCACGACCGACCGCCATGGGGGCTTCACTGCAGCTCGCCTTTCTGGTCCCACGGCTGGAACGTCGCGGTCCCGTAGAGGGCGGAGGCCCGGCCACCCCAAGCCGAGCCAGGTCGCTCCACAGGCCGGCCGCGTGCCACGGGTGGCATCGCGACGACCTGCGGAGGGGTCGCTGGCCACAGGTGGTAGCTGGCGTGGTGGCTGCCACCGTGGGCAACCACGAGCTGCCTCAAAAAAAAAAGAAGTAGAAGAAACAAAGGCGGCGACATTGAGAGGAAGAAGAAGATAGAGAGGGAGAGGGACTGAGGGAGGGGGATGGGTAAGAGAGGAAGAGATGGCGGGATGAGAGTTTTGGGAGAAAAAAGTGAGATTTAAATGGGAGTATTTTGGTCAAAAAACAGTTTTCCGATAAAGCTGAAAACAGCGTTTTCGGAAAGTTCCAAAATAGAACTTTTTAGAAAAGCTGAAACAGTTTTCCGAAATTTTTACCAAACACTATTTTTCATCCAAAATATTTTTGGTGGGCTAGAAAGTACTTTTTGACTCTCGAAAATGAGACCAGAAAGTCATTTTCCCTCCAACCCCACGATGGCTAAGGAAATTAATATTTTGTCCCTTCCGTCTTCTATCCATCACGGAGGTTGACCTGACCTCTCCAACACCATCGAAAGAGCCCAGGTTCTTTCTTGCTATTCCTCCTTCCGTTTATGTTTCTCTGCCTTCTATCCTCCATGCCTCCCCATCCATCCTCTTCGTAACCTTTTTCCCGTCTTCTCCTCCTCCTTCCAGTGCATGCTTCTTCGTCCTCTTTTGCTCTCCCAAAATTGTACAGGTCAGAGCAAACTCATAATTGCATTCTGGTACAGGGCATAATATGACTGAAAAGTTGTACATATTAATAGTATTAATTTTTAGCACCACAGAGGAAAGCAAGAGTAAACATTGTGACAGTGGTGGGGTTATGAAACAATTAATTGTCGTAATAAAGGATGTTCTCATAGGTTAGGGTAATCCCAACTCTTTCTTTTTTTTAAAAAAAAAGGAAAATATGTTCTCACGAGATAAATCGTGTTCAGCATTTAAAAAATTTGTTTGTTTTCCTGGGCTGGCTGTTTGGGGCTGGTGAAAGTGAATGCACTTCATTTATCACACGGAGTCTTCAAACTTATTCACCTTATGGTTAACAATTTTACTGTTGCTCTTATCATGATCATTTGAAGCTTTAGCAACCAGGGGTACAAACAAGTCAAACTGTTGGCAGGATAACATACCCATGCATTACAGCAGGCTTTTTTGTAGCTCGACATAGTAAAATTTTACGTAAATTTTGTTTCCTTGGAACATGGCGTAAAACGAAACATGAACAAATTTTGTTTCATTCATTAACTATTATGTCTTTATTGCTACATCCGCCATTGAGCTCAATAAAGATGACTTTTAATGTTAATCAAAACATGAACAATATTGGTTTTGCAAGTAGCTTATTATGATTGGCATGAATATTTTGATTACCGAGTGTTTTAAGTCTGCTATCTAAAAGAACATAATTACGTCCTCTTCATCTCTTCTTCTTCTTCTTGTTTTTTTTTGTTTGTTTTTTTTTGGTGTTTCTTCCCAAAAAATACCTCTCCTCTCCCAAGCTCTCCTCTCACCTTTCCTACCATTTCTCGCCGGTGGAGACCTCGAGATGAAATTTTATCCCCTATCTTTACTGTGCCTCAAGAGTCGGCAATATTAAATGCAGTGTTAAACTTGTTGCATTCTTTCCACTTGTCATTGAATTGCCATAGTCCTCTTCCTCCACCTATCCTCTATCGTCATCTTCCTCCTTGTCGTTTGCAATGCTTGAGGGATGTGATCGTCCTCATTACCCTTGATTTGTAGTTGAAGAAGCCTCTTGAGATTGTCCTCATCACCCTTGTTCTTTCCTAAAGACCCTCGACCAGGATCAGCTATGCCATGCACTCAAGGCCCTCACCGACCTTACCATTCTCATGCTCGACAAGGAGGCCAGCATCATCCTTAACCACTGCAACCTACTTGAAGCTACTGTTGGATGGAAAGAAAAAGACAATGATGAGGGAGAAATCTTTTTCCTATAAGTTGGCTTCTAGTTTTGTTTCTCAAGATTGGTTGGTGCGATGTTCTGCTTTGGCTATCTTATTCTTGTATTTTTGGAGGTACAGACCTGGGCTTCTTCTTCAAGGGTGCTTCATGTCACATGATCATCACAGGATAGAATAGGGATACTTTAGTAAACAGAGACAGACAACAGGACCATATTTCACCACTTAAATAACTTCAAATATCGAATTGAAATTTTTCAAACTCGAAAAGTACCAAGTGAAAAAAACCCTAAGGAGGTGGTTCCAATAATTTTCCCTATGCAAGATCTACAAAAGGGAGTAGGAAAGCCCAAGAAAAAATTTGTGATGGATAGGAAATGGGAGGGGGCTATAATAAAACAATTCCAAACCGGCTATTTGCTTTGTTTGGAAGAAACAAAAAGGTAAGGAAGGGTTTGCTAAGAAAATATCAAAATACAATGACATATCTAATGTCTTCCCTTTTGACTTTCTTTTGCCTAGGCAAGGTAGATGACCTATCTACCAGCAAAGAAAGTAAAATAAGAACAGGACATATATCTATTCCACTTTCCAAATAAGCATGCATGCCAGCTTGTGGCTTATGTCACTAAAATGAATGCTTTGAACCCAACATAAAGGTCTGATTTTTTTTTTTTGTTTTTCTTTGAGGAAAATCATAAATGTCTGGTCAGATGCAAATGAATCAAGTTAGGTTCAATCCACATAAAACCAGAACCAAAGCTGCTACGCATCTAGGATTGGAGTACAACCAAACAAATTCTAATCGAAATTCTGAGTTAGAACTAGCTCCTCTTTTATAAAGTATTCTATGTCCAATTTATTTTCTTTGGGTTTTTCCCTAATTTCCACTCAGCTTCAACCACAACTAAAAATTCAGGAACAACTAAAAATGCAGGAAGCAAGAGAGAGAGAGAGAGAGAGAGAGAGAGGTAACAAGCTTGCAAGGGCCGCTTGGATCCAGAAGGAGATTCATTGCAAGCTGCTAGTCCTAAAGCATGGCCAGAATGGAACTTACACGAGCCAAACCAAAAGCATACAATTCAAAGGACAATGGACAACTCCCCGGACTTGGAGGCCAGCTCTTCCACCAAGTCGTCCTTTTCCCCGAATCTATTTTTGCCCTCCTCACCATACGCCCAGCTACAAACAAGGAAGTAGAAAACATTAACCACACTCAATAGAGTAAGGATCCAATAGTAGTAGTCGTAGTGGCCCTCGTTTAGGTTGCTATCAAGCCAGCCAACTCTTCCATTCCCTGCACTGATCTTTTTGACAAGCACCACGATCAAAGCCCCCACCAGGTCCCCAACTCCCCACCCCAGCGAAAGCAGAGCCACCGCAATACTGGCCATGGTCTTAGGCAACTCAGAGTAGTAAAATTCGATCTGCCCGATTATATTGAAAGCCTCGGATAAGCCAGTCAGGCAGTACTGCGGCACCAGCCACATCGCGGACATGTCGATCACCGCTTTCTCGTTATCTGCCACCCCTTGCTCGATTGCTCTTCTTCGCCGAGTGCGCTCGACGGTGGCTGCGACGGCTGTGGCGGCGCACGACAACACCAGCCCGATCCCCATCCGCTGCTTGAGGGTGAGACCGCGAGGCCTTCCGGTGATATTCGCCAGGCGAGGGACGATCAGCCGGTCGTAAATGGCCACCCAAAGCGTCAAGGTGGTGATCCCGAACACGACGAAGGAACTTGCAGGGATCTCAAACCTGGAGCTCATGTGCCGGTCCATGCTGTTTGCCTGCAGCGCCGGGAACGAATGCTGGCTTATGATAACTGCTGCCATGATTCCGGTTGACCAAATTGGCATCACTCGCACCATCGACTTGAGGTATTCTACTTGCTCCACAGTGCACAGCTTCCACGGGTCTGCGGCGGCGCCGTCGGGGTTCAAGTCCTTTTCAGGATTTCTGACGACGCAGGCTTTGTTCAGACACCTGAAAAAAAGTATTTGAATTCAAATCTCGGGTCTAGTAGCAGTGTCATGAGATCGCATGCGAGCTCAAGCTACAATTCATAATGCTTATACCTTATTTTTTCAGTGGGAACCATGATTTTTGAACCCTTCTCACGATGATACCACCAATCATCATCAGCCTCTGATGGGAAGACTAGTTGCCTATTTCTGACACTTGCGACGACCACTTGGGCAAGGCCGGTGAGCATGCTCTTTCTACCCCTCACCTTGACGTAAAGAAAATAACCAAGCAGGAAGCAGATGATAGATAATGCCATGAGCACTACTGGAACACCGAAACCCACTCTCCATCCCTTCTTATCTTGTATATAGATGATGACGGTCACTGCGATGATAACGGATACCCCGACTGAAGCATAGTACCAGTTGAAGAAGGTCTGCAGGGTCCTCTCATTCTGAGGGTTGTCCGGCCGGTTGAACTGGTCTGCGCCGAAGGCTAGGGAGCATGGCCTGATGCCGCCAGTTCCTACGGAGATCAGGGCAAAAGCAGAGTATAAGAGAGCGAGCTGCGAATGGCTCGGGCTCTGGCACTTGTGGAGAGCAAGGTCACAAGCAGGGGGCTTTGCTCCAGGTAGCTCTGCTGTTAGCCATAGGAGAACCATCCCCTACCAAAAGAACATGAGAAACTAATGAATGCTCTGAACTTGCTATAAAATTTTATGAGCAGCGGATTCAGACTCCGCTGGAGAGGAGGCCTACTGTCCGTATTGTCGCAAAGCATTAGATAGGTATACTCGTGATATATATTGAGAATGTCCCATTACTGATCAATTATCACTTGTGAATGAAATCAAAAACGAATGAACTCAAAGATCACATTAACAAGTGAAATATAATTTACTTACATTGAGGCATGCAACTGATCCAATTGCTATCACACGGAAGCGACCCAAGTAAGAATCAGAAAGGAAAGCCCCAAAAATGGGTAAGAAATTTGTTACTGCTCCCCATATTAACAGAACAATAGCGCTAGTTGCAGGGGTCATGTGATACTCTTTTGTGAGGTAAATGGTCATATTCGCTGTAAGCCCAATGCTCGCAACCCTCTCGAAGATTTCATTTGCTACAAAAGAAAGGTGCAGAGGATTATCAGCAATTCAACACCTACACCGTCTACGTCTCCCCCTTTTCTCACGCAAACCATACGATACAATCCTTTTGGAAACATTATATGACATAATTACGCACTATATTGTCATCAAGATAGCGTTGGTAATTAAACCACTCTCTTTTCAAGCAAAAAGACATCGAGTTTGGCCACAGGACACAATGAAATACACTAGAAATTCATGTTTGCGTGTGCCTATAAGCTTTTTTGCTTTTGATTAAAACGAAAAAAATTTCGAGCTAACTCAAAGAGTGTACTAAGTAATGATACCATTGAAAAGGCATATGAAAGATCATTACTCATGATAAATGGGATGGTCTTGAGACCGCCCTTCCTCTTGAGCTGTTGTTCGGACATCTTCTCCTCGTCCATGGTGAATTCCAATCTTTTCTTACAAGCAAATTAAGGGTGCAGGATGATCTCCTTTTGAAAGAGAAGAGAAGATGCTGATCAGCAAAGTTCAAAGTTGGCAAAATCTCCTACATTGGCAAAATCGTCACTCCCATATGAATGGAGACAAAAAGAAAAATACCATTGCCGTCTTCATCAGTTTCATAAAATGGTATTTACTTTATATATTTATTTTTTTGATAAGTTTTCCTTAAAAATGATTTTTGCAATTATTCATTAATAATCATAATTGTACTAACGAGTAAATTAATGCCATTATTTATTCGAACCGCTGCTCTTTAAAATATGATCTTTCAACTGATAAGAAAATTTAAATTAAAAATATGATATTAATTAAATGAATAATGAAAGTGCTAAACAATCATCTTCATGCCATTGTCTTAAATATATATATATATATATATTTTCGCGATTAATTATAAAATTAAGATTGTAAACATCATTAATTCAGTTTAGATGAACAATGAAAATAATAAACAATGATCAAATGTTATTTAACATTTAGGCATTCACTGGAATAGAGTAACGGCTAAACAATGACCAATACGTAACTATTGACGTGGATATTCAAAGGGACTTAATTGTCAACAGCCTTCCTGATGCTATCAAATGATGTGACCCGGGCTCTCGCTGACACAGACTTTTTGGATGTACCTGCATCCGTCGATCGGTCGTTCCAGATCCCTGGACGGCTTACGTGCCGACAAACGTGAGCTTAGCTTAGCTTCTCTTAGTTGGTTGCTGCGCTTTTTGTACTTCTGTTTTTGTCTGTGGAAGCAATATATATTCTTCCACATACCAACGCCGTTCATAAGAAATGGCAGCCCAAAGGAGAACTGTTCTCGGCCCATGGCATGGTGCAAATCGACACTCAGCAAAAATATGAAGTTACGGAATTAGGATTTGGTGAAGGGGTAAATTTGATTGGCTCAATTATTCAAAATACTTTGGTTGAGAATATCTTTATTTGCAAATTACTTGAAACTTCCAGGCAATGAATGTTTTTGCTTGTTGGTCTAGATGAAGTTCTTTCCTCCACTGCTTCTTCTTATGAGCATCAATATTTTATGTCCTGATTATCAAATACTTGGTTTGGAGCCATTTAGATTCTTTTTCTCGCATCTGTTTCTCTTCTCCCTTGACAATGTAACTCATCTATGTTGCAAATATGATTAATCTAAATAAAAACCGGATGGCTCTTTTTTCCTCCTTTTACATCAAAAAAAAAGAGAGAATATCTTTACTTTAGCCGACTTCATAGAAATGTTCGGGTTTGTTAGATCATACATATGAATCAAGGTATATCATGTTTGTGCATCAAAGTTGATAAAATTGTCGCCTTCTTTTTCCCTCAATAAGTGTTAGAAATATTCACACAAACTATATTATTTACCATGTAGAAAGTGCACAAGAAATGTAATTATATCAATCTTAATATTATCATTAAGTGATCCACCATCCCATTGTAGCTTTGGAGTTCCCTAGACCAAAGTCAAGTTTAAACAGATGTGCTGAACATGTCAAAGTCACTTACACCAAAGCAAACACTTGGAACTGCATACTTCTGGATAAAGTGTAATTCAGGCTTCGAACGTCCATCGAAACAAAGCAACAAACATATGAAAAAGCTTACTTATTGATATATATATTTTTTTAAAAAAAAAATACTAATGAATAGGCACTTACAATGCAAGTTTCTTTTGTTTTCCCCTAAAAGAAGTACATATATAAATTATGTTCCATGTTATTTATTTTTCTATATAGTACGAATTGTGTTATATACAAACCATAAACAAAAACGAAGAACAAGGCTATGTTTCTTGATCCCAAAATAATAATCATGAATTTCTTTATAAAAAACTTATCGATTTTGAAAGCTAAGATATTTTTTAAAAGATATTTGTTTGTTAAAAATAAGAACTTAGATAATGCAGGGTGTACATGATAGGCTTCAAGCAATCAATTATGTTCTTTTTTTTCCCTTTTTCTTAAAAGAAAACAAAGACAATAGGTACTACTTTATGATTTGCTTGAATATCCTTTTTTTTCTTTTCTTTCCTTTAGAATAATTGCGGGTATGCCATCGATCATATAACATAAATGGTTGAAGAATATTTTCAAACACTTGGGAAAACACCTCCTAGAGTTCATCTTGCAACCTCCCAATGGCAGAGGCCGGCTGCAACCTCTGGGCTATAACCATGCATGTTCACATATGGTAAGTCTAATTCTATAGACAACAGATCTGTGAGTTCTTCATTGCATGATGCTTGCTCACACTATGCAATTCACAAACTATTAATCAAGCTCTGTATGAATATAAAATAATACCAATACTAACAGTGGCCTACCTTTCCTGCTATCGCTTCAAATTAAGCAAATTCAGTGGCATGCTTGCTACAAATCAAAGAGATGATTGGACTCCTTTCTTGATTCAGAGAGGTGTGAAACCATCTCCTGATGCTTACATAGCCAGAATTACACATACAACATAGTGTAAGGAAGAGGGTGAAGAAACCAGCCTTTCTGAATCATTGAAGTATAATTAAGAACCCTGCCATCCTGATTTAAATTAAGTCGATCGATGCTCTTCATTTAGGTGCATATATAGCATCAAGAGCAATCGACCTTTGGGTTGGCAGAGCGACCACTCATGATAGAATATCCACTCATTAAGCCCGAGCATGCTGCGGACTCGGCGCAGTCGATCGAGAACCCCCCACCAAAAGCAGGAGGAGCCCAGTAATCCGCTCCATTGTCGCCGCCAACATGCAAAGTGAAGGATACTGGAACCAGGCACAATCCTCTACTCTTCAAGTCCTTTGGTTCATCATCAGCATCCTGATGCCACAGATGATGCAACAAAAATTTAACATCTTAATTTGGTATCGACGACCATGGCAAAGATATCATTAACATGCAATCATGGCCATTGATTGATAGAGAAAAAGCTACTTTACAGCTACTCAATGGTACCTGATCAGCTGCTCCTCTTCTCTTAATACAGGTGTCGTGTAACAACTGCTGAAGGGAATATAGGAAAGAGGGATTAGGAATGTAAAGTTGAAAGTTTGTTCCTTCAACACCTTTTGCTGTAAAGAAAGCAGAACACAAAGGGCTGTCAAGTGTAAGGCTAAGTCTGTTTTTAAAGTTGGTCATGGATTCAATGAAGATTACCTGGCGAGGGTCTTCTGGAAAGAATTAATGGCACTTAGAATGGCATAAAACAAGTAAGTTCACTTCAGAGCTCACAAGAAGGAGCTTGATATGTGCATGACCTCTTTTTTTATATATATTTTTGATGCAAAAGATGGGGAGACCCATCATGCATGTGTAAACTTTGTAGGATCAGAGAAAAATAGCTTCTTAGCTTCAGTTGGTGATCCTAGATGCATAGATGTCTGAGAGAGAGAGGGGGGGGATGGGGCAGGGTAGCATTGGGAACAGGGAACGAGAAGGGATGGTGTTTATAGTTACTTACAGACTCCCTCGTGCTCCTTGTTCCACCACCAAAGTACGGGGAGCTCAGAGCCTGCATGAAAGGAAGGGATAAGAAGTGGGTAAGGAGTGCCGTCTCCGAAGCACAAGACAATACAAGACACCGATAAGGCGATAACTAGAAGTAGAAGATGATACAGTAAACAACACTCTTGAGTGTTGGGAATGTTGCAACTTTATGCGTGCTCTTAGACATTCTCAAAACGATATCTGTTCCATTTCAGTTCACACAATCGCACACGGCACGTACGCACGCACTCACACGCGTGCACTCACCCAGAGAGAGAGAGAGAGAGAGAGAGGGACCTCAATTTGACTCTGGAGGAATCTGATATAGCCAATGGCTTCTAGTAGTACGGATGCAGTGTCAGTCTGCAAAAAGAGCCATGTCAGATCTTTATTGGAACACCAAAAGAAAAGAGAATAGGAAAGAAATAATTATATAAGATATGGGAAAGGAATGAAAAATTGTTAATCTAGGTGGTGGTGTTATCAAGAAGATCTAAAATGCCTGTTATCTATGGGCAAATGGGAATACCTTCCCGAATGGAGAAACTAGCTGATGAAGAGCTGTGATCCTATCTCCTAACTTCTCCTTCCTCACCTGAAATAAACAAGTGCGAGCCCTTTTAAGTTCATGATCTGAATTGCTAATTATATCGACACCATAAAGTGGTATGAGCATGACACCAGAAAAAGTAGCACACTGTTCAGTGAGAGAGAGAGAGAGAGCATGAAGGAATAGATAAAAACCTTGAAAGGTGATTGTGGTGAGGAGTCTTGAACTCTGGCCTTCTTGAAGGCTGCACCAGTTGTGCTGTTGCACTTGAGAAAGGCAGAAGAAAGAAGGGTGAGGACCCATCTGTGGATCTCTGAGAATCCTACTAAGGATAACAATCAACGCACAAGAGAGCATAAAGTTCCACAATGATAGCACTGCAGTCTTACCTAGACATATAGCATAGCCATTTCTTGAGGATTATATAAATATATATAGATACACACATAGATATATAGATAATAGCATAACCCCAAATCAAAGGCTATATATCTATAAGTAAACATATATAAAATCAGCCCAATTTCAGTATGTATGCAGCCACAAGGCAGCCTCTAATGCAGCAACACATAAAACAATGGCATGTTCTGATGAAAATAAAACAAAGAAATTGAGCACAATGAACAGAGATAACACTGTAATAAGCATTTATTAAAGAATTAGTAACGATATATAATTAGCAAAAAAATAAGGAAGTCTTAAGGAAACATATGTGAATTTTCCCCCCTTACCTCGGATGAATTCTCTGGTTGGAGATGCTTTCTTTCTGCCTTGCTGTTTGAGAAGTCCAACACGTTGCTGCTGAAGCTTGTGGCACAAGAACTAGGAGAGGAAGTTGGCAGGACCTGGCTCCAAGGAGACTTAGCTGCCTGAATCTCTTCACTCCCATGGCTGTACTCATATCCACTCCCAGAGATCTCTTGTTTTACATCAACCATATGTGTACTTGATGATGGGTATAACAACTGATCCTCCCAATTCTCCATCCTCTTACCTGGGAAAGGAGTGAAGCTGCAACTGTCTTCCTCCTTCAATACTCCCCTGTAATTTGTCCATCAATTTACTCTATATAAGTAACCCGCAGAAGCTATGTATCCAGATAGTAGCAGAAGATTTGGAGGCAAAATGAACGAAGAAAATGAGACAGAGAGAGAGAGAATTTTTAAGTTTTGTGAACACAAAGAAAGTTAGTATACATAAACCTTGTGAAACCGAATTAAGTGTTTTCTGAATTCTCTTTTTTCCCTATCAGCATACCATGTAAAATTACATAAATATATACATGAGTTAACTTGAGCAATAGATGGAATAGTCTTGATTGAATTTTCTTTTACAGGATTTTTTTCTAAAAAAATTACACAATTAAAGGACAGGAGTTTGGGAGAGAGGGAAGGATGGGGGAGTGGTTGGTGGGTGGGTGGATATTGTTTGTGTGTGTGTGTGTGATGGATAGATAGATAGATAGAGAGAGAGATAGATAGATAGATAGATAGATAGAGAGAGAGAGAGAGAGAGAGAGAGAGAGAGAGAGAGAGAGAGAGAGAGAGAGAGAGAGAGAGATTACAGCAGCAGTTGGCTCCATGACTCAGGAAGTTCTTGGTTATCATGCCACGGGGTCACGGGGAGAAAATTAGATGGTTGTGAGTTTAGAGGAAACACCGAAGAAGATGATGATGATGAGGAGGAGGAGGAGGAGGAGGAGGTGGTGGGGAAAGAGGGTAAAAGAAGAGAGGTCTGTAGAGGAGGTGGCCTCAGGTTACTCATGTTCCACCAGCTAGGGGTTCCCCCACATCATCTGCTGCACTAGAGAGCTCTGAAAAACTCCTCCATGTTCAGCAAAAAAAAACTCCTCTATTCATGACTGAAACTTTGGAAGTCTTTAGATCTCAATCCTCTTTCGGCACTTTTCTGCCACTTCTTCCAAGTCAATGTATGGATGCTTTACTTCTTTTGCTTCTTTAGATGAGTTTTGGGAGAAGAAGGAGCAGGCTTTTTGTGGAGAGGAACCTGGTTACATGGGACGGGGAAGCCTTTTGTTTTATGTCTCAACCTCTGCTTTCTTTAATATTTTTTCCTCGCTATCCTTTTTCTTTTCTTTGCTTTTTTTTTTTATCTCTGCTTTTGCTTTATGACAAAGTGGAAAGAAGAGACGGGAAAGGTCGTGGCAGTGTTTTCGGCCAAAAGGAATGCTATTTTTTTTCATGAGACGGAAGAATGATTCTTTCCTACTGCCAATACATTCAACGGAATCAAAAAATACAATATTTCAAAGAGAAGATGGAACATCCAAAAAAAACTCCGAATATTCAGCCACATAAAAAATAACCCAGCCTACAATATTATTATTTTTTTTCTGAAAAGTCTACAATATTATTCACCTCTCAATAAATATATATGGTCGTTTGTTTGTCTCGTGATCCACCCAATCATAAAAAATATTTGTGTAGAAACTAGGGTTAGCTTAGTGTTGGAGATAGCAACATTTTTTGCTCTTCTTTAATTATTTCTGTGAGGACCCATGCGGGCATGTATTTAGTCCCACATTGATTATTCGTTGGGTAGATTTTAGGTATTTATACATGATCAAGAAATTCAAATAATACCTTCTCACTAGCCATTTTAGGTGAGGTCTTAGGTTGTAAGAAATAGTATCAGAGCGGACTCGATCCATAACCTATGTAGATTAGGGGACACTGTAGCACAGATCCATTAGGACTGACTACGGGCCGATCGTAGTGTTTGTGATTAGATTTGAATTGATTTGAACTCTTAGCCTAACGAGGACGTCAGAGCTTACAAGGGGGAAGTATGTGAGAACCCGTGCAGTCGTGTGTTTAGTCCCACATCGGTTATTTGCTGAATAGATCTTGAGTACTTATACAGGATCAAGAAACCCAAATATACCTTCCAACTAGCCATTTTGGGTAAGGTTCTGGATTGTTACAATTTCAATTGATGAAAAAGGAATTTAGAAACGACAAGGTCTGAGGCCACACTGGAACAAATAAATAAGGTATCACATAGTATTATACAACAGAGCATAATAAAAATATAATATATATTAATACATAAATATATGATAGAGTATAATATTACTATAATGTAATATAATATTATTATAATATAGTAATATAATATTGTATACTATAGTATAATAATATAACATAATTTGATATTATATAACATAACATATCAATATATTATGATATAATGTAATATAATATTATATTAATAGTATAATACAATAATAAAAGTATGAAATATTATAATTATTATCATTATATATTAATAATATAATATTTTTAGGAGCTAAGTTTTGGATTTTCATTTTCTTTGTTGGGACTCCTGCAGATTTCTGTAGTACAAAGGGATATTTTCTGTAATTATAATATTTTATCATGGGTATTTTGGTCCAAAAAAATTTTATAACTAAAAGTGCTTTTCTGAAGAAGTTCCATTTTGGAGCTTCTCCAAAGAAGCTATTTTAGCTTTCTGCCAAAGCTAAAATACCTTTCCATTGTTTTATCAAAAATCTCTATTCCATTCAAAAATACTTTTGGACGGTCAGAAAGTGCTTTCTGGCCCACCAAAAGCTTTGTCAAATAGGGCTTAAGCCTGTTATGTAAAAAGGTAGAGATCAGGCAAAAACAAAATCTATAACTAAGAGTGTATATATTTATATTCTGGCTCATGCTGTAACAATGCTCAATTCGATAGTTATGAACAAGATAAATGGGATTATGTCTTAACAGGCTCTACAGGCTCTGGAAATTGAACCCGAGAAATGGCATTTTTAGGTAGCTTATGGACTGCAGAAGAAAAAGTATGAGAATGGCAAAGAAAACTATCAGAAACGCTAAATGAAAGTATGATGCAGTGTTCTCCTTTTTCACTTTCATTGTCCTTACTCCTTGGGCTTGAATAAAAGTTACATCCCTGCAGTGCTGCTCCTTACACACCATATTCATGCACTCATTTGCATGAATAAGTACTCCTGTAGGTACTCTCTAGCACTCTATCAACAAATAAAGAAATGTTATATACGAATTGCACCTTATATTCTCTCAGAAAGAGGTTTTACCCCTCATAAGACACAATTCTTTCAGCAATAATTTCATGTTGGCAAGGACCATGTACCATTGCAACCATAGGTTTCCGCCTCAAGTGGAAGTCGTAGGTAGTTTTGTTCAGGACCATCTAACTATGTCAGACAATTAATGTTTCTTTTTATTTGAGAAGAAAAAGCCTAATGGCTGAGGCCCATATTACTTATCAGAATTTATTAGAAATGTTGAAGGGAAAGAGAGCGATTGTTTAATAGATTTAACCAGATCATCGCACAAGGGGCACCCACCCAAGTAGATACCAATTTTGTTTCAGAGATTTTCTCTTGTATTGAGTTTATTGAGAAGACGAAGCCAAAGGCAACACTTACTGTTAAGGGGATTCTGATTTTTCAGGCTAGTTCTCATTTGATGCCCTTGGTATTAAGTAAGTGATACATTGTTACAACCCAGGACCTCATCCAAAAAGGCTAGCCGAAAGGTATTATTTAGATTTCTTGATCCAATATAAGTATCCAAAATCCATCCAACGAATAACTGATGTGAGACTAAATACACGTCCGCACGGATCATCACATACTTCCTCCATTTAAGCCCCGGCATCCCTAATAATTCAAATTCATTCAAATTTAATCACAAACACCATGATCAGGTCGTAGTTAGCTCAAACATACCCGTGCTGCATTATACTCTAGTCCACATAGGCCATAGCCGGGTCCGTTCGGATATCATTTGTCACAACCTAGGACCTTACCCAAAAAAGCTAGCCGGAAAGTATTATTTGGATTCCTTGATCCAATATAAGTACTCAAGATATACCCAACAAATAACCAATGTGAGACTAAACACACACCCGCACGGGTCATCACATAGATAGAAATAGTGAAATCATCCAAAGGAGTCAATTGCCAATGGATGCTGTCCAAGTTGTTTCCAACCTGAAAACTATTCAAAACGACATGGAGATAAATGAGAATGGTCTCTGAAATTCCAAGAATTAGACTTCCTAGAATAAAATTTGGACACAGTTCTAGATTTTAGATGGCAGGCCTGAAAGTGGTTAGGAAAAGTAACACAAAGAGGAGCATCAGGGATTCAGGCATCTTTCCAAAAGGGCACATTTAATCCATTTCCAAGGACAAACTTAATTCTGTTCCGAAAAGGTGGAAGGCCACTGATTACATCTTTCCAAATACTGAAGCATATGTATTCAGGTATCCAAGAAGCTGAGATCTTGACTTTTTTTTTAAGTAGAAGCAGTTGATGGGGTGTTTCCAAGGCTCATGATAATTAATGTCAGTAGATTAACTATGAAGTACGCCAAGGCCTTGTCATCAACAAAAGCTTCATCTTAGTTATAGTAGCATGATATTGGTAGATGTTCTCATGCAGTCATATATTGTAGAGGATTCAGACATAGGTAATGCCGTTAAATGACAGATTGCAGTTTGATTTTTTACGTCGTAGAATCCCAACAACTCAGGATAAGTTATATCACTCATCGGTTAATTACTAAATGGAAAAAAAAACCTTCTTATAACATTGGCATCACCCATGAGTTCCAAGGAAATTTGTGCTGCTGACCACTCTGTCAAAGTTGAAAAGAATAAATCACTAGTGAATTAAAAGAATAAACTTGGAGGAAAAAAAATCTTATTCAACAACCAAAAACTTATGACTATGAGGCCACATCGCATTCGTATATATTTAGTTTGATATATATAAAGTCTTAATTATATAAAAAAGAAGATAATTTTGTACAGTCTAAATGGTGGGAAATATCGGTCCATAGTCCATGGTACTATGAGAAGTTCACTGTTTCTAGGATGGCTAATCTGATTTCTTTGTTCTTCTCCAGTGGTAGCTTATTGAATCTTTTTTATATGCCTTCTTAGAGCAAACACTTTCTCGTTTTTTTTTGATTTTTCAAAATTACATTATTATCATATTTTGAAACATGTAAGTGCTTGCACTATGCTCAGAATTTCCATATTCTTTCTCTTTCCATTACAAGCACATAAAGTTAGCAAGTCATACTTTTGACCATAAGCTACACTTTCCATGAGTTGGAATAGATCAAATATGAAGCTTTGAAAGTATTCTCACTTTGGCCAACACTTGATTTTGAGGTTCATGCTACAACCAACATACATATTAGTAAGTCGAAAAACAAGTTCAGCAATGGCATAGACTTTTCGATGAGACAGGACAATTATAACGACTACTGATCTAAAAATTTATTTTTCAATCAAAATATTAAAAAAATAAGAACTAAATTATCCACTAAAAAAATAACTTGATCTTTTTGAGAAAACGATTTAAATTACTTAAAATTTGATATCAAACATTATTGTCACACTCTTGATTAAATTGCATAAGCCAAGGGATGTGGTAATTCTCTGCACACACATAGAGCTTATCCCCACAAGCATGCAAAGCCACAACCTGTCAGTATAATAATTGTAAACCATCCAAGATAAAACCACTATGCCATAAGCTAAATATTAAAACAAATCTACTACTGACCAACAAAACAACTAATTCTCCTTGATTTAACAAGTTGTACAAAATAACATTCTTAGGAGGAGGTTCCAAAAGCAAAAGCGAAAGCAGTGGGGTTGGGTCCTCACTAGGTTCATGAGTCTCTCTCTAAACTTACACTCCAAGCACTACCTGCCAGCTCTTTAGTCTTGACTCTTGACTCTAAAAAAGAGAGATAAACAATGAGTTCACAACCTAGTAAGTAACTATATATAATCAGAGGGATCAAGTAGGTACAACAGAAACTTTTAACAAACTATACATGCATAACATAAAATAATTTAGTTAACAAAGATAAGATTTATACAATCAATATTTCACAAATATTTCCAAAGAGAAATATATATATAGGCCATTTTCCCAAAATACATATTTCATATTCAACTATTTTAAATAAGTGATTTATAAAGCATTTTCCAAAAAAAAAAATTTATAAGCCATTATCTAAAAAAAAACAGTTTCTTCACCTACCCCTGGCTGTGTCAGTTAGTGTTATATCAGCTATGTGCAATAATTAGGTCGCTTATATTTCTATGTTAGAGAAATACATATAAGTATCCTAGCCCTCCTACCTTAAGCAAAATTAGGTTTAGGGCCACTATGAGGCTGAGGTCTATACATGGCAGAGTATTATATTCATAATTGGAGTATGACAAGTTTCAAGAGGACCGTTATGCACATCATCACTCCAACCACAAAGCCTCAAAAGTCTATCAACTATTACATTCATCCTTGCAGCAAAAATAGGTTCAAAACCTACCATGCACCGTTCGAGAATTTTTTTTTCAAAAAAAAAAAAAAAAATCTGAGAAAGCCATCCAAGGGAGGATGACCCTTTAATTGATGTATAAGTATTTGAATATATCGGTCTTCCAGAACCATGCCATTTCATCCGACATGTTTCGGCACTATACTCTTATCTAATGAAAATGAATCTCTTAGTTATCTCATGCATGTTGGCTAATACTAATCATTCTGATGATGGATTTGATGTGTTCTATGGTTTTAAAAGTCTATCCTCAAAAAATAATTGTAGAACTCAAAACCAAGGTCTAATAATTGACTGTAGGTGAACAAGGAACATCATGGTAGAAATTGCTATTTTTATACTAATAAGCGAGCATAACAACTACAAGGGCACAACTTTAGTCACAAATCCCCTTAGCTTTTTGTACCCATGGGCCCATAAACAAAGCGCCGAAGGGTCGATCCAGAAGTGCGTTATGAGAGAGGACCAAGATTCTTTTGGGAGTGAGTGTTTTGGGTCCATGCACCGCTTAAAATCTTCGCCACCAACAACTCTTATCCTCTCTTTTTTTTTCAACCCCTTTTTACTGCAACTCCTTCCAGCCTAAAGACGCCCTCTCCCTTGTCTTCTTCTGCGACTGTCATATTCCACACCATATTATGTAGCACTTGTCTCTCTCTCTCTCTCCACCTCGATCCCCTTTCCCAGTTACTTTGAGAATTAAAAATGAATGCAGGACTCATAGTTTGCGAGGCTCCATACAGATATATATTTAGTTCCATATCGATTATTCGCTGAGTAGATCTTAGGTACTTATATATGACTAAAAAATTTTAAAAAATATTTTACGGTTAGCCATTATAGATGAAATTCTGAGTTGTTATAAATAGCATCAGAACATATCCGGTTCATAATGTAGACTGGAGGATACTGCGGCACAGATTCATTAGGACTTATCACAGACCGATCGTGGCGGCTGAGTAGATCTTAGATACTTCTGACTAGCTACTTTGAGTGGGATCCTAAAATGTTACACGGTTATTTCATTAAATCAAACATTACTCATTTCTTGCCTTCCTCCGTTGCTCTCCTCTTTTCTTTTCGTCATGCAAACATTACTCATTTCTTTCCTTCCTCCTTTGCTCTCCTCTTTTCTTTTCCTTATTCCCTTTGCTCTCTATGCTGTGACTACTAATTAGCATATTCGATCGGACGATACCATGAAGCAGAGTTCCTTTTCCTTTTATTTTTCCTTTGCTAGTTGCTACCAGTCTCCAAGCTAGGCTCCTCACCTTTGCCTTGGCTTTCGCTTTGTTTTTTCCTTTTCTTCCTTTACTTTCTAATGTCTTTTCTCTCAAAAGCCTCTCGATTATTGAAAGGGATTCTGATCACTCTTTAGCAAGGAGTCTTTCCTTTTCTTTATATATGGGGCTAAAAGCCAGCACGTAGACAGGGAAGGACTGAAGGAGTGATCGGCACCAAAGCCCAAAGGTATCAAGTATGGTAAACTATTCCCCAAGTCATGGTAAAAAATTCGTAGGAATCACTGCTGAGATTACTTCTGACCACCAACACAAATCCCTGGATGCTCGTGACCTACTGATATGCGAGACCGTGAAGTCCTGACATGTTTTCAAGCATCACGTTATATAGCAAAACTAGAAAATCAAATGGTTAGTTCTTATTCATTTCTAGAAACTAGCACTGCCAACTTTCCGCAAAGAAGAGCATAATGCCATCTTTTTCACCGTTCATTGCTTGCTTGCTCATTAGGTTCCTCAAATTACAATATATCTATATCTATATAAATATATAGATATAGATATAATGGCTCCTCTACAAGCTTCTTCGCTTTATAAACCACCATCAGTAGTTCCTGCAAAAACCCTACTTAGCCCTACCGATACCATGGTGCGTGGTCTCTTTTCTCAAGCATTAGTACAGCCACAAAGGATGTGGGTTTGCATAATTATTTTATATGCAAGAAAAGTTAGCTGAATCCTCAAAGATTTTATTGGTAGAGTAGTTTGACCAAACACTTAGGATTTATTGTAAATTATCATTTCTCCATGTCCTTGCAAGAGAGCCCCACACTATGCCCTCAACTCTATGGAAGGCAAATAACCTAGAAATTTGTATGGACCTGGAAAACTTGAAGCAACAATTATGGAGTTTGTTGTCCTAGTAGTCATTCATCTAATGTATGTAATGTGGATTCTTATGTGCATTCACATGCAAAACTTCTGGTAGATACCTAAACCTTTTGCAACTTGGGCAATTATAGCCAATTATGGCTGTACCTACCGACATGCTGCGCGAAAGTAAATTTCACTAGCTTAACTTAATTATTTGCTTTTTTGTCTGGCTCATATGGTAATCGAAACAATCGGTATCAATATCAAGCAAGCATGATGCACTAGGGAACAATTGAGCAGTTACAACCACTATAATTTCGACTTTTTCACTAGATTTGTAATTTTGTTTTCGAAGACAAGCAATATAATATAATATGAGTAATGATATGATGAAACACACTAACAAACCATTAATCCATATAATTAGTAACCAAGGGCCACTGTGTGCACAACAAGCCCAGACAGAAACAGTGTTAAGCAAAAATCATCAGCAATGTTGACTTCTGAAGTTTAGTCTGATAGTAGAATAAAGCACAAGAATGTAAACACAAAAAACTCTTTATCCAACACAAGCTCTCCAAATGGTCTAGAAAGAATCATAAGAGTTTTGTGTGTGGGCGCGCGCGCGCATAAACTTAAAGCATTAAATTGACAAACATATGGCTTTTAGATTGTTGTGATTTTTTCTTTTCTTTCTTTTCCTTCTTTTCTGAAAAGCAGAGTTTTGCTGAAGTAAAGATTTTTTTTTTTTTGGATGTAATCAGAAGACTGAAGGATCGGTGAGCCTGCCTTTCTTCTTTGGTTGGTCAGTTTGCTGGTTTGGTTGTAGTGCTTGTCCATGTACTCTAATGACAAAATTGCGAGTTATATATCCGACAGTTTAACATTGATGGAGATGGTAGTTGTTGTCAAGCTTTCCAAGAAAATTGATTGTTTATCTGTCAGCAATAATACATGGTTTGCGTTGCAACCTTCTTTAATTACGCCTTCATGTTTTCCACTAATCTAACTAATAATGAACTCTCTATCTCTATCTCTATCTCTATCTCTGTCTTTCTGCCTGTGAGTGGCGCCCACATGCCCCTCCCCACCAAATTTGTTTCTTGATTAAGATAAATGATTCTATCAGACAAATGGATAAATGGTCTTCTTTTCCTCACCCTTAATCTCATGTTCATGTTCTCCAACCTCCTCCATCTTTGAGCTCTTAAGATTCTCTTAATCTCAAATCGATGACCGTATTCATCTTCTTCCCCTTATAATTCCTAATTCCTCCCCCTTCTCACCGCAATGAAATCAATCTCCTCTACCATTCAAGTAAATGAACTTTTCTACCCTTCTATCACAATAAATTTCACTTTCACCATCAAGTGCATGGCTAAATTAACTTGCAATTCAAGTTCCTGTCCTCCATGCCTAGTCTTCTATTAGCCTAAACCAACAAAAGTTAATGTGTTTGTGAGGACCCGTGTGGGCGTGTGTTTAGTCCCACATCGGTTATTTGCTGGGTAGATCTTGGGTATTTATACAGGATCAAGGAACCCAAATAATACCTTCCGACTAGCCATTTTGGGTGAGGTCCTGGGTTGTTACAGTGTTAATATCAAGTTTAAACCATGCAATATTATAGTACTCCTGCGGTGCATTTATCATGTCCAAACTAGGGAAATGCTTATAAGCACAAACCCATATTATTAAGCAAGAGTATTGCCATTCAGGACCAGTCTGAGTTTGTCAAGGTGATTCACATGAGTTGTTGCAATTCGCAAGGAGGTAATGGATATTATGTCTCTTTAATCCACGTTCGTAAGAGCATAAGGACTAACTAACAATCATATTTCTAATAGAAGAATCCACCCAAGATTAAGGTCACTGCATTATTTACTTAATAAACTTGGGATTTCTTGATGTGCTTCTCCACATCAAGTATGGTAGTCATGCGATTCGTCATTCGAGTATATTAGAACTTTAGCTATTTTTCGATGTCTAACAGGCTAGGCTCATAAAACCTAACTAGAATGCTTCTCTTCTAAGCATGTCAAGGGTCCCCATACTTGTGTTCCACATTAGGACCACGTGAAAATATAATCAATTAAAAAGCTAATTAGCTAAAGAGAGGACATCCTTTTTTTGATTTTTAAAAGGTTATCGGATGGGTGCATGTTCTTTCTTAGAGAAAATTGACTGATGCACCTAAGAAAGCGACGTAGGTAATGGATTCAGCAACATCTTTTATGAAAACTTCAACAAAATTTAGTATGCCAACCAAAAATTAAGATGAACAAGGAGCATACAAGGCAATAACAACCTGAGTTCATCTTTTCTGTGAAGTAGGTTACATTAGAAATCTGCATGCTAATGTCTATCATATCAAGAATGGTGTTTCATTTTATTAACGCATTTTTAAAAAAAAAGATATCTCAATTTTTTTCATTATTTTCTTCGTAAATATATCTGATAATGATAACTATAATAGTGAATATTTTGAGTACAAATAAACTCGATTAGGCTAGATTGGATAGATAAGATCCATTACCTTTACTGAAATAATAGTTTAAGAGATGATCCCTCTTAGTGATATATATGGACGTAGCTAAAATTTGAGACCTCGTTGTGAGCTGAATCTTTTTTTTTTTCTTTTTACTGAAGCGAATGTCTTATACATGTTGGATACGAATTCACTCAAAAACAGTAAAAAAATAACAAGTTTTGGAATATATCATATAATTCTTTCTTCTCCCGGGATCTTTTCAAAAGAGTTAGCCATATGAGAGCTGACTCTTTTTTGCTAAAAGAAAAAGAAAAGAAATAAAAAGACAGGGTAGTGCGGAGGGTCAGCCACCCGTGTCGCCACACGTGCAAAAAGGAAGTGAGAGAGCGCAAAAAGCCGGAGAGGCGAGAGGAATGAATTAAAAGATAATAATAAAGGAAAAAGAGAAGTTCAAAAAAAGGAGAAAAAAAAAGAAAAGAAAAGAAGGGATTCCAATTGGAGGGAGTTGTGGGGCCCGGAGCCCTGGCCGTTTGCAAGAGAGGAACGGTGCAATGCAGGTGGCCCTCCAGCCGTTTGCATGAGAGGAACGGTGCAATGTAAGTGGCCCTCCATAGAGTAGCCGACCAGTGCGTGGTTCCTGCACCCAAAGACTAGCACGAGTCCATTCTATCGTTCCATTGCACCATTACTTGTAGACACTTATTTACCTATATTATATATGATCTTATACAGCCCAGAAAAAAAAAAATTGTGACCGTATGATACTTATTCTTACGTGCAAGCTAATTTTGTTGCATGCATCATGCATGCGTCGTTCTGAGTCATCCATGTCACAGTTTATTCTTATCTTCCATGGGCATGGACATGGACACGTAGGAATGGTGGTTCCATATTGTATTGTACTCTGTGTGCGTGTGTGCGTGTGTGCGTGTGTGTGTGTGTGTGTGTGTGTGTGAGAGAGAGAGAGAGAGAGAGAGGATCAAAGCACTACTTTTATCCTTAGTAGGCATAACTGCTTTCTAGATCGAGAAAATGCGAAACAAGAATCAGTTATGCCTACTAAGGATAAAAGTAGTGCTTTGATCCTAGGGTCATTGTACCCTAGCATTTCACCGATGCTCATAAACATATGTCAGTCTTTTTCTCTATTTTTTTCAATTTTATGAGTAAATTAAAATATTAAAATAAAAGATAAATTGTGCTTTTAATCTTCCAAATTTCACTAATATCTCTAAATGACCCTTATAGTTTAAAATTTTCTAATTAGATCTATCAATTTTCAAGTGTGATTTAATGTGGTCCTTCCAGCCAATTCCGACCAATTTCCAACATCGGTAAATTGCATATGATGCACACGTAATGTTATTTTCCTTACCGGCACTAATTTTAGCATACATATGATAATATATTATAATAAATGAAATAATAGTTTTAATGATGTGGTATATAAATTGTGAGGACCCGTGCAGGCATGTATTTAGTCCTCCATTGGTTATTCGCCCAGAATATCTTGGGTACTTATACGGGACTAAGAAATCCAAGTAAGATCTTTCGGCTAGCTATTTTGAGTAAGGTCCTGAATTGTTATATAAATGATGATGTGACATGCACCCAATGCATATTTAGTAGAATTTTCCGTTCAAAATTGTCCGTCAGCACCCGTATGCCACATTATCACCCACATAGCATAAATTATGTTTTTGGCTTCTTCAAGTTTCACAAATATTTTTAAATAGTCCTTGTAATTTAAAAACCTTTGATTTAGTCTCTCGATTTTCAGCATATGGGTAATGATATGGCAAAATTGAAAATTTTTGTTAAATTTTTCTATGGTACTTTGAAGGGCATTTTATTTTTTTTATTGCTGCCCTATCTCTAGCCTTCCAATTCAACATGGACGGCTTATAGGGTGGCAGGTCCAGTAATTATTTCAAAGTTTAGTTTTTTTTTTGGGGGACCTTTTTCCCTCCTCAGCAAACTTGGGAATCTTCTAGGGTCTGGCCCCTCGCCGGCATTGCCGCTCCTCACCATCATTGCTGCCGGCATGACAAGAGATAGAGAGAAGAGGAGGAAGGTTGTGTGATTGCAAGTTTGACCGGGAGGCAAATATGTTTTTGATCCTTCAAGTTTCACAAAAAATTTTAAATAGTCCTTATAGTTTAAGAACCTCTGATTAAGTCCTTCGATTTTTGGCATATGGGTAATGATGGGGCAGAATGGAAAATTTTTGTTGAGTTTTGCCATGGTGCTTCGAGGGCCATTTTGGTCTTTTTACCACTGCCCTATCCCTAACCATCCAATTCAAGGTGGATGACTTGGAATTAAAAAAAGGTGGCAGGTCTAGTAATTATCTCAAAGTTTAGGTACTTTTGCAATGGACCTTTCTCCCTCATCGGCCTCGAACTTAGGGTTCTTCTAGGGTTAGAACCCCTCGCCGACGTCATCGCTGCTCATCATGCATGGCCACCACCGATGGGATCATAAGAGATAGAGAGAGGAGGAGGAGGAAGACTATGCCACTGCAATCTCGATCGGGAGAAGGCGACAATGGGTTCAACGGCAGAGGAAGGGCGAGAGCTCGTCGGAGCCGACGTAGCACCACGGCAAAAGCAGATTGGAGGGAGAAGGACCGCACGCGGAGGAGGAGGGCTTTGGTCATCACCAGGGGGCTCGATGGTCGCCAAGGGAAGGGGAGGGGAGCCTTGGTCGTCGCCGAGGTAGAGGAGGAGAAGGAGGAGGAGGGAGGAGCAGCTCGGTCATCTCTGAGGATGGAGGAGGAGGGGGCTAGGCATCGAAGATAGGGAAGAAGTCGAGGAGGAGGAGAAGAAGAAGGGGAGAAGGCACTACAAACGTGGAAGACATCGAGGAGGAGGAGGAGGAGGAGGAGGAGGAGGAGGGAGCTGGCTTGTCGTCTCTGCAGACAGAGAAGAGGCCGAGGAGGAGTAGGAGGTGGTGGAGGAGGAGGACCGGGGGGATTGGGTGTGCTGCTGGAAACTGGGCCCGGGGGTGACTGCAGCCCAAAGAGGAGGAGCTCTCGCAGGGGATGCGGCAATGGGCTACACTCTCCGGAGGACCTGCAAGAAGCCGGTGGCCGGAGGTTTCGGCATTGGCCCTCAAATGCTTAAGTTAGAGAGGTTTTTTGTGGAGAAAAGAGAGAATGCGTGAGAGAAAAATCCTCCTCTCTTAAAAGGAAGAATCCCCTTTTATAAGAGGGATGCAAGTATTACCTGTAACTGGACGTGACTGTAAGAATTAATGAGTTACCGTAATGATTTGACGTAATCGTGTGAATTAATGAGTTACCGTGAATGGCCCGAGATTTTGGGCTGGCTGGAGGTCCGTTGAGATCGTGCGCATTTAATCGTTGACAGTCGCTGGGGCGGAAATTTCGGGATTGGATTCCGGATGAGGAGGAGAAGGATTTGATTTCGGAGTAGAGGGGTCTGCTTCATCCTTTGACTGGGTCTCTGTTGGGGCTTAAGGTCGATCGGACTCAGCTTAATTTAAGACTAAGGCTGTAAGGCTGCGAGCTCTGAGGTCGGGCATCTCGAGGTCGGGCACTTTGAAGTCGAGCGCCTTGAGGTTGGGCACCCTGAGGATTGTTGTCGTTGCACTCGTCATCACGTGCCGGCGATATATCCACATTTTTTGGGTAATCCATTTTTCTCCTAACAGGGTCATCAGTGGGTCCTTCCAGAATTGGACGACTACAATGCCCTACGTTAAATTACACTTGAAAATCAAGGAATCTAATTAAAGATTTTTAAACTATAAGAACAATTTACGAACATTGTTGAAGCTTGGAGGACTAAAATTATAATATACTCTAAAAGAAAAAATAAGTTGAACTCATGCATGGTTGAGGTTCTAATCATGAACACTTATTATCAAAACAGCTACAATATGCACCACATCTTCCATTTTCAAAAAAGGTTTGAATGACACATCTAATTGCCTCACATGCAACATGTAGGGCATTGAATTCATAATATCTGTTGGATGTCGTAGCATGCAGGACATGGTGTAACAACCCAAAATCTCATCCAAAATGGCTAGTCGGAAAATATTATTTAGATTCTTTAATCCGTATAAGCATCTAAGATCTACCCAGCAAATAACTAACGTAGGACTAAATATATGCCCGCACGAATTCTCATATATGAAATGTACCACAAGTGCAAACAGTGACATACAAGTACACATCAAGCCTCATCCCACCTCGTCTGGTCTCTTGGACAACAATTTGCATCTTTTTCATTTGTGACACCACCTAGTAGGTCCAAGAGCTATTTCAATCCTATTTGAATTGGTCTGCCTGCACAACTGCTATCTTGTCCCATGTGGTTGTATTTTTCTCTCTTCAATGTTACAAAATAAACATTTCATTTTGATGAACCTTGCATGGCATTGCTTGGAATTGGCTTGGAACATATTAAAAGCCTTCCTGATAAGAAGCCACCCTGCTTTGGCACATGAAAAACTGATCTCCAGTCTCTCTATTTTCATTCTTAAGTCAGTTGTCAGGGCTGAACTTCCCCTTGTCGTGGCATTGATGTCCTACGAGTGGGACTTTTTCTAGTACCACTTCTGGTCGAGAGACACTGATCAACAAATTTTCTTATGACTGTAAATGTCATGCAAGTTGAGATGCTACCTATTCTAATACTTCATTCTCTTGCTTGTAACTCACCTTGAAACATGAAGTGTCCAAGCGTCAAGTCATATAAATTGATGTGATATGAATTATATAGGGGGAGAGAGAGAGAGAGAATATCCCACTCGAATAACAATATGGAAGTAAGACAATGAGAAGAAAATTTAGAATTCTAAGTCAAAGAAGTCTTTCATCGTAGATAAATCTTATCTAAAGTGGCATAGGTCCCCTCTACATAATTTTAATCAACTCTGGGGAAGTGAGTACAAGCTTCTTACGGCCTTCTCACCGAACCTATTCGTAGTTGGTCCACTTTCTCACCAAAAACAAGAGCGCATGCTCATCTTTCTAGTAGAACAGGGAGAGTTCGAAGTCAGATGACACCTTTGGTATTGGCCAAAAAGCATTTCGTTTTCTAGCACTTGAGTGCTATATTGACCTCGTTGCAGAGGGCTGCTACTAAAATCAAATAACTCTTCCTGATCTCCTGTTCTTGCTTTAATCTTTTTCCTGCTTTTATGCACTGTTGTTCGGTTGTTTCAGTCCTTGGGTCTCGGATCGATCTTATTGGGTTTTATTCATCAAGCTAAATCGAACACGTACGTTGATCTACGTGTGCAGTAGATGGCAGAGATATTAATAACACTCTAGGCTTTATTTCCTCCAAACTTGCTAAGATCATGATTAGAATTCTACAAGAAGTGCAATTCTCAAAAATCTAAAAGAAAAAAAGAAGTAAAAAATCTACGAAGAGGGTCGACCCCAATAAATTGTCCCTGCCATTTAATCTTAGCGCCATGTGGCTCCAAGACTTCGACCCGATCAAGGAGAAGAAAGAGCTGGATTAATGGCATGAACTGATCGAGATTAGAATTACAATGGCTTAATTTAATGCATGAAGAGAGGAATATGATGCGACCCTTAATTTCTTAGCCACGAAGGATACGTCGAATACATATAAGCCGGCACAAATTAGGCTATTAACGGTGGACTTGGTAGTTTCCTGCTATATTTCGATCTTGAAGCCATTAACATACATGCAAGTCACCTCATGGCAACAAATGCACACCATGAGGGCGGTAGAACTCTGCAGCTTCACTGGGCTATTTACACGCGAAGCAGTCTGTTAGAACCGTAGGCACTGCCATCTCACTAAAACCTGCAAGTGATAGTGAAGGCTTAACCATAGTCTTTAAACTGACCATCCCAAGTGCCCCCCCGGCATTCGATTGCGACTTCGCCCATACTGAACTCCGCCGTAGGCGAGCCTTGCTGACCTGGCCCACACCGGCCTCCACCAACAATCCCTCCCAGCAAGCAAGCCCTGCTGACTCAGCCCACACCGACCTTCGCCAACAATTCCCACCCTACAGCAAGGGAGTTTTTCTTCTTTTTTTTTAATCGCTTATCCTGGGAATCGAACTCGTGTCGTTGGCTCTAATACCACTGTTAGGACCGTAGGCGCTACCATCTCACTAAAACCCGCAAGTGATAGTGAAGGCTTAACCATGGTCTTCAAACCGACCATCTCAAACACTCCTCCGGCGTTCGATTGCAACTTGGCCCACACCGGCCTCCGCCGCGGGCGAGTCTTGCTAACTTGGCCCACACCGGCCTCCACCAGCATAGTCTGTCTTCCTACCAATAGCTAGCTGTTGCTTCTGGATTGCGACCTCTCAAGCATGCGATAATGGCGATTGAGAACCTGAATATTATGGAGAGGGAACCTGCACCGGGTAGCACTCGTCACCTTTATCATGGATGTCGAACATTACAAAATACGTAGAAAGAGGAAGCTTTTGTCGAACACCTAAAAAACACCTCCTAAGGTTGAGACATGGAACCTCCTCTTAATCTAAGAAGGCGGCAGCCACTTGACTGCAGTCTTATTAGCAAAATTACCTTTGAAATTTTAAATGGTTTCTGCTATTCTCAAAAGATCTTAGGGGCTGAGGGTCCGTTTCATATTGCTTATGTTTTCTGTTTTCCTTGTCGAAAATCCGATAAGAAAAGTAAACTAGGCTGAAGGACATGTATGATGAAACTGTTTTGTTTCTTTAAATTGTTTGTAAATTCTGTAGAGCTTTTGGAATCAAGGATTTATTGGCTTCAAAACAGAGTGCAAATAAAAGTAAAAAGTAGCATCTATTTTCTGCAAAAACTATCTTGAAATCAATTTCCATGCGACATTTTACTAATCTGCAGAGAAACAACAATAAAAAACAGCAATGATACCAAACGTGCCCTTAGGATTTCAAGCTGGTAAAAGCCTCACTTGATCCTCACCCATGCGAATATATTTCTCAAAACAGGAGAGTAGAAAATGCCAAGCAACCAGCACTCAAGTGGCCCATATGGGTGAAAGCCCAAACTGAGAGACATGACTGAATCCTTTCAGCTGAGAGCCATCCAAGCCTGAAAGGACCTGTGATTCATGAGCTTTGGGGTGCGATAACTGGCCCCATTTTCCCTATCTTAATCTTAAAACAAGGCAATTTGTACAGATTCTGCTACATTTCTCCTTACTCCTCTCATAAACTAAGGAGAAATGGAACAACATTTATAACAGATGCTGTTTTTCTGTTTAACTTCAAAATGAGCATGCGGCGAATTGATATTTATCCTCAAGAAGTCATTACTTAGTTTTTATGATTCGAAATTGTTGGGGACTGCAAAATCTACGCATGGATGTTAGAAAAGGAATGTGTTGTGGGCCACATAGAGAGAAGGGACAGCTATCACCATTTCCATAGCAATACAAGCGAAGGACTCTATGAAGTTACAAGCTTTAGAATTTTCCAAAGGAATTTTATTTCAACTCACTTTAATTTGCTCTCTTTGATGATGTAGTTACTGAAATGTGTTGATCTGATGGATCTTCGTATCATGTATCCTTACAAAAGAAAAGGAGAAAGGAAGGAAGGAAGGAAAAAGAAAGAAAAAAAACAACTCTAACAACAATGAACACGAAGTAGGCTCGCTGTTCCATCCAATTTCTTGAGTTCTGGACTTGCGACCATGCCTTCGAATCCTTTCAGACAAGTACTTAATCCGAATGGCATGCTCTTGCTTCTTCCCAGGTTCAGTTGCAATGCATCCATTCAGAGGTGCCACCTCCACTCCAAAATCAGGTTCTTGGCATGATCAAGACTGCGACGAGCCCACAGCTTAGCTTTTAAAGAAACCGGCTCAAGCCAGGGCCTTAGAACCAACAGAGAATCGATGATTCGGCTAATCACCATGCAGAGAATAAGCACCACTCCCAACTGCAAGTTGGCCTTGAAGGCATGAATAAGCCATGAAGCTGAATGGAGAGTTTCATAAGCATCAATAGATGTGATCATGAAGAGAACAAGAGAGGATGCAAGCAAGAGGAATGTTAGGAGAAGGAAAATACTAAGCAAAAGGATGCAGAAGACTACAGAGCCATGGAGAAGGGCAAGGAGGAGAAGGTCTAAGTTGGGCACCATTGGCTCAAAAGCCAGAGGGAGACGACAACACCGAAAGAGAGAGAAGGATACTAGGAAGGTATTGTTGGATGGAGTGATTTGCACTCAATTCTTAGAAAATAAAAGTTTGCTACGAAACTTATACTTTGATGTTCTTGGGAAGGTAGAAACCTGCAATTCTAGACAAAGCATCCAACCACATTACACCCTTTTCCGGGCATCATTAGTTCAAAATTAAGTTGGCATGGCACAGATTCTGGTTAACTAAACGTCACCGATTAGATTGACAGAAGCATAAAGTGCTCATTCCATTCTGAAAATGTATTGTATGTTTAGAAGACTGAAAAGAATCTGAGTGCCGTGCGAATAATATTGAAGTGACTCAATTCACATTTCCACCTTCACAAGTAAAGACTAGGAAGTACTCTGGAATTGCTTGGTGAAGAAAAAGATGTAGTGAGAACAATTCCATCCTTCATAGAAATTTATGATGAGATTATTACCATGCAAGAAAATATTTAGCCACTGAAACGAAAGTATCGATAGAATGAACGGTAGTTGCTGAAATAAAACCCCTTAATGTAATCAAAAGAAACTTTAGCTTGTGTCACTTACTACGAGGTCCATGGATAGAATAATTTTTTGCTCTCTGCGTGGCCGTTCTTAGTGAGGTAAAGAGGTCCTTGGGCACTACAATTCCATGCCAGAGTCGTAGGGTTAACTAAATTTGTGTACCTCCTTCCCACTCCCACTGTGACCACCAAAGAAATTTCATTTATTAGCTAAGGAGGGGTTGGAAGATTGGGACAACCTAGGGAACAGGTAACATAATAGCAGCAACATAAATTGGCTTGGATTGCTGACAAAGTCTCCGTAGCTTCAGACAATACTTTGCTAATTTTTCTCAGTTAAAGCACACAACTTCAGCAATGAATGCCGTACAAGTCCACATGCTTACATTAAATATTTGCATGGGATATTATCTTCTGCCCTTTCCCCAACAGGGTGCCGTAAAGCCAAATGATCCTTTGCTACGACCACGGCAAAACATGAGGCTACGGAGAGGAAGGTTAGAGACATGAACCTTGGAAAGGATTACAGATGACCCCTAGTGCATCTTCTTGACTAAAATGAATTGCAGTAAACATCAATTTAAGCCAAAGAATGGAGGAAAGAAACTATTTATTGTTATCATTTCTTATTTCAAAACAGAACACTTGCTTTAACACCTACACCAAGGATGAGAGATGCTTGTCATGAATATCATCTTTGCAAGCAGTCAAGCTCTTAAGTTAATCCACGATCTCCAACACTCTTAATTATGGGTTCTTTTTGATGTCAAAAGAAATCTCTAATATCTTTGATACCATGACCCTTTTGGGCTTCTCATTTCTCAAGCATTGCAAGAACATATTATTACATAGCTGGTTGAGGTTTTAGCTCTGCAGATAATCATATCTCTCTTTAATCTCCATTTTTAACACCTCTATTCCCTCAAGTCCTCGAATACATAACTTGTACTAAGACAATCCATTGTCAACTTCTTCTGAGGAGGATCGCTAATTGTGGTGGATGTTGGATTCTCTGAAAGAACCATTGTGCCCCTGAGAAATACAAATGCTCTTACAACCCCCATGCTTCTCATGTACTCCAGGAGATGATATTCATTTGATCTTCATGGCCATGATGGGTTCAAGTTCATAGTAAAATCAGTGTATCAAAAATACAAAGTTGGCAATTTGTTCATGGATGATGTGTGCGTTCATCTCTGTCGTCCAAACACAATCATCAGTACTGTAATAAAATAATATTATTGTCAGGCTAAAAAGACTGATATCTGAACCTACCTAATTAGATCCATGGTTTGCATGTTCCCATCACAATAGACAGATTATACTCTCCACGAGTATCTGGCTTCATAGAAGGGAAGAGAGTGCATCAAGCAACTCAGGTTACCGAAACTAAAATGTCAACTCTCTCTGGTATAAAAGGAGGATTAGAAGAGGCGATGAGGAATAATGAGGGTGAAAGGGTTTTGGAATACCTCACGGTTGACTCGGGGTTGAACTGCAGCACAAGAGCAGACCTGAAACCTCATCCCTGAAATGGTTTGATCCAAGCTGCCAGGTCCACAAAACTGATCTATAGCATGACTTCCGCACATTTACCGGGCAATTAACACCAGCCAATCTGATTTTGAAGTATGAAAGCATGATGCAGGCGACAAAAGCCAAAGGAAAAGGGCACAGCATTTAGATTTTTTACAGTTCATCACACTGGAGCCACGAAAAACTCATTGTAAACAGTGAAAGAGGTCATACATTGGATCTCCTCATTTTAGTACCAACAAATAATTTCAGACAACATCAAAACTGCAAAACCACGATACAACGGCCATTATCCTCCAAGAAAACTTGAGGCAGGAGGCAGCATTCCATTTTAGATTGTTTGACATAAAAGGACCTAATCGCAGACTGTTTCGCTCACAATAAATGATATGCCCCCCCCCCCCCCCCCCCCCCATAAAAAAAAGGGATAGTTAAAAATATTAATCCAATTGCCAGATTTTTATTCTGTTAAACCAATACCCGATTTGTCCAAATCCACATCTCCCATTCCTGTGTCTTCCTCCTCTTCTGAATCATCGCCATCAACTTCTTCATTAGCAGATCGCAGTTTTGCCATATGTTCTGCAAGTAGATTATCATCCCGTTCGCTCACCTACACAAGAATGAAAGTCCCAATATAAATGCCACAATGGTAAACAGTCCAAGTACATGAGAAAAGAGGCTCAAACCTCGTCAAACTTGTCACAAAGGAGACAAGGGGGTGGAGGAGGGCAAAAAATAAAAACTGATGGTCAATCTAGCAAATACCATTATGGGAATTGGTATGGTGTTTACCACTAGAATTGGACCATGCTCCCAAAGATAATATAGTAGCATAGGAAACGCATCTTTAGCAGTACATATATACATACACACACACACACACACACAAAAACAAAGATATACTGATAGTATATGTACATATATAAAAGGAAAAATTTTCCCTAGGGATGTGGAGGAGAAAAGTAACAAGAAATTATTTAGCAGAAAATTAATACTCACAGCTCTTGGTGCCTCCTTCACTATGAGTTTACCCTTGTGACGGTCTATTTCTTCAGTGCATGCCTTGATAGCATTATTTAGAATTGTTATTCCTTGTTCCTGCCCATCAAAAATATAATGAGATAAATAAGAGCACAAATGGATATGTTTCAGGTCTCTGCCTATAATTACACATTATACATCTACTTGTTTAAAAGAAGATAGATATAGGAAATTAGACATGGATTGCAACAAGAGCAGGGTCACAAAGGTCTGAAAACTCATCTTCAACTTCAGGTTTCGGGCGTGAGACCGTCAATTTTGCTAATTTCAGTGGTATTGACAATTGTTGCCCACATTTTGGAGTTTTGATCAAGGAAGCCAGAAAAAATAAATAAGAAAACAATGGAAAAATAAAGCAAACTAAGAAAACTTGTATTGTAAAATTTGGAGCATTTTGTGTTTAGAATCCCTCAGTGTATGTGCCCATGTTTTGGATTGAAAGTATGAATTAAATCTTTTGGGCTTTTCATAAAGCTTCACTGATCATGGATTTATAATTGCAGTTCATGAGAGCATTGATAATGAGGTTGGTAGAAAGCACCTTGCTTAATTCACGTGAGTTCTCCAATCACCCCTACCTTTGAATCTTGGAAGGCAATTAACCTATGCACATTCACTTTAACCTAAACACATTTTTATTCCAAAATAACTGAGATGATCCAAATATTTATCTTCATTTGAATCTATTTTGTTACTTATTTACCCTATTTTGTTGCTACATATTTACCAGCCATGGATATCCACGTGAGCTCACCAAGACTTTATAAGCACTACGGAACTTGAATACTATTGTCATCCTACCTTGAAAAATTCAGAACAACTTGGCAAGCAAATTAAAGATTTCTCAAGGAGCATATCCAATAACTAATCAAAAATGCTGTTGGAACTAGTTTTATGCATCTTGGAACTGATGTCAGTAAAAAGCTAGTTACTGATGTCGGTAAAAAGCTAGTTGACAATGCACGCCTATTCTTTAATGTGTAGGACTCAATTCATTCATTTTTTTTAGCCTACAGGTGTTGAATGAAATGATGTATAAGACCATTAGCATTTCTGATAAATTTGTCTATTTTTCTCCTTTTTGGTATAAAACGCCTGGAGTAATGAGCTGCAAAACAGTGGGTAGCCAGCCTCCCAGCTTGGTAAGTTGGCAACTTCTGATTAATTTGTTGACAAGGGAAAAACCATAGTTCAATGGAGCTGCCACTGAAAATGTCACTACCTCATCAATAGGCAGCAGTTTTACCTTGTTTTATGCACCTCATTCTTTTAAGGAAAAGTAATCAAATAGTCATCAAAAAAAGCCTTAAAATCAGACAATGGAATTTGACATATACGAAGGAATATATAGCCACAAAAAACAGAACTTCGATGATCTTCAAAATATATCAGCCATCAAGAGTTTGCAAATGACTTCCTTTCCCAAGAAATTGTTCTCAAAATAGGCTTCCATGTTTTTCTGGCTTGCTGTCTCAAAATTATCAAGTGAAGGCCCGTTTCACCATTTGATATCATGAGTACAACAACATGGAGCATATTCCACAAAATTCACATGGTAAGAAGCAAGAAACCAAAATTTTAGAAACAGAATATCAAAGTAAGGAATCATATTGCATATATTGATAAATAATTAGAAATCAAAGATTTTTAACTCAGTCACTGCATCAGAAAGATTTTCTGAGGACATTGAAATTTGTGGAAGACAGATTAATATTTCAATATAAAGCTAAAATGTTTTGCTCTTATAGTCTCTTGCATGGTGAGCATTTCATGTGGAGCAAACTCAAGAAGTCATAAGAAAAAAAGACAAAAAAAAGATCGATCATAGATAAACGCCTAAAGGAAGCCACCATGCAGTCCTCCATCAACATTAAACCAAGTCAAAGCAAGAGATCACATGGCATGAACAAACACGTGATTAGATTTGACTCATCCGCCAAAACGTTGGGTTCAATGTTGTGACAATAAGGTGAAAGATAATACACAAATATTTAAAAACATGAAGAGAGAAAAGGATTCTTTAAACTTCACATGGACTAGATCTCCCTCAGCCATCACAAATCCTGTCTTTGACAAAGAATTAAAAATCAAGCACATTCACATTGTTGAAAACAACTAGGTAAAGACCCTGTAAGAACCACAAGAGGCAACTGGTAATTTATTGATCACATGCTTGTCTATTCCTATCTCTCTGTATTGCAAAAGATATCCTCAATCCATGTTTACTGGGGGTTAAAGCATTCTTTAAGATGCTACAATTTTTAACATGGGTTTTTTGTTTATTACCCTGACAGAAATCACAAACTCCAGATCCTTTGCCAATAATAGATTTATTTAGCATCCCAAAAATCACCATTTCATCCTGCTTTATGTTGGTTCAACATATTCTCTCTTTTACATCCACCATAGGTTTCACTCTACCTCCAACTTATGCAATTCAACAATGTTACTGAATCTTTTCTTTTTAACTTCCTTTTTGATTTTTCAACACTTTGGGTTTAAGCATCCATTTCCTATCTTCACCCCTTCATTGAACATCTTTTAAAGCATTGGAATCCCATGTTCCTAAACCACTGAATGCTGTGCAAATCATTAGAATCCCGGAAATCAGATAGACACGGTCTAAATTATACCCCATTGCCCCTAGATGGTCTTAAGAAAATGTGATATCCCAAAAAAAGCCTTGTTTGAGAGACTTATTTATCACAGATTAGATGGAACCTTCAGCTCATTTAATTTAAAACTCATTCTGAGGTTGCTATGAGCATGATCGAAGCACTGAATATTATTTTAGTTTTTATAATGTGGATTCAACATTTATTCTCCTCAAGTTAATGCTCTTCTTTACTGCATTCTTTACATTCATCTAATAGTGCCCTTCATACTCAACTTGTTCGTTCTATAAAATTTATCAATGCATTATGACATATTTTCCCAACAATTTGGGAATTTAAATGACCCTCTAATCCATCTCTGTCAGGCTTAAAGCCAAATAAAATTTCTGAAACATGTTCCAGACAAGTACAACCACTTCTCAAAATGGATTTATCCACTAAAACTGAGTCCTTTAAAACCTTACAACTTTAATCATTTAATCCTCATGTTTGCAGACCTAAACTCATGTCACACCAAGAATTCGAAAGATGCATCTGGTTCTGCGCAGCAATGAGCATGAAAAGCTCTATTTGCTAAAGGATATGACGCTAGGTCTGAATCTTTGTTTCAAAAGTCAACCCAACTTAGGATGCTAATGTTGACATATCGAGCCTGAGAAGACATAGTAATTACATAGTTACTAATATACAAGATTGTCTGAACTTTGTGAAAATGGAAGGACATAAATTAGCATAACATCATGGCATGATACAAAACAAGGATGCATTGCATTTACAATAATAAGCAACCCCAACATACGATCACATTGAACATTCAACAGAAACATGGGTAGCCAACCTGTTCTATCTACAAAGTTTTCATTCACGTTGTAATACTCACATATCAAACAATAAAGAACAGTTTCACCTTAAAATCATCCTATTAAATAGCTCTAGTACACCTCCTGTGTTTTGGATCATGGAACAAAACAGAAAGCAAGTAGTTTGTGCATAAATACTTCCATCATGCACTCCTAAATAACTAAGAAATTTTGCAATTAAAAAAACGGCCTTCAGGAACTATGACAATTTAGTGTCTAGGCTAAACCAGATCCCAATACTTCCAAAATTTATTGATTTTTATAAACATGGAAACTAGATTTGAGTCTGCTCAACTGATATTTCTGAATAATCTAAATTGAGTCCAACATGAAAAAATCAGGAACGTTTTCTTGACAGAAATATCTCATGCCCAAAGTTAACAGCTGATACTTGACTCTCTTTTTGTTTCTATCAGAGACAACATGTAGCACACAAGTAAGCTGACAGCGAAAGGAAAAGTGGAGGCTTACATACGAACTTCATATCTTTTTGCATGATGTTTGTGTTTCTCTAGCACTATCTAATATTTTCTCCAACCAGTCTTTCCCTGACCCTTTTGGACCATAAACCTCGAAGCAACTAAGATCCAACTTCTAAGAAATTGCAGCCTAAATAGCAATCTAAAAATTGTAAGAAAGCAACAAAAAAAAAACTAAATCAAAGAAAACAGCAATGCCAACCTTGTCAAGAGTTTGAGTGGTGAGGACATAAAGTGGAGGCGCAACCAGCTTTATCTTCACCGGGCAGTCATCATTGCCTGCAGCTTCCGCCTTCTTCATAGCTTCCTGCGAAGCAATTGAACAAGCATACAAGTCAAGAAGCATAAATATAATACAAGACACTAGATCAAAGGGAAAAAAAGGGCGCCACAAGTAGAAGAAACATTAAGAGAAATAAAAAAAACCCGATTAGGGAACCTTAATGTGAAGAACCCCATCAAATTGGAAGCATTTCATCTCCACATCAGCTCGTATCTTCAATGGTTGCGGGGTCATCCTTCTCCTAATGTTCTTGACCAAACAATCCTTAACCTCCGGCGTCATCGCCGGCACCACCTTAGTCACCTGCAGTCAATCTGCCCAATTAAGCCTTATGAACATTAAAATCAGCACAAAAAGTTCCAAACTTTAAGCAACTAGCAATCACCTCCTGCCCATCCGGACCGGCTTCCTTCACTTCTCGAGTAAGAGAATCAAGAACCGATTCAGGGTTCGTCACGATCAACTTGAACGCCTGAAAAAAAAACGAAAAAATCCGATCTTTCTTCCATAGAATACATCCAAGATGAGAAAAAAACGGTTTTTACTTCATAAAACATCGGAGAAAAGAGGAAGAGCGGATCTTATTCATTATCATCAGGGTTCAAGAAGTGAGGGACAAGCAAGCTGACCTCGAAGGCGTGGCCGTACTTGCGGTAGAGGGGCCAGCCGACATGGATGTAGAGGTCCTCGAGGTCGAGGTCCATGGTCTCGGCGACGTGGCGCATGATGGAGTGGACGAGCTTGGACTTGTTGTACCGCTCCTCGCACGTGTGGATGTCCTCCTCGGAGACGCGGCGCTTGCTGAGGTCGATGTAGCCCTTCTCCCGGTCGACGCGGAGGACCATGACCGGCTCCTGGCGGCCAACCTTGATGAGGCTGGAGACGCTGCGGATGCGGCGGCGGGAGAGCTCGGAGAACAGGATCATGCCCTCGATGTTGTTGTACTCCAGGAGGGACACGTACGCCCCCATGTCCGCGATGTGCTTCACCTGGATCATCACCGCCATGTCCACCTCCGGGTACTTGGCCTCGTACATCCGGCACTCCAGATTCGGCATCTTTCTTTGATTTTTTTCCCCCTCCTGAGACTACGGTTAAGGTTTAGCCGGCTAGGGTTAGGGTCAGGGTTTTCCGGTGTTCTCCTCGACGAAGACGGAGTGGGAGAGGGGAGGGCCGAGGTTAGGGTTCGGTTGCGCCAGCCGAAAGAATAGTAACCGAGGCAGGAGTTGGGTGTAAATAAATGAAACGTCCGGGCCACTACTTCAAGATTAATAACATACCATAATATAATATATTTTTAGCATCATATTATATATATATATATATATATTAAGTATATATTTGTTTATGGGTATTTTCGCTATCACCAAAATTCCGTGAAGTTAAAACAACTTTCCGACCAGTAGATGTAGAAATGGGCTTGAGCTGGGCCAACTTTGAGTCGGGCTTCATTCTAGGTCGGAAAGAGTTCAAAGTAGGTTTGAACTTAAATGTATATTTCAGACTGGGCTCCGATATGTTACTGGACCGGCTTGAGCCTGAGTTTGATCAAAGCCCAAAATGGAGCCCGAATTCAATCTCAAATCAATTTGTTCTTGTATATTGTTATTTAGAGAATATTGAGGTAGTAAAAGATAAATTAAAATGGTTTTAGCTGAGAATAATGTATTATGTATCATTTACTTGTGTTATAGAAGAGCGCCCAATTTTTAGCTAGCTCATTTACATGTAAAGCAATATTATAAAATAGTAAATTTCAATCAGGTTTGGGGCAAATCTATTTTTGACCCAAAGAGATAATTTGAGTCGGCCCAATCTAGTTTAGGTCAGACCCAGGCCTAGGCTTAAGTTGGGCTCGGGCTTGGATTATCCAAAAAAATTTCAGCCGAAGTCCAGCCCGGAGCTTGAAAAAAAATTCTGACCAAGTTTGGGTAGAAGAATGGCTTAGCCTAACCCAGCCAACTTCCACCCCTATCTCCTAGTAAGTACTTTTGGAAAAACTCCAAAATAGTACTTCTTCAACTAGGTTGTTCTTTTAGCTTTGTAAGAGAGCGATCAGATTTTTTATTAAATACCATCATACCATCCAAAAATATCTTTGGAGGGTCAAAAAAAATATTTTCCGACTCTCCAAAAGTTTTGCCAAATGGGTCTAACGTTTCCAAATACAAAATAAAGCTCAAGTATGAAAATTTGTGTGCAAAAACATCTTTTTACTAGGTTATTTAGAGGGCTAAATTATAAAAGTAAAAAAGAGATGTTAGGTTTTTCGTGTGTGAAGCTCTATGATTAATATTAATTGTAGCATTAATCTGTAGAAAGAACAGGGGTGTTAGGCTTTTGCACAAGAACCCCAGTCAAATAAGACATATTACTAGAGACACTAGAGATTATTGCCTTTAACACCCAATCTTAATTTGAAAAATTCTGATGTACCAGAACTTTCACATTACTCCATATATATATATATATATATAAGCAAATATATCGGATTAATCTATATAAAGACAGAAATATTAGCACTTTTTGCTGATAACCCTCCGCCATGGTAAATATTACTTAGAGGTCTAGATTGTTATAAGAATGAGATCCTGGACTTTTTTTTTCCATGCGAATGCCTTAAGTAGGCAAGTTGCAAAAAATAAAAGCAATTTTGTTGGCAGCAGGATTCAAACATATAATATAATACTTAAAGGTTTTTAATGTAAACAATTCTGATTTGTCAGAATTTTCACATAACTACAAGTATAATTAAGTATAAATATCAGATTACTGTGTAAAAAGACAGAGATATTAAAATTTTTTCCCTAAGAACCCTTCGCAATAGTTAATATGACGTAGAGGTTTATATTGTAAAAAATGAATAAATAAAGAGACACTAGAGATTATTGCCTTTAACACCCAATCTTAATTTGAAAAATTCTGATGTACCAGAACTTTCACATTACTCCATATATATATATATATAAGCAAATATATCGGATTAATCTATATAAAGACAGAAATATTAGCACTTTTTGCTGATAACCCTCCGCCATGGTAAATATTACTTAGAGGTCTAGATTGTTATAAGAATGAGATCCTGGACTTTTTTTTCCATGCGAATGCCTTAAGTAGGCAAGTTGCAAAAAATAAAAGCAATTTTGTTGGCAGCAGGATTCAAACATATAATATAATACTTAAAGGTTTTTAATGTAAACAATTCTGATTTGTCAGAATTTTCACATAACTACAAGTATAATTAAGTATAAATATCAGATTACTGTGTAAAAAGACAGAGATATTAAAATTTTTTCCCTAAGAACCCTTCGCAATAGTTAATATGACGTAGAGGTTTATATTGTAAAAAATGAATAAATAAATTCGTCGACAGCAGGATTCGAACCTGCGCAGGCAGAGCCCAACAGATTTCGAGTCTGTCTCCTTAACCACTCGGACATATCGACCCATGGGAAAGCGATTAAACATATCAAATAATACTTTATTTAGTTCGAAGTTTGGAACACCCCTAAAGGTGATCTGGTGGCATTTGTAAGTAAACCTAAAGAGAGTTTTACCCCCCTTGGCACATGATAACTGTAATATTTTTTTTCCAACGCTAGTTTTGGAGAGGGCAAGGGCACAGGCTATCGGGATTTTCCACTTTGGCCATTCGAAAGTTTTTTTGATAGTTCGGGATACTTGGGGCTCTGCTTTTGCTCCTATGGCATCTTACTTAGTATTTATCACTTGAGAGTCTTTACCCTCAAGCTTTCTTAAGATATACTTTGACGGGTGCGTGTTGGAGGGTAGAAAAGAGTTGGTGGTGGCTTCATCATTAGAAGCCCTGATTTTAGATTGGTTGTTGTGGGGTGGGTGTCAGTTATTCACTTGTTCTGTTTCTGGGATAGAGCTAAAGGTTGCTTTGGTTGGCCTTAGCCACGTGCGGAGTTCCTTGAGGGCAAATACCATAATGTTGGAGGGCAACTCTGCTATAGTGAGTAGTTAAATCCAAAGATGGACTAGTGATGTGAGGCCAAACTCCCTGATTCAGAACATCTAGCATCTTACTGGTAGTTGTTCAATCTTTATATATAGTAAGGCATGCTTATCAGAAGACGAATGGCGCAGTGGATTGAATGACAGCGTATGTGACAGATCATTCGGGAGGACTTCTCTGGTCTTCTGAGACCCATATACCTATAGCATTCGGAGACATTTTACTTTTTGATTTTCATGGTTGTACTCTTATCAGATTTATGTAATATGAGTTCTAAGCCAAAAAAAAAAACACGTCTACTGTTAAACATAAATATTTACACTTTCTGTTTACAACCCACTACAAGTTGCCATCCATCCCAAAGAAATTGATGGAACAGTGGAAATATAAAGAAACCTGGAATCAAATGACAATTTACTTTTAAACATACGTACGTAAATGTCTTTTACATGAAGGGATGTTCCTTTCTAGCTTCCAATCCAAGATGTGCCACTTTTTTTTTCCTGTATCAAAAACATAAGTATAGCATATCTTAGATTGGAAGCTAGAAAGGAACATCCCTTCATGTAAAAGACATTTACACCCATAAGGAAAAGAAAGGTAGAAAGCATAACCATGACAAATCTCCAAATTATTTCCACTTAAAAGAGTTCTCCATCTCTCCTGAACAGCTCCATCACAAAACTATTCTATCTTTTTTTTTTTTTTTTTTTTTGCTAGAGCGGATGGATTCATACTTGATGAGTATGAATGCACGTAATAAAGTCAGAAAACAAAATATTCCGAAGTGCTCGACGTACCTCACTGTCTCCAGCCCACAGGGCATCCCGGAGTGACTGGCCATGTAAGCAGTCATCCAATTCATAGCCTCATTGGCTTTTCGGAAGACATGCTTGGCCTTGAAGGTTTCATCAGCATCGTCGCGCTGATTGCCTTCTATCTTTTGCAGCATTCCCCTTGGAATAAACAGAACTGGGAGGAGAGAAAAAGCATGGAGATGATGTCCACCTTCAGTGGCTTTTTACACTGTACACCTCTGCGTTTCACCAGTGGCTGCGTGACCCTCTTTTTTTGGTAGAATCTTTCAGGAGTTTGTCTGCTGATCAGTATTGACAGCAAGCCAACCTTGTGTGGTGGATCTTTATGTGTTTGTCTCCACATTGATGTTGGAATTGGAGGGTGACACTGGCAAGAACACATGGGAGCAAAGAAAAGCGCGAGCCAGGAATCACTGAAAAGTAGTAGAACAGCGCACATGCCGCGATGGAGGCGAAGGCAGTCTCTACTCTCTGCGGCCCACACGACGACTCACGCAGCACCCAGGACTTGCTTTCTGCTGACTGAAGAAGTCCGAAGATGGAGACGCGCCATTGACCAAAGCTCTTGATTTCCTGGACGCTGAAACCACTCTTACCGCAATATCTTCTTCGTCATAAACTGTTGGAAGATATCAATGAGCTCTCTTTATGTGCTTCCCTGTTGCGGCCGCGCCGCTCAGGGCCTGTATGTCAGGTTTCTTTCAGGTGGCTGCTGCCGATTTCAGGTCTCAACCAACTACTTGCCGGCAGGATTGATCTTTGGATCTTGCTGGATCGATGGACGGAGACATGGGGACATGTTATCAATTAGGAGGTGTGGCGAGCAAGTGAACTGCTCGGTGGAGGAAATGGTGGATCAAATAAGTGGCCAACTATATTTGAGGCACCTTTCTCATGTTCCTGCCCTAAGAGGTTTTTGGAGGCCGTGGCGGTAAATGCAGGGGGTTCGCTACGGTGTGTGTGTTTTGTATCGCAAAGATCTATACATTTCTTGATGACCTCCATGGCATCTGATCGTGAAGATGGAAACTCGTGTCGAGTTGCATGCTAATATAGAGCACGTCGTCATCGTTTTTTTTTTTTTTTTTTTTGGTACGTCGGCTGCTCACACTAATCTTGCATGAGCACGATTAGCGATGTCAAGAGAAAGAAGACAACCCAATAGAGAAGGTACAGAAGAACTTTGCGATGGAATGATATAGGGGATATCGAGGAGTGTACATGCTCTATGCAGTGCAAAACACCAACCGTAGAAGATCCTGACTTGCAAATGTAGCTCGTTATAGGAATGAGCGGCAAAAAAGAATTCATCTAGTCGATATGCAAAATTGGTTGTGGCAAAGCTTCTTGTGGGTTTTTCGGCTGTTTGAGTGGTAGCCTAAGTAGAAGATTAATTTGAGCAAAAATTTTTATATGGGAAGCGATGTGATATATCGTATGTCGTGATAATGGGAGGCACTTTTAACCTTATTGCGCATCCGAGAATTTTGGACCAGTCTTAATGCCTTCGCACTTGGCTATCATATCTTCACTTTCTAAAGCTTTTGGTGGTGGATCCTTTTGGTGTTCTAGTTCTGATTCCAATCAATGGTTTCCACTGGGAAAACTAAATGAAGGCCTACCACCACTTCTTCACCTTTTTTCTAGTGTCCAAGCGAAGTGATTGTGTCTCTGCCTCTTCGAGCTACCTCTAACTTTCACTCCCCTCTCTCAGGGTGTATATATTACTTCAGCCCCACACATCAAAAGGGTTTGCTTTTATTCACTTTACATGATGGTTGGGTCCCTTTAACACAACACACACACACAGGCCCAAAACCTATCATCTCATGCCAGCAGACAAAAGCCTTAGAGAAATTATTGGTTAGACCAGATCCACCAGCTCAATAGCAGATCAATCCAACCACAAACCAAGTCTCATATCTCGATACAAACCAAGTTGCATCAGACAAAAAAAAATTGACTCAGATAGGAACCAAGACCCATCTCTCGATAACTGACTCAGATAGGAATCGACTCCCCATCCCCTTATCCTAGTAGCAAGAGATGACACTATTGAAGCAAGCACTCAATAAAACCAATTTACATTTTTTTTTCTCTTGACTTGACCAAGTTTAAATTTTGGCTAATATAAAAGTTTTTCTAGACCAAAGGTGATTGGCTGGTCATTCAATTTTATAATTTCTAAAAAACCAAAATATCCATGAACTAAGATAATTATGATTTCCATTAACAATTTGCAACTCATGAATGAACCATATTTTTATTAGTGCACTAGTATATGGATCCATAATCACTGCATTTAATTTGCTTTGCACATTAAAATTCCTTTTGAATTACCAACAAATTTATCCATAATTTGGAAATTTCTACCTAGCAAAACTATATGTCAATGCAGAACATGTATGCAATTTTTTCCTTTGTGTATCATAAAATATCAGCAATTATTTCTTTGTAACTTGAGGAGTTTTTTTTGCCTTGCCTAGTTTCATTAAATCAAATCCTGAAACAAACCTTGAATCTGGAAAGTAATATTTGCTGGTAATCATACAACTTGTTTAATTTAAGTAGTGCCAATTCATAACAAAAATTCCCTGAGACTTTACTAACTGAACTATTTGGTATTTTAATGACATTCACTTGAATTGTTGTCACTATTATTATAGTACATATGAAGATGTTATTGTAAATGTTTGATTTTTTTAGCAAAGTTATTGTAATTTTTCAATGGAAATGGTGAGTTGCGTTCTGACATTATGGGTATGGAGGCTAGCTTGATGAAGGGACTGCTGATCGTCCTGCCATGCAAACAACCTCCAAAGAGGGCCCTACCGGCCTAGATTGGCCACTTAATAGCTTCCCTCTTGGAACCACATCTGCCTAAATCCTCTCATGAATGGACTAATCATGGTAACCACAATGGAATGAATCCATCAATCAAGTGGTTAGCCTTGCCTAACAAGTTGATGCACTCAGAAGCTCAGCCAACTGATGCACTAAATTTTGCATGATCTACTTGACCAACCTCCCCATGGTATATGTTAATTCAAAAAGTAAATTGTTGCTGAAATTTTGTCCGCAAAACAGGTCTTGATAAATTTTTTATAAAAGAAAATTGCCTCATAGCTAGGAGTGTCAATGGAGGCCGAAAATAAGCCAACCGAATTCAAAGCCAACCTGAAACGTTTGGTCTGGGTTTGAAAAACAAACTCGATAAGCTATAAGGTTTGGTTTTGGAAATCTTATTAGTTTTGGTTTGGATTTAGGCAGAACTATACCTGAAAATCGAAAAAACTAATCCATTATATGCATTTATTCACATACATACTTTACATACATACCTTTTTCAAGTAGAAAAAAGTGAAATTATAACCTATATTGTTCCACGAAACCATATTATTTGTTATAGTCCTTTTAATATATTCGATATATTTATTATTTATATATAGTTTGGTTATTTAGGATCTTTTCATTCTTTCCATCTTTACATTGCATCAATACCTAGATAACAAAAGTCATAGTTAAATGGATTCCCCTTTATGGATATAATTTATATATTTTATTTTGCTATATTTCACAGTTCATGAGATAGTATTTTAGGTATATTAGATTATTTAAAGAACTAGCGTAAAAGTGTAATGAAATAACATGTTATAAATTGGATTTGCATTCCAAACCTAATCCGGTACCAAACTTTTTGTTTGGTCCACTATTGAGCATGGATATATAGTTTTAGTTGTCTTACCATTCAGATATAGATTTTATAAATATATTTTTGATTTGGGTGTGTCTGGCTAAACCTATATGGCCCCCCTCCTCTCTCTCTCTCTCTCTCTCTCTCTCTCTCTCTCTCTCTCTCTCAAATATAAACCTGTATGGGTAGGCAATGTCATATTTTCTAGCCTTTCTGGGCCACCCTCAAATAAGAATCCTATGAAAATTTAAAACTAGTAAATTAACAAGCAAATAGCCTGATTTCCTAGGCATTGAGGGCTCTTGTGAAATGATTTATACAATTCCTATCATCATTACAAAAATATTTTATTAAATGACTCCCTAGCTTTAGGTGGCAATCACCAACTCCCACATAGGACTATCATAGTTTGGGTTCCAAGAACTATTTATCCAATCACCAACTCCCACATAGGACTATTAAACCAAGCTACGAGGGGATGGGTGACCATTAGCATCTTTCTAGTTGAATTTGCAAGATTCTTATGCCTTAATTAAGCCATGGACACTCACTATTACTCTTGCATTTTCAACTCATATAACCAAAACTAGTGCCGTAAATGAAATTTATTTAGCAAGATGCTGATGAGAAATTTGTTTAGTATTATGTTATCCTTTATCTAAAATTTATAGACAACCAAATAGCCATCTAAAATGGGTGACTTGGACGATTCAAGACACCAGTAGATGGCATTCTGAACCTTAACATCAGCCGTAGCATCCTTAGCGGTAAAATGACGATAATACTCTTGAGGGAATCTCCATCTCAGGGTACGGAATGGAATAGAGGGATATCTTTGTTGCTTTGCTTGGGTGAGGTCAGTGCAGTGGGTGCAATAATTGAAAGCGGTTTTGGGTATCAAATTCCTGTAATTTTTACTGATATCATTGATATGGCTGGGAGAAAAAAAAATTCTTAATCCGGTAAACTCCAATGTCTCAATTTTTTTTAAAAAAATAGTAAAATTGATATTACATACTCTTAATTTATAATAGTAAAATCCATTTTTGCAAATTTGAATCGGATTTCTCTCAACAACTTTTCAGAAATAGATATGACCAGTAAAGAAAATACGAAAAAGCTAAAATTTTAAGAAAAATCTGTATTTCTACATCAATTGTGCTTTCTATTGCTCCACCTAATTCTTTCTTAATTGAGAGATACGTGCGATGAAAGTTTTTATTGAAAATAAAATTTTTAGTTTAATCCGTCTATTTCGAAGCTCAAGCGATGAAATTTAGATTTGATCACCACCTGCAAGGCCTTCTTAGAGGATCGTGCTATGCCATAGATTTTAAAAAATTATCTAATTTAAAAAAAAATATATATCATCTCAATTGAATATACCAAGTTATAAAATTTAAAAATTCGGCATATGATTCAGCTTTTTGAAACACATCGTCGTTAGATTTTGTCCAAATATACTCATAATGATTAAAATAATCTATGTCGAGTGCAAAGAAACAGTCAATATGTGCAAATTTTTCCGCCTTGCTTAGATATCAGGGCCAGCTCAAGCCTTAGGCGACTGTCTCAGTCACCTAAGACCCCCAGCCCAAAGAAAACTGTACTTCTTTCACATCTTAAAGCTAGCAGAAGTGTAGAACAGTGAGCTATACCGCCCGGCTACGCCGCTAATAGAGATAAGGCCGAAGCTTTTGACTCTATCCCAAACGGAGCTTTATTCCGTGGGGCTCCAATGGGTCCTCGCTGCACGGATGGAACTCGACAAGCTGGTCCACTGAAGGCTACAGCGGCCACATACCGCTCTTTCCCAGTCTTTGACACCGCACGAGGGAATCCATCTCTATTATTTTGCTCATAAGTGGACGTAGGGAGCCACCTACTTGTCTTGCATTGAACTGAAGACAACGTTTTGAGTTAAGTCCATTCCATGGGCCATCTTGTTTGATATCAAGACAAGTAGATCCCATTACTTCTCATCAATGGGATAATAATTTTGGCTCAGATACAACGCTTTAATAAATATCAGTTTTTTTCCCACATAAATCATGAGTCATTTGATCGTCATTTTATGTTTAACCCCACAAACTATGTCCTTTTAACCCCACAAACTATGTCGGTGTGTTTTGTATATAATTATATGTAAGTCTGCACAATAACAGATATTAAATACAAAGTATTCACCAAAATTAAAGGATGAAAATAGAATTTTAAATCTACGTGGACTAAAAACAAATAAGTACACGTCAATCTCAATTAACTCAGCCAAATAAAGGGCCTAACTATTGGCAGTTGGGCAATTCATGAGTCGCACTTTACGAGGTTTGGCGTTAAATGTTGCGAATAGGATTGACATATACCTAAACCACCCACTCGTGCGGACGGGACTTTAATGAAAGGCCGACCATTTTCCCACGAACTTCGCATCCTCCTTTGCCGTGTGGATGTAGGATTAGGGCTTTCACACGACCATCAAGATCTTTCGCATGCGTGCGTGCAACCAGTAAATCGTGCTTTGATATACATGTTTATATATGATTAAGTATGAATGTGTATCATGTATGATCCTGGATTTCAAAATAGTTTGGGATATGATTGAATCGGTCAAGCCTATGTACTCCATCTTATATGATATCAGTGACGATTCATTTTTTTTAATATAAATATTCTTTCAAAAATTTAAATTTATGTTATCTTTGTAAAATTTATATTTATTTTTTATTCTTATAAAACATTATTTTATATAAATCTAGCATTATTAATAAAAATCATATTTATTTTAATTAAAAATAAAATAAAGTAAAATTTTGAAATTATTTTTTTTGCCTTCCATCTTAATTGTTTAATTAATATTTTTTATATATTTATTTATTAAAAATATTTTAGTTATTTTAATTTAAAATTGTTAATTTTTCAATGATGCTAGCCGGCATGGATATATATGCAAAAATAAAAAAAAAATCAAAAATAAGTATTTTAAGAGGTATATATATATATATTAAATTTGAAAGAATATTTATATAAAATTTGATATTTTAGAGGGTATTTATAAAATAAAAAAAATTGGGATAAACGAATCATCAACCCTCTTACAGAGAAATTGTCTCCCGCATGGCTTCAGAACCGCTCATTTTTTCAGATTTTATTTATTAAATGCTCATCTCGATGCACTGTTATAAAAACTAGCGATTGTGATGGTTGATGTGGATGGTCTTCTTTCATCTTCCGGTGGGTCACCGGCAGTTCCTGATGGACGGGCAGTCAAAAGCCCATCGACGGTTGCCGTCAACTCCGGCGCGAAACACCGCCCATTGTCGCCGAGCTCATGACACGCATGGATCCATGCCGTCCGGATCATGATTCCACCGTATCTTACAGCGGACCAGATGTCTGTCCCGAACACCGAGCACACGGGATACTTCCTGTAGGCTGCCGGAGAGCAAGCGAAAGTCGTGTGATTGTGGTTGCTTGGCTTGGAGATACTGGAACGGAATGGTGTTTGGTGTTTCATGGGATGGCTTGGTCTGGATGGTTGGATACTGAGGGAGATCCTTGGCATTGCATGGATGGCGAGCCGTTCGATGCGGGGGCTGACCGCTGCGGAACACAATAATGACGGATGATTCAGGCGTGGTTGGACAAGGATTGGAAAGCTGTGTCGTCGCCTCACGCCCAAAGGCCAAAGCAGAGAGAGGGAAAGACGCCCAAAGATGACGCCCTATTTCTTTCTTTTCTTGAATTCTTATTGAACATATGTGTTGCTTAATAGAAATAGTTTTCAATTTTGCTAATTGAGGAACAAACGAACGATTGTGTCTCGGTTCTCTTCTTTATCCTATTTTTTATTTACTATTTCGTGAAATATTTTTTCAGAGCTACGGTAGAAAAAAATGATCAAGAATTAGATAATGATGGTGTATTAATTTTTATTCATGCTTTTATAAATATTTTTTTGTTGTTGTGATACAACTTTATACATCTAACTTTGCTTTCTTTATCTGATCATGATTAATTAAGAATAATATTCTATCGTATATGATCTTGATCATATGTTTAGCAATAGTAATTTTCTTGTCGATTCTTTAACTTTTTTTATCGAATAATATTTTTTGATTATTAATTAGTTTTTTATCTCACCCAACTTCAAGATTTGTACAATACAAAGAAAGAGGTAAGTATCGCCATTCACTCCCATTAGAGCAGGGAATTGAGTGGTGCTACATGGTATTTTTCAACCTATAAAAATGATATTGTGAGGATCTGTACGGGTGTGTGTTTAGTCCCGCATCAGTTATTTCGTGGATAGATTTTGGATACTTATACAGAATCAAGAAACCTAAATAATACCTTCTGGCTAGCCATGTTGGGTGAGATTTTGAGTTGTTACAAATGGTATCAGAGCGGATCTAGCCCATAATTTATGCAGACTAGGGGACACTGCAATATGGATCCATTGAAGATGATTACGGGCCGATCGTGGTATTTGTGATTAGATTTGAATGGATTTGAACTCTTAGCCTGATGAGGACGTCAGGGCTTGAATGGAGGGAGTATGTGAGCACCTGTCCGAGCGTGTGTTTAATCTCACATCGGTTATTTGCTAGATAGATTTTGGGTAGTTATACAGGATCAAGAAATCCAAATAATACTTTTCGGCTGGCCAGTTTAGATAAGGTTCTGGATTGTTATAAAGAAACACAAGGGAGACATATATATATATATATATATATATATATATATATATATATATATATATATATATATATATATATATATATATATATATAAAAATTGGGCTGGACCCTTTTTGCACCCAAAATAATGAAAACAAAATATAAATGCCTTGGTATATATACACAAACTTCAAGTATAGACTCACACAGAGGGTGCACCGTTGAAAAAAAAGTAGATATTTAGCCGCTATACTAACATTAAAGAATTAGAAATTTATGAACTGAAGGAACGTTATCAGAAACGCTGTCGGGAACTTTCAGTCCCCTGTCGGTAGGTTTGCCCCCAAACGGGTAGACATTTTCCATCAACCAATCCCCAAAAATTAATTAAATTGTACAAAAAAGAGTCGGTCTCCTCCCTTCCAATTTCCCTCTCTAAAACCCTCACTTCCCTATACTATTTTATTCCCCTCTACAAAACATCGTTAGCCAATAGAACTAAACCAGAAAAAACAATCAAAAAAATAAAAAAAATCAAAGCTTTCTCACTATCCTTACCGCAAAAACAACTATATTAAAGGCTTCTCTCTCTGTCATCCCTTGGAGCACCAACTTTTTTTCCTTGCCTTCTGGTTCTCCTCCTCCACTCTTCTTCCCTTTATATTGGTTCTCCGTCACGCCGCACTGTCCGCTTTCTGTTCGCCGGAATTCCTCTTGGAAACCCGCGGGCAAGCTTTCATGACATCGCGCTTGGAGCACGACTATATTGGCCTCTCGGAGCTCTCCTCCATGGAGAGCTCCGACAGGCTTTCCTCTTCGTCTTCCTCCCTCTCCGCTGAGGACGACCCCAAGCTCGGAGCCCGCCCGCCGGCGCTCAATATTAAAGAGACCGAGCTCCGCTTGGGTCTCCCGGGATCTCAGTCCCCCGAGCGGGAGGACGGCCCCGGCCTGACACTTGGACTCCCCAAAAGCCTCGTCTCCGGCGCGAAGAGGGGGTTCTCGGACGCCATTGACGGTTCCGGCAAGTGGATGATCTCCGGAGGGAGTGGATCTGAGGTGGAGTTGGGGAAAGGCGGCAACTTGTTCTCGCCTCGGGGGGAGAACGGCGTCGGAAAGCATTCGGGGCCGGCGGGCTCGGTGAAGGATGTCAACGGGGCGGCGGCAGCAGCGGGTCAGGAAAAGAAGGCTCTGGCTTCGGGGGCTGGAGTCGCCCCTGCTGCGAAGTAAGTTCTTTTGACTGTTCTTAGCTTCTTGGGTAATTTCACAATGGGGAGAGTAAGTGGTGAGTTGTAAAGTTATCTTACCTTTTTTTTTTTTTTTTACTTTTAAGTTTTGAGGTTATCTCCTTGCGATTTTTTTCATTGCAATGAAAAAAAGGAAAAATGGTAATTACCTATTTAAGTTTTGAGGCAATCTCTTATTTTACGGTGGTTTTGATGAATATATATTAGTACAACTGCTCTAGTATTTCTTAATAGCATGGCCGTTTCGCATTGATTTGTTGCTAATCTTTTTGGTGGATTAATCCACAGAAAAAGAGACGGAAATAAGAGATAGAATAGGTATTCATTCAAAATTTCTGGTTATTTTTGTTATTTTTCAGTCTTGTTGCTTATGGATTGGGAGATGTGTGGTTGTCGTTGCTGTAAAATAAAGAAATGATTGATTGTAACTGCTGATTTCTTCTGAATTTGTTATATTCGATGCAGTTGCCCTTTCCCATGGTGGCTATTTTAAAACACCAATGTTGTGGTTTCTCTAAAGCTTTTTTTTTAATCCTCACTATTATTTTATTATGATGTTTCTGGTGTAGATTGAATTAGATTTGTTTTTTTTTTCACAGATCCACCACCATGATTCTGAAAAACTGTCTTTTCAATTTTTTGCTTAATTTAAATATGTCATTTCTCCTGTTGGCTCTCAATTTCTTAATTGATTCTCTGTTCTTAATGTGTGGAATTCATGGATTGAACATAGATGCATGCGCTATGTTCTTGCAACAAAATTTTCATGCTTGCTAATATGTGGATACAATGTAAATTAACCTAGACCGTTTTTTTTTCCATTTCACCGCCTCCTTTTCTTGTTCCTCCTGAAGCATGGAACTTGTTTTCTTCATGAACATTATGTGTAGATATATTATTGTATTAACAATTGGGTAGTCTCCAGATTGCTGTTGTTCTAAGAAAAATGATATCCAACAGGGCACAGGTAGTGGGTTGGCCCCCAATCCGTAGTTACCGAAAGAATACAATGGCTTCAAACCCATCGAAGAATAAAGAAGATACTGAAGGAAAACCAGGGACAGGTTGCCTTTATGTCAAGGTTAGCATGGATGGAGCCCCGTATCTCAGAAAAGTTGACCTCAAAACATATTCCAACTATAAGGAGTTTTCATCGGCACTGGAGAAGATGTTCAGCTGTTTTACCATTGGTAGGCCTGTGTTAATTTTCAATTTTTTTAGTTTCTCTTCTTAATTGTGGGGAACATTTTGCATTGTTTGGCATGTTAGGCTCATTCGGAAAACCCCCCTTCTATCGCTTCAAAACACACACACACACACACACACATAAGGTCTCTTCCACTCCTGCCCTCCCACTCTCTCCTCTTTCTTTTCTCTCTTCTCTCTTTTTTTAATCATGATGGCAGCCTCCTACTGAGAAGTCATGCTAATTGGAAATGAAAAATTCTTGCATATAAATCATTATGTTGGCTATACTCTTCTTTATTTACTTTTTTCTATTTTTTTTCCTACATGCACTTGATGAGACATGAAGGTACACTTTGATTGCTTTACTGTCTCCATTACTTTTGATATCTCTAAGGGCTTGTAGATTATTGCATGAGAGTAATATAGTTGAGCTACTGTGAAAATTTGATTTCTTTGTTTTTTTTAAAATCTCTTAGAGCCTTTCCCTTATGTTGTCTATAGGATTATAGCGGTTTGTACCTTTCAGGTTAGGTTTATGAAGGAATACTCAAGGAAAAGAGCTCACCTCCATAACAGGAGGTTAAATCTTAGCATTCTTTTTCAATTTATCGTTCTTCAGATGAGAGGATATTCAGAACATTATGAAAATATTGCTTCAACATCATTTTTATTTTGATTTCCCTTTATTCAATGTGGATGTTGAAGACTTTTCAGGGAAGCTTTCATAACAAAATATCCTGTGGTTTTGCTTTTGTTTATCTCATCATATTCTTTAAACAACCCAAGGTTGTCCCACATGAGAAGTAAAAATTGTCATTGTCCTTAATATTATTTTGTAGCTTCTGCAAGTGTCTGTGCAAGGATGGGTTTACTTTTCTTTTATTTTGTGGCATTCTAGGCCAGTGCGGTTCACATGGAATACCCGGCAGAGATGGACTAGGTGAGAGCCGGATGATGGATCTTCTCCAAGGATCTGAATATGTCCTTACATATGAAGACAAGGATGGTGATTGGATGCTTGTTGGTGATGTTCCATGGAAGTAAGAACAATCTTCAGCAACTTTATGAATTTTCTAGTTACAATGAAGAAGGAAAGGTCATAAAGATGTAGTAGTTGGCTTTTCACTGTTATAAGAAAATTGTGATTTTTGATTATGTCCCCCAATCTGTCTTTATGGCACAATAGTGTTAGTAAGTGAGCATGTAAAAAGGACCCTAACCATCAAGATAGTAGAAAGTAAACCAAATCTTACCCATATATAAAACAACATGATTGAGCTGTTTTAAACTAATCAGCATCATTGAAACAAATTCAGTGTGAATCATTTAAGTGTTCCAGTAGTTTACTTGTACTGAATCCTTTGTTAACTGAGATCCTCAATGTTGACCTTAGCTTCGATCAATTTCATTTGTAATTCATAGAGGTAATATCGTGTTAAGACTATTCCGACATTGTTTTTATTTTTATTTATTTTTTAAATTTTTTTCTGAAGGGATGTACCATGTGCTTCTCCAGCTTGAATAAATTTCTTTATATATATACTTTTAATTTATTGTCGTGTGGTATCTTCATGGGAAACATGGATATTTGGTTTTCTACTTCTTTCTACTTTATCTGTTTGTTCTGATCCATTTCTGCTAGATGGTCTTTAATTATGGTGTTACATTAATCTGACAAGCAGTTATTTATTCATTGGCAATTGCAGTATGTTCATCGACACTTGTAGGAGGCTCAGGATCATGAAAGGCTCAGAAGCAATTGGAATTGGTACATACAAATGTGAATAGCATTCCTATATTTTTACTGATTCTTGCATCTGCACTGCTTGTACTTGGTTAATCGACCGCACAGTTAAACTTTATCTTTAACATCATAGATGTACCGCATCTTCCAACATGTTGCTCATCCAACTGATGATGGTACATATCTCCTGATCTGACCAATTAGCAAAATAGGCATAAACTAGTGGTTCTGTCTGTAATGATGATTTGCAGCAACAATAACATATGAAATGATGTTAATATGACATACTTTATGTAAGGTTCTTACTTTTAATGTATTGTGGGGCAAGCATCATTACCCGAATGTGGAGTTCCTCAGGCATAATTATGAACCATTCGGTGATTGTTCTGTTGTTGTATTATTCAATCTTTAACTAAAGACATAATTATGAGCTAACTAGAAAAAAATGCATCATTGTGAACTAAAAGGATTTCTATGATCTGTATGCATATAGTCCTCATGTATTTATGATAGCTGTATCTAACATTTGTTATTTAGATTTCATTATTACAGTACTGCATAAGTTATTCCAGCTATTCCTGGGATATTTGTACTCTTGTTTTTTTTTTTTATATATATTAATTATTTCTTAAATGTCCAGTAACAAGAACTGAAAAATGCAATATTTAGAGCATCCATTCCTAACATCATATTAGATTTCATTAATATATTATATCTTATATTTAATGGTTTATGCGTCTGTCTGCTTGCAGCCCCTAGAGTCATGGAAAAGTGCAAGAGTCGGAGCTAGCTGCGTTTTCATCCTACAGCTAAAACAAGTGAAACAATTGTCTGCAAGGCCCCTTCTGGAAAGATGTAAGGGATCATCCAAAGTGCTCTCTTATACCTTACAGCTTGTTACACATCGTGTGAAACTTTTATTTAACTTCCAATGATTTCCTAGGGACATAATGTTTATTAGGTTGAGTCAGTCTCTTTATCCCTTGCAAACTGTCCCTGTCATTTTTATACATGTAGATGATTGCCTTGCTGTAACCAATATGGTTTGTCTTGCTGTAACTGCTATGGTTTTGGGCACTGCTTCCTGTGTGCTAATGACAACTGCAGATTTCTTCTAATTAATTTTCATAGATAAAATTATTCAGATGCAAATCTAAATACCATATCCTATATAAACCAGCTTTAGCTATTTGCATCTTGTATCTTTGAGTTCATGATCCATGGCCTAAACTTTATTTTGTGTGGATTAAAAGGCGTACCTAAGGTGTAATGGTACAAATATCATGCTATCATTTGCTGATGATGTTAGAACACGCAGCGGGGTCTAAATGATGAAACGGCCTGGACCAGGTGGACATTGTTACAGTGATTTTGTTCATAATTTGGTGATTTGAATTTTTCAGTGGTTTCTGATGGTTGCTATTTTACCTAGTTAACTCAAAATCTTATTCTTTTATGCAAAGCGATTCTTAGCACTTCAATTCAGGTCTCACCTGAACACATGATGTGCGCTTGTGCCTGCATGCCTCTGTTTGCCCATGCACGCTCGTTTGTGCGTGCGTGTGCATGCAATCACTCGCATGTATGCGTGCAACCGCTGCCCTACGCTACATCCAGCTTTAGAATCATGGTGTAGGGGCCTGCATTGGTGGCCTGGTGGGTCTGGCCTTCAGAGTCATGAATATTGTAAACTGAAGGCATTAGAAGCCCTTCCCTGCCATCATTGAGCTGCAATGATGAAGGGAAGGAAAGATTGGTAGATTTATGTACACTCAGAGTCAAGCTTCTTCTCTCTGTTTTTCTTTCTATAACAAAATAAAATGAAAATGAATGATGTTCCTGTGTTCTTTCACTCATGATGATGTCTCTTTGTTGGTGGGCATGCAAAGCACAAACTCTGTGAACGCTCTATTTTCTTACTAAACAAATTATACCCAAAGATATCACCATGGAACTGGAATATGATCTGACTTTTATACCATGGAAACTTGTAGATTCTGTGTATGTCGAAGTTATTCTCGTGAAATAACATCCTGACTAAACTGTGGACATACCTAGCAGATCTTTAGCGACAGGGTATCGGCTTGGCTGATGAATGCATCAGTCTGTAGGCTTGGTATGTTACATTTTTCAGGCATATTTCTGTTAAAAAATGAAATCCATATGGAACTTAAAGTTTGTTATGTTTGCTTTAATGGCATATACAAAGTGAATTTATTTGAAGACTCTTCTTCTTCTTCTTCTTCTTTTTCTTCTTCTTATGAGCAAATCATAGGAGCCATGCTTGCGCATGCGACATGGCTGAGGTTTACATCTCAGCCATGATGTGTGCTGGGATGTGAGTTTATACTGGGTGCTTGCTGCTGCAATATATACAAAATAATGGCCTTTGCAGATGGAAAATATGCCAGTTGTCCCTTTTTTATAAAAAAAAACAACTTCAGGCATTAGATTATCAGTTATAAAAAATAATGACCCAAAATGGTAGTTGAAATTTTCAATTTTTTGTTGCTTTTATTGTAACCGGAGATCTCTTTAATTTCTTCAATTTAGTGAATAACCGATGTAAAACTAAACACATGCCCGTACAGGTCCTTATATATTTTTTCAATTTAAGTTCTGACGTTCATCTAATTACAAGTACCACGATCGGTCTATGGTCAGTCCTAATGGATTTATACTGCAGTGTTGTCTAGTGCACATAGGTTATGAGCTGGGTAAATATAGAATTTCATCTAAAATGGCTAATCGGAAAGTATTATTTGAATTTTTTGATCCTATATAAGTATTCAAGATCTATGTAACAAATAATCAATTGTGGAACTAAACACACACTCATACGGATCATCAGATATTTAATAGACTAGGGGATAAAATATATAACAATTTTGTATTGTATGTGATATTTTCATTTTATTTTCTTATGTATTTTCCCTTAACATCGGATTGGGCCATATTTTTTTTGGTAATTCCGAAACTGGCTTAGAAGCTGGTGAGGCCTTAAAATTTGAGCCTGGTCTGGTCTGATGAAAACGAAAGAGACCCCCTGCTCCGCGGTAGCTGCTCGTCTCGGTTCGGGGGCGCTCCACCGTAGGATCATCCACCGTCTCGCAGGCGGATGAAAGTCGGAGCGCTTTGAGAGATGTGCGGTGGGCGATCAAACGGTGGATTAAAATATACGACCATTTTACTGCCGGATGACTCCAGCATGCGCTCTTTTCTGGACCCGATTAAGAAGCAGTCAGTGAACTAGGATTAAACTTGAGCTGATAGAAGGGCTTTTTTTTAATTTTACATATCAAATTAAAAATTTATAAGGAAAACTCTCCATTAATTTCTTCAATCATGACTCTGTAATACTAAATCTGCTTCAATGATTTAGGTGTGTCATGTGGTTGGAGGGACAATCCCTAAAATAATCACTCCTTATTGTGTATATCATGTATGCATGGTTCAATATTGTATTTATCCCTAGATGGATGGGTTATTACTTGTTCCATTCCAAACTATTTGCCTAATCCGAGCCAATTCAAAGTTGGCTCGAAATTTGACCCAGGTTTAGCCGAGTCCTAATTAACCAGCTCTACTGTATACATAATAATCTTATGGTCATAAAATTAGTTTCCTTCATATTGTTGCAATTGTATGCACACTCAGAATCCTGAAAGCATCAACCAGTATACATGAATTCTGAAGAAGCCATCGTAATTTGATAAATTCCTTAACAAAGTCTCTTTTTAGTTTTGCTTCTTTTCTTCATTCTGTCCCTCTAAAAATAAAATAAAGTTAAATAAAATCTCTAAGTTGACAACATTTATAACCCTCTGCTCTGCTACTTCACTGGTGCCGCCAGGCTGCTGCTGCTGCTGCTGCTTTTTTTTTAAAGCTAAAACGAATAATATATTATGGGTACAGACACAGTCAAACAAGTTGAAAAATAATAGATCACAGGTGTTGCCATGCTTCTTTTGCTGGTATGGTATCATTCCAACAGTGAGCCCGTGCTGGCTGGTACAAAAGAAGGGAAAAAAAAAGAAAAAATGCAAAGAAAGCAGAGAAATTGAAACTACTCTGCGTGTATAACAAGTGTAGAGTGTAGAGTTTTATTTCAGAAAAATTACATGATTTTAAGCAATCATTCTTGGATGTCTCTGTTTTTGCAAGAGACCAGAAGGACACGATAAAAAAGTTAAAATGCCAGATCAGGAAACTCAACCCCGAGAGAGGGAGAGAGAAAGAGCATCGAGATTATTATATGATAACTTCCTCCACGTATGGTGGAATTGAGACTGCGCTAATTTAGGTGTTCGCTTTGTATTTGGTAATGGAAAACTCATAAGATGGTGGACGAACGTTACAAAATCTCGCGCAATTTATTTATATCAGCTTATGGCTTTATGAATGCGATACGATAACGGCTTCTTACAACAGAATGCCAATCACAAAAGCAGGTCACAATTGCTAAAGAGAAAGTACTTATCACCTGCATCAAAGTGGAGTCATTTGGAGTGGAAATCCTTAAGATATGTTTGGTTGCACCAAAAAAAAAAAAATACAAGCTGGCACTCGGCGATTAAAATCCTACAATTGAGATGCACGTTGGTAATACTGGATTGCCATCTCCATTCAGGCATTCACATGAGAACCTTCCATTAGCTCCATGCACAGGCATCACAAGCAGCGGTCTGTGAGAAAGACCAAAAGCAATAATATACAATGAATAAAAGCACCATCTTGGCCGCTAGCTGGAAACTTCCATATTCTGCGACTTCCTTCCACACATATGGGGAAAAAAATCAAATATAAACACTCAATAATGCAGCGTATTTATCCCAGGCTCTCATTTTCAAAGCTTAACATAAGAAAAGCATCACCTATACGAGGAGTGTTATGAGTATTTTTTTTCTAAAGAAGGCTTGAGTAGATTCAGAATCGGAGGCACGGAACCGGTCGGATGCGGTTGCTCCACCAATATATGTAGTCTTTTGAGCGAGTGCATCTCCCGGTCTTCTTTATACTATTTTTGTTATTTCTAATTTTGTGGGCTGCACTCTCGTGAGTGTACCAAAATTAAAAAATAAAAAACCCAAGGAAGAGTACTCCTTTCCTTCTCCAACCTATAACCCAAGGAAGAGTCGCACAAGATCCATCCACCCAAGACTCCGCGATGGCCTCCCTGGTCTGGCTCCTCCATGGCCTATTTGCATTAATAGTCTCCAGCCCGGCGCCGGCCCTGGCGAGGCCGCCGGCTCCCCCCATCAAATGCAACGCGACGGGTTGCGTCCTCTCCAACGCCTAAGGCGTGTGGGGCGACCGGAAGGAATGCTGGGTCCAAGCCGTCGCCTACCCGATGACCGAGGAGGAGCTCCCATCCGCCGTGGCGCAGGCCAGCCAAAGGAACCAAAAGGTCAAGGTAGTAAGCGGGTTCTCGCACACCATCCCGAAGCTAGCGCGTCCTCCGTCGGAGAACTCGACGCTTATAAGCACGGCCAAGTACAGCACCGGGATCGAGGTGGACGCCGAGAACCTGACGGTCACGGCCGACGCCGGAGTGGGGCTGAGGGATCTGATCGATAAGGTGGAGGCGGCGGGGCTGAGCCTGGTGGTGGCGCCGTACTGGGAGGGGGTGAGCGTCGGCGGGGTGGTGAGCACGGGGTCGCACGGGAGCTCGTGGTGGGGGAAGGGCGGGGCGGTGCACGACCACGTCGTTGGGCTCAGCCTGGTGCTGCCGGCGGGGAGCTCGGAAGGGTATGCCAAGATTGTGAGGCTGGTGCAAGGAGATCCGCTGTTTAACGCGGCGAGGGTGTCACTGGGGCTGTTGGGAGTCATCTCCAAGGTCGGTTACAAATCCTTTGGATTTTATTTGCTTCATTGATGCTGGTATTAGTACCGTATACTACATATGGTGATTAAGGGCTCGTTTGGTTTCCGAAAAGCATTTTTCTTCTTCGAAATATGATTTCTGAGAAGTAAATTTTTAGAAAATAGATGCCTAGAAAAGTATTTTTGACATGTTTGGTTGACAATAAAAAAGTGATAGATTTTCAGAGTGCTTATGTTTGGTTGACCATCCACTTTTCTGAAAAAGTTATGTGTAATTCCTATTATACTCTTAATAAAAATTAGATCTTTAATATTTTTTTAATGCTAAAAAGGTTTTTTTGAAAAAAAATAAAAATGAAGTGATTTTCGGCTCATGGAAAAGTAACTTTTCCATGTTTCTCATGGAAAAGACTTTTTCATTAAACATGAGAATTATATTTTCATGAGAATACAACTTTTCTATCTCTCTCTTTTGAAAACTTCAATCAAACAAGAAATATCTCATTACTTTTTCGTTGACCACACTTTTTTTTCTTCTTTTTCCATGAACCAAATGAGCTCTAAGATTGGCCGATGGTCGACAACTTGGCATCGTCTTATCATAACCTCGTTTCCCTTGGCCTATCCTAACCTGGATGAAGCTATTTCCGAGCCCAGAAGCCCAGGGCAAAGGATCCGTTGCCTTCTTGGTGGGGCTTCTAGGAAAGTTATTTTCCATTTAAAAAGCGATGGAAAACACCAGATACTGAGGTGAAGTGGCATGTTTGTCTTTTATTGCTCATCAAAATCATTAGCAAAACAAAATGCCCAAGGTCTCTTGTCAAGACAAAGACAGGACAATGTATTTTTATTTTTATTTTTTTTTATAGATACCCAACCACCATGGCTAGGTTTCACACATAAGCTAGAGTCAGGCATGAGATCGATGATTAGATATTAGGTCTCAAATTCACAGGGTCGATAGATCAATAGTCTTCTCCAACCCTTCTAGATGCATGAAAACAAAACATTTGGTTTCCTCTCTTCAATGGATTATAATGCTATCAATTGCATTCTCAATTATTTAGTTAATCTCCAAAGATTTTCTTCGTAACGTATATTTATGTATGTGCATATCATTCATTTTGTGAGGGCGGCACTAGTTCGGGTTTCTCAAAACCATCAAGAGGGTATAGATAGCTTTGCTGTGATATTACAACTCTACCCATATAAGAAAATATAAAATATATAAATAAATCTACTTCATCCTATCAGCTTAAGCTTTTAGGAAAAGTGGTGATTTCAACTTGAAATCACAACTTTTCCTAAAAGCTTAAGCTGATAGGATGAGGTAGATTTATGAGTTTTTTGCATAGATATTTTTCTAAATATCAGATTTTGTGTGAATACCCTTTCAAAATTGATATTTGCATGTATACCCTCGTAAAACTCTGTTATTGTATAAATATCCATAATATAACGGTTGTTCTAACGGTGTTAAAAAAATATATATTTATATTAATTAAAAATAAAATTAAAATTTGAAATGACATTACTACCCTTACTCTTTACCTCCACCACAACCCTCCCCCCCCTCCCCCGGCGCCGCGCCTGGCTTCCCCATCCCCCGCCCACATCCCCCCCCCCCGGCCCGCCCCCCCGTGCGGCGCCCGGCTTCCCCATCCCCCGCACGGCTGCACCCCCACCACCACCACCAACCCCGCCCCCCCCCAAACCGCCCCGTCCTGCAGGCTTCCCGCCCGGCTTCCCCATCCCCCGCACCCCCACCACCACCACCAACCCCATCTCCCCACCACCACCCCGCCCCGCAGGCTTCCCGCCCGGCTTCCCCATCCCCCGCACCACCACCCACCCCCCCTCCCCCCACCCCCGCCCCCACGGCAGCTTCCCCGCTGCCCGCGGGCTTCTCGCCTCCCCCTCCCCCCTCGGGCGTCCGCCCGCCCCCCGCGTATCGGGATCCCGATCACGGGCCCAAGCCCGAAGCCGAGAACTGGTTAGAGTCTTAGAGACGAGAGAGAGAGAAAGAGAAGAGGCGGAGGAGAAAAGGAAGGGATGGAGGGCTGGTGGGATCGGGTGGTGACTCCGATGAGGCGAGTTTGGATCAACATGGCTACTCGCATCAGAAATCAGAAAACCAATATTTTTTTTTTTTGATGATCCTTGTCGAACGAGTCGATTAGAACCATTCTGGTGGGAGATTAATTAGATTAGATTTATTTCATTTCTAGTTTTCACTGTGAACCTACATTAAAATTTTATTTTTTGATTTCTAACTGCATATCATATATTTTATTTGAAGATAAGAAAAACGAAATATCACCCATTTTTGATTGATTGTTGAAACATAATATGGCTGTATATATTTTTTTCTTTTATTTTATTAGGATATGTTTGGTTGATAAGCACTCTCTTTTACAATTTATATCGTGTATATTTATTTATTCAGTGTACAGGTTCTTAAATGGAGCAACAACTATTCAAATTAAAAGTAAAATTTGGAGGATATTTTAAGAAGGTTAAGAATTCTACAAGACTTAAGTACTACTTTAAAAAACAAAAGAGCTTGTTAGTTGATGTTGACTGTTATAAAGGATTAGAAAGGCTATCACATTAATTAATGTATCTAAATTCTTTCCATCTTCTATGATTTTTTTGTGTGTATATCCTTCTAAATATAGAAAATTGCATAAATATCCTTGTAAAGTTACTATTTGCTTGTATACCCTTATATAAATTTCTATTTGCATGCCTACCCATTAAGGATATTTTAGTCATTTTAATTTGAAACCGTTAATTTTTTAACAGCGTTAAATGGCATGGGTATATATGCAAAAATAAGAATAAAAAAAGGATAGAATAGCAAAACAAGTATTTTACGAGGGTATACATGCAAATATCAATTTTCGAAGGATATTCACGCAAAATCTGATATTTAGAAGGATATCGATGCAAAAAAATCTAAATTTATTTATATATTTTATATTTTCTTACAACCTGAAGGTCCAAATCTCTGTCATTAACCAAAAACCGGGTCCAACCCAGATTAGCTCAATGAGCTCCAAAAAAAATTCGAAAATCTCAACGGACCTCAGTGCCTCCAGCAGAATTTCGAATCATAACCCCCATACCCAATGCAAGGATCGCTTCACTAAGGTTTGGCTGGGAATATAAAAAAGAAAAAGTACAAGTTATAAAAGTACAGGTGCTGAGCTAAGGGCAAGAGGCTCCTGCTACTGCAAAATCTGTTCATAAGTGTATTGTTATGTATAAATTTATTAAAACGACATTTTTTTTTCCTTTCTCCTCTTCCTTTTGGTATCAGCTACATTTGCTTCACTATAAAAAACCTGTACATTGACCGGAATTGATGGCATGAAACAATTTTCAGAGACTGACTTATCTGATTCCCCACCTAAAAAAATAAAAAAAGCAAACTTGTTATCATATATGTTGGGTATTCATATTTTAATCAACGGACTAATTCTGAAGGTTTGGAATCAAAAACTGCAGGTGACCCTCTCACTAGAACCTAGATTCAAAAGAAGCATTACCTACTCTTTCAAAGATGACAGCCACTTGGAGGATGAATTCCACGATCTTGCTCATCAGCATGAGTTTCCAGACATCACCTGGTACCCATCACAGCACAAAGCTGTGCACAGATACGATGATCGAGTTCCCTTGAACAGCTCTGGTGATGGTATGAATGACTTCATTGGGTTTCAGTCAAATCTCATCGCGGTTTCGACTGCAGTGAGATCGACAGGTACATTTAAACCCTATCAGATCAAAAGAATCATACTTGTATCCTTGGCAAAAGAACAGCAAAGTTAACTGACGTTTCATGATGTTATGCAGAGAAGGCATTAGAGAAATCAAGGAATGTCAAAGGAAGGTGCACCCTGGCAGCTACAGAGATAGGATTTAAGAAATTAGTGGGCAATGGCTTGAAGAACAATATCATTTTCACTGGCTACCCGGTTGTGGGTTATCAGGGTAAGATGCAGACCTCGGGAGCCTGTCAACACTCGCCATCATGGAACACTATGAGCTCATGTGCATGGGATCCTAGTATCAAAGGACTGTTCTTCTACGAGACTACAGCTATCTTTCCTGCTTCAAAATTCAGAGACTTCATTCTTGATGTCAAGAAGCTAAGAGACCAGAATCCAAAGAACTTCTGTGGTGTAGATATCTACAACGGATTTTTAATACGATTCATCAAGAGTTCTGAAGCATACCTTGGTCAATCCGAGGATCCTGTTGTCGTGGATATCAACTACTATAGAGCTGATGATCCTTTGACGCCGAGGCACAATCAAGACATTTGGGAAGAGGTGGAGCAGATGGCGTTCTTCAAACATGGAGCGAAGCCTCACTGGGCCAAGAACATAAATCTTGCTTTTACAGGTGTGCAACAAAAGTATCCAAACCTGAGCGCGTTTCTTTCAGCAAAGAGCCAACTAGACCCCCAAGGTATGTTTGACAGCCAGTGGTCAGATGAGATACTCCTTGGGAAAGAATTGACCAAAGTTGACGGGTGTGCCATGGAAGGACAGTGCATCTGCTCAGAAGATAGGCATTGCAATCCAGCTGAAGGATACTTGTGGAAGCCAGGTCTAGTTTATAATGAAGCTATGGTGTGCAGATACACAGAATCTTAGTACAGTAATTATGTCTGATGAGAATTCTCAAATTGTTTTCTGCAGCACAAGGCATTAATAAATAGATATTGTGATTGATAAAATGAGTAAAAATGGCATTAGTTTGAATTCAAGGTGCTTGGATCAGTAATGACTAAACCATTGAAGTTGCCATTCATTAGATATTGGAAGAGATAAAAATACCTTGATATAGGCATACATTATCTCAGAAGAGGAGTATGTCTAGAAAAGAACAGCAAGATTCAGGAAACAAGACTCAAGATCAATAATAATAATAAAAACTATCATGTACAACTAAGGTTGGCCATATTGGTGCATATCGACCGTACCATTTTATACCGATACCGAATAGACATGCGGTATGCAGGGCATACCAATATTAGATACACCGAACAGGTCCCTATACCGAGCATCCCGATACTATAATAGAATAGTATTGATACGGGGTCCGATATCAAAATGGCAAACCTTGTGTACAACAACTCAACAAACTTCATCATATAATGTCATCAAGGACTTTACGCTACAAGAAAGGAAAGGTTTCATCATCACAAACAGCAAAAGAACAATTACAGGTATGCTAACGATGAATTTCTAAGCTAGGAAACTAGGTTGGGTCTCCACTCTTCATCATGGGACTTACCAAGTCAATAGACCAGGACAATACAAGTGGAAGGTACAGTTTACTTCTAAGACATGACAAAGAATTGACATTTGCTTTCTATGAGCTCCACATATATGGAAACACCAGAATATCCAACCATGTAATAATGTGTCAGATATAGAATTGTAAATTAAAAATAGAGAAACTGAAGCTATGCTAATCTTATGTTTCTCCACCATCATCTCTGCAATAGGCGAAAGCCACAACTTCACATATTGCCTGCCTCTCTAGCATGCGTTATGTAAATATGATCTCTCTGGTAATAGAGACTGAATAAGTCTTTCTAATAGTTCCACGTTTCCACTATCGGAGAGTTGTCTTCATGAAGAGTGAAAGAAGGTAATTTCTGCATTAAGCATACATTTGCTCCTTTTAAAAACAAGCATACAAACTTGCAAATTACATATGCCCCCCCGGTAATGAACACCCAAAAAGTAGCACATGCACCTATCTATTTACCTCTTCACCAGAAAACCATCCTCCACCTCTCAAACCTCTTTGCAAATCGCAGCTTCATACATGTTCTCTACCACCAATTTGACCACCAAGAGGAAATGGAGAGAGAGGTAGACAGGGGAGATGAAGTGGGGGACAGAAGACCCACAAATGCTGACTGCAGTAAAATTTTCCTATATAATTCTTTGCAAGCAGTCAAACAACAAACAATAGAGACAAATTATGATAGGATCCCTCTATGGCATGACTTCAATAACACAAATTACAAGTTTATTTTTTCATCCTATAAACGTTGTAACTTATGAATCCAAAATATGGTCTCAAAGGATAGGTGGAGAGAATTACCTGAGGTAGGATAAGCAAGTGCAACATTGGCAGGGATGGCTTAGCAAGGAGTTACTGTTTCCAATTTAGCACGACAATGCAGATACAAGAAAAACAAATGCTGAAAGCTAAAAGGCCTAACTATAATCAAAAAATTAACTTACAAAGCAAAACTCTAGAAGTCCATTATTTATGATAATGATGTTGCAAACCCATTAAAATCAAAACATATAGTATTTACAAAAATCAGAGTACACATGCATAAGTAAAAGAGAAACAATCTAACAGATGAAATAGATTATAGACTCCACATGCCATACAAAAGGCATCTACAAGTGTTGAATTATAACTGGAACCCCCCTTTTTTCTAGATTCATCTCACATCAATTACGCGACCCCATATACTTAAGAGGTCGGGGTGGATATTTGAAGATATGCCATCTGTGTGTATCCATTAAATACTGAGGTTTCAAGTCTTGCTAAACCAAGACTCCGAAATAAACCATACCTTCCATCTTCAACAATTGGATCATATGCACGAGCAGGGTCATATCTACTTTGATGGGTAAGGGAAGGACCAGCCACTGGTGGGAGTTCCCAGTATACATCCAACACTGACTCCACAAACCTGCTGTTTTGGAAATGTTCTGCATAGGATATCACCTTATTGCTGTGATTAAAGTCATCACGCATGTATCCTCTGACACCCCACCATGCTTCCCCCTCCCCGCATAGTTCATCAATGTCAACAGCCTTCTCCCAGAACCTTTTTCTTTTCATCCTTATTCTTGCCTCGTCACTATCTTTGAAGCAGCTATGCCCACCACCTACAATAAAAACACAAATTCACAATGTCCGGTCAAATGAAAATATACTTAAGGTATTTAAGGACCAGCAGAAGAAACAAGTCTGAAATTATCAACCCTTGCCCCTACTCATTGCAATGCAACTAACTCACTGACTGCACACAACACCAATTATTCAAATTGTTAAATGGTGTGCTTAAATACACAATGAGCACCATTTTTTTTTGAAAAACGATCCAGATGACTCAAAACAAGAAATGTATTTTCCAATAGCAGTTCTGTGCAGCCAGTACAGGGCTTTGATTTCTGTGCTGGACTTGCAGGTGGTATTGATTTCATAGTAATGGCTCAGAATGGACATGTAAGGAGAAGAGTAGACAGAAAAGCTAGCCATGTGGCTCACTATGCAGGTCTAAAGGATGTCATAGAACTTACTGATCTTCCATCTATCAAGTATATTCACCTGGTTGAACAATGTTTCCCACCTGCACAACTACTCAATCCATATTCTGGAAGATGATCTATTTAGATTGTCAAGAGAAACTATTTGAGACCAACATGAGATCACGTGCCACCTTCATGTACATCAAGTAGTTTGCTTGGCGATGCACCATTAAGATTTGAGGATTATAGTTGAAGCAACAAGGCTTTCATGATAATCTGCATGATCCCATGGTGATTTGCAACATGATGATCAATTATTTAGATATCTATAGGAAAAACAGCAACAGAGTAGGTTAAGGAGAGAAGATGATGAAAAAAAGATTTTTTATTTGGAATAGAAACAAGGAGATGTAAATTATCAGCTGAGGTACTCATACTAGATAAGAAGACATAAAAGGAAAATTAAAGGATAACAGGATATCACAATAACCAGCATGAAGGAAAGATCTCATTGAGGAGATGGAGTATGATGGAAGAGAATTTCAAGGAACCGGCATGCAGAAAAATATCTCTTGAAGACAACAGATAAGGAAAGAGAATCTGAATTTCATTATCAAAATGAGGGAAGAGAGCTCTTGGGGACAACCATCTACAATTCTCGAGTTAAAAGAAATGGATAATGACACCTCAGACTGTTTTTCTCCTTCAAAAAAAAAAACTGCAGTCTTCCATAAACGGTGAGCAGGAGTGGAAAATACAATATATAGAAAATAAGGTTGTCTTTCAGAAAGATCAACATGCAGTGAACCATGAGAGTGGAAATCTTGTAAGAAATCATGATTTTCTTTTCTGACCCATAAATTGGAAAAAAATGACGGTCTTGAATTTTGGCATATTCCCCTCTATATCCCATCAACGCCCTTAGCCTTTTTTTTTAAAAAAACTATCAGCCTCTCTTTAACAAATCTTAGCAAAAATGAAAAGTTGGCCAGTCAACAAATGCCTTCTTTTTTCTTTTCTTTTTTTGAGAAGATAAATGGAGTAGCATGCTATTATCTATGTTTCCTAATTTGATTACTTTATTCACTCAATTCTCCAATCACAAACCAATTCAACTATTCTAAATCACTTAACATTGAACTTTAGAATTTTAAATTGATAGAACTATTCAATTTAGAACACAACTCAAATGGTAATATTTCTCTTTTAGGTTCCTCTCTCCTATCCATCCATTTTATACCATACCATTTTTAACAATATATTCTATAATTTATATAAAATGTAATTGAAATTTTATAATTACCCCCCCTCCCCCAAACCAAAAAAAAATGCAATGCACTAGCAGTAGCAACTATAGAGGAATTTGAAAAGAATTAAGATAAACAAGCACTAGGATTAAGCAGTTTCCCTATTTCCTTCATAGAATGTACAGGAAACTGATAAGAAAGTATTTAAAGGAGAAAAAGAGTGGGAGGAGGAGAAAGGGAGAGGGGGGTGGGGGGGGGAAGGGGTGCGTGGATGTTAGAAAAATGTGAAGATAGATACTATGCCTCTGCATGGAACTATCATGCTTCTCCAGTTTTTAAATGAGCAAAATCAATATTCCTAAACTATCCTTTCCAAAACATGGGTATCAAATTCAAACACCACCATCTCCCTACCCCACCCCATTTATATACCAATCCCATGAGACATCATGCCAGATTTGCCGAAGTCTCAAAATCCATTCCATGTCCAGAAAATATAGATGTAAAACATATAAAAAGGCAGCAATAAAGCATGTCCAATAAGGAAACAAAATAAAACCTGTGATGACAGGATGCAGGCACAAGGGATAGTTTGATGGAGCTCTGTAGGATGTGAGAGCAACTTGATGCAATCATACATCTCTGAAGCTTTTTATCAACGGATCAATAGTTTCCAGGAAGGGAAGAGTTATTCCTGGCCATGGTGTTAAGGAGACAAGAAGTCCAAATACCAGAGGGGATTGATACACATGTTGGAACTTGCTTAAGCCAAAACCTTAAACCATTATGTTTTGAAACCAAACATCTATATCAATCCTTCTACCTCCCACTAATTTATTCCATCTGGAACTATACTTCACATATGATCCTCCACATTCCACCCCTTCAAGTATGAGCAAATTTCAACTTCCCCTCGAGTACAATCTACTACTCTCGAATCAAAATTTGCGCCCAATAATTCTTTTGAGTGCACTACATGCAACCATTCCATCCAAGAGCCACATCTCACCACAATATGATACAGCTCAAGACTACGAGTCTCGCTCTTCAAAAGCATTTTTTTGCCACACCTTTATAAAAGTTCTCTTTTCCAAGAAAATGCCCAAGCCTATGGTCAACCCATCACCATGCTCTATCAAGTTCAGTTTGCTGCATCAACCCAGCATAATGCAACTCCTTTGACTTAGCTCTACCAGTCCGCATATTACCATTCTACAAGAGCTATCGATTGCGGCACAATTACACCACCAAGAATTGCCCAGGATTGTCAATCATTAGCTCTAATACCACTTGTTAAGGAAACAAGAAGTCTTAATACCAAAAGAGCTTGATATACATGTCAGAACCCAATACATCCTAAAAACTTGAGCCATTAAGGTTTTTGAGCGCAACCATCTATATCATGCCTCCTACTTCTCACTAATTATCCCATCTCAGATGTGATCCTCAACAAATGGTTCAAATGGTTTAATAATCTATTCCTATATTGGTTCAAGTAGGTTTCCAGAGATAGCTTTGAAAATACAATATTTATTTTTTGTTTATCAAGCATATGAGAAAAAGCTTGTTAAGTAAGATTTTCCAGCAAATCATTGACAATTAAAAGGCATGGCATTCGGCATGTCAACTAGGTGTGGTTATCTAGCATTGGAGGATGGTGCAATAGCAAGTTTGCAGATATACCGGCAAGCAGGTATAATACACTAAATAGACATTTCTTGCGATGATGTTTCAAAATTTAGTTGGTGGAACCAAGATTTGTTGTACCGCCCAATATCGGGCATACCCTACTAGAAGGAAACCAAACAAAACTCAACTTTAAATCGGTACAAGCCTCGTACTACCCCATATCGCCTTCGTACTGATCCGTACTGCCCTATACCGCCTCGTACCAAGGCATACCGACCTGTATTGAGGCGTATCGAGGTGCATACTGACGTGCGTACCGATCTATATTGAGGCGTACCAGGATAAAAATTGAGAAAAGTAATTAGAAAGCTAAGTTGGTACATGATGCGTGCTATACCATACCGACTATATCGTACCAAACTGATGAGGTATCAATATGGTATCCGGTATCGAGATTGCGGACCTTGAGTAGAATCTTGAATACCAAACCACACCCTATACTAAAACACAATCATGCTTAATGCGGGAATCTTTGAAAGATCAGCTTCCAAAACAAAAAAGCTCATCCTTAAGATAACAGACACTTTCCTAGTCTTAGATTCAACATTCCTAATGTACATTCCATGGTTAGTTGGTTTTAACAATGTCGCCTATTAATTGTATTACTCAAAGTGTCAGCGAACTGATCAAGAAACACAACAGTGAGTATGAAGTTCGGACTGCTTTATCCATTGAACTTTATGAAGTCTCTAGTATTTATACAAATATTCCATGGATAGCTGGCTTGCATCCATGAAAGCGCAGGAATAGGTAATATATGGCACATAAAAGCCAAGGAAGAATACAAACATGCACCTCTAATATAAAATTGATCACAGATTTGCCTTAGGGAATAATGATCTCCAGTTCCCGTATCATAGTTATCCTCGAATATAAGATGCCGGAATCCAGCTTTCTGTGCCTGCTTTAATCTGTTTCAGCAAACACAAAATCAACACCCACAGCTTATGGATATATATGCTAGAGGAGTAAATGAAGACTAAAAAAGTTATTAAACTTCTTCTCTTATGCTCTTGCAGAGATCACTAACAGGTATAATTTGTAAATTGCAAGGCTGGATAATGATTAAAATATAAAATCAAACATCACCAAGAAATGGAAAAGTTCCATGGAACATGAGGGGACAAAAAGCAAAATTTCAGTAACACTTGAGCTGAGTAAACCAGAAAAGGATATACAAAAGTTTTTTTATGTAATATGGATTATTTGTGTTTGGATAGAAGAGGACCAAATATAGGGCATGCATATACCTCTTCAGTTCGTTCTGGTGATCATCAAAGAATACGAGCACCCGGCTGAGATCCAAAATCTCATGCTTCCTCATAACATTCCCCCAGTCGACTCTTCCAAAATCCAAAAAATCCTTCCCAGTGAAGTGCAGTTCGCATCAACATAGGCTGGCCCCTTCTTCAGATACTTCTCAGGGTGTCGGGGCATCAGCGATATAATCCGTGTCCCTGGCATTGCTTGTCGAAGGACCCACGTCGAATGTCCCTTGAAAGCTCCACTCTCAATCATCAGATCTGGCTTCAGCCAACGGGCCATGAACCAGAGTCCGAAGCTATGGTCAAAGCCCATCCCGTACATGTTGTTCTTGATTAGACGGGTCTCATAGATCGGTACAAACTCTTCCAAGCCTTTGATTAGATCCTTTGTCGTCCATTCTACTGTTTTGCCGTGTTTCGATCTGCCTTTTGCCAAGAACAAGAACTAAGAAACCATGGAATGGAAGAGAAATTCTACCTCATATAACCAATCACCAAGCTATAAAGCTGATGGGTCCCGAAAGAAGAAAAAAATTACAATCTGGAACCTATACTTAAGATTTAAACTGCATTTGTAGTAATATTAGTTTCAATCTATTATTCTAGTTCACCCAGCCGAACAATTTTCTTTTTTAAAAATGGCATCTTGAAGACAGGAAGCCTTGAGGAGATAGCAATGATCGATATAGCATTTTAAATTTCCATAAATAAACTCGTGATCTACCAAAGAATCATGACAGAAGAGGCAACTTAGATGGAAACCATATTGACTCAACCAGAGGAGCGAACTTTTTGGAAGATTCCGTAAAATTACCATAATTCTCATTGTAATCTCATCTACACTACCAAAATAAACCGGACAAATCTGAAACCTGAGAAGTAACGACCAAAACTTATTAGACGCTAGAAATCCAAAAAGGCAACAAAAGATTCTTCCGGACACGGAATCACGGAATCGAATCACATCATAAAGCCAAATCAAATAAAACTTTAAAATATTTACTCAAAAATAGATCAATCTTTTTCCTCAGATCAGCGAAAGAAGCTACAAATCAAGCAATTAAACCTCAAAACACCCTAATTTCCGCAGATCGAGAGAAGGAGAACACAGATTTAAAGGGCTTACACCAGGGAACGCCGAGGAATCCGAAATCGGAGGCAAGGCCCTCGAGGCTGGCCTCAAAAAGGGCGGTGCGGGGGATGGAAACGTAGGCGGGGACACAGATCACGGAGCGCGAGCGGAAGAAGAGGAATGAGACGACCAGCAGCAGGAGAAGGAGAGAGAGGGAGACGGCGAGGCAGTGCGAGGCGGAAGCGAGCCGGGCGTGCATAGAGTTCCGGGCGGCAAGGGAGGCCTGCTTCCGGGTCTTGGACTCGTCGTCGCCGTCCTCCTCCTCCAGGCTCGGCGGAGTCCGCCGAGCCGAGAGCACGCACTCCTGCAACATCTCCTCGGCCTTTTACCTTTTTTAAAAAAAATTTAAACTGCTTTGTGTATTAGTTTGCGGCGTGCGAGGCGGTGGCAAATGGTAGCGGCATAGTTTGGGTTTGTGGGCTATGTTGGGTTTGGTTATTGCCATTGGGCCTCGTTGCACGAATTTCCATGCAGAGCATATAAGAAATTTTAGATCGGGTGTTGGAATTATAATGTTCTCTCTCTCTCTCTCTCTCTGGGAAAAAAAAATTATGAATTATTATTCTATCAAATGAGACTTAAGTTATTCTTGTGTAGTTTAAATTGGACAATAATTCCACCACAATTTTGCAAAATGCTTGTGTCTTCTTTTGTTTTCCCGAAAATTATGAGTTATATGTTGATGATGCTCTAGTTGTTGTTGATGGTGGTGTTTCTGCTATGTTTTTTAGTTGTTAAATCTCCCATGATTCTTTTGACCTGAATGTAAAGCATAAAATTACATGGATGTATGAGCACATCAACACTCTTGGGGTGTAGCTAGCAAGAGGAGCTTCTCTTGGTGTTCCAGTTGACTTGGCATTTGATCTCTTAAGCAGAATAGAAGAATCACTAAGGGATATGAATTATCCAAAAGAGGTGAAAAGTTAAGGCAAATGCAGTTAAGCCAATGAAGCTGCGGATTAGGTGATTGCTTTATACGGCTAGTTATTCTGGTAGTACCTTGTAGGCTGGAGATGGAAAGTCATCCTGGGCACTCCGAGACATTTTGTTTTCTGATTTTGTTGAATTTATCCATACTCATCAAGTATTGATCTACATGTTTTAGCAAAAAAAAAAAAAAAAAAAAGCAGTTTCTTCGCATGCAGTGATGGTTCACATCAAAACTCTATAGTTGAATAATCTCACGGCAAAATGGGATTGCATGAACTTGGTCACAGCCTACAGCTTTGTTAACATGCAATTTTGGAAATTTTTCAACCAGTTTGGCATTATATTGGGTAAATTGGATTGCAGAACCAAGAAAAAATCAAAAGTATTCCTTCTTATGCTACATTCATCTTCCTGTTTTTTCTTAGCACGTCCTCGAAAAATAAATGCATCACATGTGCAAGACATTAGTCATACATTTGCATCCTTCCACATGAGGCTGGCATAAAGCCTTTGGCTGTTGATGATATCTCAGGACTCCTAGAGCTAGAAGCTATTGATCTCCTACACTCAATTAGAAAAGAAAGAGCGAAGTTTTAAAGGAGGTATTCGGACATGTCTTATTTTATTTTTACTTGCAAATTCAGAAGTTTTTTTCTCTAGGAATCCTGAGCAGGGTCGAAATGGAATAACATGATTGAAGAAGCATTTAGTCCTTGACCCTTTGCTTGGAAGACAGGAGTTGTGACCACCAAGCTAATGCCCAGTTAAAACTAAAATAGAGCATAGTAGGTCAAAGTGGAGCCTAGAAATTATGCCCTGAGAGGCTTACACTAGTGTAGCATGTCCCTCTCCTAGAAACTAAGCTTCCAGAGACCCAGATTTCCAATTTATAACACAAAATCTTCCACCAACAGAGCTGTCTTTACCTTGGAATTTGATCTTTTTTTCATAAACTCAGGTCAATAAATTATGTATTTATTACCGGGTTTTTACTTTGCTTTCCAGTGTTGGGTCCATTCTAGTGTGTCTGCAAGTCGGCAGCGAGGTAGCTACGTATAGATTAGACTGAGGTACAATAACTGATAGTGATTTTGTAACTGATTGTAGTAGTTTCATGGAGACTTTATTCTAATATGTGATGTTAACTTTGTGCTCTAAGGATGATATATTTTGGACTCGTTTTTGGTGCGGACACGAATACTGGACTGATTATTTTGCGGGATTATGGTCGTCGCAGGAAGACGGTCCAACCACTTTCATTGTGGCTGGATTGATTGATGTTTTTCTTTATTATTATTTATTTTTTATTTTGATAGGATTAGTTTGCATATTGTCTTGTGAGGACCTCTTTCGAATTGTTTTTTATTGGGACTTATTTGTTATTTGGTGGCCCTATATATATATATAGGGCATGCATTTGTTATTTTTTTCAATGAATGATTGCATGAAAATTAATCTTCTTCTTCCTCCTCTCCACTCCTCTTTCTCTTCTTCTTCCCCTCTTTCTCTCCTCTTTCTCTCTGCATTCCAGTCCGTACATCCGTCCTGCATCAGCTTTGGTATCAGAGCAGGGCTGACTTTGCCTCTGTTGCTGAAGTCGAAGGATCCAGTTTATGGACGGACCCCCGCCGATTCCTTTTCGGCCTTTTCCTCACCTGTATTTTGCTAGATCATTTGCACCGCAAACGCCGGAACGCACGGAAGGTCGTCGCACGGCACGCATCCCGAAGAAGAAGGGTCACTCCATTTCTTCAATTTTTTCTTCCCTGTTCATCACCTCACCCACCGAGAACAAAGAAAAGGCAAAACCCTCCCGTCGGTCGACTGTCTTCGGGCGTCAATCCACAGATCGCCTTCGCCCCCCCACCGCCGCCGCCTCCACCACCGTCTCCGTTCCCTCTCCCTTCCCTCTCGGTCCCTGCACAGAAGGGGAAAACCCCGTCGCCGGCTACCCCCACAGTGGCCCGAGCGGCGAATAAGCCGCCTTCTCCCTCTTTCCCCCCCCCTCTCGCCGTTTTCCCTTCCGGCCGCCGCTACACAGGCGCCAATCACCGCCTCACCTTGCAGCGCCGCCGAATCACCATTGGAAGCCACCGCCCGTGAACGAAGCTCGGAGAAGGACACCACCCCGTTCACTGCCGCACCAGCACCCCGTTCCACCGGCGCAACGTCTTCCCGCACCCACCGCCGCAAAATCAGGCGAGATCCGGCGAAAGCGGACGGCCGGTCGAAGGTGGAAGACGATCCACAGTACGGGTACGCTTTCGACCCGTTAACCCTTAACCCATTAGCCCGAACCAATTCAAAAAAAAAAAAAAAAAAAAAATTCAAAATTCAAATTTCTATATTGCGGATCGGACTACATTAACGGATTGGGTCTGTTAACCCGATAACCCGAATCCGTTTGGGTTATTAAAAAAATAAAAAATAAAAAAATAAAAAAAAAAAGGCGCTGCACGTGACGCGTAAGTCACGCACGTGCCGCGGTTTAGTTCTTTTCCCCTCTTCTTTATTTCCCGATCTTCTTCTTCATCTCCGATCACCGCTTCCCGCCGCCTCACACCGTCCCACCACCACCATTCCCGCGGCCTTCCACTGCTTTCTGCGCCACCGCCCTTGTCCCACCGCCGCTGCCATCTCCGCTGCTTGCACCACCGCGCCGCGCGCCGCTCACGCCTCCTCCGTGCCGCCGCTTGCCGCTGCTCGTTACTGCCGCACCGCCGCCGCCGCCGGGTTGCTCTCACCGCCGCGCCGCCGCGTTGCCGTCGCCGCCGTCGACTGCTGCACCGCCACTGTCAGCTCTGACAGCCTTCACTGCCGGCCGCCCCAATCGTCCTGCATCAATTTTGGCCGCTGCTAGTTACTGCCGCACCGCCGCCGCCCCGCCGCGCCGCCGCCGGGTTGCTCACCGCCGCGCCGCCGCGTTGCCGTCGCTGCCGTCGACTGCTGCACCGCCACTGTCAGCTCTGGTATCAACTCTGTTTCTCCTCCCCGCCGGTTAAACCTGTTCATTTAAGTTGGCATTATTTATTAAATTTTGTGCTTGGTGATTAAGTTCCATATATTCCAACGCATGCAACCACATACATCCACAAGACAACCAGAAACCCTAGTAGTCACATTTCTTTAATATTAACTGGGGAGCTAGATCAAATTGAGAAGACATATGTGGCTCCGTGACACCTTGCATAGTCCGAGAACTTGGTACTACTTGTTTGCAGCTACTTGTTAGCCTGCGTATTATATTAATTTTCAGTTTGCAATAACTATCTGCTAGGGAGTAGTTTTAGTTTATATTGAGCATTTACTTTGCAATTGTGAATTCATTTCATGCATTAGGTCTACTTAGGAACCTTTATAGTTGGTCAGCTCATACATTTGGTCATTCATTTTATGCATCTACGTAGTGGTCGTGTCGCATCTCATTTTGAGTTTCCCCTAGACATGGATTCCAAAATTGAAGCCCTATTAACAGCTATCCACGACACTAATGATCAAGTCCAAAACACTAATGCCCAAGTTCAAAAAACTAATATTCAAGTCCAAAATACGAATGCCCAAGTCCAAGCAAACAACGCCCAAATTCATGACCTAACCACAATGTCCACCCAGGTTAATGCTCGACTCGATTCAATTGAGGCCTCACTTCAACGGGTTATTGAATCCCAAAAGGTTAGTACTCCCCATTTACCGGATCTTGATGAGGACGATACCCTAGAACAAATCCTAGAACAACAAGGTTCGGTTCGGCAGGGCAACTTTGATCATAGGTCTGTTCCAGGTCACCATTATGCCTACCCTCGCCCTAGAGGACCTGGTCCCATTCCTCCTGTTGATAGAGGTCACCGACATACCGTAGAATCTAGAGAGCCTCGTGACCCTGATGAAGATGTAATGCGAGGCATTAGGATTGAAGCCCCCACCTTCGATGGTCGTCTTGATCCGAAAGTCTTCTCCGATTGGCTACACGAAATGGATCACTTCTTTGAGTGGTACAATCTGTCGGAAGAGAAAAAAGTCCGATTCGCTAGAATGAAACTCCTTGGTCGTGCTAAGTTGTTTTGGCAAAACACCGAACAACTGTTAGCCAGGAGACATCAACCTGCTATTACCGATTGGGTAGAGATGAAAGAAAAATTAAAAGAAAAATATCTTCCATTAAGTTATCAATCTGACCTCCTAGATCGATGGAACAATTTACGACAAGGTAGTCGCACAGCTACTGATTACATCGCCCAATTTGATGAATTTATGATGCGAAGTAATATAGCTGAAGATGAACGTATGATCTTAAGCCGGTTTCGACGAGGCCTAAATGATGAGCTTAGGAAAGAACTTGTCCTTCGTGAAGTGGCCACCTTAGACCAAGCATATACATTTGTGCAAAACTACGAACAATTCTCCAAATCTGTGTTTGCTAGGCGCCCTGACACCAGGCGTGTTCCCACTAGTGCCCAACCATCTGGACCCAAAACCCCAGTCAGTTCTGTCCCACCCAAGCCCTTTTCTTCTCCACCTATCCAAAATCGAGATATTAAAGGCAAAGGAATTTTAGGTGAACCTCCAAAAACAAGCTCAAGAATTCAGTGCTTTAAATGCCAAGGGTTTGGTCATGTTGCCTCCCAATGTGCAAATCAGACCCTTGTTATTGATGCACATGAACAGAAGGATGACATAGATAATTTGGAGGAACAAATTTATGAGCCTAATTTAGATGATATTCAAGATGTCGAAGATGAACCCGAGGACGAATCACTCACTTTAGGTTGTATCCGACCTAATCCCCAGATAATTGCCCACGAACCTGACCGATCCACTGTGAATGTAGTAAGGTGTGCAATTACCCAGCCTAAAGCGACTGATGACTGGAGACGAACCTCAATTTTCCACACTTACATTAAATGCGGCGAAAAAGACTGTAAAGTTATTATTGATAGCGGGAGCTGCATTAATGCGATATCTTCCAGCATTGTCGCCCGCTTGGGTCTGACCCCTGTGTCCCAACCTCACCCTTATAAGGTCTCCTGGATCGACACGTCGTCCATTCACATTAAGGAACGGTGTCTTGTACCTATTCAAATCCTCTCTTATAAAGACACTGTCTGGTGTGACGTACTCCCAATGGACGTAGGTCATCTGATATTAGGTAGGCCTTGGTTGTTCGATCTCGATGTCACCATCTACGGTCGAACTAACTCTTGCTCCTTTGTCTTCCAGGGTAAAAAGATTAAGCTTAATCCTTTACGGCCCAAAACGCTAAATAAGGGTACGAACAAGAGTAAATCAAAGGGGAAGGAACTGCATATCCTTAACCCCACGGAATTTGAGAGGAACGTCTTTAAGGACTCTCCGGTGTTTGCCCTGCTAGTTAAAGAACTTCAGCCACATCTCACAAGCACATTATCGGCTGAATCCCTCGCTATTCTCGAGGAGTTCAAAGAAGTTTTTCCGGAAGACCTTCCAGATCATTTACCCCCTTTGCGTGATATTCAGCACGCCATTGACCTAGTCCCGGGAGCTACCCTTCCTAACCTGCCCCATTATCGGATGAACCCTTCTGATCATGCAGAGCTCCTAAAGCAAATTAACGAGCTTTTACAAAAGGGATTTATTCGAGAGAGTCTAAGTCCTTGTGCCGTACCTGCCCTTCTTACTCCAAAAAAAGATGGGACTTGACGAATGTGTGTAGACAGTCGGGCTATTAATAGAATCACGGTCAAATACCGTTTTCCTATTCCCCGGCTCGACGATATGCTGGATATGATGGCAGGTGCCTCGATTTTCTCCAAGATTGACTTAAAAAGTGGCTACCATCAAATCCGGATTCGTCCAGGAGATGAATGGAAGACAGCCTTCAAGACCAAAGATGGCCTCTATGAGTGGCTGGTAATGCCTTTCGGCCTCTCAAACGCTCCAAGTACATTTATGCGAGTGATGACTCAAGTACTCCGACCTTTTATGGGCAAATTTTTAGTCGTGTACTTTGACGATATCCTTATTTATAGTCAAACTAAGGAGCAACATTTAGGCCATTTAAGGCAAGTTTGTACGACTTTACGCAACGAGAACCTCTATGCTAACCTTAAGAAGTGTTCATTTTTCACTACTCACGTAAACTTCTTAGGGTATATAGTCTCCTCTGAAGGTTTATCTGCTGATCCTGCGAAAATCACCGCAATTGTTGAATGGCCTGAACCTAAGAATATTACTGACATCCGTAGTTTTCACGGCCTGGCCACATTTTACCGTCGTTTCATTAAGGGCTTCAGTACACTTATGTCACCTATCACTGATTGTCTTAAACGAGGTGATTTTCAGTGGACACGCGCAGCCGCTAAAGCATTTAATGACATTAAGAAAAAAATGACGGAAGCGCCAGTTATGCGACTCCCTGATTTTAACAAAGTTTTTGAGGTGGAATGTGATGCATCTGGCTTAGGAATAGGTGGTGTGCTTAGTCAAGAACGTCATCCTATAGCTTATTTTAGTGAAAAGCTGAATGAGGCTAGACAAAGATATTCCACCTATGACAAGGAATTTTATGCCATAGTCCAGGCCCTACGGTATTGGCGACATTATCTCCTTCCTAATGAATTTGTTCTCTATTCTGACCATGAAGCACTTCGTTTTCTTAATTCCCAGAAAAAACTTAATCACCGACATGCCAAGTGGGTTCAGTTCCTCCAGGATTACACTTTTGTCCTCAAGCATATGTCCGGTGCTGCGAACAAAGCTGCTGATGCGTTAAGTCGTCGAGTAACTCTGTTGTCCGCCATGTCTGTTTCCATCACCGGTTTTGATAGACTTAAGCTCGATTACTTGTCTTGCCCAGATTTTGGCCAACTCTATAATGCCCTTGCTGATGGACAAGGACCTTTGATTGATGGTGTTTATCTACAAGACGGGTACTTGTTCAAAGCTTCCAAGCTCTGCATTCCGCGCACTTCCGTGCGCGATTTCTTGATTTGGGAAGTACATGCCGGTGGTCTCTCTGGACATTTTGGCCGTGATAAGACCATAGAAGAAGTTGAACGTCAATTTTTTTGGCCAAGTTTGAAACGGGATGTTGCTAAAATTGTGGGACAGTGTCGCACGTGTCAACTAGCTAAGCACAAAAAACAAAATACTGGCCTATACACTCCGTTACCTGTCCCAGATCGCCCTTGGCTTGACCTTAGTATCGACTTCGTACTCGGCCTTCCTTGCACATTTCGGAAACATGACTCCATTTTTGTGGTTGTGGATCGTTTTTCTAAAATGGCCCACTTCCTTCCTTGTTCCAAAACTTCCGATGCCTCTCGAGTAGCCAAGATATTTTTTGATGAGATTGTTAAGTTATACGGTTTACCAAAAACCATTGTCTCCGATAGGGATGTCCGTTTCATGAGCTATTTTTGGAAAACCTTGTGGCATCTGGTTGGCACCAAACTTAAATTTTCTACGGCTTATCATCCTCAAACCGATGGCCAAACCGAAGTCGTCAACCGAAGTTTAGGTAACCTTCTGCGTAGTCTAGTCGGGGATCACAATCGTAACTGGGATTCTATTCTGCCTGTCGCCCAATTTGCATATAATTCGTCAGTCAATAGATCTATCGGGATGAGTCCATTCGAAGTGGTCCATGGTTATAAAGCTCGCAAACCTGTAGATCTCCTACCTATGTCCCCCCATATTCGCATTTCTGAGTCTGCACATGCATTTGCACAGCACATTCATAATCTGCATCAGGAAATTAGCAAGCGCATTCATATGAGTAATGCTCAATATAAGCTACAAGCTGATTCTCATAAGCGAGATAAATCATTTCAAACTGGGGATTATGTGATGATACGTATTCGGCCTGAGCGGTTTCCATCTGGGACCGTCAAGAAACTGCAGCCTCGTAGTGCTGGGCCCTTTCGGGTATTGCAACGCGTGGGTACTAATGCTTACGTTCTTGATCTTCCATCTGATTTTGGTATTAGCTCCACTTTTAATATTGAGGATTTGGTTGCTTACAAGGGCCCCCTTTCTATTCCTACTGATCCTTTCGCTCCGCCATCCCTTGAGCTTGACGATACTCCTCTTCTTGATTCCATTCCATCCCCGACCAATCTAGCTTTACCACCAGCACAAAAAGAACATATTGATGCCATTTTAGATGAGCAGACTGTTTCTACCAGTGATGGGGGTGTTCAGCGTTTTCTGGTTCGTTGGCGAGGACGCCCGGAGTCTGATACTACATGGATTACCCGTGCGGAGTTACAGCGCATCGACCCAGATCTTTTGGAGTACTACCAGAGTCATTCGTCGGGGTCGACTTCTTCTTACCCGGGGGGAGTTGGTGCGGACACGAATACTGGACTGATTATTTTGCAGGATTATGGTCGTCGCAGGAAGACGGTCCAACCACTTTCATTGTGGCTGGATTGATTGATGTTTTTCTTTATTATTATTTATTTTTTATTTTGATAGGATTAGTTTGCATATTGTCTTGTGAGGACCTCTTTCGAATTGTTTTTTATTGGGACTTATTTGTTATTTGGTGGCCCTATATATATATATAGGGCATGCATTTGTTATTTTTTTTAATGAATGATTGCATGAAAATTAATCTTCTTCTTCCTCCTCTCCACTCCTCTTTCTCTTCTTCTTCCCCTCTTTCTCTCCTCTTTCTCTCTGCATTCCAGTCCGTACATCCGTCCTGCATCAGTTTTGTTTAGAGAAAGAATTTTGTTTTACCAAAATATTTTTTTTAACTCCTTAGAATGTGATACTTAAGAAAATAATTTTAGCATATTTGGTTGACTATAAAAAAAAGTAGTACATTCTAAAATGACTTATGTTTGATTGAGCATCTATTTCTTAGAAAAGTTGTGTGAAATATTTATTATATCTTTAATAAAGGAACAAATCTTATCCATATGTTTTGATGGATTAAGAATAGTTTTGAAAAAAAAAAATCAATTTTCAACCGATGGAAAAATAGTTTTTCTATGTCTCTTATAAATTTCTTTTTTTCCCATGAAATATAGAATCTTATTTCTTTGAAAATGCTAGTTTCTCACCTATTTCTTTTGAAAATTCTAACTAAACAAGAGGTCATTCTTCATTTTTTTCATTGACCATACTTTTCTCCTCCTTTTTCCACGAACTAAATAAGTCCTTTTGTTGTTTTTCTCTTCCTTTCCCAAGGCTAAAACACCAAAAATAAAAAATAAAAGAGAAGGGGGGGGGGGGGGGGGGGGGGGGGGGGGGGGGATCTGAATAAATATACTCATCCCCACCACCCCTGACACTTAAAACAGTGATCAAAATTAGGTACCTGCATAAAAAAAATCATCCTCAACCAATAAATTAGACTAATCGCCCATCTATGAACTAAGGAAAGAACTATCAGCTAACGTCACTTCTAATCCATGGAGTCTAGCTATGTTATTTCGTTCCCCAACGGTTCCATTGCAATCCAAGTGTCATGCTCTCACCATCTTGAACACATTACACAACTTTATTTGGGTCACTCCCAAGAACAAGTCTCCTTCAACCTTCCCTTTTTTGCTGAGTTGCACCAACTTTCTTTTCAAAAACCCTAGTATTTCCTTAATCCTTGACCGACGGCAAGTTATTCAGAGTTTGACCTCCACCTGAATCTCCTACCATGCCTCCTTCCAACTCTAGAAACATACCCAAGACTGTAGGCACGAAGACGACAGAGCCAAATATAACCTTGAACACATTTGGATGGAGCAATATTACCACTCCAAGCTTGACAGGGGAAGGTCCACAGGGAGTCTCAACCCTGCCATTAGGGTGGTGGTTAGGGTTTCCCTACTTGATTGAAAGCCCTGATCCAAATCCTCCTTTTCGGGTCCTCAACTGAATCAGAGGCAGGCTTATGCTGGCCAATTTGAACCCCAAGCGATGTTTGGGACCATTTTTGACCTGATTCCTAACCTAGGCTGCTAGGCCGCATGATTTATAAAAAAGGCAGCTCGGTGCACAAGGCTTCGGCCACTTTGAGAGCCTTATCCTGCATGCAGAGATTCTATTTTTGTTTTTCTGAATTCATGATGCTCAAATCACAATATAGCAATCTTTCTATTATACCAAGTCTCACTCTTAAGTCACAGAATTCAAGTGGTTGGCAATTTGTTGCATGTTTATATTGAGATATTAGAAACAGTAATAGTCTCATTAATAGTCTCTCACAGTTGGAATTGGAAAATGGGTTTGTTAACCAGAGATGCTCATCTTTTGATCATCGAATTATCTGTCAAGCGCAAAATGCTTCCCAAGTTATAGCCAGGGAAGAGATGATTGTTTTATCTTCTCTCATGCATGCTCTAAAATGGTGATGAGCGAGCAATAGGTATGTTACTATACTCATTTCCGGTGCAGTAATGTTGTATTTTCTGCGAAAAGAGTTGGAAAAATGTTTTTGGTGCAGTAATGTTGTAAGAAGTGGGAAACCTGTGATAACCGCCCCACTCCCAAGAGAAACGGAGGGGGGCGTGCAGGCGTTTGTAACGCCTGATGGTGGGCGGTTACAACCGTCCGCCTTCCCCAGCAATCGGAGGCTACAAGAAGCCCCTCGGTGGAGAATTTCATCATCCTCTTCCCTCTTCTCCACTGTCTCTCTCTCACAAACCTTCACGGTTCGCAGGATCCGGTGTTAGACCCACGCCGCCGGAGCAGAGGGCCGCGTCGCCGGAGTAGGAGACGAACGATCCCCTTCAGGTAACGCCATTCCTCATATTTTATTCTTGATAGATCTAGATAATGATTAGATAAAAAAAAAGAAAAAGGGGACACGGGCGCCGGCTGCGGTGGCCGCGAGCTACGTCGGCTACAAGCCGCGGCGGCATGGGAGGCCGCAAGCTGCGGGGCCGCAGGGTCGGCTGGTGCCGCGGACCGGCCGGGGAGCGCCACCGGCTGCGGCTAGGGCCCTCCCCGAGTACGATCTCCCCTTCACGGGAGAAGGAAGGGGGAGGAGGAAGAAAAAAAAAAGGGCTTAAGGACTTACCTGGGATCGCCGATCGCGGGTGCCGGCCACGGCCGCAGGCCACCCGCCGCGGCCACGGGTTGCGAACCACCCGCGCGGCCGTAGGCCACCCGCCACCGCCGCCCGCACGGACGCAAGCGCGGCTGCGTGTGCCGCAGGCCCAGCCGGGAGCCGCCGGCCGGCCTAGGGGGGGTGCTGCTCGGCCTCTCCCAAGCCCTCCTCCTTTTCTTCCGTCGCGAGAGGAGGAGGAGAAGAAATGAAGGAAGGAGAAGAAGGTTCGGGAAGGAAGAAGGAAGAAGGAAGAAAAGAAAAAGAAGAAAAGAAGAAAAAAAAAAAAAAAAAAAGAAAAGAAGAGAGAGAGAGAAAAAAAAAAGAAGACCCATAACGGGTCGGATCCGAGTTCGGGTCCGAACCTGTTAGGTCCAAATAAAAGAAAAAAAAAATGGATTTAGCCAAATTTGTCTAAACCCGAGCCCAATCAGAATGGGCTAAGTCCGAACGAACCCAAACTGTGAATTGGATTAAATCCGAACCAAATTAAGCCCAATTGAGTTGGTCTGAACCCAATTAAGCTGAGTTAGTCTCGGCAGATCCAAATTGAATATGAATCAAGACCAATTCAAACCAGTTTAACTAAATTGAGACCAAATTGACTTCGGGCTGACCCTGACTCAAGCTTAAATCAGCTACATTGACCCTGGACCAAAATTAGATCTAATTGGACTTGAAATTGAGCCCAATAACCTAATCAGAAGACCAAATTGACCCGAAACGGCTAGACCCAATTAAGAACCGAGCCCAATTCTTTAATTAAAGACCCAATTGACCTACATGAACCCAATCTGGTTTTAAAACGAGGCCAAGGGCTCTTAAATTCATGTTATGATAAATTAGAAAATTATGAAATAAATAGAGAATAATATGACCCTTATGTTATTTATTTAGGTGATCAAAGATTTGTCACTCGGACGTAAGAAATTGGAAAGCAAATTGCTGTAAGTAACCTTGGCACTGATCTTAAAGTTTTTAAATTACTGTTTATTCATCATTATGAAAATGTATTGCTTATGATATATTTTCCTCAAAATTAGGATCAAGTATATGATTGCATGTGATACATGAATTTGATTAAAGAGCATCCTTCATAAATATTTGATGATGTATGAGTTATGAAATTATGATTATGTTAGACTGCATGAAAAATGATATTTGAGGCATGTTTATGCATTTTAAATTATATAATGTCATTTATCATTTTCTAACCTATTTATGAAAGAAAAATAATATGATTTATGAACTCTCAGATAGCTATGACCACCTCTAGAAATAGAGGCCAGTCGACACCCTGGAGCTAGCATCCAAAGAATAATAGGCCCTCTGCCAACGGGTTAAAGTTGGTAACGAATAACAGAATTAGTCGACTAAGATTAACAGGCCTTGTCACGGGATTATAGTGACCATAGCAGCACATCCGTCTGAGAGTATGTTTTATAAAATATGGATAAATGGCGATATTTCTATATGATTTGCATTATCATGATTTTGAACTTTTATGGATGGAACATGCATTGCTTTATAACCTGATTTGTATATATCATCTATAAAATGTTTTATTTTGCTACAACTGATGGCTTTTTAATCACTGCATTGGCATAATTGTACTTGATCCAATAAGATAGTACTTGGTTACTTAGTGAGCTGTGTAGCTCATATCTTTGCATTTTTTTTTCTACAGATGAATAAGACTACTAGGAGAAGGGAGCTTGGTGTTATTCAGGGTTGGGGTAACTGAAAATGTTATGTAATAATTAAACTTTAGAAGTTCTGTACTGTTCCAACTTCATGAATAATATTATGACATTAGTAAATGAAACTATTTATTTTTATTATGAAATTTCAAGTGGCTTCGTGTTATTGTGTGCATAAGATTGCAATAGCACGGCCGTGTCATGATCCGGATTTGGGGCGTGACATTTAGTGGTATCAGAGCCGAGGACGGCTCTTGTCCGATGGTGGGAAGGGTGTGAGGCCCAATAGTTCCACATCGGAAAGACTCATTGCAGAGCCTAGGCATATGAGGCGAGTGTCTCCTAATCCTGCAAACGCGTTTTGGGTGGAAAATAAAACCGGAGAGGGGTGAAGGACGCTTGCGTGAAGCCCCGGAACCGGACAATATCTGGCAGGAGAGCCCCGCGGTCCTCCCTCATGTGGCCCCCACGTGGGCACTGGGTGCCTCACGTGCTCCGCAGAAGCGGGGGCGTGACATTTGGTATCAGAGCTGAGGACGGCTCTTGTCCGATGGTGGGAAGGGTGTGAGGCCCAATAGTCCCACATCGGAAAGACTCGTTCCAGAGCCTGGGCATATGAGGCGGGTATCTCCTATTCCTGCAGACGCATTTTGGGTGGAAAACAAAACCGGGAAGGGGTGAAGGACGCTTGCGTGAAGCCCCGGAACCGGATAATATCTGGCAGGGGAGCCCCGCAGTCCCTCCTCATGTGGCCCCCACGTGGGCACTGGGTGCCTCACGTGCCTCGCGCAGGCGGAGGCGTGACATTTGGTATCAGAGCCGAGGACGGCTCTTGTCCGATGGTGGGAAGGATGTGAGGCCCAATAGTCCCACATCGGAAAGACTCGTTCCAGAGCCTGGACATATGAGGCGGGTGTCTCCTAATCCTGCGGACGCGTTTTGGGTGGAAAACAAAACCGGAGAGGGGTGAAGGATGCTTGCGTGAAGCCCCGGAACCGGACAATATCTGGCAGGGGAGCCCCGCGGTCCCCCCTCATGTGGCCCCCACGTGGGCACTGGGTGCCTCACGTGCTCCGCAGAAGCGGGGGCGTGACATTTGGTATCAAAGCCGAGGACGGCTCTTGTCCGATGATGGGAAGGGTGTGAGGCCCAATAGTCCCACATCGGAGCCTGGGCATATGAGGCGGGTGTCTCCTAATCCTGCGGACGCGTTTTGGGTGGAAAACAAAACCGGGGAGGGATGAAGGACGCTTGCGTGAATTCCCGAAACCGGACAATATCTGGCAGGGGAGCCCCGCGGTCCCTCCTTATGTGGCCCCTACGTGGGCACTGGGTGCCTCACGTGCCCCGCGCAGGCGGGGGCACGACAAAATCTAGTTAGTTGCATAGAATGTAAAGCTAACAGTATAAATTTGTTGCTCTCATTCAATTTGTTCCGCTTATCAGAAAGTAACAATGATATAACCTTGATAATCTAATAAGAAATCAGTTCATCGCCTAAGTAATATCCATTAGGGTTGAGGGCCACGCATGCACCTCGGCGACGGGCCCTCTTGTAGCCATGAATTTTGATTCATCTGGGTGAACAAGCAGCAGTTTCAGATGGAGATAATGCATGAAGAACACCATTTCTCTCTGCACATACATTCACATTTGTTGGTGGCTTGGTGCATGTGCACATAAGCAACCGGAACAAACTCAAAGGAACAAATAATTGTAAGCAAGCATGGAGGAAGGAATAAAAAATTAATCACCAAGAATCTTGAGGCCACCATTCCTCAGATCTCATTGCTGTGAAATCTAAGGAATATCTTGCTGGCAGATCTGTTCCACCCAACCTGGCTTGGAAAGACAATCATATCAGATCTTTGCTTCCCATTCCAAAGCTATTTTTTGGAGTACTAAACTCCCATAAAATAATTCACTTGCTATCTCCTTCTAAACATCACCTACTTAGATTAATACACAAGTCCCCTCCACCCTCTTATTTTATCAGACCCAAATCTTTCGCCAGCCAGTCACCTCTTTCTTAATGAGATATTGTTCTCTCTAATTAAATGCCTCAAGCTGAGGGATATGAGTTGTCTTTGCTATGTCCTGCAACTGTGGTACTTAAAGATGCTTTCTTTTTTTTCTCCAAAACTACCATTAAGCTATCAAAATTTCTGAATAAGTTCTTCTCCTTTATTAAGGATATAATAGATATTTTACACAATTTTTATTAGAAATTAGAAGCTCAAATAAATATAAGCCATTTTCTAATGATCAACCTAACATGCCGAAATCTTTTTCTTGGACATTATATTTTTAGAAATTAAATTTTTTTAAAAAATATTTTAATGAAGAAAATTTTTTCTCGCAAACCAAACGAGTTTTTAATGAAATAACCGTCAAACTTTAATTGTGACACATGCACGGAACAAAGATGCATGGTACTTGCAGATTCATTACAAAATAATTATGGTCCAAACTTGAATCTCAAAATCTCTCATATATTTTACTTGATGTCAACATTTAGGCTCGTCCTTTGAAGAGGGTGCAAGAAAATCTTGAATGGGAGGACAAGGAAAACCTCTTTGATGGGTCAAACACTGCAAGCTTAGGGAAGATATCTTCCACACTTACCATGGTTCCTCCTCTCTATTTAATGGAATGGATTGACCATGCACTATTATACAAAAGAGTCACACCAAACATATTGGCCTTTAAATATACCAAATACCTTGGGCACCTTTGCTAATGGGGCCCACATAAATATTTTAAGAGGTAAGTTATTGATACTCTTAAATAAATGGTCTAATTTGGTGACCTGCTCTCCAATCCCGTTCTTCATAGCCTGATTATATAATTTAATTTCTTATAGAAAAAAAAAAGGTATCTTGCTTCCTGCTTATTTGGATTGAGGTGCGTGCGCCCGCTCGGTATCAAACTGCTTGTTTCAGTCAAGATTTTTTAGAGTAGTGATTGAGAGCTTGATTCTAACATTCGTTGATGAATAATTCTCAAAATAAATTGTAGTTTAATAAAAAAAATCCTATTATCTGATTTTCAGCTATAAAATGGAGGCAAATTTGTTAAAATTTTACATTATAAAGAAATGCTGATATGGTCAACCTATCTTAGTATCTAAAATAAAATTACTAGCATTATTTATAGATTTTTTTTACTATAACACTAGAATAATATAGAATTCTGTATAAATCATTTGTCAAGTAGCAAAGCAACTATTTTATGACAGATCTAAGAGCACATCTGCGACAAGTCCACCGGTAAACCTTTTTCATTTTATTTTGAGACAGTGATGGGTTTGTATATGATCACATCTCTTCCACGCGGTGGTTCGCGATACTTACAAGGAATATAATATTTCTCTACCCGCACAGAAAGACAAGCGCAAGGAGCAAAGGAATATCACTAAATCTCATCAACAATCCAATCCAGCAACGCAGTTATTGCTTTAAATGAATCTTGGAGATCCATCCCTTTCATTCCCAAGGATGCTGTAGATTCAACTCTCTCCCTCTCTTACTTCTCTCTCCATTTGTGTGCGCTCGTATCTTCATAGATTGGTTTAGAATTGGATTTTTGGAAGGAGGGGAGGATGGACAGCAGCCATATTGGCGAATTGGGGTTGGGAAGTACAAGATCTAGTGCCCCTCGAAAGGGGAAGAAAAGCAGTTCAGAGAAGCCAAAGCAACCCCAGAGAGGTCTTGGAGTGGCTCAGTTGGAGAAGATCAGATTGCAAAATCAAATGGCCGGACATCTCCCCTCACTCCACTCCCCATTCCACAGTAATCTCAGAATGGTCTGTGTCGTTTTGTCTGTTATATATTCTTTTTTGTTCAAGTTTTTAGGTTGGTTATTTAAATTACATTGACAAGCGTAATTTTGCTCCAATATGGCGTGTATTGGTACATAGTTTTTCATGGAGCTTTCTTTTGATGGTTATATTCAAGCAGGAGGATATGAGAGTAGATGTAGCACTTTCATCATCTCCCTCTTCCTCAAACACGGCCTCATCATCTTCAGTCTTTGCTCTTCATCCCAACATCATGGTATCTCTCTCTCTCTCTCTCTCTCTCTGGGAAAAGATCATATGGTATGTCAAGCTTGATCTCAATAGAAAAATCTCAGAATTGAAAGAGAATTTACTGGTAAAAAAGGGAAAGAAAACACCCAATATGACTTTGCTGGCAACTCCTGACATGTATTGGATTTGTAATGCCTTTGAATTTTTTGAGAAGAGTGATGCCATTTCAAAATCATCATGATGTTCTTATGAACAAGATCATCATAATCACCATGTTTTATTGTTGGAAACTGATGTCTTTTCTAAAGTCCTAGTCAAATAAATTAAACAACAAATTGCGGAGCTCCATTTTAATACGAAAGGCATGTGTTCCCCATAATCTGGATCAGCAGCTAGACGAGGCAACTCGGTTGAAATAAAAGAAGGTTGAGTCGGTCAGTGGTGAAGCCTAAACGAGTTGAAGCAATAGAGCCTGCTGTTTTCAAGTGCTCCCTCTGTACCTTTTATTCCACTTCTCTATTTCTACTATCCCATTCCTCCACCACAAAAGCACCATTTTATTCTTGCGGGAGTCCTTCACCATTACATGATTCAGGAGGATCCGCAGATTGATTTGAACTTCAATCTTCTTTTAGTTATCTTTTGAGAGTTTCAAGTTGAGCGGTTGAAGAAAATTCTTTTTCTCCCCGATCGGATCATTACACCAACCTTATAACACTTAAGCTTCCGGCCATCTACACTTATCCTTCCTACAATCCTAAATTTAATTGGTCATGCTTTTCACCATTCTTACAACATTTAAATTGGTCATACAGCATCATGTTAACAATGTTAACCTAATTTCATGAAACTTGTTAATTGAAAAGATCCACCAAAATCCATTTACTGGAATATATAGTCTAATTGTACCATTGTTGGAAAATAGTTGATGATCATATTTTCCTTTTTTCATCTTCTTTGTTATATGCAGTCCTTTGGTAATTAGGAAAAGGAAAAAGTCTGAAACTTGTTCTACTCTTACCCTTTCTTACATCTTGCATGAATTCTTTGCTCTCATGACACTTACCTCCCATGGTTGTAGATGGGTTATGGAGACACTGAAAGAAGACATATTTCAGATGGTGAATTCCACTCTAGTCCTCCATGCAGGTTATCTCGAGTTTTATATATTTGCCTGTTATCCCAAAACTGAGTCATTGGCAAATAACCATTACTTCTTCTCTAATATTTTGCATCATTAATTAGGCCTCTCCCAGATCCCAACAGCACCTTTCTACCCCACCATTGTGCACCAGCGACTGCAACACGGCCCCTTTGGGAACAAACCACGGAGGTTGTTTAAAAACTTTTACCTACTCTATGTTTTGACGAACACCACCTTCTTTGAGAAGCATTTATTATCTTCTCTTCGAAGTAAGGCATGCATTCTTATTATGTAATATTAAATCTCATAACTTGACTGACTATTTTCACAGAACTCAGTGCAGAAGAAGCAACGGCATGATGGAAGCCGCTCAACAAGTTCTATGAGTCAGAACTCTGACCCTAGTGATGCACAAGAAGTAGATCTAGAGCTTAGATTATCACTATAAACACTTGGAAGATAAGCTTTAGGTTGATGGTCTTGTTCTCCTATAATAAATTCATGCCACACGTACTATAGTTGGGAAAATATATACCTGTTCGCAATTTGGTATTTTACCAAAGGAATGCGTGTGATGCGAGACCGAAGCCATCAAGAGTTTGTTAACACCTACAACTATCTGATCACAACTGAGAAATCCTTGTTCTTGTTTCATTCTTATTTTTCTTTCTGACATAGAAATATGGGACTTGCTCAAAAAAGACATTGAAAGATGGGACAAGCCCCATCAAAATTTCAATTCATTGAGAGGTCGAAATGTTGTTCCGACTTTATTGAAACGTGGAAACAATCAGAATAGGTTTTCAGTACTTTTTTTTGGATGTGATATTCAGCATATTTGTTAATTTTCTTTAATTGTGAGATCTTTATGCCATTATAACACGAATGTTTCTTGAGCTTTTCAGTAGCTTAGTAACACAGGAAGTGCATGCAATCTCTTGCTCATTTTTTGTTTTGGTTCGCCAAAAGGTATAGAGTTAAGATGGAGTAAATTTGGACGCAAAAGTGGTTCGTATCTTTTATTCCCCTCGCAAACAAAAGGAGTTTCTTTTGGAGCTCTTAACATTTTAAACCATTTCTGTTTGTGAGGAAACGTTCTAAATGATCCCAAGTAAGGGCACATAGGTCACTTTGTGGTGTCTTCTTGTGATTAGAGGATGAAGAAAACCTAAGAAACTAGTTTGGTGTCTCTGCTGGTGGGTCTTTGCTTGATAGAAGCTTAATGCTACATCCGATGGAAAGAAGGTTTGGACTCCCACCCCCTCCCCGCCCCTTTCCCTCCATTATTGTTCGCTGGCGAGGTTTGTGCAGCTTCTTGCTATTTAATTAAGCCATCCGTATCTTTCCTCTCCGAAGGCTTGCTTCCTCGAAACAATGAAACACAAATTTAACATGGATCATGTGCTTGGGTTAAGGTAATCATATACATCTTCTGAGATATATAAGAGAGTTGCAGTGGAAGATTTTCTTATGTGTAGAGTACGATTCTTCAGGTTCTTCTCAGAAAAGAGACTAAGATATTGGGTAGTCATGACTTGAGTAATACTTTGATTTTGGTTGGTCCCCGGATGTTTTTTTATTATAAAATAAAAACAAAACATCGCATGGCCTAAATTAGCATTCTCTATAAATTAATTAAATGCCATATGGGAACTGATGTTGAATATAGCATTTGTACAAAAGCTATGCCATCATTTGCTCTTTTTTTTTCTTTCACTTTTTTTTTAAGCAATAAATATTTGCTTCCAATAGATTCGAAGAAGTTAAAAGAGTTTGGTGTTCATTTTCATGCTTGGTTTTTGGAAAACAAAAACAGAAAATATGAGAAGTTCTAAACAGTTATATTCTCTCTCTCCCTCCTCTCTCTCACACACATAATTTATGCTCATGTTTTTATTTTTTAATAAAATATCTGTTCATGTTAGCTTGAAAGCAATTATTTTCTTGTCGAATTCTCTTTAACGCATTGCTGCGCATTTCTCCGCTACACCCCTTGTGAGAACCAGCCTTTTTTACCGATCTAGTGCCAAATCGAAGCCGATTCACAAGCCTGGTCTAGCACCAATCAAAACAAGGCAGAATCTAATGACTCAAACATGGGGAAGTAGGCCGACTCCGCCTCCCCCTCCGATCCGAACTGCTGAAAAGAAAAAGAAAAAGAAAAAAAAAATCCTCACCACCGGCACATATGGATCGTTGCTAGAGCCAAGGTATTGTTGCCTCCCACCTCAGCACTACTCTCTCTCCTCCCATCCTTGCTCAAGATTTAATGGGCATTCATGACCTTATTTTTGGAAGTCCACCATGTCCATCCTTTTTTTTTTTTGCTTGGTAAATCAGTCTTTATTAAACACATCTAGTGTAAATATAATTATAAAATCAAAAAATAAAATATCTAAAAAAATTTAGAAGAAAATTTGCTATAACAATTCATAGTATAGTTTCAGTATGATTAGCTACATATATTGCCATCCAATCTATAACACTTAGCTTTTTCCATACATATGTGTCACTTTATATGCTAGTAAGGTTACCTCTATTCTCTAATAATTCTATATCAGAAGATGGGAATTAATAGTATATATCTTTATATACTGTTAATAAAGATATGGTCTTCAAGGTTTCGCCAGCCAGTACAGCCGGTGCTACGTTGTTCCGCGAAAACAAACAACATGCTATATCTGAATTACCCGTTGGACCTACAACGCCATAAATTAATCACGTATAGAGAAGAACCATCCATTCATAAATAGGACAATGAGAGGGAGGAGGACGCAAGAAGCGAGAGAGAGAGAGAGAGAGAGAGAGAGAGAGAGAGAGAGAGAGAGAGAGAGAGAGGCGATCGAACAGAGAGTCTCTGAATGGGGGCTCTCCTCCGCGCCACCCTCTTCCTCCTCCCTATCCTCCTCGGTGCTCATGTCGTCGAGCCCACACTGTTCGGCCTGCTCGGGAACCCATTCGGACGGCCGAAACTCGGTCTCCTGATCCCGTTCCCGCCGCCGGCAACTGACAAACCCGACCAAGTACCGAAGGATGAGATCCCCAAGGCCGTGAAGAGGCCCGGCTTTGAGACGAGTTACGCCAGCGCATGGAAGCTTGTGAGGGAGAACGCAGGGGTGTCGGCGATGCACCTCGTCGTCATGAAGAACGACAAGACCATCATGTTCGACTCCACTGCGTTTGGGCCATCGAAGCTGCCCTGCCGCCAGGCAACTGCCGTGTGGATCCCTAGATCGAGCCCGATAAAAGCACTGGACTGCTGGGCCCATGCCGTCGAATTTGATATTGACACCGCCGAGGTCCGGCCACTTAAGGTACGTATGTGTTGTCTTACGTCCGTTTCCTTTCGTCACTTCTCCATGTCTTTGACGAGGAAAGTATTTTGAGAGAAATTATACCTTCTACCATATGGCAGTGCATCGTACCAATCAACTTATCTCGTTTCTATAGGCTCCATTTATCATCAAGATGGGTGCATGATAAATGAAATCTATAAAAATAAGACTAGGTAATTGGCATGCAGACCGCCACAAGGTGCATGGGCAGTGTAGGGTCTAATTTCTAATATGCTGGGGCCAAAGCTATGAAAAATTATTTTCTACACTGCATGCACCATATGCCATGCCACAGTACCAATCACAACCGCTCATTCTTGTAGCCTAGACTATGGTTGCTGAGGTGCACTGCCCTGTGAAGCGTGCAGTGATATAATTTCTCCTAGGCTACGTGGTTAAAAAATTTTCTTGGGCTAACAAATACTAGACGGGCTACAGAACAATCAGAGTACTTCTGATCCTTTTCGGTTTGACTCTGACCTAGAGAGACATGATTTGCCTGCGTTGAGTTAGTCATATATAGGATTCCTCTGTCCTTGGAAGATTGCACTTAGACTCTTAATATCTTTTCCAACTAGATTGTTCAGAGACAATGCCTTTCTTCCTTTATATCTAATTAATGATTTCATTTTGCGTCCAGCTCTTGACCGATACATGGTGTTCATCTGGAGGCTTGGACGCTGAGGGCACTCTGGTGCAAACCGGAGGGTTTAACGATGGAGGAAGAGGCGTGAGATACCTCAAACCTTGCGCCGGTTGCGACTGGGAGGAGTTCACCGACGATCTCTGTGCCCAAAAATGGTAGCTGATATTACTCAAACAAACAGGCTCTTTGTTTTCAACCAAACAGATCAAAAGACTAGAGCTAATGCATGCATGCCACTAACGCACGCAATCTTGAAATATTGCTATTATTAGCATCATTGCTGCAATTTCATGCATGCATGCAAGTATTCCACCCAACAGATCCTCCCCGACGGCAGCTTTGTCGTCGTCGGAGGCCGCCGCAAGTTTCAACTACGAGTATGTCCCCCCGGCCGGACAAGCCAACACCGTCCGGGAAGCCCACTACCTCTCCTTCCTCAGGGAGACGGCCAACGTCCTAGAGAACAACCTCAACACCGACGGCAACCTCTTCATCTTCACCAACGACCGCGCCATCCTCCTCGACCCCAACGCCGACAAGATTATCCGCGAGTACCAGCCGCTCCCCGGCGGCTCCCGCAACTACCCGGCCTCCGGCATGTCCGTCCTCCTCCCCCTCGACCTCCGCCGCAGGCCCGTCAACCCCGAGGTCCTCATCTGCGTCGGCTGCCCCCCGCGACTCTTCAACCTCTCCGCCATCAAGACCTTCGTCCCCGCCCTCCGCAGCTGCGGCCAGCTCGCCATCGATTGAGCCCAACGCCGCCTGGCGCATGGAGCAGATGCCGATGCCCCGCACCATGGGAGACATGCTTGCTGCTGCCCAACGCCGAGGTGCTCATCATCAACGGGCGCCGCCAAGGGCTCCGCCGGGTGGAGGCAGGCCAAGGACCCCGTGCTCACGCCGGTGCTCTACCGCCCCAGGCTTGCGCAAGCCGACCGGTTCCGTGTGCTGGCCCCCAGCACCATCCCGCGCATTGTACCACTCCACCTCCACTGTCCTGCCGGACGGGACATCCTCGTCGCCGGCAGCACACCCAAACTTCCGCTACAAGTTCGTCGGCGAAGAATTTCCCGACGGAGCTAAGGGTGGAGAAGTTCAGCCCGCTCGTACCTGGACCCGGCGCTGAACATCCACAGGCCGAGCATCAACGTCGACGTACTGCCGGAGAGGAGGGATCATGAAAGTACGGCCGGAACTTCACGATCGCCTTCACGATCATTATGACGGGGGCCGGTGGAGAGGGACGGACCTGATGGTGACCGATGTACGCGCCGCCCTTCACCACGCACGGCTTCTCCATGAGCCAGAGGCTGCTGATACTGAAGACCGAGGAGTTCGCCGGTCAAGAGCGTCGGCTATACGCCATCAAGGGTGGCGGCACCGCGGCGGCGGCGTACGCGCCGCCAGATACTACCGGGTGCATGTGGTGCACCGTGGGTACCCCAGCAAGGGGGCCTGGGTTAAAATCAGTGTTTGATTTCATAAAAATTAAATTATCTTCCCCCATTTTTTTTTATGGACCTCAATAAATTTTATCACAAACGGGTACTTGGTTGTACGCAATGGTGATTGTGTATGAATGTTTAGTTTTTTTTTTGGACAAAATAGAAAAATTAAGTCATTTCGAGTATAAATATATTCACAAGAGAATCGGCTAACAAAATATTAAACAATAGGTAGGAAGATTTGTTGTTTTTTATTTTTGATGATAACAACAACATACAAAGCCAACCCCAAATAATTAAAAAATAACTGGATGGTTATAGCTACAGTATGATTGGCTGTCTCCCATTTAACTATCATAAACTTTTGATATATTACTTCATCACAACCGAACTTGTAAATTGCTAAAAATATAATTCCTCCCTAGTAAATTGATAAGCAATGTGGAATTTGAGAATGTGTAAGCTCTATCTTCATAAGATCACATGACACTGATGACAGTCAGCTTCAGTAAACAAAACTGGTACAAGTGGGTTGAGTAGACTCAGATCAGAACCATATCTATCTGACTCAGACCTAGACACAAACCGGAACCAAAGGCATGCGGCCAGAAAAAGATTCCAAATTCAGAACCAGCTTCAAACTGGGTCAGTATGGATTTGACAAAGTTAGTTCTCATCTGATTTAACCCAGCAAAGTGTGCCAAAATTCATGTTTACCTGCAGAAGCTAGGCACAACCTAGACTCAATCCAAGAAAGGTAACCCAATCTAACCCAGAGACCGAGTGGTAGGTCAGAATTGGGTGCTAATCTTAGATATGAAGCCATTTGCAGTTGGATCTGGGTCGATCGACAGCCCTAAATGCATCTCTGGATTTGGAGGAAGCTTGCATATTCCACACGAGCACCGACGACTAGGGCTGTCTGGCGAAGATCTCTTTTGAAAGTAAGAGATGGCAGTTCATAAGCACTTCTTAGAATTTCGCTACGCATGCAAGGAAGGTCATTACCATGTCTTAATTGAACATCATTTTTCTTGACTTCATGATCAAGTACTGCATTGTTTTCCCCTTTATCTCATAGTAAGACTTGAAGGCAAGATGCATCAGAATTACTAGATCCTAGCAAACATCAACCTATACCAAGCAAAATTCATGTTGATATTCAAAATGATGAGTATACCGGTCCATAATGACATTGAAGTAGTCACACTTTACCAGTTGATCTTTAGTAACCCAAAAAAATCTCGAACATCCAAAGTTATAAAAGCTGATGTCTAACTCTTCTCTTATCCTTATCTAGCAGTCTGTTGAAAAAAGAGCAATAATAAGAGTGAAAGCATATACCTCTTCAAGTATTCCCAGCATGATTCTAGTTCATAAGGAGATTAGGAAAGTGACGCATCAGTTCTGAACTTCCTTGTGTGAGATTTGCTTCAATCTTCTCTCACTGGTCTTTTCCTAAGCCTTTTTGTTTGGTAAAATTCCTAAGCCTTTTTGGTTCTTTCCGAATGCACAAATATGATATGCAGTGGATGCTCTCACAGTACATCATAGATGTGGAAAGATACAGAGAGGCATAAGCATGGAAGAAGATATATGAGGTAAGAAACAAGTAAGCATCCATGAATAAGAAATTGCTATCATGGTATCAAGTTTCAAGCTTGGATATGATGAAAAGCCCAATAAATAAAGTATGACATGCAGCATAACACTTGCACTATCTAACGCAGCAGGAAAAGGAAATTGAACAATTTGATTGACAAGGTTATGCTTTGAAAATCCATATGCAAACAGAAGAAAATTGGATTCAAGAATTCTTCACTTGGTGAAAGAAATTCTTTCGAAAAAATTTATTCATACCTCAAAGATTGTCCTTACAATATATTAACATAATACTGTATCCTAATTCGGGCATTAAACTCGATGCAAAATTATACTCGAAATAAGACTCGATAATAAGAAAACTATACTAGAATTATTTTGTTACAAATATAGAATGAGACTAAAATTTGACATCCCTATAAATTATAAGAAAATCTTTTTGACTTATGATTTTTGTCCGCGAATCGTGGTCCTTCGATGCTTGGCATGGTTAGTCTGGTCATAGTACTGTTGGCTGACCTTGTGCTGTGCATCACTATCCAAAAGAATCTTATTATATACAAGGCTTTACAAGCCCAAAACCTAAAGACTAAATAATAGCAGAGGATTTGACTACAAGAGAAGGTTAAGCAATCTCTTTATTTTATTTACTGTAGTTATAAAATTATGCTTTTTAGTGAGAATTATTCTTTAAGCATAGACGTGCTGAATCGCTGAAATGTCTCTATATGATCAACATTTGCTGAAATCAAGAAAATGAATAAAACGAATATGGTTGATTCATGAGGGGAGCAGGATATTTGAGAAGATGCAAACACACCGAAGATTTGAAGGAGGTGCGACAGCCCAAGTAAGAATTCCAGTTGATAGCCCTCCAAAGTTTGAGAGAAAATCTGAAACTTCAACTTACTTGCCACCAAAGTTCATGAGACCCAAAATTTGAAGTTAGCATGTGTTTAGAAGGAAACAGAGAAACACAGAGCACGTTAGTAATCAGATATGTAGACCCTTCTGACTAAAAGAAGAGCAGAAATTTTTATAGTTTGCAGTTTGCGCAGCATGTAACTAAGCTTTCCTTTGTCTACTTTCACAGAGATATTAATTCTAGATGCTTCACATCTAAAAAACAAATCGCAGTAAATTCCTAATCCTTATCTCTTTGCCTGGAATATTTCAAGACAACCTTCAAACGGAAGATCTGGCTTTTCATTCTAAAAAAAAAAAAATACAGTACAGCAGATAATTGAGAGAAACCTTTTCTAGGATCTAAATTTTCATCATATACCTAAACCACATCAGTAAAGATTTGTTTAAGGGCACACAGCTCAGAAAAGTAATATAGAGATCGACAAAGGCAAGCCATGAAGAAAAGAAATACGAGACTGAACATCTTCTATGAATATAAGTTTCTATAAATGTAAGTCTCGTTGTTTACCTCAACCAACTCCGACAAAAGGGCTCCCTAAGGGACAGTCAAGATTTCATCTACGAAGAAGAATTTTGGACAAGAACAAAATAATTCAAGATATAATCTGGATATCAAATTCCTCTGCTCTAATTTATATACTTTGCCATGGCCAAGTAGTCTCTTAAAGAGATTCTCAGACCATATTTCGAAACAATGAAACATGGCCATGCCAAAATTAGCCATACCTTTTCCCTAGGACAAGTGCACGAGTTACATTTAAGAAAACAGCTAGCTTGCTATCTCTCCTAGTCATAAGAAGGCTCACTGACAGATCCTTATATCTCAATTACTCCTACCACTTGAAAAAAATATAGTTTTCAGAATCATAGATAGTCTATGCCGATCCAAATATAATCTTGCTTACACCTTATTATATGTTTATTCTAAGAGCCTGCTCTGTAGCCAATGAAATTTATCCCTCTTGCAGTGAAATCCAATGAACAGAGTTTACTTTTACTTCACACTAGTAAAACTATGATCCAACTTATAATGCAGAAAAAAAAAAGAAATTTCTTTACCATAAGAAATATAATTCAGAAAGTCTTAAAATTTAACCAAATATCTGTCCATTAAATTTTTTCGTGAAAGAGCTTAATTCAATAGAAACAGCATACATGCATCGGTTATAAGATAACAATTCACAGACAAGTAAACAAAACATGTGCCTCGAAGTAGATTAATCAAAATTATAAATAAACCAGAAAAATAGAAGCCATTTAAATCCATAACCCCTAGACAAAATGAGGAATTCTCCAAAAGAAACAAATGAGGCCATTGATCAAGCTCCTCATGTATACAATCCAAACACCCAGAACGATAAGAGCGGTACCAAAGAGTGCAGGCCCGACCCGCATCTCCTCTCCGAAGATCAAAGCGGCGACGGCGGTGGCGGCGAATGGTGCATTCGTCACCGGCACCGCGACGGAGATCGGGGAGCCGCCAAGATATAGAAGAAAGCGGCGGAGCGGAGAGATTATGAGGAAAGGGACGGATATTGCCAGGTTAGGAAGGTCTAGCCACCGGAGGACGTGCCCAAGGAGGCCGCGGCGGCCGTCCGGTGGCGTCGCCGAGCGCTTCTGGTCCCAGATAAGAGCGCCGCGGCGCATGACGGCGTTGGAGGCGCCCCAGACGAGCCCGACGGCGATCATCTTCTCGACGTCGCCTCCCATTGGGCTCGAATCCGGAGAGAGCGGCGGCGGCGCGGGTTTCGAGGAGGAGGAGGACGAGCAAAGAGAGAGATAAAATCCCCAACTTTTTCTCTTTTTTGTTCGAGCTCGAAAGGTGGCTTATGCAGTTATGCATGCACCTCCAATTATATTTAAAAGTCCAAAATGTGCCATCTTTATACGTGACGAGTAAATGTTGCAAATTTTTTTAACCAAATCCTCAACTAAATAAAAATTATGTAAACGTTCCAAAAAAATATAGAACCCCATATACTACGTTCGCATGGACAATTACTTTAAAGTCCTTATTTAACTCTTCCCTTGTTTATAGCTCCTGGTGGTGTTTGGTTATAAGTGGGGATGTTGTCCAAAATTGGGCCCAAATTCTTGTCGAGCACCAAAGAATTGATGCTTATGCCACGCGGAGGATATCCTCTCACATGGAAAGCTGAAAAAAGTGAATAGCGTTTGGTCTTTGCAATAAAATCTAAAATCAAATTCAGAAAAAAGCAAACACCAAAAGATGTCTCTCAATGAAGTTTAATGTATGTTCAATGTAGCTATTCATCCACCTATTCTCTGCAAGTATTCCTCAACTAAATACCCAAAAATATATACTCTATGAAATGACCTATTCCTTCAACAGTGAAGAGATATGTCTTGCTTCACTTGCTCTTTAACCAAACACCACCTAAAATTCTACCATATGTAATACGAATTTTACACTACATCTAACCGATAACTGCGATTGTAGATGATTAGGGATAGGCCTCAGAGGTAGCTAGTGCATCTTTTTTTATAAAAAAACACATCTTGTGGAGGCCAAGTAGTAGAAGGGTTTAGAAACCTTAAACTGAGGATTAAAATATACATTAAGCGCCAAGGTACAGATCATGTACCAAGGTGCAAACCAGAGCGCCAGAAATGCAAATCAAGTACCAAGTGTAAACCGAATACTAAAATGCAAACCAGGTAGCTTTGAAAGCCGGTCCTCTATTTTCCATCTGGCTATTTTTGGGTGATCAACACCTTGTAAGTATGAGTTTTTTTTGTGTGTATAAAGTTGATTTTGAGTTTGACTCAAGAATTTGCTTGCTCAGTTCAGATGACTAGGAAATTAAGCGCTCAAGCTTGACATTCCATTGCTTTTCTCCTTGGCAAAGACCATCATGTATAATTATCATGCATGGACTTTTGGCCTAATATCATCAAATCATTTTGCGACCCGGGTTGCATATCACTCACTGTGATGCCTGAAATGCATACCACATGCACATGGTCACTGATGTAGATGCACTGCACATCGCACGCATCCTGATGCATGTTCTGCAATGGGTGCTGCGAAAAACCATCAAATGGTTCCTTTCTCATCAATCCTACTTCACTTTAAGTGCGTTTTAATATGAGCTAAACAAAATAGATCCTACTTCGAGAAGTTACCAATGAATAGACGCAAAACTCTTCATTCGTAACAATAAATCTTCAATAATTTCAACCCTTTTATTAGTAAAATAATTATCCTCGAAAAGAAAAGAAAAAAGAAGTGAATAATTCTTTACTCATGAAATGATCTCGCTCAGGGACTACATTCACCCATGCACTCTGCTCATAGCCATAGCATCCCTGGAGGAGGGAGAATAATGGAGAAGTGACAGAAACCTAAGGGTTGGACGAGGACAAGGTTGGAGCTATTTAACAAGTACGTGATCATCACCAGCTGCATAACCCCCAGGCGTGCTCTGCCAATCATCGCATGGTATGGGATGAATCTAATGGCTGCTGATCTCCTCCATTGCTGGTGATGATGATGCCTATGACCATCGCATTACGTACCTGCATTTCGATTCTCGTCGTCCATGGCGGTCGAGCTCTGCTGCCTCCTCTGCAAGCATCTTGCCACCAGAAAGAGCAGGATACGCAGCGCGAGATTATCCCTATGATCATCAGAGCCATCAAGATGTAGGCGGTCACGTCCGATGAACGTGCCCGCATCCAACAAGGACCCATGCACACCATTCCTGTAGCCTTTAGTTGTTTGGCCGTCTCCTTGTCAAAATCTCATGCAAGACTTTGATTCCTTCCTTGGGGTGGAAATGGTAGAAGGCTTTGCACCTATGCCTGGCTTGGAAAGGGCGGCAGGGAAATCAACAGCAATACGTTGTATTTAGCCAATCACCATTTATGCCCAGGATGTGGGTTAACGGATCGAATACAGATCCATACTAGTATATCAATATCTATATTTAATTTATTTGGACGAATACAAATATAAATACGGATGTTAGTTGGATGCAGAAATTCATATCCTTATTTGTTTTAAATAGACACCGATATAAATTGAATACCAAAAATATAGATATAAATATGGATATAAATTAGATAATTAAACTTTATAAATATAGAATCAAAGATGTTACTAAATAAATGATCATCAAGTTAATAACATATTAATATGGTCATCTATTTTTTCTTAAAAGTTCGTAAGTATAAAATTAATTAGGGTTACAATAAAATCAGATATTTAAGTACAAATCGGATAATTATATATCCAAATCTTTTTTTTTTTGACAGATATAAATACAGATTTGTATTAGTTGAATACTTAAATTTCTATCTATATCCAAATTGTTTGAGATATAAAACAGATTTAGACTAATATCATCCAATCTACTTTTATCCCTAATCACTAGCAAAGTTTGCAAACTGTTCAAACATTTAGTGAATCGATTTCATGAAGCAGTGACTGCCCTAATATACCGGCGACCCATATCTAACTCGTCATGCACCCAATCTTCGTATTACCCAAAAAAATTTGGAAACCTATTTGACCTGATGATGGATGGGTGATTCAACTGTTAGAATTACCAATCAAACTAGATTTGAACCATCCAGATATAATACTAGATTGAAGAAGGAAAGAAACGAGGATAGCATCCACAGGAAGATTGGGTTGGCCACCAATAGAGGTGGGCATTGGGCCGGGGCCGCCCATGGCCCGGCACGAAGCGCTTGCTACAGTAACGGGCCGTGCTAGACACGGCTCATAAAAGGAGGCCGGGCTGGGTTAAGATTTCTGGCCCGCGGGCCGAGCCTGGCACGGCCCATAAGGGCCTGATTCGTAGGCCAAGCACGGCACGGCCCACGAGCCAGAAATCCAATTTTTTCTCCAAAATACCCCTCAAATTGGCCGTTTTATGGCTGTTGGGAGGGACAAAATGGGTAAAAAGCCATAAATAGCCGTTATGGGCCACCCATAACGGCTATTTTTTTTTTGGACAGACGGGACGTGCCAGGCACGACCTGTTCTCGTGCCTGGCACAGCCCGTGCCGGGCCTGGCATGGCCCGCCACCCCACGGGCCTAGGGTCGTGCCAGGCTTAGCCTTAGGTTAAGCGGGCCGTTGGCCAGGCACGACTCATTTAGGTAACAGGCCGGGCCAGGCACGACCCGTATTGGTCTGTGGCCCGGTGGGCCTGGCCGAGCCCGGCACGGCCCGATGCCCATCTCTACCACCAAATGATTTAAGACGAGGAGGCGATTGGAGAGAGAAGGCAGTTCACTTGATTTCCAAGTTGCCGAGTTGACTGAATATATGAAATAAGAAGGGATAAAAAAAGAAAAATATCAGAGAGTGTATCGCAGCCGGTATAATCAAATTCATAATATTTAAGAGGTTAATTATTGCTGAGAGTAGTGATTTTTATAATCTAACCTATACTATATTCTAAAAGGACAGTTTGAAAATCATACAATATTCTACAATTTGTCTACTTTATGTCAAAAACATCCCTTACCTAAATCTTCAAATTCCTCCCTTACGATACAGAGCAAAAAAATAAATAAATAATAATCATCTCCCTCATAAGCTCCATCCAACCTGCTTCCCTCCGATCTCTGTTTCCCTTCATATATCCCTCATCCCGCTCCTTAGATTTTCTATCTTTCTTTTGAAAAAGACATCAATATTTTTCCAAGATTTCAATACTCTTGACTCCTTGTTTTTGGAAAGCAAGATGAGCCGAGCATAAATTTTCATCAACCAACATTCACATCTGCTGACATGTACATAAACTACAAGCATGTTATAAGTCCAAATTGCTTGCTGTATATCATAACTGTCTAGTGATACATGCCTATTGAGTTCATCAACCAATATTCACAGTTGTCAGCAGGCAAGTAAATTACAAAAAAGTAATAAACAACATGGATTATAATATATATTGTTCATATTGCTTGCTGCATACTGTAACTCTGTCCACCTGAGTTTGTAACATTGCCAATGAGTTCTTTATCGCAATCAAACTGAAGAATACTGCTATTTACTAGAGGACAAAATATGATGACCCATGCTTTTCTGCTCCAAATAGATATTCAATATTTTTTGTCATTTTTTCCAGTTTATTTGAGGGGGCATCCACAGTTCCTTTATATTAGACAAGTAATACACGTGAATGAAGATACTCACTGCTCTGTATTGCTGGAATTTTGCACTGGAAGGACTCGTATCACGATGCAGATCCAATAGCATCCAAAAACAAATCAGGCATTTGTTAACCAATCCATGTGTGATTTATCGATGTCAAATTTCAAATGGTCACCCACTGTTAAGCTGCCAATTTCTTCAACATTATCTGTCTGGAAAACAAAATGAATTGAAAGGATTTTAATTTATGAATTGTTCAATGTCCAACCCTATGGAAGCCCAAAAACTGGGCGCAATTAAACAAAACGAATCAGATTAATTTGATGCAAGGAAGTAATTTCTTCCCACCTTGGATTTATCAAAAGGATGTTGATGATGCTGATGCAGAGAAGGAACTCTGGTGTTAAAGTGAGCAACCCATGGCTAAGAAAAAATTATAAGGCGGATGAGGCAATGAAAGCTGTATAGATCAAAACATTAGGAAAATGCATATGATACAAGCATCACAGCAGTGAGAATGCCTAGCAGGATAAGGTCAGGAGGGAAACACACGTGAGATGGGCATACATGATACAAGGTAATGGTTCGAAAACAATGAGAATTGGTGGCATTGAAATGGAGCCTTAATTAGAATAAGAAATAAAGCATCATAAAGTTGAATACAGATATTTAAGAAATATTTAAGGTAAGGTTTGCTGGCTACTGTATTAGCTTAATTTCCATCATGGGTCACTTATGAAAGACGAAAATTGGCCGGTTCAAACCCAACAACCGGTGCCAGATAAGCTGTCAGCTATTACCTCCGCCGATCTGAACCCAACCTACAATAACACATTAATTATCAGTCGTGCTCAGCTGAAGCTAACTAAATAAATTACTTGGAAAATCACTTCAAAAACAAATATTTTTGGACTCTTTAAATAGCATCTAGAAGTGCTAATTGTACAAAATTACTTCAAGAGCAAAAAATTACTTGGAATATTTGTACCTTGTCTAGAAGTATGTCTCGAAATTCACCTGGATGAAGAGTAATTTCATTGTAGTTCACCCTTGCAGTCTGCAAACAATCAGAATTTAGTACCTTGGCTGACCAAGTATCTGGCAGTAAGTCTCAATGAGTGTGTCCATATATACCCATATACATGGTGCAGGGTTTAGGGTTGGATTTTGCTAGAGAAAAGCTTAGAGTACATGTATTCAAATAAAATATTAACATTACATTGAGACTGTTAAGTCTGTTTGGTAAAACAGTTCATGACAAGTAAATTTGGTTCACAGAAGATTTTATTAACAAAATGTAAGATCAGATTAATGTAATATTGGCATATATCCAAGTAAATAAAAGCAACAAAGCATGATTACAAGTATAAAACATCCTCCATTTGTACATGCCCATCACTTTGCGCTCAATGATTAAACTGGAGACAAACCCCGCCAAAATGGGTTTAATTTACAAATAAACAAGCAATACGCCCTGATACAAGACATGGCCAACCAAATGTGCTTTATCTTGAAAGCGCCGTTGAACGAAGGGCGAGAACATGATTTTTTTACTTTTAATATTGACCTCCAAGATGAGTTGCAAATTTTCACATCCATTCACTCTCTCTCATATGCTCCTCATGTAACGTATTTCTGGACTAGGTCAACTAGTAGGAAGCAACAGCCCTGAAGAATTACCCCACCTATGATCCGTCATGGCTGCATATCACCAACAGTTGCAAGATGACGAAAGGTGTTTCTACAAGCAAGTTGCCCCCTGTTACCTCAGTCAGATTTAAGGCTGTGCAGGACCATTAATCTGTTTACTATTGGATAGGCCTGATCATGGCCTGAAATTGTTCTGTCAGATCATAAAATTTTCTACCTTCCTAGGAATGAAGAACCCAAATTGTATATGTACGAAATAATATTTATTAAAATTTCTAGCAGGATCAATGGGGTGGAAATTTTCTAGAAAGTAGCATGCATGTCCCATGAACATTAAGTTTAAGAGGAAAAACGTAAGCAAGATGACAATCGTGCATGTTGGGCAGTAAAAAGAGTGCATGGATGTAAGATCAAATATAGCTGTAAATATGTTGGTCACATTCATTAGTGTAAAGCTAAGGTCTTTGAAACAAGGATTATTCCTGACAGATTTCTTTCGACCACATACCCAATAATAAACAAGGCATACAATCCAGCTACCATATCAGCCTCAACAAAAAAAACACTACATCCACATGTCTAAGGGGATATTCCTATGATTCAAAGTAAATTATTATCTGATGCATATTTTAGAAAAACAGAAATATAATATATGACATGCTTTTGAAGCAAATAACTACCATAATATTGAAAAAATTCTCTAGTATTCTATATTGATAACAAATGATGGAGGTTGAACCTCAAACAAGAGTCATACATTTGGAAAGCCACACAGACACCAATGCGAACAGCAACAGTAACTAATAGTGAAAATATTAATTACCTCAGAAACTAGCCGATTTTTTTTATATGAAGACCAAGGCTGAGGCTCCAATAGAAGAATCCCACCCTAGCAAAGAAACAAATAATCAAAGATAAGAAACAAATTGTTTTTGTGGTTCTCAAGCTGGTCAGACGCTAAAGAACAATAGAAGAATGCTTAACCAAAACAATTTAAGACATACTGGTCTAAGAAGTCTCCATATCTTTACAAACATAGTAATCAATCCATCATCACCCCAATTCAGATGGATCCATTTTGTTACACTCAAACTGCATACAAGTTCATATGAATAAATGTGAAAAATCCAGGTATAATAGTTGTCTTGGACATATCTACATTGACAATGTCTATGCGGCCAATGTCATGAATAAAATGGGGAAAATACTAAGAATTGTAGCACTTGAATTATTAAAAATCCATAAAGTGAGAATGAGATACTATCTGTTACTAAGACTATATAATGAACTTACCAAAGAATAGTATCATACTTCTCTGAGCACTTATCCATACTCCCAACAAAATTTTCTTTTCGGAAAGTAACTCTCTCAAAAAGAGTGCCTTCTGAGAGAGAAGAGGCATCATGCTGAATGTGAAATGTTTCCCCATCTGAAGCTTGAGAGACCTTGTGCTTTGAATAATTTGAACCATCTAAAATCTGTGAATCAGAAGCCTCCTTTGATCTACGATTACTTTGTTCTATTCTAGCTATCTTTCGAAGATTCCAATTAGCAGCTTCAATCAAACCTAATACATATTTTTCAACGATAACAATATAAAGAACTAGGGATGCAGCAAATAGCAGCAACAACACAAATAAGTTCTGTAATTTTGACTTAGCAACAACTAATATAAAAATACCTGCAAACTGCACCTAAAATTATGAACTTGCAACCTAGAAAAAGTATCAGAAAGCTAAAGCACTGCAATTTGTTGCTCAATTCCAAGCCGATCTTTAAAATTAATTCATTAGTTTAAGTTAATGGACTATTAGACTGATAGTGACCAAGCAAACAATCATCATGATTTACGAGAAACAACATATATAGCATTAACTTGGGACCAGCTTGGTAAATGCTTCATCTTTGCTCTTGTCAAGAGCTCCACTTCATGCCTCTCTAGAGCTGTTTTACGATATCCTATCAAACAAAGGGCATAGGTTCAGTAATTCAGTTCACTAGCAGTCTAGCATGCGAGTAGTCACCACAATCAAGGGAAAAGACAAAAATATCAGAATGCCTCAGAACAATAACATAAGGAAAGAATATTTTCTCCATTCCTATCAGGAACAACAACCGGCAAAACACCTTTTGTACAGCTGTTTCACCAATTCCTGTCAAACTCATTTGATCTCTACTAATAGTTTGGAAACACCAAAGAAAGGTACCATGTAAAAGAATCAAAACACCTTGGAACAGTAATAAGAAGAATGGTGGGGATATCGTCCCCGAGAACAACACAATTAACAAGACCACATCTTGCAAGTCCAGCTGAGAGAACCAACATTAAAAGAACAAACGAAAGCATAAAAAAATAAAATTCACTTTTGACAAAAATTTTAGCAATTACAAATACATCCATTTATTTCATATAAATTAGTTAAATGCCTTCCTATATCATTAAAGTAACAGTACTATTACACCTTTGTTACAAAACACATAAGGGATTCATAGTATGATAAACTGCAAAAACATATTTCCAACAAATTCCTAAGGCACTACTTATAGCCACCAATTTTTACCCATAAACAACAAAACAGCGCTACCCAGCATTAGCAAGTCAAGCAAGTGGATTCTCCAACAGGAAAGTGACATTAGGAGTTCCCAATAGATATTATGCAATTAGTCTATACAGTTTCTCATCTTTATCAAGCGTTGGACATGAAGCAGCAGTTCTCCAAAATCCATAATAACATCTAACAAACTAATGAGATATAGCCATTTAATATTTAATTAATGTAACATTATTTAGGCTCAGCCATTCATGGATAAACATATTTAAATAATTAACAAACACACAAATAATGAACTGAATCAGATGGTTGAATCAGAGAGGGAGAGAAATTTGGGGATAGGTCACCTGCATCAATATCTATTCCAAGAATGCTTCGGCAGAAGAACTTCTTTGCTGCATCAAGGACAAAAAACTGTAAGAGGACTGAACACTAAAGGATGCTGAATAATTATTTTTAAAGAGGTATGACTTAGCTGATGCTGCACAGTTAGGAAATAGGGTCCTGCCTAATGCAAAATAGATTCATGCTTAATTCAAAAAGAAATGAGTTTAACTAACTATTATATGATGGGATAATAAAAAAATATCAAAAACTGCTTCCTTTTAGAATAGTCACCATGTCAAATCATTGCATAATTAATAACACTAAAAAGTGACAAACAACAGTCTTAATCTTTTTATTAGTTCACGGGATCACAGCCATCCATCAACTAGTTGGTCCACTTAAGTCATTCACATGCATCTTACATGGTGAGATCACGGTCATCCATCAGTTATCTGTTAGCGGATGATGAAAAGGAAAGCTGTAGAGGAGCAAACACAAACACCCGCCAAACCCCTTCCCCTTTCCTTTCCATATTCTTTCCCTCTTCACTCTCACCTTTCATCACCTATACTCTTGTCCTTCCTCACAAACATTAATGCAATTGAACTTTCAAAGACTGGCACATCTCAAGGACAGGGAAAAGAGAGAAGCAGAGAGAATGCTATGTGAGGAGGAGGTTGAGAATAAGGAATTGAATGCCACTAGGAAGCTCTTGGAGGAGGCTTACGATGATGGGTTACCCAAGGATAAAGGAGACAGCAATGGAGAATGGAAGAAGGAAAAAGACATATGACATTGAGATTGGATTTCATGAGAGGCAAACAAAAGACAAGGAAAAAGAAAGCAGCTTATTAAGTGAACCTGTTCGCTGCACGTCGTATAGAGACCCATGATCCAGCAAGGGTGGCAAGAACAGCAGGCTTGATCCACAAGAAAGTGTCTTGAAGAAACTAGGTGAAAGGGAATATTAGTTATCTAGTCGAAAGGCCTCAGAACAAGTCAAACCTTTATTGGAGTGAGCATTCCGCATTAGTATCCTGTGAAGATGTAGGAGCCGTGAAACAGGGCAGGGAAAAAAATCTAACAGTTCAACCTATGGTTTCTAATTTTCTATAATATGAAGATATAGGCAATTCTTTGCTCATTTCTCTTCAATGCCCTTTTGGAAGCCTACATGACCTTGATGGCCATCTCTAAGCTACCTCACACTCCTTTGTTTTAAACTTCTATATTACTTTTTCATTGGCTTATCAGAAGCATTGTTTTGTGACTTCTAATGGTCAACATGAGGCACTTGAGGAGATATTTTTAGGCTTGTCATGCATTCAGGCTGAAAATGAAACAATTCTCACATCCCCATCATATATATGATGCAAATTACTTCCTATAACTTCTCTCCATCCTAAGCATGATTACAATCCGCATGTCTTGTGCAATTTAAAGTTCATTTCTATATGTCAAGAATGAAGTAAACAAGAAATGGTCAAGATTTTTAATCATCTCCCCAGGTATAGATATTGCAAAGCATTCATGACCTTAAAAAAACTTCTCCAGGTCTTTATCTACTCTTAGGTTTCTTATATTCATTTTGCCACAAGTTTCAAACAATTTTTCACCAGTGTTTTCTGCCCGTAACTGACCAATGCAAATACAAATCTTTCTCACTACCGAGGTGTTAAAATTTTGTACTTCTATATTACTATAACATCTCTCCTTTAGTTTCCCATCATTTTGTTCTGGATGATCATAAATTGTACATGACATCATTTCAATTGTCAAGCTGACAAGATCATAAGTAACTGCAAAAAAGCTAGATGAATTAAGTTTTGCCAAAAACTTCGAACCAATATATACACAGAGTTATAGTCAAGATAAATAAAATAACGAAATAATGCAAAGCAAACGATGATGACTGCAATACACTAGACCCTACCAATCTCAATGGTTATCAGCCCCTGGTTGCAACCGATATCGAGGCAATCCTTTCCCTCGAACCATCCCTTCTTCATCACCGCGAGTCGGGGATCTTCCCTCTGGTTTTGATCTATCTGCATTCAAATCAACACACCAATCTTTCAGCCAAAGGAAAAATATAGGACTGCAATTCCCACTTAACTAAAAATTGTACAGCTAAAAAAGAAAATCAAGTCCGTAAGACAAGCTAATCTTACGAAATAACACGGAACGATCGGCAACCAAGAAATAGAAAAGGATTCCATCCTATGTCATGGTGTCGGTTTAATTTTGAAGGTAATTAAAGAAGGCTACTCGACGAAGCGAGGGCACAAGAAGCTTAATCTATTTAGGGTCAAAGAAAAGCATAAATGATAAATAAACAAAAGAAAAGGCGAGAAGAAGGATCAAGTTACTCGATAGCCGTAATAGTTCTTGTAGTTGCCGTAGATGAAGACCTGCTTTCGCTTGTGACCGCAAGCTGTATTCCTTACATCTTCTTGTGCTTCCATTCTTTTTATTCTCGCCTTGCTTGGGCTTGGAGACCCGAGAGTCGGCAAAAAGAGAGAGTCGATGGGCAAAATAGCTGAAGAGAAACCCTGGCCTGCCCTTCGCCAAGCGGGAAGCTCCGGGTATATATAACATTTCCAGGCGCAAGGCGGTGCACAGAGTTCGCACGATCCGAACCCGGATCCGAATCCACTGAAAGAAAGGATCCGTCCGGATCATTCCGAATCCCACAGTCTACCATGATTCCGAGTTGAAGCTATTATAGGCGCAATTGGTTCACGAACTGGATTGGAAATCGAAATGGTCATATCTTTCAACACATTTGGTCGGTCACTGGAATCAGAATGTAGACATTAGATTTTGAAGGATTAATGCATCTCCATTCCTTCTTAAATCGGAAAGAAAATAGATCTCATTTATTAAAAATTATTTATTTTCATTTTCATTCCAAAGTCCAACTGCAAATATGTCCTAATTTCTTGTTCGTAGAAGGTTTCAAGTTGCAAACATGGTTAATAATTTATATTTCAATAGACTGCAGTATAAATGATGGTGCATCAGAATCCAAAAGTCTGCCATGGCTGGAAGTTGAGATGAAGTTTCTACCACACATCAGACCTAAGCCACAATTCATTCACTAGCTCAATAGTGTGGTATAATGAGCTTCCTTTTGGTACCAGGGTTGAGCCACAAAACATTTTTTGATTTGTATTATAAATCATCAGCTTCAAACATGAGTTATCAGGCCTCCATGGTCAGGGACTCACATCATGATACAACTAAAAAGCATCATTGCAGCTTGACATATGAGAGCGGTTCCTCTTGGGAGGGCCATAGCGGTTGAGGTGTCCTCTACAACACATAAGGAACATGTAATAAGAAACATCAAGGATTTCAAGGTCCACGATAGTCCCAAAGATAAACATATACAAAAATAAAATCAAGAAGTCAATAACATGATTTCTCAAAATTCAAAAAAATATAGGCTACAATACTTTGTTTAACAGTTTCTAGAGAAACAGGACTGCAACTTCAACAAAAAGTGTCTCCAAGTTTCCATGAGTGCATTTACATGTACCCATAAGCACCAAGGAAGACGAGAAATCTTTCATAGAAAAATTGTTCCCAGACATCAACACAAGAAATAGAATAGGGCATGCCAAGAAATAAATTTACACTTAAAAACTCACAGTGAAAAATAAATTTACACTTCAAAACTCAGAGAGAAAAATAAATTTGCACTTCAAAACTCATAGCGAAACAACATCCAGGTTGGCAGGTCAGGCTCATACAAGAATGAACTCAGGGAATAGATGAACCGTGTTTTTATAACTATGATATTGCAACTACATGATTACATAAAGAGTGACAAGGTAACTACAAATGGAGCAAGAAACATGAGATTAGCTTAAAAACAATACCAATTCCCTCAGCAATATCCTGCTGCATAATTCACCATTACAGATAGATGCACAAGATTCTGAAGAGCTTGATCAGTTCTGGGCCGAAGCTGGTGGATTGCTAGCAGGAAATGCGGCTAAACTTGGATTATTTTCCTGGTTGGATGCATCTGCACTTGCATGTTGAATAAACTCTTCTGGGGTCATGTGAGACCCATGGCAAGCGCAGACAATCTTTATTTGGTTCCTGTTGTATTTGTAGGTAACGCCAGAAATGGTTTTCCCATTTGGGCCTGGCGCAGTGGTCGAAACCCATGGGAGATCTGGATAAGAGCCACATCCTCCAATTTTCACATCCGATGCAAACATACCTGGCCTGATAGCAGATCCTCCATGGGAAAAGCTTTCTGCAACACGTTGGTTTGCTGTTTCCTTTTGCCTGAAGATTGTATTGCTTCCCTTGTCCTCCTCTTCAGCCTGAGAAGAAGAAGATGCACCAGCCTCCCCAATTTGTTTACCACTGCTTTTCCCCAAATCTGATGATCTTCCCTCATACATAAAAGCTGATGACGAACAATGACCTGTTAGAACTGGAGTTACATCGAAATGATAAAAAGAAAGACACAGCCTATAATCTTAAATTGCGAGCATGAATAAAAGGTTACAGTTCTGGTGGTGGGTATGGGTGATGTTGCTGTTTCCTGCTGATTATTTTTGCCCCATAAGAAGGGGAAGGGAAGAGGAAGGAATGGGGGTTCAAGGTCACCGAATCAATGTACGAAAATGAATATTAGTCCAAAGAACTTTAAAGATAGTCACGCTATTAGGAGAAAGATAGTCAACTTTGTGATCGGTCTTGGTTGTTAGCCATTACACCGAATTTCAGTAACTTTAAATGAATATTTGTGATTTAAAGGCGGCATCATGCTATTAGGAGAAAAGATAGTCAACTTTGTGATCGGTCTTGGTTGTTAGCCATTACACCGAATTTCAGTAACTTGGGATGCCACAATGCATACTCTTAGAGTGCACACTGTCATGTCCCAAACCTCCATTTGGCTTTTGAATTTACATATGACAACATCATGCAAGAATGTATGAAGACCTAACATCCTTTCCTTGTAAAAAAAAATAATTAGATATCTGAAGTTGCACATCATGAGATCATACATTGCAATGCATACGCCTAAGTTTATGTTTCCTAAATCATATGCCTTAACTTTCAAGATATTCATCTTCGGAAGAGAGGCAAGGCACAGAACAGACTGTGTAAGTGTGTGTTAAAAATTTTCTCAAATGCCTTCACTGTCTTAATATGTCTAGTACTGGGAACTCCCTTCCCAGGCTAAGGAACAAGCATTATCAATTATGAACCGGGATATTAGAAGTCTGAAAATTCTTAGATATTATAAGGTGTGCCAATCTGAGCATTTCCAACACTTAAAAGAACTCCAGACATAGATGCAGGAGCCACACCTTTCAATTGTTTAATATTCATAATAGCACTGCACGTAAAAGAACCTCAATGCTGCTAGCATATGAATCAAAATTTAAAAAAGCAATGGCAATTAAAGTATTGATGATCAGAAAATTGTACAAGTCAAGGAAGATATATTGACCATGAGAGCTCTTCGCATCACCCGCCGAATGTTGTAAGGCTCCATCAGCATTATCTTTTATGGCAGAGGAAGATGCATGCTGAGGCTGAGAACCAAAAGCCCAGGAAGAATTTGTCTCCAAAGTCGGAAGCTGGACTGGTGAATAACCAAAAGCAAGCTGCAAGTTGCTAGTATTCATTGTTTGGACCACAGGCCGTTCACTATTTGAAAGAGGCATCAGTTGCATGACGCATGATGAAGGAAACCTTGTTGCATTAGGCGCATTTGCAATAGTTGGCACCTTAACTGGTATTGGATGCGGGACAGTCATGACGGTCGATGGTTGAAGAGACGGAATCCTGTATGCCACTTTCCCAGTTTCTTGATTGGAATCATTCCCTGAGAAAGATGGCTGTTTCTGCCCTTGAAAACTAACTCCACTTTGATCATTCAAAACATGTTTATCAATAACACGTTTATCACTTTTGGAACTGTCCTCAAGCTGCGAAACCAACCAAGAGTTTGAGCCTTCTGCTTCTGACTCTGCAGCATCTTCATTTTCACCAGAGGAACAATCTTCCGTAGTAACTGAAACATGTGATCTTTTCAATAATTTATTACCAGTAGGGACCTTACCTTGTGCATCACCATGGTCAACTGCCCTTTCATGCTTCTTTTGAAGATTTATCCCCTCAAATGGCAATTTACATTTGCTGCTGCCAGATTTCTCTTCCTCGGCGTCAGTTGTTTTGTTATTTGGAATCCGCTGCTCTTGATACCTGGTGAAGTGTGCCTGACTGCTATGCACATCATTGGAACCATCTGCCAGAGGGGCAGCATGCTTATAAAGATCTGTCCAGAACTTCTCATGCGGTAGTGAAACTGGATCAACCTTTTGTTTCCCATTATGGTCTTGGTTCTCAACACTCGTTTGAAAGAAGTTCTTGAATGAGACATCAGAAGCAGTTACCTTGCCACCCGACAATTTGGTACCACTACCATCATCTACTTTGGTATCTGAAGGAACATCTCTGCCTTTAGATTTCCCTGAGGATCCCCCACAAGAAAGGCCCAAGCTTAGTTCAAGCCCATTTTCATCTTCCATATTTGCAGTAGAGCTATACAGTTAGCAGCAAACTCCCTTTTTTTCTTTCCCAGGCCAAGAGATTCTCACAGCATCTGTTGTCCATAGAATAGTTTACATGTTTTAGAATCTAAAAGATCCCTGTATGTCAATGAGGAAAACCATACAAAATAATCAAGTTCAGAATGGCAAATTTTAAAGGAAAGAAACAAAACAGAAAACAAAAGGACATTTGATGATACAAAAGTTGCAGCCTGAAAGAAAAATGAAAATTCATATGGGCAATTTTTCATACTTGACAATAATCATCTAAATGGAAGGGTGTAGAGATTTCACTCAAGTTAATTTTCTCTATAGTGAGAAAAGGGCATGCACAACAAGGAAAATGACGCATGCATTAATAGATGAGCTATATTTCCAGCATAATCTTGACCTCAGTGCCAACCAGTGCAGGTCATTGGGCTGTGGTACACAATTCTTCATGTGCAACGTATGTGCTGATTTATTAGTAATACTTTATATTTCCTTGACCTTTCCAACTTAGAAATAACTTTTGAAAAGGTTACAATAGTGCTCATCAAATTTAATTACAAAAAAAATCCCACAGGAACATATATGAACAGAAAAGAGTAAATGTAGGGAAATATATTGGCATACGTGCTTAACGAAGCAAGAGTATTAAAAACCCAAGAATACTTCCAGAATGAAAAGAAAATAAACAATAAACTAAATCTAATACCACAACTTAGCAAAATATTCTTAAAATGTTTGTCAAGTTTTATGTTAACTTATTTGCGTTCCTATCTTTTCCTAACCCAAATTTATACAGAAGTTCCAAAAGCCACAAAAGATTTTTGTAAATAAAAGATCAGACCTGTGGTTGGAAGTTGGATCATTAGTCATGAGTGAGAATTGGAAGGAACCAGTTTATCATGAAACTGAATGTGATCAAATGGGAGACGATGGAGTTTGAAAAGGAAATCAATGGCACCTCATAAATTGCACCACCCTATGAATCATAGTTGCACGATGCCATGATTGGCCATTGAATTCTCTCTACATCTTGTGGTGCACACTTGCATCCCAATGTGGTCATGAGCTAATTTATTTCCAAATTGAAAAGATTTATGCATGAGTAAAAAGGAAATTTTTTATAAGGTGAGAAAGCTATCTCAACTCACACAGTACCTGATTAGCATGCAAGCTTTAATATATGGGAATTGATTGTGGTGTTCTTCTTAGCTTGATTGATAAGGACATAATGGATTTCATAATTAAAAAGGAGAAGAATTGGGGCTACACTCAGTCACCTCATCATTTTCTTGTGTCGACATGACACGAGGGTGTGGGTGCAGCTAACAAGAATTGGCATTATTTTCAAGGAGATGATCAAATCAGAAGATGCTATACCACTTCATTACCAATACAACACAACGAATTGACAGGATGGTGAAGTGGAGAAAGGGTGGCAGTGCATCAGTCTCGGTTTTGGTTCAAGTTAGGTTAAGGATAATAGCACAGCCAACCCAGATCCACACCTAGCATGACCAGATAATAAGCAAGGACTCTTCCACCTATGCAAGCCCATAGGTTAAGCCACATAATTCGACCTCACCTAACTAACCTATAATAATTTATTCTATCCCACATGGCTCAATCATCTTGACCCAACTCATACAACTCTTTAGGACTCAACTCTATGGTAAATTAAACAATTATTGAAAGGGATTAGTTACCTTTAGCCTAACTTGGTCCAAGCTAATCGACCGAATAAAATTCTACCCCTCATATGACTGAAAGTCTGATTCAAACTTGGACCCAAACCGAGGCCATTTAAAATCCAAGTCAAAAGACTCAACCTAACCCAAGCTAAATTGCAAAGTCCCTAACTCAAATCCACACCCAAACAAAGTTTGATCAAGTCAAATTTCTCGGTTAGGTCACTTTTTGTCACCACTTAAGCAGAGGCACATAGTTTTTTTTTTCTTAAATGAGAGAGGGCCTCACTCACATGGGAAGCAAAAGAGAAGTTGAAGTCATAGAATGAGCAAATCTTGGAGATCTGCAGGAGAATTGATGGATTTGGAACAAATCAAGCTAAGGTTTGAGATAGGATGGTAGAAAGAACTAAGGCTCCAGAGGTACATACTTATTTGGATTATTTAGAGCAAATCTAAGATGGAAAAAAGGAAAAGAGAAAAACATGTGGCGTTGCATAAGTCAGACAAGGAGCATCCTTTTAATGGGAGATCTAGGTCATGATGTTAGAGATGTAGACATATATATATATATATATACATACACACATATACATATATATACATACACACACACACACATATATACATATGACAAAATACTTGTTACTATAAAGGTTGTTCGATGAAAGCTAATGGTACTCTGAAAGAAAGTTTCGCAAATAGAATATTTTCTAAAACTCAAACCTTTTATTCCCAAATATAGTTTTACAAGAATATAGGGAATATGGTTTTACAAGAATATTAAAAAAAAGAAAGGAAAAGAGGAGCTCTAAACCCTACAGAAGAAACAGAATGTCAAAGGCATGGTCGGTGGAACCGTCCCGAACCGTCCGGTTCAGGGCATCCTGAGTTGTATTGGTGGCGGACCGGAACGTTCCGGCAACGAAACCGAGACCGACAATGGAGGGGGAGAAGAAGAAAAAGAGGAAAAGAGAGATAGAGTGGGAGGGAGAGAGAGGGAGAGGAAGGAAGAGAGAGGCCAGCCGGCAGAGGCCGGAAAGCCGCCGCATGGAGGAGGCAGAGGCTAGAGAGCCGCGGAGGAGGGGCTCCGCCTCCGGTCATTTAAAAAAATTTAAGTAAAGTTGGCAATGGGTTTGCCAACTTTTACTTAAAATTCACAAAATAAAAGGGGCCCCCTCCGAGCCCTTGTTTTGAACGAAATAGGAGACCAGAGGCAGAGCCCCTACTCCGCGACTCTCCGACCTCCACCTTCTCCGTGTGGCGGCTCTCCGGCCCTCCGCTAGCCTCCCCCCTTCTCTCTCCTTTCCTCTCTCTCATTCTCCCTCTCCCCCGCCTCTTCTATCCTATTGGTACAAGGCCGGCATAGCACGGTATGACGCGGGGCGTACCGACCCATGCCGTTGAGCGACCGGTCCGGAGCTTAGTAATGGCACAGCAGATGTTGGTCAAAGGCCTTCTCTTCTAGCTGTGGATCGTCTTAATACAAACTACGTGTTGGACACAACAGTCCTAACACCGCTGCTGAAATACAATATCCATGTAAAAAGTAGATGTGCTGGGTGGCCAAAATATCGACGTATAAAAGAGCTGAAATTTAATGAGATATATAACTAAATAATTTGCAACCATCAATAAGAGCATTACAAATTCGAAAAGATACTTTACAAACATTTTGGATGCTGTCACAAAGATAGTAGGCATAGGCTTGCTGTCAATTCCAACCAAAGTAGGTTGCAAATTCAAATGTTATGGTCCGGCGACAGGCGATACAAAATCAATTCTCAACTCTCAACAGGAAGAAAAAGAAACCAATGAAAAAGAAAATGCCTAAAACTTGAAAACTGCTGCTAATCATTGATGGCGTATACCATACGCCCTGTGAACTCTTACATCATTAGCAATTACACAAATAAATACATGAAACTTATAAAAAGAAACGGCTACTTTATCGACGAATAAGCTTCAATAAGAACCAGACATGATCAAATTAATCAGAAATTTCAAATAAAACATAAAGAGGGGCACAAAAAAAAACACAAAAACCAAAGAGAAGCAATTACCAATAGATCTACCAACCACTGGATCAAGCTTCAAATCAATCTATCCAATGATTTCAGACATCACAAGTTAAAGGGGGGAAAGAAATAAAATTTTAAAAAAAAAAACTAGAAATCCCTTCTTCCTATTTCCTTACCACCAAGATCTCCTAACCTCCCCACATTTCAGCCCCCTCAACCTTGCGAACGAAACCCCAGACACCAGTCTACTCGTTTGTTCACAGTTAGAATCAATCGACGCCCATCCAGCGATTTTGCCAGCAGAAAAACGAAAATCCATATGAAAAAAAACACAATTTTTTCATCGAAAACCAATAGAAATATAGCCACTCACCTGAAGCAACGCCAACCCGGACACCATAAAAGCTTTGCTTCCTCTCTTTTATTTCAAGACAAGAAGCGAGCAACGCGGCGAGGGAGCACGACCGAAGGTGAATCCAGGTGGCGTAGGTTAAATTGGCCACGGGACGCACACCAGCCTCCTTAAAGTAAATAAATTATAAACAAGCTCTTTTTTTTTTCTGGCTTTCGCCACCAAATTCGATGTCTTTATAAAACTTTTTTCGTGCTTTTGACTCCCTGGCATGTGGTCATCGTGAGGCTTTGTCGTTGTCCATTATGTCTATTTATGGCCCTCGTGGAAATCGCGGACGAAAACCCAATTGCCACACAAACTTTGGTTTAGTAAAAGCCCACAGCCAGATCCCAGCCCAGGGGTCGGCAGTCAAACATGTAATGGCCTAAGATGTCTTTTCAACGAGAGGTGTGATTGAAAATAAGCATGCACTAACATTAGGATATTGTAAAGAATATATATATATATATATATATATATATAGAGAGAGAGAGAGAGAGAGAGAGAGAGAGAGATACACCGCTAAAATGCAATTATCACGTGTTTGTTTATTATTATTATTTTTTTCTGTTGCCGTAGTCAATTGTCACTCAAAGATTAAATTAGGACAAGTTTACATAATAAACAATATATTTTCGTAATAGAATAATAATAGGAGTGGCAATATACTCTACTCCATTGGTATATGATCTAACACGATTCTAATAAGATGGTTCTGCAGCTAATCCAAAATAGATAAAGATAATGATAAAACCTATCCCAAATCAATTCAGATATATATAGCTTTTTATAAATTTTTTCAAAGAAACAAAAGAAAAAATTGATTTGTATACTAAAAAAATAATTTTTTGTAGTTTTGCCCGACCCGAGACGCTACAAGTGCCATTAAGTACAAGTTAAGTACGGATAATGATCTATGGTTCATGTTCTGTTGCCATTCCTAAAACATGATGGATAATTTTGCAGGAGTATCAGGAAGGGTGGAGGAATCTAAGCCAAAAACAAACTTGATAGCATGTAGTCAGAATACCAAATATTATTGTGACAGGTGTTCTCCAACCACTAGCTTCTTAAATCACATTAAACATAGTTTCTAATGTTGTTAGGCTTGGGGGATCTCGAGAGCATACTTCCAACAACTCTTGGTTAAATATGATATCTCGTCGATGACGTGGAGATATTGATGATCAAGTAGCTTTGGCAATGAAAGCTAGATGACTGAAGATCAAGGGCGGCCCAATACATTTGGGGGCCTAAGGCGAATCCAATAAATGAGGCCTTTTTTTTTAATAATAAATTTTTTAATAAATATAAAATACTTAAAAAATGATATGAAAATAGATAGCTATTAAGTACACTATTTCAACGAAGATGCATGAATCTAACAAAAACAGACAAGAAACCTTTTTAATTTAATATAATTCTTCAATGGGAGCACAGAAAAATAATTACCCTAAAAGAAGGGCCATGAAACTGATTAAATAACTGAGATAATGCTTGACAATACTGTTTACCCCGTCAAGCAAGTGCAGAATAGAAAAAGGTCATCTCATGGCACTTCATGGCCAAGGTAAAAAAAAGAATTTGCATCCTTATAAAAGAAAGTAGGGGAATTATGGGAAATTCACTCCATCTAATTAATAAAAGTCCCATCCCGCCATCTCCCCTTCAAGTGAGTACCCAAGCAGCGACTGCAACATCACACAGCAGCCATTGAACCCCCTCCCTCCTTTTCTCTCTGTACCACCCAAGAGGGAAGAGGGAAGAAGAAACCGAGAGGAGAAAATTAAAAGAATCTCCACCCTCCAAGAAGTCCATTTCCAATCCCCCTTTCTTCCTGATGGCCCGGCTGGGTCAGGAGTAATGTGAGGGAAGGAAAACCAATACCAAAACCAAAAAAGAGAAGGGATGAAAGATGAGAGTGGCTTCAGGCGTGTATCAAGCCAACCAAATCCCTTTCTTCCTGATGGCCCACTGCCCAGGCCAGCGCCCAGCTACGACTCTAGCTATTGGAGACGGATGGAAAAGGCAGAAGGCTATAGATTAAATTAAAAAAAAAACTATGCAGTGGGGACCGTGGGATGGGGGCCTTCCGTGGGTCGGTGGCCTTAGGCGACTGCCTAAGTCGCCTAAGGCCCGAGCCGGCCCTGCTGAAGATCATAGATAAATTATTAAGATTTGAGTGGAGAAAAAGCTTCAAAATCTGACATATATGTGGACATTACAAGGATACGACAATAAAATGGCAAGCTTATATATTTGACTACTGCACCTGAGAGCCATGGAATACTTTTGCAGCCAAAATATATCATCATTGAATAACCCTTCCGAGGGGATGTTTAAACTCTCTTTCAAGTGCAAGTCAGGGTTGAGAAATATATTGATCAATAAACAAGACGAAGAAAACAAAGAACCCACATCATTATTGCGACTTCTGATTGATAAGTATAACGCTTTTCCATGTGCCTCATGTATTTGGTGCTAATAAGGCCACTATAAATGTGAAACTCAACTTACCTCACATGTTCCTATCGTGCATGCGCTTGATATTGGGATGCCTGCCTTGAAAAATTAATGGAATGAAGCAAGCATGATGTGTAAATATTATTTGTCCACATGAGAGCCTCTTTTTTTATTATTATTTGTCCAATCTATTGTCACTTCTCACTAGTTGAAGGTGAAAAGAAAAGAAAGGAACATCAAAATTATGAATTCACACCTAAGCTATAATTTGATCTTTGTTACTTAGCATCAATAGGTTTTAAAGATTCGAGCACGAGAAAGTATGGATGGACATGATTCCATCTAACCATTTTTTAATATTATCATTTGTGATAAAATCTATTTTTTTTCTTTTTAATTTTCAAAGTTTGATGTAACAATGTATAAGTGGTATGTTAACTTTTGTAATTGATGACACATGTTCCAAGTATGAGCATTATCGTACGTGCGCATGCACTTTGCCCATGCATATGTCGCCAACTTACTTCTTTCTGTTTCTCCTTGGATTGTCCTATGAAATAATATGAGCACCATTATTTTGATCTGTTCTTAAATCTTTTATTATATCAAATAAAAATCGATGATCATGATATAAGAAAGGGGATATAAAGAATTGGTTTAATTGAATATTCATGTACCGGTTGACAGTTGATCTGCAAAAAATTATCCCAAATGAGCAATTTTTACTTGAATGTATTTTATGGAAAATCCTTGCATCTCGCTTTGTATTGTTTGCCTTGGAAAGGCCAGAAGTTCAGGACCATAGATGATCTCAGGGTCAAGCTCAGCCCCAATAAGATAGTTCAACTGCATTTATATTTCCAAATATGAATCAACAATTTATGTATAAAATTAATAAAAATAAAATTCTCTTTTTTTTTCAGGAAAGTGAACTAGTAATGTTTGAATGATGAAACTGTTAGCTAGGTAAGGTTTCCTGTCACAGTATACCATATTTGGAAACAATTCAGAAGAAATTCAAATAAATAAATATTTAATTAAATGATGAAATATTTATAAAAAGAATGCGGTATGATATGCATGCGCACGCACATAAATACTTATAATAAACAAAACATGAAAAAGGCGACAATTTAATGAACAATGAGAAACAAAACACCGCAATCAAAAATGCGTAGTATTTTATCTCATCAAAGTGTGATTTATATGGATATCTTGAATTAGTCGTGAATAATTTACTGAATAAATTTTTGAATTAGAAACATTGTAAACAACCATTAATTAATTTGTTGAAGGAAAATAGTTTAAAAATCATTTAAGACTTGTTTGAATATTCCTACCAAATTGAGTTGAACATATTGTAGAATTCATAAATTGAGCCGTGAGTTTAGTCACGGTCAATACCACCAAGCCCAAATTTTGTAAGAATAAAAAAAAAACCTCTATTGGTTCTTCATGTAATTCAAAGTTTAGAATCTAGATTGGGTTTGAATTGGCACTTATAAAATGCAAGCTAGAAGGGCCGATAGATTTGATTTCTACAGAATTTTCAGTCTAATTCTATAGAAATACCCAAACATGCCCTTCAAAAGAGGAGAGAAGAGATGTTAATTTATTTTTTAATCATTGAACATTGTTAGCATGATCACATAGAGAAATATAGGTTATATATACTAGAAAAACTAATGGTGACACCCATATTTTCCCAAAGTCAAGAGAATTAACAAAAAAAATAAAAAAATAATTTTATTATAAAATATTTTTATCTAATCTGTTATTAAAAGCAAGTTTCCGAGCGGACGCTCCACTCATAGTTCTAAAAACCCAAAGGATCATAAACAAAATAAATAATTTTTAATATAGCTATTTTATTATTTTAAAAAAATTAAGTGGTGTTCGTGAAGCTTAGCTTAGGAGATTGCGCGCCACCATTCACATATTGCTAGAGTCAAACTCTAGTTTAGATAAAGAAAGTTATCTCCCATGATTTTTAAACGTCTCACAAAATTTTTTTAAAAACATTACGTACGAAACCAAGCTTCCAGCTCTCAAGAAAATCTCACCTCACGTACACGGACTTCTCCGGGCCCTCAGGTCGAGCTTTGTTTCGAACTCTAGTTTAGGTCTTATCTTTCTATGACTCTAGCTTTCCTTCTTCACTGGGATTCCACAGAGAGCAAGGGTTCAAGCAGTAAGAACCAACTTAATAGAGATTGGATCAACCATGGGTCACACTAATAGGAGACACGCACACATGCACCTATCAAGGGTTGTACCTTTGGTTGTACAACTTCATCATGATGATGATATATTTAATGACATATTTAACTTCATCATGATGATAATATACGATAGTCTTACTCTCAAATCCAAAAACAAATGAAAGACATAAATAAGCTTTCATGAAGACCTTTTGAACTACATAGCTGAAGAGGAGACAGAGGAGACATTGAGTTGGCTCCATGATTGAGCTTTCATCTTCTTCTTAGCCCTCTTGAGTTGCTTTATGACGTCCAGCCGTTCCTTCGAATAAGACGATGGAATCTATTTCCAAGCATTGAAGTGTTAAAGAGTAAGAAAATAAAATCTGATTAGATAATTTTTTCCATTTCAAGACCTGTTCATGAGGGACTTGAACTACAAATAATGATCATATATGTAACTTACCAAGCGAGGGATGTGTGTCTTAATCGCAGTCAGAATAGCTGCATGGCCTATAGCAGTTACCTGAGCATATGAGTCAAAATTGAGTTAGGTCTTTGAAAAACTTATGGTTTATAAATTCCAACTGGTTAAAGAAATTATTTACTCCATTACAAACAAGCTGATACAAATAAAGTCGAGCTCTGCGCCAGACAACCTGAGAGCTTTCACATATAAGCTTTGGCCCTTTCACTCATTTTAAATATGACTCGACCAGGCCGCATCCACACCCGCAGGGTGTGAACCGCCGTTGTACCAAAAAAAAAGAAGAAAAAAACATGACTCGACCACTGTCAGTTATAGAAAAATCCATGTGTACCTACTATTTATGAAATAATTTAAAAAGGAAAAGATGATCTTAACCATTCACTTACTGGAAGAAGCACCAGAATTGCAACTGGAATAGCACAGGCAATATCAGTTAATGTCCCAGTGATCTTCTTTGTTTCCCTCTCTGTAAGTTTGTGTCTGAAAATTTGCTTTTGGATAAGACCAACCATGACCAGTAGATCTATAAAGAGCAACTGAGTGCCCATCCGTATATCCTTGATCACAGTTCATGTCAGATGGTAAGCATTCATGCAATGTTGATAGTAAAAGATGTTTATCCAATACACATTAAGCGGGTGCCAGTCTTACATAGATTGTAGCTAGCAGAGAGTAGCAAGATCTAACAAAGAAATTCTGATTAATCTTTTCATCCATGGCTTCAGGAACAGAAAGCTCATCAAGGATCTTATCGGAGCAGCTAGGCTGCAATATGACAAGTGTTCAGTACTTAAAGACAAAACAAGGTGCTTTACATTTTCAAATAGCAAGAAGAATGTTAATTGGGTAGTTTTTCTCCTTTAAATTTCTGTCTCTTAAAAACGTCACTCAAATTAGTACAGAAGGTACAATTTCAAAGCAAGCACTGTCAAATAGCTTGTAATCTGGTCTTATTTGGATGGGAGCATGGCATGAAATTTGTAATAGTTGACAACGAGAATTATGATAATGATTTTTCGCATAGGAAAAGCTATTTAATAAGAATGAACCATATTCTGAAATCTATCTCATCGTTCTTCTATGTTGTAATTTCTGCAGGAAGAAGAACTGCAACAGCTCAAAGGATTACAAATGCTTCGTAACATATGCAAAAGACAAAAAAAAAAAAAGACCAATCAATTAATTCAAGTTTTTGTACATCAAGGGTTGAAAACAAGTCAAACTTTTCAATACTGCTACCTGTCATGGGAACTGCCACTGGCTTCTTATAAGTCTTCCCCAATTATAGATGTTACAAGATAGCTTCATTACCTTGTTTATACCTGAAACATATGGAGGGTTGCTTTCAGTGATTTCCCTGGCCATTAGATCCCCACGACATTGATGTTGCATTCTTATGGTACCAAGGTCTCGTAGATGTGTCATTGGCTCTGGAAATTGAGCTCGAGTAGTTCTCCCCAACCCACTGTTTGATAGAAACTTGAAAGTCAAACATGCAACCATTTTTCTCAAAAAAAAAAGAAAAGAAAAGGAAAAAACAAGCAAGCATTTTGAAACAACCAGCTTGCCTCTGAAACATTAGCTGTTGTTAATATAGAAGAATCCATTGCCAATTCCAACTTACCATAATCTATCATAAGCAGCCCAATAATCTTCAATACAAATAACTAGTAGATTCTTGCTGCAAAATGCCATAGCATAAGTCTTTCTTTACTAAGGTGACCAGAAGTTCATGTGAAATTGAAATGGCACACTGCTTCCATTTCAAACCTTTGTTGTAGATACACCACCAACTTAGCATCAAGAGATTCTTGGGTCTTCTTGCTGTAGTGAATAAAGCTTGAAAACATATCTGAGCAAACGCCAAAAACAGTAGATAGAATTATTTCTTTCTCTGCTTGCAAAGCATGTTGTTTTGACCTCTTTCTTTCCTGATGCCTTATGCAGGGCACTGCAGCATAGAAGTCGAGCCATCCAAGTTCCTCACTCACAACCTATTAGAAGAATAATCATGTTGGAGGAAAATTCTGAGTAAGTTTAAAAGCATTTAATAGTATATAATCTGAAACTGAATCACGCAGAATACTCATGCATCATGACCCGACCCCCAATCAATCATGGGAAAAAGAATAACTATCAGAATAGTCATTTCATATATTCATTAAAGTATTTCATTACAAGTTGATTGCTATTAAAAATGACTTAAGTTTAGCATGCAATACTAAACCAAACTCTTGATAAAACGATTTAAAAATGATAAATTAATGACTTTCAGTTTGTGGATTCATCAAAATTCTTCATTAAACATGGGTGATGTTAACCTTGAGTAAGATCTGCATGCAATTTCAAAATTCCACTTTGACATGCCACAGCAAGCAGTCAAGACTTACCTCCATAAAAAGTTGATACATACATATGGAGGATAACTCTGGATACAAGAAAAGGATACCACATTCCAAGTAGCTGTCACGAGATGAAAAGAATCAATAAAAAAATAATGAATATAACTTCTTGGATATACTCTTGGAATGTGAAGAAAATCACCAGATGAAGTCCTTGACAGGTTCATCAAGATCCTTTATACCCATATGTGATAAGAATAATCTTGTCTTTCTTCCTAAAAATGCAAAAAGCCCCAGAACAGCCAGATCCCTTGCTAAAACCTGCCAAATAATTACTATAAAAATGATAGGAGCATTAAATTCTGGTAAAGAAAGACGGAAACTGGATGACATTATGAAGCTGAGTGCAAGATCACAGATCCAATAGGATATTGAGAAATTTCTAGGTAAGATATTTCTTCTGTGGCCTCTTAAGTGCACATGACAATCCTGTGACTAATATACAACTCCTTTTCAAAAAAAAAAAAAAAATCATAAAATCCTATGAACATAAAACATACACAGATTTAAGTCCCCAGCAAAATGCTAGCGAATGCTTGTTCCCCACATAGTAAGCAGACTTAAAGATCAAGAAATTTCAAAGCAAATGGATTAAAAAATATTTGAAAAAAAAGAAAGGCTAACCTGTGTATTGCAAATTCTCTTCAGATTTGTAATGACATTTTCTCTACTAAATGCTGCTACAAGCTTTACTTCAAGCAATCTCATCCAAAACATTACCTCGCCCCTTGTATCATGATGCAGTACTTTTGGGCCAAAATGACTCAAAAATTCATTTTCAAATCCTGCATTTGTTGCTGAACGATGCAATTTGCCTATTGAAGAAGAACCATGTAATGTATCCATAAGTTCCCTTGTCAAGTCTGGAAGGGACATGGTGAATGCAGGACAAGAAATACGCTTAGCACCTAACTTCGTAAGAGCAACACAACAACTGGTGGCCAGAACAGTCCCTGCAATACAACTGAACTTTTTTGTACTCAGTGTAGCATCTTCCTAGAGTATCAGAAAGTAGGCATGTAAAAAAGATAAGCACATATCTGGAAAGCTGATCATAAGCAATGCCATACTACCTCAATTGATAAAGATATAGGGACAGAAATCAATTAATTGGCAAAATCGTCTTATAACCAAGGTTTTACAAAGCCAGGATATTATCCATCTCAGCAGGTGACCAATACTGAGATGGACTGAGATAGTTTATCTCAGCTGAGATAGAAGCTGGGGAAATTTCAGGGAGTATCAAGTTGTTCCAGAATCTCAGCCAACATATAGGAACCAAGATATCGATATCTCTTCCAATATAGTTAAACCAAGAACTGGTACTTTTGGTAGGCATTGATTTGATATTTATTGGTTAAAAGACTCATTCAAGGTCCGCAAAGAAAGGTTTAACAATCTTAGCGAATAGATTGATATTTTTATTGCCTGATATCCCATGATATGTCAGTTTATATCAGCCAAGATAGGAAATTGTGCTTATTACTTTCCAATAATCCATAAGAAAAAGAAATTTCATATACGAACCCTTTTCCATATTCTGATGCCCATCTTTCCAGTAAGGGGGTGAAATACTTTGTTAGAATTGAAAGTTGTTCTGTTCTAAACCATGTCACCAAGTTCTGGTCTCTCTTGTTCAACTGACTTTGAATGCAATCCATAATCAAATTCACTTTGGGGGAAAGTCTGTAGAAGAAAAGGCAATTGATGAATAACACATATTCTTAAGTAAATTTCAAGTTCACTTTTTTTGACCCCTTTGCTCCGATTAAGCTTGGATTACACTTACATACTAAACACTGGATGTTTATCATCAAACATACTCCCCATCTCCATTACTGTTTTCAGCAAGGCATAGACTGCTGCCTGCACAACCAGGAAAAAAAATAGAAATCACCTTTCCCAATAGCTAGAAACTAAACACCAATCTATTGGCATGACAGAAGATACTTGTTGCTGCAAAAGGATAAAATGGATGACAACACAAGACAGAATTTTCAAAGAAATTTTACAGCCATGCAAGCTAAAGTCTCGAAGAAAAATGACAAATACTGCTTCACCTAGACATAAATGATTTATGCAGTAAAGAATGAAAGGGACTAACTATACACCAACAATCCTTCGGTTCTTAAGTTGAACATATCATCTCTAATTCGCATCAAATGTACCTGCACCCTAAAAATCCATTAGTTTTACCTGTAAGTCAGCCCAAGGCATGAGTCCAAACACAAGGATAAGCTCAAGTAACATATACAAGCTTCAGGCCTATATAATGCACGAGGAAGATGGGGTGATTCTAGGGCACAATATATGTAAGAGCACTTGTTCTGTCTCAAGACTCTCAACCTGCCTTCAAATTTATTACCTCTCCTTTTTACATACGGTACAGGCTGCACACTGCACCTGAAAACTAAGTATTTCCATGGTTCTGATCTGTTTCAACCTGTGACACACATGGACTATAGAAAGAAGTTGTTGCAACGTAAAATACGCCCTATGCTTAGAAATGTGGTGGGATAAAATATGCTCTCTCTGAACTTGATCCTGGTTCACTCGAAGATCAAGTGAATGGGTCAGCAGGTCTGCCCTATTTGTGTTTTTCATGCAAAATGGAGCAGGCAGTTGCTGCCCACCATAAGAAAAAGTTTGCATGATGCAGGCCAACTGAAAGACTAAGTAGATGGGCAGTTGCAATTTACCTAGCAATGCATGAGAGCATGCTCAAATTTTTCTAGAAGTTTCACTAGAAAATCAAGCAGATATGTAGAAGAGAGAAGAGAGGAGGTTAAATTTTTTCTGCTTGAAACATAAGACTGCACTTCAGGTTCATACATGTCTGTTTCAACTTCCATCTGATCATATTAGAATATTGCATTAGTTTACAAAACCTTGATGCACGAATAAGCTGTATTGTGTCGAGAGGAAACCCTAAAGCCTAAAGATAACGCAACATTCTACGAGATTGGTGTGGACAGTCTAAATGGAAGCACATGGTAGAAGTTGCCATTATAAGATGAAATAGGTAGAGATAAATGATGGTAGTGGGATAGGTTAAAGCCTTAGTATGTCTAAGAATAGAAAGCAAGTTATTGCCACCAGACTAGGCACACCAGAACAAGGATGATAATGCTTATCGGTATATTTGACCCACATCACTCAACACCCAGCAATTCTCAGTTATGAGCATTGGATACCTGGTATGCAATTTTTCGGTGCCACACGTCCGCATCCACTCCTACCCATGCATTAGCTACTTTGAGATGGCTAGTAGCTGATTTTTGGGACTTTATGGCACGAAAAACACTCATCGCAGTTTCATGCAATAATTGAAGTACAATATTTGTAAGACTGATATCCATTCTGTAGTTAGCACAGACATCCAGTGGAGGCACCTCTTCACCATAATCACGATCAAATTCCAAAGAGACCGTCGAGGACATCTGAGAAAAGGAATGTCTTGACGAATTTGTTTGCAAAGTTGGCATTAAAAAAGTGAAAGGAAACCTGGAGATTATTTTAGACCCTCTTAAAGCATCATTTCCACATCGATCATGACTAAAATTGTGTAGTTGTGCCCTTAAAAGAGAAGTTGAATGGTTCTTGATCATTTCAGTGCACCAAGCACCTGGAGATCTGCAATGCAAGATGAATAATTACAGAAACTTTCCTCAAACATGTTCTCATAAAATTTGATAAAAATGAATAATTGGTATAGTGCTTATGATTTTACGACATATATAATACTGAAAAAAAATTTAGTGAGGAAATCGTTAAAGCTAGAGAAGATATGGTCACCAATTAGCATAATGGTGCATCTTTAGATGAAACAGACTACTTAAATGTTTCGATACAGATTGAGTTAAATAGTGCAAATCATATAATATAGATTCAGAAACCACATGAACTTGCAACTGCATGTATCCATTTATTATCAAATAACCGCCCTAAGTTGTTCAGAGCAGGGAATTCAAGTTGTTCTAGGCCATGTCTAATCAAAATTAAATAAGCTAGGCCCATACCAGGCCCACCAACAACCCTAAATGTGATGGCTTGCAAATTCACTTATTTTTTGAAAAGAAGAATAACGAAAAGAGAACGACATATTAATCAAAATAAAAAAGAGATAAATGCAAGCAGATAAATGATAAAATAAATAACTAATGGGTCCACCCATATGACTTTATAACCATTTAACAAGAAAAAAACATCATTCCTTTCTTTCCATTCACCTTTATAAACAAAAAAATGTGATGTTGGAAGGCTTGATTCCCAATTTCTCCCAGATGGGAGTGTTCTGTGTAAATCCTCTTAGTTTGTCTAAATTACTGTTGAAAAAATAGGAAATAAATAGTATACATAATAAGGGATAAGGAGATGATTGAATTTAATTATCATTCTTCATCAATCCCTACTGAGAAGGTCAGCTTCATGAACTATAACTAAGTGATGTTCATTTCATGCTACAACATTCTGAGCATTACCAGAAAGATGTAAATATCAATTGAGAGGCTGTTTGAAATTTTAAACTCTCATTTGACTTTATTTGGTACGTGAGTACATACGAAGAAATTGCTTGTACTGAAAGAGATTCCCCTTTCTTGGCAGATCACAAGCCCAAACGACAACTTATCCGCATAGGTTCTCCACTGTTAAGTTGCAATGCGGCCAAGTCTTGTTCTTCATAGGGCCTTGTCATTATTATTATTTGGAATCTGTCACTTCTGTTCTTCTGCATGACCAAGATACTAGTTTGGACAACCTTTTAACACATATCAGTATCAATACTGGTAGCACTCTTCCAGATGCTTCCTAATGGGTGTCCTGACCTTTTAAGAAACTAGAATCCCCCAAACTGAACTATTATGAATCCAATCCTTCTTGTTCCTTCATTACTATAAACCCACTAAGTTCAAAGGAACAGAGATAAATCATCAAAGATACTAACGAAACACCAGAAGTCTATGAACCAGTCAAAATTTATTATTGCAGAATCCATTTTAATTTGCTTTTTGAGATATTGATAATTACAGGGCATGTTTGTTTTGCTACCTCTGATATTCTTGCTATCCTTACATTCCAATGCTAATATCAGCACATACATCTTATTTGCAATTCAGGAAAGATGTGATTTATCGATACAAAATTGAAATCCCTTAACATGTGAGAATATCTGACCTATATTTGAGTTTTATTTCTCAGTATATGTGTTTCCACCTTATTATAGTAAAATTTCCATTAAAAAGCCATCTACTCTTTCATACTTGAGGGCAAAAATAAACCCAATAACTTAACAAGCACTGCTTTTGCAATATTTTGATGACAGTCTTTTACTTGTCAAAGCATTCAATATATTCTGTGGAAATACAGTAAGGCAAACAAATTCCAGTAAGTAATATTTTTAATAAGCATAGTAAATGATTTAAGACTATGCTGGAAACCATCACGACCATCACATTTATTGTCCTGAAATGTTCTGAATCCAGAATTATTTTTTTTTTAAAAAAAAACTTGTATGTTTAAATAGCATTTTGTTTTATTTCGATCTCTACTATTATAGAGCAAACAAGCTGAGCCTTCTGTGTGCGGTCCTAAAAATAAACACATAACTATTTTCTCCAAAAAATTATCACAGCTTTGTCTACGTACGTTTTGTGTATTAATACAACCTATCAAAGCTGTCCAAGCTAGGCAGAAGTGTTTGCTGAACCGCACATAAATTTCTCATAAACCATTGTTTTTTCACAAATTACTGACTGAAATAATCTCTGTGTTATAGCTTGATCTTAGACCTAAGGAAACAATGAGCTGGATAAGCTATTCGACTAAGTTGATAAGGTAATTAGAACGTTATAATTTGTTGCTTGGTAGTTCACAGGGAATCAGCGAGAGGTCACTCTTCCTTCTTGTGCGAAGATAATTAGAACGTAGATGAGTGGAGGGAATGATGACACCATCCCAAAAATTTCAAGAACAATTGTAGAAAAAGAATCACGCTAAAGAGGGAAATGAAACAGCGATGTGTGAGAGAGAGAGACCTGGAAGGTTTGGTGAACTGAAGAAATGTGCAGGGAGGCGTGGGAGCGAAACAAGCCATTGGACTGTGGAAAGATGGCTTGTGAAATGAGATGGAGGAACTAGGAAGAGGAGAAGGTAGAGTTAAATGTAGGAGATGGAGAAAACTAGGGAGGAAGAGCTTTGGGTTCCTCTCCGCGCTGCTTCGTTTTTGTTTCGGGCGCCGGGCCCTCGCAGTTAACGGGGACATGACGGAGACGACCCCGCCCAGACGGCGCATGGACGAGCCATCCCAATTACAGATCCACGAATCTCGTATACTTTAAAATCAATCATCCGGGGGCAAGCCACATCATCTGAAGAAAAACTCAGTCTTATTGATGAAGCACCTATAAAAGAAAAAATTAGAAGAGATAGAGCACCCACTTCTACCTGGCATACATCGGATGCTGCGGAAGTGCCATGCGGTCCAGATCTCGCATGTTCTTTGAAAAATAAACCAAGCTGCTGACTAGGTCGTCTCATTTGCTGCTCATCATTCGAAAGAATTTTTCTGGACCCGATAGTTCTATGTTTTCTTTGCTTTGTGTAGCCTGTTTGCTAGTGATACTGCTGGCTGTGCTCACGCAAAAGCAGTGTGAGCAGTCAATGTATCAAAAAAAAAAATCAATCATCTACTTAATACACGGCTCTTAAAACATATTGTTCTCCGGATATAGAACTGCACCATGGATCTGCAACTCACCAACTCAAGCACACTTCATAATTTTATACCGAGACCTGATCATAATTGAATTGCATTTGAGCGCGTTGGGATGGATTTGGTTGGACTTCAACTTAATTTGGATAGACTAGCATAAAACCATTCGACCAACCGGTATCACAATCCGACAAGCAACTTGTACTTATCAAGCAATTTTCAATTCCTGCCAACCCAAAAAAAATAGTGCCTATCCACACCACCTAAAGTCCCGAGGTGATTCCAATTAAAACAATAAAAAAAAAATCCTAACTTGATCAGCTCAATCCAACCATGCCATTTTGGAATCTTTCAAGATTCTTTAGTAGTTGGTTTGCGTGACATGGTTTCAACCAGAACCTAAAAGTAACTCGATATACATATAATTAGATGTTAAAACCATGTTGTAATAGCTTAACATTGTTTAACAGTTTAATCAAATCATTATTCATTTAATAATGTACGTTTAAACCTAACCCGGCCAAGTTAGCAAGTTAACCATCCCAACTCGGACATAGTGCCACTCAATTGACTTGCTTTGCAGATTAACTATATGAGTTAACCCGTGTTATATGTTTCATAAATAGATTAGTTGGATTGGAACCACTAAATCACCTTATTAAATAGGCTGGGTTGGGACTGGCAACTTTTTCAGAATGCTTATTTATTGCGGCCTAATGCAAACCTAAGGTTATGCTTAGTTTTTGAGTCCTTGCTATAATTGTTAGCTTAGCTGGCTCATATTTAAACTTGTGGAGTGAATAACCACTACATGCTCGAAATTTGTTTTTGGCAACTCCTTTTTTAGATCGACTCATATCTCCAAACATAGCTTGGGTTTGAACTTGACAAGATGTTTTAATTAATCAAAGCTTGAATGCATGCCAAAAGGAAGTAAATATTCATTAGACATGAAAAGCTTCCTTCTTCTCCTTTTTTTTTTTTTTCTTTTTTTTAATCCAAGAGAAAATAGCCAAAAGGAAGTAATTAAGTGAATTATGCATGCCAAAAGGAAGTAATTATTCATTAGCAGCCTCAAAGGTTGATGAAACTCCAATTGCGGTTGATCCAGGAATGCCGGAACTACTTGTCCCACTTGAGCCGAATTCCAACCCACTTTCTCTGAACTAATTCGGGCCACGGGGCCCACGCCAACTCTTCCACTGGTGGACCAATCGTCGGGTTGTGGGACCCGCGTTATTTGATGAACTAGGAGACAGAAATTAAAGGTCCCAGAGAAGAAAAGGACGGATAATTCCACATGCCACGTGGCGAAAAGAGACTGGTGCAGCATTTGGAGAGTGCGCAGTAGATTGGTACTCCCATATTTGTTCCAGATCAGTCCGAGGAACGCTCCTCGCGTGATTGACTGACACCTGTAACATTTTTCTATATATCGTATACATGCAAGACGAGAGAGAGAGAGAGAAAAAAAACCAAGCATGGCGTCACCCTCGTGACTCGTAAGTGCATAAAATCCAAGTCAAAACCAGAGACCATATGCATTTATAAAAAAAAAAAAAAACAAAGAAGCTTTTAAAATGAGAACAAAAGGAAGTTGCGATAAGTCCGTTTATGTGCAGGTACAACAATCCCTATTATCCTGGTGATCCAATCCTATAAACCAAAACGAACAGAATAAAAGACAACCCCGCATTTGAACCGTAATCAACTAAATTTATCCTTCCAAATTATTTAGCTAATACACAAATATTTATAAATACTTTATATTTGTAAATATTATATTAAAAATAGAAGTCCTTATCATGCCAGCCTTGCGAAACTTACTTCTATATATGGGGGAAGCTCTCTCATTTGGACCCTCCTCTCCTCTCCCCTTCTCTTTTGTTCTCATCTCAAGAGCCCCACGGCCCTCGCCATCACTCTTGGTCAGTCCAGCCGTTCCTTTTTGCTTCAGATCTTTCTGAATATAATATAACTTTTAATGGGAATCCGTCAACGTACTGACTTTTCTTTATCCACTGATGTGTTACGCTTTTGTTTGTTTTCTGACTTGCGGCATCCTCTGTTTTCCTCTGTTCTTCGCCTACGATCACGCAGAAGCTGACTAAAAAGAAGGCTTCGGGCGGCGGTTTGGAAAAGCCAGGGGCTGCGAGGATTGCAGGGAGACCGAGGAAATGGCAGGAGGTTTTGTGGGGGGTGATGTAGGCAAGAGAGCAGAGCTCTATGAAGGAAGGATTACCAGTTATTTCATCTTAGCTTGTATTGTTGGATCCCTTGGTGGATCCCTTTTCGGATATGATCTTGGTGTCTCTGGTGAGTTTTATTGATCTGGTTTTCTTTATTCCTATACTATTTCGGCGTCTCTTTTCGTACACCAACTATTTCATGGAGAATCTTGTACTTCTTGTTTTTTCATTGAAGGTGCTGAAAGGTTGGTTATTTGGGGGAGGTGAAGAAGCTTTTGCCATTTTATATGACATTGCTTCGGTTTGGAAGTTTGGGTGTTGGCTATTACAATGATTTATCTATTTAGATAGAACAGCTTCAGTAAATCAGTTCCTTCTTTTGACAGTTCCCTTTATAAAAGAAAGGGAAACAACAAAGTTCTGTAAATTATATACCCATCTTTTTTCTTCATCAACTTCTCCTTCTTCTTCTTTTTCGTGTTGATAAATATTACATTGGTGTAGAAGGCCATGGTGCATTTCAAACATAAAAAATACAAACCTGGAGGGCCTTATTGATGAATAATATATATATATATATATATATATGATCATTTCTCTCGAATCCATTACTTAAATACACCTTGCTGTGCTTCCCTTTCGTTTTAATACTTTTAGTTGTTTTTGTATCCGAAACAATAAAACATTGGCCAAAAAATTCTCCTGCCTAGAATTTTTTATAATTCTATAAGATTTTTTTTTTAAAAAAAAATATGATACTACTGCTTTCTATTTTCAGAAATAGAAAACAATAAATGAAGATGCAATTAAAAGGTTCCATAATTTTTTTCTCTCCATATTATCCAGAAATAAGACTATAATCATTTTCTTTGTGAAAACATGAAACAGAAGATCTCATACTTGTTGGATCCAATTCAACAGTCAAAGCGAGAGAAAAGAGCTCATTTTGAGATTCTTCTGGTTTTCAGGTGGAGTTACTTCTATGGATGATTTCCTAAAGCACTTCTTCCCCAGTGTGTACCGAAGAAAGCAAGCACATCTACATGAAACCGACTACTGCAAATATGACGACCAGATTCTTACTCTCTTCACATCTTCCCTCTATTTCGCGGGCCTCGTCTCCACCTTTGGTGCCTCATACGTGACCAGAAAATATGGGAGAAGGATCAGCATCATGGGTGGTGCAGTCAGCTTCTTTCTCGGTGCAGCTATCAATGCAGGAGCTGTTAACATCTTCATGCTGATCATTGGCCGAATTCTCCTCGGAATTGGCATTGGTTTTGGAAATCAGGTGCGAGCTAAATACCAGACAAAAATCTCTTCGCTAATTTTATTCCAGCGATCTATTTCCAACATATCATTTCATGTAATATTTGCATGCTGAATCTGAGACTTTTTCTCTTATCTTCATGTTGTATAATATTTGGAGTTCCTCGCGCTCGCATTGGTAGAATAATTAATGAAATCTGAGATCCGTTTGAGGTGGAAAACAAAAGCAATTAATTCCATACTTTTATTTGCCTAAAACGATGCTTAAGTTGGCAATCAGATTCTCATATTTGCTGTACTTACGACAGGCAGTTCCCCTCTATCTATCTGAGATAGCACCACCGAAGATCCGAGGGGCAGTTAACCAGTTGTTCCAGCTGACTACCTGCCTGGGGATTTTGGTTGCTGATATCATCAACTACTTCACAGAAAAGCTCCACCCATGGGGTTGGAGGCTATCTCTCGGTCTGGCCATGGTGCCTGCAACTCTCATGTTTGTTGGAGGAATTTTTCTACCAGAAACCCCGAACAGCCTTGTCGAACAAGGCAAGCTGGATGAAGCAAGAATTATTTTGGAGAAGGTGAGGGGAACTCATAAGGTGGATGCAGAATTTGAGGACCTCAAGGAAGCCAGTGAGGCGGCTCGAGCAGTCAAGCACCCTTTCAGGAACCTCCTCAAACCAAAGAACCGTCCCCAGCTTATAATAGGAGCACTTGGAATCCCCGCATTCCAGCAGCTCTCTGGCATGAACTCCATATTGTTCTATGCTCCTGTGATCTTCCAAAGTTTGGGTATGGGATCAGGTGCTTCCCTCTACTCATCCATCATAACGAGCTCGATGCTTGTGCTTGGTGCGCTTGTTTCGATGTCAGTTGTCGATAGGTTGGGAAGGAGATTTTTGTTCATCGAAGCTGGAATTCAAATGATTAGCTCGATGGTAAGCAATTCTAGTACTGATTGAATTCTAGTACTAATAGTTTTCTTTAGATTTCCACTGAAAGAATGGAAAGTGCCTGCAATTTCCTGTTACATTACATGATGGAAAGAACCTAAAACATTGGTTTTTTTACTCAGGTGGTTGTGGCTGTTATTCTTGCACTAAAATTTGGTCGGGGGGCGACGCTCCCAAAAGATTTGGCGATCGTCCTCGTGGTCGCGATCTGCACATTTGTGGTGGCCTATGGATGGTCCTGGGGGCCTCTTGGTTGGTTGGTTCCTAGCGAGATCTTCCCACTGGAGACAAGATCGGCAGGTCAGAGCATGGTGGTTTGTGTCAACCTCTTCTTCACTGCTGCAATCGCTCAGTGCTTCCTTGCTATGCTATGCCATTTAAGATATGGAGTCTTCATCCTATTTGCTGGCTTGATTGTGATTATGTCCGTGTTCATCATCCTACTCCTGCCAGAGACAAAGCAAGTGCCCATTGAGGAGATGTCTCGTCTGTGGGAGAAGCATTGGTTTTGGAAGAGCATTGTATCTCGGCCTGATTCAGGTAATAACGACCAAAAGCAGCAGGAAACTAAGGCTGCAACAGTTGTTTAACTGCACCACACCTTCAAGTCCTCGTCTTATGTTATTTAGATGGGCTGAATCTTTGCTGGATTTTATGTTGTCCTTTGATTAGAGGACAATTCTTCTCTGTATTTGTTGGGAAAGTGACAATAAATAAAGACTAAGATTACTTTTATGCTTTCTTCATAGTGATATGTCGGTTGCTGATGGTTAAGTTGCTGGCATAAAAGTTCTACTTCAATTCTCTTTCTTTCTCTTTTTTTTTTTTGACTGGATCCCTCATTTCCACTATGGGCCAAAGAATGCAGTTAAGTGGCATTTAAGCTTTGTACATCTCATGTTTAACTGCTGCCATCTTTGATGAGGCTTGTGTTAGACAAGCCCTGTTTGGTGGTCCAATTGGCAAATGTTTCCAAGAAAACGCATTCAGAGCAGATTTCTGAGTAGATCATGTTATTTGTCTTTTAAAGTAGAACAAAATAGAATTGTTTTTTTCTTCTTTTTTTTTTTTGATTCAATAGAATTGGTGATGTTACTACAGGATACTGTCACCTTGTAGTCCCAAGTATATAGGCTGCATTTTCCTAGTAAAAAGGATAAAGATAATGTGTTTGGTGATGCATAGATAAGAGTGCTTATCATATAAACAGAAGTCAATAGCTTCCTAAGCAAACTAGGAACTTTCCCAACCTTGATCTCGGACAAAGACGATGCAACTTGAAATCGATTTGTGGTCAGAATCAGGGGTTGTTAAATTCTAAACCAACTGTAACTAACCTGAGTTTCAGCATCTCAAAGTCCGGTTTGATGGTCGAGTTCAGGTTCCAGCTGACAGGATTTAGTTCAGGTCTCATTTATTGGACAATTGGAACCAAACCTGGTAACGTCCATTTTCAGTTTCTATCTTCCCTATTACTTTAAGATGCAGAGTACTTGAAACATTTCATTTTAAAATAGTCCCGAAGCTGTATCATCCATCTTTTCAAGCCTTTTGCTAATTCCTTGCCTCCCCCATCTCTTTCATTCAAACACTTGCTGAAATCAGAGCAACTTTTAACACACGTAAACATTATTAAATTTTGTTTTTCACTTTAAATAGCATTATTTTGTGCACAAATTTTTAGAAACAATATAAATATTACTACTTGAAAATTAAGCGCGCATGAAAGTTGGCCTGACATTGAGAAATAACCGAAAAGAAGACACGAGTCAATATTGTACCGACCATACCGAACTGTATACGTACTTGTGCAGAGTCTGGTACCGAAATAGTGATCTTTGCATATCATGGATATGTCTTGGTAGTGCTTTAAGGCAAATGGCTATATGATCTTGATGTTTGAACTCCTGTGAACTTTAATAATTTGTTTTTTTCCTGGTTCTTACCAACTTTTAAGAAACATCAGCTGTAGACATGGCTGTTAACATGGTCTTTTAATACTATATGCCCACACAAGTGAGGATAATTCAGCGATCCATTTAACCTGTGAGAACATATTCATCATTCTCTGCTCTAAAGCAGACATTGAACTTGATGGATTCCCTTGTCTAAGGACCTATGTGCCTCATTGCTTCTGCTCAAAGAGCAATTGCTATGACACCACAACCTAAAACGTTTGTCTAGCAATGGAAATTGCTCTGGTCCTCAAAACCATTTGTACATTTAATGATTAGCCACTAAGGGCATTTTCATCATGGTTACACAAAACTTGTGTGGTCGTATCGTTACTCTTAAGCCAAAAAAAAAGAGGGGCGTGTTTTAATCAAATGTGAAATGGCCCCTTTGCATTTGTTAGGAAACACATATGCCAATTAAACGCTTAGCAAATTGTAAGTCTATAGACTGGAAAAGATGCATCGATTTGCTAATTTAGCAGCTCCAATTTATCACTGTAAGTTGATTATTTTCATAGGAGTAGGCCTGCGCAAAATAATACCCCAACTTCGAGTCAAATTTGCTTGGAAAGCATGTTGAAAGCTGGGGGTTCGCCTGAACAAATAAGATTAAGCCCTTCTCTGTTATATTTGGTGGAATCTTCGGCGCCAACCTATCGCTATGAAGCAATCTTACTTTGGGAAACCCCACATAAATTTTAAGGAAAAATGACAATTCAACTATAAGGCTAAATACTCTCTTCCTAGATCAAGCATGAGACTTTGTTGACTGCCTATGAATTGCTACATCACCTCATCCAATATACGTTGCACTTAAACTTAATTTCGGGTTCATAAAACGTAGAAGTAAACATGTTTTTCCTAGTTTGTATTGTGACATTTGGACCGGTCATTCACCCATATTGCATGAGAGGTCACACTTCCTAGATAATAGCACAAGGGGAAACTCAGGACTCATAACATCTATAGTTTCCTTTCCTTGTCATCAGCTCTCGCTGCTGAAGCATTCACAACTTCCATCCTACCTTCCTTATGTTTCTCTTTCCCTTTCCACTTGTCATGAGAATACTAACTTCTTATGTATTATATATTGCGACGGATTCCCTATAGAGTTAGATCAGTTTGGCAAGACTGATCATCCATAATGAGTGCATGCATCGCAGATTCATAACAACCTGCCCGAAATGACGCATGAGGAACGAAATGGCATGCTGCGGGAAACCTCCTTTTGGTTCTCCTTTTCATCAAGCCAGTGACTGCCACTGAGTCTATCTTATTAATTTCAATAGTATCATTTCAAGCACGCTGCTAACACAGCAAACCTTTTTCTAGGAAGGTGAAAAGAAAAGATCTGAAGGGTAACTTCACGAAACCGGCGCTCCGGTTTGCGACTAATGGAACAGGAATAAGGATAGAGATGCGTTCAGGGTAATAAGCACTTAGATTCAGTAAGCAAAAGCCTTTCTAAATAATTGGAACTGAGGTGAGGATGAATTCTAAGAAGAATTCTAACTAAACCAACAGCATGTTCTTAACAAGGCCATGGCGACATCAGTTCATACTAACATAGTTGAAGCTGTTTTATTGTGTGAAATCATTTGAGGTCGAATTGTATTAGCTGGGTCAATTCCTTCATGAGAAGGGATTCGGCATGCTTGCACTACTACCCTTCAAGCTCTGCAGTGCTCCATTGGATTCATGGCAACGGAACTTCTTCTCGTCCTCTTAATACACATACATGCACGGTTGGTTGAGGTCTCTTTCAGGCTTCCGTGTTGCAGATGACCGTCGGGCGAACCATGCAGCTAGCTATCATCCCCCAAACAGCTTTCTTCGATTCAAATTTCCCTGCTTCTGCTGTTGGTTGTAGTTGGATGTAATGCAACCACCCAAAATAGCACGTGCACGAACAAAAAGAGTAATATTGTTTTCCAGGCCAAACATATTTACAGGAAGACTAATAGGATTATAGATTGAATGGCTTAGAGTACTATGAAATTTGCTAATTTTTAATTTTGTTGGGTGCATTCATACTAAATGTGAATGAGCCATCCTTCCTTGCAGAAAAAAAGAAAAAAATAATAAGAGAGCGAGGAAATGACATGTCTAGATTGGTGCAAACCGGTTTGCAGTGAGGCATTTTGGGCACAGGAGAAAAGCCCACCAACCGGCACAAATCCCGGTTTCCGCCCAGTCCGGATACATCATTGGGTACGAGCAGCAGCGCTGCCTTTTTTCCGGCTAGCTTTTCTCTCTCCCTGGCGCTCGTTTCTCTTCCTCTCTCTCTCTATATATATAGGAGTATGGAGGCTAATTTCTCTGCCTCTCATTTGTGTCTTTTTTTGGCTCTTTTACTCGGGCAACAATATCCTCTAATGTTCTTCCCTCTCCACCACCATAAGAAGATGAGCTTTCTTGTAAGGGAATAAGAGTTTTACGTTTCTATTGGGGAGATCTTTGGTGGAAGCTAGAGGACGGGCGTGGTTGGAAGGAGTTTTAAGGCAATGGCAGGGGGTGGCTTTGTTGGTGGCGAGGCAGGAAAGAGAGCAGAATTTTATGAGGGGAAGATCACGGGTTATTTCATCCTGGCTTGCATCATTGGATCGCTTGGAGGATCCCTTTTTGGATATGACCTTGGTGTCTCTGGTGAGTTCTGCAGTCAATGCCTTGGATCTCTGTTACATGTGCTCGACGTCACATTGCTGACTCTTAAATGAAGGTGCTTTTGATGGGTATATGAGACTAATAGAAATTTTCTTACAGAAGTAGCTAAATTAAAAGGTTCCAGAGAGATGAGGAACCTGATTTGTTAGGGACTGGCTTCTAACGTTTTTCTTTTCCCCGTTTTTCTGGCTTTTCCCCCTTTTGTCTTAATATAGTTCCCAACTTTTTACAGCCAATTTGGTATTTCTTCTATGTCTGTTTTTTTTTTTTTTTTGCTGGAGCAACAGTACGTTGGGGTGTTTTTATGTGTTGGAGGTAATGTAAGATTTCTATGGAGAAAGCAAATGAACTGAATCATTATAAACAATTCTCCAAGGTCCTGATCCTTCACCATAGAAACCTGATTTAATATTCTCAGACTCGATTTTTCAGAAGATTACAGTTATCTTAAATTTCAAGAGACGACAATCAAAAATTAAAGATCAAACAACAAAGCTTACTCACATACTTGTCTGATCTAGGTGGAGTAACTTCCATGGATGATTTCTTGAAGGAATTCTTCCCAGGTGTATACAAAAGGAAGCAGGAACACCTAAATGAAACCGACTACTGTAAATATGATGACCAGCTGCTCACTCTCTTCACATCCTCCCTATATTTCGCTGGCCTCATCTCCACCTTTGGAGCCTCACCTGTGACCAGAAAATATGGAAGAAGGGCCAGCATCATGGTTGGTGGAGCCAGCTTCTTCCTTGGTGGAGCCATCAATGCAGCAGCCATTAACGTTGCCATGCTGATCATTGGCAGGATTCTTCTCGGAGTTGGCATTGGATTCGGAAATCAGGTGCAGGCCAGAAACTCATCAGTCTGTAACAAGCTTTTCGATTTTTCCCATCTAAGTTGTCTTTTTTATTTTCCAAGTATTGATCAACAACTAAACTATAATTGGTCTTTCATATACAAACAATAGCATACATATGCATACATGTATACACACAGACGATGCCTGCTTCTGTTCCTGACATGCAGGCGTACATACACATACCTGTACAGATGGGAACAATGCCAACTTTAACAATCACTTTCTAAGTTCTGTTTTGCCAACAGGCAGTTCCACTCTATCTTTGTGAGATAGCACCCTATAAAATCCGAGGGGCAGTCAACCAACTATTTCAACTAACAACCTGCTTGGGGATTTTGATTGCCGATGTTATCAACTACTTCACAGAGAAGCTCCACCCATGGGGATGGAGATTATCCCTTGGTTTGGCGGTGGTGCCTGCGACTCTAATGGTTGTTGGTGGTCTTTTCCTTCCTGAGACTCCAAACAGCCTCGTGGAACAAGGTAGGCTGGATGAAGCAAGGAATATCTTAGAGAAAGTAAGGGGTACCACGAAGGTGGAGGCAGAATTGGAGGACCTAGTGGAGGCAAGTGAAGCTGCAAGAGCGGTGAAACACCCTTTTAAGAACCTTTTGAAACCAAGGAACCGTCCACAGCTTGTGATTGGAGCGCTTGGGATCCCCGCATTCCAGCAGCTCACTGGCATGAATTCCATACTGTTCTATTCACCCGTAATCTTCCAAAGTTTGGGTTTTGGGTCTGCGGCTTCCCTGTACTCATCAATTATAACCAGTGCAATGCTACTGATTGGTGCACTTGTCTCAATGGCAGTGGTTGATAGGTTTGGAAGGAAGTTCCTATACATAGAAGGTGGCATTCAGATGATTATTTCTATGGTAAGAATTCTTATGTAGCATGATTACCATTAAGTCTATTATGTATGCCAGTTCTAGAAAATTGCTTTTCTAAACTAAAGTTCAAGAAAGTTGAAGATTAAAGTCAATCGATTCTAGAATAGATTCAATTTGTGCCAAATTGATATGTGTTATTTCTATAACAAGCATTCTTATGTAGCATCTTACCATTAGATCCATTTTGTTTGCCAGTTCTGCAAAATTGTGTTGCCAAACTAAAAGACATCAAAATTTATAGAAAATATCAGTTGATTTCAGAAATAATTCATCTTCGCTTGGAAAATTCATATGCATTTGCTTCATAGATCTACCACTGAAATTTCTAGTAAGAAGATGGCTAGCTGATATGTATGACTCTTGCTTCCTAAATAAATCTTATAATGACTTCTCCACCGGAAAGGAAAAAAGAAGTGTTATCCATCAGGTATAAGCTATCAGGAAAAAAGGATCAATTTCAATTTTATTGATTCATAATTAGAAAGAAAAAGTTTCATCCCACGTACAAATGGACTAATGATGTTGAAATTACCTCTTTTATTTATGCCCAGCATATCTTGATGTCCACAGGTGATTGTCGCTGTCACTCTTGCACTGACATTTGGTCATGGAGAGATGCTTCCCAAAAATGTAGCTGTCCTTCTAGTGATTGCAATATGTGCATTTGTAGTGGCATATGGCTGGTCATGGGGGCCTCTTTCCTGGTTGGTTCCAAGTGAGATCTTCCCCCTGGAGACAAGATCAGCAGGACAAAGCCTGGTGGTTTGTGTCAACCTCTTCTTCACCGCTGCAGTAGCGCAATGCTTCCTTCTTTCATTGTGCCACCTCAGATACGGAGTCTTCATCCTTTTTGCCAGCCTTATCGCCGTTATGACCTTTTTTATCATCTTTCTTCTGCCTGAAACAAAGCAAGTGCCAATAGAGGAGATGTCTCAACTGTGGGAGAAGCACTGGTATTGGAAGAAGATTGTAGGCGGTCCTGATATAGATAGGGAAGTCGTTATACAGCATCAACACCCATAATAAAGAACTATATTCCTTGCCTTCCTTTTATCCATTCTCTCTAGTCTGTGGAAGCTGCATCACCAATAAACATTAAACAAAGTCTTTTTCTTCTATTTTCAGTTTAGGATAGTACTTCTGTAGAAAAAACTTGGACAGATTACCTTGCAAATAGGGATAGTAACAATGAAGAAGAGAAATATTGTTTTTATTGCATTGATCTCTCTGCAATTTGTAGTTGATGTATTGTTCCACTGAAAACTCATTACAAGTCAATGCCCATTAAATTCTTAGTTGTTCTGATGTGTTATATCATACCCACTGATTTCCTGCTCCGCCCTTTATAACAATAACTTCACAGGCTTTAAACCTTTCATAGCATGTTTCTACTGCCATCTCTCATTACAAGCTGCAGATAATAGGCTCATGAAAACAGTCAACAAATCCTTACATAACTTTGTTATATAACCACAAAGTGGCCTACATCTAGAGTTAATAGCCAGACAGAAATATGAAAAATTGAAAGTCATTCCACACTTTTCTTTACCACACCATTAAACCAGCAACTTTGCAAGTTCATCAACTCGCAGGGTTCCATGTGGGACCACATCTGACAAAACCCCTGGGAAATCATCCCTTCTCCGATTCCGAGAGTTGAATTTATCATTAGTTCTCTTTTCTGAGATAGGAACAGCTTCAACTTCTGTATCTTGCTCCTCAATTTTGTCACCCTTGTCTTTCTGAGACCTCTGAACAGCTGATTTCTTTACTCTATGCTGGAAGATTGGCCCAGGCGGAGCTGTCTTGGCAAGAGCAACAGACCTCTCAAAAACAATATTAGCATCCAAAGACTGATCATCCAAGATGAGTGCCCTACCACTCTCAACAGCTTGCCTCAGAAGAAGCATTACTCCTTCCAAACATGCCCCGCTAGAACTCATATTATCCTGGCATATTGGACTATCTGCTTCTCTCATTTCCAATTTATCACTGTTTATCATTTCGTCATCTACATTGGTGACTGCGTTAATGTCCTCATGCCTGTTGCAACTCTCATAAGAAGCTGCCAACAGCAGCTGAGCTTCTCTTCCTGAATGGTAAAGGTCCTTACCTTTTTCTACTGTGTTCAAACTTGTCTCCAGAGAAATGCTTCGACGAGGTATTTCAAGACATTTTTCCTCCTCTGAGCTGTCTCCAGCACCTGAAGGTGATCGTAGGTCATTAACAATTGAAGATTCCTGGTGAGTCTCAGTTGAGATATCAAATGCCTTGCTAGTCATGCTGGTTGGATCCACATGAGCTGGTACTGGCACACTTAAATTTTTCAAATTCGAAAGATCCTCAGTGGGCTTTATACCCATGTTATCATCTAGAGCCAATTTACTAGGCACTTCAATACCGAGCACCTCATGTAAGCTCTTTCCAGTACCTGAATCCTGGAAGTCCTGGTCATTCAGTAATGGACCATTGATAATGGATGAAGTAATTGTTGGGTCACCGGTAATAGTTTCTTCAGCTTCAGTATGATTGTCTTCTAGTGGTGGAAGAGATGATTTCCAATCTTTCCCTCTCCACATAAGTATATGCTCATATTCAAACGAAAGTAGGACACATGGGACTAGATCCTGCAAGGCCGATTTCAAGAAACTATTACAAAAAATGACACCAGAGAGGATGTTATAATGCCAAAAAGTTTACCAACCTTGAGCTTGGCACCTATTTTCCTGCAATCACTTTTGTTCAGACCCTTGCAGTTTATCCGGACCAGCTCACATGCTTCAAATGCTTCTCTGACTTGTTTAACAAGGTTACAATAAACACCATTTTTCGCTGTTTCATGCGCATAAGAAAGAAAACTTTAAAACTTTAGCTTCATTTCCACTCAGCAAGAATTTGACACATAAATTACGGATTTAGTTCAAATATACATATCAAGTCCCCATTGTATAAGAAATTAGAGGTCACATTCAAATCACACATACGAAAATAATTATCACAACATGAGCTTCATCATGCCGTTCACAAGATGATGCGATAAACAAACCAAAGCAGAAAAAGAGAGAAAGGTTACCAAGTTTGCATATTGGTGGTAGTTCACGCCCTCTTTTACGCATTTCAGATGCTTCTTCCAAAGTTAATCCCTCTGGTACCCGCTTAAGCAACCGTGGATACACTGGTGTTACAGGTTTCCATAGCATAAGAGGAAATCTGGGGCGGGTTCTCCAGTTGTAGTTTCGACCACGAAACAGGAAGATCACTCCTCCCTTACTGTATATAATCTTCCCTCCAGTTTTCTCCTATCAAAACATAAAAGATAAACCATTTATACATGATGTCATACAGGCAATGACGATTATGAAAATGTCACAGCCTGTTCCATTCACTAACCATATGGACCTGTTTAAGTGTCTTAGGGACATTCGCATTACAATGAGCTCCATATGGAGTGCTCAAACTCATGGCTACTCAAATAGAATGTTTTTTCAATCTTTTCCAAAAAATGACTTTCCTATGCTTGGCTTCACAAAAACCATTTTCTTCAAGAAAGTGACATCATAAGTTTGCTGATAGTTAAACTCTTAAGAGATACTTACAGGGGACTGTAAATCCTTATGACCTTAAAAGAGTAACCCATTGACAGAATGTAAAGGATACAATGCCATGATGAATCCATAGAACAAGAAGAAAAACAGCAGAAGGTGATGAAATCTAATTACAGAATATTGCAAAGCAGGATCCTTCTCTATGTCCTCTAGATGAAACAGCCAAGTGCTAGCAAAAAGCAAATATGTTTGTAAGAGCCTTTTCAATCCATCCTGTGGCATGCTAGCCACACACTGCCGAACATATTCTGTGGTTGAATCTTAGCATCATAGAAGGATATTTCCATGTTTTCTTCTGTTCCCATGACCTTATTTAATTCAGGGTGAATCGGTGGCATTTATGAACACGAGGACAAGAGAGCTCCACTAACAATAAAGAGCATTTTCTCACAAACTTCCATGTGCAATTTATCACGTCATCATGAGTAAGAGACCATATAAGACATAAAGTCCACAATTAGGAATTGCACTTTCAGACAGCATGTATTTCAAGGTCTTTAAATTAGACATACTGATCAACCAAGATTGATAAAGCCAAAAGACAATAGAGGAAATAACATCAAATCAAACCAATCGATTGCATATTTCTTTTGCTCTCATCTTCACAAGGATGAACCTTCCAGCCAACTAAAAAATTGAAAACTTTACCACATCTCTTTTCTCCACATCTTTTCAGTTTCTTGTCAACAGTCACCACTCCAATTTCTCTATCCATCGATCCGTAACAAGTTGATAATGCCTCTCCCATATTTCCTTTCTGGAAAGAGCATTGTGAGATGCTTCATGATGCAAACCTTGAGCACCAAGTCCAACGAAATTTTCATAGTATCCCCTTCCCAGCCTTAAATAACAGCACAAAATATGTGTGACATATTTCAGCAGTCCATATCCAAAGGAAAAAGAGAGGCTAAAAAAAACATTCTTAAAATGAGAAGTCGTCTGTCTTCCTGGTGGCAGAACTTTGCTTACATAATCAATTACATCATCATAGTTCTCTGTGAATTTCCAAAACCACCTCCGCTTTTCCTAAATCAAAGCCATTCAACCACTCCACAAATTAAAAAATCCCAAAAGTTCAGATGCATTCCCTCGTCTTATCTTGGTCATCACACCATAGGTTTCTTTTCAGCTTGTCTAAAACACATCAAAAGAAAAGGTTGCCTCTGAGCATAAATAAGATTAGTTAATAATGAGAAACAAGGTACAACAACAACAAAAAAAAAGAAGATGAAGAAAGATAAAAGAAGATAGTGAAAAATCACACAAATGACGAGTCTCAAAGATGACAAAAGCATCTCTCACTCACCAAAAATAGGAAGGTCCTCCCAAATACCAAGAACTGATAAAAAAGAACAATTTGCTTCCAAATGTCATCCAAGCCAAGGAAACTTTTTGATATATTCATCTTTTTTTTTTCCTTCCAAACCTCCCAACTCAACAGATGGGGCAGAATCTTGTTAACACTGAGCCTTGAAGTTTGAAGATGGCACACTCCACCATAACATGTCCAGATATCAGTAGGAATGTCAAGTAGATTTTCAACCAACAAAAAAAGAAGTTATTGACTTTTTACCCTCCTTGTACTCAATCAACTATCAAGATGATTAAATTAGAATTCACAACTCTAGAAGGCCCAATAAGAAAAGATTAGACACTTGCAAAAAGATCTTTACTCCGAAACCACATTGACAAGACAATGCATGAAAGAACCTTTGAAAAATTAACCTCTTCACCAGAGATCATCTGAAGCACAGAAGCAGCACACAATATCTTGAAACTCTTGAGATAACATCATAAAGAATAATGGTATCATATGCAAATCAGAGAATGCTGATTATGAAACGAGAACCCTTAGCAAGCAACAATAAGAGAACATATTTAACCTTTGACTTCACATTTCTGCCACCAGAATGAATCAGAAGAGCCAAAAACAATTTAACCTGTACAAAGTCCTTCAATGGCATAACTATGAACTACTGCATGAACAAAGGCCCTTAATTTCTACGCAATTAAATCTTTTTAAATTTCTTATACCACTTTCCAATCAACATCAATGGTATTAACATAACCAATGTTTACCTCACTCTTTATGATAATAATTAATATTTGAATTGAAAAGCACTAAATAGGAAATGATTTGCTTTCTGAAATAAATTATTAAATAAAAAGTTTTAACTTATTGACCTCTAATTGCTGATGGACATTATCCATATCAACTGTGCACACTCCTTTGCATTTTATCTTGCATACCCTCCGCCTTTTCCAATGAGCATGAATGTTATCTAACATATTATGTGTTAAACCATCTCTACCTGCAAAAATTTGATCATAACAACCATAACAAAAAAGTACAAGAAGTTACAAGTCATAAAATGAAGCATAGCATAAGATATGTGAATCATGTGCAACAAATTAGCAGCTAATCTTGGGAGGATAGTCCTGAAAATGATAATGAATAGTGCATAATGTACAAGCGAACTGAGCAGCTTGTAAAAATGTCATGGAATAACTATTTAGAGATATATGCACAACAATTATGGTACATGTTATGTAAATAATTGAAAGCTGTAGGACACATCTACATCAACCTGGATTCTCTCTACCTGCTATGATTTCTTTTAAGTCACCAATACGAAGTTTCAGAGATTTAGAGTATCCTCGCAAATAAGGATAATTCACACTGAATTTGTCTTGGTCAAATGAAGTTGCAAATGTATAATTTCATTACATAGTATCCCGATATATGAAGATAAAAGAAGTTCTCTTTTTGATTTTTGATATCATATCACAAATGCTGCAGAATATTGCTTAACTGAATTATGTAATAAATGCTTCATTGAACTATCTTACTCAGTCTCATTCATTTATTGCATAATTTATTTCTTGCCCGACAATCTCCATTCAGATATTTAAGGCATTGAATGAAATAAATGATGTTTCCTGAAACTTAATTTAGGTTGCAAAGGGTGAATCTAATTGATCAAAAGATTTCTGTCCATGATAATATTTAAGTTGCTAAAATCAGAAGCGAGTACTTGTGCAGGTGCAAGTTGCAGGAAAGTGGATGCTTTAAAGCATTTTTAGTAAGGAAGAGCCTAGGAAACAAAGCAGGTTTGAGATTCTGAAGAGATTCCAAAGTGGGTTTGCTACTCTAGATAGAAGATTCCAAATACTAAGGGTAATACTAGTTGAGTTTTTTCAAATCTTAAAAGCAAGAATCTCTGTGCTATACTGTTGAACACTTCCTTTACTATGCCCTTACCACCTCTCCCACTCCTGCTCCCTATCCTTCTTTACAACATGTTCCACATACAAAGTTAAAATTACCATGCATTAAATCTCACTCCTAAACCTGGTCCTAATAACCAAATAGCAAATTGATGGCATGGGAGACTACCTTGTAATATTACAGAACCCTAGAAATTGAACTCAAACAAACCCAAAACCTATACAAGAGAGCCCAACAATTAAAAGAATTAACAATTCTCCATGAAAATAGTATCAAAAAGCAGTTCACTTAAAACATCACCATCAAAGAGTCATAGCTAACCCATAACCAATGTCATAGCGATTTTATAAATGCGTCAAATTGAAAAACGAAATAGGCTCTAATACAAAATATTCAAATATTCAGTCCATGAACTACATAACACCAAAGAGGATGTCCTTCATCAGGAAAAAATAACAATGATCCATTGATCCCATCTATAAATAAGTTGCAATTCTTGGTGAACTTGTGGATAAAACTGTCATGTATTTAGCTTGATAACCTAATTTCGCAAAATGATAAACTGTTTTGGATGCTTCAAGCATTGAACCACCAATCAATAAGGAGTTCAATAAACACTGATACTAGGACATCAGTAATGTGGTTTCTAAGACCGCTGAGAAGCCTCCAAGAGGCTCTATGTCACCTTAAAGGGCTAGGCCCTTAGTACTCATTTAAAACTAAGGCAGTAAGGCGCCTCATGCCTGGACTATGTGGCCGACCACATGTCTAGGATTGACGCTTTAAAACACTAGGACCGTATAACAGATACACTAGTATATGAGTCATGTCCCAATATTAATGGTGAAGTTCATGGGCAGACGTATAAATACAGCTTTCTTTTTTCAACAAAAATAAATACAACTTTCTTATTCTCAACTGCAAACCTTATCTGATGGCTATAATTCCATTATGTGCTTCCTCGTTTTGCAACCAAAATTTCTACAAGTTCAAAATTGAAGAAAACCAAACGACCAGTATACTGAATCACAGAGGAAAAACATGATCATGAAATGTAAATGCCTTTCAAATATGATACCTACCATTTAAAGCCATCAAATTCCACCATATTAACTATAATGGAATCATCAACGAATAAAAAGAAAGCAATACTGTACACAGAAACAGACCACAACTCCCTTTTTTTCATTTGTTTCCTGAAAAAGTCACTATGGCAGATATTTCGTTTGCAGCAAAAAAACCAATCTAGGAAACTCCATAAAGTTTTTAAAAAATCCATAAAACTAAAAACTTTCAGGAAAGAAAAAGTACAAGAATCAAAACGAACCGATGTTCCATTAATTAAAAGAAAAAAAAACGAACCGATGTTCAATTGTCTCCTGATCTTCATGCACCCCTTGACCAACTCCTTGATCTCCTCCTGCGTCAGCGGCTCTCCCAAAATCTCCTCTCTCGATGCCGCATGGTACTTGGGCCCCGACCCGGAAACGAAAGGCCCCGGAGACTGCACCGGCTTCACCCCCTTCTTCTCCGGCGGCGGGAGTTTAAACGAGTCGAACTCCAGCAGCTTCTTCTTGCTCGGCGGGAGCGGCGCCCGCCCCGTCCAAGGCCTGGGCATCGTGCTCGGCCCGAACGGCAGAAACGGAGGCTCCCTCAGTGCCAAAGGTTTCACCTTTGGCGTCTCCGTGTAACTATACTGGAACTCAAAGGGCGCCCCCTCGATCCTATACGTAATTCCCTTCTCCCCAACCGCAATCCCGGTCTCCCCGTCCGGGGAAACGGTAGCCGTCCGGGAAACCCTAGCGATCCGGCGGAAGGCGGGGTGGGAGGAAGGGGAGTTACGGTTTTTGGGGTTTAGGGGGGGCTTCGAGTACTTGAAGGCTTTTCCTGGGATGGAGGGGGAGGAGGGGGTGCCGTGGGACCGGAAACCGGCAGGTGAGGGCGGCGGGGCATCGGCGGTGACCGAGGAGGGGCCGTCGGCGGCGGTATCCTCAGCGATCTCGAGGGCGGAATGGTGGCGGCGGAGGCGGTGGAGGTCGTCCTCGATCTCCTGCTGGGAGCGGCGGCGCCTGAGGAAGGGCTCAGCGTTAGCGTTATGCCAGCGGGAGAAGCGGACCTCGGTGGAGGGGGCAGCGCGGGGGGAAGGGGTCGCCGGATTTGACAGGAAGAGGGGGAGAGGAGCGGCGAATTTGAGGGCCATCGGTCGGTGGATTCCGGCGGGGACAAGTGGAGACGATAGAGAGAGGAAGAGGGGAGCGGGCGGGTTATCCGTTTCCCTTCATATAATCCGCCGAGCTCAAGAAGATATATGATATTGTAATTATGTCAATAGGGGAGGACCGACCTGCAAAAATGTTTGCGTTCTCGTTGTCCATGCAAAACATGGAAAGGTAAATTTATTTATGAGTCCCTCGTGGACGTAATAGAGTTTAAATAGGTAGCAAAATCATTCCGAGGTCCCTCATCTGATTGGAAATTATTTTACTTTGCCCAATCGCATTTATATTATACATATAGAGACACGAGGGATACCTCTAATTATGTACAAGTCCCTCTGCATTGTTTCAATTATTTTAGATTCGTCAGATTTGTCTAACGACGTGATAGCAAATTAATTGCAATCTCTGGGTAAATGCGAACACGAAAGGTAAAATTGTTTAGAAGTTTCTTTCTTCATGGATTGAGATCCATTGATCTTACATAACAACTGTCAGTAGAAAGGAAACAAATGATTTCGACATAAAAGGTAACATTATCTAGACTTCCTCCTTAAGCAAAAATTGTTTAGATAAATTTTAGTATGTTCCATGTTGATGATTAACGTGCTCAACACTGATGAGATGCTTGAGAAAAGTATCTCAAATTTTGAGTTTGAATTATCCTATTTATCTCTAGTAAGAGCGGGACCATGTAATGATATTATATGTGTAATATGGGAGTACTTGCAAGTTATAACAAGATAGAGCCATACAAATAGACACCAAGGTTTCTCGCTGGCAAATATGTACTTTGAAGTAGAAACTTATTTCGGTATTAACATTAGATAGGAGGTTTTATGTCAAGGCGAATATTTGTAAGATTCTTCCCTTTTCTCTCTATAACATAACAGAGAATGGAATTGTAAGTTTAAGGTTGTATTATATATGATGATGATACTCAAGAATGAGATTGAACAAAGTAATGCAGTGGAACAAAAAAATCTTGCAGCGTTTTATATGAGATATACATTGTTAAACCATTTAAAATGGTGGAGTATTCAGCAACAATATAATGATAGCACATGTTCTTTATTTAGGAGAGGTTTTAAGTTGAAATCTTCAAAGCATTTCTCCAAGCATTGGGTGAAACAATGAAAAAGAATATCAGTAATATTCAAGAGGCATTAGCAAGGTGTTGGTCACTTTTTGGATAGGAGAAGCCAACCAAAGTACTGGCCGGACTAATGCAAGGATATGCCACCGGTTCCCCACCAAAAGAAGGATGGTCATAAAGAGATTAATCTACAAAGGATAAAAGATAAAGACATAAAATTAATTAAAAAATAAAAGGGATGAAACATAACAGTTGTTGTGATATTCCAAAAAAAAAGGGTTCTCTTTTATCATTACAGTCATCATTATACAACTCTCTAACTATTGAATGGTTATCTTCATTCTATGTTGACACTCATCTTCTTCGGTTAATACCACTCCAACCACTCTTTCTCTTGACAATTATCTCTTTCAAATTTAATTCTCAAGTTAGTGTCTCCACTCCTCATGTTTTGGCTTCTTGGTAACAATTTCAATCACTTAAAACTCTACCATATCATGTCTTGTACTAGGCTGACAATTTTCATTTATAACCTCATAGCAAAATTAGCAAATAATACATTCAGTCTTTATCTTAACTAGGGTACAAATCAACCGAGCAGCTTGCGGGGTGCACGAGCTCGACTCAGGTCCCAGCTCAACTCAACTTGATTGTTACCAAGCTCGAGTAGCTCAAGCAGTTTTTCGAGTCAAGCTCAAATAGCAAAGTACTTAGCTCGAAGGCTCGCAAGCCTACTCGAGTATATATATTTTTAATAATATTATATATTTATTTATAATATACATATATTATTAAAAATATAGTATTATGATTATATTTTATTTTAATCATATTTTTTTAATTATAACCAAGGCTTGAATTCAAGTTCAATCTCGAGCTCAAGTATGACTCGGTTGATATTCGAGTCAACTCGAGTCAATCTCGAATGCTACTTTTTTTTTTATGAACTCGAGTTCAAGCTTGGATATTAAGGTTCGATTGATTTTGAGCAGAGTTTCAAATCCAAGTATTTTGAATCGAGTCGAGCTCGAATCTCTATCTACTCAACTCAGCTTGGCTCAATTGCACTCCTAGTATTAGCACTTGGTCTCTTTAAGTAAGCTATTTAATGATTGGTCAATATTTATATATATGGCCTACTCTTGAATTATTCCCCATCACTCGATCTATTCTTTATTAATGAATAAGACATTTTTTATATATTCACTCTTCATTACTTGGCCTATTTTCTATTGACGAGTAAGATGTTTCTTAGTTGTAATCATTCAGCCTACTTCAAGTATTGCCACATGGCCTTTGCTTAGTCAACCTACAGACTTCAGCCATTGGTCAAAATATGGTGTAAATATAGGCACATGACTAATGTAGGATAATTGTGTGGAAGAACATTTGATCCATGAATTTGTTTATTTCCATGTAAGTTATCTTTAGAAGTGGAGGACTATGGGCTGCATGAAGATGATAATATATAGATCCAAGAAATGATTATAGCTTCAACCACCACTAATGCTAGAACCAACTAAGAATTATTCTAATAGAAAATAGATCTTTTTCTTTATAAGTTTAGTCAAATAAGAAATATGTTGTAACTGACACCGATAATTTCACGATTTATATTAAAAGGAAAAGAAAAGGGATTTTTTTTTAATATTAGAAATATCGACAGCCTTAAAACATTAGCGACCCTTAATTTTAGATGAGTTGTCTCTGAAAATAAACTTGGAATTTTTGTTAAGATTTCTTTATATGAAACATAGAGCAGAGGGTAGGATAGCAAGCTAAAGTTTAATAAGAGGAAATTAATGATCTTTCTTCACTAGCATTGGTCATTATTTTATGACTAAATAAATTTGACAATTCAGCACATTAGAAAACTTTAAAGGCTCATATAAATCAGAGTACAAACATTCCATAAGCTTACTTGACATTTTATTGCATCCAACATTTACATGCCCGACTTTTTCCGCATGCCTTTTTGCCAATCATTGTATATAAAGTTCCATGATATCGCACCCTAATATGGAACCTTTTGTTGTAGCAAGGGTGCGGTGAATATATACTATAATCAATTGAACCATGCCAACATTCCTAGGAACTAGTGAATTTGCAGTGAAGACTGGAAGTAGCATTTTTTGTGGTTGGAGACAATGCAAAACATATTGTCCATGAAGTGTGAATGGTGAATCACGTGCTCTTGCATGTGCCAATGTTCATAAGATTGTATTTTTCTTGCAAGTGTATTATAGATAATATGTTATAATTATACGGTTCTCTGGGTAACTACGGCAGGCCTGAATTGGCTGCGATCTATAACCGCCACCAATCTGGTCCGTAAGATTGATGGATCCTCACCGCATCGAGACAGGCTCGGATTTCTTGCCGGATTTTATAACCGACGCGATATCTAGCTAGGCTCGCTGGATCACGTCGATCACATCCTATCACGTCAGGGCAAATCCGTAATTTCGAATCGTGTTTCTTCTGACACGGACTCCGTCGGTCCGTATGCCCGATTCGCACGTGACTCCAAAAGCAGCCGACGGGATGCGTTTACGAGATACACGGGCGGCAGATCTGACATCCGCATAGAAAACATTCATCGACTCTCCCGTACCTGAACTCCTTTCAATCAGTATATCCGCAAGTATCCAACCGTATGGGGAGAAGACCACCACCCAGCATCGAACTTCGTGCAGCGCGGAATCCCAGACCACCTAAATGACGAAACTGCCCCTACTTCTGTCCTCCCCCGCCACGGTTGGCTCAGGTTAAGAACCCGCAGCCCCAAACCCGAGCTCGTGTGAGCCTCCGCCGCTCTCCAAGCTCGGAAATTTATGGACTAGAGATCGATCATTGGGCAGTCTCGGCCGTTGGATCGGTAGAGTGGTGGGGATAAGGATGTCTTCGTCGGCGGCGGTCAAGGGGACAGGTAGCCGCGGCGGCGGCGGCGGGAAGGGGAAGGGGGTGGCGTCGCCGGAGGGGTTGAAGAAGGTGGATCGATCAGGGAAGGTGGTCTCTGTCTCCAAGCAGAAATCTGTGACTGTGGCCTCCAAACCGGAGGTATTCCTCGAATCCTCGTGCTTTTTTTTGGGAAAGTTTCGATCTTGCCTGAGAATTCCGGTGGTCTATCGGTTGTGGTATGTGGATTTGTTGCCGGGCGGTCTCACGATAAATCTTTAGTTGAGAGTGATGCAGAGGAGGATTCATGCTGTGTGATCAAATCTTACTATAAATAAATAATTGCTGCTTTGGTTTACCATTTTTATTTGATTTCTGGTTTTAGCAAGCAAATTTAAATTTTGTTATGTGCTTCCCATTTCCTGAATTATCCAGTTGAGAATTTTAGCAGGAAAATTGCTTATTTTTGGTGTTTTCCATTAATTTGCGGTGCTGTAATTTCTTTCTTTATGCTGTCTTGTTTTGCTTTCAGATCCACCACATTTATGTTCTTTTAGTTCCTTTTGTTATACTATAAAATAAATTAGGCCTTCTTGGATCACTTTTATGTTAGACATCATCTTGATGGAGGTTTTGGAATGCAAGCATTTGCTTTTATTTTGGCTCATGATTTTTAATTTTGAGTTTTAGAACAACAGTTGACTAGTTAATTTCTTTGAATCCTTAAATTCCAACTTGAGTGCTCATCTACTTCATTTTTTTCTCTTTATGTGTCTTTCTCCTGTTCGATTGATGTACATTTTGATTCTGGAATGAAGGTGAAAGAAAAGTCATCGTCAACTTCTGCCAAAAGTGTTACCAAAACTACGACTGCCAAAGTGAAGGCCGAGAAGAAGGTCTATTCTTTGCCTGGCCAGAAGCATGACCCTCCTGAAGAGGTTGCAGACTTGCACAATCACTTCTTTTTTCTTTTTCTACTTATTCTAAGGTGATAAATTCCTTGGAAAAATTTCTTATGCTATGGTTGTGGATCTCTTCATGGCAGAGAGAGCCCTTGCGGATATTCTATGAATCCTTATCAAAGCAGATTCCATCAAGTGAAATGGCAGAGGTCTGGTAAGACTATTATTCTCATGTCGCCCTCCCTTCCCAGCATGCCAAAATGGAAAATAAATTAAGTTACTTGAGCTTCTATGTTGCAAATATTACCTTCTTTCTTCGGTTGTAGTTTGTGGTTGGATTCTTACTGTTCTGCTGAATGTTTTATCATATCTCTAATAGTTTCAATTAAAAATAAAACTTGTACATTTATGTTATTGAATATCATATATGGTTTTTATCTGCATTATAGATCACCCAAGACAACTTAGACAAGGGGCTAAAAGTAGGGCATTATGCTTGTATAATTACTATCTTGGAACTAGTGCTTGATGACTATATGCTGTTTTGTGGAACTTAGAGAGCGTGCTTTATTAACACCTCATTTCTAGCTTGTTATACATGTCAGTTCAATGAACTTCTCTTTTACTTGTACTTTTAGTTTCCTGATGTTTGACTCGAGGGTTGCTGCCTTGCTTCATCAAAGATCGTAATAAGTTTTATGCATATCTGGCAAATAATTGAGCTAGCTATTTCCAGTTTCAGGTTTATAGATTATAATATATTTCTGCATTTGTCAGTTAAGTTTTGCATCTTTATATAGATGATGGATTTGTCTCTTTTGATGAAACCTTGTTTATTTCAATCAGTTGGAATAATGTAAGAAGGTTAATGTGTAATAAGCTTAGTGCATATTCTGTACATTCTGTTGGGGCATATGAAAAGATAGAAGGGGCTTTATTCTGGCAAGACATACTAATAGCATTGATTTCTTTAAGGTTGTAATTTCCATACTACTAGAAATACTAGATTGCACTGCCTACTTATCTTGTGAGCTGAAACAAAATGAGAAAGGAAAAAAAAAATCAAGCTATTGAAATATTTTGCTTGATTTTCAGCAGGCTGTGGTTTCTGCATTGGCACCAGGTCTGACTCCCTAGTGATATAGAAGTTGCATTGCAAAGGCAAGATTTGGAGTGGAAGTCATCAGTTCACACATTCCTTTATGTTTTTTAATCATCTTTTGCAACTATTGCGCATAATTGAAGGCAAAGTTGACTGACTCAAAGATATTTGCCAAAGGGATTTTTGATCATTTTTTACTGAACAAAAGCACAAGCCACAACTTCCGCTAGTTTGTTATCTTATGCATGTAAAATCTTAAACTCAGTTGGAAGAATTGTTCTAATTGTTCGTTCACCTTATTAAAGCGGAAGAAGACTTAGTCTTGGCAAAGGGCACAAACAATTATTCAATTAGAACGCATTTCAATGTCTATTCAGTAAATTTCTCCCTCATCCCTCCCTTCTCATTGTCAAGCTTGTTTATCTTTTCCAGGCTCTAGAATATTGTTCCTTTAACATGTTCATTGTTCTGATAAAATAGATCTTATTGCCTTTTTTGGATTTGAATTGTTTCAATTAGTTATGCTTTAGTAGTTTCTCTGGTGCTTTGTCCATAACTTGTGCAGTTTCGGCTCTTCGTTTATTTTATTCATATGTCAACATTATTGCTTTTTGTTCCACCATATTTTCACAAGAGCCTTCTCCACAACCAACAAAATGAAGATATCATATGGGATCTGAATTTTCAAAAAAAATAGGCATTCAGTTTCACTTTTATAAGAATACTTATTCTTTAATCACAGAGCTTTCTACCATTGACTCTCAAAGGACTAAATAGAGAAACATGGTGTTAGGCTACCAAGAAAGTGTTCTATCCTCACAACAGAAGAGACCTTGTTTTCTCCAATCTTCTTCTCTCCAATTTAATTATAGATGCCTTAAAATACGAATTACACCCTTTAATTCCTCTAAAAGAGCGATCTCTCCTTCCAATCTGGAATTTAAACTAGGAATAGTTAATAGATAACTATCCCATGATTTCCCTTAAGTAAACTACAATTAAGGCACAGTTTTTATAAGCTACAACATGCAATCTTACTTAGACACCAGCATGCAGCTTCTAGTATTTCCCTAAATAATCTGAATTGGATCCACATCAAACACTTAAATACTTATAATTTTTTATGTATAAATTTAAAAAAATTACGAGAGTTGGACTCCTCTAATCATGAGTTCAACCCACTATAATAATACTAAAAGTAACCTTTTGTTCCTTTTCAAAATTGGTCAAAAATGTATATATTGACGTAACTTTGAAAAATATCAACTTTTCAAAAACTTTTAATCTAGTTGTGATGTTTGGATGTGTTAGTATTTTCTTTTATAAAATATTGAAATATATGTTTTAAATTTTGTAAACATATATAACATCTTCTATTTTTCCCTCTTGTCGATCGAATCCGTCACTTAAACAGTCCAAACCGAAATCCTATTTCCATGTCCATGCAAAAACATTGATAGCATTGGATCACCAGTTGACATGGTGTGTGCCGTGGCATGGGTCCTGGTTGACACAAGGCAAAGGTTAGCACACACCTAACATGGTATGGTACAACCAACACGGGCCAATTTGACACAACAGGTGTTGCTTTACATGGCATGCACTTCAATCCCTTAATTAAACTTTAGCAAGTGTTTAAACCAACCTCCCATTCCAAATGCAAGTGTGCAATAGAGAAAAAAACTGTAAAAACATAAAAAAACTCTTAAATACATGGATTGACTATATGCACCCATGGATCATATCATTTTTATTCATTTTTGATATGAGGTTTACAATACCATGGTATGGGGCCATATTGGTGATATATCGAGTGTGTTCCTATATTGATTCACGGTTCATCCAATATGCCTCGATACCAAGATTGGTGGTATCGATACCATGATCCATACTAGCCAGGTACTGGGTCGCTATGATACCAATGCAATGCCATACAGATGCATGGTAGACTGAGCCATCTTGGTTAGATACCTGCATCTCCTGAACTTTCTTGCTCAACCACCCCTCCTTTTTCTCTTTGAAGCCAATGCTAGTATTTGAAAATTGTGAAGTTTTTTGCAATTTGAACACAATGAATTAAATTTTCAAAACACTTGTCCACGTTTATTAGTTTGATTGGTTACTCCATGTGATTAAATTCGGCTTCAGATGATGATATTTGGAGTGCTTTCTTCCTACCTCTTTAGTATCTCACAGATTTTGCCCTTCCAACATACAGGATGATGGAACATGGTTTGCTATCTCCTGAGCGTGCAAAGAAAGCATATGAGAGAAAGCAGAAGAGGCAGCAGCAACTGAGAATGGGCACTCCTATCAAATCCACAACACAGGAGAGACCAGAGAGCTCAAAGAAACCCCAAGTATCGAAGAACGGAGTTGTCAAGACGAAGAAAAGAGTCGATTTCAGTGACAATGATGATGACTTTATTGTGAAACACAAGAAATCAAAGGGGTAATGTAATCTCAATTTAGTTGTTAAGCCACTTGATGAGTGCAGAATATTCCATATTTTCAAGAGATTAACATCAGAAGAAGCTGCTTATGTTCTAACTTCTAGTTTCCAAAGAAGTGACCAACATCAACATTAAGAAGAGGCAAGAAGCATTGAGATTGAGCTCCTTATGATTACCCCAATGTAATGTGGTGGATATGTGGACATTCTTTATATCCTTTATTTTTAGTACACAATAAGATGAAATTGTAGTTCTTGTTGATCAAACACATTTGTTCTCATGAAGGTGTTCCAAACGATACTTGGTTGTGTATCAGGTTTCACATTCAGTATGCTGTTTTTGCTGGGTTTTGGAAGAAGAGGCATCCTTGCAGGCTGCAGCCTTAACAAGTTTTAGGCCTGAATTCAATCCATTAATAAGTTTTAAATGCATGAAAAGGAAGCACAACTTCACAAGTTTTTTGTAGAAATAAAGGTTATGGAGAAACAAAATGCAATACAAAGCATCTGGTTCAATAGCATTAGTACCTGCCTGGAAAACCATTGCTTGCAAATTATCTGATCAATAATAAAGCCAAAATTTCATGATGAAATTAGGAAAGTGAACTCCTGAAGTTTTGATTTTTTTTTTTTTATTATTTCCTGAACTTTTGAACATATTCTTAATCAGACAAATCAAAGATGAAGGTACACATATAAGGCAGCATTCGAAAAAAGGGAAGAGAGGAATCTGCAATTGCATCTGAAGCTTATAACATTCGCAAACAGCCCTTGCTTGGGCTGAAACAATAAGCACAAAATATACGTAGGAAATGCAAAACTAGAAAGATATACCACTCATCACTATTATACCACATTAGTTGCAATGAGTAAAGTGGTCAATACAACATATTGCACACCTTCTGAGCTAGGCTTGATCGTCCACATGCTGACACTGAAACTTATTAGTTTCGGTGGCAGCACTAGCAGCAGATGTTCTCAAACTTCTCAGTGTTTCTGGAGAAAACCTATTTGCTGCACAAGGATTTTGAACTATGACCAGCAGAGGATATACAGTTTTTCCACGGTGGGAAGAAGGATGAGAAGTTGGCTGCAGATTTACACACTCATTTCCATCACCAGAAGTTGAAAGAATATTGAGCATGCATTTCAGGAACATTCAAAGAAAACCATGAAAGTGGAGTAAAGTAGAAAAAATCGGGCATATGGAAGCCATCACTAATATATTAGAGGAAGTTAGTGGTTCATCTAATTGACTTTTAACATTACTTACCACCCAATGCCATTCTTGAGAAACTAGATTATCAAAATCAGCAACATCAATCCTCCTACAATATTTTAACAAGAACATGAACCAAGAGGCCCAATATGTCCAGGCATACACTGTATAAATTAAGACAAACATAACATTAAGAATACAAAAACATAATAACAAATTAGTACTTCAACTTTCATTACTCGAATTGGAAACAGCTTTACAGCCTTCATGCATCAACAGAAAGGTCTAACTGGGAAAACGCAATTCTTATTTGCTTACTTCATGATGCATATTGTCAGCAAATACATTGATTATATTTGATAAGCAAATGCAGTAATGAAAGGGACGACGATCATCACTTGAGACCATTGGATTTCAACTTAATCTGTTTGGACAAAATCAGGATGCATTCTAAAAGCGAAGAAGCAAAAAGTGAAGCGAAAAAGCAAACATATTAAAGAGTTCAAGATTTAATCACAAATGTACTGGTCAATGGTAAATTCTACATGACACATTATGATGTTCCTATGCATCATTGACTTGTCTAATATCATCTTCTGAGGCTGTCAAAGGAAATATTTCATTTTAAACTGTTTTATTGAAGTGCCTAGCTAAAGTTGGCAAAATGATATGGGATTTGAGGCGGAAAAAAAAAGAGCTTCTTTTTTGGGGTTTTAGTAATGGTATGGAGCGAGGGGAAGGAACCGCCGCTTTTAATTGTGTGTAATAGGCGGGATCCCGCCACTCAAGGTAATGATATGATCCCACCCGTAATTTCATAGGTTTTTTTTCTAAAAATTAAATGTCCTCTTAAAATTTATATTTATTTTTATATTTTTATAAAATATTATTTTTATATAAATAGTTCTTCTAACACCATTAATAAAAATTATATTTATTTTAATTAAAAATAAAATAAAATTTTAAAATTATTTTTTATCTCTATTGTATAAATGTTTTGTTTTATACATCCATTTCTAGGAAATCGTTAATTTTTTAACGGTGCTAAATAATGTGGATACACATGTAAAAACAAATATTAATTTTTTTAAAAAATATTTTTATAAAATCCGTTATTTAGAAGAATATTCGTAAAAAAATCTAAAATAATAATATCGGAATCCGTTTTTATGTTTGATGGAAAACGGGTTTGTGTTCGAAGTCCGGATCCGTAATGGGAGAACACAGGACCCTAGCTAAACCCTCGCTCCTTCTTGCCTTCTGAAGAGACCGAGAACAAGGAAAGGAGAGATCATGGCGTGCCGGCGATGCCTGGCTTCCCTCACTCGCCATTTCCGATCTCGCCTCCTCTGGAACGCCGCCTTGGAGAACACCCAAACCCTAATATTTCGAGCTCGAGGTCCTCGCTTGAACTCCTTCGATTCTCCCGCCGGATTCGGATGCATCAATTCCCTTCAATTCAATATCACGCGCCACTTGAATTCTCGGCCGACGAATCCTTCCGACGAGGAGGAGGACGAGGAAGAAGGGGGTCAGAGCTGCGAGGAAGAGGGTGGCGAGGCTCCGGCTTCGAAATGTATGGTTCAGAGAGGTAAATCGGAGGAAGAGAAGATAAAAGAAGCGGCTGAGATCGGATACAAGGTGATTGGGCCGCTGGATCCGTCGGAAAACCCATTCAAACCATATGAACCGGCTTTTGCTGTTGTTCAGGTCGGAATGGTGAAAAAAATCCTTCTCTCCTATCGTTTTTGCTATTGGTTCGATGGTTTTTGGTTATTTTGTTTGTTTGTTTGGTTCAGATTGGTTCTCATCAGTTCAAAGTCAGCAATGGGGATTCCATTTTTACTGAAAGATTGAAATTTTGCGAGGTTAATGGCAAGGTAGGATGTTTTAGTTCATGGATTGCTCTTTTCCTTCCCCCCTTTTCTGTTGATTATTTTCCGTTGTCTGTTTGATATCTTGGTTGCACTCCTGAATGGATAATATTTTGGGTGGTAGTTTCTGATAATTTGGTAGTAATAGTGTGCTGGTTTGAGGAAAGGTGGTGAGTGCTATAATGATGCCCACCTGATTGTCCGTCTGTGCAGTCTCTGTGTTAGAAGCTACAAATGAATAAAATATGCTTTCCAACTTTCCAAGTCGATTCTTAGGCAGATTGCAAATCCTCAATAATTTGACTCGTTGATATAAAACCAATGGTGTATGCAGAATGATCTCTATAACCAAGGGATTAAGGAAAAAATTATGACAATTTCACCTGTAAAGATATTATCCAATAGATGATAATATATCTTCCCATGGAATTATTTTTGGATGATTAACTTATCTAAATTATCCTGGTACTGTCGAGTTAAGATACGAAGGCACAAGAATGCAGTTGGCTCTACACAGACAAACTGAAGCTACAATTAAAACCCATATTTCATACTCTTAATTGTCAGATGGTTAATTACTGAATGCTTCATGGTATGTGGATTCTGTTTTATTAAGTATACCTTTTTAATCGTTACTTAACTTTTTAGCTTTAATATTGTTTAAGTGTTTTTTTTTCAAAGTTAAAGTTAATCCATTATGTCATTGAAAACTTTTACTTGTTAAGGAAGGTGATGCCACCGTATGAAGCTGTAGAAGAATCTTTTTTCTTTTTTTTTGGTGTTGGGGGGGTGTTGCACAGACACAGACTAATGAAAGTAAGGAACCTACGACAATTGCCAGAAATGAAGAAATTTGTTGGAAGCAAATCCCTCCAAACTAACTTGTGTGCCAAAGGGGAGGATGCTAGGTCTGTTTCAACTAGCTCGCTTTTCTTGTTTGAATGAAGATATGGGAACTTTGTTGGAGGATTTGAATGAGATAAAACATGATTTTTGAAAAAAATGGATGGACAAAGTTCTAAATCTATGTGATCAACTTTGTTTATTAACAAGAATTTAGAGGTGGCGAAAGATTATTTGATAGGTATTCAGGGAGTTTTCTGTGACTGGGTGGGTGAGCGGTAGTCTCGAATCTATATACATTTATTTGGTTCCTTACGAAGAAGGGGTGGAAGAGGTAAAGGACTCTTGGTTAGCATTGTATCAACTAGTAGAACAATATTTTAATTTCTTGCCAAGGATATTCAAGCGGTTTTTAACATTCTCATCTCTCCATTTTAAAATGCTACTAGTTGTGGCTAAGAAATTCATAATGGTTATTATCTAGCAAATATATTGCTTTTATGAAGAAAACTAAAACCAAGGTGTATACAAGATTGACGTCTTGGAAGTTGATTGGTCCTTTTTCTGCTATTTCGATGTAGCATAATTTTAGATGGGCCAATATCATCTTCAGACTTAAATTTTTCCCATTATCTCTTTAGTTAATTATAACAATTTTTAGTAAGCGCGTAACTTGATATTTGAGAGTCCACTTTTGCTAAATTATATATGATTTTAGGGTACCTCAGTAGACACATATTAGATGCACCAAGTATGCGCAATTTAACCACTTACTATGGCTTGAAAAGTGCTAAAACATAATTAGGTACATAAATGTCATTTTCTTTCTTTAATCAAAATTTTGATTTAAGGGCTATGATCATTTTGGTTAAATCAATAATGTAGATTAGGTTTTGGATTCTTAAGGTTTAAATTATCATGGCCTATGTAGGAATAGGGCCTTCCTAAGATGCTATAGATCCGTCAGGAAAGTTAACAGGAATTCTGTTCTCCTTCTCTTTATTCTTCCATTTTCATTCCCACTTTTCTTCTAGAGTTGAGGAATCACCATGGATAGTGCATTTGCTCTGTGCAGGTTCCCTGCATTAATCTAAATTTGTCTTTATAATTTGTGGGGGTAAATGAGTTTAAAATCTATTTTACATGGCAACATATTGTCAAACCAATCCTTCAGATCTTGTCTACATTTTATTTGATCGGTAGAAGGGCTTTTTACTGATACATGGAAATAGGTTCCTCGCATTAAAACCTCCCTTCTCTGTGCTTATCAATGATTCATTGCAGGTGTTTGGCATGTGCATTAGTTAGCTAGCACTGATTGATATGCATAAGTTGTTTGTTTTGACTATTAGGAATCTCTTATTTGATGTTGGGGGTTCATATTTGGGATTTTGGAAAGAACTTTGGAGCTTAATTTCTTTGGTGGCACTAGTTCCGACCGAGAAGCAGATCCCAGCTTAGTATCAGCAGCATAGGTAGCGGCACCAGTACCTGTTATGGAGGAGGCAGTCCAGCCAGGCCGAGAACGAAGCAGTTCAGAAAAGAAGATCTTCTTTCCGGAGCCCGCCAAGCCAGTCCAGTAAGCAAGCACAAGTAGCTAAAATTGAAGCATCATGATGAATAGCCTTTCATTCATAGTGTGACCAAGGAAGCTAAGTTTTTCATTTTGGCATGGAATCAGAAGTGGAGCAATAACAACTCTCTTTATGAGCCTTTACTGTTTAAGTGCCCTTGCTGTATGTGGGAGGTTGTGTGTTAGAGTCTCTTGGAAGGTGAAAGATTGTATTTGGTGGGCATGGCATGCACGAGGGTTGTGGAGCTGATGGAAACACAGATTTGTGGAGTGATTGTGGTGTTGTGCTTGTTGGCCTGTCGAAATCTTGAGGGATGGGCACCCCACATTGTGTATCCCACCAGCCTTCAGGTTGAACTGCACAAAAGGAAGATTCTTTGAGAAAATGGACCTTGATGTCATTTAGTGAGTGATCATGAGGCCTTTAAATTCTTTATTCTACTTCCAGGCCAATTAGCTGCACTATTTATAACAAAGTGGAGCCTAATTCTATTCAATCTCTTGGGACTTATTGTTCATTTCTTTTCTTTTTGATATTGACACTGTTCTTCTTTTTTGTTTCCCGAAGCTTCTCTTTCTTGGTTTCTGATGCATTGAACTCCTCCTTTCTAAGTTTTGGCCTTTTGGAACCATGTTTCTAGATTATGTAGTTGTTGGAATGCATACATCTTCAACCAATCATATGGCTTTATTTTGCCAATCTTTTGTTAGAACCATGAATTTATTATTGTCTATTGAGTCAAGTTGGTTTCTCTGCAGCTAATTTTGAACAGGGTTCTGATGCTGGGATCAAAAACTCAGACAATCATCGGTAGGCCAGTGTTACCTGATGCAGCTGTGCATGCTGTTGTTGAAGAGCATGTAAGAGAAGTCTATTTTTATTTTTTATGCTCTCTCTTCTTTTTTCTAATGAAGATGCTGTTTTTTTTTCTTTCCCAGGTAGTTGTTTTTGGTATGAACAGTGATCAATATTTGTATGTTTTTGGTATGAACAGTGATCGATATTTGTAACAATTCAAAGGGATCCTTAAGTTATTTTATTAATTTGAGAGTGTTAAAACATGCAAATGACCAGCTAACCTCAAATTTCTTTTAATAAATTATCTTTGTAGTTTTTGTTGCATCCAACTGCTAGATTCCAAAAAACAAAAAAGTTTTAAGTTTTGCTTGACAAACTGATATGACTTGGAATGAGCAAAACTCTGTACAAAGATGATATATTAACGAAAAATCAAATCTTAGTATTTGGATGTTTACATTATTTATATGCATTTTTGGACATATTGTGTACTAATAGTTTTTCAGCCACTTAACGGTTCTTGTCCACTCTTCTGTTTTGTAAAACATTTTCCCTATAACAACAAGTATAAATATTCTTTTTCAGGCTTTAGATGCAAAAGTAATCATATTCAAGAAAAAGAGAAGAAAAAACTATCGTCGAACCAAGGGCCATCGCCAGGTAAGTCAAATATTTTCAGCAGGGAAATTAAATGATTGACCTGTCAGAAACTTGTTTTTACCCATGGTCCATTATGTTTTCAGGAGTTGACTAAGCTAAGAATTACTGACATCCAAGGAATAGATAAGTCAGATAACCTCGCAACCAATGCTTAGCATGGATATCATTGATCAGCAAATGGACAGTGTTGCAGCACTTGCTTGGGTCACTAAATCTTCCCTGGCATGCTTACCCAACAATTTAGAGAGCACATCCCTCTGGCATTGCAAGTGCTGCACGAGAGCATTTTGGGGAAATGGGTAATGACTTGCGCAGTCATTCATGTAACTGAATTAAAATCTTATGGCATATCCTTGGAAGAAGAATGATTTTTGCTCCAGTGGAACCAGAAAGATTTGTATTCCAGAAATGCCAATTTGGAAACTGAATGTTTCTCTATGTTCTGTTTTTTTTCTTTGAGGGTCCAAACAGCCTCTCAGTTCAGATTCAATCTTCCTCATCTTGTCGATGATGTTGCCATTGTCTCTCCCATGCTGGCTGGATCTATGTTTGCTTCTACTATACTGCCCTGTAGGATAATTTGCCTATTCTCATTCTCATCTAGCTGCCATCACATATTGGCACTACTGACTTAAGAATAGGAGTGGAAAGAAGAAAATCTTGGTGGGCAATGATGATTTGTTCTCTCACTTTTTATTATGCAGAGGGCCCATGAAAGCATAGAGCTCTGCCTTTCATGGTCTCTAAGGTTAGTGAGTCTCCACTCTCCAGTTATCGTATATTAATAGCCACTTTATCCAACATCCACCCTGGAGTGATAAGATTTCCACTGTGATGCTGTAAGGATCTCCCCGTAGTCCAATCATGGTGGGCCTCTGATTCTTGAATAATAGAGCCTTATTGTGGGTCGTTACCAGTGAAAGTACTGTTTAGCTTTCAACAACAGTTATACTTGGAGACGTGAGGATTTGTATTGGAGCATATCCTTTAAAAGTGCTCCTTACCTTCCATTAGACGCATCATAAGATGCCTTTTTCGCTTCAACTTCTGGGCTGTCTGAGAGCTCCCGTATGCATTTAATATTTCAGGTGATGGAGCTCATGCTCATCCACATCATTCACATTTCTAACTACCATTATCATCTACATATAAATTCTGGCAAATGAAGCTCAAAACATGAGAAGTTTGGTTTGAAATCTTGTTAAGTTGAAAAAGAAGAAGAAATCAATTAGTTTTTTTTTTTTTTGATAAACAGAGAGGAGGTTACCCACCTTATTCATTAAGATAAAAGCAAAAACGTGAACTTAAGGTTGTTTCTGTCTCAAATTTAGATCATGTCAAATCTAACTATCGCTCACTGTCATCTATGAATATGTACAATACTCAATATTAAGTGGGAAAAACTAAACTAGATCAAAGCTGCCTATCTTTCTCTCTCAAAAAATAATAATAATAATAATAATAATTCAGAACTTGTTCAAATTCTGCTTTAGACTCTGCTCTTATAGCCCTCTGTTCTAGGTCTGTATCCAATACTTTGGCCTACAAGCTCTTTAATCCAATACTTTATAAGTGCTTATGTGATTCAGATTCATAATTAGATCCCATGCCTCTCTAATGTTAATAACCTCGTAATATTGGCTTCTGTTTAAAACACTTCCTAGAAGCAGATTATTGACTAAAATTGGTAATGCAAATCCATATTAGTGGATTCACTCGCTAGTTTCTCTGCATAAACTGAAGAATTTTATCGGTGTAGTGGATGGCTTAGTGTAAATTTTTTATTGGTATGCAAGATGCAAGAATGCTAATGCAGCGTTCATAATAAATTATTGAAGTGAGATTGGACAGCGACCTAACACCGGCGGGAGAAAGTTTCTAGTGTTTTGTCGCCGGAGAAAGGCGTCGACTCCAATTTCACCACACAAAAAAAGGGATTGACTCAAAAAAAAAAGAGATGATATGCTAAGATTAATGAATTGTTCATCAGTTACTGATGCAACAAGTGGGGAGCCTACACGTGTGTATAGTTTGTCGTTGTTTGATTACTTAATAGAATGACTGTAAGAATATCTTGCTGTCGGATTATTGGATTCTATATGCATTTCCTGATCTATTATCCCTGCTCCCACATACATCCTCATGCTTTTGCCTTTTCTAACATAAAAAGGATTTGCAAATTGATGTGAATCTATAGTTAGATCTGTCCAGAATCTCTTTCTCTAACAAATTTAGGAGAATTGTTGGGAAAAGATTAGAGTTAAAGGGAGATAATAATGTAAGATGATTAAATAGAAGGAATTGGAAGAAAAAAAAAACCCTCCCAAATCTGTCTAAGCATATCTTCTAAGAAAGTCACCATAGTTTATAGAACTTCATAAAGATTCTCCGAGACAATCTTGAGAGTAACAGCGAGAATGATCGAGTTAGCAATTTGATCATTAATAAATTGGGGGAAGCTCCTTCCTTCCTCCATTACACATCAAAAAAAAAATAAAGGTTAACAATTTGATTTATCTTTCTGTAAGCATATTGCTAGATGAGTCGGAACTCCATTAAACTTTTAGCTGGCAAGGAAGCTTAATCAAACAAATATGGTCTAAATAATCAAAGAAATTTAAGTAGCAAACATGCATCTAGCCTCTCCATGGTTGTCATTTGCCCACTAACTACAAGGTTTACTGGAGCATTCATTAAAAAGTTTATAGCGTTGGTAAAGTAATATGCCTCGTGACTTCCACCGAATCGATTTCAATAAACTAAGTTAATGCTTCAGTAAGTCTCTCTGATGGTTGTGTTAATCTTCTTTAGCAAGCTTGTCAACTAGGACCAGACAAGTGTTAAAGGCGGATAGACCAACCCAAACTATGAAAATAATAATAATATATTTCCTATATAAACTCATTAAGAGGATTCTAAATCAAATGCTCATTGTTTGTTTGTTTTTTTTGTTTTCACCAAAGCGGATAGATCACGAAGACGTATGCACCCAATAAAGCTAGAAAACAAAATGTCTCGGAGTGCCCAGAGCAACTCTCCATCTCCGGCCCATAAGATGCTATCGAAATGACCTGCCACATAAGCAGCCATCCAATCCACAGTCCGTTGGCTTCTCGAAAAATATACTTGGCCTGAAAATTCCCTCCGTTCCTCAACATTGTCCAGATATCTTAGAGCAATGAATGGTTGCAGCTGTTACCCTATGGACTCTTTCGAATCTACCTGATAATCGTGGCCGAGTCATCCTTCAAATGCTCGCATTCGTTTTCCTTCTAGACCAAATGTAACTTTACTATATTGAATTTTTTTATTATTATTATTTGGGTGGGAGGACGAGGGGACTTGCTTTGATAGTTTGATTCCTTAAATCAGACACCATGAAGGGTTCCGTGGAATCCACCGTGACAGCAGTACAAAAATGACGCCATGGCAGCGCGGCCCGGCACCATGCATAACGAAAAGAGCTGCCATCCCAGCCATCCGATTGGTGGTCCCCCGAAACCTGTGTACTGGCAAGATTAGTGGTCCTCGTTTCGCAGAAGGCGGAGTGGCTCAACCGGCAAGAGGATATTCCAATCAGATTCTGGAATATTATACACGCTCTACGTTCCTTTTAATTTAAAAAATGAATATTTCAGAGTTAAATTCATCTAATTGGTAATCTACAATGATTTTAGAAGTTACATATTATTATTATTAATAATACATTTTTAAGATTATAAATGCCTAAGAAATGGGTGAGACTTTAAATTTTGAGGTGGGTTAGAAGAAATAGCTTGGGAATTTTGAATTTCAAAAATAATAATATTCATTTTTAGTTGATTTTGCTATATTATTATCTTGTCATAGGGTAGTCTTGCAGGCATCTCATGATTATTTCTGCTTTCATTTACATTTAGTTCATGTTTTTGTTATTTGGATGGGTCTAAGCTTTAAGGGTGCCTTCCTTATGAGAGGATATCATATCATTATAACTTATATCATATTTAATTTATTTGTACTAAATTTACTAGCATATGTAATTATAAGATTTTTTCTGAAATAAATATTTTTAAATATATATTGTAGAGAGATAAATAGTAGCACTCCATCTAGTAGAGTCCTAGTTCATGGCGGAGAATTTTCGTACAAGGAGTCATATGGCCGATATATGATTTTGTTATTGCTCCATTTTCATTAAAAGTACATGATCAAGGGACAATAGGAGAATTAAACATAAGTCTAACTTCTTTTCTAAAGACTCATACTATTAAAGTATTTCTCATGGTACTTACATCAAGAGGCCACCAGGAGTGAATAAGCATAAAATGAGAGCCTAAGTGCTCAAAAAGCTTATTTTGAGATGTCTCTTTCTGAAAAGATATATAAATTAAACATGAGTCTAACTTCTTTTTTGGAGACTTAGTACAATTAAAGTATTTCTCAAATTACTTACATCAAGGACCACAAGGAGTGGGAGAATATTTTGAGTTGTCTCTCTCTGAAAAAGTATATGAATTGAGAAGTTGACTTGAATCTTTTCTAATAATGCAGAAGCCAGCATGGAGAAAATTGACGCTTGAGTAAAGTTGCTCATTTGTACCCTTATTGTCCGTACACAATATGCCAAAAGGAGAAGGATGAGAAAAAAGGACCAAAAGACTAAAACCCTGAGAAAAGACTCATACGGATTGATAAAAAATGGCTGCATGGTCAAGGAAAAAAAAAGTGCTGATAAATTTAAAAATAATGTAATTATTATTTTGGCTCAAAACCAAATAAGAAATATAATGTGAATGGAACTTTTCGTTGCCTACTCAAAAGTTTTTTTTCCCTTCTTTCCCATTTATGCTATTAATATCAGGATTTAATGATGTCTAACAATGTAAATACTAGCCTAATTGATTACAATGCTAGTATTCCTATTGTTTATACTATATTTTCAAATTACTTTTTTTGTGAATATAACTCCAGCATTCTATTAATCAAGTTTAAAGTGAATATTTGGTTGTTCATTAAGCAAAAGTACAATATATTTCGTTATGACAAAATTTCACATAAAGCTTAACATATGCAACTAAATGATCCAAAGACTCATATAACATACAAAACAAATATAGTACATTCCTTTTGGAAGAATCATGCCTTCATCCACATCGCTATATCCTTCAAAATCATGCACACTACTATGAATGCCCTAGGTTCACCTATATATCAACTAAAAATAAATTCCATAAACCATTAGGATATATAATTGTTGGATGCACCATCTTTGAATTGTTTTCTTTATAAACAGAGGATCACTGATTTACTCTTGAAGGTATCAAATTGCTGTTCCTTTTCCATGATTAGAGATTACTGCTGGACCAAATTATAGTAACTCATTAATTATACTGCCATCTGAGCACGACAACAAGTCATTGAACTGTTCTTTGCACTACCAACACTATTAAATTTTCTCCATGACTACTTCTAAACAATATTCTTATTACATAGGAAACCAAAAATTCAATATTGTTATGTTATCATCATCTAATTCTACTGATCATGGTGAAACATATTTGCAGAAAAGAAAACAGGAGTTGTAAAAAAATTCTCTCTCAACCTATTTTGGTGAGGAGGTCTATATATTCTTTTATAATGTTTCTATAGAATTACTTAAAATGGTATACAAAGATGAAAATCCCTTGCATGGCTACATAATTTTAGAGATTCCACGAATATCCTAAGTCTATACTTCGATAACTTCTTAATGCAAAATATACAATAATAAATTTTTAGAATATATCTGGGTGGTCCCTTGAATATACTTCGATAATCCATTAATGAAAAATATAAATAATAGATTTTAGAAATATACTTTGATAATTCTTGAATATGCTTTGATGATCTCTTGAATATTTAGTTGCATGATTTTAAAAAAAATTAAAAATTTGTACAATCAACAATAATGAACAACAATATTAAAGAGAGCGACTATTCAATATGCTCTAGAATACATAATGGGGAAGTCAAATAATAATCATTTTAAAGAGACAATTGCTATTTTAAAATTAGGATAAATAACAATAAACCCAAAAAGACTATAAAAATATAAAAAATGGGATTTAGGAGTTACCTGTGATTATCCCACGGTCCATTGCCGCGTCCGTCATTTCATACGTTAGGAGGCATTCAGAAGGACACCTGCCACAGTTCCTTACCGCCCAAAGCCCGAACCGCACTCGGAAACATTTGCTAATAAAATATTTTCTCAATACATTTTTAACGAAGAACTGAAAAACTCTGTACCGTTTGAAATATCCACTGTGCTCTCCGCAATCAACGATATCGAAGCAGAGCAAAGCAGAGAGGCGGAGGTAATCGGTAGGGTTAGGGTCTGGCTCCAATCTCGGCGCCGCCTGGTGATGGTTGCGGCCTTGCGGGCTTCGGGAATGGCGTGAGGGGTGTGCCTTGGGGACGGATCGGGCCTCTCGTGTAAACGCCCCCCTCCCCCTTTCGTTCTCTTGGCTTCTCCTCTTCTCCTCTCTCCTCTTGCCCGCTGGCCGAGGCCTTTTGTTGCTACTCCTTGTCGAGAAGAGCCAGAGGGAAGGAAGAGTGAAGCCGGTGGATCGTTGTTTTCGCTCTAGTTGTGGATTCGGCGATCGTGGTATGGCTCTCTACTTATATTTCAAATGCGAATTTCATTTTTCTGGAGTGGTTTTGGCTTTTAGGCTTCTTTCTTTGTGTTGTTTCTTGGTTTTATGGATTAAAAATGGTTTTTTTTTTGAGAATTTGTATTCAGGGAGAGTAGATTTTTCTGAGAAAAAATTGAGCTCTTTGTCAACAGATTGATTATGTTTTGTTCGTTCTAATAAAGATCATTTTTTTCTTTCATGCTTTCCATTTCACACTCCAGTTTGATATTGGATTAATAACAACTTGCAAGATGGTTTCTTGCTCCATTTTTGAGATAATTAGTTGAATTACTTTCAGCTACATGACTGAGTTGCCTTCACTGGTCTTTTCTTTCTTTTTCCTTTTCTCTTTTTATTTACATCAAAAGTAATAGTTCTTGGTTATCAAATGTCTTTGTTATTTTCACATCTCCAAATTACTGAAGTATGTTTTTTTTTAACATAAAAGAAAAATTACAGAAGCTTTGCGACCTAGAATTTTTTATCCGAAGAAAAGATTTGCAATAAAATATTTTTATTTTGAGAGAAGCTTTGCAATTTAGATTTGTTTACATATCCTTGTTATGTAAATGAAGTCATGGATTGGTTAATTACGTGGATGGTTCTGCTTTCTGAGATAATGTACAGATTGTGGCAGGCATTCCGACTTCTCTTTTAAAGGAAAGGTTGCATAGCAGATGACTGGTTGGATGATGGTATCTTCTTCCCCCACAGGCTGTGGAGTGATTTAAGTTACACTTTATAGCCATCTTTGACACTTAAAGCCGCGTCAGGAATGACTTCTCTCTGTCAGGCAAATCTCCTTTGGCAGTTTACAACAGTCTAGAAGAGCTCCTGTATAGGGCAAATCTCCTTTGGCATTGATTATCCAGGATAAATACTAGTTTGGGCAAAAACGTCCATTATAAGCAAACTAGCTATTCTGGAATATTGTTTGTGGTCAATATATGTGGCATATTCTGCTTTGTTGTGCAAATCTCCTTTGGAAGGGAAGAAGCTTGTGAAACTTTTTCTTTTTCCAGGCAAATCTCCTTTGGAAAGAAGGGCAAATCTCCTTTGGCAACTTAGACATGAATCCTCTATCAAGGGCACATCTCCTTTGGCAGTGACAGAATCAGATACAGGTCAAACTCCTGCATCTTTTATCTGGGCAATTCTCCTTTGGCATCAAGTTCGCAAGCTTATCAAAAATAACAGCATATTGGTGATAAAAAACCAGTTGCTGTTTTGTACTATCAGTTTACTTATTGTGATATCGTAAATTTGAAGAAGTAAATTTGACCATAAAATTTTCTGTGCTGTATAAGTGGCTTCCTATTTGTCTCCGCTTATCAATTTGACTCGTCAAAACAAAACTTAGAGGTAAGCAAACTCTTTTCTGTCTTTCTCTAGTTTTCTCTGCAATTTGATAAAATATGAATATTCTGCTAGTAAGTTAGAGTGGCTTGAATATTTAATGAGATTTTCTCCTCATCGCAGCATCCATTTTACTTGTTTAACTTATTTTTGGCTATAGGAATTATTGGCACCTTATACATTATTTGGAAGATTATCTTGTATAGAAAGATTGGCTTAGTGCTTATATAAGAATTTGTAGCTCGCCTGCCATATGTTCGGTCCCTTATTAATTCTAAACTGTTGAATGGATTAGTTTTCTTTAACGTTAGCTGTCTAGGTTAGCACCTCTGATATGATGGATGCTGAAACAGATCAAATCACTTGTTACAGGAATTTAAAAGATGGATATGCTAGATATTGACTCAGAAAGTGAGACCTACACAGATACCAGTGACAGCGAGGACCAAGAGGACACTGAATCTGCATATCGTAGGCATGCTCAGAGCATCCTGTCAAGTCTGGATGAGAGCATTGGAAAAATTGATGACTTTCTTGCATTCGAAAGAAGCTATGTACATGGTGACATTGTCTGTTCCATCGCAGATCCCTCAGGTCAGTTAGGCCGGGTCATGGATGTTGATATGATCGTAGATTTGGAGACGATTTCTGGTGAACTGATAAAAGATATGAACAGCAAGAAGCTTCTTAGGGTCAGGTCCTTTGCACCTGGAGACTACGTGGTTCATGGGTCATGGCTTGGAAGGGTGGAGAGAGTAGTTGATTTGGTTACAATTTTGTTTGACGACGGGGCACAGTGTGAGATATTGATGAAAGACACAGAAATTTTAACACCTCTTTCTCCTGACATCTTCGAAGATACACCATACCCAAATTATCCAGGTCAGCGTGTAAGGTTTAATGTTCCGACAATTTCCAAATCTGCTAGATGGTTGTGTGGCTCATGGAAGGTGAGTCGAGATGAAGGTACTGTTTACCATGTGGAGGTAGGATCAGTGCATGTTAAATGGATTGCTTCTGTCATGAACGCTTGGGGCATCCATTCATCAACTCCTCCTCATTACCAAGATCCAACAAACCTTACTTTGCTGTCCTGTTTTGCATGTGCTAATTGGCAACTTGGTGATTGTTGTAAACTTCCAGTTGATTACTTTCATGACACACAGATGACTACTGAAAAGTCTGCACCTCTGAATGCTGCCCCAAATAACCTTACCAAAATGCAGAAGGAATTAGGTGTAAATGGTCAAGACTTTAAGCAGATGTATGTCATTGCAAAGACCAAGAGCAAGGTTGATGTCCTGTGGCAAAATGGCGAGCACTCATTCGGTATAGACCCACAAACCTTATTCCCAGTGAACAATCTTGGGGATCATGATTTTTGGCCAGAACAGTTTGTGTTGGAGAAGATCACATCAGAGGATGTACATGTTCCAGGAATTCAACGCCTTGGGATTGTGAAAAATGTGGATGCACATGAACGAACTGTGAATGTGAAATGGATAGCCCCTGAAGTTAAACAGGCTGTTGATTTTAGATGTGCATCTAGTGTGGAGATGGTTAGTGCTTATGAACTGGTTGAAAATCCTGACATGTCCTTTTGCATTGGTGACATTGTGTTTAGACATATTCCATGTTTTGATTATATGGAAAATAATCTCGAGGTCCATAGTTTTGGGCAGAGACAAAGGCATAATCTACCTGAGCAAGCACTAAACAGTACACTTGCAGGAGCAGATGCTCTTCAAAAGAAGCACATTGGTGAAACTCATGAAGAATATTTTCAAGGTTATTTATCTTGTATAGGCAATGTCATTGGTTACAAGGATGAAGGTATTCAAGTAAGATGGGCTAGTGGTATTATATCCAAGGTAAGCATAAGATTACTGATGACTATATCTTGTTAAATTTGAATGTACTCCTGTATTAGCATATCTTCTTGAGCAAGGAAATATGTTTGCTTCAGCAGAAACATGGATATAAGTAATTCAAATACCTTGTCCACAATTAAGTTTCATTATTTCTCTTCCCCTTAAAAAAAAATTCTGAAACTGTCCGGTCAGTTTTACTTAGGTGAAGAGAATAGTCAGGTTATTTTACATACTGTAGGCTCTCGACATTGTTCTTATCATTTGCTCCAGCTTTGGTAAGAAAGGATGTAATGGAAGTAACTGCCTGTTTGACAATAAGAGTATCATTAAGTTCCTAATGTTGTGTGAAAAAAGTGCTTTTCATTCTTCCTCATGATAAGGCAAGTAGAGTTCACTTTTTCCTCTTTTTAAGGAATAGACAACAAAAAGTCAGTACTTGTCTTTTCTTGGGTAGTCATGCTTAGCTACCATAGTGGTGCAAACGTTATTAGTTGAGGCCAGTAGAACAAACATGCGGCTATCTGGCAGGTCATCTTTTTGAAGCCATGTCATAAACCTTGATTGTCTTATAAAGTGTAGGTCAGAGAAAACCTTGATTCTGAAGTCTCTCCTAGGTGCTGCCCTTGACAAATTCTTGTTTCCGGTGGACTATTTTTGAACCTTATCTTTGACTAACTATTCTTCTGCTGATGTTTTCATCACAATCACTCTTAAATCGGCTAATATATAGCTTTTTTCAGCTTCCATATTTAGCATTATGAAGATACAGCCACTTAGTTGTTTTCTAACAGCTCATTTGTAAGAATTGCAGCTTCTCCTTCTGTAACTTTTTTGGCAATTTGTTCCCTTATAACTTCAATATTTGTTTCTGTCTCCACTCCAGCTCCTGCTTTAGATTTCTAATCTTTGGTCTGCTGGAAGCCTAGAACATTTGAAGAAGATTAAGACATGATTACAATCTGTATATCCAGATTCTTTTACCATTGTACCTCATTCTGGTACAGAGAATACATGGCTTGTTGCCCGATCATGAAACATTAAAATAAAAAAAAAAAAAAAATTGTCAAGAAGACTTGTGATATTGATAACAAATAATCTTTCTTTTTGTTTTTAGCTTGTGCAAGTATCAGTCTACAAACTGCGAGAACACAGTGTGAGGCTAATCCAAAAATTTTCTCTGGTTTTTACAAATATATTCAAGTATCCTGTACGATCTATCAACTTTCTTTATTGTAGCATTCACACCATAAGCACACTTCCAATTGGTTCAAGTGGGTGTATTTGGGACCCAGTGATGGTCTTTTCAGTGTGTTCTGCGAGCACTCTCCATAAGAAGTTTCAGGATTCTTGGTCATGTCTGGACACCAACTATCCTGAATAGATTGGAAACTCTCTATGAGTTTCTATTTCAAGATGTGATGAATTCGAGCACTCTGGTACATCCTGTCTCACTTAAAGGCTTTTCAGGTACTTACGAGAGAGAATTTCTTATTTGAACCACATACATAGTTACTTTCAGCCAATGTCCGCCGTACCGGTACCGGTCGGCGTACCGGTGGCCGGCCGGACCGGTACGGTACCGGTCCGGTCCGGTACGTACCGGCTGGTACCGGTCCCGTACCGGCCGGTACGCAGTGGTTTCAAAAACCACAGCGCGCGGCGCTGTGGTTCTAAAAAAAAAAAATCGTACCGGTGCGATCGCACCGGTACGGGCCCGAACCGGCCGGTACGCACCCGTACCGGCCGGTTCGGATAAAAAATCGGAAAATACCGGTTTTTTATCCGTTCCGGTACCGGTCCACGGCCGGACCGGTACGTACCGGCCCGTACCGGCCGGTACGGGCCGGTACGGCATTCCATGCTTTCAGCACTTCCTCCAAAACAATTTTAGTTGATGTTCCATTTTCATTTAGCTCCATGGTTTTGCTTTTCTTCCACAGAAACAAATAAAGATATTTTCCTAAAGCATACTACTTTCAGTTCTAGGCTTCTTTCTCCTATACAGAAGGTTGAAGTTCCTTTGGTAGATGAAGCAAGTGACATCTATGGATAATGATAATTGAGAGAATTGAATCTGAAGGCTGCGAGCACCATTTTGTTATGCTTAGTTACTTTTCAATGAACTAATAAGCTATCTCTTAGGTGCAGAAATGGATGTAGAAGACAAGGATGCTTCTTTTTTTTGTTTCCCACATTTATTCCATCATTTCACAAGAATATCATCACAACCATCTTCCAGCTACCTGGAGATGATCACCTGGCAACTCTATTATTATTCTGAGGGTTGAGGTGAAAACCTAGCCACACGGGAGATTATCTTTTTTTCCCTTGAAGGGACTTGGGTCTAAGAAGGGTAGATCTCTAATTTGGAGGGGAAAAAAGCTATCAGTTAAAGGTAAGATGAAATGTTATGTAATATGTACAATAATGAGGAGTAAGTGCACATGCATTTAAGACCTGGCTAAAGAAGTCTTGGACCAAAAGGGCTTGCTGAAAGTTTGAATTCAAGATAGTTGCTGCATTTAACTATTGAGATGTTTGTGTCATGTGTCACAAATGAGTAGTTCGAGATCTACAAGCAATAAATAGTTGGTGCGGTCTAATGGTTAATGATCTGGCCTTCAAAGTCGTTGGAGAGGAACTTAAATTGTTTCATGGAGTTGTATGAATATCAAGGTCAAGAATTTTCTGGATTTGATGAACAAACTATATGTTTTAAAGGACCAAAGATTGTCAGGTGGGGATAAAGGCGACGACTGGCCATTCTTGCAGGTTTAAAGGAAGGACTTCTGTTTTAGTGGCGGTCCATGGGGTTGTCATGAGGTGGTATATGTTTCTACAAGTTAATAAACATTAAAGGTAAAATATGATGAATCAAACCAAACTCAGGTTGATGTCTGGTGAAAGATCATGCAATCAAGAATATTAGGAAGGGTTAATATCGGAAAGGAAATAAATTGAAGATGAAGTTATTTCTTAAATAGGCCTGGGTGGACGACATTGAAGTTTTATGCTGAAATCTCTTTAGGAAGGGTTAATATCGGAAAGGAAATAAATTGAAGATGAAGTTATTTCTTAAATAGGCCTCGGTGGACGACATTGAAGTTTTATGCTGAAATCTCTTGAAGTTTAGGTCTGTAGGAGACACCGGTGATGCCTGAAGTGGGGAATAACTAGATGTAGCAAAGCTGGAGCAGCAGACCGAAAATTTTCATGGGAATCCAGGATTAAGTGGCTATGCCAAATCCAGTCTCCCAGGTATAAGGTCACTTGAGCTATTCCTAATAGTTATCTTGCTCGCAAGCATTGGTGATTTCTTGTTGTTTGACTGGTTACCTATATGGTATTTTTTGGGGCTGCTGCTGTGGTCGTAAAATTTGTGCAAAAGAGTGATGAAATCCCTTTTTCTGTAAACTCACTCTTTTCAAACTATTCTACAGCATCATGTAGAATGATATCTCGCTGCCCCCTTGGATGTACTTAATCTAGCCAGACCAAATATATTTCTATTTGGTGTTATTTCTTTTGACATTCTCTTCATGTTCTATTAGATCAACATATATTTATCTTCTCTAAGTTCGCAATACATAGAATTAGGTCTTGGCAGCACTCTTTCTGCAGGTGTTGTCAGTTACTTATACAGCAATTAGTCCATTGTGTCCAATACACAGCCACGATACAATCCATGCATTTTTGTTGATTATGCTGTCTTCATGTCCATAAAACTGAAGGGCCTGAGACCAGCACTTTACTTGCTGTTTTGTGACTACTCCAGGTTCGGCCTATTGAAATATTTGGATTGGATAGGCTTCTTGATCCTGCTTCAACATCGTCATCTCTTGAGGAATCTGTTCCCCCAGATGTCAGTAAAGAAATTGCTGAGCAAGAGAAACAATTATTGCATAAGAAAGAAAAGGTTAGGTCTCAATCAACCAACTCCCTTTCCAAATAAAACAAACATACAGTCATTTAATGCATTTGTATTTTGTAAATGCACAAATTGCATATTGCTTGGATAAGTGGATTAAATTGTTTAAAAAATGTTTCTTAGAAGATTGTAAACAATGCCAGTGAAGATCGCATAAAAGATGTGTGGAAAACTACTGCTTTTTTGTTTCCTCGAGCAGCTTTTGGATTCCTAACAAATGTTGCTACAAGTCTATTTGGCTCTCGTGGTTCCACTTCTTTGTCTGGCTCAGTTAAGTGTGGTTATTTTGACTGTTCTTACTAAAAGTTCTATTCTTGGAATTCCTTCTTGAAAATCCAAAACTCAAATGTTTTTCCTCTCTACAAGAAAGGAGATGCTAAGTATGAGATTCTGAAGACAGAAGAACTTCAATTGGATCTGGAAGACTTAGATCCAGTAAGTTTGAAGCGGCCAGTAGAAGAAGCTAAACAAAGTGAACAACCAACATTTTTACCAGGCAATGACATACCAGGAAACTTCAAACAATTTGATATTGTTGATGATTATTCAGATCATCATTTTCTGAATGGTATTGGCAGTGGCTTTGTATCATCCCAGGTATTGATGTAAGTCTATCAAATTCAATCATCTCTAGTGGGTAGTGGCATTCCAATTTCATTTATGTTATCCTCCTATTCTCCTTAGGGAACAAGAGGTTGGTTGAAGAAGATTCAAAAAGAATGGAGCATCCTAAAGCAAGATCTACCAGGTTCATTCTCCATTCTAGTTCTTTCTTCTGTTTTTTTTTTTATAGAAAGAGGATAGCTTGGTGCACCAAGCTCCCCCCCCCCCCCCCCCCCCCCCACTATGGGGTTTAGAGAGGGTTAGATGTATGCAGCCTTACCCTCACATGCGGGAGACTGTTTCCGTGTTTCACCCATGATACCCATGTCACAATAGAGCAACCTTACTATTGCACCGAAGCTCACCCTCTCTTACTGCAAAATGAACTGATACAAATATATTCGGTTCGACATGGATTTATAGTAATCATTATATCAAGTACATATACACACATGGACTAACATTTCTGCTGATAATGGCATGCACACTTTGCATTTTGACAGATAGTATTTATGTTAGAGTTTATGAGGAAAGAATGGATCTCTTGAGGGCATCAATTGTTGGAGCACCTGGAACTCCCTACCATGATGGCCTCTTCTTCTTTGATATCTTCTTTCCTCCTGATTATCCTCATGAACCACCTGTAAGTATTGTATTTGCTAGTCATGGTTTATGCTCAATCACAGCTACTCAAATATGTAGATCCTTAGATTTTTTTTTTTTTTTTAATTTAATGGGGAGGGAGTTTGGGATTGCTTAATAGAAGATACTTAAGATTCAATTATGTGAGTAGGAGAATTTCATGCTCAACTATTTTTTTGCATAATTGCCTTCTCATGTGCAAGCTATTCTTATCCTATTTGAGATGTGTGCTGTCTATAAATTTCTATATTTTCATGCCTTTAATGTGTAAAACAGGCATTTGCACGTTTTTTTTTCTTTTTTTTAAATTGTGAAGCTTTTAATGCTTGCAATGTCAACTGCATGTATATGCATGTAAGCATGGCACTTTTTGATGGCTTTTGATAGCATCAGCGACAAGGAAAATATAACATTCAGACACCTACGAAGAGTCATATTGGCCTATAAGGCTATGAAACTTAAACTAGCAATAGATCAGCAGGCATGAAATGGATGTATGCGCTATATGGTTTCAAACAACTTGAGAGCTATTAGCAGTTTTTTTCCTAAGCTGTGAACATAGGAAAATTACAGAAAAAACATTAGACAATATTTGAGGTAATTTGTAACTGATCAGTATTAGTTGCACTGTAAAATTTGTAAAATTTTATCATCGACATTATTCCATACAAAATTTTGTCTCTTGGGGTAGTCATGTGTGAAATGTTTAGCGTTAATCAATGAAGTATCATGAATAGTTAAAAAGTTGTTTAGTATAAACAGTTATATTAAGTGAATGCAAGACCTTTTTTTGCTACTCATATCTGGATTTTGGCAAGCTATGATCCTTATTATTTGACATTCACAGGTGAATGATTTTTTTGGGTAGAAGATGACAGGTATATGTATTTGAATCTAATATGAGAACACATACATAAAATAAATCTGACAGACTGGATGTATCTGTTTTTAAATATTAATGAAGGAGATTTTAAAGTTTCTCTACTGTTTTGCACTTTTAAATTAATAAAAATAAAATGTTAAAACAATACATGGCATATTAAACTGAGAGAAGCTCTGGTCCAAGTCGAATGCATATATGCTCAAACATATGGTAACAGTAAAATATCTCAAGGAACACACATTGTCAATGAAACAGAAATAATGCATGAAACTAAAATGAGACAAGATCTGGTTCAACTTGAATACATGTATTCTCAAAATATGTTAATAGTAAAATATCAAGGACACGCATTCATATTAAACAAAATACTCTGTTTTACCATAAAAGTGTTTTCACTAAATAACAGTTAACTTAGATGATAAATCACTGGGATGAAGTTGTTTCTAGATGTTCCTTTTCAAGTTCATTGTTTTATTTTTTTTTCTTTTATTCTTTAGTTCCAATTGCATATGTGCAACAAATAGAGCCTTTATGCGCTATGCATCTGTAATCAAACCCAAAGCAGTTTAAACTAGCTTTTAGTGCAAAATCCTGTAATTTTTTTTCCATGAGAAAACATCATACAGGTCATCAGGAACACACCCTACCACTGAGCTCAATCAAATTGCACGAAAAATGAGTCCCATGTAGAGCAAAGATTTGAGAAACTGTATCCCATTCACTCATGCCAGCTTCATCATATCTTAAACCTCAGTGACTATTGATTGTGCTGAAGACTGATACCCCAAATTAAAGTACACCAGAACAGTTAGAGGTTTGAGTTGATCTCTTGCTTTGTAAGGCAGTACCCAAGATTTGGTGTCACAAGTCAATGTATAATGCTTCAAATGCAAATTCTTTTTCTCTTGGAATTCTTTAATTTATGCAGTTTCATTGTTGCCTATATTATCATGAACTAACATGAAAGCCTACAAAAATATTCTGCGCTGGACCTGAATCTTAGAGAAAACACTTTATTAAATGGGAACTTTTCTTTCTGTGCAGCTGGTTCACTACAGATCTGGTGGGCTTCGGTTGAACCCAAACTTATATGAGTCGGGAAAGGTCTGTCTAAGCCTTCTCAAGACATGGATGGGTACTGGTACTGAAGTCTGGAATCCTGAAAGCTCCACCATTCTTCAAGTCCTGCTGTCCATTCAGGCCCTTGTTCTCAATGAGAAACCATATTTCAATGAGGCCGGATATGACAAACAGATGGGTAGAGCTGAGGGTGAGAAGAATTCCATCACGTATAACGAGAATGCGTATATATTGTCATGCAAGTCGATGTTATACCTCTTGCAGAAGCCGCCTAAGGTAGCGTTGCATCTCTGACATGGATTAATATTTAGAAGTGTAAATCTTTTTGAAGATACGATTGCTTCTACTATCGTCCTTTAAGCTGGTTGCAAGGTAGCTTCAGCAGCTCCTAGAACTTTGCTGACATATGTTTATAACTAATGCAGCATTTCGAGGCACTTCTGGAAGAGCATTTTACTCGTAGGTCTCATCATATTCTTGTTGCCTGCAAAGCTTATTTCGATGGTGCCCAGGTTGGACATGCTTACAAATGTGGAAAGGTGGCAGATGAAGGTCATAAGCACTGTTCCCATGGTTTCAAGATCATGCTTGCAAAGCTTTACCCAAAGCTTGTAGCAGCCTTCATGGAAAGGGGGATTGATTGCAGTCAGTTTCTCGACAAAGTTGATCAATATCCTGGTACAAATTAAGACTTGTACTGATATATCTAAAACTAGTGTGTACTTAACTATGACTGCTAATGTGTTGCCGAAGAGACATCAAAATAATATTTGTCAACATATCTGTAACTACATGGGTTTGCTATGTATTTATGATGCTATACACTGAATTCTATATTGAGTGTGATACTGGGGTTACCAGTTTGTAACTGCAAGTAGGAGCATTTGTGTTTGTTGGTCTGAAACTGTTGATTGAATTTTATTTCCGGAATGATATTTCTGCATCTTTGGCTTATATGTGCCAATTTTGGTTAGGCTTTAAAAGAAGTATTTTCTTTTTTCCTTCTAAGCAATGAGCAGAACTGACCTGCATAATAAGAAAGCTGTTTCTGTCAACAACCCTACACTACCCTTCTTTAAGCCCCCAATTATTTAATTTTGAAATCTCTTTGAGGAGTTGCATGGTTACAGCCCCTGCAAAAATATTATACACATGTGCCTGCTAAATATCACCATGTTTATTACTTGAATTTTTTCCCCATGGATGACATCTCCGGTGCTAAGTTACTAGCTTCGGTTGCTATTTGGTGTTAGTTTGCTGCTCATGTTTATGACAGCTTTCCCTTTTAAAATGACTCGGAATAGCTTATGACAGCTTTCCCTTTGAACAGTAATATCGGATAGTTTGATTGGAATAACTGTTCGAAACCTTATGTTTACTTTATTCTCAAACTAAATTCTGCTTATAATATTAATAAACATAATATTAATAATACCAACTAAAATCAAATGTTATATGGTGTTAATAAATCAGTCAATTTTATAAGCTTACATTATGGAGAAAGGATCAACAATGTATACCCCCTCTCATGTGTAGCCTTGTCCGAGGGCAAAATTTAGTTTCGATTTTTACTTCTTAAGCACCTATGCTGTACCCTGAGAATATTAATTTTAAAATAATAAATGAGATTAAACATTGTATGATTTTTGATAATATACAGGTAATATTTTGAGATAAATCAATTTACATTGATTGAGATTATAGTTTGAGATATAAATTATTTTGATACTAACATAAACTAATATGTCGGTCTTGGTGAAAACCTAAATCTTAACCTAAAGCTGGTGCTAGGAAATCCCTTCCTACTTGCATGCTTTATTGTTGCGGGAATGAAAAAAAACAAACGACTGAACGAGGGAACAGTCTTGGTCTCTTGGTTTTCGGAAAAAACCCACTATTTTGTTGTTGGATTAACAGAAAGCCAGTGGCATTCTCGTTATTAGTCCCAAAGAAGATCGCGTGGCATTCTCGTTATTAGTCCCAAAGAAGATCGCGTGGCATTCTCATTATTAGTTCCAAAGCCCCTTCCCGGCTTCCCCTCTTCTCGCCCCGAGCCGCGCGCTCTCCAGAACGCTTTCACTGATGGCGACTCTCTCGCCGCCTCGTTCCCCGCCCCACAAGAATTCTAGGGCTACTGTTAGGGTTCCTTCGATCCCTCGCCCATGGATCCTTCTCTTTCTCGCAGCCCTCTTCCTTTTCTCTTCCGCCTCCGTCACCGTGGCCGACATCTCCTACGCCGACCACTGCGGCTCCATGGTTCCCGAATCGGCCCGGGAGACCCTCCCCTTGGACTCCGCCGGCGCCCTCCATCTCTCCAACGGCTTCTTCACCGGCGGGCACAAGATGTTCGGCGACGACAACGACGCCCCCTTCCCCGCCTCCAGATCCTTCTTCTTCCACGCCAAATCGCTCTATGGCCCCCGATGTCCTCCAGGTCGGCGGAACCCTAATCATCCGCGGTAGCTGGTTCCACGTCATGCGCCGGAATCTCACCGAGGACCGCTCCCTTCTCCACCGAGTCCGGCCGTGGTCTCCCAGGACCTTCGCATGGAGGGAGCGCGTAAGCCTTGATCTCCATGGCTTCTGGTCTGAGGACATGGGGAAGCTCTGCATGGTGGGAACTGGCAATGGGCGGGTTGAGAGAAGGTAAACTTCTGTCCATCACTGCTATTTTTAAGCTCAACTACCCGAAGATCTCGAACATTTCTTCTAGTCTGGTTAGTGGGACTTTGGAGAGCTTGGATGCTGATGACAGTTCGAATCACTTCGATCCCATTTCGGTTATAGCCTATGCTCCGAACAAATATGAGTTCACGTAGATCTCCCCGGCTCAGAAATCGTGTTTCAGGGTGAGCGATCAGGAGGACTCGCTAGGGTTTGATTCTGGTTCCATTTGTCCTAATCTCCAGAGATATTTGAGACGACCATTTGAAATGGAGTATGGGGGGGCAATGCTCCAGCGGATGTTTGTGTTCCTTTCACCAAAAGTAACCAGATCCAGTGTTTGGATGATGGGAAATTACATATGTATGTAGGATTTTCCGACGTCAGTAGTTTTGAACCAAATATGATTGGTTGGTGAAGGGGTTTGGGATCGAAATGAGTTCTAGCAATTCTTTAGTGGCGAATTTGTCTCTGTTGATGATTGCACAATTAGGATGAGCTTTTGGTTCCCTGTCAGTGTGGTCAATTGAGAGTCGGAACACCAAAATGAGAATGCTTCTGGTTACTTTGACACAGGTTTTTTCCGGAACTCTGAAAACAATTGGCGTACTCTTCCTGGACTGAAATATAACTACACGAAGATAGGTGTGGCGAGTTAAGTCCCGTGTAAAGGGCAGTTTGTGGAATGTAGGTAAAAAGAAATACCCTGTTGTGAAGTATTTCGAAGATTGTAGATTTGATATTTCCGTGCGAAATGTTGAGGGAAAGCATACAAGGGGTTTTGCAACACCAGTGTCGATTGGTGAGACATTTAATGATGGTGACTTACGCATGATGGCTGCGGGGAACCCAAAGCCTTTGCCTGCAGTGACGGAGACGAACTACGAGATAACTTTTATGTTTCCCAATTCATCTTTAAATATGAGCATGCCAACAGAGATCTCAGCAGGAGTATATGATGCTCAAACACATGGTGGGCTGTAGGTATATGGGTTCCTCAGTGGTTTGAAAGCAAGAGAAAATCGGCGTCCCGGTGGACTGTGATATTATTCTCATCGGTATCCGGCTCGCTCCCTCAAATCCGAAGGATGGTGGCACGATTAGGAGCACAAGAGACAAGTCGGACCCACTTTTCTTTGAACCTTTAGAGATCATGTCAGTAGGAATGGACAGGAATCAAGCGGTCGAGTCAATCTGGAGAGTGGATATAGAAATGACAATGGTTCTGATTTCTCTCACGCATTCATGTATTTTCATTGTGTTGCAGCTCTTGGATATGATGAAGAATCCACAAGTGCATCCTACCATATCATAGCAACTAGTCGTTCTTGCTTTGGCTACATGTTTCCATGTTTCCCCTGGTGCTGAACTTTGAGGCTTTGTTCATGAGCCGTAACAGGCAGAATGTGTTATTGTGGAGCGGTGGGTGGCTCGAGGTGAATAAGGTTATAGTAAGAGTCGTAACGATGGTAGCTTTCCTATTGCAGTTGGGTTTGCTTCAAGCTGCATGGACTGCAAGATCTGCAGATGAGGGCAAAAGGGCCCTGTGGTTTGCTCTTCAGATTTGTTGCCTTGGTATCTGGCGGGGAGACTGATTGCTTGGTTTATTCACATGAGCGGTAGTCAGACTTCACACGGACGGCCACTTTTGACTGCTGCGAACCAACATTCATTCTGGGGAAATCTAGTATCTTATGCTGGATTGATTCTTGATGCCTTTTTGCTCCCTTAAGTTATCTTCAACATGTTTTCAAGCTCTAAGGATAAGGCTCTTGCCCCTTCCTTTTACGTTGGAACCACTGCTATGCGGGCACTGCCCCATGCGTACGATGCTTATAGGGCTAGTCATTATGTGCCCCTTTTCTCAACTCATCCTATATATATGCTACTCCATATGAGGACTTCTATTCCTTAGCTTGGGATATCATCATTCCTTGCACAGGAGTGCTATTTTCAGGGCTCATATACTTGCAGCAGCGATTTGGTGGTACTATTCTTTCTTCCTGGGAAAAACAGGTCTGGCGGATATGAAACAGTTACTTCTTAAGATGTTTGATGAATATTGTTGAAGGAATGTGCTATCGCAACAAAAGGTATGTTTAGTTGCTTTAACTCTTTCCTGTTTTGGTGAGTCAGTGTAAATCTTTCATCAGTGTCAACCATTAAACTAGTCTATTATCGTGCATGAACAAAGTAACTAGAATGCTGCATGAATTTTTTATATAAAAATATTAATAACATATTAATAAAATTTGTTTTGTATCCATAATTCTTTTTTATTCACATATAACTAGAATGACTAAAAAGCGAGTGATAAGGTATCTGGGAATGAATGATTGATTTATACTTATAGACCAGCTGAAGATCTAAAACGTAGTATTGCACATAGAACCAGATCAAGATGAATCCATGCAGGACCACCTTTAAACATCTCAAATTAAGAGGAGCCAGAACCAGAGCAAGACAAATCCGTGCAGATACCCTATGTTTTATTTCAATAAAAAGACAAGAGCAAGCAAGGGCAGGTCCCACGCCACGCTAAACATTGTTTCTAAAAACTTCCCACGCCTTACTTTGCTGGAATACAGAGGAAAACCTGCCCTCTCATGGTCTTCTTTCTTCTTGTAACATCCCTGTAGTTTATCCACCTCTTGATCTCTTGCAGTGGCGGGCTAGTTCTTAAAATAAGGCTTCAGTAAGCGCGCGTGAAAGTAATCTTAATCAGGCAGTTGTTGCATAGCAGTGCTAACCAAATATTCTCCAAACCAATTAAATAAAAAAAGTATATCACCTTTCAACAAGGAGACTAGACAAAAAGAAAAATCAAACAGAAGCATATTCCACTTACATTGCATCTCAAAAGACAACCACCCATTCATATATTCCTGCATGAATAAATCAATTCCAAGTTACTTCCCATGCCCGCTGATACATGCAGTCCAATACTGACGTGAAGTTGCCTTTAAAACCTCGAAGTATATTGAACACCTTTGGTTATTTTTGTCATCCCTGTACTGGCACCAGTATCAAAAAGTAGTTATGAGATGGTATTATATGGTGCAGCGGGCAATTATTTAGAGACACCCGATCAAATCTAGCAACAAAATTCCAGAATTTCTGCTTATTGCTGTTTGCTAGTATATCTAAAAGGTGAAATATTTTATAAGATTTCCTTTGAGCATCTTATAAAAATGGCTACTTCACTTTCACTTTTTGTAGAAATTACTTTTTTTTTGGATTGTGTAGGAAAGAGCACTTGGAACTTTCCTTGACCGTAATACTGACCGAAATACTCCTCCCATATCATCTCAGTTAATGGATAGAAGAGAGAGTGGCTGTGATGAAAATCAACCTATGTAAAATAAAAAAGGAAAAAAAGATATTTTTTTGGGGAAAAAAAGAGTACAGTTTCAGAGAAAAGAAAAGTATAGATAAAAAAAAATCCTCTTTTTCTTTCATCGTCAACTACCACCACCATCAGTCACTATCTCATCCTGAGCACCTTGTTGGCGATCTCCACCGCCATCCACTATTGCTAGCAATCCCTTTTTTTAATCTATAAACATCGTTGATCTCAATCGCTGCTCACCATTGATAATCTCTACCACTACTCATCACTATCGACCACCACTCATTGTATTGACAATACCCACCACTACCCATAACTTGCAATCTCTCTCTCTCTCTCTCTCTCTGTATGTATGTACACACCTTGTCGGCGATCTTCATCACCATCTACCATTGCTAGCAATCCCTATTTTAGTCCACCAACATCATTGATCTCTATCGCTGCTCACCATTGCCTTCAATCTCTATTGCAATTTTTCATCGTCGGCGATCACCATACCCACCATTGATAATCTCCACCACTACTCCACTATCGACAATCTCGACCACCACCCATTGTATTGACAATATCCACCACCACCCATAACTTACAATATCTCCAACACCATCCACCGCCGCCATCTCTCTCTCTCTCTCTCTCTATATATATATATATATATATATATACACCTTGATAGCAATCTCCACCACTCATTGTATTGACAATATCCACTACTACCCATAACATGCAATATCTCCACCATCCATGGCCACCATCTCCATCTCTCTCTCTCTCTCTCTCTCTCTCTCTCTCTCTCTCTCTATCTATCTATCTCTATACATACATACATACATACATACATACACACCTTGTCGGCGATCTTCACCACCATCCACCATTGCTAGCAATTCCTAATTTCGTCTACCAACATCGTTGATCTCTATCGCCGCTCACCATTGCCTTCGATCTCTATCGCCGCTCACCATTGCCTTCAATCTCTATCGCAATTTCTCATTGTTAGTGATCACCACTACTCACCATTGATAATCTCCACTACTCATCACTATCGATATCTCCATCACCATCCTGCTGCCATCTCTCTCTCTCTCTCTCTCTCTCTCTCTCTCTCTCTCTCTATATATATATATATATATATATATATATATAATATACTATGAGTATCACTTTTTTAAAAACATGTGCACCAAATTTGTGTGCATAAACTATTTAAGATGTATGTATCATCAATTTGAAATGTATGCATCAACTATGTAAAATATGTACTTAAAACTTTTTCATATCTTATAAAATGCGCATCAATAGTCTTTCAGCAAGTGCATCACCTGTGCAAAATATGTGCATCATTTGTGCTAAATCCAAAATTGAGTATATGAGGATTATATATTTCAATTATATGCATCACTATCCACAATTATTAGCATAGCTGGTTAGCACCTCAGCCCTAAGAGCCTTGCGGCATATTAAAGCTCTGGTGATCCCCACCCCAATCTCACTCCAAAATCCTCTTTCCATGCAACAAAATCATGTGCAAGGCTCTAAAAGAATCAAGAAAACATACATGAAACCAATAAGTGCGACAAACATTTACCATAATAAAATAGGAAACACTGCCTGATGAGACACATATCCAAATAAAAATATGTTACATGATTTTTCAGATCAATGAAAAGAGAACAGGAACAGAACATAGAGGCTCTTATTACCCTGTAGATGTAGAACTAGGCTTTACAGCTTTGAGTTTTGACTTAGTTCAGCACTCAGCATGTGATGAAGAAGAATGTCTACCGTGCGACTCCTAGACTTCACACTGCATCAACATATAACAAGGGTAGTCATGTGTACCGAACATAAACTGATCCGTCCACACAATAAAGGATAGTCATGTTTACTGAACATAAACTAATCCATCTACACAATAAACCGCCAAGTATGAGACTGTTACCCAACACGTCGGCGTCGGTCCTTCTTTTGAGGTGCATCCTGAAACAATAAAGTAAATGCTTCATAGAGACAAGTACAGGTGTCACAGAAAATGCAGAAGGGAGAAGGTAACACCAATTTATATTACAGAATAAGCAGAGTTCAGCCAGAAAACAATAGAAAACACTGCTCTCTTATTTGCTGACCAATTACAGTTCAATGTCAACATCTTGCGCATGTAAACATGATGACATCAAAATAAGGGATGAACAGTATCTATAATACCTGTATACTATATAACCATGACAAATTATCTACTTGAGACCTAGAAAAGTCATAAAAAATGTTTTGCGCATTAACTTTTTTTCATCCAAACCTCAGAAAATATGTCCTCATGTACAATCCTACTCTTCCGCTCAACATATTATCGTAGAAGCAGGCAATGCAAAGAATAAACATGAGATTAGAAAGGCGACTATATGGGACCACTCATATGAAACCCAAAGAAAATAATTATCTACTATATTGGTTGTTAAAAGGTAAATTGCCTAGATGGGTAAGCATGGTATTATTTCACTAAATAATAGGTAGTGGAGATGCAGTGTCAGGTAGAACTTTGTATTTAATAGATTCACCATGCCCTAATTGGAACTGACATATATGCAAAGAAATTTTGCAAAATGCTGAAAATGGTGGAACCAGTACAACACCATTGCATACCAATAGTCACGATGCATCAGGAGTTGGTACATACCTGTTCCTTTTTTATCCTTGTTGATCCTAACCATTTCAGCTCATACTGAGTCTCCCGACCATGCCAGTACCATACCTTTCTGGTTTAAAACAGGTAAGGAGTCTGGTACCGGTATTTTTAAACCTCGCATGCGCTTGTATATTATGCATATAAAATCATGTAACAATGCAGATTAGAAATCAACTTATATGCCTGATGTGTTCCTTTGGAAACATTTGAGAAGATGCAGTTCTAGATTCTATTTTTTGTAATCCATATTAACATGAGGTCATTATTTGATAGAATAAGGTGTAACTAATTAGATAAGGCATCAGGTGATGATTTCTTGTTCTTCATCTGTCTGACAAGCCAAGCATTACTTTCTAATGGGAAAGATGAATGGCACAGAGAGAAAACTTCTCTGACCAAATTTTTCCTTGGAGGCTCATAATAATTTTAGGTATACACAAACCTTGTCTTCTTCAGATCCACTAGTTGTTTCAAGTTCCATTTCAGCAAAGAATGCCTCCAGAACAAATGCTACAACCTGAAACGACAAAACAGAAAATGTTGCTTAATTTTATTCACCAACAATTACCTAGAAATGGAAAGCTTTATCAACTCTCTTTTAAAGCAGATACACAAATAATTCAACTTAAAATTTCTTGTCTTCTTGCAACTACAGACTTGGGCTAAAGGTAAGGGTCAAGTCGCTATCCACAAGGAAAATCCAGACATTTTGTAAATACTTTTGAAATTTCAAACAAGTCTATCTGTTAGTAACTTAGTCATGCAAACAAAAGAATCAGCATTTTGATACCCAAGAATGTAGCTCTGTTGCTGCAAGTGTCATAACTAGATATGGTTAAGAGAGGTCAAAGAGAGAAAGCATCACCTAAGTTTTTACAATATGTACTGCCATTGTTCTAATTAGATCATGAGATCGTTAATTCAAATAATACTAAAACTGAATATATAAACTGGAGCTGAATTAGTATATGAAAATTAGCATTTGAAGAGAAGGCAGATCTAGCATAAAAACTAGGAGAAAGAAGCAATATGAGTACTATTCCTTCCAAAATGGAAATATAAAGCCTAAGGCAAAAGGATTGAATTAACAAATCAACCCAGCTTCTTCAAGTTATTACATTTTCTGCTTTTGCATTGGACTTGATGTGAATTTTCAAGAAATGAGAGTTTGGCACTTCTATCCAGTGCCACTTCTTAAAGAAGGAATCAATAGAATAAAAGATTACCTGGCAATTTCCATATTCATATATTTCCCCTCTATGGAAAGGAGAAAGGATATCCACTTATAGTATCCTATTGTGGATTTACAAGAACTAGCAAATAAAGAACAAAGCTATGCAAGATCACTTAAATTTGAAATGGAAGACATTAAAAATGGTCCAATTAACTTGAAAAACTAGTTGATAAACTTTGTCCAAATCCTACACTGTGAAAATCTAGCATGACATATAGGGGAAAAATCATAAAGAGAGAACGACTTTACCCTACTAAACAATGCAGTTTCTAGCCTCTGCTATAAACCGGTCGGAACCGACCGGTTCAGCCTATACCATACCGGTACCGGTCTCCACCGGTACGGTACAATCATTGAATTCGGTTCCGACCCCAAATGGTACAAGCCTCCACCAGTACGGTACAACCATTGAATTTGGTTCCGACCCCTTTGGGGTTCGAATCGAACGGTTCCTTGCCCGTATTGGTGCGAAACGGTATAGTTCGCACCGGTACAAGCCCGGTAATGGTGCGAACTACCGGTTCACATCGGTACTCGCGGGGAAGAAGGGGGGAAGAGAGGAGAAGAGAGGGGAAGAAGACCTCTCTTGTGCTACCGGGCCTCTTTCTTCCTCCCGAGCACCTCGCAGGAAAGAAGACCTCCCTTGCTCGCAAGAAAAGAGGAAAAAGAGAGGAGAAGAGAGGAGGAGGAGAGGGGAAGAAAAGAGAGGCTCGGAAAGAAGAAGAGGAGAAAGGAAAAAAAGAGAGAGAGAGAAAGGCCGGGGGAATAGCGCCTGCGCGCGTGGGCGCGGGCGCGAGTAGGGAAACGCATCCTCGACTCGCGCCCGCGCAGGGCAGCGAGCCCATGCGCTGCCCCGCGTTGGGCTTTTAATGCCACAGAGTGGCATTAACATAACGCGGACGTCTGTGCGTCCGCTCGTTTTTTTTTTCTGAACCGGTTCGGTACGGGTTCCAACCGGTACCAGTCTTCACTGGTACGTCGGTTCGGTCAGTTCCGCATACCTTGGTTTCAACCACTATAAACTTTTTATTTTCTGGATTTGAAACCATCATATATATGACATTCATACTAAATGACAGTTTGCAACAGCTTCTACACAAACTAGTTAGAAACTTTGCATGTTTGCATTTAAAAGCCTTTCAATTCATAGTCAGTTCACAGTTCCTCATGTAACTTGATAGAAACAAAATTTTGATATCGCTTGCCTTGGTCTTATCGAATACCCAAGTTTGTTATACCTAAATATCTATGCTATATTACAAAACCATTTGATTCTGGAAGTCACTGTTTCTCCCCAAAATGCACTCCATTTAACTCTAGAAAACCCAAAATATTGACTGTCACAACCTTCCAAGGTGATAATCTTTTTTTTCAATAAGACCATGACAAGAAATTTTATATGCACTAAGGATCCTTACCATAACTTTTGTTCTCCAATGAAATTTAAAATTGAGGTGAGAATAATCTCCATTGAAAAGCTGATTTAGAAAAACCAAATCTATTTAGGATTCTAGGGGATCTTCCAGTTTACCAAAAGAACTTTTTTTTATATTAACAATCAATCTAAAACAAATGTAGATTTTACTACTCTAAACTTTCAATTTCTGAGTAGATTTATTCTTACTAGTTTTGTTTTCCATATTACTTTTTATTTATTATTATCTATTTCCAACATGCATAGCGCATGCATGTTTGCCAATATTTATAGAATGTTACTCGGAGCAGATGAATTGTGCAAACCAGATTGGAAGACTGTGCAAGGTAAGAAGTACATGTGATGAGGGTGGCAGATATGGGATTATCAAGAGGGCTGACTTGGTGCATTGAATGAACATCTGAGATGAATTACAACACTTGAAGCCAAGTAGCTGCTAATGGAATATTATCTGTTTATGCGATTATAAGCCAAAGATGCTCACAAATGGTCCATCATATAAATTGGTGAATAAAAAGTCTATTAAAAATTGGGTGACAAGTAACATGAATAAAATGAAAGAAGTAAAGAGGCAGATATTAATACGCTTACCATGATGGATATGGCTTCAAAAGGAACAATTAGAAAAAAAAAATGAAGTGTGTGCGCATCACAGAGAGAGATTGTATTTCCCAAATACCAAGGCGGGGGAGCATGTGGAGAATTTATATTACATGGGAATCTCAATGAAAGGGAAATTGCAGTAGTTGGCGTTTCCATTTGTTTGAGACATATTGAAACCATAGAGGGAGGTGAAGGGAAAAGGCTTTAGCTAAAAGATGAGATGGGAGTACGCTTTGCTGAATCTTTCGATGAAGTAATATAAAAAAGGAAGTGAGAAGGTTAACTATGAAGGTGCTGCATGCATTTGATGATTTTGGCTGTTTGGTTGTATTAGTATGTATTAGTCTTGAGAAAAGAGGTTTCAATATGAAGAAATTTTCTTCGCAATAAAGAGTTAACCAAAATCATTGAGTGATATCAGAAATCTAAGAATAGTAGTACAGAAAAGAAGCTTTCAGGTAAAAATGAGATCAGAATACTAGGTGAATTTTTAAAGAAAATCTTGCAAAAATGATGTAAAATTGCAAGTAAATTGGGCACGTGAAATATTTAGATCTACTACAACTATTTGGCTATGTCAACAAAGGGCCTTGGGAAATCATGTCAAACTACCAAAATTGGTTGGCAGCAAGGCATGTTGAACCCACCGGAACCGGTCGGTTCAGCCTGTATCGAACCAGTGCCGACGAGCACCGGTACGATACAGCGTATAAAAACGGTTCCGACCCAAACTGGGTCGGAATTGATTGGTTCCGTACTTATACCGGTGCGAACCGACCAACCACGCGGCTGAAACCCGCGTGGGCCTCTTAATGCCACAGAGTGGCATTTAAAGCCACTATGTGGCATTTAACGCGTCCGCGCGGAAGCGACGATTTTTTTTTTTTTGGAATTGCGTGCGGACGCGCGAGCGGAGAATGCACGCCCGCGCGCGATTCCCCACACAGGAACCGCGCCCGCAGCTGATTCCCCAGCAGGGAATCGTGCCCGCGCGCGGTTCCCCGCGCAGGGCAGCGTGCGTTCTCTGTGGCATTTGGCGCGTCCGCGGATGCGCGCGGACGCATTGTTTTTTTTTTGCTTTTTTTTTTGATGTCCGAGCGCGCGTGGCTCCGGTTCGGTACCGATTTCGGTTACCGGAACCGTACCGGTACCGATGCTCACCGGTATGCTGGTACAATTGGTCCGGCGAACCTTGGTTGGCAGATTATTAAACTAGTGGTTTAAATACTCTCACAAACATACAAACTGATTTTCCTTATGCTAAGAAAAAATAACTATTACAGAATACAACTGCTGAATATCATAGAATGCAATTATAGTAATTCTATATGCTGTCTTCAACCAAGCACATTCATTTATAAAAGAACTACAGATAACTGTTATATAGTAACTCACCAGATTAAGTAGAAGCAGTACCGTTATAAGATAAAAACTAACGAAGTAAGCGAGTGTCCAAGAAGTTCCTGTGAGATCCCTGTAGCTCTGAATAGAAAGATAACCCTTAGTTTCTCGAGGAAAAACTGCAGTGCCAAAATTCAAATTCATGAAATCTGTTACAAATTGCATAACACAAAAGTTGGGAAAACCACAAGAAATACTGAAGATGCAGACATGGTGACAAATTAAAGGAGTGCATCTGAAACATGAATTTTCTCCTTCCATGTCCATGGACAGAAGACAGTTATCTCCCCAAAATCTAGCACCAATGCCCATGGTCATCTGCCTCTCTCCCTCCTTATCCCAATATATGTAGATCCCAACTTAATATCAGCAACGTAAGTAATGGCACCAGCACCTGCTACAAATAAGGCAGTCTACCCAGAACAAGAACAAAGCGGTTTAGGAAGATCCTTTCAAAACTTGTTAGGTGGTATGTAATGAATGAAGTCTCAGTCATAACCAATTCATACAAGCTGAGATGATCTGAAACTCATTAAACTTTCGGTTTTAGTCAGTTCTGATTGGATCATTTGGCTTAGCAGCTTCAACCGGAACTTTCTCAAAACAGGCTTTTATCACAATCAAGGGGACTGATACGGACTTTCTATAATTTTACAGAACCCTAGGAGACTAATGAATTGTTGAGGCGTCACTCACTTGTTCCTTTTGAAGGTAACCTAAAATTTATGCACAAAATGCACTTCGTCAATTATATGTATAGTAAACTAAGAAATACTTTTCTCTTATTCCAGTGGAATGATTGGTCTACTTACAGGAGGGGTGATAGTCCGCATCTAACATCGATTTCAGTTAAGATTTTGAGAAAGTATGCTCTTCCCAGTGTGAGAGAAATTGAACCACTTTCTTCCCCATCCATGTGAAGACTAGATTGAAATTGAAAAGCTACAAGGCTAGTCTTTTGCAAAGAAACTTGCACAAGAAGACAAGTTGATGGATGATATGGGAATAGATTAATTTAATTAAATGGATTAGAGAAAAAAGAAGAGTTGATGAATGATAGAGATAGGTGGTTGGCTAAGGCACTAGAAGAGGAGATAACCTAAGCTATAAGTAGTATGATACCACATTTCAGAAACCACCAAATGAGACATTATGACCAGAACCAGACCATTTTGGCACGAACTGGCACTGTACTAGCATGCACCGGCCATACCAATCCCATGGTACTATATGGGTCGGTACTGTTCCGACGGAAAACAATATGGGATTTGGCATTTAAATTTTTCAAACAGTATGGGATACATACAAACATACTGATGATTTTTAAATTTTTCAAATATCGGTACCTTACCAGAAATTATTTTATAAACGTATACTTTTGATGTCGCTTTCACCAACCATCCTCATACCCATCAGTTTTCCCATCAATGTTCTGAACTTCTGATAATGATGATGTTGATGATCACCATTATTTGCATGACCGACCTTACAATAATATGTGGTATTAAACATGTAAATGTAAATTGGTATATACATGCGATATATTAAATGCATGTAGCCTCAATACACAAATGATCCTATATAAGCCAAAATACAATTAAATCTATGTCAAATAACTCAATTTGATTGTAAGAATGCTAGGGCAACCTAGCGACGGGCAGTGGTACCAATCATCCACAACCTCATGCTTGATCACATGGAGGATGATTACGTGGATGATATCTTTGTTAAATCCAGAACCTCTAAGCCCCATTTAGATTGCCACTCAGGGCAAAACCATCGAAAATTGTCGAAACTGCTGAAATCTATATGCTACCCAAGGGGATGAAAACCAGAACCAAAATGGTCTAAAATGCCTTGTTGAGAAAGGGTGCAACTCCTGATTTCCAACTTCATACTACACCATCAAACACTGAATGCCAGGTCTGGACACTGACACCAACATCAAATTTTGTAAGGCACCGATTGCTACCCCCCTTCATTAACGGACATTGCATCTGCCTCACTTTTCTCCTAACCCTTCTATCAGATTTGACCATTGACTCTCTATCTCCCTTTTCCCGATCATAGATCTAGCCACAGGTGCTCGCTCCCCCCTTCCCAGATTTGCATCATAAGTTGAACATTTTTCCTAAAACTCCAATTGATTGTCCCATCCTATCCATCTATAAGCAAATCATATTCTGTTGCTAGACACCTAGCACGGACTATAGGAACGTGACTGGCTGACTCGTATTTAACTTCACATAATAGATGTAAGCAGACCAGGAAATTGCACAATTTCCTCAGAGTAACAGTCTGTCTGTTTGTATGTATGTATTAATTAACGTATGATTAATATAATTTAAGATGGGGAGCCTAACCACCAAAATTTATTAGACTCACATGGCCATATATGCACAAGCAAGGTTCGCGGTACCGGTCGGTACCAAGCGTACCATACCCGTACCGATGGGTACCGGTACCGGTACACCAATGTCGGTACGCTTGGCGTACCGCATACCGTACCGTACCGTACCGACACTCGGTACGCCTATACTAGTGCGGCACCGGTACGGGGTTCGGTACCGGTACGGCGAACCTTGTGCACAAGGATGCAACTAGCCCTAAATTTCTATACTTTAACTCAGAGTTCGAGAGATTACTGCTATTAGTTCTTTAACAGACCATACAATTTCTTATTTTCTCATGAAGATTAAATTGCATCACTACTAAAAAACAGAGATTGCCTTTTAGTAATTTGAAGAGATTTTAGTGTAGAAAATGTGAATCAGCTGATCCACTTGATAACAATCAAGCCTATCCAGACAAAAGCAAAATCAAGCACCAAAGGGCCAAAAAGCACCTTTCTATATTTGGTGAATAACTAAATAAGTATAAACCAAATCCCAAAGTAATGCAAAGATTTACTTTTCTACAACTGAAACCATAAAATTAAAGCATACAAGAGGTTTTTTCAGTAAATGAAAGCCATAAATGTTTTATTACCTGCATCCAGACTTGCCAATTTCCCATCACTAACAAATTGAATAGTGTAACCATTCCATTTGGGTAGTCATTAAAATTAAAAAGAACATAGCTAAATTCATTAAGGAGAATCATCAATTATCTAAATAAATCTTCCTAATATAACTAAATATCATGTAATAGATCAATTATATGCCAATTCTAGTACAAAGTCATGCAAGCAAAAGACTCAATGTAAACCAGTGTGCAATGTGAGATATTCATCCTAAGGATACTCCTCCGCAAAAAGATCAGTTGCTTCCAAATTCGGGTTTCCAAAGTTTACAATCCCACCAAACAGCTGAAAATTAAAAACAACTATGAGCAACATTTCTAAATTAAATAATAATCAGGAAACAAAACTATGAAATTTACAATCAGAAATGTTGCAATCAAACTATATTCACCTTAATATAATAATACATTTATTTGTTAAAAGTTGAAAGCAATAAAAATAAATAAATTAGCACCTCCGCAAGCAGCTATAGTATAACCAAGTAAATCATAACTAAGAAAGTCTTGTTTTTTTCTTATAAGCTCATATTTGCATTTTCAAGAGTTATTGAACATATTTGACGTGGTGCTTTTGTTGCTTCTATGTTCTAGCACGACTGATGAATACCAAATTGTACATCCTTACTTCTTAGGAATCTAAGAGTGTATTAACAAAAATGTCATAAAAAGGCTTTGTATTTGTTTACATTTAAGCATCAGAAGTGACCCAATTACAGGGCATAACACGACCATTCTATGGAGGGGTACCGCCCGTGATAACACAAAGCCGACAATCATAATTTGTATACAAATCCATCTCAAACAGTATATCACAAAAGGATCCAAATTCATAACCCATTAAATAATTGAATAAATGCTAGTTCAAAGCGACTAAATCCAAATTTAAATACCAAAATCCATAACCTCAAAATTCAGAAATTCACCAACTACAAATTCATAGACAGTTAAAGAACTAAAATTCTACTACAAAATTGCCAAGCTTGCTAGCACGAATACTAAGCTTGTACCATTCTTCATTCCTAGTAACCCTATTCGTCTGAAAAAAATAAAACAAAATAAAGAAATATGACCTACATAGCTCAGCAAGTAAAACTTACACCCCCTTATTGGATCAAGTATAAATTTTTCTATGAATAATGCATCATTTAAAGATAAAACAAAAACTTAAAAACTAAAGGATTTCATGCATGCATAAATCATCAATATTTCATAGACATGGTTCCAAGTATATATTGCAAATAAAATCATAAAGCATTATTTAGTTATATCATAGTTCAAAGCATTGCTTACTGATATTCATGCTAAGGTCATCCTATACCTATTGACACAACTTGTGCTTGTAATACAAAGTATCATGTTTTGTATGCCAAATTTATACCCACCTCCAGAGCCTGTGTACCGATGAAACTAGTTCCGGATATCAATGTTTCCCAATTCTAGGGTCATACATAGCTATCTGAGAGTCTTGAAAATATTTATACTTTTTCTTAAAAATAAGTAGATGGAAAACCACTAAATATCATGATAAGATTTGTACTCCATAACATGCTATTTTTACTAAAACATTCATGGAACAATTTTTTCATAACAAAGCATCATTTTTATAATATGTATGCCAAATCGGTATCGAAATCCGTGCCAGTCGGCTACCAGTTCGGTATGAGATAAACCGAGCATTTCACCCCAGTTCAATAGACTGTGATTCAATTCTTTTAAAGAGAAGGCTCGAACTAGTTCAAACCAATGTGAACCGAGCGATTCGCACCGGTTCAACGCTGAACCACTCAGTATGGGACAATTCAGAGCGATTCAGGATAGTTCAAAGCGGTTCAAGGCAATTCATATGGGATTTTGAAATTTAGGGCCGAACCAACCCGGTTCCGCACCAGTTCGATTCGATACACGATGAACCAGACGATTTGGCCCAGTTCGGCATGCCTTAATATATGTTGATCCTTCATTTTAAAAAAAATGATATCATCAATGACAAACCATATACATGAAAAATATATAATAGTTTAAAATTGATAAGGAGCAAGGTTCTCTCTTGGTACCAGACTCTATACGAGTGCCACACTAGTACAGTATTGATACGGTATGGTACACTCGGTACGCCATCCGTACCGAGTGTCGATACGCCATCCGTATCGGATATCGGTACCGAATCGGTACGGTACAGTATGCCCTGTACCTTCCGATTCGGGCCGGTATAGCGTACCTTAAGATTAAGGAGTGTAAAATCTACCTACCTCTTTCATTTTCAACCTTCAAAATTCACTAGGCAAATCGGCTAAAATAATTTTAAAACATTACAAGCAATTAATTCCTATTCAATAATTTTAATATTATTAATATAACAAGAAAAAGGGAATGGTTGGCCCAGTGACGACGTTCGGCGACTCCAGGTAGGTTAGGTCTAAGTGACTCGATCTATTAATTATGAAGCACGGACTAGATCAAGGCCAAGATCATTTAACCAGGATCATCAATAGTGGTTTTCAGAGACACTCAACAGGAGTTAAGGTAATAGGTCTGAAAGCCTGCCCGACCACCAAGGCAACTCAGGGCCTCTTTGCGGGGTCTCGGGTCCATAGGATAGGAAGATGGGACTCTATACTAAGATTCATGGATCTTCTTAGACAGAGGAGAAGAGAGAAAGAAGAGAGAGAAACAAGAGAGAAAGAAATCCTAGAAGAGGAAGGGTTCGTTAGGGTCTATGGACTAGGTGGAGAGAGAAACATAGATGAAAATTTATTACTCTTTTCTTTTAGCAACATAGAGAAAGAGCTCTCGTTGCCATTCCCAAGGAAGAAAAAGAGGAAGAGGAGAAAGGAAGGGATGGTGGTGGTGGTCTGGCGAGGTAGCAGCAGGCAGCAATGGCGAGCAACGGAGAGTGGCCAGCAACGGCAACTGGCTACCAAGAGGCATGAAAATCAGCCCAAAACAAGGCTGAATAGGGGACCCTTTGCTCGATCGTTCTTGAGTCCCAACCCGCTTACTGGCGGTTGGGGCCCCAAAGTAGGCCAAAGGCCAATGCAAGGGAGAGGTCGAGGCCCTCGGTAATGAATGTTGGCAGAGGAGACAGTTTAAAAAAGGAAGAAAAAAAGAGAACAATGTCGAAATAGGGGAGTGGGCCTCAGCTTGATCTTCGATATTTTCTCGACAAAATTCGACCAACAACGACTCAATAAAGAATGGAGAAGGTCGGAGATGAAGATAAAGAGGGTTTGGAGGCTTCGTACCTCGTCTCCAACGAGTTTTCATAGCCAGCACAGTGAAAACTGATGATTGATTGTGATCTTGTCAACAACTCGACTATCAATGCACGTGCCATGATCGATCTTTCTTAGGTGCTAGCAATGCTAGCACAACATACGGACCAGTGGACTAGCCCTTTCTTCATGAACTCTTTCACTTGACGCTAAAGTTCTTCATGCTCCTTGGGACTCATACAGTAAGCAGGCTTGTTGGGAAAGATGGCACCAAGTACAAGACCGATGATGCAGTGTCAGATATCGTGCATAGGAGGCAGTCCACTGGGATCTCATCAAGCATAACATCAACAAACTCTTCGAGGAGTAATTTGATCACCCTAGGAAGCTTCGTAGACTCCTTGTTCTCTTCCAACACGACCAGGGCATACGCAATAGTACTCTTTAGGAGTTCAGACTTGGAGGCAAAGGTGTTGGTCTCCGATGAGGACTCGGGTGATGATCCATCTTCAAGGGTACTAGGATGATCTTCACACCACCCTTCTGAAAGGTGTAAGTATTCTTGAAACTATCATGAATAGCTCTACAATCATACTGCCATGAACGTCCTAACAAAATATAACATGCATCCATAGGAATAACATCGCACCACGCCTCAACTTGATATCGTTTTTTATAGAGAATTGGATCACTTGTTACCTTTATCTCGTTGCCTTAGCCGCGACAACTTGTAGAAACAAGATGACCTTCGATAGGCAATGTCAGCTTGTCGGCCATTAGCATTACAACGACATTCTAACATTTGCCTCTATCTATGATGACATTACATGCCTTGCCATGCGAGGCACATTTTATATGGAAGATGTGGCGCAACCAATCTTCTTCATCAACTCCCACGATCATATTCAAGCTACGATAGACCACCAAGGCTTCACTTTGATCGGCATGTACTAGCTCTTCCTCGCTCGGACCATCCTCGCCGCACTTGACTAATTAATCTTCTTCCTCCTCTTTTATGCACAACTTTTCTTCCACCAAAGAGAAGCTTCTATTTGGGCAGTTGGCTGCAATATGCTCAAACCGCTGACACTTATAACACTTACAAGGGTTGGAGACGATAGTGTTGGAACGACTAGAGTTGCTGAGGAGACGATAGTGTTGGAACGGCTAGAGTTATTGAGGATGCTTTTGTCCTTCTGAGACGGTTAGGAGGTGCTGGCTTTGGAGAGTGCCGATGTTTTTGACACAAAACTTCCCCAACCTTTAATTGATCTTAATTGTTGCTTCTCAACCTTTGTTACCAATCATATCACGTAATTCAACATCCAACAAGGTTGAAGGTGCACTGCTTGCTCAATTTCAAGCTTCAATCCTCCAAGATATCGCGCTATAGTTTGCTCTTCGGGCTTCCTAATGTCACACCTCATAAGGAGTTGCTCGAATTCCATTGTGCACTCATTTAATATCAAAAATTTTTCAAGTATACTGATTTGTCATGTTGCCAAAGATTGTGGAGCTTAAGAAGCTTATTCTGAAGATAATCTTCAAGAAGGAACTTAGATTTATGCTTACAACGCAACTTACCCCACGTTCGGATCTTGCCACATCCTTCATGCTCATGTTGTCGCTTCAAATTTTTCCACCAAGTTGATGCGTATTTTTTAAGCTTGATGGCGACTAGCTTCATGCGTCGATTATCATGAACTTAATCGTTCAACGGTGTAGAGCAAATCAACAAAAGCATCCATCAAAGTCGTCTATTTTGATATCGAAGTCATGATGGTTGTGATATGGTCTTTGTTCACATTGGTGCCAAGTATCTTTTTCACTCGATGAAGACACTTCCTATTGTAAAACAAATTGAAATCTTCCACTTCTTCAATGGAACACTTCCTTTGACCATCAAAGGGATCTATCATGGTAATGATTAGAACCCTGGAGATGTCGGCATTCACGTTGCTCTTACCATTGATAAGGCCGCTAATTTTCTTATCAAAGTTGTTCAAGCTGACGATGCAATCATCTAATTTGATGTCTCACAAATCTTGCACACATTCAACACGCTCTTCAATGCTATGACGATAGAGCATTTTGGAGCCGTGCTCTGATACCGACATTAGAGGTGTTAAACTTCGGCTGAAAACTCGAAGGAGTAAAGCTATGTCGATGCAACCGATTATGGCGAGATAGAAACCCTACTATAGCACGTACGACACAAAGTGTTAGAACAAGTGGATGGTAGTTGGAACAGGACCAGAAATGGAACACTCTTTTCTAAGGCCAAAAACACCATCTCAACTGGCCACACCAAGGATACAACTCTCACACGCTCACTCGCAAACCCTAGAAATCCATCAAAAGGGAGGAGAGTAGAGAGAAAACAAAGAAAGGATATTTCCCACAATAGAATCTCCACTAATCCAATGAAAATATTTATTAGTACAAGAATATTCTTTTTTTCATCCTTCCAGTGTGAGATTCCAAGTCCTATTCTAACTCAAAGAATCCTAACTACTAACTTTTCTAATAACATCAAAAGTTTTCAAAAACAATTCACAAAAATTCAAGCTTCCTAGAATTAACTAACATCAAACTCTCCTAACTAGACAAAACTCATGTTGGATTCCAAGATCTGTGCATACGGGACCCAAGAACCGCAACCCGTGCGGCCGGGGCTTGCGACCCATGCGGCCGGGGTTCATGATCCGTGCGGTGTCATGTGCATCCTAGGCACTCCAATGTCACTCTCTCTCTCCCCCTTGAAGGGGGTGGGGGGATCCAAGGTAAATTATCTAGACCTTGGGGATGTACCACCCAAGGCTTTAGCCCAAAACCTCCCCAACAATAGGAGGGGTTTAACCACTAGGTACCCAAAAAGTCCTTAACAGGCTACTTTGTAACATATAAGCCATCAAAAATTATATAGATGTCAATATGGTCAAATCCTAAAAAATATGAACTGCTACATGACTAGTTAATTTGCTTCTGCAGGGTGACTTGCACTTCTAACTCCTTTTATGTTATTGTCATTTCTCAGCTATCATATTATTTTGTTTCCATGATACCAGCACAGATCTCAATTTAAGTATCCCAAAAGATGCAAAATCAACTGATGATTGCTACAACTTTGACAAATATGCTTTTACTTAAACCAGGCATAATGGTTTAATGATAGTCTCTTTCCATAGGTGTATCTGTACTATCATTGCAAGATTAGTTTAGTATGATTAGAATAACATACCTGTACACCAAGGGAACAATAAATACATAGAAGACAAAATATGATCCCAAGATATGGCATCAAACTTGGAATTAATGTTAAGAATGTTGCCACAAATGCTCTATAGCGTCGAATATGCAACAACAGCCTAATCAAGCGCAACATCCTTGCAATTAAAAGATAACGAATCCTGTTGCCACAAAAAAAAGAAAATAATCAATAAATTGTGATTGTATGATAAATAGAGTAAAATAATCACCCTTTGACCCCATCTCCCCTATAAAAATAGCTTGCTGACTCATTGGGTTTGTTAAAGCCACATTAGATGTCATGCCACCAGTGCCCAATATGGAGATGACAGAGAAAGCAAGGATGTTACAAACAGAATACTCACCATCATCATTGTGAAGAAAGGCATTTTTGGCATCTTTCTATAAGAAGGCCATACACAATTAACAATAATTAGAAGCATTGCATGCAGTGATTACATTCACTATCTCTAAATAAGTTATATGCTCTCCCTGATCAGCATACAACTTTAAGCTCGCCTCCACAGGTGTCTCTACTGCTTAACAATATAGGAGCCATGTATCAAAGAAGGACAAGAGTATACATAATGAATTATATAACCACACTTTCTAGAATGAGGAACTTCAATCCCCTGAAAATAGTGAAGCTGTCTGAAATCTTTTCAAATTGATTCTCTTCTAGTTAGAACTATTTCAGAACCATGGTTCAAGTGCTGGCCCGTGCTGGGCTAGTGCCAGCACACAGCATTGGATCAGTACCAACTACCAAGTACCAAGAAAGCAGATAAGGTAAGTATTGAGCAGTACCAACCTGCACTGGCTCATGTTGAATAAAACTTTAAGGGCTCTGAAGTCCCTTTTTATGTTCCAGCATGACACATGCCATCTCAGCCACTAGCTGGCATGCACTGTGCCAGCAGCATTTAAGTCCCTTTCCAGACCACCTATCTCTGTTTGATCATTTCCAGTAAGAACAAGATGATCAACCTAAAGAATAAGAACAATTATACCTCAACAGGTACTCTTAATAATTGGCACAAAATTTAACTTGACTTCTTGAAACCAAAGTCAAATAGAGTTTGACGAAGCACATGGAGTCCGCTCCAATCCATAAATGGAATTCTTCAATAGACAAACAATTTCTATAGGACCGAAGGCTAAAGGGCAGATCCACTAAAACCTCTTTATGCAGATATTCTATACAAGAAGAAATTTTTCGCATCAAGCTGAAATAAAGGCCAGCCAAGTTTAATTCAACTGAATTCACCATTATCACTGAGTTAAGCTTGGCTGATGGTGAGAAGACTCGGCACCCCACTCCATACATCTGGGTATAGGCCTTAAACGTAAACCAAGGTTCGTACTTTTAAATAGAGCCATTTGGCTCATACTTGATTGTATATAACTAGCAGCACTCAACAGCACATACTCCCGTAACAGTACCAATTCTCAAATTCCATTTTTTGTGAAGTGCTTCCATCTCATTCATCATATTCTTTTAACAATCAAGATTTGAGAAAGCTTCCCAAAGAGTCGAGCAGATATAAGATAAAATGAAAAAAGCAGCGGACTTGAAATTACGAGAAAGGGAATCAGATGAAATAAACAAGAGCCACATCATACAAGAATAATCGAATGAGCCACATCATACAAGGATAATCATCAGCGGCTCAGCGCCCTTCCATCACCTTCGCTATTGGTCCTCCAAAGAGATGATATGTTTTCCAAAGGTGTGGATGACATTGGAACTAATCCTGGCCAGAATTTAATTTCACTGGAATTCTTTTTGCTGCATGTGCCAAATCAAATTCGTTACTGAGAGGCATTTAACTTCCACACATCCTTATTCAGTTGCTACAGTATTAATATCTGTCGATGTATTCTATGCCAATGGTGTGCCACCTTGCCATTGGCACAATACATACCATGTTATGGCCTGCCAGCGCAGCACTAGCATGGCCTGTAAGTGTTGTACGATGCAAGCCTAGTGCTTGGCATGCATTGGCATGGCTACATGCCAAGCACTGGCATACAATTGGTATGGTATCACTGCCACGTGCCACTAAGGCAGTGGTATGACACTTTCTCATGCCTCATCACAAGTGCCAAACAGCACTTTAATCCACAGTTCACAAAGGCTCTTTCTGCCTTATTGAGTTAACGAAATTTTCTAAGACAGTACATAAGAGAATATCACATTGTTGAAAAGGATACTCCTAACTTGAGAGGTTTCTTCATTCAATTAAAAAAATTTACTATGTATAAAATTTGGATGTTCCTTCAACTGTCCATGTTTCCTTTAACAGTGTGGAAAAGCTTGACAAATTTTGGCCATTGGAGATAGTTCCATTCATTTTGATATGCTGACCAGATTATTACGCACAGAGAAGGAATTATTTTGTCCACTACTTATCATTTCTATGTCAAAACAAAGGTAAATTGTTCTCACACTAGCAACAAAACAATGGTACCTGGATTGGAGAGAAGCAAGATATCTCCCATTCCAGTACAAGAGCAGGAATAGATCTCTATATGATTTTAAAAATGATATAGCAAAGCCCAACATTTTCCTTAAAGGAAAAGGGATAAATACAAGGTTTGATCCCTAGTCCCTACACACAAGACACAACCACCTCCTCTTGACCGAGAACATCTTATGGTCAAATGTGTATAAAAGCATTGATATGTGCATCTAACCACAACCCCTGCCGCCCGCCCCCACCTCCCAAAAACAAAAGTGATGAAACTACCAATATATTGCAGCAAACCATGAAGATAGGTTCCCTTGTCTAGTCAGAATCTTTAAAATTTTTAAAATGACTGTTACATTTCTAAGGAGAGGCATGAGGATGACTTTTGAGTCCAACTAGAAGAAGAGAGAAACAGACATGAAAAGGAAGAACATGGAAATGGATAAAAAAGCAGAATAGGAGGGTATGCAGTATGCACAGTCACAATTCTTCAGAACTGTTCTCCTTCAACTTCATGCTCTTATTCTCCATGCCCACCTTTTGGAAGGGTGAAGACAGAGAACCCTCATGTTTGTACAAATTTCAATGTAAAAATAGTGCGGCATCCTGCATATATCATATGGATTCCCTAATGAGATTTTATATTCATTCTAACACTTGCTCCTCCAGTTTCAACTTGCTTCCTCTAGACCTCTTAGTTCAAAAAATTCTTATTTACTATCTAAAGAAATCTTTTTTCATTAACAAACTCTTTTATCATCATAGCCGTAACCAGTCTACCTTTCTCTCATCAATCCCAAATCCGTAAAAGTGATGGATCTAGGATGTAGAGTACGCGATCGTTATGCCCTTGTCAAGAAGTAGTTCCAAATAAAGTTTGCCGTACCGAACCAGTACGCAATCTTGTACCATACCAACACTCAGTATGCCTCGTTGTCTCATATTGTACCGTATACCGACATTGTAATAGGGTGGAACCGATACAAGTCCAGTACTGAGATGGAAAACCTTGGTTCCAAAAGTTATCAACTCACCAATCATGACATGTTTGCCTACTCTAAATAACACCAGTAACTTGGGAAATGGGAATACATAAGATATTACTCAGCAAGTCCTTCGTATGACCATTTCAATTCTTTTCTCCCCCCACCCAAAAAAAAAAAAAAAAAATCTTTTTATAATAAAATAAATGAACTGGTTTCCCTTTAAAGTTCGACAATTTTGTTCAGAAGACCTTAGTCTCTTCCATTACTAGCTTACTTTGGTGATGAATATGTTTTTCAATGATGGCTCTTGTTATTGCACACAAATCTAAGAGCTGCAGAATGACTGGATAACCACCACTTACTGAATTAGCATGGGACGAATAATCTAATTTATTTGGTCAACTAATTGTACATGGAGTTAGGGATACCATTTGTATTAATCTAATGCATCTCACTCATTTATATAATAAAGATTATACTTGAGTTACCATGGAGTGAGAAAAACATTACCACTCTCCATTTGAAAGAAAAGGAAGCTGATTTGGGAAGAAAAAGGTCAGACTCTCTCCAATAACTGCAACATGAATTACATCCATCAACGTAGTTCATCAATCAAATACCAGAACTGTACATAAATATTTGAGCATGATGTTTGATGAAAAAACAATGAATGAAAAGATTAAAGCAGCAACAAGTATAATGTAACATTATGCATACCTCCAGAAACATGCACTGAACAGAGATTACAATGCATAACATTTCTCTAAAGGAATGCACTAGCTTAGTTAAGCACATTGCTACAATAATTAGATTCAAAAACCTACAAGTAAATACACTCAAAGTTATTTATACAGTCACTAAGTTAAAGGAGAACAATCGATCCCTCATATTCTCCTGCATTAAGATGCTTTTGCACGATGTAAACACAGAAGTTTGAGGGTTCAAATCATGCTATATGATTTGTATATATTCGTTTCCTAAGAAAATTCACACAACAAATTTCAAAACTCAAAAGAGTCATCCATAGGCAACTGACAGATCCTCCCTCCCCTGAAAAAACAAGAGAGGAGAGAGGATTACTAATGAATGACAAGTTGATAGGATTATGATGGTACACAAGTACATGCAATGATCAGTGAAGATTTTAAATTGAAGAGGGATTTAGATCTAATCATTGACAGGTTTTAGTGAATATGGAAATGAAGATGAGACCACGATTCCATTTGATGGACAAAATATACAACAAAGTAATCACTTTCATTATTTAGGATCTATGATACAAAATAATGGAGATATAGATGAAAACATATGTTATAGAATTAGAGCTAGTTGGATGAAGCATAGAGGTGCTTCTAGGAAATGTGATTGATGCATATATGTGATTTAAAGGAAAATTTTGAAGAATACCAATAGGGCCTAAAATGTTGTATGGCTTGGAACGTTGAATCATAAAAAAAGATCCAAGAAAACAAGTGTCACAGAAACAAGAGTATTGAGATGTGTGGTAGAAGATGAAAGGATGATGTGACAAATGAATACATATTAGAGATTCCAGGAGTTGCACAAACTAAGGACAAAGAGATGGAGAATAGAATAAGATAGTATGGGGATGTACAACAAAGATCTGAAGGGATCCAGCAAGAATAGGTCCTTTAATTTAAGGATGCAACAAAGGAAGGAGAAGGCCTAAGGTTACATGGATGGAGGCTATGACAGGATATCCAAAATGCTCAAATTGCCATTAGAGGTAGTTCAAATATTCAACAAATAAGAATGCATAGAGGCGACCACATTAGTTGGGACAAGATTGGTGGTTACGATCATGGTCTCAAATTTCAGTGGGATGTTTTGAGGGACACTGGGATAGGGTACTATCTCAAGTGTCGGGATAGGACCGCCCGCCATTGTCCTAGAGTCCCAATCGGCACATCTTGGGGCATTTCCTATCCCAAGTTTCGGGATGGTGGCACATCCTGTTCCATAGGCAAACTGTGACGGCCCTATCCCAGAGATTTAAAACCTAATAATAGTAAAAAAAATATGTAAATTGATCTGATGCACAGGAGCAAGTTTTTAATTGCATGCACAACAAAAACAGTCCTTGGTACCTTTAAAAAAAATAAAGAAATAGTAATATTTGATATGCCAAGTCAGTTTGAGCTTACCTATTATCCATGTGATCACAAAATCAAACTGATTTTGGCCTTCCAACCAGTAAGCACCAAATCCAAATGAAAATATTTTCAAAGCCATCTCTAACACATAAATCCACCCTATAGGATATTAAAGATTTAATTAGTGTCCAACATAGACATGATTGAAATATTGCATGGCAAATATGTGAAATTATATAACTATAGAATTGAAAAGCCAACTTCAAAATTTGTTTTTTTTAATTCTTCTGAAAAAGAACCTATGGTCAATGCAAACAAAATACTCTATAAGATTGAGATGATATGTAGATAATCTGCACTAAATGAACATGAATAACAAAACAATCAATATCCTAGACCCGTTGATAGAAATATACTCCATCAATAAAAGCAGAATGTAAATCAAATAATGAGTAAAATTTCATAATTTAGTTAAAAACTAAAAACAATTTCGGTTTGTGTTATGTATTAATTCTTATCTAGCATGTATCATAAAGAAAATGTGATTTACTCAGCACATAAAGCATTTGTAGCAGTTTAATTGTAAAAAGATATAAATAGCATTACATGATGTGAAAGAAACACAATATGAAGTTATATCATAGCTACTAATATTTATTTATTTCATCTTGCAAATTGAAAAAATAATTCCGTTAGAATTCTATTACGCAATTTTGGAGGAAATCAGCATTAGATTTATGGCCTACATGCCTGATTTATAAACCAGTTTCTTCTGAATCTTCATGAAGCAAATGATTTGTTTTGGATAACCTTATTTACCATAATGCTCTGCTACATGTCCACACCTCAACTTTAAAGGCTAAATAACAACCAAGCTACTTAGAAGTTTTCACATAAAAAATAAATATAGTCGTGAATTGATCAAATATCTTTATTTTGAAAAGATAGGAGGTGTCATTAGTGAGTCTGTTAGAAGAATTAAGATGGGAAACAATTGAAAAAACCAAGAACAAAAAGGTATTATTTTTATGCAGAACGTACAATACCCAAAGAAAATCTCTGTGAAGAGAGGAAAAGGAAGATGTTATAGAATTGTCCAGGAACTCCACCAATATAATGTGATTTATCATTCTATCTTCATTATCAATGTCACTCACTTTATTGCTAGATATTATGCAAAAATGTGTTCTTCAAAAGATCCATAATAAAACCCAGAAACAGGGTGTTAGGCATGGCTAGATATTGGAACTGAAAATGGGTTAGGCATCACCTATTTAAATCATTTTTTAGAATATTTTACTTGATAAGGTGTTTTTTAATTTTTAATTATTTTTTAATATTTTTATTTTGGCTCAGCATGCAGGCCGGCATGGAACAGCATGTGCCATGATGACCACTCACCAATGTGCCCTATGCCAGCAGCAGTTATATCCCTGCCTAGAGGATTTGCAAAATTTTTAAAGTTCAAAAGGTAACTACACCACCACGTGTCAAATTACAGAAGTTTTCAAGTAAATACAAGTAAAATTTGCTCAGGAGGTCCTTTAACAGTTGATTTTTACATACTGGACATATAAAACTAAGAAAGAAAGGTAAACAACATAGCAATGAAGGAACATGAATACTTTTTGAAAAACTAAGGATTTTGCCACCTCAGTCCTAACTGAAATGCAGACTTCTTTGGGGCTTATTTGGGTAGTTAGGACATACACCGCATTAGATGGGGTTCAGATTTTCAGATCTTTTTAATCAACCCAAAAAAATACAGATACAAATCCATAAAAAAAATACAAAGTACTCTTCTTAGTAGAGGACCAATGGACAACATATGGTGGTGGGGGAGGGTCGGACTATGGAGAGGGAGGGGCACACGCAAGCATACGCAAGAGAGGGGGGTAAGAGGAGGACATAGGGAGGGAGGGGTGGATGGTGGCAGCGAGGGTCGGACTGTGGTGGGGAAGGGATACTAGAGAGAGAGAACATGAGGGGTGGATGGTGATGGGAGAGTGACGGACAGTGGTGACCAGTGAGGGATGGCCACCACATAGAGAGTGGCAGAGAGAGGCGGGGGCCAACAGGTGGATGGCGGTGGGGGATGCTCCGACGATGGTCAAATAGGGTTGCCGTTGAAGGAGAGGAAGGGCGATGGTGATGTCCTCGTTGGAGATGAGGAAACGGCCTCATAGAGGGGTGCCATAGAATAGAAAGGAGGGAGCACAACTTGACAATCACAGGACACAAAAAAAGAGACCTCGAGAGGTCTTTTTAATCATCCATCAGGATCACATGGTTCTGGACAGACGCTGGACCTTTAGATCGGGCATCCTAATACCTGATCAAGTCTAGCACGGGCCATTGGTCTAGGTCCCTCACATTCTTATGGATCCAGGCCTATCCAAATAGTCCCTTACATTAGTTCAGGACAAACTTACCTTGCTCATTGGCATCAGGGGTGGCCTTAAGATTTGTATTCCATGAATCATGATTTGCTACTTTTTTAAGTGAATTGGTTCGTTCTGAGGTAATGCCTGAAAATTCACGCTTTTAGGTTGAAGGCTTGAAGCATTTTTATTCATTATTTTTTCTGATTCTTATCCATGATGGCTCGAAATATTCTATATAGTACTAATCATGGTCTGCCGTACTGATCGGTACGTACCGGTACCGGACGGAACCGGTACGGTACAGCTATATTTTTCGATTCCGACTATTCGCAATCCGTACCAGTTAGTATCGGTCCGTACCGACCCATACCGAACTGGTACCGGCCCGTACCAACCGGCCCGTACCGATCTCAATTTTTTTTTGGCTTTTTGTCCGAACCAGCCAAACCGGTACGGTACTGGTTTGGTTTGGTATGGTATCGGTACTGGTGCCCACCGGTACGTCGGTACGGTCGGTACAACGGACCTTACTACTGATCATACATCTCATTTGAAAGTAGATTAGGAAACTATAATGACAACTTGAATTGCCCAACTAAGAACTTTGTTTTGGGCTTTCGCATGATGAAATGACAATTAATAAGTCTATCGAATCCCTACCAAAGAAAAACTCCACTTCCTGCCAAATTTTCTGCGCAGAACTGTTCTCTATATCAAGCTGCAAAAAGCAAATTTAATCAATTTAACATTATAGGAAAAATTATCACCAACAATGGCAAAATATGTTGTCACTGAAGCTAGATCTTAAATTCTACTTTAAACTCCAGATGATGGTGAGACAAGCATGTGATAATTGGCCATTGAAATGGAACAAATGAAGAACCAACAATAGAAGCACAACAAAGTATGGATGCATATAATATAAAGACATACCTTATCTTTGGCACATAGACTCTTATATTGTCCTTATGAAAAATAAATTCAGAATTATCAAATCTCAGACATCAATTGGATGAAAGATACATAAACAAAAGCATATGGTACTGGCTCGACTCCAAAGCAGTTCAAGTTGCAAGTCATTTCACTTCACAACAATTACATATCAGATTTTGAATTTCCTGCCTAAATACAAACTGTTTGTTCATTGTACAATGTACTGTTCATCTACTTGTTCCTTACTTGAGTCCAATGTTTTGCCTGTAATTTATAAATTTTTCAGTATGCATTGTCTAAATCAAAATATGATCAAAATTAGTTGAATGTATATCTCCTCGTCATGCTAAAATGGAAAAAAAATCCTGCTAAAATAGAGTTGATTTTTTTCTTACATAGTCAGCAACATATGATCAACCAACATCTAAGAACGGCACTCTAACTAAAACTCAAGGGTTAGTGGCAAAGAAACGAGACATGTAGAAGGGTTAGTGACAAGCCACTATTTAGGACACTTGCACCCAATGTCGGTGGAACCAGTACAGGGCACCATATCGGTTGTCCGGTGAAACGAGTCGGTACGGGCCCACACCATGCCATGCCAGGCCTGTACCGACACAGTAGAGGACGGGGGAGAGAGGAAAAGAGAGAGAGAGAAGGGGAAGAGGGAGGGAGAGAGGGATCAGCATTGAATCCGGAACCGGTACAGTATCGGTTCGAGCCGCCACCGGTACGACGGACTTTGGTTTCTAGATTGGAGTCAAGTCCAAGGTATCAACTATGAATGTGATCCCAAGATCTACAAGCAACATAGACACTCCACAAGGGACTAGATATTGGTATAGTTTTTTGTATTTTAAATATATATGCATTTTAGTAAAAACTATATATTTATTTTTATTCATTACAAATAAATCCATCAAGCAATCATACAGTCTCAGGGCCAATATGAAATAAAATAACAATAAACAACATTAAAATCATATTTTGAAGATCCCTAAATCCTAAAATAACCATAACCAAAGAATTAAAAATAAAAAAAGAAAAGATAAACAACTATCATACCGATACATTGTACATATCGAATATTGTTACAGTACCGTACCAAACTAGTACCAAACATGTACAATACTAATACCAAGATCGAGAACCTTGATCACAACACAAATGCATAATTGATGACAGGCTACATCAACAGAGAGCCCACACTATTTGTCATGATCAACATCTACCACCATGCATTGAGTGGGGTGGACATGGGCATTATCAATATAAATAGTGCATAATACATATCAAATAATATAAAGCAAGAGTCAACATCATTGATCACGACATGTATTTCATTAGAATTCAACCAAGCATTCATGAACTATAACCCAAAAAATCTGAATTTGTTATTAATGTTTCTGCTTTTGTGATCATCTGACATACTATGAAAAAAACCTCTAAAATATTTGAATTTTTATTTTTTTCAACATTTTAAGTATTGCAGATCATGATTAACAGAATAGGAGGATAGCTAAGAAAGATAGCACAAAGTAATAGGAAAAATTATCGTGATAAATTTACACAAAGAGCTCAATGTTGCATTAATCTTACCGTTGTTTCAATAACAACAGCAACTAGATTGAGAACAAGTACAAAAACTATAATATATCCAAACATGGGGCTGCGCACAAAAGCTTTCAAATTCTTGCACGGAGGTGAATGGTAAAATGATGGGCAGTTTTCAAACCATGAAGGCTGCAATGTCCAACATACACCCAGGATTAGAGATTAGATTTTTATCTAGCAGTTGAGAGCATGCTACTTACAGGTAAATAAATAGAAAGAGTGAATGGAATCTGATTTTCTGGTCATATTCTTAAAAGGTATATTGCATGTTTTTAACAGCATCGAGCATTGACTTACAGAAGGCTCCTTTTGAAACCTTAGGGCAATTGCACTGCAGAGATCAGTAAATTCTTCCAAATTAATCTGGGCAAAAACATGAAGTTGAAAGCATGTGAGAGAGGAATAAAAATCAAAATAAATTTCCCTCATAGAAATCCAAATATAGCAAACATAAAATCATTAATACAGCATTTTTTAAGCAGGAATCGATAAATACATGCTTAAGAGCTATAATATGGCATATATGGGGACAGGTGCAGCACCAAAGATACGTTTCTTTGAAGATATGAATTAAGCTGCATCATGGGACTTGCTGTCACATGAAAGATTGGATATAACATACCAATTCCACTAGTGTAGGTGTATATTAGTAATTGGCATGTCTAAACATGTTAGAACCCTTTGGAAGTTGTTTGAGAAAAGCTTGAACACTAGTTGTTAGAGGTTTAAAATGAATGACCATTTCAATTTTCAACAACATTTAGGACATTGCAGTTAAACTTTGCACCTCAAAAGAAAAACATGTTTAAGCACATTAATTGCCAGAACCAAATGCCCCAAAAAGAAAATGCCATTGAGCAGAAAGATAATCTCAAATGGCTCGGATATATGTAGCATGGGTTTGTGCAAAGAATACTAAGGTAAACAAAATAAATCTGAGTAGTAATGACAGTTCAATAATACAAAGACTAAAACAAGTGGTAAATTCATTTGCAATAACACCTAATATAATAATGTTCCGAGCTCGGATACATGTGGAAGGGAAATACTAATGAAGGCAAAACATCACAAATCTTGGATGAAATATTGAGGATTGAGGAATGATATAGACTTATTATACCTTAGAATATATCCCTTGATAGAGACATGGCATGAAGGATTTACAGAATCCAAATGGAGAGGCATTAGCCTCTGGACATTAGCCCCTGGTCATGTACTAGTTTCACACAGATTCACCAAAACCATAACCAACCAAACCTTGCCAAACTATTTGGGGATTCCTCATTTTCCAAGCATTTTTCAACTTAAGGAGACCATTAGTGCTACTTCAAGCTGTCATGCAGAATTACATATAATAAAATGAAAAAAATGAAACTATTATAAGATTCTAAATACAGAGCATCAGTGCAATGTTAAATGTGCTGGATTCATAACCAAATACTTCAATTAATAAGACGAGTTCAAATTGCAGCAATTCTTAACAAGTAGGCTTACCAAGCCAAGAAAGATTCCTAATAATGAAAAGGAAAAAATCAATGCCCATGATGTAGACGAGAGCAAAGCAAAAGCAAAGATACTGCACATACAAACAAATGCATACATATGTGTGTATAAAGGGGGAGATGAAACAGCAGCAAAGAAAGACAGACACACAGACAGAGAGGGAGAGAAAAAGAGATTTTACCTTGAAATCACCACTATCATCAAGTTCACTGAATATTAATTCAAAATCTTCCTTAGAAGTTTTTGGCAAGGACCTGAAGAAATTTTTTTTTAAAAAAAAAAAAAGCTACATAGCATCAGTGCCGATGTATTTCTGTACAACAATTGTAAATCATGAACAGTTAGCATAATGAACAAAAGTAGGTTCTGCAGTGCCAGATGATTATGCATAGTGAGTTTGTTTAGTTTATAATTGTTAAAGTTCAACCCAAAAGCTTAAGCTAGTAGGTGGAGAGCCCATGAGTATTTGAGACTCACTAGAGTACCTAACGGTCCTAAGTCCTAACCTATTCAATGTAGGACACTAGGACTACTTCCATTCTCCAACACCACCTCTTACATGCTGAGTCTAAATGGACAGACTTGAGCCTAAAGGATGGGTGACACGTCGATTAGTGGGAGCATGGAGAGATCAGCAAGCAAGAGGGACAGCTGGCTCTAATACCATGTTAAATCCAACCCAGAAGCTTAAGATAGTAGGTGGACAAGCCCACAAGTATTTGAGCCAACTAGAGTCCCTAACCTATCCAATGTGGGACTATTCCCATTCTCCAGCAATAATCACATTAAAAAATGTCAATTTCCGCACAATCTGTAATTCAAAAAAATCGTCATCCAACAACAATTACATATTAACAGGTGAGACTTGGTTGTGTAGTACAAATCATTTTGTAATGAATCATACAGTAAAATACTCAACATATAAAATGTCAACTTTGCTTCTATATGCAATGAAAACATGCAATATAGAATATATTAGCAAGTAAGGACCGACGACATTTGAAAACAAAGACATTCAGGTAGGGATGCACATGGTTCTGGGTCAAACCACATCCACAGTCAGTTTGGGTTCAGTTTAAGCATATATCAGTTATTGTTTTGAAAAACCCAAATAGATCAGTTCAGCTCCAGCTCAAGAGTTCAAGTTACCCAATCTAATCAGAACCAAAGTAATCTATAATGTATACATTGTATCAAGGTCTGCCGTACCGGTACCGGTCGGCGTACCGGTGGCCGGCCGGACCGGTACGGTACCGGTCCGGTCCGGTACGTACCGACCGGTACCGGTACCGTACCGGCCGGTATGCGGTAGTTTCAAAAACCACAGCACGCGGCGCTGTGGTTCTAAAAAAAAAAAAAAAAAATTGTACCAGTGCGAACCGGCCGGTTCGCACCGGTACGAGGCCCGAACCGGCCGGTACGGGCTCCGAACCGGCCGGTACGGGCCCGAACCGGCCGGTACGGGCCCGAACCGGCCGGTTCGGATAAAAAATCGGAAAATACCGGTTTTTTATCCGTTCCGGTACCGGTCTAGGACCGGACCGGTACGTACCGGCCCGTACCGGCCGGTACGGGCCGGTACGGCATTCCATGCATTGTATACTATATCAGAGATTCATTAATTATGTTAATTTTTGTTTTTAGATAGACTACTTGTTGGTTATATAGTTCATTGTGTCCTTGATAGTTTCTCTTCAAAAGAATTAATATATCATGTTGCTGATTTATTTAATTTCTATGGACATGAGAAAACTGAGCTAATTCAATTTGATCTTCACTGTTTGGCTTAATCTTGTTCCAACATTGTGGTAGGGTTGTAGTTCCAAAAACTGAGAACTGTTAGGTTTCAACTTTCAGGTCTGAGTCAGCCTCCAACCAAAACCAACCTGAATCATGTGCACCCTACATTGAGGTACATCATAAAATCAAAACTTGGATTAAATATTTCTGCCAAACAAGTCAGAGTACCTGACTTCTACAACATATAATAAATAAGGAATAAATATTTGGTCCGCCAGATAATGATCTCTCAAGTCAATGAACTCAAGAACCTGACTTCTACGGCATCCAAGTCTGATTTAATAAATAAGGAAGTTGCATTTTCCAGATCCAAACTAGAAAATGCAGCTCCAACTCTGATACTGTAATTGGATTGTCAAACTCCATTCCCACCCCTACATCTAGCTCTATTTCCCACCATCATCATTGGTTAATGGTGTCATTAAACTGCTCCATCAGTTTGCTTATCCTATGATAAGTAACAGATCTTTTAGTAAAGACATACAGAGGACTGTCTGGATGCCACCAAGCTGGGTCTTAAGCCTATACAAGCTTGACTTATATTGGTTGGAAGGGGTCACCTTACCAAGCCCGCAACAAGAAATGGATATGATTGAGGCCGATGTAGCCCATGTACTGACACCTCAGGACTAGAGAAAACTTCATTGAATCCTGATGTGCATCATCGGACTCCCTACCTTATCTATATCTTGCCATTGTAAAGCCAGTGACAATGAAGACCCGCCTCTGTACTTTAACCTGCCATTAGACTTGTTCCATTTTTGGCTCAAAATTATGCTAGCAATCACTTCTCAAACGACTAGTTTTTACATTTACCTTCCTCTATCTCAGTGGTGCATTTGTTCTAAATGCTCAAAACATTAGAAAAAGCCTACCAGAAGCAAGCTGCAAGCTCAACTTGAAGAGTTAAAATAGAAATTGAAGTTCAGGTGGTCGGATGTAAAATTATGGTAATTGCTGATGTAAGTTACTAAAATTAAGAGGTTTACTCATAAAGTCATAATCTATGAATCAAGAATTTTTAACTGAATTTCCACTTTGAAAAGGGTTTAATATAATTCTGATTTTAATTAGATTGCAATATGAATGTTCCTTAGATATCAAAGCAATGAAGACTTCTTCCATAGCATTAACAATTGTAAGGGGTCATTAAGCAAAAACCCTTCATATAAAGGTGGGAAATGAACAGTAGAGGGATATAGATGAAACAGCAGAAAAAGATGTGTGAATTGAGGTTGTACAACAATTAAATAGATTTATATATGAGTTTTAGAGGGAAGAAAGAGGGGATAATTTGAGAGATGTTGTATATGGATGGAGCATGTATTATGCTTCAAATACATTGTCTTAGTTATGTATCTCATCATATGTACCACGAAAATATTAGGGTATGCCCATCACATCATTATACCTGTCCAAAATTCATCAAGTTTTGAAAACCATCATTGTTCAATACGAATTTGTAGACATGAACTAGTTAATGTGTAAAGAGTGCATGATAGAGATTTTAGTTCAGAACAGAAGATTAATGTAAGGGACCTTTTCAAGAAAAGGGCAAATAGTTTGCTGCCACATGATGAACTGCGTATGAATATACCACAGATCAACAACATATGCAGTTCATTATGTGGCAGCAAACTATTTGCTCCTTTCTTGAATAGGTCCCTTACATTAATCTTCCGTGTTAAGCTAGAGCCTCTATCATATACTGCTTACACATTAATAAAATGCAAACAAATTCACCACTACTCAACACCATAAAGCTTGCCTACAGTCTTCTACCCCCAAAAAAGGAGCATAAAGCCAGTGAAATAAAGATCAACATAACCATATATGTAATAAAAAGTTCTTACCTGTACTTGTTCAATTCCTCAAATAGGCAAATGCACTGCTCTTTGTTCAGAAACCCCTGCTTCTGGCGTGCAAATAACAAAGATCAGTTATGCAAAATTTGAACTACCACATGACTTTACAATACCAGCAAATTACCCTATCATGTGAACTTAATGTTTATCAATGATATCTAGTATAATGACACAATTATTCCCTAGTTAAATTCCAGAACCAAACAGATATATCTACAGATATACATACATATATGCATGTATGTACTTGTATATATTTGAGCATGTACGTATATATGCATGTATGTAGTGTCAGGCATGCGATGCATGTGAGAGTAAGTTGGGATGCTTGGAATTTCCCCATCTCACTAATAAAAGCATTTTTTATCATTTGCATAACCTTAAACACAGGACCTTTGGAAGGTGTGTCTCTTGTTTCTCTCCCTTAAAGTAGAAATTGAATTGAGTGAGGAGTATTTATCAAAGATGGGACTAGCTTTAGAGGTGGGGAGAGTGGTGGATATGGGTTCTCAGTCTTTCACATTTATACTGAAAAATATACTGACATGCACACCGTGCAAAGCTGGGTTTAAAGGCTTTCCATGCAGTGTAATAGTATACACAAGCAGATACATTTACATGCATATATACATAGATATTATGTACGTATAATAGATATTGTGTATGTATGTCATTCAGGACAGACAGACAAACAGATGGATAAATAGACGGACAAACACACACATATCACTTGTATTAGATACCAAATGATGTACTCAATAAAAGGTTTGCCAAGGCACAACATATTAAGCAGGATCAAGTTGGCTTCAATCCAGAATATATCTATACAAAGTTAACCCTATCATATATAAGTCTAATGATCATTAAATTATAAAAGGAAAAAGAAAGAAGAAGAATAAAAGAAAAAGGAAATACCCACATTACTCTCATGGAAAAACACGTTTGAACCAAAATTTAGATATAGCTTTTCATGCAATCATTGACATATGCGACCTACTGCAAAAAACAGTCTGTACGTCCAATGATCACATGTCGTCTCACTATCGGGTCTTGTACTTATACCGGTGCCACCCTATCATTGTATCGGTACGCCCAGTATGGAAGCCGATTCGGCATACCGAGTGTCGATACGACCCCCATACCGTATACCGGTACTGAACCGGTATGGTACAGCACGCTCCGTACCATCCGGTTCGGTGTGGTATGGCATACCATGAGTGATGTTTCATCGATTGTATTCTGCAAGGCACATGTAGTTAACTGGTTATATTCGAATATCGCAATCTTTCATACTATCAGCATAACCAACAAGTATCATAAAATCATAAGGCACAATTTTATGAATCATTTTCTATGAGTCCTATTGAGCACTATTCCCTCTACAAATGCAAGCCTTATCAAATCCTTCATAAAATTTCCCCATCTAGGCTCTCTTAGACTTCCATCCAAGTTACTACTACCCCTAGAGCTCCCCCTTTCCCATCTTCATCTCGCTCTTGTCAAGGCCTCTAGAGGGTGTTAAAAAAACTTATGGAGCAATTCCAACCCTATTTTGCAAGTTTTACCACAAATCCCCACAGCATTCTCATCTTCATGATGCTCATTCTATGTGTTTGAACTTTGAAGTCTTGGACTCCCGCTGCCTAAAATTCCATACAAGTCTTGGACCTTTAATCCAGGTTTTCTGCACTGATGCGTACCAGCTAGCAGCAAGCGTAACATACTAAGCCCACATGGTATTTGTATGGTATGGGCCTCAATACAATAATGTCCCAGTACATGGAACAGCTGCTGTCTCGCCTCCAGAAATGTAACATATGTCATTACCGGGGCTGTACCATACAAACCCAACACATATAGGTAAGCTACCAGTATAAGGTCCAGAACCGAGACTGAAAATCTTGACTTCAATATAGCTCCTATAAGTCTCAATACTGCACAAACAGCCCACCCTAAGGCTGACGGTCTAGTCTCTATGACATTGAAGCCTTATTTTTGCACCTTTCATAGGTTCTATAAGTCATCACTACAAAAGTACCATTTTATTCAGCCAATCTGATTTTATTAGATATGCTTCCCCACTTGTATGCATTCCACATGCTTAATATTTGTTCCACCACCGAACTGAATCTTAGCATTATAAACTATTCTTTTCAAGACTTGCTCCAAATGGATCCCCTCAATGCTCAGCTTGTTGATGAAGAAAAAGAGAGCTGAAAGCGAAGCACTATTGTTTTTAGCACACGTAACTTGATTAGGAGAACCCTAATTCCCAAGTTAACGGAGCTACGCTGCTAGGCCAGCTGTAGCTATATATGATCCGTACTTCCTTGTCCGAGTGGAGCTGACTGGACCACGTAGAAGGACGCCGGGAACCCGTCTGATCCAGGTGCTTTCGGGTTGGATTTTCTAACTAAACAATTTCCTCGAGCCTTAGGCCGGTCTTCAGACAAGATGAAATAAGATCAAATATCTGTACCACGACCACCTATCATCGTTCGGTACCAGAAAAGCTCACTTCTTTACTTAAAGTCTTGCATCTTCGCATCAAGTTGGTAAAGAAAGATGTTCATTAAGACGGGAGACAACGGACTGCCCCGGTTTTGTCTACTTTCTGATCTCTTTTTTGTAAAAAATGAGTGTCTCATCAATTAACACCATATCTTCATCAAGTTAAATAACATAACCACTTCCAAGAGCTTCGCTCCACACGAGCCTCCACCTTCACTAACCCAATCATCATGTTGTTGTAATTCTGAAACTATGCACACATATTGCTCTTGATCTCACAATTATCAAAAACACATCATATGTAGCATCTAAGTGGATTTAATGTTAAACAACTAAACAGGGCACAATTCCACACCGAGAGGACGTCATCAGCCAGAGACTTTAGCTAAACAATCAATATTAATTACACCATTCATAATTGTTTAAGACTTTTAAGTTATTCTCACTTGGTCCTACATCCACCACCATGATTATTTTTAAAACCATGATGCCGAGGAAGTGTTGAACTTAAGCTGAAAACTCGAAGGAGGATGGATATGTCGATGCGACCAATCATGATGAGGTAGAAACCCCACTACGGCACGAACAACGTAAGGAGTTGGAACCTAAAGTCAGCTGTGATTTGTAAGCCAATAGGGTCTCAACAGGGGCAGACGATAACTAGAAGAAGAGCAGGGACAGGACCAAGGCTGGCCAAACCGAAGCGAACTACCCGATTCAGCCTGTATCAAGCCGACTTGGAGGAAAACAAGGTTTGTTCAGCCATTGGAGTCGGTTCCGGCCCCGAACCGACCGGAGCCGGTTCCGTACTGGCCGAAACCGGTCGGAAAAGGTCCGAACCGAACCGTACCGGCCAGAACTGGCCGGTTCCATTCGAACTTAGTGCGAACCAGACCCAGTTCTGAACCAGGCCCTCTCTCCTCTTTTTTTTTTGTTGAGAGAGCCTTTCCAACATCATTTCTAAGCGGCAGAGAGCTTTTTGCCTTTCTTCTTTTCTCTCACGGCGAAAATCACATCGATTCAACACTTCAGAAGTAAGATCCAAGCCTGAATGGTGTGTGCCTCCTCTTTTCTATCTCATTCTCTCATTTTTGGGGGAGAGGCTTGAAAAAATAGCTCGAAAATTGCAAAGTAAGAAAAGATCATCCCAAAAGTTTTGATTTGGACTTAATTTTATTATATGTTGTAGATTTATGGACGATCTACATGATAACACAAAAAATTTTAATTTTTGAATTATATATAATATTTAAAAATTAAAACTATATTTTTGGATTAAAAAATAAAAAAAATATTTAAAAAATAAAAAATAAAAAAAATGTAAAATCAGAAGCGTATTTAGGGGCATGCAAGCTACTCTCCAACAAAATTTGGTGACCATTAATTCAAGTTTTTTATTTTCTAGAGAGTAGCTTGCATGTCCCTAAATACGCTTCTTATTTTACAGTTTTTTAAATTTTTATTTTTAAAATATTTTTTTATTTTTTAACTAAAAATATATTTTAAATTTTTAAAAATTATATATAATCCAAAATTTTTATGTCTTCATGTAGATCGTCCATAGATTTACAACATATAATAAAATCAAGCCCAAATTGAAAATGTTGGCATGATTTTTCCTTATTTTGCAATTTTCGATCTATTTTTTCAAACCCAAAAAAATGAGGGAATGAGATAGGAAAGAGGAAGCACACCTTATTTAGACTTGAATCTTCCTTCTCGAGTATTGAATCGGTGTGATTTTTGACCCTGTGGGAAAGAAGAAAAGTGGAAAATTCTCCGCCGCTTACAAATGTTGTTGAGAAGGTCTTCTCGGGCCTTCCCAACAACATGTTAACACCGGACAAAGGAAAAGGGGGGTCGGTTCAGAATCGGGTCGACTCGCACCAGTTCGCACCGGTAAGGTCCAATTCACACCTTTTTCAGCCAGTTCCAAATGATTCGGGACCGGTTCCGGCTGGTTCAGGACAAAAACTGGATCCAAAAGCCGAACCGACCCAGTTTCCTACCAGGTCAACTCGGTACAGGCCGAGCTGGACGGTTGGGCCCAGTTCGGCATTCCTTGGGTGGCGCCTCGAAAGCGTGCTCTAATACCAATTAACACCAAGGAAGTGTTGAACTTGAGCTAAAAACTTGGAGGATGGATATGTCAATACAATCGATCATGGCAAGGTAGAAACCCCACTACGGCACAAACAATGTAGGGGGTTGGAACCTAAAGGTAGCAGTGATTTGCAAGCCAATAATCTCTCAACGGGGGCGGACGATAATCGGAAGAAGAGCCGAGGCATGTTACCCTCTCCCAAGGCCAAAAGTACCACCTTAGCCAGTCAATCCAAGGATATAGCTCTCACACGCTCATTTGCAAAACCTAGGAATCCACTAAAGGGAGGAGAGAGAGAATAAAGAGAAGGATACAACCCACAAAAGAACTCTCACTAATTAATAACTCAAAGATCTCAAAGATGATTACAAGAGGAGCCCCAATAGAGGTATTTATAAATAGTACGAGGGGACCATTTTCTTCAACTTTCCAATATGGGATTCCAATTCCTATTCTAACTCGAAGAACCTTAACTGCTAACTTTCCTAATAATATCAAAAATTCTCAAAAAAAAAGTTCACAAAAATCAAAACTCCCTATAATTTACTAACATCAAACTTTTCTAGCTATAATAGGCAAATAACTAACCATCAAAAACTAGCCATGTCCCAAGACACGTGCGTACGGGACCTCCGACCCGTGCAGCCAAGACTCGCGACCTATGTGGAGTCACATGCAACCTAGGCGGTCCAACATCAAACCAGAAATAGTATGGCCCAAGAAAATCACCAGATTGATTGATATTAAGATGACCACCACAAGTAGCTAGCTGAAGCTAATTGTTTCACTCATTCATCATGAGTTGTTGATCCTAAGATAGGACCATTACCTTCATCAAACGATCAAGATGTTCCCAATTGCTTGACCCCCATTTCCAAATCAACCTGTATTCCTTCAGTCACTCTAGATTTTTCATCCATTGCTCTATACCAATAATCGGTACCTGGTGGTTCAACATGTTTGACTCGAACCTTTGGTATACACATGCACATAGGCATGTATAGTTCTGTGTTGATGTGGAGAGAGGAACAAGAGAGAGAGAGATCTTTATAACCTTTCTATGCATCATGAAGATTTCTCTTACATGATTAGATCCATGAAAGGACATGTGGTGATATATCTTATATCCAAGCAAAAATGAAAGACAATAATCACCAATTTGCAACAAAAGAGAAAAAAAGAGTCCATAAAAATCTAATTACATGACTAGGCAATATTGTTTTCTTAGCAAAAGGAACATAAAATGTTATCTCCCACTAGAACACAAATCAAAATCCCTCTAAGACTTTGCAAACATACAAGCATTGTTGTGAATCTGACAACTCAATTAGACATGAAGCCAAAAATAAACAGATACAAAGGACTTGGAACATCATAACCAAGGCAAGAATTTAAATATTGCAGCTTAAAACAATATTGAAAATGATAGAGATCTAGAAAGAATGAATGAAAAAATATTATAAAACAGCTGGTTCATTTGGAGTTTTGGAGCACAAGTGGAAGCATATATGGTCTTCCATTAATTTGGGGTCCTGGGAGGAAATTCTTCAGCTGAGAGGGTGACATGGTGTTGATACTACCCAAGCAGGACACAATTTTGCACTCTTTCTTCTGCAGGGTCAGGCATCCTCACTTTCTCAATGAAAAGGTAAATTCATATTTGACCTTTCCTAATTACCAGTTTGTATTCCTATAGCTGCAGAATACTTGTGATTACTTGTCCTACATAAAGTTAATAGGGGCATAGACATCTCGTAGAATACCAATTTCAATCTGTATTCACTTGAAATCTGTTGTATTAGAAGCATCAAAAACCCATTTATTACTCACAGGAAAAAGTAACCAAAAAAAAGTAATAGACAAAAATAACTTACATAAACATCTATGAGACTGAATGCCTTTCCCAAGATGCTTATTCTCATAGAATCCATCTCAGCCACTTGCTTCGCAAGCTAAAAATAAATAAAAAAAATATATAGCACTGAGTATAACTGATTGATTTATAATTCTTTAGTTTGAACAAATTGTGAAAATCAAGTTATAATAGCATAAGATGAGAACATAATTATGTTTTCTTTAACAGCTTTGAAGACATCAAACTTTATGATCCATGTTGCAACATCTTTAACATATCAATAGAAATACTTGACAACAAGTAAATACCTGAGCTTTAAAGCTATCATAAACGACCGCAAGAATAAGATTCGTTAGAAAGTAAACCCCCAACAGCACATAGATGACAAATAATAGGCAAGACCAACGTGATTTCCTGTTCAAGAACATATGAGTCAAGACCTAGGCCCAAAATTCTATATGAACCTCCCTACTGTACAACTGTAAAAAGCATAAGATAACTAGATGATTTTTAAAAAACGTATATATCCTTAATAAACATAATAGCTAAGCTATGCAGGAAGAAGAAAAACAATAAATCCTTATGCAAAATATAATTAGAGCCGCCTTGGCAACTTGCATAACCCATTACAGCATCAACCAATCATGATAGAATATTTTATTTCTTTACTTTAAATCATAAGTTGGGAACCGAATTCCAACTTGGTTCTATTAGATCTGTGCCTCCCAAAAGCTTGAGCTTCGTGGGCGACGACTCTAGATCAGAGTTGTTTAGTCTCTCACGGCATGGTCTGCCGTACCGGCCAGTACGGGCCGGTACGTACCAGTCCGACCTAGGACCGGTACCGGATCAGCATGGAATCTAGTATCGGTAGCTTATCGTTGGAGAACCGGTATGGGACCAGTACGTACCAGTCCGGGCCGCCGCCGATACGCCGACCGATACCGGTACGGCGAACTTTTCTCACCTATACCTTGTAAACAACCTAGATTAAGATTTTCGACAGGAGCCTCCTTCAAAGCAGATCAGACTTTGTCAGAGTATTTTCTTCAATAAATTGGAGAAGATCTAGAAAATTCTTTCTGAAGAGAGCAATGAAGCTCTAGTTGCATAGAAAAATAATTTGGCGCGAACAACTGAGATTTTGGACCCTGTTTTTCCTTTCCTAGCACAGTGGCAAAAACATTCACTAATTTTAGGCAATGGTATAACAGAAAGCCTGTTACATTGAAGCCCCTGAATTGGACAAAGAAGTTACATGGGCAGATGGCTCCTTGTGATTTTATCCGTTAAAGGCTGCTCTCAAATAACAAGCTGACTTGGGTAGGATTGGGGATATAAGCAAAACAGAACTTAGAGCATGGGTATAAGTGCTAATCAGCACAGTGAGCATGGCACGTTACATACCATGCCAGTGCCTGAGTGCCTTACCAGCACAGGCACTGGCATAGTACTAGCTACATGTTAGTACTTCCCAAGGCACAGTACAGTACATGTGATGCCAATGCCAAGTTGGTATGCCATGGACAGAATACTTCAATCCTTGACTTAGTTTATGATTCAGAATGTCATCGATAAAATCAATTCTGCAGGACATATGAAGGGCAATATGATCCATTTTGTATGATAATATTTATCAGCACAGGATAAACTTGTCCAATCTGAACATCAAATGAATGGCTTCATTTGATTTAACAACCTTCATGCCAAATTCTGAAAGTTGGAGAAGTTCATTGACCATTCGGCAGAATGGTTCTTGAGAAAATACAGCTTCAAGTAAAACATGGTTTCATCCTATGGCCTATGCCTAGCACATGCTAGACTTTCTACTACATTATATGTTCCCCAACAGGTAATGAGAACATCAACTTATGGCAGCATAATAATCCCTGATTAAATATGTAACGTATGATAATGATGATAAATATATAGTTAGCATGCAACAGAAATATTAGAGCTGTTGCTCATTGTGCAGTTGAGTACTTGATGGAAGTTTTACTATGCCTTACTGCAATAAAAAATTGTCAATTTAAGAATAATTGAAGGAAAATACATTTCATTTCTTGTATAGTCTAGCTTACTTGTAAGCAGGAATCCATACATCCGGATTGTTAGATGTGGTGAAAAGAACAAACATTTGATACAATGTGGCACCATAGGAATAGAACATGGTCCTTCCCTGTTGGGTGTCTTCAAATGTCAGATATGCTAACCAGCTGAAGAATAAAAGGAACAATAGCCAAAGAGCCTGCACTTGTAAGAGTAAGCCAAGCACCCAGAAGATAAGAAAAACCTCCAAAGGCAAGGAAATAAAGCGCAATATCACATTCAGCTTTAGGCTTGAAAATTTAGTATTTTGATAACTTGCCATAATTTATAGATCATACTAAATGAGAATATGACAGAATTTGTACTAAGCAACTAAAGGATAATAGCATACATTTTGAGGGACAGAACAAGGAAATATGGAATTAGAGACTTACCAAGACATTGAGATACATGCTAGCCATTCCAGCCAATGTGAGCATACATGCACGCAATTCCCTAATTTAAGCAATAGACTTTTTCAATGATTCAAATATAATATATCTTTAGCAGAATTATTAAAAAATGAAATTTCCTTAATAACATTATGTGCTTTTCAGTCTTTGCCATAAAAACTCAATAAGTCCATTAACATGAGAAAATAGATGCAAACTAAATCATATCAACAACATGGATGTCAATCAAGTGACTATCTGCTGACAGCTAAACAATGTTAGGCATTGTTTGGTAATATAAAATAACACAAGAAAGAAGAATGAAATGAGACAACAAGAATCAATAAGGAAAAAAGAGGTATAATATGAAAATCTATGATTTCACCAAATGCACCACATATTACCACTTTGGCATGTCGAATGATACATAGTATATAGACACCCTCTATATGTTTATCTAAACTGTTATGTATATTTTTCTCTACTTACTGGTGGCTTATTCACAGAAATTAACATGGAGAAGTTTCAATCAATCAGTTCATCAAATATTTAAGATTGCAAAAATAACACATGATTACCTAGCAAAATCCAATAAAAAAGACGGCTACTTGGACTTGATCAAATATTTTATTCTAGTAACTGCCAAAATTACTGGTCTCATCATGCATAGCATGCACATCATCGCAAAATTCACTTTTACCAAATTCCCACATACAATTATCAGACTGTGGATTTCATTCTCACATAATTACAATCGTGTTCTGACTTGTCAATCACATATGTCAAATTATACTCCACCATCTGAATCATCCTGATCTTCCTATGTAGAAATAGGATTTCAATTTAAAATATATTTTAACATGATCAGTATCTAAAAGAATATTGCACTGAAAAATTGAACTTCTTCAGCCCGGACTGATACTGAAACATGAATGACCAACACAACACAATAGAGATGCACTTTAGGATGGAAGAGTTGCCACCTCTGATGTGATAGCAACCAAGGGCAGATAAAGAAAATATTCCCAGCAATGAACTATATAACCAGAAAGGAGACCTTGATCTCCTGAGTATTTTTATATAAAAGACAACATAGTGATCTTCCTTGCTCTAATCAACCACCTAAGCACTTAATTAATCAAAAAATATTTTATATCTGCAATCTTAGGACCGTGTCACTACCCGTGAGATCAGTCTAGTTGCTTATGTGATGCTTATGTTGGCATTATAGAAAGTCGATTTGCTCTTTCCCGACCTTCTTTTATAATTAGTAAAACATCGAAGCAGGAAGATGGCTAAGTGAAGGTATTCCACTCATGGTGGACTACAGATGCTTGAAAGTGCAGGAATTTGTAATTGCATGTCTTGGTTTATGGACATCAAATCACAGGCCACTAGTAATACTCCAGAAAATAATAGTTTATAAATAGAGTTGGTGGTTTCAAGAAATAAAAGAAAACTACCAATATTCTCACCTGATTGTCAATGCAACAAAGACAACACGAATGTACGGGGCGAGTCTGAAAGGTAAAGAAGTAACAAGCACTGGAGATAGATAAAGAGAGTAGACCAACATATCACAAACTAAGATTATGAGAAGCATGACCTGCAGAAAAAAATGGCATTATTGAAAATAAATCCAGAGATTTCATATGTAAGTAATGCATATTACATGAAGTGATTATAATTATCGGAAACTACATACAAGAAGGCAAGGTTCGGTACGGAGGCAAGGTTCGCTGTACCGGATACGGTAGGCGTACCAATCGCCTACCGGACCGGTGTGGTTCCGGTTCGTACCGAAACTGGCCGGTATGAACCGGCCAGCTCTTCCCCGCCGAAGCCGGGGAAGAAGAAGAAAACGAGAGAGCGTGGAGAAAAGAGGGAGGGAGGGAGAAGACCTGTGGCCGCCATCGGAGAGCCGCGGATAGGCGGCAAAAGCCGAGGGGGAGCGGCGGAGCCCGCGGGGAGGCGGGGGAACCCGCGGGGGCGCGGCGGAGGCCGCGGCCGTGTCCCCTTTTTAATTTGGAGATTTTAAGTGAAGTCGACAAATCGGATGCTGACTTCACTTAAAATTCTCAAATTAAAAAGCCGCGGCTGCATCCCTGTTTCTTTCAAAACAGGGGACGCGGCCGCGACCTTGGCTTCCGCCGCGCCCCCGCGGGTTCCCCCGCCCCCCCGGCCTCCACTGCCCCTCCGCGGCTCTCCGATGGCGGCCACAGGTCTCCTCTCTCCCTCTCTTCCCCGCGCTCTCTCTCCTTCTCTTCGTCTTTTTCGTCTCCGACACAGAAATGGCCCATACTGGTTTCCACTGCTCTGGCGTACCGGTTATAAGCCGGACCGGTCCGAACCGGCCGGTACGGTCTGGTTCGTTAGACCTTGCAAGGAGGTATATGTGATAATGTAATATCATATAAGTTGCAAATATCTCAATACTTAGTTATAAGGGTCAAAAAACAGAAGTAAAAAACAATGAATATAGATGGAGTAAGTTTTGCACTACATCCTTATCACAGCAAAATAGAAGATGGGCCATCTAAATTGAAAATCATTTGTGCACTATAATTTAGAGCAGATTCTCGGAAACCAAAATCAAATTATTTGTGGAAGTTCAGATCTTTCTTTTCAAATGTATCAGATTAACAAAAGTTGACAATACATATAGAGTTAAGGTGCCAAAATGCATGATGTACCATATAAATCAAAGATCCACATAATTCATCATGATCGGCAATCTTAAAACACATGAACCAAACCTATATTTCTTAAAATGCAAGCAGAGCGATATTTGTTTTGGGTTTTAAATGGACCATACAGAGAAATCAATTATAAGCAGTCAGTTTATAAAATATTATTAAAAATCTCTAACAATATTATTAGCAATACTGACCTTCAATTTGTTCAAAGGGCTCTTCCAATAGAGACAACAACCTTCATATGCAAGTGGAAGAAATGTATGCAGAACAAGAATTAAAAGTGTGATCCCCTGCAGCAATTACAGAGAATTTTCTTTAGCAACAGTACCCAATACATTATACTACAGTACAGCAGCTTTGGACCTAGAACAGTTACATCAGCATGTAGACTCAATGCTAAAAGAAATTTTCTTCCTATTACCAACCAGGGGAGAGATGACTTCTGATTATTTTCATTTATCCCGTGATTAATGAGAAGTTACAAATCAACCAGCCTAGCACAAATTAGTTTTGATGAGAACTCAAGCATTTTTGCTATATACACTGTGCAAATTGCCATGAGCATCAATGAGTTATAGCTCTTTCTGCATATATATGAACATATTTGATCAGTACATGCTAATGAAACATAGTGACTGACATTAAATTACTGCCACTTTATTATGGTCTTAAATATCACCAGCCATCATCAGACAGATGGTTGCTTCCAATTCTGCCCAGCCACATAATGTCCATACTTTTAAAAGGAATTGTCGCATTCTTGTAGTGCATACAAGTTACCTGCAACTGCTAGGTATTTTAGCATATCTATCAGCACTATTGCCTACAATATGCAACCAAGGTTTATTTGTTTTTCAAGAAACACAAAGAAATAAAACCAGATCTCTTGACGAAAAAATTTATCGAATGAGAATTTTACAAAAATAGTTGCAACAGATTGATGAATGCAACCTTAACAATATGGACCAATCAATTATAGCCAGTAATACGACTGAGAATTTACCCTTTATCCCCCTAGATTTTACTTTTTGAGCACAGAACTCACCTCATAAGTGAGGGATTGCATGCTGCTTAAGTAAGGCAACTGCCCAAGGAAAAAAAAGTCTCTTTCCTCACATGAATATTGGCCATACCTGGTACACCACAAAGGCTTCTGCAAAGCGCACAATCTAGTTATTAATTTATCTCAATAATCTACCAAAGGTTAAAAAATAACAGTGCAACAAAACAAAGAAGTATAAGGAGTCCTTTATTCCCAATCAAGAGGGTTGAACTAATTTGATATGTTGTCCAAGAATCCTAAATTCCTCATCTTTTTCCACCTAAATGCCTCATCAGACTGAATGAAAGATGATATTGATAATAATGATAAAACACATCAACTGACCTCAAGAAAGTTCAGTAGAATTAATGCAAAAAGATTAAGTGACCACAGCAAATCAAAGCGGATATATGTAAAGTAGAACTTTGCGGCCCTTTCAAATCTTATATCATTCAGAACTTCCTCAGGAAGACCAATACCGTCTTCTGCCTGAAAATGCATTCCCAATAAGAATGGTCAAAATGATAACAAAACATCGCAGCCACTACCATTTAAGACAAATCAGTTTGCTTAATCTGAAAGAAACATGCCTCTCACCAAATAATTGCATGGTCAATTTTTCCTAGAATCAGTACATTGGGCGAGAGAAATAGGAAAACTGGTAGTACACAGATCGGTAGCAATTAAAGAAACAAAACTCAAGCATTCAATGCAATTAAACAAATTATCTATCATGAATATGCAGCAATCCACATAATGTCAGAGCAGTCAGTTCCATATGAACTTGTGAGATTTCATCAACAATACACTCACAACTATTTATGCAGGAAATGTCACTTCTGCTAAATACTTTTTCTGTAAAATTTGTTTGTCATAATATTTTTTTGCAAATACTAGCATCATCATATAGTAAGCATGTTCTTCGTTCATACAAGGTAGCTGTTTTAGTTATTTCCAAGACCACTATGTTTGTTGTTGTATACTTTTTCAGATTCCTTTTTAGTGACTGGTAACCAATTTCAGATAAAAAGGAGAAGCAGAGAGAGCAAAGTATAGGAGGAAGGCAAACTTAAAAGCATCCTCCATATCTAATGCAAATTGGCACAAGGTCATAAGAAAGCAATAATTGCAAAAGAAAGCTTAACAGCAATAAAAAAAATGTCATTTGTCCTTTGTCAGCAGATAAAAGACTGAATGACCAGATGTGAATCTGAAATCAAGACCTGTTCCACTAAACATCTCTTTCAAGTAGCCCCTAAATGCATCAAGAGCTGTATGAAAGTCGAACAAACACAAGTGCTGAAATCAAAAGTATAACAAATGTCCTTAAGACTGGCACTGCCTATTCACATATCTAAACATTTATTTCTTATTGGCGGGACATGTCCCATTTAAATGTTAAGTTTACAAGATCCCATACTTGCAATAGGCTTAGGTTTACAGCACTTTTAGATGGACTTTAATCGGATGGTTTAGATTTGTTAAGGTTCGTGTTTAAAGCGAGGCATAGAGTGCCCAGGGCTCATGTGCAAAGTTATATTACATATGAATTGCATATATTAAGGTGATATAAAGCACACTTGCACCATATTTTCCTGATTTTATGGAACAGACATCACATGCAGCAAAAGAAATAAAAGGGATGAATCTTTGGCTTTTACATTTGGACAGTGTAGTTGTGGGTCCAATGACAAACTTACAATATGGGGGATCTGTTGTTTATGTCTCGCCAATAAAGCTCCAATAATACAGAACCAAAAAGATGTCATTTATCAATATATTTTATTTGAAGATTTGTCTGAGCATAGATCCTTGCCCCAATACAAATGCACCATTCACAACCTATGATCTTCATCACAATATTTCCATGTTTTTAAAATATAATTGATGCAGTAAGAAGGATGAGCCATGAAGTTGAGGAATCATAGATTCAGGTTTATGCCTTAGTAAATAGTGGCAAAACACAAGAAAACTAATTGAATACCAAATAAAATTCTCTTACAAAAGGAAAGTTCTGGTATGGAAAAGAAGAAAACTCTGTTGAATAATTTGTTGGCAATCTGTCATTTAAAACAATTCACCTGATGATGCGGTTCCCAACTAGCTTAATGTTCAATCCAGGTTGATCCAGTTTGCATCCTTCACTATCATATTCTAGAGCATTTGACATTGATTTCACCTTCCTCTCCCCTGCCATTGTTTTCACCTTCTCAAACTTTCTAGTTTTATCCAGAGTTCCTTGGCCCCCTAAATGTGTTAGCATGCAAAACATCACAGATCAGCCTCTCTGTAGATAAAGAACCTCCATTTTTCCCTCTATTTTTTAACTTCAGAATGGCAACTTCTTCCATAACATCTCATTATAATAGATCCTTAACAAGATCTGGGACATCTATGACCAAGAAGTCTTGAGTTTTCAACAATGCTCCATGTAGCTTGACAAATTGCTCTTTATTTTTTTCTTTTTTTTCCTTGACAAAAATTTTTTTTCTCGTTTGAGTTCGCAAAAATTTATTTGAGATCCAGTTGAATCCTTAATTATCATTTGACATGCTTTTAGAAAGGATTGAGCGATATCCCACATCTATATCTTATCATCTGTACACCAACTAACTTGCAAACCTTAATGCCTAAAGAAGAAACTCCAAGAACGTTGAAACTTCAAAAACGTTTCTCCCAGGCACTGATCCAAACGCATTCTTCATCAAGAATTGAATCGATCGCGACCATCATGTCAGTGATTACAGTAGTGATACGCATAACAAAAGATAACCAGTGGTTGGCAAGATCATAACAACGCATCAAGCTAATGCTGATTTCAAGAACATCAGAATTACCACTAATCCTGCACAAAGGCATCGAAGATCGATACCAAGAAACGATTCAAGATACATCCACGCATCACATTCAACACAAAGACCCTAAATCGCATTTTTACTACATCTACTACAATTCCAACATTACCAACAACAAAATAACGTATCTGACTCCAAGAAATCAGGTTCGATAACCACGGAATGCATCAATTATCGGCGGAAAATAAAGAGGATATAAACAAGAAGTCAGAGAAGATTATACCGACCAGATCAACGAGAGCCGCGGCCTTCTGATACCGCGTGCCGTAAGCTATGGCGTCGGACCTCCGGTGATACGGCTTCGATCTCTGGTAGCCGCCGTCGCTGCCGCCGCGGTCGACGGCACCGCTGCTGCTCGCCTCGGTGATCAGAGGGGTCTCCATTCCCCAGTCTTCTCAAATCCCCCACCACCACCACCACCACCACCACGACGAGAGAGAGAAAGAGAGAGAGAGAGAGAGAGAGAGAGAGAGAGAGAGAGATCTGTCGGTATCAAGAAGACTGGGCGAGTGTGGAAAGATGAAGGCGGTTCTTGCCGACTAGCCACGCTGTTCCATGAAATCCCTCTCTATTTATTAAAATAACAGGATAGCCCCAAACGCTGCCATCGGTTGGAAAGGGAGAGACCTGATGTATTTCTGCTTAACAAATGATCGGATGACACGTGTACGTGAGGTGTGCCTGCTTTTTAACTCATAAGAATTCTACCGTTCTACGTGTTCTGTGTTCACAAGATCGCAGCTAAACGGTCTAACAGATTGAGATCGATGTCTTTATGGCGATAAATTAACGGAGAGCGGGACGTGGGGAGCCAAAAGTCGCCGACGGTACGAAGATGGAGACATGATTACGTCCGTAGAAAATACATGATCACCTCAATAACAATGATTTCTATGCTAACGTTACATCTGCCGTTCGTGTTGGCGATCTATGTTGTCGTATAAATTTTTTTCTCTTTGCTTTCCGCGGAAGCGGTAGGAACATGATATCGTGGGGACGGATAAGGAAGAGAACGAGAGACCGAAAGAATGGTGGCGATCGCAATCGGAGAGATGACGCGTCGCGTAGCCTGCCTGCCTTTTAATCAAAAGAAAAGAAGTTGGATTGCTACGTGTCCGTATGATGGAGACTTCTCCGGAATAGAAGGTGAAGATTTTCTTCCTCATGTATACCTTATAAATATAAATTATTATTATATTTATTTTTATTTATTTATTTTTGTGAAAACCGCAATTTCATATAACTCTAACGTAAGTACATCCTGCCAGATCAGGAGAAAGCAAAAAATACAATGAAGGCGGGAGCTCTACAGTGAAAGTCCAGCAGATCTTCCCTGAATGCCGTGCAACGTAAGAGGCGACCCAGTCTGTTGCTCTGTTCGCCTCTCAGAATATATGTACTGCCTCAAAATCGTCCATCTCCAAAGCCAGCCTACGGATCTCACGAATAAGAGAATGACCATCACCATACCTGTCCATACCCTGAATCCAATCGATAACTATGGATGAATCCCCCTCGAGGTGCACCCGCCTAGCACTCGCCTCGCATAGGATACACCCTCCCAAGCTGCCCGCAGCTCAGCTCCCACTACTATGAGTCCTAGCATACACTGGCCACCCGCAGCAACCAGACGCCCAAGGTGATCTTTGATGATAAATCCAACCCCTCCGGACCTCCCCTCCAACGCCACGCTACCATCAAAGCTCACCTTGAGATGACCAAAGGGTGGGGGCAACGGCAAACCTGGGCGCTGAAACAGCACAACGAGTACCCAGATTATATTTTTCAAAAAACAAAAATCATCAGTTACATATATTTTCAAATTATCAAATATCTATAACAATATTAAATCTTGGACTGATAGGTTCAATACATGCTATATTAAGTGGAAAATAATCCTATTATCTCGCTTGTATTAGTTTTGTTGAGAATTTATATAATTTCTAATGTAAAGAACTATATTTTTGTATAAATTATTAAAATGAAACGGTTATAAAATTATTTTATAGTTAAATAATTATTATTACTATTATCAGTCAAAAATTTAATAAAAGAATGCAATGTTATAAAACACGATTGTTTGAGATGTGTACCTGAATTTTGACTCTCGATAAATAAATAAATAAATATAAATAAAGATTGAATTTAAACCTTGGATTAATTTTGAAGTAACATGAAGGAAATCGATTTTAACCTCACGAACGAGAAATTGCCGATACCAATCGCAAGAGTAATAGAGCTATTTAACGACTAGAAAAAACATTCCCCGTGTTGAACCTATGCCTCTGAAGTCTGAACTGCTCTCAGAACCCTCCAGATTTCAAAACCGTTTGTCTCGTCTTGCAATTTTTCTGACATGGCTTCTGAGTAGAAGTACTAGTTGGAATATGTTATGTTGATAAATAAAAAGGATAAATGCTCGATCATAGTTACAAGCTGAGTACCGACAGGGTAGGGCAAACAAAGCGATCTGATTTTTTAATTTAAACTTAATTGAACAAGGGTGAAAGAGCACCCTCACATGGATGATATGGTCAGATACAGATCAAATACCTTTTAGTATTCAATTGATAATAGTGAAAATAACACCTCTACTTCTGTTGTGTAATTGGGTACTAACAAAAATCCCAGAATAACAAAACATAAGCTCCAACAGCTACTCCATCATCCAACTTTGAAAAGAACATTCATGGCTTTCACAATAGACATATGAACATTACCACTCCAAATGGGGAAAAAATTCATAAGCCTTTGGTATAGCATAGAGCCGTGGATTAGTATAAATTTACAACAAGAGCCCCTATCAGTTTCTATACAAATTTTCTAGAACAGAATGAAATAATAATGGGAATACCATGCAAACAAATCATGCATATAGATTCCCAAGGGGAAAATGTTCCATCTAACATCTTTCAAATCCATGAAAAAAAAAACATGTCAAAATTGAAAACCAGCGCTTGGATGAAATGATCGGGAAGAAAAACCGCCATTTGAATGGGTGATTCATGGTGTCTCAGACAGGTTGCTTCTATTCCATTCCTTTGCTGCAGTTAACTGGTACCCGGAATGTTGTATTCTAGAATTATTTGAACTCAGAGAAGCAGTGCAGAATGGAAGATCAGCATGTTTTATTTTAGATATCATCCAAGCCTGGCGGCGATATTGGTGGAATCGCATTCTCAGTGAAGACAGCAGTCTCCAAAATCTTCCTTGCTGCTGCATAAGATTCTTTACCACCGGCTCCTCTCGTCATGTTTTTGGATGCAGCAGTGCTCAACTTGGGAAGTGCCGAAGAGTTTTTGTTTTGGATGCCTTCCATGGAGGACAAAAATTTCTCTTTGGAGAGTGTTTGTGCAGATGCAATTGCAGAGCTGAAAACGCCAGACTCCCTCAAACCTTGAATAATGGCCTAAAGATGGGACAAAAATTGACTAATCAGCGAGCAGTAACAGGCGAAAGCATAAAAAATGTCTAATTTTTATAATTTTTCATCATCAATCTGAAAACAACGAGTTGAGGTTACCATTGGTGCATATACACGTGTCAAGACACCCTTCTTGAGAAGCTTTAGATTTAATTGTTTATCCGTCCACACAACATGTTCATTGTACCTGAGAAGGAAAAATTGAGAACATTGAAAAATAATATATTCATATTCTATTGACCAATGGTTTGAATGCACACACGCATGCACATTTACTAAAGAAAGCTATCAACTCATGCCACATGCAGGGCAGATATTTCCAAATAGGTAAAGAATGCAAACAAGAAGCAAATCTCAGACTACCAACTGAAAGAAATTTACACATTGTGTATTGTGTTAAACAAAAGTCCACCGTGCAGATGGCACTCAAAATAGCAAGCACTATTAGAATTCTCTTCCTCTGTAATCCAACAGGGTTCATGCTTTTACAGGCAACTAACAAATGCTAAGAAATGATAGGTTATTGCTATACTAATAATCCAGACAATAGCAAATCATCTAGCATTTTTTTTTAAATATGTAAGGAAATATAATCAATGAGAGTTGAGAAGATTACCAACGCAGCATTTCCTCTTCAGTGGCAGTCGACGCAATAATGAAGGCCTGCAGTGCATATATGGAGAGAAATAAATATCACAGAAAAGAAAATCTTATGTTTAAAAATATTAAATCTCTTCAAGCTGAAAGTGGCTTTTATTTTCTAGCCATAAAAAATCGAGCAGATTCACACACGTTCTATTATTAAAATGCAGGTGCATATCAGATATTATTCACCAGCATGATCATTTCGTTCACCGTTAAAGCTCAACCCAACAAAATGAATGAAGCAAAAGCAAAACTGCAACAGAATGCTTTTAGGAAACTGAAGTATAAGTTTCCTTCTTCCCGACAAATATGAACGCAAAACACCTAGAAGCTGCTAAATAAATGGTTCCAGAAAGGAGCTTTAATTATGCAATAATTTAAGAGACCAAATATTGATTATACAACTGAATGTAAATTACTTGTACGTAAAATGGTGTTACAATAGCTTAGCCAAGTTCAAATTAGGGATTTCAGATCATCTGTTGTCAAGCTATATGAGCCAGGAAAAACCATGAGAGCATGAATGACAAATTAGAGTACGTCATACTATACAAAAATCAAAAGAATTTGAAGTTAATGCTATCTTTTGTAAGCAGCCAGACACAATTCACCATCTTTCCCATATCACTGACATGGGACCCATCAGTTTCATCAGCAAAAGCTTTTTTTCCAATTTCCATCAGTTTCTCAAGTCTTTCTCTTGGTCCAGACCCTTCAGTCCAAATCCATTCTCTTCCTCAATCTGATAGAGCCTTATTTCCATGCAAAATCAAATTTTCATAGGTCCATTTTAGTTTTATTCATCCATCATTCAACCATGCTCTAGTCGCATTAATGAACATCATACAAAACAAGTATACCATGATGCCTCTAGATGGACTAATTACAAATATGAAGAGATCAGTAAGGACACAGACTTATCTAAAGAGATTTTCTAAACCATATATTGTCCACTAAGCAGTGATAACTGACATTCCTATACAGCTAGAGATCATTCTTCAATTTTAATTACATCTAAGTACATCTCTGATGATATAAATCCAGCTTGGTCACAATTAGAAAAATGCACCTGGTCTTCCAGTATGATGGTCAGGTATTACACCAAATCATCATGTTTGCATACGGTAAGAGCATTTCATTAAATACAACTTGATGCTTCATATTGTTTTGCATAATTAGTACTCTAGCCAGTTCTTTTTAACAATACTATGAAATTTAAATTAGATAAGAAGCAAGCACCGAAAATATCAATTGTAAGCATACCCAACAGACCCTTGTATTTAGGTCACTCCTAGGTTGATAAGACCATGTGTATTTTTTTGACATGCAAATTGATACAATTGGTTCAGCATTGAACAGCACACAAATCAGAGCAACTTACAAAGGGCCTAGATTCTAAACAATAATGTAGCTAGGTTTATGAATGTGGAAGGTTTCTATAGAAAATAACATGCGCTGCATATCTAGCATGCAACAAAATGTTAAATTCATTTTGATAGTAACCTGTGAAAAGCAGTAAATATAGAACTCAATCATATCATGGCAATTTGTTGCAAAAATAGAAAATAACTTTTCCCACTAACAGATGGGCAGAGTCTATCTGGTATCGAACTATGGTAGTTTTTTGGGACTAAAACAACTTTTTTTGTGGCATCCATGTAATGACACTAGCATCAAATATGCTGGACTCACAACTATTGGCATTGTATAGAAGAATAAATGAATGATGTTTGTATGTCTCCATGTGGCAGCTTTTGCATGCTTGTGTGTTTTACACCATGCACATTAAGAGGCATACCTCTGTGGTTGGAGGCATATGCCCATCCCATGTATAGCATTGGTCATGTCACTAGTGCCACCAGACATGCAGTACATGTATTGGAAACTATTGGTACATAGAAATGCAACTTCCTATGGCTATAATCCTAATTCTCTTTGAAAACATAATATCTCAAAAGAGAGAAAAACAGAGAACAAAAATGGTAACCAAGACTGGTGTTTGTTAACATATGTTAAAAGTAAATGCAATAGTGGTGTAGAAGTTTGATTTGTGGACACTCACGGCTCTGTCAAATTCCAACATAAAGCATCTTTTGACATCATCCTTTGTTGGTTTGCAGCCACACCGATCACGCCGGGAGGTCAAGTCTGAAAATTTGGTATATGTGAAATGTAGAACCGCAGCCTCATCCAGTTTAACCTCCCTTAAAAAAAAATGAGATAGAGACCTCATATAAGGAACACTGCTTGAAGTATCTAACAAAGCCATAAACCAAGTGAAATATTGTCCTTGTCATAACAAAGCAAAAGTACTTCTGCAAAAGCATCAGGATGGAAGTATACATTATAAAAGATCACAACCCTAAGAATCAGGCCACACATATATGTCCAGAAAGCACCAGAATAAAAGCAATCCATCTTACTTTGGGATCTTCATATAATTGTGCCATCTATGCGCACCATTAGGACGAAGATGATCTTGAATTCGTGCAGCCGATTTGCCATTTCCATAAGTAAGGAAATAATTGGGGTTGCCACGTGTTGCCTCCTTGTACATACCAAAATATGTATCCTTTGGTAGATGGTCATAGTTCTTCTTAAACATGGATACCTATTGACAGCAACAGAATACACAGGTAAGGTTGCAACAGATCTAATGAATTCTTCTTAAGTTTTCATTTGACAACGAATTGAGAAAATGATATCAAAACGAAAGTTTCACTTCATTTATAAAGTTAGTTTGTCAAAATCAGGTGCTACTAAAAGCTCACCTAAATGTCAACAATAGGTCAAGCCAGACAGATTATAAATATTACTACCTAATTCATCTAGGCTTATATTACAGCATTACATGTAAAGTTGCTGACAAAGTAATTAAAGGCCAATTACATTAGCATGCATTTTTCTCATATAATTGACAGGCAAAGGAGATAAGATGTATTTTTCAGATATTTTTGAGAAGAAAATGTTATGCCGTAAAGTTCTTAGAACTTGAGTTCTTGTTAACAGGGTATTGGGATATGAGCCAGAAGGCCCTAAAATAAATTTTAATCAATGAATGAATCAAACTGCAATAAGCAAAACTAGTTAAACTGAAAGATTATGAAACCAATAGGCATTTCAACAAATTATCTACCAACTTCTATCATCTATGAGGGAGATATGCTATGACCACCTTTTATATGTAGACCATAAGTTAAAATTATAAATGATAAGAAATAAAGCTATGAATGGAAGCTTGTCGACGTTCTTCTTAGGATACAAATGTAGCATAGAGATAGTAAATCCTGCTTGACAAAGTTGAATAACCAACATGAAGTCATTATATAATACTATGCACGTGCAAAGCAGCTATGATTAAGCGGACTGTTGAAATAAGTAGGATCTGCAAAGTCATGAATTCAAGTTTTGACATAAAAAAAATTTTATCTGTAGATCAAAATATTTTCTAGTGAATCTCAATGCCATTACCTCTACAATATTTGCAAATTTGGAATGTCAAATTGACTGTACGAAAGTTTGCATCAAAGTAATAATCAAGAATCAGGACCAATTTTAGACGAAAGGCAATGTAATAGGAACAAAAAAAAAAAAACCCTAAGAGAACTGATTGCCCATTTGTATCACATGCATGCATGGAAAACCAGATAAACAGTTCTTTTTATGGCAACCTACAAGTGAGATAAAAGGTGAGATAATAAATTTAACTTCTACAAATATAGTAAATCATAATCATATTAGCAATCAGCAGTGTTAAGTTTAGAGTATAAAGAAAGAATGGAACACTATTTACCTCGCTGAAGGGATCTTTTATATCATCTCGCTCGATGCAACTTTCCTGGAAAGAAAAAGGGTTACATGTATGCAACATATAATCATTGTTAAATCTAATAGGCAATAGTCCAACTTACATAATTTGGAAAGATAACCATATCAACATCACTAGGGACATCCAACAGCAACTGCCTTAAAGAGTATTCTCGAGCATCAGCAGGATGCATTAGCTCATCAGTGTCAAGATGTATTATCCAATCCATGCCAGATTCCTTTAGAAAACAAGGGGCAGTATAAGTCCATATTGCATATGAATTCATCAATGACAATGGAAGCCATAGTAGAATATATCGACCATAATAGAAAACCTAGAATTCGATACTATAAGCAAGTTGCATGACAATACACATTTATGATAAGACACGATTAACAATTGTCTGCTATGCAATTAAAGAACTCCTTGATGTGACAGAAGTAGCAGAATAAGTCATACCCGTGCCATAACAATAGCCATCTCCATATTTAGTGACTGCTTCACAAATAGTTCATAATTGCAGGGCTTGTAGAAGAAACCTGCCAGCCATGTCTCATTCCAGATACGGCTGTAGGGGAAACAAAAACTTTAGCTGGAATAAGCGAATTCATGATAGTAGATACTCTACAAGTATTCCACAGATTATATACGTCTAACATAAAGTAATTCTGGATATCCAAGATTTCTTCAATGGTGGAAGCTTTTAGGAAAAAACTTCAGCCACTAAAGCAAAAGAATGAACAGTAGAGCAAAAGTTTTATTATAACTATGTTATTGCAATAAATGATCACCTTGATAGGAAGATTTTCATATCAACACACGGTCACATACATGTACCACATTAAAGCAATTTTATTTCCAAATTCAAGATAATCCATCAGGGTCAACTATGTTTCAATTTCATCTAAAACTATGGTACTCATCATTGCAAGCTGAGTATGAAAAAATCCCGTGGCAGAAACAAGGATTCAGGTCCCAGTCCAAAGCCTATGGTGCATGTTGCACTGGCTGGATGCCGGAACAGTACTACAATCTACACCATTGAAGTCAAATGTGATGATATGGACATCAAAAAACCAGTACATATTTGAAATCGTCTTTTGGCTCGGCACATCCACGTATGGTGTAGAACTGTAGAAAGAAGTGGAATAAGCTAACCTTTGCGCTTGTTTCTCCTCGAGATCTTTAGTTCTGTGTATAACTTTGACCCCCTGCCAACCCCAGAACTCAAATCTAAGTAGACTATGGTGCTAAAAAGCAATAAAACTGAAAGTATATTTCACAAGTTAATGCACAGTAAACTGTTGAGTACATGAGAATCTACTCAGATGAATTGCAAAGAGAGGAGAAATTAATTAACGTACAGGAATGGATTCAAGGACTGCCGAAGAATGAGATTTTGCAGCCTTTCCTTCAACAAATAGAAGGAATTGTGTGACACCAATGACCTTGTGGTAAAACAGCCATGGCAGAATTTGCTCCAAACTGGCTGAAGTGGTCGATACAATACTTATCTGCATATTTAACCATCCTTAGAGGCATAAATAGTTTATCCTTAGTCCCGTACCCAAAGAATACACTGAAAATGGTACTACGAAATCAAATTTAGTCGCATGTGCACATAACTAAATCATTCTTTTCACAAAAAGATAGGGGAAATCTGAAATATCAAGCCTAATACCAAAAGGATGAGGACATGGGCATCATCCAATAGATAAAATCATGCCGAATCAAAAAAATGATTTAAAGTCAAGCACATTTTAAAGCAAACAAAATGGGGTGAACAGCAAATAGCATGGGATAAAATGTAGATAATAAATAGTACAACCAGAAAGAAAAAAAATACCAAGCCAACAGGAAACCTCCATGTAAAACATACAGACTATCTGTAAATGCTTCATATTACGTCCAGATCCCTAATTCCAATATTCCCATATCTGTCCCCACCCACCAAATTATTCCACCAAATCAAGCAGAAACCCTATAAAACTTCGTAGAAAACGCAATAAACTTCACCTTTGGATGCGGATCCAAATCGAAACTGAACTTCCAGCCGCGATAATAAGGGAAGGAAGGAGACGAGCTCCGGCCGAGGATCTCCACGCAATCGGAGGAAGACGACGACACGCGCCCGGACGTCGACGACGAGATGGACGAGCCGAGGGGGCTGTTATCCATTCCGGGGAACTTCCGAGACTCGGCGGGCCACCGCGAGGCCAGGTCGTCGGTGCCGCCGCGCCACTGGAGGACGAAGGCAAAGGTGGAGAGTAAGAGGGGGAGGGCGGTGAGAAGGAGGACGAGCCTCAAGGCGAGGCCTGGCGGGCCGGCTGAGGCCGTCGCCGAGGGGCGGTTGAGGGCGTTGAGGCCCGCCATTGGAGAGCGATCGAGCGGGCGGAATGGGAATCTTTCCGAAAGCGGTGGGGGGGATAAACGTAAATGGTAAGCTTTCTGAGAGGTTTGGTTCTGGTGTTCCTGCTGATCCAGTTAACATATCTCCGTGATTTCCCATGTTACGACTTACGCGCAAGTTTTGAAGGGACGTGCCTTGTATTAAAACGGACGGCTTTCACGAGGGTAGCCTAATCGGCCTTTCATGATGATTTAAATTTTATCATAAGATAACATTATTCTGTCAAAATTATAAAACATAAATATTCCTTCTCTTTCTTTCTTTTTGCACCAATCTGAATAAGCCTGTTCTGTTTTTAAGATGTTTAACAGGATAACTTCCATTTAAAAGGATATCTCCCATTTATCCTTGCCAAATATTGCCTAAGTTTCACATTGATTATGACAATACATTAATACTAGCACCATGAATATTTGTTGTATAATAAATAATAAATTTTAATGATGGCCAGCATATCAATATTATAGTATTGATACCGGCAGTATGGTGAATAAAGATTGAAACTAACTCTCCATTTAAATATATACTATAACCTGCATAATATACGGGATTTTTTTATTTTTAATCAGCTATTTTTTAAAAAAAATATATAGTATAAAAATATAATAAATTATAAAAATAAAATGTTTTAATAACCAAATTTTAACACAAAACTCTCGATCATTAATCTACACATTACCAATAAAAACTCAACCATACAACGAATGAAAAATTCTATATGAAGAACTCTGCAAGCTAAGCTTTTGTGAAAAAACTCTGATCATTAATACTCACATTACTAATAGAAACCCTACTACTAGGGCACATGATATTTTTTTAAATTTTTTTTAAATTATTCTGTAAATACTATATAATACTGAAGCGAATTATAATAAATAGTAGACTTCAATCACACATTAAAAGCAATAAACTTTAATAATGACCAATCAAAAACTCCCATCAGATATCTAAATTGATATAATAATATCAATTTTAACCATGACGTGGACAAGAATCATATATTAACCATGACGTGGACAGAATACGAATTAACACCACCAAAGCCAAATGCCCTTTCTGTGACCTGAAAGTGTTTCCAAGATCTTTCAAAGTACCAAAAAAGGGGAGATAATATGTACAAACTGAACAATGACCGACTGCCTCAACCATCCAATCTGTTAGTCACCATGTCAATTTGATGAGCCTACGTCCTATGTCCATGTCAGCTGCCACAAGTTCATAACTTCCATGAGACAGAAGCTGTCTCCAGTTATTTGCCACTTAGATCGGCGATTGAATTTGAACCATCCATGGAACCTCTGGTGGCATTCTCAGTTTCTAGTGCTCGGGAGCATCTCATTTCCTTGAGGATGGCAGCCCCATCATGTGAGTTGAATGGCGTTCTGGAAACAAGAAAAATGCAGCATCAGCACAGGAGGAATAGAGAAATGCACTACTCATCTTAGTTGCAGAAAACTATTTGAACTAATTAATCATTAAATTTAGAGCAAACGATATCGGTACCCATTGAAGTCAAATTTCACAAATTGTTGATCTTCCGAGATCTCGATCTCAACCGTAGCCTTGGGACTCGTCTGTTCCCCACAAGACCAGCAAATGGTAAAAAAGAAGGTTAGATAAAACTGAAAACTAACAATCGCGCAGAAAACTAATGATCATGCATATACCAGCTGAAAATAAATAAAAGAGAGGCCCCGACGAATAACACTTGGGAAACCAAAGTTTGAAAGGAAAGAAAAAGTGTAGCACACAATATGTGAAAAAATTTGCATGTCGGGTGATCTTATGGATCTAGGTTTGGCATCTGATCAAATGGCAGGTTGCAATGTATGGTTAATCATGATGAAAAATGGAGCAAATAATTGTAGATGGAAGTGGGAGAACCAGAGAGTCACGAAGCAGGTGAAACAGCAAGGTAAATGTCTCCAAAGGTGTCGCGTCATATTTAAAGCATTAAACTAACAGATAGCAAGAACATTTACATGTGAAATGAAAGATCCTAACTTTGCCTGATCCATATCCTTACCATAGTTTGCCCATAGGTTGCAAACCAACACCCGAACCTCCAATAGGATCAGGTGCAAATCTGGCAACTATGGATCTGACCCAATTAGACTGGATAATATATAGATCTGAAATTGAGGTCTACCTGAAAGAAAGTCCATCCCAAAGTGAATTCTACCTGACCTTCTAAAGTTGGACTCTAGACCTGGTCTAAATCCTACGATCCAAAACTCTTTTGGATCACAAATTTTTGGTTGGGATGGACGTGGACCTATAAATCCGATTGCAACCCTAAAAAGACCAATGTAAAAAATAATAATGATAATAAGAGTAAGAATTTTTTAGATAAAATTCAGAAGTAACATGTATTATATATAACGAATTAGTCACTCCATCATGTAAAACCATATAAAATTTAATGAGAAACATGCACAGAAGAACAATATGATGACTTAGCAACAAAAGAAAAAAAAAAAAAAAAAAAAAAACCATCTCACAAGACTTCATTTATCATACTTGTAGTATACATAAACTACAAAGTAGAAACATACTCGGACCAACAAAAATGGCAGAGCAACGCCTTGAGAAGACATATTTGCTGACTTATGCAACCGTTGGTTTCGCAACATGAGATTTTGGTGATCTACAAACTTGAAGAACAGAAAATACCAAATATCAGCTAAATGCAAAACTAAGGGACATATATCCTGTTAAATCTTGCTTTTACATCAAATCTAGAACTAACGAAAATTCTATAAATCACTGAAGTTGGTACGTTGGTAATGAAATGAAAGACAAAACTTACTTGGTCTTCAAGTTCTTTTAAGAATCTTGCTTTTCTCTGGATGCTGTTCATTAGATTCATGTGTACTTCCTTCAAAAAAGAACATATTCAACAAAGTCTATCTGATACTCACGTGGCCGAGGATTCAAATTTATCACCAAGAATCATCTAAAATTATGAACTACTCAAAAGAAACCTATATTATGCAACTTTAATTTTATTAATTTGAACAAAACTTACCTTCACTCTTTTTAGTTCTGCACTTTTCGTACAAGACCACCCTACCCACCTTATCTCCTTTTTGTCTTTCACAATGGCATCAATTGCCATGAGAACATTAAATGCATCATACACCCTCCGCCGAATATTTTTCTCTTCAAACTGCTGATATAGACACAACATGACCATATTACTTTCTGGTATCTCATCATACATGCGTGCTTTTTTTGTGTGTGCTCAAGACAAAGACCAAAAAATAAAAATCAAGAGTATAAAACCAACCACATATGAACTAGCACTTTTCTGCAATGGTGCCAATTCTGCTATAATTTCATCAGCAACCTGAAATACAATAGCCAATTAGTTCAAGTAAACAATAGGTCGAACTCCATTACTCAAAAGCTGAACACGATCATGAAAAAGAAGAAGAAAAGAAATAGGAAGTTCAATTCATGCAAGGTAACATACCACTGATAGTAAATTGTTGATATGGAAAAAATATTATCTATTGGTTTAGATAAGCAGTTACCCAGGGCCTTCAGCTAAAAGCCATTTCCCCTACTTAATTTGAAAGATTTGTTAAAATGCATCATTTGAACAACTAACAGAGCAAGAAGTGTTTAAATGTGAGTTAAAAGATATTGATAGAAAGTATGCTTCTCTGCTCCACCTGGACCATTGCTGACATGTCTACAATATAATGCTGAACACTTTGTAGATGGTGTCAAATTCTCAATATTTTTATGCCAAAAATGTTATGAAAGCCTTGTTTGGAGTATAATCTCATGCAAAACATGTATCCCAAGATATTTTATACTTCGCTCAACTCAACTAAGCCCTAGTCCCAAACTAGTTGGGGTTAGCTATAGGAATCCTTTTCCTCCATTCTGCTATGTTCAGGGCCACACTTTTTGAAAGATGTACAAATATATCAAAATATTTTGTAACACTTTTTTTGAAAAAAACACAATTACGTTACATGGTCTTCAATATACATGATATTCTACTCCCTATATTTTCTAGCCCTTAGTTTCTACCACAATATAAGAGAACATTGGTAAGATCTCTAGCCTTTGCTTTAACATTCAAAATGAACTGCTAACATGATTTCAGATGCATGTTTCTTTCCCCCTAAAGAAATTTCTTATTTGACTTCAAGAAGGGATTCTTCTCTTTATATAATACATCTGGTTTTGATTAAAACTATCTCCTTTACCACATTATTATAAACGAAAAAATGTTACTGGTAAATTTACAAAAAATATTTTCCATGCATGCAATACCCATAACCTCATGCATAATCAATCTCACTATTGGTAAAATCAAATTCCTCGTAAGAGAAATATGTTGTGCTCAAAAATCATGAAAATGGAGGCACTTGGCTTTTCACTTCAATGTCTCAACAAAAGAAATACAGATTTGTTGTTCACAACACTTTCATGTCCACCTATATACATGTATTTACATGGATGCACGTATTCGTATATGTGTATCAGTTTTAACCGAGGTGTGAAAAGACCAGATCATGTCCAGATAATATATATGTGTATTTACATGGATGCATGTTTACATGTACGTATATCAGTTCTAACCAAGGTGTAGAAAGACCAAATATATGCATGTGTATGTGTGCTTGTGCATATATGTGCATCTATTTATGTGTGTGAAAACAATTGGAGTTAGTAGGCTTCACCTCATTATATGTCGTTCTTCCCTTCGCCTCGACCTTCTTACAAACTAAAAGACAACCAATTTACAAGTTATAACTTGAGAAGGAGCACATTGTAATGATTTCATTAAAAAAATTGAACATGGAGGAGGAGAAGAGGAACTACTCAATTGACACAAAGTATAAGAACAGAAAATGCCTATACTCCATAGCAGATTATCATGGGCATTAGAAATATTTCTCGCAAGCATTCCATATATCAGAAACATTTTTTTAATCTTTTTGACAATCTAAATATGCAATTATCGGATGATGGGAAAAGATATGAACATAAGCATATTCATAAATCCTTATAGATACTATGAAAACTGAATTGTTGGCAAAACTGCTTGTAAAGATTGATTATAATAAATCATTTCTTGCCAACCTAGCATACTGAACTGGCGAAGGCCCCAGCCAATGTTTCTTTGGGTTTTTTTCTTCACTTCTGCACTATATTTAGCAAAAAAAACAAAGTTAGCCTGTTCAAAAAAGGATGCAGTAACAACCTCTATAAAAATCACAAGAAGATGATAATGCAACCAGATCAAACTTAGCAGTTATCACACATATGTGACAGAACTTACTCATCACAAACTTGGCATTTTTCACCTTCTTCATGATACAAGTTGTTTAATGCCAAAATATTCTCAGAAGGTGGTGTCATTGCCCTGTCAGTGTCTCTTAATGAAGATTTACCACTTCAATTGTGTGCACCTTATAAAACCAAGAAATAAGTTTATACGGTGTTTATTGTCAATGGTAATTTGAATTAAACATATTACAGTTACATAAAGAGATATTATAATGGTTAATTGTCATCATCTCTGTTCATTTGCACAATTGTACTAATCTAAAAGCATTCAAGAATCAAAGTGCACATATATAGAAATACAAAGTAAAAGAGGTATAAACACATGAACGAGGATCATGAAGAATTTTTAACTTCAGTTAACGAAAAAAGATGGCAATGCAAGGTTAACAATGATAATAAGAAAATAATTCAAACTAATCTCATCAAAGTTTCAAAAACAGTGCACAATGAAATCAAGTTCTCAAGCTCATTAAGTTATTCAACAAAGAGAGCAAAGGGCCGGAAGGCAAAACATATGAACCTTCTGTGACTGCAAGAGCATTGCAAGCTGCATCTAAACTTCAGCTAGCTTCAATGAAAGAAAGGAAGAAAGAAAATAAAGAATAAAAAAAAAGAAGAAAGAAGACAATGATGATATTTTATCATCAAGCAATAATGAAATCGATCGCTTGGGCCTACAATTCTATCTAGTACCAGAGATTGAATATGTGCATAACAGAGAAATCACACAAGCCAACAAAATCATATCTAGAAACAAAAAAAAAAAAAAAAATCACCACAAAGTCCACATATTCATGGATAACTTCATAACCACTTCAAATCCACCAAGTAATCCAGTTGGCCTAGAATTTTATCAAATGTTTGGTCTAATAACACTTGCGATCCTCTCCGATCTTAAAATCCTCCCATCAAAAACACACTATTCTCTCTTGACGCATTACATATGGTTTATTTCTGAGCTAACTTTTCCCGATCTCTTATTGTAGCTAATTCATTGACATTCTCATACACTTCTCAAGTTGAATAACAAGTCTGGCTTCTTTGCCTCCTTTTCCCAAGCCTTCTATTATTTAGTTTGTCCCATTATCATAAAGTATGTCCTTATAACAACACTCTGCCATCAGTATTCATCATATGTGCATTCCTTACTGATATACCCTCCCCCACCCACCCCACCCCACCACCACCACCACCAAAAAAAAAAAAGATTTTTTCTCATCTTCCCCTGATTGATCCCATAGTGCTTTCCCTCCATTAATGGCTCATTGTACTAGACTTCCTCCTTCAGCTTTTATTTTTGACATGATTGATTTCCTTCCCACTCAGGGCACATCCATACGATGTTTTGGGACAAATTTACACTTGATGTAACCATTATCCTTCTTTCCTTACTTGAAGATTATATTTAATAAATGACACCCAGATAGAAACTAAATCCACTATACAGAGTCATTAAACACACATATTTGACTAAACTTCTATGATATCAAATTACCACAACTTTTGAACTGAGCATTAATCCGCATTTCTATCATTGAGCCTAGTACTTATATTTCTATAGACGATCCCTTATGTCATGACCTACAAATTTAATTGCATGCTCATTATAACTCAAGAATTCCCTGCATTAAAGATCCAACTTATCACAAAGTTGCCTTTTCAGTGTTATCATAAAGTTGCCTTTTCTAACCTATAAGTGAGCAGAAGAAGAAATGCAACACAAGGAATACATACTGATCTCCTTAGTGTGTTTATCATGGAAATGATACGAGGAAAAGGGGAGCGAAGCATTTTATCCAATAAAAATTTTAACACCTATAAAAAATATAAGGAATATTCAGATTGCTTGTTCGTCTGTTTATTGTTCATGCGACTGCGCATACAAGAATACAGATTGTGATTTCTTAGAACTTTGAATTCTACAAGACCACATAGTCACATACTCAAGTCCCAGGAAATTAACATAGTCCAATCAAAGGCCTAAGCAACTCTTAAGCGATCAAAAGGGTAGCATGATCATAGAGAAGATAGAGAATATTAGGTATACTCTAAAAGATCGGACAAACTTGAGCCAATAGGAACTGAAAAGAATATGAATGTGTGCCATCACACATTCTTGGTTTGAGTGCATAACGGAAACCATAGACTCAAAACAAGAGAGCAGAACACATAAACGAATAACATAAAAAAGAGAACCTAGGGCTTATCATCACCCAAAAATAATCAAAGATTTGATTCAAAGCTCATGATCTCAAAAAAAGAAATCAGCGAAAATGAACTAATAATATAGGAAAAAATCACCAGGTTCATCAAAAGCCCAAGAACAGTCAAAGATTTGAAGCAAACCCCAAAGAGTCGATTGCTTCTATAGAAACCGAATCGACGAGAAAAGTAGGGTTTAGGAAAGAAACGAAACTCGAACTTGGTAAGAGCAGGAGGCGTAGAGAATGCCGAGAGGCGGAAGGGAAAGCGATAAACGAACCGATTACAACGTTTTGATCGACGCATCACAGCCGTCCTTCGATCGATTTGTTCAGACCGTACCGAATTCTAAGACAGCGGTGGATCTCGTTTTAGATACGCGCGATCCGCTCCCCAGTTGATCGAAATCGAACGGAAGCTTCGCCTCCTTTAATCGCAGCCGTTTATCTATCTCCTGGATTACGTGGAGGAGATCTAAGAATCCGTATAATATCTTCTATGGGAGCTTTTCGTATTATTTTTTCCCACCGCTCCTGCCGTGGTACGGTGGCGTGCACTCAGCCAGCCCTGAGCCTTATGAATCGGAGCTACGCGTGACGCTTTAAACATACAGAAAGAAGAAGAGGCAGCCATCAGCCAGCTGGGCCAGAGCAGGCGTCACACATCCGTGACAGTGCTTTATTATATTTAAAAAATTTGCGATTGCTGTACGTCAAATCCATTACAAAACATAAGTTATTGGTGTTGGGAGTTAAAAATATAAAACTTAGTATAATCTACAAGAAGTAAAATATTAGCATATAAAAATACTATATTTAGCTAAAACTAATCATTATAAGATTTAATATATTTATATATTACCGGAATATATTTAGTATCCTATTTCAAGATACCCACTGAAGCTATAATTAATTATTATAATGGTTATATTGCCCATTATTTATCTCAAAAGATTTTACATTTTAATGTTAAAATAATTGCAGAAATAATGGGTGCTACTTCAATGCTATAACAAGAATGATGAAATATAACATTTTCATATTATCTTTTTTTTATTTTTTAAGAATTTTTTTTTGTATAAATACACTTCTAAATATCGAATTTTGTATTAATACCCTCCCAAAATGAATATTTTCATATATATCCTCATAAAACAGTTGTTTTGCTATTCTACCCTTTTTTATTCTTATTCTTTTCACGTGTACCCACGCCATCTAACGTCGTTAAACAATTAACGGTTTCAAATTAAAATAACTAAAATATCTTTAATGGGTAGATGTGTAAAAAACATTTATAAGACAATCACGATAGAGGACAAAAAAAATAATTTCAAAATTTATTTTTATTTTTAATTAAAATAAATATAGCTTTTATTAATGGTGCTAGAAGAACCATTATATTAGTGGCATTTGTGCAAAAATAATGTTTAATGAGAGTACAAAAATAAATATAAATTTTAAGAAGGTATTCATGTAAATTTGAATTTTTAGAAAAGTATTTATGCAAAAAAAAACTTTTTTTAATAGGTAAATTAATATTATTTTTATACCACACAACCATCTCTTGAGAGTTTTTAGGCAAAGAAGTTGTAATTTCAAAAAATATTATTTTATCTGAAATACAATAAAATAATAGAAAACAAAAAATAATAAAAAATAATAGCTGTTATATTATTTCATATCATTTACCTCAATAAGACAGCAGAGGATGTCTGAAACCATAATCTAGCGATTCTAACATCATTATTTAAAACCATGCAAAGAACAGTTTGTGTGGCAGCATTTAGCAGAATTGTTCTCTTTACCCTCCCTGGTGGACCTCTGGGCGAGTGGGTCGCAGAATATTCCGGACTGGCGCACCAATAGCTTCAGCTGACCCTAGGTTTTCATCAGCTCCTGCAGGCCCCATCTTGAGCAGTCAAGCTCGTGGCTTGAACTTAATTTCAATGGACGAGAACATCTTGGAAATTGCTTCGAGGTGCCACTTTTGTGCATACTAAAAGTTGCCCGGGCCCATCTTAATCCAGCGAGCAGTTTTACAGACACACCTATAACCGCAGAAATTATGGCAATCAGGAATAAGGCTAATGAGGCCCAACCATTCAGCTTCACTCTTAGGAGAGAACAAAATAAAATGTGCATATTGTTTTTACCTCTTATAAAAGCTACAGAGCACTCAAGGTTGTCGGCATTTCATGTCTGTTATTGACTTCTATCTCAAATAAGTTCGGCAGGTTTGAGTTGTAAACTGTTGATGCAACAGAGCTAGAAAGAGTGAAAAAGTTTTTCTATGAGAGCAAAAATTCGAATCCCTGCCTGTGACACTCATTCACATGTATTCAGAAGAATATTTAAGCATGACAAGAATAGTTTGCACTTTGCAGAATATATATTGCATAAATTCCTCAAAGTATTGTAACTATTTGAACATATTAAAAAAAAGAGCAAATGGAATTGAAACTTGGAAAATTGTGGAGCTAGTAACTTCCAAGGAAAAAAGCAGACAACATCATTTCCATTATGACGTCCTCTCTTTGATATCAGCTAAGGGGCACAACATGTAGCACATTAATTAACATAGATGGATGTTGGATAAGTTAAGAAATAAGAAGATAAATTGCTGCAAGGAATTACATATTACTATTCATAGTTCATTCTCAATTAGTCACTGGATCTTCCCTCACTTTAAGAGCTGAAGAAAATGTATCGATCCAAGCATCTTCATTGTTAAAATGTTCCCAGATTTTCTTAATAGTTACATTTAGCATCCCATGCACTGCATCTCAATGGGCTTGAAATTCTCCAAGTTCAGAGGTTTTCTTCTAATAATTCTCACAAGGACAGGACATGCAAAGAAAAACAATGCAGCCACCAGAGAATGCTACCATTTTGCTCTACAGGCATGTCACAGCTTATTTAGATATCCTGTTCTCCATTAGCTTGTGCAAACAAGGGAATTTATGGTTTATGCTAATATCACTTGCATTGAATAATCATAAACAGAGAATATTCAAGATAATGCAGTATGATTACTAGAATGCAATGGCCAAAAGCATGTACGGAATCACTGCAAGGGAAATTAGCTTCAGAAGCAATGGCTGCTGCTAATAAAAGCATGTACGGAATCACTGCAAGCCAAAAGTTGCACTGATCTGAGACAGCCACATGCAGCTCACAGATGCGAATACAACCAGCATAACCACCATTTGTGAAGAAATAGGAATACCATAAATGCAGTTCCAATTTTAAAGCATATCTTTATGTTGCTCATATAATTAAAAACATTTGAAATGCTGTCGCATCTTCTTAGTAAATAAAAAGGCAGATGCATCTTGAGATGGCCTAATTTCTGTTTGCATTCCCTGATAGAAATCTATACTTCCATGTCCAATTAACTACAAGTGTCCTCCCAGAATTCACTTCATCTAAAGTAACAAAATGTGGTACCCAAGAAAAAAAAAATCCTTATTTTAGCAAATATGATTAGCATACAAAAAGAGGATCATTATGGTATACAAGAAAAAAAGAGCTGGAAAAAAGCACTAGCATGCACCAAAAAAAATCCACATACGCATGGGTTTTCAAGTTGTAGGACCAAATGTCCAGTTCTTTTATGTTCAGATTAAGGCCAAACTACAAGCCTGAGATCATAGGATTCTATAAACAAATTTCAACATAAAAAGAAATACTAATTCAAACAAGAAAAAAAGGCTGAAATAAGGGAAGAATGGAGTAGCCTTCAAGTTAGCAGTTCATCACAAGTGGATCAATATTATACCCAGCAATAATCTGGATAGCAGCCAAATTATCTTCAGCATTCTGTAGAAGATAAGAGACCTGACAAAAATACAAGGTTGGATGGAATAAGTACTTCAAACTAGACTTGGTTCTGGATATGAAGAGATGTGACTTTTGGCTTGTTAACAATAAAAAAATAGGAAGTTAATAAGCAAAAAACTATTAAAAGTCTTACGACTGCATTATAGTAGAATTTTGTCACTCTCAGACCATTTGTACTTCACAAAATTCACAAAAAATTTGTCACACTCTAGAATTCCTTAAAAGTGAAGCCCACTAACAATATCATAGGTAGGACTGGTCCTAATTCAGTTGATCATGAAATCATGAAACATCAGGTTTTCATTGGACAAGATAGAGGTGAGGGATTGAATGATGCAGGAGATGAAGCATAATCAGTTTGGTACAAAATCTGCACAATGCACTTCCAACATTGTTTAAACTTGAAGCTGCTCATAACATTCTAACAATCCTCACACTCCTCAAAAAGGAAAAATTGGATTTGTAGATAGTTCATCTCAACAACAATGAGGTAACAATACCATCTTTCATCATCTTCTCTGGTTACAGCTCTTAGTTTGTTAAAAAAAAGAAAAGAAAAGGGTTGTAAGATCGTTTATTTATCTTAAAGATGATCCTTAAGAGATACGTTATATGTCTTAAGTAAAATACAAAAGAGATTCCATGAAATATAACAAAATTCTACCTCTCCATAAATGAGCATTGCTAAACGTTCCTTATGACAGTGAAGATTCCATGGTTTTAGAAGCTTGTAGGAACCATCCTTGAGCATGACAATCAAGAATAAGAATAACTACAATCATGAAAACCATGAAAAAGAGGATGAAAAACCTCTCAATGATGTTCCCGAAGTTTTAATTAAGCTAGTGCATCCAACTAAGATTATGCTCAGAATAAATCACAAATAGGTGTATAGAGTGCTATTAGAGTCAAATTGCATAATATACCTTTATTCATGATTTAATTGCTGAACAGCCATAGAATGTTCCATGTATTTGATGTGCATAAACATATGCAATCACTTGTTCATTGCAGCAAGAATGTATTTATACAAGCACATTATGTCAAGATCATCATTGGTAAGTGACAACGTATACAATAGTAGGTTATTTCCAATCTGTTGTTTAAAGAAGAACAAGAAGAAGAACAATAACAAGAACAAGAAATTTATTAATTTATTTCCGCAAGTTATAAAGTTTTCCTTATTCATAAGTCATATGTGTATTGACATAGCCCTACATAGGAATTTAAAACAAAGACCAATTCACAAAACAGACTCCAAAAATTTGCAATTCTATTATGGCCGAAGGAATATGGATTATGATATGATATAAATGAAATTTTTGAATTTACATGGACTGCTTATCTCTTGCCCCAGTCACCAAAAGAAATAAGCAGAATAAATATTGATGGGAAAAAGATGGACACTGGATAAGAAAATGACAAGAGGATTGGATTCATTAAGTCATTATTGTACTTGAAGCAAGAGGTCCAAGATTTAATTTACTAAGGGTTTTATTTGGATAATCCAGCAGGATTTGGGTTAAATTTCCTACTGGATTCGTGGACTGGGAAGTCCGTTTGAGCATAATCCGTATCAATCTAATACACCTCAACCTGAATCATGTGGGAAGAAAAAAGAAGAAAAAAAAGACCTCTGTGCATCTTTTTTCTTCTAACGAACCAACAGGCCCAATTCCTGCAAGAATATTCAAAGAGGCCACAAATTTGCAGCACTGCTAGGATCAACAAGGACTGTTTAATTAATTTTTCCAGTAACTCTCAACCCGACCAGTTTACCCTTCATATGAAATGCCCGAAAGCTTGGCGATCCAGGCTAATCCCAAAGCTTGTGCACAGATCCAGGCTAATCCCGAAGCTTGTGCGTGTCCCTGCGCATGTGCGTGTGCGGCAAGTAAGAGATTTGTTGAAATAATAAGAAAAGGAAACAAAAATAAACCATGACTGCAATCACAAAACCCCACCCGACAATATTTTAGAAGCATATTCGCCTAATTAAGATTTCCGGATTACTTTTCTTTCTGTGTTCTACAGATCAAGAACCCTCACTTCGTCGCCAAATTAGAGAAACTCAGTTCTAATTTATCAGAGAGAGAGATACCCAAAGAGAACGGTAAGGGAGCAACGATCGAGGAACTGCTTTGCCGACGCATCGTTCTGCAATCCTGCAAATAGGGATTGGCTGACAAGAGAGGAGAAGAGCGAACCAAGGAGGATTTGGATACCCGGATATGAGGTGAAATCGGGAGCGGCTTCAAGCATCGGAGCTAGCTCCGACGGCCAGGCTCCCTCCTCCTCCATTGCTGCTACCATGGAAGAAAGGGGAGCAAGAGACTTTGATTCCGGCGGAAGTTAGGGGCGAGCGATAGTTCTTGGGAAGACCTGCTGGTTTTGTTAGGAACTTCGTATATCGCTGCGAGGGCGGGATTAACGACCTACGTGGCGATGGAATGAGGACAGAGGAAGCGGGCGGACCGTCTCAAGGCGGCACACCGTTTGCCGTCGCAGATCCAGATCCAGCCTCCATGCCATTGCTGACCCCGAGTGACACCGATTCCGTAAATCCCCCCGCTTTTCTATTTTTTAAAGATATGGTGAGTTTTAACTTTTAACGTCTCAAAAACTTGTAAAAATTTTAAAAATTAAGAATACATACTTGATGTTAAAAATACAGCTACTCTCTTTTAATATTTATGTGATTTATTTTCTTCGAACTAAAAATAGTTAGTACAACGTTATGAGCCTTAAAATGCAACATATCAATGAACGTTTGTTAAGGTAAAAAGGAAAAGCATCAACTCTGTGCTTTATTTGAAGCTTGTGTTGTGTGTGGCGCCTCCCTCGGATCTTTCTACATCCCGTCCCGAACAATTAAATCTCTAAGTTCCTGAAATATTTGCATATTTGTTTTTGCTGGCAATTCGATAATTCACTGAAAAAAGAAACATAATTTATAATTGAATCGCCTATGTATTACACCCTCACGACAGCAATCTTCTGGCCTATAAAAGATGCAAACACTAGAATAGAATTGATAATGAGCTATACTTGAGCACAGAAAATATCAACTTTTACATAAATCTAATTCAAAGCTCGACTAAAAATAAATAGAGTTTATATCCGAGACCCAGCCTAATATTAGCTCTACGCCAAAGCCATTATGAACCTCCAAAGTTCATGCTTGCATCCCAAATCACTTGTTAGCACAGAAACCTATCCAAACATAGGCATTAAGTTTACGGATTAGGATTTCTCAAATATTCTCCACCAAATGCATGCGCATCCACTCGTCGTTTTAACGAGAACCATAAGAAAATGGATGAGAGACAACAAGAAATTAGTTCAAAATAACATAAGAAAATGGGCAGCAAAAGGATATACAAATTAAGGAGACAGAAGTCCAAGTATTAATTGCTCCCCAAGCAGCCAATCTTCTCAGAAGAGATCCAACCACTGCACCTAACTCCCTTAGCTTTGTTACCGAATAACTAGACAACTCGTAAAGCGACTCGGTGGTGAAAGATACCGAGGTCCAAAAATAGTACTGAAGTTCACGTACGAAGAGGAAAGGAAAAATAAAGGCACAATAAGACCCAACAATTAATGTTTCCTTTAACACATAGTTAAACCTACATTAATAGAGCATCCTCACAAATTTTTGTTGACAATTACATCAAAATTTATACGTATTGGAGTGCCGACGTATCCTTGAATGAATCCTTCCTACCATCCGACGAATCCCAGGAAGCTGGAAAGGATAGCAGCAAAAATTCTGTTAGGATGGCGAATTAAAAATTAAATAGGAAAAATCGATATTAAAATCAAAAAAGTCAAAATCCGCAAGAATAAATTTGAGATTGTGCGGAAAAAAACATCGAATTGCAAAATTTGCTCGATAAATCACCCGCTGGAGAAGGGATGGATCCGACGTCTGAAAACGATACTAGAAGGGAAGAAAAAGGGATATCGGCCGGCGATCGATCGCCGTACCTAAGTGATCGGACGGTGATCTGCCGAGAGAGGGCGCGGAAGAAGAAATTCGCGCCGTGGAGGAACACCACGATGCCGGTGCACCCGAGGACGAAGAACTCGAACATCGTCGGTGAATCCCTCTTTCTCTCCTTTATTCTGCTGGACGAAAAATAGAGATGGAAGCGAAGCGGTGGATTTCCAGGGACTAGCGAAGAGAGAGAGGGGTTTGGGTGGGGAGGCTGGTTTCTGATCGGAAGGAGAAGAGGCCTTTCTTTGTTTCTTTATTCATTCCGGTCTATTCCACGTAGCCACTTATGATCGGTTGGTGTGGGTGTCCGGAAGGAAGGAGGAATATGATGGATAAACGGCAACCGACGAGCTGACTCGGCATCCACTCCCGCACGTCTTTCCCAACTTTTCTGACTGCTTTGCTTAAATGCCATCCATATCCGAACACAAAGCTCAGAGGCCTACTTGAGAAGACCAGGTCAAAACCACAACGGTCAGCGCTCGCACTGGAATTGCTCAACGATAGGCTCCAACCCAAGCTTATATATTATGTTTTCGAATGCCCTCCAAGTAAGTTCTCTTTTAACTACCCTATGCTGCTACACTGGTGCTCTAGGGCTTCCTTCTTTTTCCGAAAGTTATGTATGACTTAGACATCGAAGGATTTCTTGTTGGATATGCTTCGATGGGTGAAGTTCTTTATTTTTGTTTTTTTGCTTCAGATACAACGTCTGAGCAATAGTCCGAGCGAAACCTCTGCTATTCATCGCAAACTCGAAGACGTGTGGCATCGAAGCCATGGCTGCTCGAGCACAACCACTACCAAATTACCATCGTAAAGGTGTGTAGCAACTCTTAGCGGATTTTTCAGATCTAGACGACAGATGAGCCATGCGCTCTAGCAACACCATCAGCTTAGACTTTGGTTGGGCCGATTCCAAGTGGCAACAGCGGTTACTAAAGTTTTAAACGGGCATTCATCCTGCCGTGTTATATGGGAGGCGTGACGAGTGCCCATTTTATTGACATCAATTTGTTATCATTTGTGGACTAAGACAGGAATAAAATATATTTATTGAAGAACTAAGTGAGTCTAGTGCAGAGCTCTAAGCTTCGCTGCTTTTCATGGGGTAAGACATTTGGTTATGCATTCTAATATATGATCCAAAAATTTGGTTTAATTTTAAAGGCATCAATTAATATATATTTTTTTTGGTGATGGTTTTTTTTGTATAAGTGTTGCCTTTTAAAATGTTGAAATATAACAAGTCTATTAGCTATAAAAAGGAATATGTTCTGATATGGCCTAGATTCGTCGGCTAGCAATTGCTATCGAGCAGAGCAATTGAAAGCAACTGAAGTCCATTATAACCCCTTGCATTTATAAGATACATTATGAAATGGTTATCACTTGTCTCGCACATTAAACAATTATTGTATGACCAATGATTACTACTCGGCCTATGGATGCAAGCCCTATATAGTTAAGTTCCATGACGTGTATAATGTGCAAATAGTTATAGCTTGCTGAGCAGTTATACCCCACTTTTGCTTCTTTTTTTTTTATACTAATTCTTATTTTATATAAACCAAATCTAGGGACCTCCACGTATACTAATGCTTATATTATGCTACTCTTGGCTATTCCAATCATAACTTTTTCAAATCTCCATCGTTTTTTAAAAGCACGGTCTAATGTAAGCATTGAAGGGTCTTCGCTAGATCAAATTCAGCAACCTTTAGTATTTATTTTCTTGTTTGTAGGTTGGACTTTTAACTCCGAGCAAGACAATTTGTCTGCATAGACATTGTCCGAGCAGAACCAATCATCTACCATTTGCGAGCTTGTTCAATCTTGTCAAGCCAAATTTTGGTGGCTACGTATCAATAAATTTGGCCATATTAATTCTTCAAATTTGGTCATGATGTCTCGTATGCACATAGAGACACATGTGAACAGGAGAATTAAAAACTGGATTCATGCCATATAAAACTAACCAAAGTTATGATTATATTATTGTCACAAAGCCGGTGCTCCATGATTGATCATATAATATCCAAAAGCACCAGACAAGAAAACCTAAATAATATATTCTTGAAGCGAATCATCTTGACGTGCATTCTAGTTTACATAGGTTTTGAAATTTCAAACCTATGTAAAAACTTTTTTACATAGGTTTTTATATATTTTCTTACATTATATATATTTTATAATTTTTAATAAGTTAAATTATTTATAATTGATTTCTGTTTATGAGATAATTAAAGAGTACTATAAACTGCTCCACCCCGTGCGGTGCACGCCTCTCACAGCCGTAAACATCTATCCCCTGGACGCCCGAAACCCGTAAAACCCCCGAAACTCTAGAGAGGTTTTAGGTTTCGAGGAAAACATCGTATCCTTGCATTACATTCCCGGAGGCATCTCCCCTTCTCTCCTTCCTCTCTTCCCTCCTTGGCGCGAATCCAAGAAACGATGGCGGCTCAGTGCGGCCTCAAACTCGCCGTCAGCCTCATCACCGCCCACTTCGGCGATCTCGTCGCCGTAAGCCCCCTCTTCCTGTCTTCCCTCCTCTCTTTCCCTCCCCTCTCCTAACGCCTCTTCCTCTTCTTCACAGAAGGTATGCAGCTGCCTCCTCCACCGTGGGACCCTCAGCCTCCAAGAAATCATCCGCTTCACCGAGCTCTCCTCCTCGCAGATCAAGAATTGCCTTCTCGTCCTCGTCCAGCACAACTGCGTCCAGGCCTTCTCCACTCCGAGACCAGGTGCTTTGTTTATCTTTGTTTCTTTCTTAATGGATAGAAGAGACTCCAAGAAGGGATCAAAATACCAATTCCTGTCTCGCCCTAATCTTGCTGTCTTTATTTCTTTATTCTCGGCAGCCGGGCCGGGAGGTGTGGCCAAGGCGGTGACCCAATACATGGCCCTTTTCGACAACATCCTACATCGAATGCGCTTCGCCAAGTTCTTGGCCGTCGTAAGGGACGACCTTGGCCCCCAGGTCAGTTATTAGATTCTTTTCGAGCGTTCTAATTTGTTGTACAATCAATTTTTTTGAAGTAAATAGCAAGCCCGTCCGATTTCATGTATTTCTTGCAGTGTGAAATTCTTCTTGCGGGTTTACTCCAGAATGGCAGGCTTACTTTCGGACAACTCGTAGAACGAGCAACCTCGAGTAAACCTGAGGGTGGGTACTGATTCTTTTCTTTTCCCCTACTTTTTTTTCCAGTTTATATCGGACTTCAAAATTCATATCGAGTTTCAGAATGAGACCTACCTCTGGAATCTTTACCTACCAAATTCTTGATTATTACTGTTTCGGCGTTCATATCATCTTTAGTCAGTGCAAGTATGCGGGAAGGGCTGCGAGCAAACTTCAATAGGCTTGTAAGTGCGCGCTATGTGGAACGTTGTCCAAGACCTGAACCCTTCATTGAACCATCTCCACAGGAGGAAACTAGATCAACAAGAAGACGAAGTGCTAAGATAAGTTTCAATACGATGATTCTGTATGATGTTTTGCTTTTTGCTGATAAGCTTTGGTACGAGTCTGCAATTTCTGAGTTGTAAATGTAACCAATGGCATGTTCCATTTAAATTGGTCAACTTTATGAATATCTCTTCCTCACTTGTTCCTATTCATGACAATAGAAATAAAATCAATATCCATATTATTAGATGCAAAATCAGTATGAAAAACTCTTAACCCATAAGTGAAACAAACCTTGAATCACACATCACCTCTTGTTATTACTGCTAGCAAGGTGCATGTTGATGCTTTTTTTTTTTTGCATATACCATTTCACACATTTAAACTTGTTGCTAGGGTGGCTTGAAGGACCTCTTTGTAAACTTGTAAATGACAAGTCTGACATTGTGAAATTTCTTGATTTTTTTTTTAAATATAAGTTATAGACAGCAGTATCTTATAGTAGCTTATTTGTAAAAAAGAAGCAATGGTTAGTAAATAGTATCAACGTAGTGGTCGTGAAGGCAGGGGCAGTACTGTGCATAAATGGGCCTTAGCATCTTGACACAACCATATTCAATCAATTTCTTTAATACCTTCAAAGTTGTGATGCATCATAGACTAAGAGTTCATGACTTTCTTGGTGGACAATGTACAGAAAAGTGGAGCATGTGGATCAAATTCGAACCTTTGTTTTGTTCAACTATGAAATAGTCACTGACTAATTTAAGTGGCATCTATTATTAGTAAAGAGTTTTTGGTATATTGATTGTGGCTCTTAAGGTAGGGAAGGGGTGACAAATCTGGATAACTTCTTTAAAGAGATTTTATAGTTCTGAAGGAAAATACTGACGGAATACTTGGACACTAGATAATAGGTTCACTAGCTCTGTTAACTTTAGTAAGGGACATCATCAGTGAGGAGGGTGTAAAGAGGATTTAAAAAGGGGTGGAGTAGGCATTGAACAATGCATTATCTGTTAGAGTGAGGCACACTAGTGAAGTTTCTTACCACACAAGTGACATGTGAAACCTTAAGAAATTGTTGGAAGGTTCAAATAATCTCATCAATTCGAGATATTGAGCAAGAACTTATTGGACACAAGTGTCATAGAAACAAGACAGGTTTACATGATTGATTAAGAAGGTGTTGCAGTTATGTTGTGATAATCCAAATGGGCGGTGGTGGAAGTCATACCATAAATAATATCTGAAGATGGTAGTATGCTATGCCGCAGAATGAGTGTGATGCAGAAGACACGTATCGATGAACCAGCTTCAAGAATGGCATTATGAAACTATTCAAGCTAAACATGCTTGCTTGAGTCCATATATAGCATGGTTAAGACAATAAATTGAGTAGAAATTTTTCTTTGGGAACATTGAATGTAAGACAAACCTTGAAAGAGAGGTTTAGAAAAGGACTTTGACTGAGGACTTGGTCCATTATAATAGTGAATGCTGAAAAGGGTATGCAATTAAAGGGAAAGCCTTGTTGACTATGATTGAGAAAATGCTATGCTTGGATCAAATCTTTAGTGGATAATAACAACACATAAAAGGAATGTTCATGCTGATCCACTAGCATTTTGGGCATGCCTTTCATGAGAATTGGATTCACTATTATCTGCCTCTTCTTTTTTCCCCAGAAACCCTAGCTTTTCTATTCCCATGAGGTTGTAATATTATGGCATCGGTCACTTTCCTAAGGTTTCTATGTTCACTGCAGAGTTTTGATGCTTTCACTAATCATTGTAAGGCTGCTTATGGGACAAATATGTGCATATCTCTCAAGTCCGACTTGTAAAGATGTTCAGAAAGAGCTTTTATTGGTTACTACAGTGATAATACTGTATTACAAAATGACTGACTAAACTCTTTTCTGAGTACTTTCCATGTTCAGGACTGTGGTGGTCATTTAGTAAGAATTCTTTCTGGGTTGAATTTAGGTCTTATAGTTTGCTGTTTAATTGCAATAGTGAGAGAGAAGCTGATATATTTGGTGTATTTTGTTTTACAGACTAGTGAAGAAATACTTTCTATAGAACAACGAGCTATGGTAGCTGCAGCCCTTTCCGATGCTGAAAGGTTTTCTGAGATTACAGACACCGCTACAGAGACTATAGAAGTCAAAGCTACTGATCACTCTTCAGATGTCTCTGTTGGTGATAAGGTTGGTAACTCTGGTAGCATAAACATGCTTCCTAGTAACATGCTTTAGTTCTGCAATTCAAGTGATTTTATCCATTTTAAATAGGCATTTCAGGTAAATTTTGGGTTATCATGTTCATTTGGCAGGCATTTTTCAATGAGTTTTTTGTCCTTGTGTCGCAAGCTTGCATTGTGCATGGCCAAGCTTGTGAGCTTTGTGCCAGGGAGATCATAAACACTATGTTAAGAAAACTATTTTGCTGTTGGAATATTTGGTCCAAATTTATTGCTTGTGTCCTTCATTATAACCATAATTTACTTAATGTGAATCTATCACTTTTCCATTTTTAAACTGGATTTCCGTGTTTGTGAACAGAGATTTCAGTTTAATAACTCCTTCTCATGATGCAAATTCTTGTTATGTATGGCTGCAATCTGCATTATTTTGTGTTGGAAGATTAAGAAAGACTATTATATGAATTGTTACATTTTTTGTAACTTCCTTGTCTTTATGTTGCTATTATTCAGTGCAAAGCTTTTGGCAAAAACTTATTTCTTTTTAATCTTTAAATTTAAGCTTGAAAAGAGGAATTGCACTTATTGATCAAGGTTGATAAGATTTAACTGGCTAGAAGCCTATCTATTTCAGCCAAAACCAAAGTGTTTCATCCTAAAACTGAATTCAACCAGTCTTGCAGGAGCTAGAAAAAACCGAAAAGTGTAGTGGGGCCCATTGTTATTGCTTTTATGTTTTGTTCCGTTTTTAAAAACCCAAGAAGAAAAATGAACTAGGCTGCTCAACTTGTACGATGAAACCTTTTTTTTTAAAAAAAAATTGTTTGTAAAGTCTTTGGGTCTTTTTGATAGCAAAAATTTATTGCTTTCAAACAGAATAAAAATAAAAGCAAGAAATAGTAGAAGTTCTGTGTAAACGCTATCTTCAACATCAATCTCTAGCAAGAAATGTTGAACCGGGCCCTACCGCTTGGTTTAGTGGTTGCGGGTGAGCGACTGGGTCAGTACGGGCATACAAAATGGTCTTGGCCCCTACGGGCTGGAACCGGTCGGTACAAGAGTGAACCGGATGGAACCAGACCGATTTCGTCCAGCTCGGCCAGGACTCGGTGCGAACCGGCACCGAGTCCGACTCGATCTGCCACAGTGCGCCATGTGCGTGCTGTGGCCTTTTTGCCCGGTTCGGTACCAGTTCGGACGGGTACCGAACCAGTTCGGATGCCGACTGGTACCCGATACGGTACCAGTTCGGCGATCCTTGATCTATATGGTATTTCACTAATTTGTAGAGAAACGAAACATAAAAACAATAAAATACCAAACATGCCCACATTTTTACCACTTAAATTTTAGAAAAAAATATAAAACGGTCGTCTAAAGAAAAACGTGAAAAGCAAATATTGAAATATAAATATTTCCAAAAGGTTTGAATTTGACATATGCAAGGAGCTATTGTACAGACAACCAATTTGAAGTCTGGCAAATGAAGCCAATTAATTCTTTGTGAAGGTTAATGTTGTTCGTGTAATTGTTGCATGCTAGGAATTGCTTTGACTTGTATAGGCAAGTAATTGCTGGTTGCGAATAATTTTTTGACAAGAATTAGTAACCTCTTGCAATTTGGGGTGTGACATGTAGAAATTTAATGAAATTTGATGCAATTGATGTCTCCTATCACTTTTGGTTCTTTCTATATTTGTAAGTTTCTTACGTTTTTTAGGTATCATATTATTGGTAAGGTTTATTTAAATTTCACCAAGAAAAGCTTTTTTGCAGTTAAGATTGAATTTTCAGAGTCAAAATTCATTGTTGACCCAACTACCCCCTTGGATTGTGTGGTTAATACCATTTCGTATGCTTTTGGGATATCTTGACATGAAGAATCTTTGGAAGTCGTAAATTTTTCTAGACTTTTTACGATAGAAGTATATTATGTTGAAAAATCCATCATTTTATGTAATTATTTAAAATTGTTTGAGATTGTTAGAGTTCATTATACTTGTTTGATGGTTCTTATTGCTATTAGGTGGCATATTTTAACTATGTATAAGTAGAACCTCTACGTTGTAACACTTTAGGTTTTTCAAGATTACAGGAACAGTGCTTTTCCAGTTTTAAGGATCCTATTGATGTGGAATAATGTTTTGTTAGTATTTGCAACCCCATCTTGACGTTGCTCAAGAACTTGGTGCACATAATTATGTATACGAGAAGATAGGTGCTGCACATATATCATCTATTTAGCTATTTTTTTAATTGAATTATCAAAAGAAAGTAACTTTACCCTTGTTATTTCATGTCCAGAGTAATATTACCTTAGAAAGCTTTGTGGTTGTTTTACTGTGTCAATTTAATATCACAGTGTTTGGTTTGACCACAATGTCCTCTTATGTTTACGTGTACTTTTTGAACACTAAAAGACATGGATCTGTTGTAGTGCCATAACTAATGTAACATGTTGTAGTGGAGAGATTGAGCAAGAGCAAGTCAGGAATTGCATGAAAAAGGGCAAGATCTCTTAAAACTTGCTCATTTACATTGAGATGATATTTCTGAAACTGGAAGGCAAGATTTTCCTAGAAACAATAAGATAGAGCTGAAGAGACAAGGTTTTTACTTAGCAGAGACCAAATTTATTGATGTGAAAGAGGATGACAATTTTGTGCTTTAAGGTGTCAGAGAAAAATAATGTAGATGCATGATGGATCTATTCGTTGTTAAAAAGCTTTCAGAAGATGTTGAATATACTTAAAGATGTCATGATCTTAGAGGTGTGTTATTGTTGGGCTGGGGAAGTTGAATTGACCTTGAAACGGTTGATGACTTATTTCTGGAAACAGGTCAGGCTTAAGTCCTTATGCACATTGGTCAAATGTACAGCATTCAATAGTTGGATTGCATTATAAAATCATGAAGAAGGTTAGAAGCAACATTGGAAAGTTAATGCAAGGTCCTTGGGGTTAGATTCTTTGTCCTCAATATAATCACAGGACTATGCTACATGGACTGGTGGTATGAGTTTTTTGTGGGGGTGTGTAGTGTTGGATTCTTCTGATTCCCCTGTACTTTTTTTAGCCATACCCATACCCAAGTGTCACATGCTTACCCATGAGTGTCATGCACTTACCTATGTGAGGTTGTTTTGACATGAGTAGTCTGGGTGAATGACAGAGGTGGGATAGCATTGTGAATGGATGCTAGATTAGATATTTTAATTTGGTACTGTTTTTGTATTAATTTATGCCCCCCTACAATTCATTTGGTATGAAATTATAGGTTGGATGTATTTAGAAATTAGAAATTTAGAGTCATTATGAAATGATATGTTTGACTTAGGGTCAAGTTTGCAAGTTCATGGTTCATACTCCTTTCTTGCTGCAGAGTGGTTCCTGTTCAGGAATCCACATGTCCATGAGATTTTCATAGGTTTTGTTTTTGTGGGTCCCATATCTGGCAGTTCTATGGATTAGCCAGATTGTAGATGTTTTAGCCCTGGCTTAAGGATGGTCCAGGTCAGGTTGAGCTGAAGGCTTTTGGTTTAGGCATGGTTGGGTTCAGATATTGCATGGCCCAAGTGCAGTTTGACACTAATTTGGCGAAGTCCAGGGGGATGTTGAAGGGGTTTGGTGCAGATGGATTGTAAACCATTAGCCTACAAGCTGAACTATCCTGGGAAAAGGGAAGAGAGAGAGTGAGAGAGAGGGAGAGACTTTGGGTAATTATCAGCAATTTCTACATAATTTAATGCAATATTTTCTCTCCTTTCTATGGAACTTTCTGCTACGATGCGTTTTTTTAGTTCTTAAAATGAAATGCTAGTGCAATTTGAGCATTTAGAAACTTCTTAATGCATCTAGTTTATTTGAACTTGCTGATGCCTTTGTTTCTAATGTTATGCATTAGTACATGATAAACATTAGATATTTGCTTATTTGCTTAAATCTGCATAATTTATAACAGCGCAAGTATGGAGCTTTAGAGATGGATCAAGAGGTTCAAGCTGCGATTACTCAGAATGAAGTACTTTGGCAGGCAAATTTTGAGAAATTTTTACTTTGCCTCAAGAAGAAGGTATGCTTTTTGAAATACTTCTCACTTTTCTTTTGTCCGCCAAGTTTCTGGTAGTGTATTTAAGAGAAATGTATTTCCATTGGGGTTATGGATATCTGTCATTGACTCTGAAGTATGGATTTATGGTGGGATCTGCCTGTTCTTTTCAATTGTTCATTTCTAATATTTGCATGGTTTTTTTTCTAATTTTTTTCAATGTATCTTTTTGCCGTTGATTGATTGTTTCTGAACTTAACTTTGTGACATGGCAATGGTGGTCAAAAGTTTTAAAATGTTCCTATTTAGATACCCCCCTTATTTTCTAAGGAATAGTTGTTTGGTGATCCACAGACCATTAATCAAGGGTTCACAACCTGCTGTTATTACTAGTTTTGTTCTGTCTGAACAACTTTGCTCTCTTCCCACATTCGCCACATTGACATGCTGTTATTTTGCTTCTAGTATGCATGCAAAGGCAGAGGAGGATCACTGCTTCTTACAGACAATATCCAGTGTGGTAACGATTTTAACAGTGCAAGCCTTGAGCTATTGGTTGAGCACCAAACCTTGTCAGTGCATATGATTATTTAGTTTTCTTTAGCTTCCCCAATTTATCTTGATATTTTGCTAACTTTATCTCACAATTGACCACAAAATGTTAGCAGAGGAAGTTGAATAAACCTAGAATTCATACTAGCAGCAATCACATAAGGCACCATATGATTTAATGTTTATATGCTAGGTCATTAATCAAGAAACTGAAAAGTATTGAAAGGGAAAAAAGTTCTTCACTTGGGATTAAAGCATACTTACTGGTCATCTCTGTGGAAGGGATGAAAGTGTCACATAGCTGTAGAGGCCAGATTAAAAGGGGAAGTCTCAGATTATAGCTTGCCACTATAACTTTACCAACTAAATCTCCACTTTTGCTCAGCTTGGAATCAAGGTGGCAAAGGTTAACTGATCGTTCCAAGGTTTGGTGGTAGTACTTCCTATAAAAGTGGCCTTAAATGTTATGGTTTAGCAACTTTCTAGTTGGGTTCATTTGCTTTTGGAAAAGCTCACATATTGATTGGAACTTAGTAGATTCAAGTGGTACAACTTACTGGTTGTATCAGAGTTTCTTTTTCATCACTTAAATTATGATTCTTAATTAAGAAACTAACCAGGCTTTCCTTGTAGTATCTATGACTCTCCAATAAGACTACATGATAAAGAAAGAAAATAAAACAGGTGGAATGGGCTATATGTATTCACAATCAAGGCTCCTCTTTTTGTTGCTGACAAATGTAATCATTAATTAATGGATTGAACTAAGGTACTCAAATCAGCAACCAGATCTGAAATATCAAATAAATTTGCTGCTACATATGCACCTCGGGTACATTAATTAGCCCGAAGTGGCCCTAATATGCCTTCACAGTACTTTGATTGTCAATTTTATCCCACTTCTCACGAAAATTTTTGAGTCAAATGTGTTTTGAACCAATACTTGTATTAATTGTGCCCTTAGTTGCTTCAAATCAGATTTTCTTTGAGTGACAACTGTTACCAAAATCAACATATCTGTTGCATAGCACATTTCATGTAAAATCTTTTTTTACTTTTAGGAGGGTCTTTTCAACACTTTTTGCACCAAGAATATTTTCGTAGTAGTGATCAATTTGAATCATCATTGCAATTAAATGCATATCAGTAACTTATCTTCGTATTGTAATACCATATGAGTAAGCAACATATGTTGTTCAGAACTTGAACATCAATATGTTGGAGATGATGCTAACAAAATTAATGATACATATTGTCCATAACTAAATTCATAGCAGACAATCCTTAGCCCTTCTATTAGGTTAGCTTTATGAAATTCAATTTGCCATCATTTCCTATTAGAAGCTAAATCCTTGCTAATGCAGGATTTATCGTATCTTTTTCATCAGTTCTGTCTAATCCATTCTCAATCTTCACCTATTATTTGATCTCTCGTCTCCCATCTTTTTGAGACATGAATTTACAACCTCTATGTTCTGTCTACTTCCAATTTTTTCTTCTATTGGCACATTAGGGTGCTTAATCTAGGACTAAAAACCAAGGTCGAATCATTCCGAATCGGAAGGTACACCTCGTACCATACCATCCTGGCAAGAAATAGGAATGGAACACGCCCCCAATATCTTGTGGATGAACTGGGCCAAATTAACTTGTTTTGCCTGGTTTCGAGTGATACTAACTAGCAAATGCTGGTTTACCCCCTGATTCCAACCCCAAAAATGTACAGGTGAAATGCCTCCTTCAATTGATCCCAACCCTAGGTGATCGATCTCTCCGCCTCTCTCTTGCAAGTGTCATGATCTCGATGGAGAGTGTGTTGCCCCTGTTGGTCGCCATGAACCTTGCCCGACCCTCATTGTCACGATTCCCTCCACCTTTGTCATGTCTTTGAACCTCTTCAATTGCATAGAGGCAATGGTGAGATCACGTGCATCTTGGCCTTGACACCAACCCTGTCGAGCTCGTGTCCACCATCAGTGCCTATATCTGCCCTAGCACTGCTGTTAGGGTTAGGCTTGGAGGTGTTGATGGGGATCTTAATGCCTTCTATCTCAACTAGCTCCTCCACCATGTCCACCCACCACCATCGGCTACTTCGCAAGCCTCCCTCCCTCTCCCTTGCTCTCTCTTCCAATTGCATGAGCTCATGATTGAGAGAAGAACCCATAGATTTGTGTGTACCAAAACCTATCAGGCACGGTCCAACGCACCATGTGTCGGTGGAGTATTGTGTCGATACTTAATCGTCATGAATCCCAACACAGATATTACCAACCATGCTAAAAGCTAGGTTTTTGAGTTCTTTGCATTATTACATGCTTTCTTGGTACCAGAATGGCACATATTGTGCCTTGTTGCACCAATGCTTGGTTGGAAGTGACATGCAGCCATTCCACATCCCTGTCCAACAACATCATACTAGCAAGTACATGCCAAGTGGCAAGAATGGCATGACTAGTATTTAGTAGCTAGTTAATCTTTGTTGATGAACAATTATCATATACTGGGATGATTTTTATTGATCACATTCAGTGAATGTGCTGTCAGTCTAACATATACATGTTGATTGCATGAGAATTTTCTTTCTTCCCTCTGCCTCAACTTTCTGAGACTATTGTAGCATTAACGATTGCTTCCTAGCTGTTTAAGCTTAAGTCCATGAATTGTAACAGACTTCTTCTCCCTAGTTATTTTATTTTCAGCAAAAATCACTTAAATTCACTTGGTTACTTTTTTATTTATGAGTTAGGGGGTGGTAGGAGAATATTTTTCCTACAATAAGCTTAATTAATAATATTTAATATCCAACCTGGTATGCTTTTAGTTCTTGTAGCTTTTCTAATAAATGTTCGTATTAATTCACTTTTTGTTCTTTTTTTCGTATCTTAGGCTTGTGTTGCACATGTGAGATCAAGATTCGGTCTTGATGCTGGTGCTGTATTGGAAGCAATGATTGAGTCAAGTGGTCAACAAAAAGCTAAAGATGAGACTCCTGGTAATTTATGATGCCTATAAAGCATGAAAGTTTCTATTGGAAAAAGCATGATAACAGTTATAGCAAAATATACTTTTGGTGGTTTGCTTGACCTTTAGAGCAAAACTTCACTTTTTTTTTGGTTGAACATGGAGAATGCAGCTATAACACATAAACATCGGCGAATAATATATGATTCCTAGTCGAGCTAGTATAGTTATAGAGGTGTAAACAACCTAGCTCAAGCTCGGCTTGTTTGGGAATCGAGCCGAGCTTGAGCCAGCCTATTTAATTTCTAGCTGAACTTGAGGTGCTCATGAACAGCTTGTTTCATACCTTAAACTCTCAAAGAACATGGTTCTATGATATCTCAAGAAATCGAAGAAACGTTGGGTATAATTCACCCTTCCTTGAGTTGTTGTAGGTTTTGGTGAGGATGAAGGTTCCTATGAAATAACAGATAGATCTTTAGGAATTTTTTCATCAAATATAGGACAATAGATATTTCATGTTTGGGTGTCAAGACATGTCTTTCCAAAGCTTGTTGACACACTGTAGACTTCAATCACTCAAGACACTTTCTACCAAAAAAGTCACTCAAGACCTTTTTATCTACCTATCTTATGTCACATTGTATAGGACTCTCTTTTATGGTCTCCATTTATAAATATTTGAAAGATAAAATATTAGTTTGCTTTTTGTTACTAATACATACTCAAAAATATGTTTTCATATAAGAAATTAGATTATTACAGCTGCATCACTAAGCCTAATTTTCTTAAAGTATAGAGATGGAACCTTTAGAGCACTCGATATATGCTTGTTCTACTTTATTAGTCTTAAACTATTATTCACTGATTGCTCCGGGGCGAACTGAAATCTTCATTGTCCAAAGTTTAGCAAAAAATTGTCCAATTCTATTCTCAATTTTTATCCATTTCCTGTTTTAATGCAATGCAGACTCGCATCCAATTTCTGTCCCAAATGATTAACATAGCCATCCATCTCTAGAAATAAACATAAAGTAGAACAAGCATATATCGAGTGCTCTAAAGGTTTCAGCAAACGCAACCATACAAAAAATTACTTTATTCTCACGAGGCTCAAAATATATGTATGAATGGCTATGTGTTGGTTTAAATATGTTGTTGGTCATACAATTGCCAAATCTCTCCATTTTCATGATTTTTTGAAAATGTACACTCTAAATATATGCTGAATATTTTGAGTTGGTTTTTGCTGCTGGAATTGGTATTTAAACATCTTTTGATGTGTATTGCAAATTAAAGTTTCATTTAAAGCTACTTATGTCTTAGAAATAATTAGTTAGAGCAACAATGGATAGCATACTAGAAGGGGTGAGAGCAAAGCCTGGAGGTATCTCTATGACGTTGGAGCATATTAGAGTAATCCTTGATCAACTTCATTGCCAATCATGCAATTGGGGTGCAGGAGCATCGTACAGTATCGGTTAGTTTTTCTTATTACCTGAGGCAATCATGTGAAATATGAGAAGATGAACCTCTTTTCATACGTCTAGGTTATGTTTTACCTGACATTTGACACTTTCTATTTCCCATGTTTGATGTAGATTTGAAAAGCATCATAGATACTTGTCAGAATGACGAGGTATATTAGTTATGAACACATCTTTTCTGTTGCTACCAAGAGAGGTTAGAATTACTCCCCTAACTATTTACCCTATTCTATGTTTTTGTGTTTCAGGTAGAGGCGCTTGTCTTGACAAGATTTGGAAAAGAGGCATATAGGATATTCAGGTTGTTGATTAAGAATGGACATCCATTTGAGACAGATCGTGTAATAACTTATTCTACCTGAAGGAATTATATGGTGCCATGCATTTTAGAGTATTATATACTTGCAATATTATTGCTTTTCCTTAAATACCTACTCTTGACAATTTTGATTTTGCTGATTAGATGCAATGAATTAGAAAATGATTCTTTTTTATGGATTGGAAGCATGAAATAAGTTGTAGACGGGACAGGTCATAATGTCTAGGCAGCAATTCAGGTACCCATGAGAGGATTGAGAAATAATTCAGAAACAAATGAATATGAGTAACAGACCTTGATTAGGATACATATTTTTTACCATTTACATGCATATTAATGTTATATTGATTGCTAAAGAAGTTCTCAAAACTTGACTGGCTGTAGTTTGTTCCATAAAGCTGACTACATATAACAGGAAAAGGGTTGCTTGTTAAAGTGTTTGATTAAGCAAACATGGTCCACATGATCCTGCTTTTGTTGCCTTACTTTTGTATGCAAAAACTGTTTTATTTGGAAGAATATAATTGGGATTCCTTTTAGATGTGCTTCCACCATGCAATATGTTTTCCAAGCATGCTCCCTATTCAGTCAGTTATCTGATGAATATCCCAAAGCAAACTTCTTATGGAGCTTGTGACTTGTGTGCATAGTATTCCTTAATTTCTCTTGATGCCCTTTAGCTTTAGAAGACCTTTCTGGTAAGATAATCTTACCTCATGACTTTTAGTAAATCCTTTGATTTAGATTTCATTTATCCTTTTTGGGAATCCTACAAAAGTGTTTGGTCTTAGAAGGTTATAATTTATTTTCTATACTTAGTTTTCCATAAAATTGAAGCATTTAACGCACCAATCATACATTTATGCCACAACCCTATATCTGAGGATGAACATTTTATTCCAAATTGTAATGTTGAAAGCCAATGATATTTATTGTTCCTTCTTTGAAGCACTTCATTAATTGATAAAAGTCCAAGTATTTCAGTTTCATGTTAGAACGGAATGCAATATTTTTGCCCAGCTGTATGATTAACCAAGATACTGAATTATGCAGGTTTCTCATAATTTGAGGCATGATATTTTCTTACACTGAGTATCACTAACAGGATCATCTCATTGCTTGTTGTAGAATGTTTACATCTCTCTATAACCCTGAACATAAAACCTACTACAAAAAGGATAGTTAATGGCCTGATCAGGTAACAAGCACGAGTAAATTATTCAAGCTTGCTGTCATGTACCTGCACAAGAACTCACCGAAAAAAAGAAAGAGTATTGCATTAGAATGGTTTTTGACAAAATTGCTGTAGATCCTTATGCTGATCTATAATTTTTCTCCCATCTTGCTTTCAATATTTAAGTTAGCTGCCAATGTTTATTTCTGAGGTATTATGTGTGGTCTCTAGTTAGAAACGTTAAAAAGCTCAACGGTTGCTGCATCTTAAGAATGCAAGGATTCTTCTATGCATTACATGACTTTTTTAGATATACATTCTTACAGGTTCATATTTGTTTCTAATTGATAGATTGCGGATATTGCATTTGTTGAGAAGAAGGATGCCCAAGGAATTTTGTATAAGCTTTGGAAGGATGAATACTTAGATATGGAGGTATAAAACATTCATATGTTCCAGGATCTACATAATTATTATAATTATTCTCCAGTATAACATAGAGATTCACTATAATTTTGCATTTGGTTAAGTACATTACTGTCCAAAGGATTTCTTATTCTTATAATTTGATATATTTGAAAAAGTTTCAGAATTTTGGTCTAATTTTTGTGTCTTTTGATCATGAAAAATCTTTCAATTCCCACAAGTGTTGACATGATGCATTTAGAATTTTATTAAATGTGAAAGAACTTATCATGGATACAAACTTATTTCCTTCCATGCCTAGTATTAAAGCATGTATTCTAGATATAAAGTTTGACTCGATATCATGTTACGTACTACATAAAAAGAGATATATTTGAATGCAACTGCACTGTAGTGTAGGACCACTTGGGAATGGCCTGCTTGTGGGTGGATCAGCAGAATAAGAATTATAGGTTTTCTTCACTTCTAATGCTTACCATCTAGTCTTAGAATGCGATGGTGCAGTTTTTAAAGTTGTTAATCTTCATAACAATCAATCCTTTGTCAGCTACACAAAATGAATAACCTTATCTGTTATCAACATTCAGACATCTTGAAAATGAGGGTAAATTTCTTATATAACCTCTATGGTATGACTAGGTATTTCTCCATATGCTTAGTATGAATTCAGTACAAAAACAGTGTAAATCATCTGAATATGTCCTGCTACATATTTACTAAAAATTGTCTATGTAATTTATAAATTGTTCTGGACCCAAAAAGTTATATCACCTGGAAAAAGATTCAACGTATCCGATAATTGCCATGGAGACCTCTGAAATTTGGAAGTGCCATATTTTGCCAGAACTAGTTGAAAGATAAATAGGCTATTTGAGGTTTGGTGAGTCAGAATCTTAGATTCTGCTGTTGTAGTTCTGACAGAACTCAGATAGCATGTGAAGGAATAGCCTTCAATTATTTGCTTTTAAGCCGGAGATGTGCCTTGACCAATGACTATGGAATGTTCTTTTTGATAAAGGGTATATATGTTACGCAACTGGCACCCTCTGCATTGAATATTTAATTTCACATCCTCAAGATGATATTAATGTAGTGCAATACTTGATAGCTTCTTTATGGCTTAAAATTGTGTTAGAGCTTGTGATTGTTTGATTTGGCTATAGTATTAGGCACATGTTTCTTTCATTTATTTTCTTTTTTCCTTATTGCACTCTTAGCTATCGCGGAAGTGAAAGTCATTAAATTGTCAGCCTGATGATTCCTGCAGAAAGTTGTTTCATATGCCGCTGGACAGAAAGAACTTTTCTTGTGGAAAGTGAAAAAAGATGCACTTTGGGAACATGTCCTAAATGATTTGTACCATGCTGCCTTAAATTTGAGTCAAAAGATTGCTCACATTGTCGAACAGGAGCATGAGGTTTGTTATATATAATTTTTGTCTCATTATGGTGAAATCATAGTTTTCTTCATTGATTACAATTTGTTTTCTTTTATATAATTATTGATTTGTGATCTGCTTATTGGAAGAAGTTCAATCCTCAAGTGCTTGTCACTGCATAAGCCTGTAAATGTAAATGGGTTACTACATTGCTTGCCGCATGAGGCTACTTCAACTTTTCCCCCAAGCAGGCTGAAATTTATTTCAGCTTTATGATTGAAATTCTAGTCTTTAAATTTTTTTATTTGTCAATCGCCAAATCATAATTATTATTGCTCAAGATTAGCATTTAAATTTAAGTGATTTTTGTCCCATCCAGAAATGCTTAAGCTATACTCCTTGTCATCTTTTCATGTATTTGCTTTACTAATAATACTCATGTAAAAGCCAACAAAAGGACCATAATAAACATTGGAAATTGTTTGAAAAGGCATGTTTATAATCTTTTTCACTGCTTGCTTAAGGTGAGAATCTGAAAAAGCTCCTCAATGTTTTGGTGTTAAAAATTATGTAGGGACATATACCACATAGAGACATTCACATTAGGTTCATCTCCTGTGGTTATCTGATGCTCTTTTGCAGTGAACATTCCGAGTGATTCCTGATTGAAGGAATGATAAAGAAAGGGAATACATTTTGCATGATGTGTGGACTCAAATGCCTAACCTAGGCATGACAGGTTATGTTATATTGCTCTTTGAGTGTTTAAACAGATGTCATATTGTAAAGTGTTATTGGACCATAGCGAGCTGCCTTTCGACATTTTCATTTTAAAATTTGTCCAAAACTTTAGTAGGGATTGCTAAATCATGACTTCCAACCCAATCCCAAAATGCCTCGCACTCTCCCCTTCTCCCCTCCCTATTACCATAAAACTTAATCTATTCATTGCATATCAACCTTGCTCCTAATCTTGGCTTGTAGGTGCTACTTTATGGTGTCAAATCCATTTTCAAACCATACTTCTGGTCTTTATCCAACTCCTTTTGTTGCATCGGCTGAACTGTTGACAAGATAAAACTTATTGTTCCCACCACCAATCTTGACCCAGCGCCCAATCATGGCTTCTAGAGTGCACAGGCACTAAGCAAATTCAAACATGGCATTGTTTCCTTCTCTATGCATTTCCTTTACATAATAATTTGTATTTTTCAGATTATTTTTACATAAAAAGGAAATCTGTGAAATTTATCTTACACCTAACCTTATGCCTTCACCTTTACAAACGTTGATATGAATGATAGAATTTAGACTATGATAGGTTGTCATTTGTTCTATGGTGACACGGTTGAACTTTATATTGAATATTGTACTATTTTAATCTTTTCCTTGTTGATAAAGATTATGACAAATTTACTCAATATCAGCAAATCTGCTTATGCTTTGTTAGTTTGTTTAATTGGTTAAGAATACATAATGATTTGTTTTTCTGAATATTTTTTTACATATAAAGGAAAATCGAGAAGTTTATCTTACATCTAACCTTGTTCCTTCACCTTTTCAAACATTGATCTCAATAATATAATTTAGACTATGATAGCTTGGCATTTGTTCTAATATATTGACACAGTTGAACTTTATATTGAATATTGCACCATTTAAATCTCTTGCTGCTTGGTCTTTTTGCCCTGTTGAGACAGGCTTTGTTTAATTGGTAAAGAAATTGAAGGGAAATGAATTTTTGGAGAAATGCTTTGGAGTATGCCTATGTTGTCATATTTCCACCACTGTTTTCATCTCCTTTTTCCTCAGGAAATCCAAATTAAGCTATAATGTCCAAATTTGTGATCATTTTTGGGGATTGGGATTAGGGCTGAAACAGATCATTTTTGGCGGGCTGGGCTGGATCGGGCTTCGGACCAGGCTCAAGCCAGACCTGATTTTTATCTGGGCGCTAAGACCCGAGCGAGAGCTAGAGCTCGAGCCTTCTCTTGTCAAACCCAAAGCCCAAAACCCAAAGTCGGCCTGGTACAACAGGCCTCGGACCGGCTCAGTCCCGATTCCAGCCTTAGCTTGCATCAATGGCTTGACCTCTCTCTAGGTCTAATCTCCTTTGTATCTACTGAGTTCTTTGTCCTATTTTTAGGACTAATGGATATCTACATGGCCATGAGTTAGCAATTTTTCAATCATTCGTCCCCCTTATGAAATATTGTTGGACAATAAACTAATCAAGTGCGAAGATCATGAGGATATTAGACAACCTATCTCATCGGCATCTGAATACCATTTGAATTATTAAGCCATCACAAGATCTAACCGCAACAAAAAGGAACTATTTCGACAACTATGCAAGTTTCTTACAGTGGCATGTTTTTCTCTGCTTTAAACACAAAGACTTCATGTCAGATCTCTTTTGAGTTACTGCACTATAATTAGGCATGTATCATGCAAATCAAAGGATGACAAATGGCCGTGGTTCCCCCCCCCCAAAAAAAAATCTATTATTTATGTAACTTGATGAATGCACTCAACTTTTTGAGGTGTGCTTTTCTTTTTTCTTTTGTGTAGAACAACAACGGAACTGAGTTGTCTACTAAAGGGTAACAACGGTGGTGCAGAAGTACATAGGAGAGATGCTTCATCTCTCAACATTTATTTTGAAGAAACAAGAGGATATTTGGATTCCATGTGAAGTTAGACTCATAGGATTTCGTGTTACATAGTAGTTAGATTATTCTATTACTTCTATGCTGTATGATTTTAAATGAGTATATAGTATATTTGAGGAACCCTGTGATCAATTTAAATTGGTCGATGTAATCTTAGAATTGATAATATTGCTTGGGATTGTCTATACGCTTTTTCAAGTTTCATTTGTAATGGGTGATGAGTTTTGCATGTCTGAATGTACATATGTATGTATGTGAATGCATAATTCATGTATTTCCTTCCAAATTTATTCTATTCTCCACAATTTTCCACTGTTACGGATTGCGCAAATTACCTGGCCCATCCAAATGAGCCTTAAAGCTCAATGAGCCTTGAATGTACATAGTATGCCGTCTTGGTACTGGACCCCATACCAACGCCACGTTGTTACTATGTCGGTACGCCCAGTATGTGCTCGTTTGGCGTACCAAGTGTCTACTCTTGATGTTACTAATGTCATCAGTTATTAGCCCTAGAAGTTGTCTGGCATGTGTTTACATCCTATTTGCAGCACATATCACAATTGATAACTTGTAACACATATGCATGTTGTACATCCTGTGCAATTGAATCTGCAGGTTTATCTTTCTTTGATGGTTGACCAAAACCCCTGGCTGCAAATTAGTTCAGCAATGATAATTTAAACCATAATCGGGTCCCCTTTTTTTCTGTCCAGCTTTGCGGATCATTCTTTGCCATAGCCCCAATGCCATTCAGTTAAAGCACTCAGTGATTCATATTGGACTAATTTTCTGCTTTCTTGCATGACATGAAACTCAATTAGCTAATAATTATGATATAATCCAAAAACTAAGTGCAAATATATGGTGTCCTTGCTGTGATTTCTAGAAAAACAGATGAGTTGTCTCTTTTTTGTTTTTATGGTCGAAAATAATTGTTATATGAGTTAACCTTGTTTTTATGACCAGTTTCTTTGTTATGGCAGGTTTCACAACGCAGGGAAAAACCTGAACAACTGAGGAACGGTAGGATGATCTTGGAGTTATCGCTTCTGAAACTTGATGATGCTCTCATGCTTTTCCGCGACTTCTAACAGCATTGCAGGTACTCTTTGTTATGAAGGTAGCTTGTATGTCCAGAATAATTATTACAAAGAAGCAACAAAGAGATTGTAATAAGAAGTGCATGACTCAACACAATTTTTTTTTCTCATTTTTTTTATGTAGTTTACCTCAATAAAGCACTTGGGGTAACATCTGCAGTCTGAAGGAGCGATTTTGAGGCAGGTGTACGATTGGAAGCCTTTTTATGGTAGGGCTGCATCCTGGGTAGGTTGAGTCAGGTTGAGGGTTAATCCTTACCCAAACCTGACCTCTGTCTCCTTACCCTACCTAAACCTAGCCTGACCTTGGCTTGGCATTACCCTGGTCCAACACCATCTTAATTGATGGATTGTGTCTGCCTAGTGCTGGATTGGTCGTTGTCAGGTCGAATTAATCGGGCGAGTCCCATAGTATAGCTAATTTGGTATTGGCGAAAGGTTTCAGACATTTTTGTTAGGTTAGTATTGGTTTGTTGGGATCTTATTTGGGTGCACTTAATTTTTATAACTCAACAGAGCTAAAGACTATAGTTAAATGAAACATATAAGTATTTTTATGTGAAACATAAATATAAATTTATCATATATCTCTCTCTAGCCTTGTAGGCTTATCCTCCTCCCTTAGGTCATGTTATGCCCGTGCCAGTCTCCCCCTCCCCCTCCTTTAAAAAAGAAAAGAAAAGATAAGAATAGCAGTTATGGCTTATCTTTTGAAATAAAGGGGGGCGAAGAGCCACCATGAATTTATTAAAGAGAAAGGAATAATTACAAATTTACAATGGAAGTTATGGCTTATCAAAATATCTTAACTATTCATCTCCTTGTTTACAAATGTGGTGCACCAGAACTGAAGCAGCTTCCTGTAACTATGTTCTACTCGGAAACATTCTATCCCGAATATGGGACTGTGAAAGAGGAATCCACTTGGCATAGATTATCTGCTTCACTAAATCAATAGACTTGACAATGTCTGCTTTGCGATTATCTTAGGTTATTTCCATGCTACATTAAATCTTGTCATTGCATATACCTTTTATCCACAGGCATTGCATGGTTTTTCTAAAATGCTGGTGGGTTCGTTATTTGTCCATCTGATATATATTGAGGTGATGACAACAATTAAGATGATTGTTAGTACATGAAGGGATCGCCCAAGCAGCCATTATACTTGTTTCTTTCTATCCATATGTTGGTGGTCTAATTATCTTTTATGTATGTTGTTTCGGAGCGATAAAAATGGTAAGATAAGAAAACTAAAAGATAAACTTAAAGAAGATATAATTTTGATTCAAGTCTTGTGCACTGGTGTTGGCAGGGAACCTTCTGTGAGTGGAGCGTCACACCCAGTGAGCACCATGCAGGATCTATTAATTCTTTTCCTTTCCGTCCAACAAGTTGAAGTACCGTCAACCATCTTGGGGCATGGTGGACTAATGCGCCTGACGGTATTTATTTTTGTCCATCAGTGCTTGCCTAACTTAAAGGTTTAAAATTTTTTATCGAGATTATCTCTCTCTTGATATATTGATGTATTTTATGTATTCTAAAGCCACAATGTGATCCAGCGGAGGCATTACGCCTAGTGGGATTCGATGGTGTTAGGGATTTTTCTCTTCTAACTACGTCATTTTAGTTGCCCGTTGAAAAGCTAATTTCCTGAGCCAAATCAGGCTTAGCTTAGTCTGTGGCAAACCTTATGCTATAATAATTTAAACTGTTTTAAGCGATCATGGTGATGTTACTCGGTGGTTGTTCGATGGGCCTTTTTTTTATTTGCAAATTATTTCATTATTTTCATGATTCTTCTGGGCTCACGGAACCCGTATTACCGGATGGCACGTATTCCAGTTTGAATTGAGCATTAATGCCTCACCAACATGAATACACGCAAATGAAGGCATGGAAGTAGGTGGTGAAATGGCAACTTGCGATGAGTTTTTTGTTTCTGGTGTTGACATACCAAATCTGCCTTCTTGTTTATAGAATCCTTGGTTAATTTGTGAAAGGATTAGGAGTGCTGTCCTTTTCTAGCATGTAGTATCTCACTTACAAACTCAAACATATACCATGAGCTGTCCTGATACAAAGCTACTAAGATATTACTGGATTGTGTCGCACAACTGTCCCATGTGATGCAGGCTGCTGGTCGTTGACTGCTTCAATATTTTGATCGTTAAAAAGTTGGAAGCCAAATTTATTTTTGCTGAAAAGTAGTCTCTACCTGTACTATTATATCCCTGTGGTATATATTAGCCTTACTCGGAGGAAAAAAAATTCCGCTTTGGTATGAATGCGATATAGCTGGACTAGCGGACCTCGAGATTCTTGTGAAGGACGTGGTACGGGCTTCAGCAAAATAAGGAAGTAATCCTCTGTCATGAGGTTTCGGAAATGAATCTCAAAGTCCAAATCTTATGCAAGAAACCCCTCGACAAGGTAGGTAGATCCCTTGGGCTAGACCAGTATGAAATAAGCGGCCATATATCATAGACCTTGGTTGTGTTTTTTTTTTAATTATTTTTCCTTTTTTTTTGATTTTACGCATTTGTGGTTCTTCACCAACTACGTCTTGGCTGGAATTTAGCATGGAAAATTCCAGGTTAGTTATAGAGAGAGCGAGCGAGCGAGCGAGCGAGAGAGAGAGAGAGAGAGAGGGGTGGGGAGAAAATGACGATAAAACACGTAAGCTTCATGGGTTTGTCTATATTTATCCATGTAACAAAAGCGTACATACAAGAGACACGAATAGCAGACCATAGAGGGAAAAATCACTGTTTAGAGAAGTAGGCAACATTAACTTCCATTCTCTGAATTATTCTTAAATCCACAAACCAGTAGGTTAGTAGCACGCATATCTGACGCTCAAAATATTTGCCATATTGTTAGCAGGGTCACTTTCCCAAACGGTGACAAAAATGCTACGATGCTAAGACAGCATTCATGTTAACGTTGAAAAATATTCAGTTCCAATTGTGTGAAGCTTTAGCTTATCTAGCAAGTGATGAGATTACGTACAAGGCACAAGCAATTAAAATAAAATTCTAGGATCCCTTCAACTTTTAATCCACCACGCTTCGTCGCTTCCCCGCTATCTGTTCTCTCCCTCTCGCTCGCTGTGTCTTTGCAAGCTTCCTTGCCCTTCCTTACAAGCTACAACCGTCCTCCAATTCAGAAGCCTTTCATGGAGTCATCCCCGTGGGGGATTTTTAACCTTTCCCGTTTCCGGGGAGAGTATAAGGCCCCCGAGCTGCCACACCAGCGCCTCCAGTGTGTGCGGGACTCACATCGCCACCACATGCGGCGATGACCACCGTCCGCTTCCTAACGTGGTGGTGGAAGTGGAACCCAGCAAAGAGGGTAGGGAACCGCCTAACCGGGAATGATGCTATGCCAGCCGTCGAAGTCCCATCGTACGGCTCCTGCGACGCCATAAATCTCTGAAGCCCGCCTCCCCGGCCCATGTGAACGCCTTTTAAATTGTTACGGACACCACTACTGCTCGCCAGCTGTCCACCTGGACCCAAACCCATCCACGGTCAACGCGACCAACGACATACCACCATTCCTAAACACACCCCTACTTATCCATACCGCACTCCCCTCGTCCTTCCCATCCTCCCTACGCATTCGGGATCTGGGTGGCTCATGCACTCAGCCCGTAATAGCTGCAGATTTTAGTTTTTGCACCGTAAGCTGCAGCCTTGATATTAGGTTTTAAATCAAAGGACAAGCCAGTTATGATGCCAGATGCAACTCAGAATTGATCTATGCTGATAAAATAAATCGATCAATAAAAATTTATCATCTAGTTTCGGACTGACCGTTCATAGCTTACCATATAGTGGACTCACAAGGTGGATAAAAAGTTCTCTGTATTTCAAACTCTCTTCTTAGTTGGTAACAATTGGGCTATGATCGTTAACCATTCCTAAATAACACCTAGGCAAATCCTCACGATCGAGAAACACAGGCATGATTCATAGATGAACTACACGATTTGTTACCTTATCAATCATCATATATTACCTAACCACTTGGCCGCATGCTCCAACCCTCACCTATATATATTGTTTTCTCAAAGACCTTCTAGATAAATTTTCTTTCATCTCTCTTAACTTATCTCTCTACTCTTCTCAAACCTTTTTTTATTCTTCGAGAGTTGTATGTAACTTAGTTATTGAAGAGTTTTCGGCCGAATATGCTTCGATAAGAAGACTTTTTTTGCTTTTATTGGTTCAGTTCGAAGCCAGCATTGGAGCATCAGTCAAAATCATCCCTCTGCCGTCCAACACCAGCTCGACGTCAGAATCATCACTGATCAAGTGGAGTGGCCACTAGACTATTATCACGAAGGCGTGCAGTGACTTCATCTGATCTTTTCCATTTATAATTTGCTATCCTACAACTAAATGCTATCTTCAATTCAGCTAGATTTGAATATAATATATCTTAAAATGCATTTCAGCATCAGTTAAGAGTGCTAAGATATCTCAATATACATCTTAAGGTGAGTCATCAATTATTTACTTTTTATTTCTGAAAAATAAGCATACTTCATACTAACCTTCTAAATATAATCAAGCTAATCAAAACCAATTGGTCTAGATTCATTGCTATAAAAAAAAAAGTCCATAAAGTATTTCAAAAAAATCCGAGTCAATATTTGGGACTAATGTTTCATGTTATTTTTTTAAGAAAAAGATGGGAAAAGACTTTGAACTTTATGTAGGATGAGTGCCAAAAGAACTGTGCATAAATTGGATTAGGATCCACTCAACCCGGTTTCCGCCCCTGCTCAGGAATGTAGTGGAAAGTAGACAGAAGGGCGTGTATTTATCACATGTCCACCGTAAGGAAACAAAAGCACCCAATAAAAAAATTAGCGGCGCACGTTAGCCTGTCTCCCCGACGAAGCAGGATCTAAGCTGCGCCGGGTCCCGGCGCTCTAGTAGCGGCCCAACTGTATGCAATTATTGTTCTGGTCATTTCTTTCGCTTCTCTCCTCCACGACTCACACCCTTCTCTCTCCCGGCCCAGACACAAACCACCTGCCTAGCAAAAATATGGGGGTACATTTATCACGCTTTTATTTTAAGATTTAATGTTTATTTTATTGATTCTTAATTAAAAACAATTAGAAGACGGCAAAAACGGCGTCCTTTTGCTTACAACGAGCTTATAGGTCGAGTAGAAGATAAATTGGAAGGTGAAACCTGATAGAACGCTTGCAAGCCACGAAGAGAAGAGGAGGAGGAGGAGGAGATGAAGAAGAGAGGAAGACGGGGGGAAGAGAGAATGAAA